>NC_046326.1:27367520-28680523 GCF_009819535.1 Lacerta agilis
ATAAGTGACGTGTGCTTATTTTAGGTGACAAAATATATATCGGTGGTTGTTTGTTTGCTTTTAGCCTGGTGCCCTGCAGGAAAAATTTATCAGGGTGAAACAAATCTCTGCGTCTGGACGGCAACCAGAAGAGCTGGGGCAAATGTCCATTTTAAGGAAATGACAAGCCAAAAATGGTTTGTGTTGTGTGACGTGTTCGTCATCAAGTTATTGCATCCATTCTGCTCTCCTCTCATGGAACTGAACCCTATTTAATCATCACTGTTACATACTCACGGCTTGAATCAAAACACCAGGTAACAGGCATTAATCAGAAATAAACTCAAATGTAAATTGGTATTTTAATTACCCAGAATGCCTTAAGACATATCTACACTTTGAACTGAAAGTGGTTTTAAATGCAGTTACAGGTGGGTAGCCGTGTTGGTCTGCCATAGTCAAAACAAAATCGAAAATTCTTTCTAGTAGCACCTTAGAGACCAACTGAGTTTGTTCCTGGTATGAGCTTTCGTGTGCATGCACACTTCTTCAGGTATCTTCTTCAGGTATCTGAAGAAGTGTGCATGCACACGAAAGCTCATACCAGGAACAAACTCAGTTGGTCTCTAAGGTGCTACTAGAAAGAATTTTCGATTTTGTTTTGGTTTTAAATGGGCATTTTCTCCCTCCAGGAAACTCTGGGGACTGTAGTTCTGTGAGGTGATTTAGGATTTCAAACATACAGCCGTACCTCGGTTGTCCAACTTCCTGCAGCCAATCAGAAGCAGCAGCAATTGCATTGGACATTCAGCTTCAGAAAAACATTCGCAAACCGAAACACTCGCTTCTGGGTTTGTGGCGTTCGGGAACCAAAACATCCGATTACCAAGGCATTCAAGAACCAAGGTACGACTGTACTCCTGTCCCTCTCATCAGACTTCATTTCCCAGGATTCTCTGGGGGTAGCCATGGCAGTTAAAATGTTATAAAATCAATGTAAGTTTGTAGTGTAGATGCAGCCTTAGTTTCCGGATATAACCATTGTTCTTTTCAAAACCACGGGCTTGTTTTTTCCAACAGACACGTTGCATACATTTTCCTTTTTTTAAAGTTTATTTTTTTTAGCAAAAAAAAAAAAAGTTACAAAGCTGCACCCCAAATGTACAGATTGAAAAGATGTACAAATTACATTTTTTAAAAAACGACAACAACAACAATGGATTTGATAGTAAAAAACAACAACAACTGCATTTGTGACCGAGGTCAACTCGTTTTAGTTTTCATCTTTCCTTTTTAATACTGTGAGATATAGGTAAAAACATAACTCTGCATAATTTATACAGTAAGTTGCCTTCTGACTTGGTTGACCCTCTGAGTAGCGGCCTGACAAACGCACAGCGCTCGTGAATCGGTTATGCTCTCGCAGCCCCTGAAACCCTGGCCAAGCTTGGGAGCCGCTGTCATTTAAATTAGTTCCATTTTGCATTCATAAGACTACCTGCCCATGATCCACTATAACTTCTTCTTTTTCCCTTGGTCTCAGATGCTTCTGGAGATATTAACAAAACTGACACAACAAACAATGCACATTCTCAAAAGGTCCTTTCAATGCCCTTGTCTTAAAATATACATATTTATTTATAGGAATATATATATTTATTAATTTCTCTCTCTCTCTCTGTCTCACTTTTTTCCAGTTGGGTGAAAAGCAACAAGCCACAATTGGCTTCATAGCTAAGATTCCAGTTGGGTGTCTCCAAACCAAGTCCTATAATATAGGAGCTTGCTTCTGCTTCCGCCCCCAAACCGGAAACAAAACAAAACAAAAAAACTGGTCATCGCCATTAGTCTGGAACAAACAAACATTTATCTTCTAAGACTTAGAGGTCTTGGTCTTTTCCTTCCAAAAAAAAAAAAAGAAGTGCCTTGGACTTTACAACACTTTGTCTAAGATCTGAAGCGATAACTACTGCAAATTCCAAAACGCATTCCACTTGGCTCTAGAGAGGATATAAGGCTTAGAACCAAAATAAAACGCGTAATACTGGCCCGCCGCAGAATCCACCTGCCTGTCCAAGACAGTGTTACAAAAAAGAAAAAGTTGACTCCAATAATAATTATAATAATAATTATAATAATTATAATATCCAGTTTTTTTTCAGCTTTCTTCCCAACGGAAAGGCACATGTCCAACAGCAACAAGAAATGTCCAGAGAAATCCACGGATGGAAAAAGAACAGCTCGTCCCGTGGAGAAAGGCCACCTAGTAGTAGCTGCCCAGGTGCGATGGCATATGGGAGTTGGCATGGCGTGGCATGTTTGGGTTGGGGTAGATGCTTCCTGCCGGGGAAGTCCAATAGGGCGATGCGGCACCAAAGAAACTGGAGGAAGTGACAGGCATGGAGGAAGGGTGCGGGGGCACAAAGTTCACCTTCTGCTGGTGCGCGTGGTACGAAGGCACGTAGGAGAGATCCGAAGGGTATTTGTACATGGAGGACTCGGTGGGGTGAGGCTGGAGCGCCTGGGCGATGCCGTGAAAGTCAAACTTGTAGGCATACCTCTTGCCGTGCACCTTGGTCATAATGTTCTTGTCGTAATAGTAGCGCAGGGCCCGGCTCAGCTTGTCGTAATTCATGTTGGGCTTGCTCTTGCGCTCGCCCCAGCGCTTGGCCACCTCGTCGGGGTCCGTCATTTTGAACTCCCCGTTGGTGCCTTCCCACGTGATGCAGCTGGCGTTGGAGCTGTCAGACAGCAGCTCCAGGAGGAACTGCCAGAGCTGGATCTGACCACTCCCTGCAAGAGAAGAGGCCGCAAGACGTCCAGTTAACAGGAGGTACAAAGCCCCAAAGCCAAGGGGCCGGGAATATCATCTGCCGAGTGACAATTGATTGAGGCCAAAGTGGTAGAGTGGTTAGAGTGCCAGACTGGGACCAGGGAAAGACCAAGGTTCTTTTTTTAATATATAAAAATTATTTATTTGGGTTTTCAAATTAGAATTTTACAGAGATATATCAAAAATAAATCATAAAAACAAGATTCTAAGGAATCTCCTGGACTTCCATCCTCCCCTTTGTGGGTCCTGTTATTAATCATTTCCTTCTGCATCTTTTATGATTATCCAAATCTTTTACATTTCCATTGTGTCCAGAATTCACCCTTAAACTACAAGTGATATTCCAATACTACTAACAATTTTAACTGTTTACAATGATCTTCAAGATCAGTTATAATTTCCCCCCATTCCTTATTAAAAATTTGGTCTTCCTGATTTCTGATTCTTCCAGTCATTTTAGCCATTTCAGCATATTCCATCAACTTCATCTGCCATTCTTCTCTGGTAGAGAATTTGTCTTCTTTCCATCTCTAGGAAAGACCAGGGTTCAATTCCCCTGACTTGGCCATGAAGCTCCCTGGGTGAGCTTGGGGGCTGGTCACTGCCTCTCAGCCTAGTCTACCTCACAGGGTTGTTGCAGAAATTAACTGAGGAAGGGGAGAGGACCATGCAGGCCACCTTGAGCTCCTTGTAGGAAAAGGTGGGCTATAAATAGAATAAAAATATCAGTGGTGGTTTGCCTCCAATGTCCTTCCAAGTGGCTTGGAGATGTCTGTATCCTATTAATCCCAATATCTCCTGGATGTGAGTTGGTCAAGATCAGGCATAGGCAAACTCGGCCCTCCAGATGTTTTTGGCCTACAACTCCCATCATCCCTAGCTAAGAGGACCAGTGGTCAGGGATGATGGGAATTGTAGTCCCAAAACACCTGGAGGGCCGAGTTTTCCTATGCCTGGTCAAGATGATACATGGAATGTATCTTCTCTATCTGTTAGGCTGTGTGTGTGAAATGGTAGCCATTATGTGGGGTTGCTAGTCAGGACTGCAGCTTTAGGAACTCTTTTCTCTATTTACTGTAGTCTAGACAAAAACCTCCCTCCTCTGAAGCTGCCATTGCCTATTAGTTGCTGGTGGCAGCAATAGCCAGTTTCCTCTGGTGGATATAACAACCCCCCCCCTTGACACAGAGTGACAATGGACTGTTCCCCATTAAACCAGTTGTTCCCAAAATGGGTGATACTACCCCATTGGGGGGGGGTGAAATTACCAAGGAGGGCACTAAGAGGCAAGAGGTGCTAGAGGTGTAAATGACTATCGGATTCGGAAAAGCTGATGTCACTGGATCAAGTACATCAAATTTTGTTGAATTAAACTAAATAGTTTTAATTGGATTTTGAATAAATGTTCAGTTAATTGTTACTGTTGCAAATTTTATTGCACTGTGTTCTTTTGAATGATGCTTTTTATAGAGTTGGGTATAGGGAACTGGGGGTGAGTTTATGGAATCAAGGTGGTGGGGGCCTCAAAAGGTTTGAGAACCACTCAATCAAATAGAAGTTTCAGAGGGGATTTTTGTTGTGACTTCATAGGGGTGGTGAAAAGGGTTAAACCCTTCCTCACAGCTTTACTCCTGGTCAAACCTGGTCAGGCTTCCTCCCCCTGCAGCTGTTTTTTTTTTAAAAAAACAAGGATGACCAATTATCCCCAGTAAATTTTATGTGTCCCTTTGGGGCCCCTGGACAGCTGGTCTACCTGGTGGCTCCCATGAATGAAATCACAACACTCTGCTTGATTGTTTTCTGTTAAATAGCAGCCATTGGAGAAGGAGGACATTTGCCTTGTGAACATCCACTCTGGTCGGCTCCCAACGGAATATTAAAAACACGATGAAACATCAAACATTAAAAACTTCCCTAAACTGGGCTGCCTTTCAGATGTCTTCTAAAAGTCAGATAGTTGTTTATTTCCTTGACATCTGATGGGAGTGTGTTCCACAGGGTGGGCGCCACTACCGAGAAGGCCCTCTGCCTGGTTACAATGTAATCACATGCTCAGAGCAGCTGCAGAAATGCAAGCTACTATTTTGTGAATGAGCAAACTGGATGTGGTGAGGTATAAATGCAGAAGTAAATCATAAGCTGATCCATCAAGTCAATGCCATACATTGGTTTATTATTTCTTGGACCAGATGAAACTGACAGAGTTTTTTTGGGGGGGGTGTTTGTTTGTTTGTTTGTTTTGTTTTGTTGCCAATGCAACTGTGACCCACCCATACCTGCCTTTGGAATTAAACAATGGCATTCCTTGTGCTTAGGATGTCTGTGCTCAGGGTATGATTTTTCAAGCCTTGTGAATCTTGGCATTGGATTTAGAAAACTCCAGCTAGCCAACATATATATTCAACAAAACTCCTCTCTCTTTCTTTCTCCAAAACGAATACTGTGCTCGTACCCCCCCCCCCAAAAAAAAAAGCTCTCAGCAAACAGGAATGCTCTCTGGACAGAAACCCAGTGACCCCTTAAACTAAAACAACATGTGACCCAAATAGTTGGTGAGTATTTCATTGAATGGGCTGGGGGGGGTGGGACCCAGAGTGAGAATTGCAGCCCATACAGGAGATGAGAGCCATAAGGTATTGATCTAAGAACTGGAAAGATAGAATGAGCCCATGGGCTGTTAACCTGTTGACCCACTAGACTCACCTGGGTTGGCTAAACGGCTGCTGGTAGGTCCTAAAATCTGGTAGGGATCTAAGTAAAGAGTCCAACAAAAGGAAAAGAAAATTAGACACTGTTCAATCCTCTGCACCAAAGACTACTTATCACAGCTGCAAACTGCAATGTTATTGTTAGCTCCAACGTGATGCTATTTCCCTGTCCATAAGAGCACCTGACAGATCCCTGGTTGCTGTTCGTTTCCTGGATAACCAATAGTTATATATAGAATATTTATTAAGGGTGTGCATCACCTCTGTGTACTTTCTGAATTACGAGGCAAATAGGCATGATTTGGGTAAGCTTAAAACCACTCTTGTGCCATAGTGGTATAATAATAATAATAATAATAATAATAATAATAATAATAATAATAACAACAACAACAACAACAACAACAACAACAACGCTCCACCCATCTGGCTGGATATATACGTATTTTTCTAAGGGAATAAACTTCCGACACCAGTACCTGGCTGGGGTCGCTGTTGCTCCACATTCTTGCTCACAGCTTGCGTCCCTCCTAGAGGAGGACCTGGGGGTATCAGAGAAACGAAAGCATTTCAGAACGCAGGAGAAAAAAGGAAACAGATTCCATGCACAATAAAAGAAGACAATGTAATACGGTATTTGAAGGCAGACCTTGTCACCATAGTCCGTGTTTTTCACCAATGAGTGATGCTGGTGAAGTTCTCCAGAGCCAGGCCGAGCAAGAGACTTTCTGAGCTCATAAAAGTCTGCCTCGGAGAAGAGGTGAGCTTTACCAGCACATGAATTTTTCTCTGGTTTGGATTCAAATCCAATCCAGAGAAGAATTCCCAGTTGCCCTGCCCCACCTCACCACTAGGCCACTCTGTCCACCTCACCACGAAGCCGCTCTGTCCTTCAACTCCAACAGTCCTGCTAGCTCCCCCCCCCCACTACCCTAAATATTCTCAGAAGGTTCTCTTATTTGTGGTCTGTTTATGTGGGCCTTCCAGACAACCTACATAGTTTGGGTCTCTCTGTTTTTGTAAAACAACCCTGTGCATTTTAATCATAGGAGTATTCTGTGCCCTATTTTCATTGCATTTGTTTAGTTGATGTCAGTCAGTTTTATTGTATATAGCCAAAGGCCTTTACAATGGAGAATAAAAGGAAACTTTCATCTAAAACAGGCATAGGCAAACTCGGCCCTCCAGATGTTTTGGGACTACAACTCCCATCATCCCTAGGTCAGGGATGATGGGAGTTGTAGTCCCAAAACATCTGGAGGGCCGAGTTTGCCTATGCCTGATCTAAAATCATACAACATAACCTGTAGCAGTTTACAGCATAAAAAGAAATTTACAACATTAAAACTTAAGGTTGGAATGCAGTCACATAGCTGGAATGGAGCTTCTTGGCTGCAAACACAAATTTGTCTACCTGATGTGTAATATATACCTGTAGATGTATATCTGCTAGGAGTTCAACTGCTATGTCCTGTGCAGATTGACCTGGAAGCCATTTAAGAATTGGCAGTATAAATTTTCCTCTGGGCGTTGTATACAGGGGGCAAATAAGCACATAGTGTGTGATGGCCTTTGCCAGACTGCATCCATGTGTACATTTGCAATCCATATGGGGAATCTGTTGAAATCTTAGTTCCGCAAAGGCCCTGCATACAGTAGTTGTGGGAAGGTCAGAGTCTCAAGGTAATGGGGCCCTGATTGATTGGTCTTAATTTGGGGGTACCAAGTAGAGTAACGGGCGGCAATGATGTATGCTCTGTCTTGGTTGGCATCCTGATCAAAAATAGTAGTTCTCCATTTGAAGATTATAAGCACTAAGCTTCCCTTGGCACTTTTGTGCTCAGTCCCCCGTCCTTAGTTGCTCTAACCAGCAGAGCTTAAGTTACAGGTAGGTAGCCGTGTTGGTCTGCCATAGTCAAAACAAAATAAAATAAAAAATTCCTTCCAGTAGCACCTTAGAGACCAACTAAGTTTGTTCTTGGTATGAGCTTTCGTGTGATCCTCAAAGGCATTTAGCCTGTGCCAGTATCTCAGATAGGCTATCAATTCTGGCTGCTAGTGAGGGGTGGCCCAACTCAGCTTTGAGGTGGGCTGTCGGTGTCCCACAGGGAAGCCCCAAAATCTGCCTATTGTAGGACCTCTATTTCAGATTTAACACCAATTCCCCATATCTCAGCCCCGTAAAGCCTTTGGGCAATGATCTCTCTCTCTCCCTCTGTCTGTGTCTCTCTTTCTCTCCCTTAAAAAAACAAAACAAAACAAAAAACACCTAATAGCTGGGTTGATTAACTGTCCGTCCTTTTACAGGTAGGTAGCTGTGTTGGTCTGCACATGTATCTGAAGAAGTGTGCATGCACACAAAAGCTCATACCAAGAACAAACTTAGTTGGTCTCTAAGGTGCTACTGGAAGGAATTTTTTATTTGTTTTGTCCAACCTTTGAATGGAAGAACTTATATTTGAATGGCCCAGTAGAATGGCCCAGCTTAATTGCTTCCAGGTGGGATTTCCATGATGACTTCCCATTGATAAGTAATCCTAGATATTTAAGTCTGGATACTTGCTCAAGGGTGTGACCACCTGGACTTGGTAGTCCTCTTGTTTTATCGTAGTTAAGTTTTAATGCTCTTTTTTTTTTTTTACACAGCTGTCCAAATTTAACCAGCATCCTTCTAAGTGCGATTTTATTCTGAGATAACAAAATGAAATCATTGGCGTAGAGCAGGATTGGCATTTTACGATTACCAAGGGTGGGGGCGAGAAAAGATGGGTATGCCATATCAGGGATGAGATTATTGATATACTAATTAAATAGGAAGGGTTCCAGTATACAACCTTGCTTGACATCTCTGTTAAGTGGAATTGCTTTGAAGGCCCAGTCTCATGAGGTTCCCTCGAAGTACTTGTTGGATGAGCCAGTCTTTTATCTATATGTGAATGGGCCAGTTTGTTCCACAGCTGTCCCCTAGCTATTAAATCAAAGGCTGAGGAGAAGTCAACGATTGCAGCATAGAGAGTCTTATGTGGGCTTTTGGTGAATTTACAGATTAGGTGGTATGAAACAAAAACTTGGTCTGCCCTTCATAAATCCTGCTTGCATTTATTTAGTTGTGATTTTAATGCTTTCTAAAAAAATGTTTCATTTTATATTTTATCATTGTTTTATGACTCTAAGCTGACCAGAGAACTTTGTGCTACGAGGGGATGCTAAAGAAAACATCCCTTCCGCAATGTTAACTGATGACTGAAACTTTTTGATGGTTTTTATTGTATGTTTTTAAAGCTATAAACTGCTTTGATTTTTTTTATGATACAGCGGCATTCAAATATTTTAAATACATGAATGAATGAATGAATGAATGAATAGATGAGTTGCTGAGCAGAACTCCCACTGAAATTAGGAGGATTCAAGTGAAGTCATGCCTAACTTGTCATGGGTCCTTTAATAAAGCCCATGTTTCATAAAGCAAGTCTGAATCCAACTCAATATTTATGCATGTTTACTAACAGAAGTTCTTGAGATGGCTGAAAATAAATAACACAGTAACACAGGCGGTCGGGACTTCAGCGTCACTTAACCCCATTCCTCCATGGTATGAACATCAACAGAGCCAATGACACTGCTCTCCCTTTCTATATGTCAGCTGAACACCTTATGTTCTCAAGCCAAGATACAGATGAGAGTGACAGCTGAGATTCCTAACCGAAGAAATCTGCCAAAGTCTCTGCTTATTTTGAGGTCAAAATGGGTTAAAGGCTCTCTCTTTCCTTTGTGTGGGAGGAATCGGTAGACACAGCCATTGTTTTAGTGCTTAATTTAATTTTTTTAAAAAAAGTTAAACAGGGTACAACGAACCCTTGGGGTGTGAGTCTAAGGGCTCGAGAACAACAAACATGGAAAATGCAATATGTACCGGAGAGTGGGGGGAGAGATACTTTATGACAATGTCAGAGCAACTACTTATCAAGAAGAAAGCTACAATCTGGAGGAGAGGAAGCTACAACGAAGAACACCAAGTTTAAAACTGAACATGAAGGAAATAACAGAAGAAGAAGAAGCTGGAAAGGGTGAATTTGGGTGGGGGGGACTTGTGGGGGATGGGAAAGGTAATGGGAAGGGTTGTGATGGACAGGAGGGGGGTGGGGTAAAGGAGGATACTTAAAGGGGATATTATAAAGGCTGACCACGGAACTCTGAAACCAGAGGGAAAACGGTGTATGAGACTGGAAGAAACATTTAGGTAAATGATAAGATGTGATTTTTTAATATTTGATAATATTTTAATATTTGATAATATTTTAATATTTAATATTTGAAATTGGAATCAGAAGAAATATAGGCTACAGCAGTGTTTTTCAACCACTGTTCCGCGGCACACTAGTGTGCCGCGAGATGTTGCCTGGTGTGCCGTGGGAAAAATTTGTTTATTTGATTCCTATTCAAGAGAATTGCTTTATATATAGTCAATATAGGCACAGAGTTAAATTTTTAACATTTTCTAATGGTGGTGTGCCTCGTGATTTTTTTCATGAAACAAGTGTGCCTTTGCCCAAAAAAGGTTGAAAAACACTGGGCTACAGTATAACAAAGTTTACTTAAGAGAGGATAAAAGAAGTTGAGATGTGGAATTTGATGTTTTGTTTGATAAGAATAAGATTTAAGATATGTTGATTATAATTGTAAGATTAGGTGTAAGAAAGTAGATTTTACAATGTTACAAAGTTACTAAAGAAGATTAGAAATGAACGCAGAAGAGAGGACGCAAGGAAGTCCCAAACTTAGGATTATAAAGAGGATAAGGATGGATAAATAAGTGTTTTGCTTGTGTGTATTTTGTTTTGTAGTTTTTGTAGTGTTTGTATTTGTGTTTGTGCATGTTTATTATTAAAATCCAATAAATTCTTATTAAAAAAATAAAAAATAAACAGGGTATGCCAGTTGCCATCTAGGCCATCGGCAACTCACTTTTGTTGTTGTGGCCAGAGTTCATGCTATTGCCCCATCCTGATCTTCTGACTGCATCATAGGAAGAAGCATCTAGGAAAAAAGAAGAAGCGAATGTTTCATTTAGAGCAGGGCACAGAGGCAAGAACGAGAGAAAAGAATGGCTGGTGTTAGGAGGTGGTTTAAAATTTGTGCTTGCTTTTGTTACAGTCTAGGGATCGAGGTTAGCTAGTGCTCTCTGAGATGTCGATGAGCCATGGCTTCCGCCTTCCCTGACCATTGGACATGCTGGCTGGGACTGATGGGAATTGGGAGTCTGACAGCATCTTAAGGGCCACAGATTCCCTCGCTCCTGTTGTCCTGGATATGCTGCAGCGAACCAGTGCGAGAGGTGGACATCATCGCCATCGGCAGCTGTGAGGTGCTCTGAGACACCTGAAAAGTCAAGCTGAGCCCAGGAGGTGCAGCATGCAAATAACGGACGTAGCCAATAGCACCTTGAAAGGAATATGTAGGAAGCGGAGACAGGGGGTGTCCTGTTTCACATGCAGAGGGTGCTCATGCCGTCCGGCAGCATAGACCACAGGCACCATCTTCCTGTGGAACCTTTTTTTAAAAATGTGAATACTCTTGTTGACACGCAACCCTAAGCCAAATCGTAACCTCTCTTACCATTTGCCTGCCCTCCCTCAGTTCTCCTACTTCCCTTTGTTGACTCACTGTCTTGTTTTGCTTCTTGGTGGCAGCTGCAGCAGCCCGAGCACATTGGGGTTAGACTCGATGACCGCTGGGGGTCCCTTCCAAGCCCACATTTCCATGATTCTATCATCTGAATACTCAATGGGTGTACATGCTGGCTTTGATCTTTTCCAGCCAGCAATTCCACTAAAATAATAATAATAATAAAATCCTGGAATTTCCATGTTCCAAGAGAGCAAGAATTTTGCCTCAGGGTAACAGCTCTGAATCAACAGGATCTGAAACCGGGACATATTCTCGAATGAGTATCCACAGGACCAAAGCCTAATACTGTACCAAAAGGAGTTAACAGGGTGAGCCACAGCCTTACTCAACAATAAAAGAACCAGCATTTCTAAAAACTAAATGCTTCCAACATTTTACCATCAGCAAATGAGATGCCCTGTTTTTGTGGCTCATTGTTTTTTGGGGTTTTCTTTTTCTTCAAAACAAAACAGCATTGTGGAAGTATAAAGCTACAACAGTGCTCCCTGCACAGCACTTCTGTATACTACAGGTTCATTAGACTCTGGTCCAAGGTCACCTCCATGCCATGCATTTAAAGAAATTGTATTCCACTGTTAACACTCACAGAGAATCCTGGTAGGCATAGTTTGTTTTTTTAAAATGGTGCTGCCCTCCCGGAGCTACAGTTCCCGGCACTCTTTGCAAACTATGGTTCCCAGGATTCTTCATGACTGTTAAAAGCTGTATAATCATGTATTAAATGTAGAGTAGATGTGACCACGCCGAGTCAGTGAAATAATACACTTTGCAAAGAAGAAGAAATTGACAACCTGCCACCAGAAAGTTTGAAAAGACTTTTGGTCCTTGTCAATTATTTTCAGTTACAGGTGGGTAGCCGTGTTGGTCTGCCATAGTCGAAACAAAATAGGAAATTCTTTCCAGTAGCACCTTAGAGACCAACTGAGTTTGTTCTTGGTATGAGCTTTCGTGTGCATGCACACTTCTTCAGATACCACACGAAAGCTCATACCAAGAACAAACTCAGTTGGTCTCTAAGGTGCTACTGGAAAGAATTTCCTATTTTGTTTCAATTATTTTCAGTTCTATTTGTAAAAAAATAAAATAATAAAAACACCACCACTCAGCAGCAAAGGGGTCTTTCTGTCGCTTTCCTTTAGCCACAAGAGCAAATTCCCATCCCTGCCATCTGGTGAACATGGCACTTGAGAGACCCTTGAAAGGGCAGCTTTAAAACCAGTCCTGAGATGATGCTCTTGGGATGGGAAGGAGAACAGCTTTAATCTCTCAAACGAATTAAAGCCAGGAGATCCTATTGTCTGCTCCTTTTGGGAATGACAAAGACTTCAAAAATTGTCAGATGGAAAAAACCTCCTCATGTTGTTGTCTGTTCCAGCTGGCGTGGGGAAAGCTTCCTTGGTATTTCCCTGGTTTCGTTTTTTAAATGTTAGAAGCTGGTGTGGATTTTTTAAAACAACAACAGACAAACAGAGGCCGAGTCATCTGTATGCATGATGCATGTTTTGCCAGTTATTTGTGTTTATGCGGGATTTGGGATGGTTGTGGGACTGTCTCATTGCCTAGGGATTAGCTCGCTAGGAACACAGGAAGCCGCCTTACACTGAGTCAACCTATTGGGCCATCCAGCTCAGTACTGTTTGCACTGACCGGCGGTGGCTCTCCAGGATTTCAGGCACAGATCTCTACCAGGTGTACCTGGAGATGCCTGGGACCTCCTGCATGCAAAGCAGATGCTCTACCACTGAGCTACAATCCTTCCCTTAAAAACAAGCAAGATCCCAGTCCTCATCGTTCTGCGCTGGTTTAAATAGAAACAGAGGAATCTGCCTTATATGGAGTCAGGCCATTGGCCCAACGCTACAGCTAGAATGGAGAAGAAATGAGGCTAAAAGCTGGGGCAGCTTAGTAGATGGCACATGAGACTCTGAATCTCAAGGTCATGGGTTCGAGCCCCACGTTGGACAAAAGATTGCAGGGGGTTGGACTAGATGACCCTCCGGGTACCTTTGAACTCTACAATTCTGTGCTTCTATGATTCCAGCTGAGACCTATGAGGGAGACATGACCCTAAGGAAGAGCAGCTTTGGGATGGGCATTTTGGAATCAGCAACAACTGGGAACTTAATGAGTGCTTTTCCACATCTTTCCAAAATGACAATGACAATAGTTGCTCAGGGAAGCCAACATTTTTCCGGTTCTCTGGCTCCAAAGGCCCCCCCCCCCCACATCAGCCAAATGAATGCAATGTGTGCACCACAGCAGCACTCGACAGCCACCTACCCCGGAGCCTTGCAAAATGTGTTTCAAACACAATGAGGCATTCTCTGCCAGGGAAGCAATCCAGAGCACGGGGTTTCTGTTTATTTATTTTGCAAAAACAATCCCATTCTTGTGACAGAGCTCGCAGTCAGCCTGTTGAGTTGGGCAAAGTTGGCAGCAGACGCTGGATTTCAGCCCCCACCCCAGTCAAACAATGAGATGCAACTCTGAGCTATGGAAGTTGGGGATAGGGTCGGTCTGAATGATGCTTCGAGGCCCTTCCCAACCTCTAGTTCTAGGCAATGGCCATGGCTGACTAGTCAAGCAAGTGATTAATGTAATGAAAAAAATTGCTCTGTGCCATAGAACAAATGGATGTGCCTTACTGCCCCGCCCACAGAATGAATGGGTGGTCCCAGGGGTGTAGCAAGGGGGGCGAGGGGGTGGTCCGCCCCGGGTTCCATAATGGAGGGGGTGACAAAAAAAAAATAATTTGTTTTGATTTTTTTTTTTTGAAAATGCCTGCTCTGAAGGTCTTATCTTACTATACTAGGGATTATATAGCTATATATGAATTTTCATGTATATCGGTTAATATCTTGACCCTCCTCCACCAAAATAGCTGTTCACTTGGCTGTTTTCCTATGTCACGAAGGCTGAAATTTCAGTTCAGAGAACACTTACTGTTCCCAACCCTAACCCTGTGGAAAGCCATCTAATTAGACTTAAATTTGATTTTGAGATGTTTTTAGGAAGTAATTTAATTATTGTTTGATTTTATACCAATGTTATGTATCTGATGTTAGCCACCCTGAGCCCGACTTCGGCCAGGGAGGGTGGGATATAAATAAAAGGTTTTTTATTATTACTTGTTATTATTCCTTTGTAAGAAAATATGAAATAACGTAAAACCATTTTTGCGGGGGGGGGGGGGAATCAATGGGGGTGTTGACAAGAAATTTTCCGCAGCGGGTACCACCTGACCGCCCCATGCCTCGGGGGGGGGGGGGGGGTGACAAATTTTTTTTTGCCCCCAGGTACCAATTTAACTTGCTACGCTCCTGGGTGGTCCTTCCCCTTCCCCTAGCTGCAAGGTGGGGGGGGGATAGGGAAAGAGAGGGTGTGTGGGAGCTGATTAGAAAGCAGGCTGGAAGCTGGAGACACAGAGACATGCTTGCTCTGTGCTGGATCCGGACCTGCAACTAATGGAGAAGCAGTATCTGTTGGGGTATTGATGCTGGGAACCCCTTCATCCTATGCTCAGGTTAAGTATATGTGGAAATAAAACCATATATCCAACAGACACCACAGTCTCTGCTGAGCTTCATTCCAAGGAAACCAAACCTGGGTAAGCGCCTAGAATCCCTGCAGTCTCTCACCACTAGGTGACCCTCCAACTGTCCCTATTTTCCAGGGACAGTCCCAGATTTACAGAATCCGTCCTGGTTTCTGATCTGATCCCAAAATGTCCCGCTTTTCCTTAGGAGGTCCATATTTTCATCAGAGAAATGTTGGAAGGTACAGAACCCCTGGTACGCTACCCCTGAGCCAAGGAGATAAGTTGCAACTTTTAGAAGACCTCTGAAGGCAGCCTTTTAAATGTTTAATGTTTTATTCTGCTGTTATCTGTATGCTGGAAGCCGCCCAGAATGGCTGGGGCAACCTAGTCAGGTGGGTGGGATATAAGTAATTAAGATTATTATAATTATTATGGAATAGGGCATCCCTATTTTCATCAGAGAAATGTTGGAGGGTGATGTAGGAGACGGAGGTGGCACGTAACAATATTTTGCAAATGATGAGGGAAAAAAGAGCTGCCCTCTGGTGTAGCTCGCTGCCATCCTGCCAGCTTCAGCAGAGATGAGGATCTCTGTGACGGCTCCCGTGACAAATGTGCGTCCAATTCCAAACAAAATTAAAAAGCACAATATAAATCCTACGAGGCTTCCAAGAGCCGTCATCTCGCAGCCATCTGGTTTTCATCCAGATGGTCCTTGAATGAACACAGACTCTATTGCAAACCAGAGAAAAGGGATATTAAACAACGTCTACAGCGTCACAGACCCTTTCATCCAAAGATCTCTCAGATTTGCAGACCATTTAGGCCTCATTGATAATTTCTGGGAGCAGCTCTGCCTGCCGCCTTTGTGCTGGTGTTTCCCTCCCAGTTAGCCAACTGCTGAAATGTGCACTGGAAGTTCCTTGGAGCAGGGACCTCTTCAGCTGCTAACCTTGGCCTATAAAAATACTTCAAGCCTCAGTAACTCCCATGAATTCAGTGGCGCTTACTTCTGATTTATATAGTCAGGATGCGGAACCTGTGGGGAGGCACTCCGGATACTGCCACACTACAACTCCCATCATTCTTGACCTCGCTCCAAGCTGGATGGGACTGATGGGGTTTGGAGTCCGGCAGCATCTACAGGGATACCTCTGGTGTACAGGATGCAGTGGAAATCACGGCTTGCCTAAAGAAATCGAGTCCTCCCTAACAAAGGGTAAGTGTTGCTGTGCAACCCGGCAACCAGACCCAGTGTTGTGCATGAGGATCGTTTGGATAGCCACAACACCCTATTGGTAGGTCCCTCGATCCTGGGAGCAATCTGGCCAATGGGACGCAAGGAAAGGGCATCGAGGGACCTACTTATTTAAGCCCATGCACGTGCACCTGAGCTTCCTCTTGGGGCTGCTGCATCGGAACACCCACCCACCTCTCCCTATATTTAGGGCTTGCGCTTGACATTGCTAAGCCGTCGTGTGTGTCGTCTGTCATTGGGGCAGGGGCACGGCAGGGATTTCCCCACTTAGCTGATTGGCTGTGGCCACTTGGGTTTCGCCTGCCGCGTAGCAAATCGTCACAACTTGTAAGGTTGTGGATAGGCTCTGGTTCAAGTGATAGGGGTGGCAGGACGGTCTGGCCACTCCTATGCAAAGGGTATTCCGGTAAAGGAATCCATGGGACTCAAGGTGGCTTTGAAAGTGGAATAGGCAAATTCATGGAGGAGACGGCTATCGATGGCCACTAGCCACGATGGCTATGCTCTGCCTACACAGTTGGAGGCAGCAATGCTTGTGGATGCCAGTTGCTGGAAGCTGCAGGAAAGGAGAGGGCTCTTGTGCTCGGATCCTGCTTGTGGGTTTCCCTTTGGGACCCCTGGTTGGCCCCTGTGAGAACAGGATGCTGCACTTCCTGGGCACCCATGGACCTGATCCAGCAGCCTTCTTCCTATGTTCTTATGAATCTGGGGAGCTGTAGCTTACCCTTCCCAACACTACGGTTCCCAGCACCCTTCAAACTGCATTCCTTGGGATTCTCAGGGGAGGGGAAATGGGATTCAATTGCATGGTGTGTATGCAGCCAGAACTGTGCGGAAACACAGCACTCATACGCATGAGCACAGGCGTAATGCAAGCTGGAGATAGACACACGCTGTTGGTCTGTAGAAACACACCATCAGGAAACGCATTAACTTTTTGTCTTAGGAAAAAGCCCGGATCAGTCTGGGATCTTTCTGAAGGGGGCAAAGGTATCCCCTCCAGCGCATTCCTTGCACACATGTGCCAGAGGACTGTACTCCATGCACTCAAAGCGGAGGGAGGGAGGGAGATGGATGGGGGCAGAGAAGCCCCCTTATTTAGCAAGGGGCAAAGGAAGGATAATGGTTACTTAGAAAGTGCTCCAGACAAGCTGTCAGGTTGAATTCAGCACACTGGAGTCTCGCACTGGGACAGTCCTGGCCTTCAGGGATCCCCTGTGAGCAGTGTTTCCTGCCTGCTCCAGCGCAGAGACAACAGGGCTTTGTTTCCAGGAGGGGTTGCCTTCCCCCCCTTCCCCCCCTTCTCTCCCTCCCTCCCTCCCTCCCTCTCTCTCTCTCTCTGAAAAATGCACATGGCCACCTCCAAAGAGGGTCAGGGAGAAATGCAGACACAACACCAGCCCTGGAATTTCAAAGGAAAACAGTGGTGTGTTTTTATATTAAGCCCCCAAGAGCAAGCTACTGTTTCTCCTGGAACCCAAAAAATCCCAACTTTATAGTTCCACACAGGAGGAGCAGGACCAGGAGCAGCAGCAACAACAACATAAAGTATACGTGGTGGTGGTTGCAGGTGGGGGGACGACAGCAAATTTCGGTGCGTCAAGTCCTGACATGGATTTGGGGTTGTTTGGCCAGTAAAAGGGGGGGGGGAAGAATGGTGGAAAGAAGCAAAAGGTTCATGAGAGGGAGAGGCGGTTAAAAAGAAAGGAGATCCCAACTATATGTCAGGAAGAACATAATGAAGGGAAGAGCTGTTTGACAGTGCAACCGACTCCCTCGGGAGGGGGGTGGAGTCTCCTTCCTTGGAGGTGTTTCAGCAGAGGTCGAATGCCCATCTCTCATGGGTGCTTTAGATTAGTTGATATTCCTGCACTGCAGAGGACTGGACCAGAAGACCCTCGGGGGTCCCCCTCCAATTCTATGAAATCTCTCAGGGTTAAGCAAAGGTGTGTTTTTCTATCTGCAGAAGGTCTTCCTGGCAGGACGGCCTCGTGCATTCACAGAAGATGTTTCAAAAACCAACATATTACTTATGGGGGGGGTGATCCTTCCCTTGTGGAAAAAGGTCTAGAACTCATTCTTTCTAGAGTAACTCTACTTCTGAGGGCGCAGCGAGATGTGCTATTTGTTAAAGAGTTTTTAGTGTTACATAGCTGTTGCTGTTTTAATTAAATTGCCGTGTTTGGACCTCACATGTGGGGTAGGTTGTGGGGTTTTTTTTTAACTCATTGCCCTGACTGCCATCCTCGTTGGAACAGGAGTGGCGGTGTCTGTCTGCTATCTGCAATAGGCTAACCACTTGCACATTGCAACTCCCCCCACCCCGCCCGCAAAAAAGAAAAGGAGGAAACACATGCACGTGCTGATTTATATACAAATCTATAGAAAATTACAATAACCTGAATAGAATTATGTCCTGTTTGTGCCTTTTTAATGCAGAGGGGTACATGAGTGCCTGCTTTGCATTACACTGGGACATCAAAGCCATCAAGGTCATAGAATTATTCATTCATTCATTCATTCAAACAAGGTATGTGCCACTTAATTACAATGTTCTCTAAGCGATTTACAAAGATACAAAATAAAAATAAGTAACAACTATAAAATTTAGCGGGGCAGAGAGGCATTACTACCCCCATCCCAATCCCAACGCCAATAATAATTATCTTCAGGGATAACGAACAAAACAACTCAAATTTGCATTTTGTGTGTATGTTTAATTTTCATTCGGTTGTATTGTCTGTCTGTCTGTCTCTTTTCTTTCTTATATTGCATGTTACTTAACTGTACGTCCTTTCTTAGATAAATAAACAAATCAAAAACTATAAAATGAAACTACACACACACACACACACACACACACACACACCGCCTGTGGTTCCCCTATTGTTATGCCATTTTAACAAAAGGCACTGGTGCCATCTCCAGGGGGTCATGGATACCCCCAAAGATTTCACTCTGGGTGCCCATTATCTGCCTGCCAGCAACACCCACTGCCTTAGCTCCAGCTCTCCGGCACCACAGTGGCAACTGGGCTGGGGCCTCTGCCTCCACCATGGGTCCTCTGTTGGTTTTTTGTGTCCCCAACCCCCCCGCTGCCACCCCCCCCCCATTTTAAAAACTGTGTGGCCAAAAGCTTTCTGCGGACTCCCAAGACCCTCACCAAAATCTGGCCTTTTAAAAACAAAAATGTAACTTCCCCCTTTAAAAAACAACATTCCTGAACGTTCCTGTGTGCTCACCGCTGCGATGCCAAAAGGTTTTCATGTCTTCTGCACACACCCCTTACGTTTGTCCAATTAAATTGTTGTCGCTGCTGTTTGCTGAATTGAACGATGGATGATAAAATAAGGATTTAAAATGGCGCTGAACAGCCAATGGGCAAAGAAGAAGACCTGAGAATTCTAAAGTTCTCACCCCACCCACTTTTGCACATTGGCCACACCCACTTTGATGAACGGCCCTCAGAATGTTGACAGGGGTTCAATGCCACCCTCAGCCTCAAAAGATTTAGCCACTCCTTGCATAAGCCATGCCATTTTGCACTGCCGTATTGAAATCTGGGTTTGGCAAAACGCGAACGGTGTTCTGAGGATGCTACCTTGCCTGCACATAAACTACCTTGTGGTGTCTCCCATTTTCCTTATTTGCCTGCAATATCTGACCTGGTCTGCCAAGTCATGGAAACCGAAACAGACTCTTTCCCATTAAAACAAAATAAGCAGAGAGGTCCAAATCGTTCCACTTAGCGATGAGAGGAGCCTCATTTCGTTTGCAAGAAAATTGTTCCTTGGCCAGGAAAGCCTGATGATTCTCATTAGGACCACTCAGGTCTCCAAGGCAGCTGAAGACAATTTGTACCAAGGACGTGAAATCCCGTACATTTGTACGGTTGGGATGCTTGCTAGCGGGGAACCTCAGCCAATGTCCAGAGGAGGCTGGGCTTGATCCCAAAGGAACCTGCCACACGAACCACAAGGCAGACTGTTGTGGAGGGAGCCAGAGACAACCTGAGCATGTTCCCCAGCAAAACCACAACCGCCTGTGATACTTTTAGGAGCAATCTGCTCTCTGGCTTAGTGGCTTGGCTCCTAACCATGAATGCTGATTAATAGCCAATTAACACCAGCAAGGAATGCATAGCACAGCCCCTCCAAGCGCCCCTATTTTCCAGGGACAGTACTGGATTTGCAAAAGTCATCCCAGTTTCTGATTTGATCCTGGAATGTCCCGCTTTTCCTTGGAAAAATCTTGGAGGGTATGATAGCATACCTACCAACTAAGGGGGCAGCCAAGCTAATTGTTGTTGAGGGGGGCTGTGTGTGTGAGAGAGAGGGGGGGATCTCCTAATTTAGCAGTAATTTCTGTTCCCCAGTTATACTGTGCAAATAAACACAACCCCTGAAATGCTGACGATGAGTTTCATGGTCTTTTGGTTCCACAGTGTGCAATATCCCCTGCTAACCTGTGGTGCATTTCAAGTCCTGGTCTGCAATACCACTTAATTCCGGAGTGCCCTTTAGATTGTTGCTCAACTACAGTTCCCATCATCCTACGGACAGTGGCGTCGCTAGCCTCTGCGCTGCTGGGGGCGGCGGCAGCGCAGAGGCACCCCCCTGGGGGAGGGGCACGATGCGTGCGTCGTGACGTCGTCACGACGCACGTGTATGCAGAAAGGGGGGATTTCCCCCTTTCCGAGGCTTTTTTCGGCAGGGGGTGGTGACCAGCGAGGAGGGGGTGAGAAGCGTGACCCCCCCTCGCTGGTCGGCCCCCCCCCCGCCGAAAAAAGCGGGCAGAAAGCCTGGAAAAGAAGCAGAGCGGCGCTTAAACGCGGCTGCTCTGCTTCCTTTCCAGGCTTTCCCCGCCCCCCCGCGGTTTTTTTCGGCGGGGGGGTGACCAGCGAGGAGGGGGTGACAAGCGTGACACCCCCCCTCGCTGGTCGGGCCCCCCCGCCGAAAAAAAAGCAGCGGAAAGGGGAAAAGGAAGCAGAGCGGCGCTTAAACGCGCCTGCTCTGCTTCCTTTCCCGCCCCCCCCCCGCGGTTTTTTTCGGCGGGGGGTGGTGACCAGCGATGAGGGGGTGACAAGCGTGACACCCCCCCTCGCTGGTCGACCCCCCCCGCCGAAAAAAGCGGCGGCAGCACCCCATCCGTGTGCTGCTGCTCCTGGGGTGACGGAGGGCGCAGCGGCGCGTGGGAGTGGCGGGAGGGGCCGCCGCTTGTCACCCCCACCCGCCGCTGCTCACCCTGTCACTGGGGGCGTACCGCCCCCACCGCCCCTCCCCAGCGACGCCCCTGCCTACGGAAACAAGCCCAGGCCCCATAGCCTTTATCAGATATCCTTCACAGTGTTCTCTTCCAGGGGAGGTGTGGAGGGTGGCCACATGGACATGCTCTCCCTGGGGAAATCTGCCTAGTGCCATCCTTGACCATTCTTAGGCACCAGGCTAGGATGTTGTTGTTTTTTTCACCTAGCCCTTTGGTGGTTAAATCATCCTCTCCTGTGGTGCTCATCTTTTAGTTCATTGTTGGATGCGCATTTTGGGAATGTTGTACTTTGCACTTTTTAAAATGTGGTTTTTAATTAATTTTTTATCTATATTTTATCTTGAGACGTTTGAGACCCTTTTTTTGGATAAAGCAACTAAGAAATGTGAATAGCAAAAGCAAAAAAACAACAACCCACAAAACATCTCTAACCACTGGGCATGCTAGCTGGGATTGATGGAAGTTGGAGCCCAAGAATATCTGGAGAGCACCAGGTTGGCTGCTCCTGACTGCATCCCATAATTCACTTTCTAGTCCAGAAAAAGCTTTCCTTATGTCACACTGGTTGCTAAACTTAGAACACCATGTACTTGCACAAGATAAGTGCACTTGGGGAAAATCCAAATTTTTCAAATATGGGATCCATTTGCTGCATTCTGGAAGTCTTAATTTCAAGAACTGACAGCCAAGTTGTTACTGTTGTTTGAATTAAAAATTGTTCTGCCCTTAAGTGGGGTGGGGGAAAGACAGCATTTCCCTGTGCTAGTTTCCAACAGATTCTTAGGTCTGCAAAAGGAGACCTTTTCTTTTTCTTGGGATTTTTGTGGGCAATTTTTTCTTCTTCATTCGACTCTGATCCTTTCCCCCCCTTTTATTTAGAGGCAGACAAACGAGGAAAGCATCCCTGTACATTAACGGCGTGAAGGCCAGACACCAAATAAAATGCAGCCTCTTGCATACTCTCTGCACAAAAAGATATCTAACCAGGTTGGCTTTTGAAAATGAACACAGGGCTACTCTCGAACAACAGAAGTTACGCCAGATTCAACAAAACCGCACAAAACCCAGAAGGGTCACTTTTGCAGCCTGAGCGCTCTCTCTCTCTTCTCTGCTTGCCTTCCTGTGTTTACATTCACAGCACCTGCCCCCCAAGGGGTCCAGAAAGGAATGAGCCTCAGCTCTCTCAGTGAGGTTGATGGGTTTGTGTGCACTCCCCGCTTGCAGACGGAGGCTCCGGGCTCTCCTTGTTTGCTTCGTCCAAACAAGCTTTTGTTATTATTTTCAAACAGATACCCATTCACCCAGAGAAGGAGATGGAGGCAAGCATGGTGAGCTTTGTTGCCACCTTGCAGCCGGGCTGCTCAGAGGAGGGCGAGGAGGGTGCAGGGCGGCTCAAGTGGGCGGCTGCTGCGGAGACAATGGCAGCACCTGCAGGGTTGCCGCATTCAAACCCACCCCCACCCCGTGTTTGCGTGCTGCTTCTCTCTGCCTGCGAGGCAGGTGGCGGCTGAGGTTAGAAGGCGCAGCAGCGGAATCAGATAACATCCTCTGCTGAGGCCGAAAAACCACACAGAGCAGGAAACACGAGGGTGTCACCCCAAGCAGGCACCCTCGTGATGATCTCTCACCGCTCGGGCCGCAAGGCCTACGCTCATCTTCACCTCTTCAGGGAGTGCATCGTCACAACCTGCAAAATCACACCCCGCTGCTCACTGCAGCCGATAATGATGTGGTGGTGGTGGGGAGGGAACTCAGAAGAATGCAGAAAGAAGAAGCTAGTCCTCATCAGCACCAGCTATCGAGGTTTAGTTCCACAGACCCTCCTAGTGTCTCTGTTTACAGAACCCACCCCAGTTTCTGATTTGATCCAGGAATGTTCCACCTTTCCTCAGGACGTCCCTATTTTCATCGGAGAAATGTTGGAATGGTATGCGTTCATTGCAGCCGTCACGGGCTTGGGTGCCCTCTGCAGAGTTTTGGACCACAACTCCCATCAACCCCTAAGTTGTCAGGGAAGGTTGGTTTAATGAGAAGCTTGAGGCAGTCCCCTCCTCCAGGAGCAAGCTTAAGGCTTTCTGAAGCAGCTTACCCAAATCTCTGAAGCAGGGGATCTAAAAACAAACAACCCCACAGGCCTCTTGTCCCTGATAGCTGGTACCTGCCACTTTCTCCTTTTTGCATTCTTGTTGCTTTCATTGCCTCCTGCCTGTCTTTTTGCCTTCCTGGTTGTAGAAAATCACAGTCCCATTTCAGAGCCTTGCCTTTTCTGTAATATGCAATGAAAACCCTACAGGTAGGGGAGGGCAAAGATAGAGGAGCAGAGCTTTTTTATGAACAGGGCTGATGATGTCATCTGCCAGGGCATTGAGCTTCTAGACGGACCCTTCTTGCTCTATTGACAGAGGTGAGGGTTTTATTAAGTCTGCACTAGTTTTCTTTCTGTACAATGCCCTGCAATCATAAGATGAAGGGTGGTACATATATATTCATATAAATAAACAAAGTAAGGAGGCTTTCAAAAATTTTTGAACTTGGGAGAATCAGGGAAATAATTAAGTAGAGGCTAGGTCCTTCTTTCCTTTTCTTCAGTGGGGTTCCCAGTTCATGCTAGCAAACTTAATGCTAAGCTTTCTTTGCAAGAGGGTTTGCATTTCTAATTAAAAGGTTAAGCCAAGGTTGCATTTCAGTTGGCTGAAGATCTTTTGTTAATGCTAATGCATCTTTATTTTATTTTTTTACAAGTAGAACCTACGCAGGCAGCAGTAAGCACACCTGAGCTCAAAAGAGCCCACTCCAAGCACTTCATACAAGCTTGCGCTGGGTTCCTTTTAGAATCCAGTTAAACCCTAAAATAATATCTATGTTACTCTGATTAACAAAACAGAGCTTTTTTAAAAAAATGTACAGTACGTGGCGAGAGGTTTTGGCTTCCGTCTTTATCAACTGCTCTGATAAAAAGGAAACGACACTGTTTCCAAAGTGGCAGTTGCGGAGACTGGAGGACATCGTCCATGATGCAGAGACCATTCTCCAGCCTGAGGCCACGCTAACATGTCCTGTATACACACCCAGAGGTTCTCCCTCCCACTATGCTTGTGTTGTTGTCATCCCTACAGCAATTATTGATCAATCCAACAGGCTGCACTTCTCTGAACTGAAATATTTTGCAGCTGGTTGCACCGCTTCTTTTAGTCAAATTGCAGGTTTGTAGTTCCTAAAATGCGTGTGTAGGCCAGTTGTAGTTTTACCTTATGTACTGGATATATCCCTGCCCCCCCCCTTTTTGCACTCAGTTATATATTATATTGCAGGTCTTGCATGTGATGCCCAGGACAGGGCCTTCTCTGTGGCAGCCCCGAAGTGGTAGAACTCCCTCCCAAAGAGATACATTTGGCAACTTCACTATATAGCATCCAGAGGATACTGAAAACACAGCTCTTTACCCTGGCTTTTGACACCTAAGATGTATATTTTCAGGACCCACTCTATTTTGGGTGGCTGCATCTTTTAAATTCTTAAGATCTTTATTAAATGGTTGCACCCAAGGACCTTAGGGAGAATGGCAGGTAATAAATTAAAATTGTGATATTGAATTGCATTGTTTTGATCTCGATTAGTATATCATCGTTTTATTTACGGCTGTAAATATGAAAAACATATCTAAAAAAGAAAATGTAATCAATGAAACATCAAGTTATAAAAAGCCCTGGCCATTTTCCCTCCCTCAAAATCTCCTAGAGCCAAACCCATCAACCGTCAGCACACAGGAGATGTTGGCAGAGCTTAAACTGAAACAGATAGCTGCTTGCTTCTTCTTTTTTTCTGTAGGTGGGGAGGGTTAGCCTTATAAAGCTAGGATGAAGCTGGGATTTAGATTAAGTGATTGCTAAGGGAAATGGGCTCAGCGGCTGCAGGATGTGGGAATGTGGAAGTACCACAAGGCACAACACTTTGCAGAAGGGGTTTTTTATATAGAATGTGGGCTTCGTGCTGAAACAGACAGTTGCAAAGGCATGAATTAGCTAAAATTCAGGGCCCCACCCCCCTTGTCAGAGAACAAGCAGGCACTGGTGGGGTGCTGTGCCTGGAAAGTCATCAGGAGGATTCTTCGCTTGTTGGCCTCTAGGCGATCAGACGTCCAAAGAGTAAATGTCTGGCTTCAACATTTGAGTTGATCCACAGGACATTTTCTCCGTGGATCTAGAGAGCAATGCAATCCCATGGGGCACACTTATCTGAAAGTAAGGGCTCTCCCAGAGAAGTCATTGTTTAGTGGGTAAAACTCAGATTGCATACTGCCAAAATTCAAGTTGCAGGATTAATGTGGGTTTGGTGCTTTTGTGCAAAAAACCTGCTCCCCCGCTCCCCAGATATGCAAGAAATATTTTTGCATTAAGGTAAATGAGCAAATCTGTCCATTTCGGTACCCCTCATTTTTTCCCCCAGGCTTAAATTTAATCTGCCGCGTTTCCACATCCGTTTGCAATTTTTCCTGTACAAATCTGCACAAACGTTTTTGTATCCAATTTGGGTCCATTTCTGCAGTTCTCCAATCAACTCTCCTTATTATAATACACACACACACACACACACACACACACACACGTATACTTATACGTTTTATATATATTACACATTTTTTATTTTTTTATGCATCCTTTTAGGGTAGAGAACTGCCTCACAAATTTCAGAGGAGGGAGGAAGAGAGGTCAGGTAGGGATGGCGGAGGGGGCCAAGCAGACTTGCACCATGCTAGACACAATACAGTGGTACCTCAGGTTGCGGACCCGATCCGTTCCGGGGTGCAAAAAGTCTGCAACCCGAGCGGCGCTTTTTCGCATGCACGAAAGCGCAAAAGAGCGCTTCTGCGCATGTGCGAACCGTGCAGAACGCTTCTGTGCATGTGCGTGTGGCGAAACCCCCCCCCAAAAAAATGCAACCCGAAGCGAATGTAACCCGAGGTATGTATTTGATCAAAGTAACTGTTGAACTGAAATACAATTAAGAAGTATATTAATATTGATATGGGGGGCAAGAGAGTGGGGTCCCAAGCTATAGCTTGTTTAGCTTATACGTAAATCTGGCACTGGCCACGAACGCAACGCAAAAGGGCACATGAAGATAAAAGCCCACAGGGGGACAATTACACACCTGTTCAGCTGCACTGACTAATGCAACAAACAGAAAAGCAGAGCAGGATCAACACACTTGGGTGCATTAAAAGCAATATACAGCAAAAGAAGGCAAGTCTCTGCCCCAGCGAGGTGAGGATCTGAACTTCAGACCAGGAATAAGGGAACCTGTGGCCCTCCTGAACTTCATAGTATCATAGAATTGTGGAGTTGGAAGGAACCTCAAGGGTCAACCTCTTACAAGGCAGGAATTTCAACTAAACTACCTATGATTGATGCCCATCCAACCTCTGCTTTAAAACCTCCAGTGAGGGAGAGGCCATAATCTCCTGAGGGAGTCCACTCCCCTGTTGAACAGCTCCTAATGCCAGCAAGTTGCTGGACTGCAACTCCCATCAGCCCCAGCATGCATGGCCAATGGGCAGGGTTGGTGGCAGTCGTAGTTCAGCAGCTTCTGGAGGGTCAAAGGTTCCCCACACCTGCTTTAGACAATGGGGAAGAAAGGAAAAGGAAGCAGATTCTGTGCATTTCCAAACTGAGTTCCTTGTTTGGTGCTTTTTACAGCAAAAGAGCCTCAGACAAATTATCAAGATCCAGAAGAAGGAACTCACCTTCTTTGGCATTGAGTCGAGAGGATTGTTCCGTGTGGGCTGGTGTGTTGTAAGACAGCAAGGAACTACCTGGAAGGGGGGGAAAAATAAAGGACAAGAAGAGGTTTAGCCTTTGCAAAAATGGGTATTTTTAAAAACAATGTGTGTGGGGGGGGGAGCCTTTATTTTGGATGGGGGTGGGGTAGAGAAATGCTGCAATTAAGTATTCGTGATCAAATTATTTGCTTGGAAGGGATCTGTGCACTGAAAGGAAGGAGAAATGAACGGTTTCCTAGTTCCCTCCTAGAGCTGGAAGAATCACCCCAAGGATCATCTAGTCCAACCCCCTGCAAAACAGCGAACCACAGCTAAAGAATCCCTGGCGTTCATTATCTCAAAAGGAAAACCAGCAGGTGTTCTGGAAAGTGCATCATCATAATCAGATATCAACATCAGGGATCACTTCTAATCTTGATGGAGCACTATCTTTGACTAGTTGCCATAGTCTATAAATGAAGGCCGTAAATCAGTTCAAAGTATCTAGCCAATTAAATCTCCCTGTCGGAATATAAACGAAACAATAATTTTGAAGTAAAAAAACATCCCCGTGTTAGAGAAGAGGCATCATCTGAGAAGAGGCATTTCCCCCATTCGGACAAGTGTTTTAAAAACTGGGGATACCTTTTATGCTATGACACATACCAAAACTACCGTTAAGTATTTCTATCATGTATCTATGGGTTGTATCCAATGTTGGTCATACTCAGAGTAGACCCCCTGGCATGAACGGACATGACTAATTTAGGTTTATTAATTTCAGTGGGTTTGATCTGAGTAGAACTTAGACACAGCTAAGGTTGGGAAACAGTGATTCAACTAAAAATTCATGAAACTGACCTTGTAATTTGAGATGAAATCAGTTTGCACTGATTTCTTCAATGGAATCTAATCTCAGATTCTCCTCTCCTCTCTCTCCAAGTGGCATATGATTCCCATCATGCCCATACGATGCCCATTAGGGGAAACGTGCAAGCAGGATTCAATGCAAAATAGCAACTCTCCCCTCCTGTGGCTTCCAGCAACTGGTATTCAGAAGCATTGCTGGCTCTCAACTGTGGAGGCAGAACACAGCCAACCTGGCTAGTAGCCGTCAACAGCCCTCTCCTCCTCCATGAATTTGCCTAATCCTCATTTGAGTGCCAAGGTCTCCTAACGGAAACACATTTGCAAGCAATTTCCCTTAATGCTATTTTCGCAAATGCTGGCCTTTTTATGCACATTTCTCCTTACAATACAGATTTTTGTTCACATTACTTGTTTGGAGAATCACATCACAAACCATCAGAGAGGTGCAAATCATAGAATCATAGAGTTGGAAGAGACCACAAGGGCCATCCAGTCCAACCCCCTGCCAAGCAGGAAACACCATCAAAGCATTCCTGACAGATGGCTGTCAAGCCTCCGCTTAAAGACCTCCAAAGAAGGAGACTCCACCACACTCCTTGGCAGCAAATTCCACTGCCGAACAGCTCTCACTGTCAGGAAGTTCTTCCTAATGTTTAGGTGGAATCTTCTTTCTTGTAGTTTGAATCCATTGCTCCGTGTCCGCTTCTCTGGAGCAGCAGAAAACAACCTTTCTCCCTCCTCTATATCACACCCTTTTATATATTTGAACATGGCTATCATATCACCCCTTAACCTTCTCTTCTCCAGGCTAAACATACCCAGCTCCCTAAGCTGTTCCTCCTAAGGCATCGTTTCCAGGCCTTTGACCATTTTGGTTGCCCTCCTCTGGACACGTTCCAGCTTGTCAGTATCCTTCTTGAACTGTGGTGCCCAGAACTGGACACAGTATTCCAGGTGAGGTCTGACCAGAGCGGAATACAGTGGTACTATTACTTCCCTTGATCTAGATGCTATACTCCTATTGATGCAGCCCAGAATTGCATTGGCTTTTTTAGCTGCTGCATCACACTGTTGACTCATGTCAAGTTTATGGTCTACCAAGACTCCTAGATCCTTTTCACATGTACTGCTCTCAAGCCAGGTGTCACCCATCCTGTATTTGTGCCTTTCATTTTTTTTGCCCAAGTGTAGTAAAAAAAAAATTGCCCAAGTGTAGTAAATTCCAAGGAACTACTGCATTTTGGTTCACCGATCCGTTCCAGAATGTGTGATTTATTTAGGTTGGTTCACATTAAAATACAAACCAAACCAAACTTCTCACCCACCCCCTTATCCTTGGTTTTCAGTTGGTGTTTCGTTTCGCTTTTAATTTGTTCCTCTCAAATATCTCAGCGAGGGAACTAATTCATGCCTGACACGTTTTCTGGCTTCTGGTTGGAAACGGATCCAGATTTTGATGTTCAGTACGACCAGCATCAGCCAGCCAGCCAGCCAGCCCAGTGCCCCATCAGACAGACAGCCTACATGGCTGAAGTTGCAGACAGTGGGGCAGGGAGTGGGGCTGGCAAGGGAGAGGGGGAATTCTCGTCTAAGTGAACTTGTCAGATAAAACAAGGGCCACTCTCTGCTGAAAAGCACAAGTTGTGGCCGTCAAAAGGGAGAGAGTCGCCCCGGGTTTATTGCTGAAAGTTCTCACCTTTGCCCGACAGTCTGAGGTTTCTAGTTGGGAACACCAGAAAAGGAAGAAAAATGTGTTTCCTATTAAGATGCTTAAATGAAAAAAGGAGGGGAATGTGGGGGGGGGGGGCGGCGACGACGAAGCAGACATCAAGACTTTAAGGGCACTGAGACCAGCAGAAATACCAGACCTGGAATCCTTAACTGACAACTTTTGCATTCTAAAAGGCGGCTCGTGCCGGAATGGCAAGCCCTCACTGCTAATTCCGGGTTATTATTCACTTTATAATTTTTATCGGAGTAAGTTAAACAAAGGAACACGATAAAAACAACAGAAGTTCAAACACACGACAAAGAAGCAGAGTACTTAAGACCATTAAGGAAATTTCACATTGTACTACGGAAAGCTGATAAATCATTTGGCTGCGGAGTGCAGGGCTGCTTGAAAGCCCTTTTGCAAACAGCCCCATGCTGCCTTTTAAACCTCCACTACCCAAACATTTGGAGCTGCAAAACAAATGGTGTGTGTTGAACATCCCTATGCTATGCTTTGAAGCCCAACAGTTGGGGGCTTCAAAGCACAGCATCACCTGATGTCACTAAGTTATTGTGCGACTGACAGGTGGGTGACCCCGCCCATCTGTCAGATTTGGTCCTTCAAGGGTAGGGAGGAAAGGATCTGTCCTGCTGGGCAGAAAAGGTCCTCCAAGCATGGTGTTTCATTTCAGAAAGTGCAAATGTGTTAAGTTTGCCTTTAGATGACAAGCGAACCAGATCTCCTCCCACCTCACCCCTTGAGACTGAAAAAGGATGTGGCTGATCTCCCTGTAAGCTGCTTGTCTGTGATTCTTACCCTAGTGCCTTCAGGGCAGGACTCTGGCCCAGGACCCCATTCAGCTACCATAGGGCTGGCTTGCCTTACTTTTAAGCAAGTGACCATCCAGAGAACCATTAAACCCAGAGTCTAAAATTCCCCAGCTGCTCCACTGGTCTCTGCAAAGTGTTGCTCACTCACTGCAGTGGATTAAAGTGCCCCCGATGTCTCTCTGTTGTGGGGAAGTAAGGAGCCATCTCCTCGAGTGCCCTTCTTGGTTCAGAGATGCAGCGCAAAACATCCAGTGGAAATTAAGTCTGGAAAAACAATAAATTCCCTTCAAAGGCATGACGCCACAAGGGAGTTGCCCAGAAATCCAGAAACCAGACTGTCATGAAGCAGACATAGGAACAGCTGCTTGGAAAGGAGTCATGTCCAGTAGCCTGGCTTGGCCTATGAACACGCTTTAATGAGAACAAGGCTTTGCCCTATCTCCCTCAAAGCCCACACCTCTTCCCACCCCCAATTACAGCCAGAGATGCCGGCAGCAAGAAAGCAGCGCAGAGGATCGCAGCCTCATCCCATGGAGTCAGTGTGCAAAACAGAAGAAAGGAACAGATCAGGTGCCCAGGGAGGCAGGCTCGTGCAAGTCATTGACCACAGCAATCAAGCTGAAAAGTGTGCAGAGGAAGGCAACCAAGATGATCAAGGTTCTGGAAACCAAGCCTGAAGAGGAGCGGAGGAGGGAGTTGGGGATGCTTAGCTTGGAGAAGAGAAGGATGAGAAGTGATATGAGAGCCATCTTCAAATATCTGAAGTGTTGTCACACAGAAGACGGAAGAAGCTTGTTTTCTGCTTCTCTGGAAGAGAAGATCCAAACTAATGGATTCAAGTTACAAGAAAGGAGATTCCAACCAAACATCAGGAAGAACTTTCTGATGGTAAGAGCCATCCAATAACGGAATGGATGAGCTTGGAAGGCGATGGACTCTCTTTCATTGGAGGCTTTTAGAGAGAGGTTGGATGGCTGTCTGACAGGGATTCTTTAGCTGTGACTCCTCCATTGCATGGGGTTGAATTAGATGACCCTTTGGGTCTCTTCCAACTCTACAATTCTATGGTGGTTGAGCGCAGGTCACTGCACTGTGATGGCAGGAAAACACCAAGAAAGTGATGTTGATCAGCGCAACTCTCCTAGTTGCCAAGTCAGACGTGGGTGGAAAGAAGCCTCAGAACGTGGCGGTGCTGAGCATTACGTCCTCAAAGTTGCTGCACTCCAGGAAACCACATTTTGAGGAAGATAAGAGTGGGAGGCTGCTGCACTGGGGGTTGCTGGCAAATCCGTTTGGCTTTGGGTTGCACTGAAAAAAAGACTTTGATGCGTTCACTCATTATGAACAGAAAGGATCTAATTGCTTTGAGGGGCTGGTTGAACCCCAGAACTGGGAGCCAACTAACGTCTATGCAGAGTGGACCCACTGAAATTAATGGACCTAAGCTAGCCATGCCAGTAAATTTCAGCAAATCTGTTCTATATTTGATACAAGTCTTCGGGACTGGATCTTACAAATTGCAGTTGTACAGAAAGCACTCTCCCCTCTTTTGCACTCTCCCCATGCAAAACAGATTTGCACGGATCTCATTTCTGAGTTCACATGCATATAGGCATTCTGCTCTAGCTCTTTATTATGACATACATCTGCATGCAAGCCCAACTGCACATTAAACTAGCCATGGGACTTGCAGCCAATCAGGTGATAAAAAACAACAACAACAGCATCCTAGGCACACATCCCATGGATTTCCATTGGGAATACACCATGCTTGGAGGGGGCATGTGAACCTTCCCTCCCCAATTGCAACCCTAATAGAAAAAAACTACCCTGTGCTGCAATTAGCAATGAGGGGGAAAGTTCCCATTGGCCCCTATAAGTGTCATGTGTGCTGTGCCCCTAAGGAGAGGCTCCCCACACACTTCACTGTATATCGCTTGCACAGGGACAGAGCTTCTATAACTATTTAATCTTTCCATCAATTAATTGGAGACACCTTTTTTCAGTCAGACAAAATGTTTGCGGCTTGGTGTTTTAAAAGGTTGTTCTCAGTGAGATAACAGAGCTAAACAAATAAGCAATTGATTGATCTGCATTTTCAGAGGAAACCCGGTGGATCTGCTCTTCCACACCGCCAGCTAGGCGGACTTTGGGGTGGACTTTGGACTTTCAAATTTCAGAGGTGCCCTGTGTGAGGCCAAAATTCAGTGCCCCACCACCTCTCCCCTTCCTTTCTGCTCAATTCATTACTATGTCTTTGTTGCAATGCCCCCTTGGCTCGGTGCCCAGCGTAGTGGAACCAGTTGTGCTGCCCTAAATCCACCTCTGAGAGCGGGTACAAGAAAAAACCAGGCAGAACAAGTACAGCTTGGGAGATTTTGCTTCAAGCTTGGAGAGACTTTGGCCCTCCAGATGTTCCTGGACTCCAAATACCATCAGCCCCAGCAAGCAGGGCCATGGGCAAGAAATGATGGGAGTTGGAGTCCAGAAACATTGGAAAAAACACTGTTTTCTTGCATTTCTTGCTGTATTTATTTACGTGGGATGTGAAACATGGGAGCAGTCAAGTACAACATCCCTAGAGTGGACATGAAAGGGGATCTCTGAGTCAGCCAGTCGGAACTTCCTGTTTCTCCTGGGCTGAAACAGACTTCCTCTGCGTAACTAGAGATGGGTGTGGCTTCACCTGTGCAGGGAAAAAACAAAACCACAGGCTAGCCACCATTTCTCTCTCTCTTTGACTCTCTTTCAACGGGGCAACATGTGCTTAGGCAAGATGCTCTCTTGGCCTCCAGCCAAGAGACAAGAAGGAGCTATCACCCTTAAGGGATAGTCTCCTAATGTATATTATATTTTCTAAGCTAAAAGTCTGCCTTCTGGGATCTGATTGTGAACAGATGATACTTGTAAGTAAACTCTTTATACTTATATAGAAGACTTTGTCGTGTCTTATTTTAGGAGGGAATTAGAAGGGGAAGATACCAGGGCAGTATTATTATAGAGGTTCTAGTGAACCTGAGCAAGCTATCCACTGTGTGTGTTTAAAAGGGGAATGAGAAGTTCTGGGACTTGTTAACACAAGTTGGAATAAGATATAATAAACAATATATCCTCTCCGGCATCCCTAAACACTCTATCTATCTATCTATCTATCTATCTATCTATCTATCTATCTATCATCTCTTTATTACATTTATCTATTTATTACATTTATATACCACCTTTATTTTCCAAGGATCTCAAAGAGAGGCACGTGGTTCTCTTCCTCCCCATCTTCATCCTCACAACAACCCTGTGAGGGAGTGAGTGGGTGGCCCAAGGTCACCCAGTAAGCTTCATGGCTGAGTGGGGATTCAAACTCTGCTCTCCCAGGTCCTAGACCAACACTCTAACCATTGTGCCACACTGGCTCTTGCTGTTGACCCTGGCCACCCTTTCAACCTCTTTTCCTTCTCTCCTCCCAGCTACCCTTCTGACTTCAGCTCTCGGCCAAAGGAACCTACTCTTTGTTTGACATGCCAGGCAGGCCTCCCAAGAAAGAAGAAGGCAAAACAGAGCAGTCACTTACTTTCCCTGAGGTAGCTGAGGTGAGACAGCAGAACTTCCGTGTTGTAGAGAGATGTGGTCCGGAGGAAATCCTCCTTGTTCATCTTGCAGAGCTCCTTCCCGTCCATGTTCTGGAAGAGGTTGGTGTCGATCTCCATCAAGCCGTACTCCTTGATAGCCCACTCGAGCCACTGGCGCACATGCTCCTGGGTCCATAATGTGGGGTCTGCCAGAAGGAAGCAGGGAGGGGGGGCACTGATAAAGCAAGAGTCATCAAGGTTTTTCTCTTACAACAGGTATGGGGGACTTTTGGCCCTCCAGAAGTCATTGAACTACAATGTCCATCATCTCAGGCTGTTGGCCATGCTTCCAGGAGCTGATGGGAGTTGTGTCTCAGTAACATCCAGAGGACAAAACAACAACAACACCCCCACCCCTGCTTTAGAGCAACAGTAAAACTGTTATCCTCCTCCACCCAACAATTTGTATAGCCTTTGAGATTCCAGGTGTTTGGAGTGGACTGTATGCCAATGTGTTTATTATTGATTCAACAAAATTTATGTACTTCAGTGCTGTAAAACCTGCAATTATGCTTTGCTGTAAAAACCTGCAATAGCAAACACATCCTGGCTACCGGCTTGAATAAAACCACCACTTCCAGAAGATGCACAGGCTCTGGCTTTAGAGAGTCTTCAGGGAAAGGAAATTCTGAAAATGAGGAGCAGCCACTGAGAACATTTCTCTGTGCACCTTTGTTCTTATGTAGGTCACAGTTAATCACAGGAGTGAAGACAGTTCTGCAGGTAAGTTGGGCCAGATTGTTTAGGGCAGGCATGAGCAACCCGTAAAGGCCTCTGGATGCTGCTGGACTCCAGTTCCCATCGGCTCCATCCAGCATGGCCTATGAACAGGGATGATTGGAGTTGTAGTCCAAAGTCATGGGCGGGGGGTCGCCAGGGAAACCCCCCATAGCTTTCCTGCCCTGTCAAAGTACAGGTAGCTAAGGACCATTTCCCTGTGTGACTGTGAGACTGAGCTATGAGTTGGAAAAGTCCACAGTGCAAATCCCACCTCTGCTATAAATTGACCACTTGGCTTTAGGAAAGCCACTCCCTCTCAGCTTCAATCTCCCCTGTTTGTGATATTCAGAATAATGACACTGACTTACTTTACAGGGTTGTTGTGAGGATTGCAACTAAAAAAAAAGCAAGTGGGGGGCCTCTGGGCACTTGAAAACGCAAACAAGCACCAAAAGATTGTTGGAGGTGGTGCTATTTCTATTGATGAGAAATCAGTTTCAGATACTGAAGAGATTAGAACAGGGGTCAGCAAACTTTTTCAGCAGGGGGCTGGTCCACTGTCCCTCAGATCTTGTGGGGGGCCAGACTATATTTTTTTTGGGGGGGGGAACTATGAACAATTCCTATGCCCCACAAATAACCCAGAGATGCATTTTAAATAAAAGCACACATTCTACTCATGTAAAAACACGCTGATTCCCAGACTGTCCGCGGGCCGGATTTAGAAGGCAATTGGGCCATATCCGGACCCCGGGCCTTGGTTTGGGGACCCCTGGATTAGAATCATAGCATCATAGAATTTGTAGAGTTGGAAGGGACCACAAGGGTCATCTAGTCCAACCCCCTGCAATGCGGGAATATTTTGCTCAATGTGGGGCTCAAACCTGTGACCTTGAGATTAAGAGTCTCGTGCTCTACCAACTGAGCTAGGTGATAATTTTTTTTCCATCAGTAAGACTTCAGTGGGACTAAGAGAGTTGCCTATGCCTTCCTCTCTCTCTTGCTTCAAACTGGCCAGTGGGCTAACCTTGGCCGGCCAGGGCTCCCAATTTGGCCTCCAGTGACCTTTGCCCCAAGCCACGCTCACCTGTCACTCAGCGGACATACTTGTGACATCAGCGGATGGGAGAGCAGAGCTCAATTCTGCATTAGCTGTGGGTGCTTGTGCCAGAAGCCAAATCGGCAGGATTTGACCCCACCACTCCACAACTCACTGCATTCACCATGCTGACCCCATCGCAGCACCTCTGTTTTCTGAAGAGCAGGAGGTCTTACTCCCCACCCCGCCCCACCCCCTTCAGCTACTCCTGCAGGTCTCCAGTCGCAAAGCAGCTACAAACAGGCAGGCCAGCACATTTGGTCCTACTCTCGGCCCCGTTGCAAATCTCGTACAGATGGGTTATTAAAATTTTTGGACGGATGTTCCTTACTGCGCTCCAGAAAGTAGTAAATTCTGTGAAAATGACCTCTCCTTGCTCAGACAAGCTGGCTTCCTTGGTCTGAGTCATATTTCCAGACCCTGCTGACAAAAACAAACTCTCCCCCGCCCACTCACCCTTCCCTTCCCTTGCCACGCTAGCCCTGCAGAGTCAACACAGAAGGAGGAGGGCAGGAAGAATGATGGATTCCGTCCACAACGACACATTGCTGCCAAGGACTGACATACAGAATGCTAACCGCCAGTGGCGATTCTAGGAACTGATAGGGCAATTCCACGCTTGGCTTTTGCAGGCTGGAGGAGTTTAGAGTACCAACTACATTAGGCTGGCTTTATGCCAACTTTATTGGACTCTGATATAGCAAGATCAGAAAGCTGCCTTAAGTGCAGACACATTTGTGTAGACACAAGCCCATGGTTGCCTACTCTGACGAGCAGCAGCTCTCTAGGAAGAGATCTTTCCCACATCTCATTCTGCCACCTGTTTCTTTTAACTGGAAATGGCAGGGAGGGAACCTAGGTGGTTCAGACTGCAGCGCACATGCTCTACCACTGAGCCATGGCTTCTTCCTCCAAAATCATTCACTCTGCAGAATCTGCTGTAGCCATGTTTGGTCGTAATGCCAGACCATGGTTTAGTGGAAGGTCACATGATCCTAGATTTCCCCAGGCTCCTAGATTTGCTCCCTCCTCTCTTCCTTCCACACAGCTGAGGAGTTCAGAAGCATGCTCAGCTGAAACAAGCCAGCTCCATAAACCATGGTTGGGGTTATTTAAAGCTAACCATAGTTACCGTGAACCACAGTTAACTATAAAACAAAGTAAGTCTAACTATAAAGTTTCTACTTTAAAAACAACACCCTCGTGCCTCTCCTTAGGGAGCAATATATCAGGGTCTGAAGCTGTTTTTACAGAGTTACCTATCATTGCATGTCTGCCTCTTTATCTGCATCCTGTGCTATTTTTCTCATGACTCTTATCTAGACACGCAGGGGTACCCTTCGGGAAAAGAGTCAGAGCAGAATATATTCTGCATGCCCTTTACTTTCCTTCTCTGCTCTCCCAGATTCTGTCCTCAGGTGAACTCTTGCAATTGTAATTACAGCACGATAGCATCTTGCATGGGGGTTATGATCCAGGGTTGGTGCGTATAAGCAAAAACATGTGCACTTGAACCATCTCCTTGGAACAGTCCTCGCATGACCATCCTTGCTTACCAAGAAAAGTTTACGACAATGAAACATACAGAATGTTAAAATAATAAAACAGGTTGAAATCCAGCTTGGCACTTCCAAGCACCTGGACAGTCTTGCCTGTTTTTAGCAGATGCCAAAAAGAGTACAGTGACGGTGCCTGTCTGATGTCAAGAGGCAGGGAGTTCCATAGCACAGATGCTGCCACACTGAACAACCAAGTTCTTACAAATGAGGAACGAGTGTTATTTGGCACGTGTAGTAGTGCCAATTCAGCAAGTGGGCACATGTGGGATAAGGTGATCTCATAGGTCCCAAGTTGTTTAGGGCTTTCTAACCAATAGCAGAACCTTGAACTTGACCTGGCAGCAAATTGGCAACTGGTGCAGATCTATGAGCACAAGGTGTTATATGCTGGCAAGGCCTTACACCTGGCAGCAATCATGCTGCAGCATTCTGCACCAACTGCAACTTCTGGATGAAGCGCGAGGGAAGCCCTACATAGAGCGTGCTGCAGTAATCCAGTCTTGAAGTAATTCAAGTGCATGAACTTCTGTGGCAAGGCTTTAGGTCAGGGATGAGGATCCTGTGGCCCTCCAGGACTATAGCTCCCATCAAACCTGCCCATCAGCCATATTGACTGGGACTGATGGGAGCTGGAGTCCATCTGGGGGCAGGGCAAGGGCACAGGTTCCCCAAGTTTGGGACCAGATTCATGCATCTTCAACTTGCCATCTTGCCATGGTGTTTGGATTCATCACTGACCCCAAATGGAGCGTTCGGGAGCAACCACAATAACCACCCTTCATTGAAGGCCTACAGTATTCCTGTTCATTTCTCTGGTGAAAGAGGTCGTGTTAGCACCGAAACCCAATTTGGGCCATGCAGATGGGTGTCAGTGTCCCAGAAACTGTTGAGCCCCTACCTGCTGGCACAATGACTCTCCTCTCATTGGTTGTCATGTTGGGGGGAGGAGGTCCGTTCTTCTCATCCATGTAGGTGCCATAATTTAAGGGGTTGGATTCAGTCCCGGCACCAACCAGCTTGTTGCATTTGCTGACGCTGCAATCCACTGGGGACTCCCTGAAATGCAAACACGGGGGGCAGATCAGTACCAGGCAATCGTCAGCTCCGGTGCAACTACACAGAATAGTAGAGTTGGAAGTGATCCAATGGGTCATCTAGACCAATCCCCTGCAATGCCACCTGATCACTGAGCAGAGGAAATAGGGCTTCTTGTGCCAAGAAGATAAAGTGGGACAGCAAAAATGTGTTTGGAAAGCCCTGAGCGGCCATGATGAGCCCCCCACCCCCACCCTGGCCTGCCCACCCTGGGATGTTAAAGCAACTTCCACCTGAAACCATTGAGGACCATGATCAGTGTAGACAAAGTTTAAAGGGAAAGGCTGTAGCTTAGTGGTTAGAGCACTGTTTTGCATGCAGAAGGTGCCAGGCTCTATCTCCAGTGGAGGCAACTCAGGTGGGAGTGGGAACATCCTTCACCTGAAACCCTGGAGAGCTGCTGCCTATCAATGTCTCAGCAAGGAGCTAGATGGACTAAGAGTCTTCCTTCCATGTTCCTTTTACATGCCAGCCACACCCATGGAGGGCAGGGGATGTGAACACAGCCTGTGTTACCCATGGAAAGCAGAGCTTGCCCATATGGCACAGTGGACATTATACATCATATATTATTTCAGGGTGTGTATGTGTGTGTCATCTGAACTTACCACCTCTCACATTCACACACACAAACCCAAAAAAACCAGCGTTGAAATAATTGCCCCCATTCACTGCAAAGGGAAGCCTTACAACTCTGTGCTGGATTCCCATCTGGCGAACAAGCCTGAAGGATTTTCCAATTGAGAACATTAAATTTGTTTGTTAAGGCGCAGAGGCAGAATTACTCTAGCATAGTTATCGTGGCTAGGAGATAAACGTTCCGCTGAGATATTCTCGAGGCGGATGGTAATTTTTTCCTCATGTCTTTCTGGGGAGAAAGGCTGCTTGGAAATGGAAATAAGATGTATAACTTACACATGTTAGAATTTAAGGTTGCACTATTTCGCCTACTGTTTTTCCAGGCACCGAACCAAAGAAAGTCTTTGGAGAGGCAAATTGCTGGAGTTTTAATGTCCCCGTGGCAGTCGGGGGTGTGTGTGTTGAGGAACTGCAGGGCAGGCAAGCCTTGGAGACAGAGAGAGAGAGAGAGAGAGAGAGAGAGAGAGAGAGAGAGAGAAGGCCAGACCATTTCTCAGTGGCAGCAGAAATTCTCAGTGTCAGGTGTTAAAAGCTGCAAGTATTTGGAGTGCAAAATCCTTGGCATGCTGCAAAGTTTCTCTGGAGGGATTACAGCCTTCTCCAAAGTAATGTTTGGGCTGCCAGCAGATGTATAAGATGGGACAACATCAGAGAGCAGAAACTGCTGTCAGGGTTTCAGGTTCAGTTGTCTGGTGCTGCAAGGCTGAGGGGTTGAAGCTGTGGTCCTCTGGATATCATTGGCCTTCAGTTCCCATCAGTCCCAACCAGTGCTTTTTTTCTTAAAAAATATGCTTAGGGGTACTTTTCCTACTCATATTGAAATACTGCCCCTCGATGAGGCCAAACTTAGCTTCACAAAATATTTAGGGGTATGGTCCCCCCTCCCAGGAAAAAAAGCACTGGTCCCAACCAAACAGACCAAAGGATGATGGGAGTTGAAGTCCAGCAACATCGGGACAGCAACTGGGTATGTTTAGCCTGGAGAAGAGAAGGTTAAGGGGTGATATGATAGCCATGTTCAAATATATAAAAGGATGTCATATAGAGGAGGGTGAAAGGTTGTTTTCTGCTGCTCCAGAGAAGCAGACACAGGGCAATGGATTCAAACTACAAGAAAGAAGATTCCACCTAAACATTAGGAAGAACTTCCTGGCAGTGAGAGCTGTTCAGCAGTGGAATTTGCTACCAAGGAGTGTGGTGGAGTCTCCTTCTTTGGAGGTCTTTAAGCAGAGGCTTGACAGCCATCTGTCAGGAATGCTTTGATGGTGTTTCCTGCTTGGCAGGGGGTTGGACTGGATGGCCCTTGTGGTCTCTTCCAACTCTATGATTCTATGATTCTATGATTCTTCAGCAATCTAGGAGGGGACCGGAAGCTGAGACTCTTAGGTAGCTACCATGCTGTGACTACCCTGGTGTTTCTCACAGTGGGAAGGGGAGATCTGAATGCGATAAACACTCAACAGGACATGTTTGAGAGCAGCAATTGGTCACAGTGCTATGAGCATTGACCCATTGAGGATAGTGAAAGCCACAAACGGTCTCTCTGATGAATATGAGAATGGCAGTTGTCTCAATTATTTTGTTTAAAAGCCACCTAAGGTTTTCAAAGGATCTTATATTAGGTCAGTCCACTGGGGCTTCTAGCTCACCACTGTCTACAGTGGCTAGCAGTTCTTCTAGTCCAGGTAGAGATATAAAGAACTGGATGCAGGGCATGTGCCATGGGCCTTCCCACCATCTAAGTTCACAGGGCTTTGTAGATGGATTCCTGGAGAAGGAAAGGACTACCAAGAGCTACTAGCCACGATGGACATGCTCTGCCTTTGAAATTCACACTTTTCTGAATTTTGCAAGCAAGGGGTACAAAAATGCATTTACTGGGGTAAAATGTGCATGAAAATGGACCTGTTCGCAAAATAGAGTGCCGCAAAATGGATCGCATTTGGGGAGATAGCTTTGCAAAAAGGGGAAAATCTATATTGGGAAAAATTGCATACAAATTAGGGGAATTTCACATGCGGGAATGAGGATGAATTTTCACGAAGGCTTTAAAAAAGAAATTGCAAACCGGTGTGGAAATGTGGAGAACTGATTGGCAGAAAGGCAGATCCAGAGAGCAAGTGGTTTTTTTCTGGGGGGGGGATGCAGGGGTACGCATACCCCTAAACATTTTGTGAATCTTTGTACTTTTGTCCATTTACTGTATTTATTTTTCCCGACTTGAACTATAAAATGGTAATTTTCTTGAGTCAAAATGAGAGTACCCCTAAACATTTTTTAAGAGAAAAAAAGCACTGGATTTGCCCATCCCTGGCTGGAAGCACAGGTGAAGAAGAGAGTAAAGGCTGCTTCCTTGGGAGGCAGCTGGAGCCCTGTAAAGAGGGGGGCTGAGGGAGAGGCAAAAAGAGAGAGAGAGAGAGAGAGAGAGAGAGAGAAAGAAAGAAAGAAAGAAAGAAAGAAAGAAAGAAAGAAAGAAAGAAACCATGCTTATTATTCAGAATCCAAGAGTCACAGCTCTGCCAAACAATTGTGGGGTACAAGAAACAGATGAACTTGGTGGAGGTGGAGGCAGACCCTGCATACCGCAAACATGGGGTGTCAGCATTATTTGGGGGGGCAAGGCCTTTCTGCAGGGCATGATGCCAAGGACACCAGCTACTTTGCCAATGAGGGGACTCAGGCTATATACAAAGATGACCGAGTCTTGAGCCTATTATCAAACTCTCCCCTTGCATTTGCAAAAGGAGGAAATTTCACAAAGATTTCAACTGGCCTTCTGTGTCCCCGTCCCCCCCCCCCCCGCCACCCAAAGATGGGGACAATTTGCCTTGCTTTACAAGGACCCTCCATCTCCTGTAGACTTGTTGTTGTTCAGTAATTCAGTCGTGTCCGACTTTTCGTGACCCCATAGACCAGAGCACGCCAGGCACTCCTGTCTTCCACTGCCTCCCGCAGTTTGGTCAGACTCATGTTGGTAGCCTTGAGAACACCGTCCAACCATCTCGTCTTCTGTCGTCCCCTTCTCCTTGTGCCTTCAATCTTTCCCAGCATCAGGATCTTTTCCAGGGAGTCTTCTCTTCTCATGAGGTGGCCAAAGTATTGGAGCCTCAGCTTCAGAGAAATCAGAATAGCCAAGATAACAATGAGAGCAGGCATCTGAAGCCTCTGTTTCTTTCACGGCTGCGGTTGATAAGTAGGCGTTTCTATCTGGATCAGTTTGGCATTATCAATGAATTAATCCAAGGAGAAAGGTAAGTATTCTGGGCCCTGATGTGAAGGAGCCAGGATGAGTGCCATGAAGAGGCTTCCCAGCTATTGGGATAAATCAAGGCCACTGGAGATTTTAAAGGGCTGCTTAAACTGGGTCCGCCTTGTCCGAGGACTTTCTGTGCTGGTTTACATACACACACATGCACACAGACACACACTCTGTTTTCCTGGAAAGATAAATCACCATTCCACATGGAGAAGGGCACTTTCTGAAAGTTGCAAACTCCATCCAATGGGACAGATAGTATTTTTACAAGGTGAAATACAGAAGTGAGGAATTGGAGGTGGGTGCAGTTGTGTGCTGGATTTTCCTCCACCTTCTCTGTTGTTTTTCTTAACTTTGATATGACCATGGTGCTCCCCCATTTCAGTGGTGGGCAGCTGTTAGACTTAACCCATGAGGTAATTTTGAGACCCTGGCCTGAAATGGTCTTGCTCTATAATACCAACAAAGGAAGAACACCAGAGGAAATGGATAGAATATGTAGAAATGGCAACATGGACTAATAGAATAAGAAACCAAGATTTTTTTAAAATTTTTTTTAAAGAAGATTGGAAATGTTTTGCGGAATATCTGAAAAATTATTGTAAGCCTATTAAAAAGTTAACAGCAATAGAGTAAATTCAGCAGTAACAATTATTGAGATAAAAAACGAGAAAATGAAAAGTTAGGGGTTAATTAGAATATGCTGTGGGAAATAAAATAATGAAGCGAACCATAGAAAGGGTGAGGGATGTCAACATTAAATGTTTATTTGATATTGGGATTATTATCTAATGTTGCAATTGTAAAATGAAAATGAGAAATAAAATTATTTTAAAAATGAAAAAATGAAATGGTCTTGCTACCCCCACCCTCTCAAATTCTACAAAATGCATTTTTTTTTGTAAATCACTTTCACGGTTTTGTGTGTGTGTGTGTGTGTGTGTGTGTGTATTTAACCATCAAGCAGTATATAAATTTGGTGAAGTAAATAAAATGTAATAAGATACAACACTACATAAGAAAAAAAATTGTTGTTTTGTTGTTGTTCAGTCGTTTAGTCATGTCCAACTCTTCATGATCCCATGGACCAGAGCACGCCAGGCACGCCTATCTTTCACTGCCTCCCGCAGTTTGGCCAAACTCATGCTAGTCGCTTCGAGAACACTGTCCAACCATCTCATCCTCTGTCGTCCCCTTCTCCCTGTGCCCTCCATCTTTCCCAACATCAGGGTCTTTTCTAGGGAGTCTTCTCTTCTCATGAGGTGGCCAAAGTACTGGAGCCTCAACTTCAGGATCTGCCCTTCCAGTGAGCACTCAGGGCTGATTTCTTTAAGGATGGATAAGTTTGATCTTTTTGCAGTCCATGGGACTCTCAAGAGTCTCCTCCAGCACCATAATAAATAAAATAATAATAATAAATAATAAAATAAGTAATTTAAATATAAGTTAAAAGCATACAGCACCTAGCACGGTGCATTACAATGGCTACAACAGGCAGATTTTTTTAATTGATTCGCCAAAACCAACCACAATGGTCTGTGGAGGTAGCAGGAGTTTGCTGGGGCTAAAGATTGGCCTTGGGAATCTTTTATCAGTTCTTATTTTTGAATTGTAAAGGTTGACATTCCTACTGTCTGGTGTTTGTTTGTTTGTTGTGGTTATTGAAAACAACAATAAAAAATTGTTTCAATGTAGAAAATATCCCAGGGGCAGGCATATGGAGTCTGCCAGCAGAGCCCAGAATTAACATTGTTGTCTCTAAGGTGTCGGGGTTAAGATTCCCATCCCAATAGTTCCATAATCCTAAAGCAACCTTAAAATCAAAGCACCGGGCATTATTCTTACAGAGTTGTCCTGTTTGCAAAAACAATAACAGCTGCTAATCCAGCACAGACTCAGGCACTAGAAAATATTTACCTGGTTCTCGCTGTAAGGATAATAATTCAAATTGCCTTGGCTCACGGAGCCGGACATATTGTCCCCATTTCTTTTGGAGCACAAGATTCCTCTGAACGAGCCACCAGTTCTGTTTATCTGCCTCTAGGTGCTGCTTCTGAATTTTCTTATTTCAGGCGCAGGGAAGAAGAACGCCACAAGAAAAGGTGGCATCGTACGGGAGGCTAAACAGCAAGTGATTGGCGAGTTTCACCCATTGCTGATCATGGGATGAAAAGCTCCATCAGGGCAAAACCACACCACAGCTAAGATGCCTGTTTGTAGCCCCTCTGAAAACAAGCGTAGGAAAGGGTGACCTATGGCCCGACAGTTGCTGGCTCCATTTGTCTGCCTTTGCATTGGGATTGGCAAGGATCAGAAAGGCGGAATGTGGCGGGCTCTTATTCATTGGAGATTTTTAAGAAGAGATTGCATGGCCATCTGTCTGGAATTCTTTAGCTGTGGTTCCTGAATTGCTGTATGGTCCCAGGGGGTCCCTTCCAACTCTACAATTCTATGAGGTGCAAAGGCCAGTTTGCCAAAACTACTGGGGAGAAGAAAGAAATTGTGCTCTACAGAGAAGCTCGCTGTATTCGCAGGTCACAGAACAATTTTGTTCTCTGGTGCTGGGTTTCCAGGTTGTGATGCAGAGGGGACGCAGCCGTGGGTGGTCCTCATGCCACACACACACACACACCCCAAGTCCTCTTTGCCTGCTCTCCTCTTGTTCTTCCCAGAGTGCAAAAATGAAGTCCTGGGGTTGCATCCAAAGTAGTGATACAAAATTCATATCATCAGTGCTTGCACAACGGAGCTCCCCTCTCTTCTCCTCCTGTGACCTCTGTTCTAGGGATTCCCCCCAAAACTCCAGAACAATTTGGGGAGGAGTTCAGAGAGCACTTGGGATGGGGCAGAATTTCTGCCGGACAAGCAGAAATCCATGCCCTGATGGGACACGTTTATTGGATACTGCACTAAGCAGATGCAGAAGCGAGGCAGAGACTGGAAATAGGAGAGAAATGGAGCAAGCTGAAGGCATCCCTGCACCAGCTCTGATTCCCCTGACATATCTAGAGGCAGGTGTCCTGTATATGTATGTAGCACCTCTGGATCACAAACTGACAACCCTAAAATCTTATCCTGGAGTATGAAAACCAATGGCCAAGGATGATGGGAGTTGTAGTCCAGCAACAACGTTTGGGGGGGAGAGCAAGTTCCCCACCCCTATTTTTCAGTGTGTGCTGGAATTTCATGCAACAGCTCTCCCTTTTTTCCTTCCACGTTATGGCAAGTTGTCAGAGGCTCTTATCTAGAACCAAATTATATTCCAGGAGGGAGGATTGGCATTGGTTACCTGGATGTAGGGAGAACACACACACACACACAGCTGGAGAAGTGAGGAGAATTAGCGACAGTTTCCAGGTTCCAGCGAGATCTCACAAGAGTCCTGTGAAAACTTGCGAAGGCCTCGTGCAACTTTACCAGAGTCTTGTGAAGGCCACATGAGGTCTCTGAGGGATCTTGCAGAGATTTTGCCGGAACCTGGAAGCCACAGCAACAGAACTCCAGTAAGCAGCGAGGCTGGCAAGGGTGGGGTGGGGTGGGGTCTGTGCAGGGTTTCACTTTCCCATTTCACCTCAGGAGGGGGGGGAAAAGACTGTTGGCCCTGCAGTAGGAGAGTGCAACCTGAACTCCAGAGGTGAGGATCTCCTCCATGTGCCTTTCTGAGCTTCCCCACACAGAATCCCAAGCTGGAACCAAGGTTGACACATACCAAGGCGGCCATTTTGTCGGGGCTTTTTTGAAGTTCCGGTGGGCACCGTTGCCATTATAAGAGAACAAGGGAAGTGTTAATGGTGAGTTCTAGCACCTCTTTTTTCTAGAAAAATAGCACTGCCTTTAGTCCTTCCTCACCTGGATCCATTCATATGCTCGTATTCCCTCTTGACGTTGACTCGGACTGGCTGGTTGATCCACTCCTGCTGAGGAGGCAAAGGGTTGATTTTGTGGGGCTGGCCGTAATCGGGGTTCCCTGAGGCTGTCATGTCTGCTTTGGGGAGGTGAGCAGCCGCGCCGTAGGTGGAATCAAAGAGGGACTGATCTTCGCTCACCACGGAGAGGGCCTCCTGGGTGCCAAAGAGAAGAAAGCAAAAATTAAAAATGGTTGTCAAAACTAGACTAGAAACTCAAGTTATGCTCCCTCTTTGAGCTGGCAAGCAGCTGCCCAAGCAGGCTTTACCTGAAACTAGCGTTTGCCTCAGAGTTGCAGATTGAATCAGATATTTTGCACCTCCACCCAACTGTTAAGTGAAACTCCTGGGCTCTTGCTCTTAACTGGAACTTACTGGAACCAGGAGCAAAAGATTCACCGACAGTCTACTGCCTCCCCCCCTTTTTTTGGAGAGGGTTCTGGAGTTGAAATAGCTAAGAGCTCGGAGTGAGGGTGAAATCCAGTTATGCTCAGATTTTAATGCGAACCTCCCTAATTCACACCTTCCAAAGCAATATGTGAAATAAAGACAGCTGTCCTACAAAAATCTGCAATTCTCTGAATCTGGTGCACTTCTCTAACCAAATCATATGTCTTAAAATATGCTAGGGGAACCCAGCCAGATGGGCAAGGTATAAATAATAAAAATAAATTGTTGCTGTTGCTGTTGCTGCTATCATAATCATCAGTATCATTTATATTAGTCAAAATAGCAAACAACAACAACAACCCACAGCATTTTATTAGGGGAAACAGCTTAAGAAATCTACACCAAAATGCTGACGCGGATGTGTGTGTGTGCCCCCCCACACACACACCTGAAAGATTGGAAATCGAAACTGCAAATTTGCAATTTGAGACTGGAAGAATGAGAAACTGAAAGAACCCAAAATCAACAGTTTAGCCCATCCTGACTGAGGGCTGAGACATATGAAAAACCACTTGGTGGAGGCAGTTTGATCAATCAGGCCCCATGACAGTAGCAGCCCTCTTGTTCGCCATGACTTCATGTGCAGAAGGCTGCTCATGGGAGAAGATTCACCTCATACTGGAAAATGCTAATGCATAGAGTGTGCTGTGCTATGATGGAAGCCCCAACTCTGGTTACTCTTAGTGTCTGCATGTCGAGCATTTTGAAAATCCTGGACAAACTTTGTAAACATCCAAATACTCAAAGGAGATGCAGCAACAAAGATGCTCATCAAATTTGCAGGTGGCACCAAACTGGGAGGGGTAGCTAATGCCGCAGAAGACAGAATCAGAATTCAAAATGACCTTTACAGACTGGAGAAGTGGGCCCAAGCTAAGAAAATGAATTTCAGTAGGGACAGGTGTAAGGTTCTGCACTTAGGCAGGAAGAACCAGATGCACAAATATAAGATGGGGAACACCTGGCATACTAGCAGTGCATATGAAAAGGATCTAGGGGTCTTGGTGGACGACAAGCTCAACATGAGTCAACAGTGTGATGTAGCAGCAAAACAAGCTACAGTGGTACCTCGACTTACGAATTTAATCCATTCCGAATGCACATTCGTAGGTCGAAAAATTCATAAGTCGGAAAAAGCGATTTCCCCATAGGAATGCATTGGAAACGAAAAATTCGCAAGTCGAGTAAACTGCATCTAAAATTCGTAAGCCGAGTAAACCCCATCTAAAACCGCCAACGGATGTCCATTCGTAAGTCGAAAAATTCATAGGGGATAGGGAGACGATTGTGGGGCATCACTAGGAAAAACACCTTAAGAGCTCACAGAGGTATGGAAAGAATTCATACAGAAAACATGTAGAAGGTGCTGGATAAGGTGGAAGAGGCAAACATATCACCAGCTGGTCAACCAGAGCTACAAATAATTCTAACCCTTTTGTGGCAGCTCACTGTTACACACCTGTGCGTGTACATTTTTTTGTAGACTACGAAACAACAACAAAAATTGTCTAATCTCCAAGAGCAAGCAATCCTTTCTAGGAAACCACCCAAGGGTCCACAGAGTTTTCCAACGCAACGCCAAATTTTAAAAGTCCCAAATCTAGACATCTTGTTATCCTAGCTCCTTGGCTGTGTGTACAATTCACCTCACAAAAGATCAAGAACCTGATCTAAAGCATTCTTCATCCAGGAAGGTTGAATCCTGCAACCTTAATTTGTTATAAAAACTGGCACAATTTAGTCTATTTTTGCTAGCGATGGGGCAGGCCAAAGAGTTGATAGGGGTGCTGAAGCCCCCATTCACTGACCACTGTACCCACAAACCCCAGCACCATCAACGTCTGGCTTCTGAGAATTTGTTGCAGGCGTAAACACTTGATGGCTGTCATAAGAGAAAGGAATATACTGTTCAATTTAAATAAACAAAACTGAAACTCATTGAAGACTGAATTCTGCGCTCTGGGCCATATTATGCATGTTTCCTGTCTACATACAGCTATTACAAAGGGAAACCAACCACATGGAAGGTGTGGGGAGATTCTCATTCCATTCACATTTTATTGCCAATCTACCCAAGGTGCACTTCATGAACCAGTAAGTGAACTCAGTTGCAGCTAACTTTCAAAATTCGCACTTCTCCGAATTGTCAACACAAGTTTATTCATTGCGCTTGTTTAGTTCCCCAACCAAAAAACTGTGTCCCAAAATGCATTATTTTAGGCGAAAGCCTGGGCATACCAAAAATACATATATTGTTGAGACTAATGTACACAAAGATGTGACATTCAGGCAAACTGTTTGCAAAATGCACACATCGAGAAAAAATACTCACAAAAATTCTTGCCATTTGTTGCCTACTAACTGATGTGGAAATGGGGTGAACTAAGTTGAAGACTGAAAATATAAGAAGCCTGAGGAAAAGACAAAATTGGTGGGTTTCTCCATCCCTGGCAATAAGTGGCCGATGATGCTCTTAGTTTTGGAAGGTTAGAGCATATATTCCAGTGGAATAAGTGCACTACACACAGGAGGCAGCAGATGAGCTAAAGGGAACTCAGAGGGAAGTGAGAAAGCCCTGGGAATAATTCAGATTGGGGCTCTTAACTCACTTCTCTTTCATCTCAAACTAAGCAATCAAGGAAAGTGCGGCAGAGTTTTTATCTGCAGCCTGCAGACCTGGGTGGGGCGAAGACTTCCGCACAACTGACTTGGGAACCACTTAAGTCCATCAGATATAGGGGGCGGCTGGTTCACATCGGCAGGGATTGTTGTTTCACAATAACAGACCTGACTTTGGAACTTCTGAATGCCTCTCAGGGCAAAAGGAGAATCCGCCCAAGCAATTTTGAGCTGTGTTTTGAAACGACTCCTTGAATCAAGTGTTGGCCAGATTGCAATTTGGGAGCCAACGTCCAGCTGACGTCATACCAAAGCACATCTGCTGAAACAGAGGAAGTGAAGAACAAACCGACAAAAAAAAGATAACCCTTAAAAATAGACAGTCAAAATGTTTTAGAGCAGCCTTAGCCAAGCTGCTGCCCTCCAGATGTTCTGGACATCAACTCCAGCCAGGGAGTTTCATATTGCCTTTTTCAAGCACAGTGGAGTTGTGGTGGTACTTTTCACAACTCTTTCCATCTCCACCCCACAAAAGCCGTTCACATCAGCACAGCTCCATTAGTATCAGATTCGTTTCCACTTGGATACCTTCCCTCTGTGCAAAGATGTTCCCACCTTGGACAGAGACTGGATTAGGAAGAGTTTAAGGACTGCAGTCAGGGTGAAGCTGGTTTGAGAAGCAACACATCCAGCAACAGTATCCTATAAAAAGGAACGCAGATTAAAAGCAAAGCACCAAACAGTGAGGATCCAGCCGAACATGGCCCACACCAACCTGGGTCATCATTTTGGCAAGGGCTGTATTCGAATCCTGCCACACCCAAGTCAAGAAATGTATGGAGCAGATGCGACACCAGACTGAAGTAATTGGAGGGTCACGGACTTCGTATAGACACCAAACTTCTGTTTAACCTCATGAGCACAAGCCTCTGGAGTGTGCAAAACCAAAAGGGGGATAAGCCACGAATCCACGCATCATACAGGCATGTGTACTATAAGAAGCGGCTTCTTCCTCCCCTGTCACATTTGTATTACAGGCCCAGGAGACACCCTGCCATCGCATACAATCACTTTTCCATTCATGACTTGAAAGGGCACTTCATCCTGCAGAAGCTGGCCCCACATAGGGGGGAAATAGTGGGTGTTTTATAGTACAGTATATAAAGCCCTTTGCCGCTTGGGGCATTTTCTTGCCTTATCCCACAAGTGCCCACTCGACTACTTAAATAAGCAGGAACTAACATTGTTACAGGTGCAACACTGCACTTGTTCCATAGCTGTAAGAAACTGAGCACCTACACTTCGGAACTCACTGCCACTTGATTCAGATAGGCACCTTCACTCTTAAAACATTGGAGGGGGAATAATCCCTTACTTCTCAGCAGCCCCTTACTCTCCAACCACACCTAGATCCAGGTCTAAATATGCAGGATCATAGGCACCAACTACAGGGGGCCTTGGGGGCCCAGGCACCCACCCAAAAAATTGTGGGTGCTCAGCACCCACAGCATGGGCTCCGATGCAACTTCTGGTTTCTACTGAAAGTCACGTCGGAGGCCCTTCCCGGAAGTCACAGGGGAAGATGCGCAAGGCCTCAGGGATCACGGCCGAGGCCCTGCCAGTCCTCAGAAGCGCCGCTGCGGCAGGTTGATGTAACATGACGTCATGACGTCACAACATCATGACGTCACACTATGTCATGGGTGCCATTGGGCATCCACAACCTGGGACCCAGGTTGGTTCCCCTGTGCAGAATCTATGCAAATCTGTATCATCTTTTGACTTTTGGGGGGGTGCATTTCTTGAGCCATATCCAGAGGAGACCACTTAAATTAATGGCCCTACATTAGCTGTGCCTGTTAATGCCAATGGGTCTACTCTGAATAGGGTGAACAGGGTTGGATACAGCCTCCTCTTTTTTTGACAATGCATAAGTGTCCACCTCACCTTCCCAGCCGTGAAACAGGCAAAGCATTCCTTGTTGCTTCATCTGTATGCCAGGAAAATATTCCCCCTGCATTGTGGTCATATTGAAGGCGGAAAAATATGGCCTGGCTGCTGTTGCTGCTGCTGCTTTTTAGAACTCCTTTAAACCTCCTGGCCCTGTTGGGACTGCAAAGGCAGCAGCCTTGCATTGACAACCATCTGGCAGGACCATTCATCTGGATTCATCAGCTCGGTAGGTCATGATATGTGCAGAGCTGGTCCAGAGTATACAGACAGATCTTACCACACTTAAAAAAAAAAAAAACCCAACAGCAACCAGCTGAGCGACATTCAGCTCTTCCTTCTGAAACCCGTTTCACTTCTGTAAGGCTGCCATTTTCCATCCACTGTCCATCCCATCCCTGTAAATCTCTCCTAGCCCAGATCATAGAATCACAGAATTGTAGAGTTGGAAGGAACCAAATATGTCACCTAGTCCGACTCCCTGCAATGCAGGAATGATGCTCAGGCATATAGTTAGGGAAGGAGGGAGGCCTGAAGAGTGAACGCAAAATGGTTCGAAATAAATCAATAAACAGACAATAAAACACACACACACAAACACACACACACCCCTTCTTAATCACAGAATTGTAGAGTTGGAAGGGACCCCTTAGGGTCATCTAGTCCAACCCCCCTACAAGGCAGGAATCACAGCTTAAAGCATCCTTGACCAAAGGCCACCCAACCTCTGCTGAAAAGCCTCCCGTGCAGGAGAGCCTTCTGCGCTCTGTTCTCGGTTTGGAGCAGAAGAGCAGAGGCAGCCAAAACCGTTGCAGCTGATTTGGCAGCCAGGCTAAAGTTGTCATACTAATCCCAACAAGAACCACCTGGGCCTGGTGCTGGATTGATCCGAGCTGGCAAATCAGTTCAAGACTCCGAGCCTTGCCTCTTCCACCAAATACGCCCCACTTTCCCCTTAATGCTCACTTACATCTGGTATGTACATAACAATTTACAGCGCCGCTCAATTGCCCACAGACCAGACCCAGGGCGCGGGGGGGGGGGGGGAGAGCATGTTCTCTCTCTCTCTCTCTCTCTCTCTCTCTCTCTCTCTCTCTCTCTCTCCCCAAGCATGCATGCATTGATTCACTTTCTCTCCCCACTCTCCCTCCCTCTCCCCTGTTGTTTCTTTCATTTGGGGGGGGGGAATAATTAGGCATCCCTATTTGTCAGCATTGACCCAAGGCTATAAATACACAGTCGCATATTGCAGACACAGTTGTAAATATTGTTTTAGCAGGTTTTATGGTCTTTTCAGCTGGAGATGCTCGGGGCCAGGGAGAAGATGGTTTCAAGAACTGGCTACTTTGCAAACCAAACCACTTCCTCGAGGAATAAATAAGTGCAGCACGTTGCATTGCAGAAAGCGGCAGCTTTCTCTACTTTCTGTCTCCCTTACAGCCAGAATTTAAAGGGCACTCCTCTTGCAAGAAAAGGAGGGAAGTCATGAACCCTATAGGTCTTTGGAAGAAGGGGCTCCTACAGGTGACTTGTTCACTGAGCTTTCACCCTGCTGGTTTGCTTGCATAAAACACAGAGAGGTTAGACTATGTTTGGTCACCACTGAGCATTCTTTCTGCTTTGAGCAAAAGTTATATGGCAAGGAAACTTTATTCTGATTTGCTCACATGATGGCCACACACCTCCCCTTTCATCATTCGTTCACCTTGGGGTGCATTTCTGCATCAATTTCCTAACCACAAAAAACCCCAGTTTTTTGTTTTTTTTTAAGAAGTAAATTAGTTGTGCTGGTGTGAAAGCTTTACTTTAAATTCATAAACCTAAATTTACGAATCCCACCCACAAAATGCTAGCAACCTGGAGGGGAACATCGAATCATAGAGTTGGAAGGGACCCCAAGGATCATCTAATCCAGGGGTGGCCATCTCCCAAGAGACTGGAGACTGTGATCTACTCACAGAGTTAAAAACTGGCGGTGATCTACCCCCTTTTTTGGCATTCAGGTCAAATTCGTTGAGATTTTTTTCCCATTTTTTTAGAGGTTCAGGTCAAAGATGTAGAGCTTTTTTGGGGGGGATAAGCCCCGTTTCTTTCTTTGGGGTGCAGGGCAAAAATGTTGAGCTTTTTTTAAGGAGAGCCAAAGTTGTTGAGCTTCTTTGGGAGGAGCCAGTGATCTACCAGTGATCTACCACAGACATCCAGTGATCTACCAGTGGATCACGATCTACCTGATGGATGTGCCTGAATTTCTACTCCAACCTCCTTCAATGCAGGAATCTCAACTAAAGCACCCACGACAAGCTAATAATAGTATCCAACACCATCTGCATGTGAGCAGGTTTTGTCTTGAATAATAATAATAATAATAATAATAATAATAATAATAATTATTATTATTATTATTATTATTATTATTATTATTATTATTATTATTTATTTATACCCCGTCCATCTGGCTGAGTTTCCCCAGCCACTCTGGGCGGCTTCCAACAGAATGTTAAAATACAATAATCTATTAAACATTAAAAGCTTCCCTAAACAGGGCTGCTTTCAGATGTTTCCTAAAAGCCTGGTAGTTGGTTTTCTCTTTGACATCTGGTGGGAGGGTGTTCCACAGGGCGGGTGCCACTACCGAGAAGGCCCTCTGCATGCAAAGTTGAGAGGTTAAATGAAGTGCACAGTTAGGTAAAATGCCTGTGAAGTTGCTCATGTGCATAAACAACTGCATAGCCTCCAACATTTCTCCAAGGAAAATAGGGATGTCCTATTCCATAATAATAACAACTGGACTATTTATACACCACCCATCTGAGCAGGTAGCCCCAGCCACTCTGGGTAGCTTCCCAAATATATAAAAACATAATAAAACATTAAACACTAAAAATAACCTTCCCTATACAGGGCTGCCTTCAGATGACTCTGGGGGTGGATAACTCCATACCCTCCAACATTTATCCGACGAAAATAGGGACATCCTACCATACCCTCCAAGAGTTATCCGATGAAAATAGAGATGTCCTAAGGAAAAGCAAGACATTCCAGGATCAAATCAGAAACTGGGACAGCTTCTGTAAATCCGGGACTGTCCCTGGAAAATAGGGGCACTTGGAGGGTCTGCAACTGGCCGTTATACACATTTAACATGCCCCATAGAGGGAATTGTGCACATTTCCCAGTCAGTGTACATACTCTCCAAAAAAGGAATGAGGATCATGCATATCTCAATAACATTTTATACATTATCCAGTCAACAGACACAATCTCCAACAGGCCTTGGATATAATGCATGCATCTGAAAAAAGGTTTTTGAACATTCTCTCTTAAAAAAAAAAAAAAAACCATAGGCTACATTAATTAAAAACTGACCACACAGGTATTTTCATATATTGCACGTTGAGAACTGCAGGTCAGCCACTGCTGTAAAAGCAGGCTTCAGGTTCGTCACCAAAAAATTATATGTGCATCCCAAGAGGATGAACAAGTCCTCATTTAAAGGTGATCGAATGTGTGTTGCTAGAGAAATTATTTCTGCAAAGGAGAAAGAAAGAAAGCAAAAAAGGGGGGGGAGCTACATAGAAAACAAGTCCAGAGGGGGAAAGAAAAGTGGGTTCTGAAGCCACTGAAATCCTCCCCACATGAAACGTGATGGAAATGAGTCCAGAAATCCAAAGTCATGGTTTCTCTTCAGCATGATGTGCAGAATCCCGTGATCTAGCTGGGGATAGGGGACCGGAAGGACCTCCTAGATAGTTATTGGGTCCTGGAGGTGGCAAGTCTCTGGCAGGAGGAGGGGGGTAGTCCCTTAATCCTTACAGAGGTAGCCATGGATGGCCTGGAGGATAATCTCTTGGGTATGGAGGCCGAGAAGGAGGAGGTCCTTACTGATGGTTTTTGAACATTCTCTGGGTAATATGCACATTCTCCAGTTAATATGCATATGCTCTCCAAGAAGCACATCCTTCCTTTCTATGTCTAGTTCAAAGGTGGGCAAACGGTAGCCCACAGGACACATGCAAGGCAGTGCCCAATTTTACGTGACTTGTGGTGCTGCTGCTCCAGTTGCCGCTGCCCAGCACCTGCCACCTGAGGCAACTGCCTCCCAGTGCCCCATGGCAGGGCCAGCTAAAGAGATGAGAAGGGTTAAACTTCCTCCGAGGAAGGAGAGGAAGGTAGGTGGGTGATGTGGAGCCAGCGGCGGAGGAAGCCTTTTGGCTGCCTGGGCGCGGAAATGCCGCGCATGCCCAGTCCATCCGGGCCGGCGCTACTGCTCCCGTGGCGACTGGGCAAGCGAGCGGTGGGTCGTGGGGCTGCCCCATCTGTCCGTAAAGCAGTACAGACAGGTGCTGGGTGGTGGGGCTCGGTTTGGGGAGGGGCCACCAAGTGTCACCCCCCTCCCCTGGAACTCAGGGCACCCCGCCCCTATGCCCCGCCCTTCCTACGCCACTGTGTGGAGCTGGTTGGGCTGCGAAACCTGGCAAATCATTCCGAATAAAATCCATCTCCACCTGCAGCCCTGTTTGCTTCTCTGATTTAATCTGAAGCTTGAGCGTTAAGTCCTTTTCGCTTCCTGAAGCTTTGGTTTTTATTCCTGGTGCAGGAAAGTTTAGAAACCTCTCTAGCCACGTGCCCAACCAGACCAAGAGACACTCTGTCCAGCAGTCCTGCGGTTTGATTTCCCCGGTCAGAAGGTTACCTTTTGTTAGCAAGCCACATCAGAAGGAACTAAAAAGACGCAGAACCACAGCGGACATCAAATGTCCTTTTGAACAAAACCAAGCCGGCCGTTTCTAAACTTCCTCTCTTCAAGCAGAGCTGGCGTGGAAGGCATTTGGAGGAGCTAACTGTTGTTTCGATACGTGGAATCGCCGCATGCTTTGTTGTGGCTTTTTATGTTAAAGAGGCCGTTCTTCGTTGCGAAATTGCTTTGAGATGCTTCATAGGAAGAAACACAGGAAGTTGCCTTGGACTGAGTCAGGCCATTGGCTCATCTAGGCTGGCACTGTCTACACACCGACTTGCAGGAAAGACTCTCCAGCGATGGCAGGGATTGAACCTGGGGCCATCTGCCTGCAAGACCCGAGCTCTGCCACTGACCTATGACCCCTTCCCCAAAGGAAGCTGTTGATAAATGAAGTAAAAAAAAATGGCGCCTCCTCAAGGCAAGGCACAAACTTCCCAACGGCAGTAAAAACACAACAATGAATTAAGTGCTGCCCTTCGAAGACCCCAGAATGGGCTGCCTGAGGCAGTTGCCTCTCACTGTGCGGTCAGCCCCTTTCCACACTGATTGATCTACAGCAGTGGATCTCAAAGAGTGTGGTGCGCCACACCAGTGTGGCAGGAGATGATCCGTCCTTTACCTATAGCATTATTTCAGCAGTGGAAAGGCTCCAAAAAATTCCAAATTAAGTGCGAGATCCAACCTAGCATAAGCAGGCAACTCTGTCCTCTGCTTGACCCTCCTAGTCCCCCAAAATCTGCCCCAGATGCATGAGAAATCCTGCAGAGCAGACTGAGGACTAGGGACTTTGCTCAGTGCTGTGCAGGAGTGGAAAAAAAGACCAGACCAGAGCACCTGTGAGTTCTTCCCCATGGACTTGCCTGCTTTCATGGGCCCAGTATGTATATTTTGGCTCAACTGACAATGATCCACTTTCGTTTCTAGGATGGTTGCTAATAATTCTTCTAGCAACTTGCTTAGCTCTTAAATGCCTCTGTTCTCACTGTTAGCATAACTACATTCATTTTCTTCTTCCACTGAATGACTTTCTTGTATGTCTATCTAAGGTTCATCAATCTCACTCACTGCTTCGGTGAATCTGTTTTCTTCTTCCATGTTTTCCACTTTTCTCATAATTTTGCTGTGCACTTCTGCTTTCTGAAATACCTTATTTATCCATTATGGATTTAAATCCTTTTTTAAAAAACTTCTCTCAAACATATTTAGTTTTAATTTTATTTCTGCTTTTATCTTTTCTTCTTATTTACTAATTCATCCTTTTTCAAAGCCTTTAATATTATCACTGAAATCATGAAACCTATTCTTCACATCCTAGAGAACACTCACTAACACTCCTGTGAATATTCGGTCTCATGTTTATTCTGTATTGATTTGTTCTTAATGAGGACTGGTTCCCTGAATAGGTTACATCTTCACTTATCTATTTATCACATTCCTCAAATACACAAATACTTCCTCCAGACCCTCTATAAAATTCACAAGCCACAATAAGCACAGCTTTCTATATATTGCACAATCCCTTTGTTTTGAATAACATTGCACTATTCCTTTAATAAATATATTCCACAAACCCCACCATGAATTTCACTAGTATCTCAACAATTTCTTATAAACTACCCGACCCCCTTGCAAATGATCTCGACCCTTATTCTAAAACTTCATTTTCCAATAAACTACTACTCCATCAGTCAGGATCACAGTGCTGCGTAATGTCTACTTCAGTTACTTATCTCCTTGCCCCAGTTAACAGTATGTATCAATAGGCTACTCCAATTCAGTTCCTGGGCATAGATCTCCATATTTGTGCTCACTGACTGGGCACACTAGCAGGAACTCTCGGTTCTAATTTGCTGTTGTTTCTCTTGCCTCAGTACATCACACAAAGCGATCCTTCCAGAAACGCTCTCCCACTGCAGCTCTGCTAAATTTTGCCCTGAAGCTTGAGGCTACCCATGCAACCTCAGCTGGAGAATGGTCAGGCGAAGCTCATGAATCACCATGGAGGTCACAGAGATGGCTTCAGAGCCCACACCCCTGTTCACCACAACTCCCCCAGAAGTTCAGGCTGTTTGCCCATCTCAACCAGTATTCTCTATTCCAGCCTTCCCCAACCCGGTGCCTCCTGATGTTGTGGGACCACAACGCCCAACAGTCCCGGCCAACATGGTCAGGGATAACGGAAACCAAAGTCCCAAACATCTGGAGGGTCAGGGGGAGGCTGGTCCACTCAATGAGGCAGTGGGCTCTTCAAGGTCTCAGCTGGAAGTCTCAAGGTCTCAGCTGGAAGATACTATGGGTTGAACCTAAGACTTTATCCATACAAACAAGTGCTCAGTTACTGAATTTTGAATCCCATCCCACACTAGATGAAATGAAAATTTGCCTTAGAACTAACCCAGTGCTATCTTGTGAGTTGACCATTATAACAGCAGTATTGGACATCCTATCTCCTAGGGAATCTTGTCCATCATGACTGATCTTCTCAACCAGGAACAAAATGTTCCCCAGGAACACAGTTGGGAAGCCACCAGTCTATACAACTCATTCAGAGAAGCTGAGGAACATACGTAGCCACTTCTGAAGTCTGCTATGTGGATCCACCATCTACAAGCAATGCCCATTCATTATTTTTCTTAAACCAACCCGTGACGCTATTATTCCACCTACATTCATAAGCATTGTGTGGCAACATCCTGTTTCCTTATCCCAACGCCGTTTCCAGAACAATTAACGGAAGCCCATTAGGAAACATTCACAAGGTGTTGCTGATAGAGTCTGGTTCAAACACCAAAACATCCACTTCCAGCATGAGATGTTTTATTGAAGACTAATGGGGGGGGGACAATCAAAAACAAATAAGACTGCCTAAAGAAAAACTCACAGGAAGAGAAAGAATGTAATCTGAGGATGTTCACAGGCCCAGTTAAAAAGTCAGGCTCAGTTGGTGAGGCTTGAGAATGTGGACAAGGTGCTCGGATCGGTCAGAGCGACCACTAGTGCTCTAACCCTTTCCCCTCTTGGCCGATAAAAACCAGCAGGGAGGGAACAGGTGGCTGGGCCAGGGAGGTGATCAATGCCTCTTTAGGAGAGGGAGTGTTCCTTGCCTGTTTGAAGGAGGCAGTGCTAAAACCACTCCTTAAGAAACCTTCCCTGAATTCGAAAAACCTAACTACCAGTCAGTTGCTAATCTTTCTTTCCTGAGCAAGGTTTTGGAGAGAGTGGTCGCAGATCAAATTCAGGCGCTTTTGGAAGAAACTGATTTTCTGCATCCATCTCAATCATGTTTTAGGCCTGGTTTTGGCACAGAAACTGCTTTGGTTGTCCTGTATGATTACCTCTGTCGAGAGAGAGACAAAGGAAACATGTCCCTGTTAATTCTTCTTGACCTCTCAGCAGCTTTCAATACCGTTGACATGGTATCCTTCTGGAGCAACTCTTCAAACTAGGGGTGGGTGGCACTGCTTTGCGGTGGTTCCAGTCCTACATGGATGGTCGTTCCCTGAGGGTGTTGCTTAGGGAATACTTTTCAGCCCCGTAGCACCTTCAATGGGGGGTTCTGTAGGGCTCAATCCTATCCCCCATGTTGTTTAACACCTACATGAAACCGCTGGGTGAGGTTATCCGGAGGTTCAGAGTACATTGTCAGCAGTATGCTGATGACACTCAGCTCTGTTTCACCTTTACATCTGCAGGTGAGGCAGTGGAAGTGCTGGACCAGTGTCTTGCCGCAGTAATGAACTGGATGAGAGCCAACAAACTGAAACTCAATCCAGATAAGACTGAGGCACTGTTAGTGGGTGGTTCTCTAGACCGGATGGGTGGGAGATCGTCTGCTCTTGATGGGGTTACACTTCCTCTGAAAGAGCAGGTTCATAGCTTGGGGGTCCTCCTAGATGCTTTGCTGTCACTCGAGGCTCAGGTGGCCTCAAGTGGCCCAGAATGCCTTCCATCAGCTTCGGCTGTTGGCCCAGCTACGCCCCTATCTGGACAGGGGTAGCCTAACTACTGTTGTCTACACTCTGGTAACCTCAAGGTTAGGGCTGCCTCTGAAGACGGTTTGGAAACTTCAGCTAGTGCAGAATTCAGTGGCCAGGTCGCTCACCGGAGCAAGATGGTTTGAGCATATTACACCGATCCTCAGCCAACTGCACTGGCTACCAATTTCTTTTCGGGCCCAATTCAAAGTGCTGGTTTTGCCTAAACCCTGAAGATCTTTGTCATGGCAGCTTTCTGGTGCTGTGAATTCATGTAACACATTCAGCAGCTTGTCTCCTGCTGGGGGCATGTAATACCAGAGGGTCACAACACATGCCACCACTGCTCCAACCCTCCCATTGGCTTCCTGTTGTCTTCTATACATGCAATGTGTTGTTTTTTGACTGATGACTGAGGTTGTGCACACACTATCCCTTTAAAGCACTTCCAAAGCCCATTCTTTTGCTCAGAGAATTCGGGGAACTGTAGTATTCCCCCTCTAGGAGTTACCATCCCTACCAACCCTCAACAAATGACAGGGCCTAGAATTCTTTGAAAGAACACCCTTGCTATCAATGCAGACCCTCCAAGTTGCTCCTATTTTCCAGGGACGTCCCTGATTTAGAGAAGCCGTCCCGATTTCTGATTTTACCCCAGAATGTCCCCTTTTCCTTAAAGGGTAAAGGGACCCCTGACCATTAGGTCCAGTCACAGACGACCCTGGGCATCTTGCTTTATTGGCCAAGGAAGCCAGCATACAGCTTCCGGGTCATGTGGCAAGCATGACTAAGCCACTTCTGGCAAACCATAGCAGAGCATGGAAATGCCGTTTACCTTCCTGCCAGTGCTGTACCTATTTATCTACTTGCACTTTGATGTGCTTTCGAACTGCTAGGCTGGCAGGAGCTGGAACCGAGCAACGGGAGCTCACCCCATTGCAGGGATTCGAACCGCTGACCTTCTGATCTGCAAGCCCTAGGCTTTGTGGTTTAACCCACAGCACCACCCACATCCCCCCTTTTCCTTAGGATGTTCCTATTTTCATTGGAGAAATGTTGGAGGGCATGGAGTTATCTGACCCCCTAAGCCATATGAAGGCAATCCTGTATAGGGAAGTTTTTTTTAAAAAAATTAATGCTTTATTATGTTTTTATATATGTTGGAAGCTGCCCAGTGTGGCTGGGGCAACCCAATAAGATGTGTGGGGTATAAATAGTAAAATTATCATTATGGAATAGGACGTCCCTATTTTCATCGGAGAAATGTTGGAGGATATGTCAATGGCTATTAGCCACGATGGCTCTGCTCTGCCTCCACAGCTGAAGGCAGCAATGCTTCTGAATACCATTTGTGGAAACCATAGGAGCCAACGCCTAGGGGCTGAGAATATTTGAGGAGGATGGCCCTCTCCCAAAATTAATGGGCATTGCCATTCAAATGATGTGAGTATGTCACATCTTATGATTGATTGTGTGGGGGCAGAGCTTACCTTCCCCCCTATTTTATTCAAATTGGCACCCATATAGAGGAGAGAGTACTTTTGTGTGTGACTCCTGCTTGCTGACTTTCTGCAGGCATCTGGTCAGCCACTGCGAGAACAGAATGCTGGACTAGACGGGCCATTATCCTGATCTAGCAACTGTCCCCTGGGTCTGTCCATGAGAGACAACTGTGTGATGAAGAAGAGTTTGGATTTGATATCCCGCTTTTCACTACCCAAAGGAGTCTCAAAGCGGCTAACATTCTCCTTTCCCTTCCTCCTCCACAACAAACACTCTGTGAGGTGAGTGGGGCTGAGAGACTTCAGAGAAGTGTGACTAGCCCAAGGTCACCCAGCAGCTGCATGTGGAAGAGCGGAGACACGAACCCGGTTCCCCAGATTACGAGTCTACCGCTTTTAACCACTACACCACACTGGCTCTGATGAACCTACATACCACCACGAATTATTCCAGGCCATCTCCATGTCTCTCTTTGGGGAAGGGGGAGGAAATCATCATTTGTCTTTCCAGCTGTGCCCTGAGGTGGACAATATTGCTGCTGCCCACGTCGAGTTATTTGGCAATCCACTGGTTGGCCTCTTCCACAAATATGTCCTTCCCTTGAATTCCTCTGCGTCTCTCCCCTGACTGGCCCCCCACATTTGGCAGCCCAGCCCAAATCTGCTGCCCCCACTGGGCTGGCAAGCGTCTGTGTTTTCTTTCCACACCCAGTCCAGCCTCCGGCTCCACGTTGGCCAGTTTGCCTCCACGCACTTCTACGAGTGTGTGCCGTGGTGGTGGGAGTATAGACTTTCTTTCTGTGCGTGCGCGTTGCGAACGAGTCCTCTCGTGGCATTCCAACAAAAACATCTCAATGGGATTACATCAAGCTATTTTCTTTGTCAGTCCCAATCGCACCGTGGGGGATTGAAAATCCAGCTTCAAACCGCCGAAACTTCTGTCGGGGGAGGCGGGTTTGGCTGATCTCATTTTCCACAAAAAAGATTCATTAATGTTCCAATCTCCAAAAGAGCAAAAGGGTGTCCCCTGGAGGGGCTTGGTGGGTCGCAGGCTGGGATGGAATGTTGGTTGGGGTGTGTGTGTGTGTGTTTCAGACCATGCTGGGCACAGACCCAAAGTTAACACAGCAATGTGTCACTCACTTCCAAGGAGGGTGGGGCAATGGTCCGAGCAATAAACCAGTTTCCCTTCAAAGGGAAAGATCCACTCCAGAGATCCTGCAGTGATCTCGGGGTACAAAATCTTCCCGATGTCCTAGTTCTGCAAAACAGCATCTTTGCTAGGATGCAACAGACACACACTTGGTTGTACTTTCCAGAAACAACCGAAGAATATTTTCATTTCAACAAACCTTTCCAGCTTATCCTTGGGCGGTTTTTTTGTGTGAGAAAATAAACAAGTGTAGTTTCCCCCCTTGCCATTTATGGAGTTAGGTAGGTTGGGGGAATCCAGATTGGGAGGGTTTGGAATAGGCAGTTTAGTTTGGGGAGGGTGATCGTGTTTTGATCATGGCTATTTTGTCTGAAAGAGTGAAGTGTTGTTGTTCCATTTCCTCAACATTAAAGTCTCACATCGAATATAACTGATCTGCAGAGAGGATTTTACGATCTGAAAATAGAGACGATGCATGTAACTTTCATAACCTAAGAAAATCTTTAATAAAAACAATTAAAAACAAACAAACAAAAAACCATTCCAGCTGAATGCATAAGGGCTTCTCCTTAAAGTGTTCATTGAGCCATGGGTTCAAATCCAGGCTCAGGCAGGCAGCTTAGAAAGTGACTTTGGGTCGGCCACTCAAGCATACCCTAGCCGACCTCACAAAGTTATTGTGAGGACAGAGTAAGAGGGATAATCATGTAGGCTATCCTGAGCTTTTGGAGGGCATAAAGAGAGGCAGGGTGGTGTAGTGGTTAGAGGGCCAGACTAGGACCTGGCAGAGACCAGGGTTCAAATCCCTCTCAGCCATGAAGCTCACTGGGTCATCCTGGGCCAGCAGTCACTGCCTCTCAGGCTGACCTTACCTCACAAGGTTGTTGTGGGGATTAAATGAGGTGGGGGAGAACTTTGTACACCACCTCGCACACCTTGGAGAAAAAGGTGGGATACAAAGGCAATAAATAATAATTACAAGCAAACAGACCAGATGGAGTCCTATTCAGGTTTCCCTCAAAAGTTTTGCAAGGTAGAGGCTTGGATGCAAACCTAAACACTTCAGTGCTGTTTGTGCCCAGACTCCACATCCTATTCCTCCTACGACTGGGTGCAATGAGTATAGGAAATTGGTTGGCGTTTCACATTTGTGGGGATTTTGGTGCTTTGAGCACAGTCTCGATATGTGTAACGCATACCAAAGATGAAAAAAGGATGACTGCACAATCAGGGAAATGAGAGAAAACTCCATTTGACACACTGGTTTAGGTGTTGACCTCAAAATTTGCAATCACAAAAATCTGCAATCAGTAATAAAACACATAAGATTCCTGTTGTAACAGTTGGTGCAGGACGGCTGACTTGGTCAGAGAAAGCTGGATGGTGAAACATATTGCCCAAAATTGGGTGACCATCTGCCAGGGATCCTTGAGCCATAAACCCTTCATTACAGAATTGGGGTTCCTCCCAGCTCTACAATTCTATGATTCTAATATGTTTCCATACTAGATTTTCTCCCATCAGTGTAGTGGGGGGTAGGCAATGTAGTGTTGTCCAATGCTGCTGGACTCAGCCGCCCACCAGCCCCAGCCAAGATCAACCTCATTGGGCAAGGGGACTCCATTGACATGCCTGTGGAGACAATTCTTGCTTTGAGCATAAGAGATCTGACACTCAGCTCTCTGCCAAGTCTTCCAGTTGTTGGGGAGAAATGCCAGGGGACTCCCCCCATTGTAGAATGAGTGAGAATGGGAGTGTGGATCACGTAACCCTTTTGCTTGCTGCCAACTGTCTACTTCTTTGCACAACTGACAGTGTCTACTCAGAAGTAAGCCCCATCAAGTTCAATGGGACTTATTCCAGGAAAGTTGTGTCTAGGATTGCAGCCCAAGTTCCACACCTAGGGATGAGTAGGGCGAAAATGAATCCAGTTTGCACTGAAAATGCAGCCCTAATCCTGATTCACACTTTCTGAAACTATACACAAACCCAAACGCAGCCATTCACTGAATCTTTCACATCTGCAAAATTTGCAAGGCAATTAGATGCAAGCGTAAAGTGTGCATGAAAATGCATATATTAGTAAAAACAGCATACAAAAATAGGGAAATGACCTGCAAAAAATGTGTATATTAGTCAGAACTGCATACAAAAAATGTGGATATTATTAGGAAAAAATGCATGAAAATGCTAATAAATTTTCATGAGGATTTTTAAAATTGAAAACTGTTGTGGAAAGGTGGAGGCCTAAAAGTTGGGGGAAATGAGAAGCTGAAGGATACCAAAATTGACATCTAGGTCGCCCAGATGTGATGGTTCTGCATGCATGGATGTGATCATGGTAACCGAATTGCATATATATCTCTGCATTAGAATTTCAACAGTTGTGTAGGGAAACAGAGCTGTGGCAAAGGTCTATGGGGATGTAAAGGATATGAAAGAGTTTTTCTGTTTTCCCCACATCTGTTCTTTTGCATATATATTTCAAATGCTCTTGGAATTGGGACTACCCATTGAGCCCACCCCAAAACCAAAATATTTATTTCTCTATTTATTTTCATAACATTTATTTCCCACCTTTCTTCCATCAATAACTCAAGGAGGAGTCGGTGATCTAAGCTCCATCATCCAGGTCACATGACCTCAAAGTGAGCCCTAGGCATAGCAATAGACTGTGAGGTCACTTGCTGTGACTAGAGGTGCTTGAGAAATTAGCTCTTTGCAAATTCCCATGCTAATCAACCTGTTTTCAGTTCCGTGGGATTCGCAAACGGATATTTTTTCCTGGAAGCAAATGATATGGAAATAAGCACTATATTCCACTATAATTCCAGTATTTCAAATATAGTCTGGAAATTGACAGTCAGGGAAATGTTGGGGAACTAGAAGAAGAAGAAGAGTTTGGATTTGATATCCCACTTTATCACTACCCGAAGGAGTCTCAAAGTGGCTCACATTCTCCTTTCCCTTCCTCCCCCACAACAAACACTCTGTGAGGTGAGTGGGGCTGAGAGACTTCAGAGAAGTGTGACTAGCCCAAGGTCACCCAGCAGCTGCATGTGGAGGAGCGGAGAAGCGAACCCGGTTCACCAGATTACGAGTCTACCGCTCTTAACCACTACACCACACTGGCTGCATGCACACGTCAGAAGAAACTGACGTGTGCATGCAGCCACTTATCCGATGTCTTCTAAGGGAGCATGATCCAGCCTAAGAGGGCAAAGTACTTGCCCAGAGATGGAAAGACGACAAGGTCCCAACCAGAGAGGAATGGCAAACTAAACTGATGGACTATGCTGAGATGGCAAAAAATGACTGGGAAAATCAGAAACCAGGAAGACCAAGCTTTTAATAAAGACTGGAGGAAAAATATATTGTACCTAGAAGACCGCTGTAAACAGTTGAGCTCTTTAACAGGACTTAAATTACACATGTGAGTTAACAGAGACTTAAGATATAAATGTTAAATGGAATAAATGGAGGGCATAAAATATGCAGCAGAAAAGGTTAAATATGGAACCCATGGAAGGGTGGAGGGAGGTCCAATGATGATAGAGAATCTTGTATCTGTTTTTTCTTTCTTTTGCTATTTAGGTTTGATTGAGAATGTTTAAAAATACTGTATATTCTACTTTTTAATCCAGGAAAATCTTCTCAAAAGTCGGGGTCGTCTTATACGCCGGGTGGAGAATCTGCGGTCGAGTATATCTCAAACTCTATATTTTAACTAGCAAAGTTGGGGGTAGTCTTATACGCCCAGTCGTCTTATACGCTGGAAAATACGGTAATTGGAACATTCCTTTTTTCACATGTTTAAAAAATAAAATAAAGAATGCTAGGTCATAAAAAGATGGCGAAGCACTTTAGCAGAATCATGTATCTGCAGAGGAAAAGAAAAAAGTCCTTCACTCAGCACATAGTTAAAACTGTGGAACTCCATCCCACAGGAAGCAGTAATGGCCACCAATTTGGATGGCATTGCAAGAGGATTAGACAAATTCATGGAGAAAAGGCTGCCAACGGCTATAGCCACAGAAGCCATGCTCTGAACACTGGTTGCTGGAAACCAAGGAGGGAAAACCACAGGGCAGGAGAGTGCTCTGGTGCTCAAATCCTGCTTGGGATTTCCCACAAGCCACTGTGAGAAGCAGATGCTACAGCCTGATCTACCAGGGTCTTCTTAGCTTCTTACAACACTGACCTAGATGGATGAAGCCTCTCTTACGAAGACTGGACCTCTCCGTTGAGTTCCTCCGTGGGCTGATCTGCCCCACCTGATCTGGCAAAACACTAGGCAGGTGTTGATGGGATGCTTTCCCCTGATGAGGCAGGTTGGGGACAGGGGACAGGAGACACACCTTGACCCAAGCCCTTGCTTTGCACCTGAGGGGCAACGGAAGAGGGGCAGGCTCTGATGGAGAGGGGCAAAAGGAGTCGTCTGCCCCTGCCTCCCTGCAGCCGCAGCGCTGGGCTCTTTGCCCCGACAGGAACCCCTTGTCAGAGAGAGCTTAACAATCTGCTAACCTTTCCACGCAATTAAGAGGCCACATCTGCCTCCCAGGCCGGCTTCTCCTCCTCTGCTGAGGCGCAGACATGAACTAAACAGCCTGTCTTGTTGATCTGGTCGGGGAACAAAGCCACCCATTCATGGAGCAGCCATTTGGGCCACGTGTGGGTGTGCAAAACTAACTTTGCTCAGAGGGGTGGGGTGGAGAGAGGGAGCCTTTGCTGCAAAGCTCGGCCCTGCCCTCCCCCAGCCAGCATAAATCAATCGGTTTCATTGGTCCAATAAGACAGATTGTTTTTTTAAAATAAAAAATAAAAATAAATCCCCACTATACCGAACATTGAGGGGAGGAGCGGAGTCAATGAAAGGAAGAAAGAACATCGGCTTTTTTCTTTCACGCGTATGCCACCTGAAATATAGCTTAAAATTACTTGAAATAAATTCCTATTGAACTAAAATTGGACAAGCTTGTTGATAACATTTACCCAGAATGGTTTTATTGTATATTTTGATTGTGGAATTATTAGTAGTAGTAGTAGTAGTACTGTAGTAGTATTTATTAGTATTCCTTTTTCCTGACAAGGACACAAGGCAGAATACAGCTAAAAAAGTAAAGTCTAAAAACATGGCAGGGGAGAAGACATTAATAAAAAAAAAAACAATTAAGCATTAATAGAATCAATATATTTATTTCATATATTTTTATGCTGTGCAATTGGCTTTTCTACTTTGTAAACTACTTAGAAGCCTATTTTGGCAGTAAAGGGGCATATAAATTAATTAAATAATGATCGTTAAATAAATCTCACCACCCAGCACCTAGATCGGGGTTGGTGGCTTAGGGCAACCGCCTTGAATTCCAGCCTGGAGAAAAAGGTGGGATAGAAATATATTAAATCAAACAAATAAAGGATGTTAATTACCTTTATTTGTTTGATTTCATGGTGTTGTTGCCGGGTGGTACACTAGCTCGGGATTCAGGGGTTGTTGTTTTTTTGCTGGACTCAGTTTATTTTGTCTAATCTTTTGGCTTATTGGCTCCCATTTGGAAGAAACCCACAAGCTCCGTAGTTTGTGAGCAGGTTAAGAAAGCCTACCAAGTATACTGAGAGTCCTGTCTTGAACGAGATAATCTGAAAACAAGTAAACTGGATAAAATGTTATGACATAGCCCTCAACCCTCCCAATGGGAGGAGGACATCTCGGAATTACAGAAGCCTTCTGAATGCGTCCCGGAATATCCCATTTTTGGGTCTGGTGCTCTGGTACAAATCAGCTGACTCCCACAAGAGCTAGGGACCAATCAATCAATCACTCAAAATAAGCTTTCTTATACGTACTCGCCAAAGACCATGACAAAACTCTACAAACACTGACAGGAAAAGGAATATCTAGATAACTGTATATAAAAAGCAGTGCCACTTCCTGAACCATCAATACCATAAAATGCAGAAGCACATGTAGACTGGTGACTCCACACAGCATACAAACACTAATGTCCTGATTATGATCATTGTGGTGTTGTAGGGTGTGGCATGTGCTTTGCAGTAGGTTAAAAGAAATATGCTATGTGGGCGCAGTTCATAAAGGATATTGTAAGAAGGTTCGAGGGGCTCAAATTGATTATGTCTTGTGCTCACAAGGCTCCAGGCCTCCTGACACACATAGGACACACATCCTGCATTCATCTGGCACTGGACACAAACCAACCCTGAAGTGCTAGGAATGCTTCGCATTTCAAAAAGTGCCTGAAAAGTAGATGGGAAACACCACGGACCCTTGGGTGGGTGGGCTCTCCTTCACTGGAGGTTTGTAAAGAGAGTTTGGATGGCCATCTGTCAAGGATTCTTTGGCTGTGATTCCTGCATCTCAGGGGGTTGGACTAGATGACCCACGGAGGTCCCTTCCAACTTTACAATTCTATAGATGCAGCCCCCACCCCATCCGGCATCTTTGCCTAGCCCTTGGGATTCTCCTCAGGCCCCACACCCTCTGTCAGGTCAGTTCCCTCCTTCCCCCTGCTTTGCACCCTCCTTCTGAGATTTTGCCTGGTTGTAATGAACTCTGGTTGTGCTTCTTGCTTGTCCAAATGCAGGACAGAGAAAGGTGTGTGAGTTTGTCTGTAGAAACTAGCCTGCTGCAGCAAGCAACCTCCTCTTTGGTCCTTCTCAGTCTGGAGCTCAAAGTAACCACTGGAGGCGTGGAGAAGATAATTGGAGGACACCTGCCCCATGGCTCAGCTCCTCCAAGTCCAAGCCTTGATGAGCCTTTGAGAAGCAAAGAAGCATCACTCCTCTCTCTCTCTCTCTCTCTCTCTCTCCTACCAAATCCTCCGTTAGATGAATAAGCTTCTTAGGGCAGATGTATGACCCTTTTGGTATATGCCGAGCATCATGTACAGTACACCAAAGGTGTTGCAGAAAAATGGATCACAAATACAACTACACAATTATACATGGGAACCCACGAAGCAGGTGGCCAATAGGTGGCAAAAGATTGCCCCTTGCACAACAGCTCAGACACAGGGGGATTGGGTTTAGAGGGTTAAGTCCAAGCAAGTTCTCATCAGAGTACACCCATTGAAATGAACAAACCTGTTATCATAGAGCTGGAAGGGACCCCAAGGGTCATCTAGTTTGACTCCTTGCAAAGCAGGAATCATAGCTAAGTGATCCATTCATGTCAATGGGTTTTCTCTGAAGAGCGCTATGAATAATGGATATGAATTTCAAAAGGGGAACCATTCTCACCCTTTTAGGTATTTAAAGAGCAATTTAAATGCTCCCATTTTTCTGCATCCCAGGGCCTTTTTCCATTCCCCAGCCTACTTCTTTGAGAAGTTTTAATCCAGGCCAAAATGACAGCTGCCCCTTCCCTCACAGAACCTGGACTGAAAGCTGCTGTGTTGCCAAAGTAATTCAGTGCTCTGTGCTGCTTGCACGCAACACAGCACAGATAATGAATGCCATCAAGTCTCCTTTCTTAACTGGGATTAGGTTGTTTGGTAATTCAAACCTGTATATAATCAAGCCTATTGAAATCAAAAGGGTGATTTGGCCTGTGGTTCTATCCTGCCCCAGTCATGCACATGGGTGTGTCCACATGTGTTAAAAATGGCACAATGCAAATGATCCTGAAACGGCATGTGTTCGATAAATGCATATGATGCCTTGCAGAATGGTATCCTGGCCAAATGGGAAGATAAAAAAAACCTTGGGAGAAAGAGGGAAGATTTGCAAAGTTATTCCAGCCCACACAGCAAAGGACCTAAGAAACCGAGAGAGGACAGTTCGCATATGTCAGTGCGTGGACAGCAGGCACACCCTCTGCCAGGCTCAAAGCTCTCGCAAGCTGCAGCAAGAACAACAACAGGAAACGGCCCGGAGTATTTATAGCGCAATTGTGTTTATCCCAAAAGTGACATTCTGAAAATATAGCGATGCACGTTCAAAAAATAAGAAATAAAGGTGGAGATGCAGAGGGGAAAAGAATAGACGAGCGTTGACCCCATCCTTCGCACTCAGATCCTATAGGGGCTTGTAACTAGGGCTGTGTGCTTCCCCTCCCCCGAAAAAAATAATAAAGGCACAGAACTGCGTGCCTTTCAGCCAAAACTTTGTGGCTTGCAAGACTAACAGCAAAATAAGGCATTTTCAATTGAAGATTGTAAAGACATTATCAACATTATATTCGTGAAGACACAGTAATGTGGAAAGAGAAGGGGTGGGGAATCCCAATTTTTACTGGGGTGTTTTATGATGTTATTAGATTTGCTCTCTATCTTTAAAAAAAAAAAAAAAGCCTTAGTCATAGTAAGAAGAAAACAAGCAATTTTCCACCCTCCTCTCCCCGCAATTTATTCAAGGGCTGAACCAAAAATGCTTCTCCAACTTTAACATTTTATACATATGCAATGGTTGAGAGGGGAGAAGTTTGGCAAAGGAGGGTAGCGGGGGGGGGGAGTGTGTTTTGTGAGGAGGGGGAGGTGCCACAATTTTAATGCTGGTGAAAATCGCAATCCTGCGAGTTGCAGTGGCTGTGAAATGCTACTTGCCTTCCATTTACCACCACCAGGTCAATCAATGTAAGGCTACTCCTGACCGCCCACACTCTCCAGCCTCCTGGGGGGGAGGAGATGGTGCCCCCCCAGCACCTCCGTCAGGGGCATGATCATCACTGCCAGGACCACAGAGGGTATCCTCCCTATTTTAGCTGGAAAAATTAGAATTATAGTATCGTAAAGAAGGCTGATCGCCGAAGAATTGATGCTTTTGAATTATGGTGCTGGAGGAGACTCTTGAGAGTCCCATGGACTGCAAGAAGATCAAACCTATCCATTCTCAAAGAAATCAGCCCTGAGTGCTCACTAGAAGGACAGATCCTGAAGTTGAGACTCCAGTACTTTGGCCACCTCATGAGAAGACAAGACTCCCTGGAAAAGACCCTGATGTTGGGAAAGATGGAGGGCACAAGGAGAAGGGGACGACAGAGGATGAGATGGTTGGACAGTGTTCTCGAAACTACTAACATGAGTTTGGCCAAACTGCGAGAGGCAGTGAAGGATAGGCGTGCCTGGCGTGCTCTGGTCCATGGGGTCACGAAGAGTCGGACACGACTGAACGACTGAACAACAAAGTTGGTCATCAAGTCCAATCCCTTGCAATGCAGGAATCACAGCTAAAGCATACCTGACATATGGGCATTCAACCTCTGTTTAAACAGCTCCATTGAAGAAAAGTCCACTTTTAAACAGAGGCTGGATGGCCATCAGCCAGGGGTTTTTTAGTTGTGATTCCTGCGTTGAAGTCCTGAACGCAACTTTCACCTCAGTCCTAATTCTGCAGATTATTGTTTTTTTAATTAAACACCTCTATTTTCATGTTTTATTCTGATTTCTGCTAGTCACGGGGAAAGGCAGGAAGTGATGCAGGATGCTGGGAGCCCCACCTTACAACCGCTGGAAACCTTTCGGCACCTGAGATGTCACTAGGCATATTGCCCACAGTTGAAAGCAGATTTTGGAAAGGTTTTGAAAACACACACAAGTGCAAAGTTTCTCGGAAAGATGAAATTCTGCACCCCAAAATCTGCATGAAGCGCAGCTGAAATGCACTTACGGTCCATCTGCCAAAGAACCAGGCACCAGCACCTTGTACTTAAAGGGGCTTTGGATGTGCAAATCTCAAACACCAGCAGGGCTGCATTACCCATTTGGCTAATGTGACTATAATTGCCTGGGTTGGGCCTCACTTTTTTTTAGGTCCGCCGTTTCCCAGCTCAGCCATAAACCTGTTTGTGCATCAGCAAAAACGATGGAAGGCATTGCCATCAACAAAAAAAAGATTAGCACAAGGCTTCAGATTTGCACAAGAAATGCGGATATGCAAATACAGAGTTGCTATGGGGAACGTGTGGTGATCCAGAAGTTTTATTTATTTTATTGCTTTCATATCCCACCTTCTTTCCCTCCAAGTAGCTGCAGGTTGCGTATATGGTTCTTCCTCCCTTAATTCAATCCACACAACAACCCTGTGAGTGAGGTAGGTTAGGCTGAGAGACAGTGACTCGTCCCCAAGGTCGCACCCAGTGAGCTTCATGGCCAAGCAGGGATTCGAACCTTGGTCTCTCCCACATTTAGTCCAACACTCTAACCAGGTTTTTGCAAACTTGGTTTTCCAGCTGTCGTTGGACTACAACGCCCATCATCCCCAGCTAGCAGGACCAGTGGTCATGGATGATGGGAACTGTAGTCCATAAAGGGCTGGAGACCCTGCTTTCTGCCAGTTAGAGAGCCAGTGTGGTGTAGTGGTTAGAGTGTCAGACTAGGGCCTGGGAGAGACCAGGGTTCAAATGCCCACTTGGCCATGAAGCTCGCTGGGTGACCTTAAAGGCCAGTCACTGCATCTCAGTCTAGCCTACCTCACAGGGTTGCTTTGGGGATTACATGAGGTCGGGGAGAACCACATAGACCACCTTGAGGTCCTAGGAGAAAAAGTTGGGTTATACAGGTGAAACTTGAAAAATTAGAATATCGTGGAAAAGTCCATTTATGTAAGCAATTGTTTTCATTAGCTACTGGAGTTTAATATATGAGATAGGCTCATGACATTGAAAGCAAGATATGCCAAGCCTTTGTTTGTTATAATTTTGATGATTATTGCATACAGCTGATGAAAACCCCAAAGTTGAAATTGTTAATTTGGGGTTCTCATCAGCTGTATGCCATAATCATCACAATTATAACAAACAAAGGCTTGACATATCTCGCTTTGCATGTCGTGAGTCTATCTCATATATTAGTTTCACCTTTTAAGTTGAATTACTGAAAGAAATGAACCTTTCCGCGATATTCTAATTTTTCGAGTTTCACCTGTAGATCTGTGATTTCCCCATCTGCATTCCAGGGAAAGCTTTATTGTACGATACTGCTAAATTTATGAATCACAACTCAAAAATAGAAGCAGAACTCAAGGGATGGGGAAGGGAGGCGAGCTTTCTGCTGACACCACCAGAAATTCTAGATTTCTAGACAGAAAGAGGAAGGGAACTGATGAAAATAAGCAAAAGAAGCATGTGGGGGAAGAGACTGTTGGCAAAGTCACTCAAAGAACACCAACGGAGTCCAGAGAGAAATGTCCTGGTAAAACTTAACTAAGCCAACTGAACAAGAACAGCGGGTAATTGAAGGAGAAACATTTGAGGGAGACATTCAACCAAACACACAGAGGAAAAGAACCCTCAGGACTACACAGCCAATCAGGGCACCTGCTTCCCCCTGTGAAAATCATGCCACTCTGCTTGGTTGCTAAGCAACACCTGTACCTGCCCTAACCCTTCAGTTTCAAGCTGAATGACCCATGCCGCTGCACTTCTAGCAGAGACAAGTAATATGTGAATGTGAAGACACATCGTGGGCACCTTTGGACACCAGAACCTGCTGAATCAGGCCAATGGCCCATCTAGTCCATTATCCTGTCCTCACAGCAGCCAAACAGATGCCTGTGAGAAACCCACAAGTGGGATCTGAGCACAAGCGCCCTCTCTCCTCCTTTGGCTTCCAGCAACTGGGATTCAGAAGCATTGCTGCCTCCAGCGGCGGAGGCAAAGCATATCTTACGATGGCTAGTAGCCATCAATAGCCCTCTCCTCCATGAATTTGTCTAATCCTCTTTCAAAGCCATTGAGGTTGGCAGGCAATGTCCCCAGGATCAGTTTACGATACTTATTAAATAGTACTATTGGTGTACATGGTGCTTCACGCTATCACATGATGTGCTTCATAATGTCACATGGTGAAGCAATGACGGCGTATTTGCAAAGCACAGCAACAAAAATCCAGGCACCATCGTATTATCTTAACTCACTCCTCCATTTCCCTTGCAAATTTTAGTGGTACTGTTGAGACCCTGGGTGCCCCATAGACTCCCATAAATGCAGACTTGAAAGCCACAATCTGGAGAAAAAACATATCCAGCCTGTTGCTGCTATGAATAAGCGGAAATCATTTCTCTGCAATTTAAGCTTTCAGCAACAAAATTCCTCTCTCTCTCTCTCTCTCTCTCACGCACACACCACCACCTATCTGTGGAACACATCAGAGTCCCTGGAGCACATTGCTTGCAGAAATAATAAAAGCTCTTCCTCATCCATTCATTTATTTAAAAAGAAAGGAAGCCAAGCAGCAACACCCCCCCCCCCAAAAAAAAAACAAGAAAGAAAGAAAGCACTGAGAATTCTTTATTTTGTTTTGTTTAATGCGCAGGGGAGCAATGCTGCCTTTTCCATTCTGATGCGTTAATTAATGCAATTGAGTCAATATGCAAGCCTGGCCCCGTCTAACGGGGGGGGGGGGGAGCCATTCAGAAGCATTGTCATGTCTATTAGCTTCATTGTGGCCTCTGCTGATCAAGCTCAGATTTGGCTTATTTGCATCTTTGCTGTCTTGGCAGGTGCTAACCCAGGTGTCCCACTGGCATTCAGAGAAGATGAGCACTGAAGACAATCTAGTCTCTAAGCATCATTTGCATAAAAGGGAGCCTATACATATATATATATAGTCAGACTAATTAGTTCTCATCTGTGGGGTCAACTCACATTACCCTCAGGCACACAGCTAATGTTCTACATATGTCCTACTCAAAAGCTTCAGAACTTTACAGTTGCATACCATTGATGGCTACTAGCCACAGTGGCTTGACTAGGGCCCCCCCAGTCATTGGCAGCAACGCTTCTGAATACAGTTGCTGGAAGTCACAGGAGGGGGGGGGGACACCAGGCAGGATCCCTCAACCCCCCACCCTTCCATAGGCCAACTTTGGCAAGCTAATCAACTGTCCCAATGTCATCAGGGGATAGACACCTGTCCAAGTTCAAAGGAGGTCGCTGCAACAGCCACCCCATGCTTTGAATCCAAATAATTTCCTCTACAGATTGGGGGGGGGGGTTGTCATTAAAATTTTCATGGGTGTATGTTGGAGGTATGCTGTATTCACCTACCAACTCAGAAGATTTGACTGTTTGTGCTTCTGGGAAGGAAGCTGAACTGAATCTGGAGAATGACCCAAATCTAGCAACTAACACTTAACAGCATTTCAAGACGGCATCCTCCAAAAAGGCAAAAATAGGAAGCACAATGGTGGCAGAGATTTTCTAGTGGAAGGCAGCAAAATATAGGGGCTGTCCCCAATAAACAGGAAGCACTGAATGTGTTTCTGGCATCCTTTGCCAGCCACACCCACCCAGACGTTTTGAACTACAGGTCCCACCTACAACTGATGGGAGTTGTAGTCCAAAACATCAGCACGGCACCAGGCTGAAGGACATAATGAGAAGAGCCTGCTGGATCAGGCCAATGGCCCATCTAGTCCAGCATCCTGTTCTCACAGTGGCCAGCCACCCAGAAGCCTGTGGGAAACCCACAAGCAGGATTAGATCACAAGAGCGCTTTGCTCTCCTGCAGTTTCCAGCAACTGGTATTCAGGAGCATCACTGCCTCTGACTGTGGAAGCAGAGCACAGCCATTAATAGCCCTCTCCTCCTCCATGAATTTGTCTAATTCTCTTCTAAAACCATCCAGGTTGGTCGCCGTCACTGCCTTCTGTGGCAGCAAGTTCCTTAGTTTAACAAACTTCTTTCATGTTGCCTCTTACCGTACTTTCCTTTTCTCTGAAAAGTCCCAAACCCTGCCTAGGGGAGTTTGCAAGATGAATTCCTATTGGTTCACTATCTATCTTCACTGTGTGGAAGATGCATATAGATCAGGGGTAGGCAACCTAAGGCCCATGGGCCAGATGCAGCCCAATCGACGGTCCGGGAATCAGCGTGTTTTTAACAAGAGTAGAATGTGTCCTTTTATTTAAAATGCATCTCTGGGTTATTTGTGGGGACTGCCCGGTGTTTTTATATGAGTAGAATGTGTCCTTTTATTGAAAATGCATCTCTGGGTTATCTGTGGGGCCTGCCCGGTGTTTTTACATGAGTAGAATGTGTGCTTTTATTTAAAATGCATCTCTGGATTATTTGTGGGGCATAGGAATTTGTTCATTATTTTTTTCAAAATATAGTCCGGCCCACCACAAGGTCTGAGGGACAGTGGACCGGCCCACAGCTGAAAAAGGTTGCTGACCCCTGATATAGATTAACACTCTCCCAGGATCTGTGATGATGTGTTAGGCTCTTGAGCCTGTACTGACGGCAGCAGATTTGAGACTCATTCCCACATGTGTCTCCTGCAGCATCTAAATTTCTGAAACAAGGGATGCAGAGGATGGGATGAGAGCAGATGCTGGAGAGTTTTCTTTGATCAACCTTTTTAAGTAACCTGGCCCAGCTTGCACTTCCTGGGTTATCCCCTGTATCAGAGCACAACTTATCCTTTGGTTTACACACTGTTTTCAATTTTGCAATACAAAAATAAAATAAAAAATTGTACCAATATGCATATAGAAATTGTGTATGCCTATAACAGTATTATTTTAAGTAAGAATTACCGGTACATTTCTGGGGGTAAATTGCCTACAACGATGCGTATTTCAAGCAAAAAGATTCAAAAAGAATGTGAAGTTTCATGCATTTTCCCCCTTTAAAAAAATCAGGTTGCTACGGAAACAGGATGGAATGGAGTTATGAACGAAGACATGCAAAATTAACACAGATTGAAAACAGATGGATTCATGCATCCCTAAGAAGATAGAAGCATAGCCCTCTGGCTCAGCAAAAGGAACCTCTGGAAAAATATCTCACCTGGGAGCTTGACCCTTTAAAGTGGACCCAGGTAACCCCCCCTTTTTCCCCCCAGAGGTAGAGAGCCTTTGGGCTGACATGGTCATTCCATTCCACAATTAAAGCATTTTTTTAAAAAAGAAACTGTTGAAAACAGTATGTGAAATGAAAAACATGCTAGCCGGTATTCAGACAATGCTAGAAAGAGAGAGAGAGAGAGAGAGAGAGGAGAGAGAGAGAGAGAGAGAGAGAGAGAGAGAGAGAGAGAAGAGAGAGAGAGAGAGAAAGAAAGAAAGAAAGAAAGAAAGAAAGAAAGAAAGAAAGAAAGAAGGCAATGTTCAATGCAAACATTATGTGAGGTTCCCCAGGAGAGCTGGAACAGGAGCAGCTGAGAGTTATAGCTTCCTTTGTTCTGTTAAAAGGGAAAAAGGAAACGCATCAGGAAGCCAGTCTGTAGAGCGCAGGAAGCCTCTCTCAGCCTGATATAAAGAACTGAAGCGAAGTGGGTTTGGATGCAGTTATAAGTCAATCAAACCTAGACAGAGAAGTTGCAGCAGAAAGATTTTAAATTTGTGCAGAGAACAACCAAGTTGTGGCATTAAATGCAACCCAAAACTAGTTTGTTGAGCAAGCACTGGACCCCAGACCCGAGACAGGGGAGATTGGGCTTGGCCTGCCTGCCACCTGCCTGTTGACTGTCCTCACCACTGCGGGTGGGATGAGAGAGAGGCAAAAAACAATTTGTGGGGAAGACAAAGAGAGTGCCATCCTCGTACCTCTGGAGCGAGAGAAGATCTGAGTCTACCTGCAAACAGAACAACACAGAGATGGAAGTGACCCTGAGGGTCATCTGTCTAGTCCAACCCCCTGCAATGCAGGACTCTTTGGCCCAACATGGGACTCAAACCCACAACCCTGAGATGAAGAGTCTCATGCTCTACCAACTGAGCTATCCCAGGGCTCCCGTGCCCAGGAGAATCACTGGTTGACCAAATGCAGAGGCACTAAAAGAGGCACAAGCAAAGCAGCTGGAGGTGCCTCCATAAGCTCTCCCATGCCAGTTGGTGTGTCCTGATGCATCATGAGGCAAGACTGTCAGTGGCAACCCGTTCCCCTTGCAAACATCATTATCACACCAACGGCACCATTGGGTTGACAGTTCTGGCTTCAGAATCCCCACCAACCCTTTGGGATCTTAAAGCATGCCATTGCCACAGGTGAGGAACCTGCAAACCCTCTAGATGCTATTAAATACAGTTATCATGTCCCTGGTCGTAAGCCATGCCAGCTGGGGCTGATGGGAGTTGTAGTTCAACAACCTTTGCAGGGCCACAGATTCTCCATTGTTCAGCTCCGTCGGGTTCTCAAAAAAACAGTTCTTGACTTGGAGAGGCTTAGTGTGACAACATTCACCAGCCTCTGGGAAAGGTATGACTCACCCAAAGCCACCCATTTCATATCTAGGTTAGCAGGTAGGTTAGCATTTGAGCTCTTAGCAGGTGAAGTTGATAAGTTTAGGTTAGCATGGTTTCATTTTTTTCAAATAGAACAACTTCACAGACAACAGGCAACTACAGCCCTTTCGCAGTTTGGTTCTATGTTTGCTTATGGCACAAATGTTTATTTACTTATTTAATAAATTGGATTGCGGTGTGGAAGAAACTTCCGTTTCCTTCTATTTCTGTTGATGTGAGACTGGGTCAAAGCTGATGCCTAAATAGCACTTGGCTCCTATAAAACTTTATAGGTTTGATATAACACATACTTAGGGGAGAAGCTGTGGGAATGTGGGTGCCCTTTTAAAGTCATGTGTCCAAGTATAACCTTACTGGTGTGTGTGTGGAAATATCTTCAGAGAAATATAACTGATAATTGATCATTAATTGAGATCTATGCGTACTTAGCACTTCTAGGCAGGCAGGCAGGCAGACAGACAGAAATTTTATTGCGGCTATAAGCCCATATAGACATATAAACATAAACACAACAAGGAACAGAGCATAAAAACACGGGGATACACAGAAATCACAATGACACTTCTAGGCATGTCTGACAATGAAGATTATTCTTATCGAGACTTGATCACATTTGGCTTATTAGCAGCCAGACTCAAGATTTCTCAACAGTATTAGAGAATATGGAGGTTCTCTCTTGTGGACAAACTTCTACAGATAATCCATTCACTATGACAAAAAATATGGCTATGTTGAGCATTGGATCCCATTGATAGCATGTGCCTCTAGCATGCCACCTTGTGCTCCACATTCTGGAAGGAGGTGATCTCTCTGCAACATTCAAGAACATCACCTAACACATATACTTTCACATAGAACTCTCTTTTCATCTATTCGTTTAGCAAAGTGTGCCTTGCTTTGATATTGCCCAGTCTGGTTGATTTGACTTTCTAATTCCAAAAGGCTTCTTATTTTCCAAACAACCTGCTTTGCCTAGGCAGAGGTCAGGCCATTTCTGGGCTTTACTGAGCATTCATTCCAATATGCTTAAAGGGAGGTTATACGGCAACGAGCTTTCACCTTGATTCACTTGCCGAGTGTTTGGTACATCTTCCTGTCAATCATCCATCCTTCCTCCCCCCCCCCCCATTTTTCCATGCATCTCCCTATCATTTTCCCAACCACAAAAGTCTGGATTTTCTAAATTTGTTGTGTTAGGGTGACAGTGAAGTTTCACCCACTTTAACTGTGCAAACCTAAATTTTGGGTCTGCACTTGAATATGGACCATCTGGGGAAAGCCGAAGAGGAGAATCCCAGGGAAGCTGGCGACTCTGAGCCTTTCTGCTTACTGCTACCATTATGGTGCCCAGACTAGGAGCCATACCTAAGGCTTCCTGGTGTCCAGTCCCACCACCAATTGGACACCAGTTGGTCTAACTCAACACTCTTCTCTATGACCCCAATTTCTGGAGCTCCACCAAACTGTATAAAACTCTAGTGGCGTTAGATCCAAAAGTGACACATGCCAACCATTCCCCCACCCGACCATGCAACTTTGTTCAATGTGTGCCACATATTTAAGCAATTTTCTGAGGTTATTGTGCTTCTTAAGAGGTTATGGAGGAGAATGGGAAACATCAGAGAGGAAGCTGTGAATCCCTGAAAGGCAGCCAACCATTTCTTGACTGCAGTTCGCTTTTCCTTTGCACGTAAAATTAATTTATGATGCACTCAAGAACTATCAATGATACAGCCAGAGGCTGATGTTTTCCAACAGTGGCAGCCTAAGATGGCTTGCAGGTGCGAGAACACATCTTCAATCCTCAGGCAGGTATTTGCAATTTTACCACTACTGGGTTAGGAAAGCAACCAAACACTTTTGTATCCCATTTGCCTTAGGACAGAGGCAAACATTCAAAAAGGCAATTTGGGTTCTTTCCATGGGATGAGAAAACTACTTGTTTAATAAATGAAAGTCTCCTGTTGCTCCATTCACAAAGGAGGCTGCCCACAGCACCTTACACACCAACAGGGAGCTTAGGTTTTTCAAATTTGGATCCTTACGTAACCAAAATGGCACCATCCTCACATAAGTGGGAGATATCAACAGGCTTGGGGAAATTCAAAGGTTTGCAGTATTATAGAATATCTTCAAAGGGGGACGGATGGGGAGATTGTAATGCAGGAATCGAAAACACCAAAGAGCTTAGTGAAGGCTGAGCATGCCCAGTGGACACAGGATGTTGCAGTGGGAAGGTGAGGAGGAGGGATGGAATGGAGTCTTTGGAAAGGGCATCACTGTCTGGCTGGAAATGATGGAAATCAGCTGTGATTCCGGCATTTCAGGGGGTTGGACTAGATGGCCCTTCAAACTCTGCAACTCTACTGTTCTATGAAGTTCATCCCTAGCAACCTTGTAATGCAGAGGAGTGGGAACAGAAAGGGGATGTGCAACACACCTTGGCAAATCGTTTTAACCACAGCAGCAGCAACCACAACAACGAAATAACCTCATTTCCCAATCTAGATAAGTCTGTTAAGATGAAGCAACCTAACCAGGCATGGCTTTTTGTGGGAGTTCAGTACTGATACTAGAAACAAATCCTTAGGCTCAGAAAGTGCTCAGAGGTACCATGTTATTTGATTTTTTAAAAATGCATTTTCTTTTTTATTATCCTTTTTATTCTTATTTACTTAGCAGCTGGCTATGCTTGGGAAATCTGGTTCCAATAAAAACAAACAAACAAAGGACGTCCGACAAGTCTGAAGGCTGCCCTGCCCCCCACCTGTTCTAAAGAATGAAATAATTGTGACAACTAGAAGAAAACATGGGAGGGGAGGTATTATTGGCCCCAGTGACCCCCACCTATAGGATGCCAACGAAGGAGACACACACTTACTCTGCTGGCGACTTCTGTGCCAACTTTTAAAGGCCTGCTAAAAATGTTTCTATTCTGCCAGGCCTGTTCAAGCAATTCATAGAACTGTAGAGTTAGAAGGTACCCACAGGTCATCTACTCCAACCCCCTGCAATGCAGGAATCCTGCCCAAGGCTGTCCCTGGGTGGGCTTGAACCACCAACCTTCTGGTTAACAGCCAGATGCACTGACCCACTGTGCCACAGTCTAGCCCATCCACAGTAGTCTGTTGGTGTTTGTTTTTAACTTTTTTCAGCTCAGAGACCTGCACTGTTTGCTGGTTTGCTACTGGGCCAGGTTCCAGGGGTTACTAATAGAATATAAAGCCCTTAACAACCTGGGATCACTTTCCCTACGAGATCGCCTTACCCCACATGTGCCCACTTGACTGCTTCAATCAATGGAATTGGCACTAATACACGTGCCACATAATAGCCTCTCGGCATTTATAAGAACTCGGTCATTTAGTGTGGCAGCACCTGCACTTTGGAACTCCCTGGCTGTTGAGATCAAGCAGGTGCCTTCAGGGTACTCTTTCTGACACCTGCTAAAGGTTGGCAGTTTGAATCCCCACGACGGGATGGGCTCCCGTTGCTTGGTCCCAGCTCTGAAAGCATGTAGTGCAAGTAGATAAATAGGTACCACTCTGGCGGGAAGGTAAACGGCATTTCTGTGCGCTGCTCTGGTTCACCAGAAGCGGCTTAGTCATGCTGGCCACATGACCTGGAAACTGTCTGCAGACAAACGCCAGCTCCCTCAGTCTATAGAGCGAGATGAGTACACAACCCCAAAGTCGTCCGTGACTGGACCTAACAGTCAGGGGTACCTTTACCTTTACCTAAGCTGCCTGGAGTGCCAGTTTAAAATATTATTATTATTATTATTATTATTATTATTATTATTATTCAGACTAATTTTCCCACCCCTGAGTCCATGTTGGCCTCCAGTGACTACAGAGTTGACTTTTCCATCACCTACAATCCTGCCCTCCTAACTAAAGCAGGTCCTCCAGAAGTTACTGAACCACAACTCCCATCAGCTCCAGCAAACATGGTCAATGGTCAAGGAGGAGGATGGGAGTTGCAGTTCAGCAACAACTGGAGGGCCAAAGGATCTCTACACCTGCAGAGCACGTGCTGCATAGGAGCCAACTCCTAGGGGCCACGAGAGCTTTGGTCCCTACGATAAAATATTTGAGGGGGCCAGCCCCCCCAAAAAAGTTGATGGGCACTGCCATCTATATGGGGTGTGTGCACCGCATCACGTGAATGATTTTATGCTGGGAGCGGCTTACCTGGATGCCCACAATATTCTATTCAAGTTGACACCCCTGACGTGCTGTGGCCCTGAGCTGTGGCCCCCAAAAGTGTATGCAGGATCACTCTGCATCACAGACTTGGTTGTCCTTTAGCTGCTTAAGAGAAGCACATTTAAAAACACAGCCAACGTATCATGCAAATTAAGAGTTGACCACTGACAAACTTTTTTTTTTTTTTAATAGCAAGCCCCTGTTCTAAATGACAGGCAGGCAGACGGTGTATGTCGGTTGCATGTTTCAGAGGACAGAAATAGGCACAGACCCTCAGGAAGCACAAAGAGCTCTGGCTCCGAGGTTGGACAAATTACCCAGCCTTGCGGGTAACTGCTCTTTCCCTTGCAGGCTGCGCTCAAGGGTTCCTTCCCTGTCCTTTCAGAGATCTTCCCTCCTCCATCTGTTATGTTGCGGCAAACCAACTTTGCACAGAGGAGCCGCAGCTGCAGAAAAATGTCCGTTGCCGTTAGGACTTTGCCAGGTGCATCGAGAGTAGCCTCCTGTCTTGCGCTGCACTCATCTCCTGGTGCTTTCTAACCGGGTGGCCCAGAAGCAGTAATTCCACTTGGAAAGCTTTCTCACTCCACCAGCCTCTCTGGCTTGGTCGACTGGCAAAGGACGAAATTGGGTTTTCTCCTAATTTATTTATTTATTGCCTGCCTTACAGTCCCAGGGCAGGTCACATAATTAAAACACAACATTAAAAGTAGCGTAAATTTAAAGCAATATAAAGGTCTTCTTGGTGCTGTTTTGCAGTCCCAGATTCTTCCAGAAGAAGAAATGTTCATCGTTCCTCAAGTAAGTACACAGATGTGATGATTTGGACAGGATTGTTTCTTGTCTTGGAGCCCCAAAGGGGTGAATTCCAAGATTAACACTGACAGGAACTGCATGTTTGAAGGGGCTCAAACACGCACATGCCATCTTCCGATAGGAGGATGACCTCAGCAAGTGAAGACAGGCCTGTTTGCCAGGAGAGAGAAGCCAACAGAATGCAGCTAGGAGACTTTTTGCCCTCTGCCCCAACTTATACCTCTGTCTTGAGAGCCTCCTGTGTCTTCGTAGCATTAGCAGTCGCCAGATCAGCCTTCGCCTATGTGGTTCCCTCCAGGGGTTGTTGGACCACATCAGCCCCAGGTAGCATGACAAGCACTCGGGGATGAGGCATGTTGTGGTCCAAAGGGAACTAGGCTGAGGAAACCTGCATTGGACCAGTCCCCACCCTCCTCTCAGATCAATCTGCATGATTGGCAATCAAGGGCATCAATTGCCATGCTTACTTATGGGGCAAAGGGGCACAGGTGAACAAATATATCCAAAGGCATCGGTGGAAAAGGCCCATTAGGGCAAATGAAGCACTGCCCCCATCAACATTGGTTAGGGTTGCCATATTTCAAACAGTGGAAATCTGGAAAGAAAAGTTGTTGAGCTTTTTGTCCTCAAAATTGCATAAAAATGCCGTTTTTGAGCCATTTTGATGGGAAAATGGCAAAAATGGCACGGCTGCCATATGCCCAGATTTTCCAGGACATTTTCCCGATTTCTGCCCGCACACTGCTGCTGACTACAGTATTCTGGATATGTCCAGGAAAATCCATATGTATGGCAACATATGGCCTTCCTCCAAGAGCCTCCATCCTAGCTTTCCTACTGACAGCCAGTCCAGCAGGTGGCCCTGCCTATCAACTTCCTCCTCTTCAGTATTGCCCTGTGGAACTCAGCAGAGAGAAGGAGTTGAGCCAAAGCAGACTTAGTTGGCCCTGCCTGTCATTGGCTCTGGTGCCCCCTACTGTTGGGCTCCCTGCCTTCCACCCTACCAGTACCCAATGGGCACCAGCTGCCACTGTAACAAAGGTAAACAACCACCAACGCTCACCCACAGTTCATATTTATGTCCACATTTCCAAATCCATTCCCTCCATCTTCTGGCGAGCATTCTGCTAAAGCAGCTTACGTTTCTTCTCTTTTTAGATGCACTTGGATTTGGGAAAAGGGAGAAGAATGTGGTCGCTCATGTACATTTAGCAGGGATGGGGAATGTGGGGCCCTCCAGACAACGTTGGATTGCAACTTCCATGTTCCCCTAACCATTGTCCAGGCTGGCTGGTACAGATGCCCAACATCATGCAGGAGCAAAACTCGGGTGTTGGTTGCCTCCTAATTCTGCAGACCTGGAGAGATTAATATTTTGCCATTTTACCCAGGGCTACTGTATACAGTGCATGTCAGCTGATGGGAACAACACTGAACTGTTTAAATACAAACTGCATTTCACTACAAGGGCAGACAAGAATGCCGCACTTCCATTTACATGGATGCACATGGTTACAGCTGGTGCTTTTCTTCTAGAAAGAAAGGCGCCAGTACTCACATGAAGATGTTACAGTAAGTGCCACACTTTTAACCAGTGTATTTCCAAAATGTAAGATAAAAAAACAAATAAAATAAAACCTACATACAGCAACAGTGTTTTGTGTTGTGTAGGCTCCTATGATGTAAGGAAAGGGCCCCACCTGCCATATAAAGGGCCCCATTACCTTCAGTAGCTTAGGGCCTCATCATACCTAAATCCATCCCTGGCTGCGCCCCCCTATCCAAAATTCGGTGCCCCCCCCATCACCTCTTGCCTTCCATTCTGCACAATGCACTATGGTTCGGCACCAGTGCGGGGGAAACCTGTCGCACTGCCCTGAATCCAAAACGTAAACTGTCCTTCACATCATGGATTGGGCAACCTGTGGCCCTCCAGATGTTTGTCTAATGACACTTCGTATCAGCCTTGACTCTTGGCCAGGCTGGCTGGGGTTGATGGGAGAGGTAGTTCAGCAACAGCTGGAGGGCCAAAGATCTCCACGCCCCCCACCCCCCACCCCGCTCTAACTGTTGTTAGACTCCTGGCTCCAAAAAAAAAACCTGGCCAACCATCAGAGACACTGTCACTGGAATCCAGCAGCATCTAGGGAGCCATGGGTTAGTCACCCCAGATTATTTATTTGTTTACTGCATTTCTATCCCACACTTTTTCTTCAATGAGCTCAAGGTGGTGGACATGGTTCTACCCCTCCTCGATGAATCCCCACAACAAGCCTTCAGGTTAGGTCAGGCGGAGAGATGGTGACTAGCCCTAAGGTCACCCAGTGAGCTTCATGGTCGAGCAGGGATTTGAACTCTAGTCTCCCAGGTCATAGTCCGTCTGTCCAACCATTGCACCTCACTGGCTGATTTATACATTAGGTCTCGTAAAGCTACACATGGAGTTCAAGCCCATCGAAACAATACTGGGGCCTATTATACAAAAACATCCGTTTTTGGCCCAGACAATACAAAACATAGCTCTTAAGAGTGGTGCTGGGAAAAGTCATAAGGGAGTAGGTGCTCCCCAATATTTCATGTTGCACAGAAGTTATTACAGAGATTTTTAGCAGCAACCACAGCAAATACTTGTAAATGCATGCTGCTGTGTGGCAGTTCAGCTGGGACAGGATACAAAAGCAAGCCTTTGAACCATCCACAGAACTTTTCCTTGTTCCTTTCCCTCTTACCGATTCCCATTATTATTATATGTGAACTATAAAAAGACTCCCCAAGCAGCTACAATAATAACGACACCTTTGCTGTATCTGTGCAACACAGAACAACTAGCAAAGCAGAATGATGTATGAATGATCCAGTATAAATCCACCACTGATGCCCTGGCATTACATCAATGATGTGTTGCTGAATACAGGGAGGGGTTTCCTTTCCATTCAAAAAATTGCCATCCTCTACCGGCAGCCTCAGGGCTCTACCACTTCACTATAGGGCAAGGGCAGGGAACCTCTGGCCCTCCAGATGTTGCAGAACTACATCTCCCACCCTGGACCAGAGCTCAAATTCACCTCTAGGTAGGGAAAATCTTGGAAGCCCAAATAAGTAATTCCCAGAGCCCTGTAGCCTTCTCCTGGTTTTACTCAGGAGTGTTTCTGTAAGAGAGAGAGAGAGAGAGAGAGAGAAGAAGGAGGAGGAGGAGGAGGAGGAGGAGGAGGATTTGGAGTAGTTGGCTTCAGTCAGTGCCTGGGAGGCTGAAGGAGAATCTGACGTTTTCTCTCTCCAGGAGTGGTGGTTAGGACGCAAAATAGCTAAAGGCTTCGTGGTAGTAGTAGCAGCAGCAACAACAGCAGCAGCCTCCTTGCCAGGTCATCAAGACGTCGCCGGCTCCTTCCCCACCGCTCCCTTCCACCCTCCCTGCAGGGTGGGATGCTGCACTTGTTACTCACTACGAGGAATCTGGCAGATTCCGCAAGAGATCAATTGCGGGCGAAGCGGGTTTGGGAGAGGGAGGAGAGGGAGGGAAGCTGCCGCCGCCGCCGCCGCCCCGCCCAAACAAGGAAGCCACTAGGACTGTTTCTCGGCCCGCCCGCCGCGTCCCTGCGCACATTCGTCTCCTCTGATCCGTTTCAGGGGCTGCTGGTGAAGCCGTCAAAACAACAACACAAAACAACTTTCCTGCATTGCAAGGGGTTGGACTAGATGACCCTGGGGGTACCTTCCAACTCTACATTTCTATGATTCCGACAACAACGACGACGAATCTCCAAAAACAGGCAGATACGTTTGGTGCGGGAGAGCACCCTCCTGGCCAGCTCCCTTTTCCCCTGGGCCCAGATCCAAGTCGTGCGCCTCGCAACGAAGTCCCGCCTGACACGCGGAAGCTTTAAAAGGTCCCTTCCCCGCCTCTTTCTTCCTCTGAAAGGCGACCAAGAAATTAAGCAGGTCCGTAAACGAGCTGAGGGTGGAGGAAGGGACCCCCCCTTGCCCCGCGTGTGGCTTTTTCCCCCCTGTAGTGTTCAGACGGGCCAGAGGATCAACCGTGCCCATGCCTTGAAAGGGGACTGCGCCAGTCCCAGCAACCGAGTGGCCGGGCTCGGGACACTCAGACACCCCACCCCGGTCGCAGCAATCCAAAGAAACCCCGAACAGTGGCACCCCCGCCGTGGGAAGGGCGCGCGCGGAGCCAGGCAGGCGAATAGCAGCGCCCAATCGACGGAAGGCGCTTGGCGGGTAGAAGTTGCCCTGAAAACTGGGGGCGGGGGGGGGGGTGGGGTTGAAAAACACAGAGGGAGGGGAACCGGAGATCCTGACGCCGCACCGATCCCGATTACCCTGGACCTGCATTTCGTTGCGCACACTGCAGTCCTGCAAAAGCATCCCCGACCCGAGCAACTCCTCTAGCCCGGAGCTGCCGGGTTCGGCGCTTCTCGCCCTCCCGCCAGCTTTGCCCGTTCCAACGTGTGCGTGATAATGCTGGTGGGGAGAAGGGGAGAAACGCGCAAGACTAGCCCCCAAGATCCCACCAGATGCTGCCAACCCCGATTCCACAGCCGAGGGGGAGGCTAAGCTGGAGGGAAGTCGAGCAGCTGAGGCTTGCGCTATGCCGCGCGTCGCTTGCGCCCTTCGCGTAGGATCGCAGCCGGCGCCGCGCATACCAAGTAGCGAGGAGAAGAGAACGGGCAGGAGGGGGTGCACCTCGCTCGCCGGCCGGTTTTTAACCCTTCCTGGACCTCCCCCTTCGAAAAGAGCCACAGCAGCCCTCTTCCCAATTCCCCCCCCCAACCCCTGCTCCCTGCGCTCCTCTCGCCCCGCATCCATCCATCCATACACCTTTCCATCCGTCCTGGTTCCCCCAGTTTCTCCCCTCCCCCCGCTTACCTTAATGGTCCCGTCCATCGAGCACGCTTCCCGGCCCGGCGTCCCGGGAGTCCGCACATTGACCCGGTTGAGCTCCGCGCCCGCGCTACGCCGCCCGCTTCAGCCCCGACTCTGTTCCGCGTCCGCCCGCCCGGCCTGCCTGCCTGCCTCCTCCGCTTCTCCTCTCGCCGCAAAGCGAAAGAGCGACAGTTAACCGGATGAAACTTTTTTCCCCAGCTCACTTTGGGAAGTGAAGTCACTCGAGGAGGAAACTTCGCTCCCCGCCGCGCCTGGGCCGGCCCTGCTGGATCCGAAGAGGAGGAGAACTCCCCGTCTCCCCCCCCCCCACTTTTTTTTTAAAGCTAGCAGGATATTTGCTGGAGTTAGATAAGGAGCGAGATCCCGGAGCGCGCTTCAGGACTCGGGGCGCTCCCTTCGGCTCCTGAAGGCTTTTGACTGGCTGGTCAGGAGTGGAAAGGAGCCCCCACTCGGCTCTCCTCTCCCGGACATCTGGGGATTTTTTTCCCCCCGCTGTCCAGACAGATCTATTTAAAGGTACCCGGCGGTGCGATCCTGGCTCTATTTATCCGGAAATTCAGTAGGATACAGATCCGTTGCAGGATCCCAATTTGAGCCATTAATTCCCGTTTTCCTTCACACGCAATTTGTAAAATAAATAAATCATTCATAAGGCGTTTTCCCGTCCGGAGGTTAATTATATCGGGGATGGGAGGAAGGCTCTCGTTCGCCCCAGCCTACCAAATTTTATTTGATTTCTTACGGTGGTTTAGATGACAAAACCACATGGTTGTCAATATTCAACAGGCGTTTCACGGAAGGGTTTCTGGAAGATTTTTCCTTTGTTTGGCTTTTTCCCTCCCCCGTTCCTAACTGGGAACTCAAAACTCCCGTTTATTGCCAGGAAAAGGGCAACTAAGGTAAGGCGCGAGGCAACCGTGGACACGTGTATGTGTGTATAGTGAGAGCTTGAACCTTTTAACTGGCTTCGCGTAAGCGAAAGCCACAAGATTTCTTGATTTTCAAAACAAAATAAAGCATTGTTTGCCATCGAGTTTAATAAGCTAAGAGTGCCATCCTATGCATGTCTACTCAAAGACCACGGAATCCAATAGAGCTTACTCCTAGTTAACAGGGTGATCCTAAGCGTGCTTCCCTGTAAGCAAGTCCCACGGGCTTCAGTGCGATTTACTCCTTTGTAAATTTGTTTCGGATTCCAGCCTGACCGGAGGATTGCAGCTTTGCAACGCGACCCTAACCATGTCTGCTCAAAGGTAAATCCTATTAAATGAAATAGGGTTTACTCCCAAGTAAGCGGAGCTAGGACTACAGCCCTTCTGGGGACCCCTGTTCTTTATTTTCTGCACCTTCTTCTCAATAATACAGCATTTGTACTACGGAATGGTTCCTGGAGCCACGAACTGACCTCTTGAGCAACCTGTTTGGATGATATCCTAGTCAGCACTGCAGCCAATCGGCATTTTAACGTTTTTTGCGTTGCAGGACAGCTTAGATGCAGAGGCATTCCAACGATGCTTACTCGGAAGTAAAGGGTTCCTGAGTTCTCCCAAGTGTGGAGAGACGTTTGCTCATTTCAAGTGTGCGGGACCGTGCCAAATTTACTGCGTTTGGGGGTCTGGGACAGTTTTAGGACAGATTCACATGCGGGCCAAGCAACTGATGTAGTTACTTTTGTAGTATATCTATATTTAAGGAGACGCTTAATTTCGAGTAGGCCTGTGTTTTCTATTACGAAACAACCCACCCCCCCCCCCGCTTACGACTAGGTGCAAGGGACATAGGAGACGTCCCTAGCCGGTTTTGATGGTGGAAATAGGTCTGAGACTCAGGGCGGACGGTGAGGGGACCCAATGTCAAAAAAAGGATTGAAAAGAAGTCTGATCCTCTCTCTGCCTCTTTTCTCGCAGCCCAAACCTGTGACTAGGCAGGTTTACTCATAAGTAAATCCTCAACGGAGCTCAGTCCCACGGAAGTCCCGCCTTACCGGACTAGATGATCCTTGGGGTCCCTTCCAACTCTAGAGTTCTATGATTCTACTCAATGGGACCTACTTTCAAGTAAAAGTACACAGGATCGCGCGACCGGCCAGCAGAACCCGGACGAAAGCCCGATTTGTTTCTGATTTCTCTCTGGGATATTCCCTGCAGGATCTGGAATTTCAAGGTCTGGCAGAGCGTTTCCATCGAACCAATATATATACGGTATGAGAATGATCTGGACAAGCTCCCCAAACACTCAAAGCCATGCACTGTTCAAACAAATCTCTCTCCCTCCCAAAGTAGCCCCAACATCCAACACTTCCACCGTTCTTGTGCAACAGAGAAGAATGGAAAGGCGCGCGGGGGGGTGGGGTCACTGGGTGGGGTTGTCTTCCAAGGAAATGGAGCAGAAATTGGAAAAGGAGTTTTCCCCACACGCAGCCTCAGTCCCCCCCCCCCCGCAGCTCACTGTCAACATCTTTCTCTACAGCCCCCCCCCTCCACAAAAGATGGTTACCTCATGCAAGGTCCAGCCTTTCCTCCCCCCCCTTCCGGTTTTGTTAGTCCAGCCAGTGTGTGTGTGTTTCTGTCTGAAGCAGAAGCCCAAGTCCCTTTGCCCCTCCCGTCCAGAAGGGGAGGTTTGTTTAGGATGCCGCGCACGCGGAGGCGCGGCGCCCGGATAGTTGGATGTTTGACTTCCTCGGCGGCGGAGAAGCCTCCCTGGCCCCTCCGTGTCCTCCAAAAATCAGCCCCCATCCATTCCACTCCACTCACCCCACCCAGTCGGGGTCTCCCGCCTTGCCAGCCAGCCAGTCAGCCAGCCAAAGAGGCTGTCTCGTGTGGGGTGGGGGGCCAATACTGGGGACAAGAGACCACCGCCTCCCCCTGCCCCGCCGCCTTGTCTCCTTTTTAAAATCCGAGCGCGGCTCTGCCGCGGTGTCCCCGGAGAGCAGCCCACATCTGGATGCTGCTAGCGGGGTCAGGTCCCCTCCGCCCGGGGCCACGGGGGCTGGCTGGCAGGCCGCGCAAAGGCACCAGGCTTAACCCTTGGCTGGCCGGCTGCTTGTCTCTATTAACCAACAATTTCCCTCCCTCCGCTTCACCACGACATGGCAAACTCCAGTGGGGGAGAAGGGAGGAGAAGGGAGGAGAAGGGAGGACCCCCCCCCCACAGAATCCTCTTCTGACCCAGATGTCGCTTTCTTAATGTTTGCAACCCGAACCAATGCGTGCTTGTTCAGAAGAACCATTGGATCGGGGGAGTTTACTTTCGAGTAGATGTGCACAGCAGCGCAGTCCAATTCTAAATAGCATCGGTGGGGAAAACAAGTTTTCTATGTGTTGGAAGACGCACAGAGTGGCTGGGGGAACCCAGTCAGATGGGCCTGGTACTATTATTATTATTATTATTATTATTATTATTATTAAGCAATGTCTATGTCGACTGAGAAGAGCAAGCCATCCCGGTCGCTGCCTGGATGTGTTTGTGCGCCTTGAGAAGCGAATATACTGACCTTCAGGTGACCTGAGGTCGCCTGCCATTAAAACCTGGCCGCGAATGTCAAAATCTGAAATCCAGAAAGTTTGTGGAAATGATCCGAGCCGAAGAGAGGGCTAGAAAGCGCTCCGAAAGGGGTCGTCTTCCAGCGATCTGGGCTCCTCTGCCCTTCATACTGGAAGCCGAGATTTGAACCAATTCCCTTTCGGAGTTAAGTTCTAATAAAACGCGGGTGTGGACAAGGGGAGCACCAGAAGGGATCAGGCCGCCTGTTATGCCCCCCCAAAGCCAACAAGAAAAGAATTGGGGTGTCTTTGACAAGTAAAAGGCAGACGAACGTTGGAACCCTTGAGATTCTCACCTCCTTTATACGCTTTACTGGCCGAGGGAGCCAGCGTACAGCTTCAGGGTCATGTGGCCAGCATGACTAAGCCACTTCTGGTGAACCAGAGCAGCGCACAGAAACGCCTTTTACCTTTCCGCCAGAGCGGTACCTATTTATCTACTTGCACTTCTGCTAGGTGGGCAGGAGCTGGGACCGAGCAATGGGAGCTCACCCCGTCCTGGGGATTCGAACCGCCGACCTTCTGATCGGCAAGCCCTAGGTTCAGTGGTTTAACCCACAGCACCACCCGCGCATACACACACACACACACACACACACACACACACACACACATATGTATAGTGATCAACCCAACGAAGGGACGGGATTGGCCGATAGCTCCCCCCAATCCCGGCTCTTTCTTGGATTGATCACTTCCAGCAATTCCTTCATTCTGCCCGTTTGCGTCGGCAAGTCTCCCTCACCTGCAGGAAGATCAGGAGCTAAGCGCAGCCTCAGAGTTAGGCTGCTGAAACCCCATTGACATCAATGAGATCTAAGCCGCCGAGTCGGCGCTGGATCTCCTCAGAGAGGACGCAGCAAGATCCTGAGCTAGCTGACAGGCCACTGCGCACAGTCAGTCACAGCCAGGCTAGGCACGGCTACTCCGAAGTAAGTCCCGTGGACTTCAACGAAACATACTTTCAGGCCGCATCCTTCTCGCAGGCCCAAGAGGTCTGGCTGAAGACTGGCGAAAGATCCTAATCACCCTAAAGTACAAGCGGCATTTCCCGCTTGTCAACTGCGGGAACATTCAGCGAAGTAAACGGGGATACCGGTAGTAGCGAGGGAGGTAAATGGACAAGGAACTCTTTCCGAGCCTTTCTTGATGCCTCTGATGAACCCGGGCCGGCGGCTGCCTTCCGTTCTTCATGCAGCAGCTGGAATACAATTTTTGCAAACTCTCAATTCGACCTTTTGTTTCTGTTTTGTCTCTATTCAAGAGTCCGCCGTGACGATTTACGACTTAATAGGGGTGCCAAGGGATATTTGGAAACAATTTTTTTAAATGTCAGGATAGGTTTCCCCTCTCTCTCTCTTTTTAAAAAGATATTACTGGGGGCCGGGGGAGCGAGCAGCATATCACAATGAAATTTTAAAATAAGATATTCAACAAACTTCGCAAATCAGTTAAAATGAGCGCAAAACCATCCTACTCATTTTGCTGACTTAGAAATAAATGCCATCTATTTCGATGGGACTTACTTTCGAGTAAGCATGCCTAGGAATGGTGGGAAGCCTCTTTCCTCGAAGGCTTTCCCTTTCAATCCGGCGCTTAGTTCCCCCCGCGCCTCTCCGGATGGCTCTCAAACGCCAGACTGGGCGTGGCTTACTTTGCATAGGATCCGGCTGTAGAGGAGCTCCAGAAAATATGGGATCACCGGCGGTCAGTATTTAATACCGTTGTTCAATCAATCAATCAATCAATCAATCCAAACAGGATACTGGAATCCACCACCCCTTACGCCATTTATCGTTTAACACAACCGTGGACTGCACAAGAACGCGATGATGCTACGGATTCGGTGAGAAATGCTTAGACTGCATCACTGAATCATATAATCACAGAATTCTAGAGTTAGAAGGCACCCCAAGGGGCATCTAGCCCAGCCCCCTGCGATGCATGAATTGTCTCCTGCATCCACAATGAACTCTGTGCTTAGGATCGAACCCTATGCAAGAAAGATACCCCCTTGATACCTCGCTGGTGTCTATGTAAATATCACACACACACTGGGAACATGGACACACACACCCTGCTGCAATCCTATGCCTTCTTACTTTGAACTCCGTAGAGCATCTTGGCAAAAATGCACAGGATCCGAATTCTTTGGAACTAAGTTCCATTGACTGCAGCAGAAATCTGCTTCCAAGTAACTATGCAAAATGCTGGCCGTACTACAGAATTGTCGTTTTTGCAGTAACATTTTGTGCATCTATATACCGCAGCTCCAAGTATAAGCTACTGATTCCCCAGGCTGAAATTCTATGCATGTTACGCAGAAATCCCCGTGGATCCAAATGAGACTTGCTTCGGGCTCCGCTCTTCTGGGAAGTCTCCCTTTACCGATCCGATCTGGCTTAAAAAGAAGCCTAGGGAGTCCTCTTTCGCATGCATTATGATTATTATAGAGCACTGTGAACGGACCGGAGGCTTTACAGTTTCAGAAGCGGAAGAGAGAAGTCCTCGCCCCCAAGGAGCTTACAATATAGCTGTCAGCAGTGCGGAAATCAAAGGAGTTTGGAAAGAAGTTATATATTACATTCATTGCTTGCACAATCCAGTCCCCCTAAAATCATTATGGGGGTGGGGGGGCAGTGAACGTCAGACATTTCAGCCGACCCCCGGATGAACGAAGGATCTGGATGCAAGGTTGCCAGAAAAACTGGACGTTCTTCCACTTGGCTTGGATCTGCAAACAGACAGCAGCAGAGAGAGATCCTGGCTCATCATTCACAGATTGAGGGAAAGCCTCTCATTATCTTTGACATAGACAGAATTCCACACCTTGCGCGCGCACACACACACACAAGTCAGTGACATAAACTAAAGACCTCATCCAGAAAGACTGGGGACTTGCTTTCGGCTGAAGTTGGCAAGGTTTGGACTGCAGTCTTCAGCACAACTAGACAGAGTAAACCTTGTTTGTTTGTTTGTTTGTTTGTTAACTCTTCCTTAACAGCTATGAAACAGGCAGTTATTCAGCAGGGGAAGTCCACACACACACACACACACACACACACACACCCCGCCCAGCATGGAGATACAGGTATAGCAATGATAATGAGCCCTTGGGCAAATTAATGTATGCCTAGGATAACAGGCATAAGATTCCTTTGTGTGTGGGGGGGGGGTGCCAACTTGAATAAAACAGGGGGGGGCAGGTAAGCCCCGCTCCACATAATCAAACACAAGGTGTGGCACACTCACACTATTTCAATGGCAATGCCCATCAACTTTGTGGGGAGTAGCCACCTCAAGTATTTTATGGCGGGGAGGCTGGAGTTGCCCCTAGGAGTTGGCTCCCATAGTGGTGGTGGTGGTGGTGGGAGTAGCAACCTCCATAGGTTTTTAGCATTAACAAGGACAAAAAAAACCCCTCACAAAGCAGCACACATATCTCAGCCAAGCAATGGTCCCAACAAAGTAGGAATTTTGCACATGCTCAGAAGCACTGACATCATTAGTTTTCTTACTCCATGCTGGAGCTGTAGTTTAGGTTTTGTCATCTCAAGCTTTTTCTTTTCTTTTCTTTTCTTTTCTTTTCTTTCTTTCTTTCTTTCTTTCAGAATAGATAAGGGATTTCTCTTTAGATACCCCCCCTCTAATCCCAGAATGGGGAGCCCGTGTCCTTCCAGAAGTTGCTGGACTCTCATAATCTCTGGCCGAGGGTCATGTTGGCTGGGGCCGAGGGGATCCAAGAGTCCACCATAGGCTACACATCTGGAAGGCCACATGTAAAAGAGACCCCATTTCGCTCCAATATTGTAAACTTAAAGTGGTTGCGGGAGGAGGGAGGAGGGAGGAGGAAGAGGAGGAGGAAGAAGAAGAAGAAAAAACGAATTCCCAAAAACCAGACTGCAGCACACCAGCTCCAAACGTCTGGCCCCTCGCTTGAGGCCATAATTAATTTGAGATTTATTTTTATTGGAGAGCCCAGTCTCGTCTGACCTTAGCCAAACAAGACTCCAGCTAGACCCTTGATGCGCTTGAATGAAACGGAATATTTCTCCCTCTAACTTCTCTTCAGGCGTCCGTGCCTGCTTTGAATTTGTTCCTCAGACTTCATATATTTGGAGATTTGAAGGAAAGATTTAAGGCTTCCCCCCACACCCTCCCCTAGCATCCCCCTCCCCTACTGAGAAAGGGGGCAGGCGGCGGGGGGGGGGGGAGAGAGAAGTGGCGAGGCAGTCTGGATTGCAAAATGTGCAGAGGAGCTGAAGTCTGTTTTCTTAGAGGTGCATTTTTCTATAAGTCACAGAAATAATGGAACCTTTAGAAGGTCAGCAGAGTTAGTGAATTAACTGAAGGGGGATTTGGTTACTTGGATTCTGGTGTCTGGAAAAGCAGGAGACTTTTGCAGTGTAAAAGCCGATCCCCTGTGCCTATTTTGCTTTCTTGCCTTTTTTTTAAGCTGTTTTCTTTTTAACAGCTTCAGCCTGGTGAATTTTCCAGGATAAATAACGTTGCTCTTTTCTTTAACTCCAAGTGATACCTTTCAAGTATTTTTTAAAAACAATAAAATAAAATAATTTATTGCAGTTGATAATGATTTAAAATAACAAGGTGAAGATTGTCCTCCTAGGATGAAAAAAAGTCGCTAATTTATTTTAAAGCTGTGTGAAAACGGTTCATTCAAATATTTAAAAAGGTTGGCACATATTTTATTTTTTAAATAAGTTTTTGTATTCACTAAAATACATGTTTTAATCTACACTGCTGATTGAAAGGATACAATCCTATACATACATGTCTACTCAGAAATAAGTCCCTCTGAGTTCAGTGGTGCTTACTCCCAAGTAAGTGAGCATAAGGAGTATTTATTTTTCTCTCAAGTCCATTGAGTTTTCCTTGAAGCACTGTAAGTCAGGAATTTAGCAACATGTTTGGCTTAAGGAAGGGAGTGTGGATGTGGATCTAAGAATGAGAATCATGTCAGGCAGCCTTAAGTTTTACCATTTATTGAACCAGCTGTGCTGGCAGAAGAAGGAGCTTTGCAAATTGCACAGGACTTTCCCGGCCCCCTGAAGAGTCTTGTATGGGTCTGGAGAAAAGAAGGGCTTTACAATCTTCTCCTTCCTCCAGATGGACTGAGGATGGTGACTTACTCCAAGTAACACACACAGATGCCACCAAGAAGGACCTGCCACAGCAGATCCCTACTCATTCTCTATTTGACTACCTCCATCCTGGTGTGGGAGGAAAACACTGCAGTGTGTGAGAGAGAGGGGGGGGGAGTGATGGGTGGAGCCAGAAGCAAAAGTGGGTGGGGCAGTGAATGTAAATTTTGCCTTTGCATAATAGGTTAGTTTCGGTTCTCTCTCTCTCTCTCTCTCTCTCTCTCTCTCTCTCTCTCTCTCTCTCTTTCTCTTTCTCTCTGTCTCTCTCCTTCCTAGCTACCATTTAGTCAAGCTAAGAGCACTGGCAGAGGAATGGGGGGGACGGGGGAGCGCACCGCCCCTGGCACCACCAGAGAGGGGGGTACCATTGTGGCTGCCCCCCGACACGCGCCGCGCAACCCCCCCCACCACGCCAGGTGCCCACCTCTGCAGGCGGTGTGCCACACCCCCAGGATGCATGCCACGTCCCCGGGATGTGCAAAACGCCCCCCCCCCGGGATGCACACCAGCCACGCCCCCTGCCTGCCCTCTGCCCCTGGTGCCAGAGCATGCAGCTTTGCCACTGGCTAAGAGACATAATCAGAACAATATTGAGCTCATGGAATCGGAGAGTTGGAAGGGACCCTGAGGATCATCTAGTCAATATCCCTGCAATGCAGGAATATGAAGCTGTCCCACACGGGGATCGAACCTGCAACTGTGGCATTATCAGCACCATGCTCTAAGCAACTGAGCTATCCAGAGTTCAAGGGCACATTCCAGCCAGGAAAAAAACTACAGGGCCAGTGAGGGGTGTGGCTCTGGGAGAGGCCAATTGCTTGTGGTGCCCACTGAGTGTGTCATGTGCCCAGGGCAGATGCCTAGCTTTCATTTATGGGTCCAGGAACACTAGCAGATTCAGAATGAAATGTGTCAACAACAGTTGTTTTAAATTACTTTCTTTTGACCCCCAAGTGCCCAGAAAGAAAATCTGTCAAAATCTTTTTGCTATCTCTACTTTTAGTTAAGTATTTCCATCGATTTCCCTAGCTATACCCATTCCCTCCCCCCACAGTGCAAAGCCTGAACTGGCAAAGACTTGTGGGGAGAAAGGGGCTATCTATGGGCAAGAAAGGGGAACCAGGAGGACAGAGCAACTTTCCTCCTCTGGGCCCTCAGCCACCTGGTCCTTTGCACCCATTCCTGCCCCTGTGAGTACCCCAAATATCAATCACTAACCAGCAAAACATGGAAAACGACTTATGCAACTTTTTCTGTCTCCCAGATGCTTGTTATTAACTGGTGAAATGCTTGTCATTCTGATGAGTGGGGGCAGAGAAAAGGCTGGCATAAGCATATTGCAGGGATCCTGGGGGTCTTTCTCTCCCCACCCCTTCTGGTGCCCAACCCCTTGAAGCCAGTGTTTACCCCATCCCACCAGGGTCCCCCCAGCTGAGCATTTTCCTGTTTTCCATAGAAGTGAATGGCACTCATCTCTTACAGGAGAAGGCAGAAGTGTGTTCCAAGTGATACTACAATGATGGTAAGAGCTGCCCTTGGTGACACACTTTTACTCAGAATTAGTGGGTCTACTCTGTGTAAAAATGACTTGAGTACCACCCCTGGTTTATTGTGGGTTATGCCCCTACTAGAAGGCCTTGCTGTTTGCAAGCTTTTCTTAATTTTGCCCTATAGAACCCAGTGGGATCTATCAAAAAGGGAGTTTGCTTCATCTGCACAACATCACCCTGGGCTCCATATCTTGGTCACAGCAGAGTGTGACAAAAAGACAGAACCCAGAAACAGAGACACTAGCGATGTATCCAGGGCAGGCAGAGACAAGTTTGTTTAGATTGGGACATACTGCAGTTTTGTTTTTTCTCTGATAATTTTTTATTAAAGATTTTCTTGGTTTACAAAAGTTCATGCCTTGTATCTTTTTTCAGGTTGTACAGTCTTTCTTACAGATCAGTTACATTTGTTGTGAGATACTGGTGTTGAGTACAGTATAAGGTTGGGGAAGAAGAGGGGGGAGGGCACGGGTGGGGAGGCATATATATATTCTTTTGCACAGTGTACATGTGGGTTTTTGTGTCACCGTCAACTGGGTAGGTTCTCTTCCTATTCGTTTTTTAGGGGGCAGGGTGTAGTTGGTTGTCTATGGTTGTCTGCAATGGGGTTTGTTTGCATTTGTGAGGGAGGGGAGGGCTTGTTGGTTCAGGTAAGCCAGATTGGTTTGTACGCTGCTGGTGGGTTCTTGTTGTTGTCTTGTTGGGCTGTGTATGTGATAAAGGGGAGCCATACTGGCGTGAAGGTGTCCTCCTCTATTTGTCCCCGTGTCAGTTTCAGTTTATTGGTTAGCATTTCTAGTAAAGCCTCCCCTCTTTCCGGAGGGGAGGGGTTGCGAGCAGGAGCCATTTCCCCGCGTGTGCAGGGGGGGCGTGTTCAACCCCCTGCCTTAGCCCCTCCTTCCTGCCGCGTCATGCCCCATAGCCAGCCAATAGGGCTGGCTGGGGGGCGGTGTCTGGCTGCATTCAAGCAGCCTGGCAAACGCCATCTTACTCAATCTGCTCCCTGCTCCCATCGGGGTGAAGGTGTCCTCTTCTATTTGTCCCCATGTTAGTTTCAGTTTATTGGTTAGCTTTTCTAGTAAGGATGTTTCCCATATAATTTGGTACCACTGGTCCATGTTCATTCCTGACAGGTCTCTCCAGTGTCTGGCTATGAGGCTTTTGGCTGCTGAGAGTAAGGGGTGTTATAAGCTCTGTATAATGTGAGTGGTCTTGGAAGATGTTCAGTACGGCCAGTTCTGGGGTGAGTTCTAATACCTGTTTACAGGGCCGTCTCAAAGGGATCGTGCGCCCTGGCGCGACGATCCCTCGGCGCCCCCGGTGGGCCGCCTCTCCGCCCACCTCCCTCCCGCGCTGGCCGCCCCTCGGGAGGGGGGGTGGGCGAGCGGGGGATGGGGGTGTGGCGCTGCAAGCCGTCCACCCTCCGGCGCCCCAGCTGGAGCGCTGGGAAGGGCGCGCAAAGCCCCGCGCTGCTCCAGCGCCACGTCCATCATCCCCCGAGGGGCGGCCAGCGCGGGAGGGAGGTGGGCGAGCGGGGGATGAGGGGCGTGGCGCTGCATGCCGGCCACCCTCCGGAGCCCCAGCTGGAGCGCTGGCCGCCCCTCGGGGAATGATGGACATGGCGCTGGAGCAGCGCGGGGCTTTGCGCGCCCTTCCCAGCGCTCCAGCTGGGGCTCCGGAGGGTGGCTGGCTTGCAGTGCCAGGCCCCTCAGGGCGGGGGCAGGTTGGGGAGGGGGCGCCCGGTATGCCGGCGGGCTCGCGGGGGCGCCCCTGGGGGGCCTGGCGCCCTGGTGCACCGCGCCACCTGCCCCTATGAATGAGACGGCTCTGCCTGTTTAGTTATTTTGCACATCTCTTGTATGATTGATGTCCAGACGGGTTGGATTTGGGGGCATTCCCACCACATGTGAAGGTATGTGCTTGTGGAGGTGCAGCCTCTCCAGCATTTTGGTGAGGTTCCTGGGTATATCAGCACCAATTTCTGTGGTGTTAAGTACCACCTGTAGGTGAGTTTCAGAGTGAGTTCCCTTCTTTTGGCTGAGATGGATTTAAAGGGAGGTTTAGACCACATTCTAATCCATTGGGTGGGGTTTATTTCATAGCCTATGTCATGTTCCCATTGTTCTTTGATTGTATCAAGGGGGTTTGTAGGATTTTGGAGCAGTATTTGGTATATTGTGGATACCATCCCTTTGTCGTGGCCCTCTGCTGTCAGGAGAAGGTTTTTGAAGGTGTTCAAGGGCCTAGTGGCTGCTGATTTTACTATACTGCAGTTTTGTTGATGGCAGTCTGTGCTGTTCTGTGCTGTCAGATTGCTTCATAGAAATCTCTTGGAATGGTGGTCCAGACTTAACCCAGACAGCATCCACCTGGGCCAGACTGGGCCTACTGAAACAGACAGAAGGAACCTTCTTCCATATGTGGTGGACGTGTCCCAAAGTAAAAGACTTCTGGGAAAAGATTTATAATGAAATGAAAAAAGTGTTGAAAAACACTTTCAAAAAGAAACCAGAAGCCTTTTTACTGGGCATCCTAGGCCAAGATATTTCTAAATGTGATAGAAATTGGTTCATGTATGCCACAACAGCAGCTAGAATTTTGATAGCTAAAAACTGGAAGACAGAAGAATTTCCATCGATAGAAGAATGGCAGATGAAAATGATGGACTATAGGGAGCTCACAGAGATGACTGGGAAACTCCGTGACCAGAGGGACGATGCAGTGGAAGAAGAATGGAAGAAATTTAAATTGTATTTAAAAAATTATTCTATGATTGATAATTAGATATAACTAGGAGAAAAAGCTAAGCTGTAGATGTAAGTAAGGATAAGTTGTTAAGATAGATGATTATAAGTTAAGAAAAATAGATAAGACTAGATATTTAGATAAGTTTTGTTACAAAATATGATTTGGTAAGAGGTTTAGAAGTTACTAAAGATGATAGCTAATTGATGATAATTGATGCTTTTGAATTATGGTGCTGGAGGAGACTCTTGAGAGTCCCATGGACTGCAAGAAGATCAAACCTATCCATTCTTAAAGAAATCAGCCCTGAGTGCTCACTGGAAGGGCAGATCCTGAAGTTGAGGCTCCAGTACTTTGGCCACCTCATGAGAAGGGAAGACTCCCTGGAAAAGACCCTGATGTTGGGAAAGATGGAGGGCACAAGGAGAAGGGGACGACAGAGGATGAGATGGTTGGACAGTGTTCTCGAAGCTACTAACATGAGTTTGGCCAAACTGTGGGAGGCAGTGAAGGATAGGCGTGCCTGGCGTGCTCTGGTCCATGGGGTCACGAAGAGTCGGACACGACTGAACGACTGAACAACAACAACAACAAAGATGATAGACAAGGAACGCAGGAAGAGGAGATAGGAGGAAGTCCATTACAATATGAGGAAGAAATATTAGGTAACAAGATATATATGTATGTGATTTGTTTGTTTTTATGTAATTGTAGGTACGTGTATTTTTTGTACTTTTTGTGTTAAAAAAGGTTTAATAAATATTATTATGTTTAAAAAGCAAACAAACTTGGCCTACTGAGGCAGTCCTTTCCTCTGCCCTGCCTCTACGTAACCCTAGCTGAATATGTAGGAACAGGGTTCTTATCCCCCCCCCCCAACTCTCCCACAATCATGGGCAGAGCCAGCCCTACCGTTAGGCAGAAGATTTTGGGTTTCATAAAAGGACGGTAACTTGTTAGTTATTTAATGTATTGCTACTGTATTTGTATTTCCAAGGGAGAAAAACTTGTGGGACTTTCTGTCCCGGATTCCAAAAGAACTTGGCCAGACTGGAGTACTAAATACCTTCACATGTGGTGTGGGAGACAGTGGGAATTATCCATCATCATCATCATCATCATCATCATCATCATTATTAAAATTTGTATACTATCCTTCATCTGCAGGGTGGTTCACAACATAAAATTACAATATAAGAACCACAAAATACATAATACAAACCAATAACAATAATACAATACAACAACAAACCAGTAACACCCCCCTCCACACACATTTAAAAGGGCACTGGATGTCAAATAGCCAAAGAGGAACATTTTCGCCTGGTGCCTAAAGGTGTATATTGAAGGCGTCAGCCGAACCTCCCTGGCAAGAGCAGTCCACAAATGGGGAGCCACTGCAGAAAAGGCCTGTTCTCATGTAGCCAACCTGCAGACCTCTCATGGCGGAGGCACACAAAGAAGGGCCTCAGAGGATGATTTCAGGGCTTGGGTAGGTTCATACGGAGAGAGGCAATCCTTGCAGTATTGCGGCCCTGAGCCGTTTAAGGCTTTCTGTGTCCACCAGTGCAAGGGCTGTTGCTCTTGTGAACAGGTGAGTTTTGTGATGGCTTGGGACTCGGGCTCGGAATCAGAACCGGAGGAGGCTCAGTCCGCGCTGGATCCTCTGCCGCAGGCATCAGCTGAACCTAGTCTGGGGCCTGATCCTGAAGAGCCTCAGTCTGCTCAGGTTCCCCTGCAACAAGCACCAGCTGGGCCGAGTCAGGGGCCTGAGCCTGTCTTGGCTCCAGGTGCTGAGGATACCTCATTGCTGTCAGCTGGGCCATCAGAGGTTGAGGCGGCCCCTGGGTCTAGCAACCCTCTGGCGTCTCCCGAGCTGCAGAGACTCAGGGATGAGAGAAGGAGGGACCTGAGTACTCACAAGAGGAGTGCTCCCCTTCAGACAGGGTGGTGAGTCATTGGGGGATCAGGACCAGCCATTACCTCGTCAGAAATAAAAGGGTGGTCAGACCCTGCCCCAGGTTGCGAGAGCAACATTGCTGCTTGCCAGATTCTGCCTGTGTTCCTGTTCCTGACCCTGCCTGGATTCCTGCCCTGCACCCTGCCTCGACTTCATTGGACTTCGGAATGGACTTGGACCTCACCTCTTGCATTACCCTCAGGACCAGTGCAAGTTTTGACTTCCCCAACAGAGGAATCCAGAGCTAACGGAAACACACAGTGCACAATCTGTTCTGCAGCATAGTTACCTGTAACCTGCTTATGAGTTTGCTTGTGCAACAACAACGTTCTGCTCACGGAAAGCAACATTCCGCTTGCATAAAATGTTTTGCCACTGAAAGAAGTATCCCACTAAGTGCATTGGGGACAATCCTTTTTGCTTTTCTGCCTCAGGCAGCACAATGTCTCAGACCAACCCTGACCATGTACCCATGATCAAAGAACTGTAGCAAATGCTGTCCTCTGAAAAGTCACCATTAACAAGTCCAGTCATCATTATTGCCAGTGTTGTGTAGCAGTTAGGGAGACAGACTAGGACTTGGGGCATGGGTGTAGGCAGGGTTTTTGTTAGGGGAGGCAGGACTTGGGGGGGCAGAACTGACATGATTGGTCAGTTAGTTAAGTATTTATATTGTTTTACTTTATCTAGGGGGTGGGGGCAGGTGTTCAAATTCCCCACTCAGCCATGCAGCTGACTGTGTTGCCTTGGAACCAGTCACCATCTCTCTGCCTCACCTACTTTGCACAGTTACAGTGGTACCTCGGGTTACATATGCTTCAGGTTACAGACTCCGCTAACCCAGAAATAACGCTTCAGGTTAAGAACTTTGCTTCAGGATAAGAACAGAAATTGTGCTCTGGTGGCGCAGCAGCAGCAGGAGGTCCCATTAGCTAAAGCAGTGCTTCAGGTTAGGAACAGTTTCAGGTTAAGAACGGACCTCCGGAACGAATTAAGTACTTAACCCGAGGTACCACTGTATTGTGAAGGTAAAAGAGGGAATGGGGAGAATCATGTACAACCCAAGGAAGGAAAAATAGGATAGAAATCTAATAATATGTGGAATGGTATCACTCTGTTGTGCGGTCATTTTGCTAGAGGCAGAAGTTCTCTCTGCAAGCCATTGTTATTGCATGACATGACAGAACACAAAACTGATAAAGTGGAAGTGTCACGATTTGTCAGCAGTTGTAATATTTTTCTAGTGAAAACATCAATGTTTCTAGCTAACAACAATTCATTCTCTCTCTCTCTCTCTCTCTCTCTCTCTCTCTCTCTCTCTCTCTCTCTCTCTCTCTCTCTGGCTTTGCAAACCTTCCAGACAGGCCAATGCCAAGAACAAGCCAAATATTGTTTCCATTCACCCTCCATGAATGTGCTTCTTTGTGAGAGACCAAAAACATTATGGCTGTATGAAAACCCATTTTTGAAAAAGCAAGAAATTGCGCACTGAATTCATTCAGATGGGAAACAGGTCCTTTCTCAAGCGTGGTAGAAACACCCAAAGTTGCCTGCTTTGCACCCCTTTCAGACACAGGGGATTTTGAAAGGCGGGATAGATCTGAGTAACGTTGGTCATTACTTCTCAAAAATTACATCTGCAGCACATCCTCCTCTGAACCTCATTTCATCCCTTTTTACAATTTCCTCCCATTTTACAGGCAGGGAACAAAGACCAAGTTGTGACTCAACGCAAATGTCAAGATTCGGAGTGAGTCAGGATTTGAACCCAGCTCTCGCCTTTCTAACATGAATTTTGTCTTCTATTTCAAGGGATATACTTCATTACAGAGGCGGTAAATCTGTGTTCCTTCTGAAGTTCTTGCCTACAGCTCCCCTCACCCCTGACCATTGACCATTCTGGTTTGCAGCTGTTGGAGTCCAGCAAGATCTACATGGCACAGGCTCCTCACTCCTGATTCATTGCATGCAGCCATCCTTAATATTGTATCTACACAACAGAGAGATGACAACAGTCTGGCCAGCTTAAATTCCCATATCAGCCCCAAAGGCCTTCCTAAAACATCATCATCTTTAAGCATTCATATCGCACCTCTGGAGTGTTGTTGACATGCAATAATAGCTCGTTTCACTTTCCTGCAGGGTCCTAGGCTGTTTCAAACTGAAATACGATGCAGCCAATTCTGCCTCTCAAAGAAGAGCCAAAGTGCACCCCTCAAATCGCAGCATTTTCAATATGCAACATGGACATCAAACTTGTAACTCAGTGTCAACCCTCACGCAATGGCCATCATTCAGTAAAACATGGGTGGGGAATCTTAGACCCTGAATGTAGCCCTCCATACCTGTCTATCTGGCCCCTGAGATGCTCCCCAGGCCACATCCTTCACTGACCTTGCCCCCCCCCATCTTTTTGCCTGGCTGGGATGTGTCCTTGAACTCTCATCATGCCTCTTGCTTGTCTGCCTGGAGGACAGAGAGGGTTGTTTGAGTGTGATAAGCTAGCCTGCTGTACAAGAGTAACTTTCATATTCATTGCCCCACCTACTTTAGTCTCTGGCTCCACCCACCATGAGTATGTGAGCCCTGGAAGCCTGCCCAGAAGGGAACGAGGCTCTCAGGTTGAAAAAGGTTCCCCCTTCCTACAATAAAATGTATCAAGTGGGTCCCAAAGCAAAGCCAAACATTTGCTTACACCACTTCAATCCATTTTGTATTCAAAAGGGCTTTCTTCTTATTTCTGGCTACATGACCAACCAATCGGAGATCACATAGCCAGAGGGATGATGTTATGTACTGAGTTGAATAGGATCCAAAATGCAGCAGTCTGATTGGTCCTAGAACAATAGGATTGAGATTGCAGCAGTCTGACTGGTCCCAGAACAATAGGATTGAGATTGCAGCAGTCTGATTGGTCCCAGAACAATAGGATTGAGATTGCAGCATTCTGACTGGTCCCAGAACAATAGGATTGAGATTGCAGCAGTCTGATTGGTCCCAGAACAATAGGATTGAGATTGCAGCAGTCTGATTGGTCTGCAGGAGCCACCCAATCCAGCTCCAGGTGGAAGTGAATCCGCACTCCGATTGGCATACAGGAGTATCCCGGAATTAGCCAATCACGTGGGGCCCATTGTGTAAATAGTGTATATAAAGCAAACGTTTTGGGGGAACTGCATTCCTCGCTACTAAGAGCTGAATAAAGAGCATGAAATTCACATTTGACTCTGAGTATATTTCAGATGATGATGTCACAAACAGTTCTGGCTACCTGTTGGAGGGTGACATCATGAAGGCAAATCAGAGATGGTCATGCATCTCTTCATTACTACAAACAGGTGAATATTTTCATGTCGTTTTGAAAGACCCTCTTAACAGCCTCCAAAGTGAGAAGGCATGATTCACAGGAGGACATTATTATTTTTCCATGAAACGCCTCTCCCTCCACCCCAATTACTATCATCGTATGTGGCCATCTTATATTCAAATTGACGCTCTTTTCTTTTTTCACCTGACTGCAGTCGATTTAGGAAGAGGGGGTTGCACCTGGTCAAACTCTTGGTCCATCTCTTCCAGTAACTTCTGTGCAGTAGCTGGCAACAACAGCTCTCTGGTTTTTCACACAATCTCATCCAAGTATGAGTCCCCCTACAGATCCAGCACTCCCACAGTAGCCTCAAGCAGAACCCCTGTTCCCAGGCCTGCCTGGGGCAAGGGAAGCAGTTGGATTCAGTAGCTTAAATATGTACAGTAAATCCACAACTTACGCATGATCTACATATGCGATTGCAACTTTGCCTGAGTGGTGGGAAAATAAATAAATGAAGAGAAGGGACAGTCAGAAGGGGGCCATCCGAGATCTCACAAAGGCCCCACGAGATCTCTTGCAACCTTCCCAGAGCCCAGTAAGCAAGGCAAGAGGGCATACAAAGCTCTTTTGGCACTGGATTTTCCTGCCACAGAATAAGGCTTGCTTACAGCGATCTGGGAAGGTCATGTAAGAATGTAAGACCTCTTGAAGGCTGTGGTGTGGTAGGCTCCTGCAAGGTGTCCCGTGAGCTTCCCACAGACTTCCGAGGGTCTCGTTCAACCTTCCCAGAGCCTGATAAGGTAGGGATGGTCAACGCAGGGGCAGTTCCAGGAGTCTTTGCACAATTTTATTTGCTCGCAGACCCCCAGAATGTAAGTTACATAACCCCTGTGCAAGTTGCATTGCCTACAGTGCTTCAATTTCCCCAGGAAGTCCCTTTCTAAACAACTGGCAGACCGCGCTTGACACCCTATGCCTGCTTGAGATGAAGCTTCAGTATGAAGACAGGATTCTTCAGAGCCAGGAGAAGCAAGAGCAGAAGGAAATGGAGGAGGACAGGTGAGGCTGATAGGATCTGGGCATGAATTCTTGGCATTCAGCATTGGCTTTTTGCAAGTCTCTCATTTCAAAATGCATTAAGCGTGCCTGCCTTCCACCAAGTCAGACCAGCTCTTCTACTCAAGATCTAAAATTAGTGACTGGAAGGATGCCCCTATCGTGATGGAAGGCCCAGGAAGAACCATAACTGTTTCCCCAAACCTGGAAAATAGTTTACAGTTATTTCTGATCTGGATTACAAAAAAAAAGTTACCGGTATGTTGTTCCCCCAATGATGTCATAAGAAGCGGAATATGGTCCAATCCCTTCCTCCAATCCTGCACCAGGAAGTCTTAAGCGCTCTTCCTGCACTCCTGATCTAATTGACTCCCAGTCCACCTCTTTTTTTTCTTTACAGCCAGATGGGCAGGGTATTATTATTATTATTATTATTATTATTATTATTATTATTATTATTATTATTACACCCCCATCCCCAGATTGCTGCTTCAGCTGCATATCAGGCTCCAGGAGCACTGGGAAATGTGATTTTCCCAGTGCTACCAATGCATGTGAGTGGATAAATTCTATTTCTCAGAGGGGAAGCAGGGGGGACATAGGCTTCCCTTCCTCCCTCTTTCCACTGCCTATGGAGCAGCAACAAATTTAAGCAGAGGCAGGCGTGGATGGAAGGCATCCTGTCTGGAGAAGGACACCAGAGTCATGACTCTCACCTCATACTGAGGAAAGCATTATGAGCCTACTGAGGTTTGCATTCTGGAGCCAGGAAATACAGATTTTGGCAGCATTACTCGTTTTGACGCCAGAAATAGCTGGGACCATCTGCATGCAAAGCGCAGGCACTGGCTCCAAGGACCAGCAAATCTGTCAATTTCACTTTCCCTCGGTTCAGTTCTACCTGTTTCTACATCAGTTTGTGAATTATTATTTTTTAAGTCCTCATGAAAAATTCACCAGCGTTTTAGTGTGAAATTTTCTCTCTTTTTTTAAACAAGGTCGTTTCTCCTAATACAATGTATTTTTTCACCTCGCTTTCACTAATATGTGCATTTTTATGCACACATACCCTTAAAATGTGCATGTTTAGTACACATTACCCTGGCGAGATGGTTGGACAGTGTTCTGGAAGCTACTAACCTCCACTGCAGGAGGCAGGGGAAGACAGGAGTACCTGGCGTGCTCTGGTCCATGGGGTCACGAAGAGTCGGACACGACTAAACAGCAACAACAACTTGGCTGTGAAACTGCCTTGGAAAATTTGGCAGTTTACCAACTTCAGAAGACGGTTCTGTGTTTTGGGTTCACATATTGTTTTGTTGCTGTTGTTGTTCAGTCGTTCAGTTGTGTCCGACTCTTCATGACCCCATGGACCAGAGCACGCCAGGCACGCCTATCCTTCACTGCCTCCCGCAGTTTAGCCAAACTGGGTCAAATTCCTCCCCCATTCCATAACTCCCTTCAACTCTAATGGGACTTCCAAGTAATCATGCATAGGGTCCAGCTCCATAGGGGATAAGACTGGCTCAGCTCTGTGGGGTCTCTGTCTTTGGATGCTATTGATTTCCATGTTTATAAGGAACCATGTCATGAAGATCAGATCCCGGCCTGGCAAAATGGAAAGGGGCAAATTCTGCGTCAGGTACGGGTTTTATCACAGCCTCCTCCTCCACCTCTGCTTTTTCAGACAAGTAAAAGTAGCAGCAGTCTACATGTTAAATTCTTGTACGGGCTGCAAGCTGGTTTAAAATGTGTAATCCAGATGTCGCAGGCCTGGTTTGTTTACATTCTTCGGCACTGTTTTGGGGAGGCGGGGGGAAACCCCATATATATAATGTAAAATATGATGCTGGGCTCAAATGAGCTTAACAAAAACAAACCCAAAAATCCTGATCTGCAAATCTTGGATCCCACAATGCATGAGGACAGGCAGCCTAAAAAAGGCAGGCAAGTGAGATCCTGATAAAGACTGTTCTCCAAATTTCACATTGTAAGTGCAGTTCAGTGCAAAAGTAAAACAAAACAAGTTATTTTGTTTGTGATTCAGCACAGGAACTGCTCTTCACATCATCCACTGGCATAAAGAACATATGATGAGTCTGTTGAATCAGGTCAATGGTCCATCTAGTTCAACATCCTCACAGTGGGCAGCCAGATGTCCACTATGGGAACCCCACAAGCTCAAGAGCCCTCTCCCGTCCTGTAGTTACCAACAACTGGCATTCAGAAGGCCAAGTTGAGCCATTGTGGCTAGCAGCCATGGGTAGCCCTCTCCTCCTCCATGAATTGGCCTAATCCTCTTTTAAAACCACCCAAGTCGGTGGCCGTCACTGCCTCCTGTGGCAGCGAGTTCCACAGTTAAACTTTGCGCTGTGTGAAGGAATTTATTTTCTCTGTCCTGAATCTTTCAACATTCAACTTCATTGGCTGTTCACAAGTTCTAATGTTACGAGACAGAGAAAATCTTGCCCCTAACCTCTCTCTCCGTGCCATGCATGATCTTGCAAACTTCTGTCATATCCCCTCTTACTTGCCTTTTCTCTAAATCAAAAAGTCCCAAATACAGCAACCTTTCTTCATAGGGGAGCCACTTCATCCCTATGATCATTCTGGTTGCCTTTTTCTGCACTCTTCCTAACTCTACAATATCCTTCCTGAGGGGAGACAACCAGAACTGTGAACCGTCTTCCAAATGTGGTCGCACCATAGATTTGTATAATGGCATTATGATACTGGTAAGTTTTCTTTTCAATTCCTTTCCCCATGATGCCTAACATGGAATTTGCCTTTTGCATGACGGTGGCCGCATGCTGTGTCGAGCTTTTTACTACTTCTATATAAAAGCCCTCCTTATACATATATATAAATAAAATAGAAAATTCTTTCCAGTAGCACCTTAGAGACCAACTGAGTTTGTTCTTGGTATGAGCTTTCGTGTGCATGCACACTTCTTCAGCATGCACACGAAAGCTCATACCAAGAACAAACTCAGTTGGTCTCTAAGGTGCTACTGGAAAGAATTTTCTATTTTGTTTTGACTATGGCAGACCAGCACGGCTACCCACCTGTAACTGGAAATATATATAAATATTATTTTTCAGTTCTTCAAATTAACAATAATCATCGCCATCAAATACATACAGGTGAAACTCGAAAAATTATAATATCGTGGAAAAGTCCATTTATGTAAGCAATTGTTTTCATTAGCCACTGTAGTTTACTGGTAATATATGAGATAGACTCATGACATGCATAGCGAGATATGTCAAACCTTTGCTTGTTATAATTGTGATGATTATGGCGCACAGCTGATGAAAACCCCAAAGTTGAAATTTTTAATTTGGGGTTCTCATCAGCTGTATGCCATAATCATCACAATTATAACAAATAAAGGCTTGACATATCTCGCTTTGCATGTCATGAGTCTATCTCATATATTAGTTTCACCTTTTAAGTTGAATTACTGAAAGAAATGAACCTTTCCACGATATTCTAATTTTTCGAGTTTCACCTGTTTAGACTTCCCTCCTCCCCTTCCTTGGTTTCTTATACAAACATTTTCAAAACTGCATCTCCTCCTTAACTCCTTTTGTTTATTACTCTCTATATTTCTTCCAAAATCACCTTTTAAGTGCTAGATTTTAAATTAATCCTGCTAATGTATTTAATTGTTTGCAGTAATTTTTTTCAGATAATCCACGTATCTCCCCCATTCTTTGTTAAAGAATCTCTTCTTGATTTTTTAATCTTCCCGTAAGCTTTGCCATATAAAGGTTCCCCCTTAGCACCTGTCAAAAGGATGGGCAATTTGTTAGTGGAACCCCAAATGCGACAAGAACATTTCCCATCATCGCACCAGATTTGGTTTCTAGACTTGATACCATTTGGGGAAGCATGTATATTATATATGTAAATCTGAGCAACAGGCTGCTGTTTAATAATGTTTGGAACAAGGTTATATAGTTATTCATCAGCACATTACCTTATAGGACTACTTATAGGACTCCAACAAGGCAAAAGGATGAATATGATATATGCCAAGAAACCCCAACTGACTCCTGTAAACACCACGACATTACACAGCTAATGCAAGGTTTTTTTTCATGAAGCTTCCCTAAACTCAGCCATTGTCACAGAGGCTCAGGTCTCACCTTGAAACAAACACATGTGGTTTACTGAATAGGGGGAGGGGGTTGTAAATGGGAGGATTGTAAATGTTTGACATTACCTGTTTAAAGATGCTGTCATGTCTTACCTTGACGTAAGACGAAGTGTCTGGTACCGTCTGGAACATCCTTATCTGTACAGAGATGTTTGAAAGAGCCCCAAAGTTGGCCTGGAAGAGTAATGTATTTTTTTTATTTTTTAAAAAAAATCCAAAACACAAACCTGTTCGATTTTTATAATAAAAACCAGCAAGTTGAGATACAGTTTGAGAGCAGGTTTTAATCCAGGTTTTTATGTCAGAAGAAAGAACAATTTTGGGGAAACCACATGAAATAATAATACTTATCCATTTTGCAGCGTCTCTTTTGAAGGGGCCAGGAGAATAGGGAGGGCAGGGGAGGTGGAAAACTTTGCACTGGATAATTGCACTAAATTTCCCACATCGACAATTCATAATTAAAATAAACTTTTGCATATTCACGCTGAGACTGACTAGGCATCAACATCCAAATTGGAAGGTGTTTTTTGGTGTTGTTGTTTTTTGCAAATTGAAATGCAATTGTACTAAGTTCCTGTTTTCAAAATGACACATGCTAACCCTTTGCAGTCCTTACTGTGGTTTGCACAAACCTTGTTGATTTGAGGGGTTGGGTGTTGCCCATTCATAAACAAATCAATGTCGTGCAAGTCATATATTAGAGTAAGCAGAACCTGTCACCAGAAAGAACAAAGAAACCCAGTTTCTTAATGTCAGCTCCGCTGGTGGAACAAGTAGCTAGCCAGCCAAGGGTCTCCTGCTGTCTCGCATACTTTTTCTGCTGGCCAACCTTTATGACATCATGATGTCATCATTAATAGCGTTTAATAAACTGTTAACATGATTTCTAATAAGGCAAGGGAACAGAACCCAGTGTGTTCACAGCAAAGCCCCCTCACAGTAGTAAAACGAATAGCCTCAGATTATTTGTTTCTACTGATCACTACACACTTCACACTTGCATGCACAACCAAATATATCAGCAGTAAATAAATGCTATGGGTCTTGGTGTATCTATGTTTGGGACACCAGCCAATTGAAGCCAAGTCCTTAAAGTCCCGTTGAGGTCGATGAGCTTAGCATGTGCTTAACTTTCTCCCATGCAAATCAATAGGTCTGGAAATGTTTAAACTTTGGGTGAATTTCGTCCTCAGATTGCAAGGGAGACAGCTGACATAGTCACACTCAGCCACTATCTTTTAGAAGTCAGGAATCAACGGTGCTCCAGCCACATCTCCAAGCAAGCCCAAGTCCTCAGTGCGGAGACACCAATCTTCCCAAATGGTCCTTTTGCGGACCTGCTGTTCCACGTCGTGCCTGATAAGGATCACTGATAACACGAGTGACAGACAGAGGTGCTTCTGGCCATAGATGTGTGTGTTAAGCTGGTTCCTCACGACTGATTTTGGGACAGAAAAGCACTCTGCAGTCGTTTGCAGCTACAGCTGTGTTTGGTCATGGAAATGCTTACGGACGGGGGTTATCAACACTGCGAGGAACAGGCAGCCCGTGTTATATCTGATGTCAAAATAATGGGTTGTTTATACGGAACTACTTTCCTTGCAACTAAAATGCGACGTCACCGGGAAGAGTTTTATCGAGGCGCTGGTTGCAGGATTCAAGTGAGCAGCGATCCATACCCTGCTTCCTTGGGAGGCGGGAGCAGGTCCCATTGAGTCTAATGAGGTTGCTGAATAAATGTTTATAAGATCTGGGTGTAATAAGGCGAAGAGAATTTCCGAGAGACTGGAAGAAAATGCCATCGGTGCTCAGCTAGGGTGTGTGCCTGTGTGAGTGTCATTAGTTTATTCAGTGTACAGTAGTTTTATTACATTGCTAGGAATAAGTATTGATTTCAGTGGAAATCGTTACCAAGCCATGTCTTTTGGATTGGAGTGCTGCTTTGCTTGAAGAATCCCACACAGCTATTAACAGGTTAGGATCACAAACAAACACACCCACACAAATATGGATTATCAGAAGGGTTGATTCATTTCACGCACACGTAGTAACCAAGATGGGAGAGAGCAAACTCCCTTTTTCAAAGTGCTTCTAAAATTAAGGGGGAAATTCCTGCATCAGAGAAAGAGTGGCTAAGGAAACCGAGCCAGGTGGGCGGGATATAAATAATAATAACATAATAATTGTTATTAAATAGGAATGATTAAACTTTTGCCTTATGTTTGAGCGACTGACAGAGCAGCCCTAAGCATGTTTACTCTGAAGTAAATTCTGTCAAATTCACTTGCTCTTTTAAGATTGTGCCCTGAGAGCACAATTCCCGGAGTACAAAAAAGTTTATCCACGATCTTTGCCTCGCCACCCACCCGCAGCTTTTAAGCAATTTGAAATGCAAACGATATTGATTTTCTACAACTAACTGGGATTAAAAATCGCCAATATGAATGTTGCATTTGGAGGTGTGTGTTTCACGGTGTAAGGGTGGTGTCGAGGGTGGGGTGGGCTAGGGGGTACGTATTCGTGCCAAGTTTCATGTTTGCTGTTTTTGTGAATGGTACTGGCAAAAAGAAATAAAATGCAGCCCCCACACAACGCAGGACCGACGTTGTGTGTCAAATCCAGCAGTTGATACTGAAGCTCTTCGGTTGCGTCTCTGCTGCCTTTGCAGCTATAGGGCACAATCCAACAACGGGAGAAGCAACATTGCAAGCCCGCCCCGCTGAACCGTCCTTCGGTTTGCTGGACCTGAGCAAGCGCTCCCATTCATTTCACTGGGAGAGCTTCTCGGAAGGAGAAATCCTGAATTCCATCCCCTGACCTTCCTTTTGAAAACATCTCCATTCTTCTCCAAAGCCTTTGATTTTTTTTTGCTAAAACATCTACTATTAAAAAGAAAAGTTCAAATAATGTAGAATATACATTTGTTGTTCAGCCAGCTGGCACAAAAGGACGATTGACTCTAAACGGTTCCTTCCTCTAAAACATTCCATTTTTTTACATCTGATTTTTTTTTAACTATAGGGAAGGGGCTGAAAACCCTCTGACTTAAGGAGCAATATAATTTCCCTTGGCCACTTCGTTTTCAGAGGTCAGAAAGGGGTTCACCACCCTCAAATTATCTTTCTCAGATGGGAAATCTTCTCTGCTGCGAGCAGAATTGCTTCCAGAACTCCTCTTAAATTTCGATATAAAACTTTTGGCATTAAGCGAAACCACCCTGGAAAAGGAACAGCGGGTGGTGGTTTCTCCAGCAATGTTTCCAGTCCACACAAAACACAGCCCTCGGTTTACAAGGCAAACTTTTAAAATCCTTTTATTTGCATTGCAGATTTCACTTATTTACTTAAAAATATATATATTTTAAAAGCCTCACCTTTTGTGCACGACCTCTCTCTTTCTCTCTTGCCAGTAAGAAGGCCAAGTTGTAAAGATCCAAGGTGACGGAGAAAATTAAGCAAAGTCTCCCCCAGTCTGGTGGTCCAACATAGCCCTCTGCTACAGAGGCAACACAAGAGCTCTTTTCTGCGGGAAGGAGATTAACCTGGTTGCATCAGAGGCTGTAGAGAAGATGAAAAGGGTCCTTCTGTCTCCAGACTCTCCAGGCAGCCTGCATCAGGTCTCAGGCATCCTCGGGAGTTTTCTGCAGTGCTGTGGGTCTCAGTGCCTCCTTCCCCTTTTGCTCTCTCTCCCCTACTCCCAGACCCCTCTCCCTTCCTCTCCTCTCATTGGGTTTCCTCCCTGCCACCCAGCGTCACCTCTTATCAATATTTCAGCTGCTCCTTTGATTAATCAGCCAAATGTGACCATCTTTGCCTCCCCGTCGACTCTGCTCAGCAACTCCAGTCTTCCACTGGAGCTGCTTTCATCTTCTAGAAACCCTATAAAAATATAAAAAAAGATGCAAGACTGCAAAACTTTTTTGGGAAGGGGAAAAACACACCCAACCCGCCCCCCCCCTTGCTGGAGCAGCCAGTCCAAAAAGCGTCACTGAGTGGAGCTCAAGTGCTGCTTTAGGTCCCCTGCTTCAAAAGGAAGACACTCCAAATATCAGCTCTTAAAATCATCACTCCTCGGTTTGGACTTCTACTTGTTTGGGAGGAAGGCAGTACATTTAAGTTCAAAAAGGAAATGTGCTGGGAACTCAAGCCTCTGTGTAATGTGCAATCTGAGTGACCTAAAAGCCCTTCTCTCCAATTCTAGATGGGAGAGGGTAAGTTTTGCGTACTTGGTGGGGAGGTAAAAAAAAAAAACCCTCTGTGCATGCTCAGAAGTCTCTTGTTTATTTAGGGGTGTGGGGAAGGGGTTGAAACGTGACTTTCAGTGCTAATCTAAGAAAGCTACCATCCAGGCATCTTCCGAATTAGAAATATAATCAAATCATAAACGACTTACCCACATGGCCAAAAGTGAAGCTTATTGAACAGAATATGAAATAGGAAAAGCAGACTACAACTGAATTAAAACGAAGAATGAAACCACAGAAAAGTCAGATCGAATAATAGCAGCAAAAGCACCTTGCAATCTACTAAAAACACAGGCAAAGAGAACTGTTTCCCATCCGGTTCCTTAAAAAACTAGGGGTGGGTATTGGTTGGACATGTTAAAGGAGATACCACTCCTCTTTGTTATGGACTGAATGGACCCAAAGGAATCATAGAACTGTAGAACTAGAAGGGATCTCCAAAAAACATCTAGTCCCGTTCCCTACAATGCAGGAAACATGGCTAGAGAATCCCTGACAGATGACCATCCAACCTCTGTTGAGAAACCTCCAACGAAGGAGAGTCCATCACCTTCCAATGTAGCTCATTCCACTGTTGAACAGCTCATGCCATCAGAAAATTCTTCCTGGTGTTTAGTTGAAATCTCTTTTTTTCCCCGTCATGTGACAGCCCTTCAGAGATTTGAAGATTGGTCTTAGTCTTATGTGAGCAGAGGTTCAGCAAGTTCCAGGTTCAATTGCACAGCTCCATCAGAAATCCTGGAGAGAGCCACTGCTGCCAGTTAGTGCAGAATGCGGACCTCAAGGGATCAACGATCTGACTCTGTGTAAGCCAACCTCCTCTTTCCCATTGAAATAAATAAAGGGGACAAGTTAATCAAAACTAAAATACGACTTCCTCCACGTCCAACCCTTCAGTTGTTCCAACTGAAGATACACTCCTGGTTCCTGAAACCAGTTTGTGTGTGAACGAGCCCTTCATTGGTGTCTTACAACTGTGGGGACAAATTCTGCCGTTCAGCTTGTCAACCGCATTGGGTTTAGCAAAATAGAGAGGCGGTATACAGATTAAAAGTGGAGTGGGGAAAAATCAACCGTTGTGGGCAGGAGAAGTGTGCTTTGAGGTGATGTTTGATGCTAGCTGTTTCAGAGGTGCAAATATTAATAATAATAATAATAATAATAATAATAATAATAATAATAATAATAATAATAATAATAATTTATACCCCAGCCACTCTGGGTGGCTTCCAACAAAATATTAAAATACAATAATCAACCAAACATCAAAAGCTTCCCTAAACAGGGCTGCCTTCAGATGTCTTCTAAAAGTCTGGTAGTTGTTGTTCTCTTTGACATCTGGTGGGAGGGCATTCCACAGGGTGGGTGCCACTACCAAGAAGGCCCTCTGCCTGGTTCCCTGTAACTTGGCTTCTCGTAGTGAGGGAACCACCAGAAGGCCCTCGGCACTAGACCTCAGTGTCCGGGTAGATTGATGGGGGTGGAGATGCTCCTTCAGATATACTGGACTGAGGCTGTTTGCAGCCATCAAGTGAGGGTGCATGAGAGAGAAGCAGAGAGACATGCTTCCCTCATACGCATTCATTACTTGATAGCTGTCATATCAAGTGATGATTTGTGAAGGAATCGTTATCCATCATCATCATCTTGACCTCCCAGTCAAACACACGGCAGCCACTTGTCAGGCAGGTATTGTGCAACCAAGTCAGAGCCGCTGGAGACCTTTCCCCTCTCTGTTGAATGTTACAGTTTAAGGTTCATTACTGTTCCACAGAAATGTGTATCTCTTTAAAAGAAAGAAGGAAATGAACTGACCTAGTTTTGCAGCTGTGGGGCAGTACAGCAGGTGATGTTAAGTTTGTATTGATTTAAGGCATATCAGCAATCAGACGTAGTATATAAGGAGGTCTGCGTACCTCTCTCAGTACCCTGGGTGGTGGGTCACTGGATGGGTCATGTCTCTGTAATGTTCTTATAGCTAATGTAATTTCTGTTATTTTTCCTTTAATTAAATCAACTCCTAGTTATGCTTTACAGTCTCCTCAACCTTCTGTTGCGCAGTTGCTCAGCTTAAATATGCCAACACTCTCCCACCACAAAAAAAGGGAAATCCTTCAAGACCTCAGATTAAGGTAACCAAGTTCATTTTGCCATCGACATATTCGCTGACCTTCTATACAAATATGTGTTAAGGCTGCAATCTTAGACACACTTACCTGAGAGTAGGAAAGGGGTGGGGTGCATATAAAGGCCAACCTACATAATTTCCCCTTTCAAATCAAAACTGCCATCCTTTCAAATTCAAACTTTTCCAGATTTTGCTCTGAGATTCTCCAACCAGGTAACATGCAGCAAAATGCACACCCGAGGATAAAGGGTGCCTAAAAAATGAACTGCAAACAGGCATTATAGTAGAGGAAGCGGCCTTCCCAAAAAGATTTATATTAGGGAAAAAGGCATTCCAAAACGTGTATGTTAGAAGACATTTGCACCAAAATGCTGGTCGATTTTTAAGGATATTGTTTTAATGCAAACTGATGTGGCAATGTAGGGAACCAAACTTTAGACTGGTGGGGGGGGGGGATGACGACAGAGAAAATGAGAAAAATTAAAATTGTTAGAAAAGCCCATCCCGTACCTTGGAATAAGTCCCACTGAAAGCAGGTTTACTTTGGAGTAGAGTGGTTAATGAAGGCAGCCCTGGGCTGATTGCTGTGGTAAAGGAAAACAAAAGCCTTACATGGACTAAGAGAGCATGATTTATTTGCATGTTTAAATTCTAAACAATGTCACTTAAGACAGCATATATATATTTTTAAAGTTATTTATGTATGTTCTTATAAGGCCTACAGAGAGAATATGTACCAAGGGACCTCGTCTAGTGTAAACAATACCTCCTGCCCCAAGTATTTAGAATACCCCCAGCAGCAAATCTCTCCCCTCTTTCAGGTTTACCCCTCTAAGTCTAACATATTGAAACATTTTCCTCCTTAATATATATGTATAAAGTGACAAGGTGAAAGGGCAGCCCAGGAGTCATGTCTATATACAATTCACTCTCCCCACCAGACAGAATTCCTGACAATTCCTAAAGAAAACAATGCTGCCTAGATGTGCATTCTGGAACCAGCAAAGGCATTTTTGAATGTCGGCATTCTTGAGATTATTATTCTTCTTTTTTAGAGGGGGGCGGGGAGATTATGGGCTGATTGTCATGAAACCCCATTTTTGCAGGCAAGGTAAACATTGCAAGTTTGCAAGAACAGGAAAGGAAAGGAAAAGCCAAGACTATCAAAGGCATGTAACTTTCTGCCTTGAACAGTCTATATACCATATACCATTTTGGTTGTATTGACTCCTAAGTAAATGTATTTCTTAAACCTCAGCCTGAAAAGTAATGCAATAAATCTTCTCTTTAGAGAGTCCTAGAAGGGTTGTGTTGTGATTTTGTTGCTGTTTTAACAACAACAGCAGCAGCAGCAGCAGCTTAAAATGACAGATTTTCATAATTCTGCTCAAATGTAGGAAGTGGTTTGATTCCGTATTTTGATGGTGACAGTTTCTTAACCTGAGAATCTGAAGAAGTGTGCATGCACACGAAAGCTCATACCAAGAACAAACTCAGTTGGTCTCTAAGGTGCTACTGGAAAGAATTTTTAACCTGAGAATGCAATCTTTGAACTTCGCAGTACTTACATCTGAGTATTTTGTTTTTTTGTTTTTTAAGGAACAAGACTAAAGCAAATTCAGCCGGCACATTTACTCTAGAGTAGCTCTACTAAAAGACTTGGGAATAAGCTCCTGATGGATGCTGCATGTACTTGGATTTTTAAAACAAAATAAAAAATTATTTCCAGTAGCACCTTAGAGACCAACTAAGTTTGTTCTTGGTAAGAGCTTTTGTGTGCATGCACACGAAAGCTCATACCAAGAACAAACTTAGTTTGCTGCTGACTATGGCAGACCAACACGGCTACCCACCTGTAATTGGATTTTTAATTTTGCACTGAGAGTAACTGCATTTTAATCCAGGGCCAAGTTCACTGCTGTGTAAACCAATATGCATAAGTCCCAATGAAAACTTGTCCATTGATTTTAATAGCCTAAAGGATGCCAACCTTTGCTTAAGGGTAGCCTCCCACCAATCCATTCCCTCCCACTGCCACAAATGTTTTGGACTACAACTCCCACCAGCTCCAGCCCGCATGTTCAGTGCTCAGGGGTGATGGTAGCTGTAGGTCAACAACACCTGGAGGGCGCCAGGTCGGAGAAAGTTGCTTATCAAAATTGGCTGGCTTGACAGTGCAGTCCTATAAATGTCCACTCAGAAGGCAGTCCCGTTGAGTTGAGTTTAGCTTCTCTCTAGGTAAGAAGGTGCAGGACAGCAGCTTGGATAAACCAAACAGAAAAGAACCATTTATCTGAACTGAACATTTCATCTACCTTTAATTGGTAAGTGTGTGTGTGTTTTAAATACAAACCCAGATTTTTATCTCACCAATTTTCTTATTTGTAGGGTTTCCTAACCAAGTTAAAATTGGAATACTAAAGAAAACCAACCCTCCCAAATGAACAATTCTGAAAGGAAGGGAGGTCTAGGATACATAAAAAAGTCTGTGGGGGTGGGGCAGTATTTTAAGAATATATGCATTTCTTGAAGTATACAATTCTTCTGTCTCTGTAATCAAACCTCTGAGCAGAGCCCAGATCCCCCATGTGGCTAGTTTAAGTCATCCCCAGAGCTTTACTAGCCCAGATGAAAATTGCAAGCAAATTGGAAACAGCTGCAGGCCCAGAAACAAAGCAAAGACGGAGGGAAGGAGGGGGGGGGAAATCACCCTGGAGCAGCAGAAAAAGTTCACAGGAGCTTTGTGTACCCCAAACAACTCCCCGACTCAACCTGCCATCTCCAGGGTTCATTGACAAACCATAAGCGACTGGTATGTAAGCAACATTCCAACATCCTCATCACCAGGTAGGCGTCACTGGAAGATGCCCATAGACACCTGAGAGTGGAGCCAAAGTGTGGTTGGGTGGAAGTAAGTTCCTTGCATCTCTGGATGCTGCTGAACTACAACTCCCATCATCCCTGACCATCAGCTAAGCTGGTGGGGGATGAGGGAAGTTGGATTTCAACAACATCTGGAGACCCAAGGTTGAAGAACACCATCCTGGGTGAAACATCAAAACGTATCCTGAGCTGCAACAGGCTTCACACTAAATTTTGGTGGTGGATGTTGTGTTTCAGATAGGGCAAATCCAAGGCAAAGTGAGGGGGGAGGTCCTTATTTCACACCAGAGCTGGGTTTTCCCAGTTCACCATACACACACGCCTGTCTTAGCCTCGCTAAGGTTTCTAAATGCTGGTTCACACGAATGGCATCATCAGAACATGCCAAGATTCTGATGCATGCTACTGCAGAATTTTAGGCTAGACCCCAAATAAACATTAGGAAGAACTTTGGAAGAGGTGTTCAACAGTAGCCCAGACTACTTCAGAAGTTGGTGGACTCTCCTTCATTGGAAGTTCTTAAGCTGAGGTTGCGTGGTCATCTGTCAGCAATTTTTTTGATGTGATTCCTGCATTGCAGGGGGGTTGGACTAGATGGTCCTTGAGGTACCTTTCAACTCTAGGAAGGTCCCTTTCAACTTCTATGAATTGGAGTAACTACCCTGTGTTGAGATGTTGAGGCTGTGCATGTTTAAAAGCAGATTATGGGATCAACAAATGTCCATTTTCACCTTTGTCCAGCGGACTGATTTCTACACACCCTTCTCTGTTCTCCATCCGAATGTGCAAAAGGGCACAATCAAACATCAAGCACACATCCCAGCCAGGTAGGCATGCTCTGAGTGTGAAGCAAGGCCAGTGAGGGTTGTTGCCTGGGGAGCATTCCAGAGGCCAGGCAGAGAGTCCTCAAGGGCCACATTGGCTTGAGGCTCCCCACCCCCACTCCCTGCTTTATTGTCACGCTGGAGAATTATCAATAAAACCATTCAGTTGGAAGTTCTGGAAAGGAAAAGGAGAGCGGCACAGGGTTTTACAAATCACTTGCTACCTTATGAGAAAACAGATCCAAGCCCAACCAGTTCTGTGCACTGCACAGTATTGAAAGAAGCCGGGGTCTGTTCTAGGAGCCGCAGCTGTGTTTGATTACAGCCATCACGGGGGCTACTGAGGCAAAGGGTTACTTGATACCCCAACCCTGGGGTTGCTTTCGGATGAATTACAAACACAAATAGGTCAATATAAACTTAACAATGTATGGCTTGAGCAAGAGCCATAAAGACCAACGTCAAGCCCCAGACAAGCAAATTCTGCTTTCTGGACGCAAGGGATAAAATTTAGGTCATGGGTAGGCAACCTAAGGCCCATGGGCCACAAGCGGCCCACGAGGGTCGTTTAACCGGCCCATGAGCCGCCCGAACCGAGCCGCCCGCCCAGCGAGTCCCCGTGCGCTGCGCTAAAGCAGCATGGCACAGGGACTCGCTTCCGTGGTGCTGGAAATCGCGTCTGCGCAGACACCGGAAATCGCGGGTGCGTGCGCACAATCCGGCCCACAGAGGGATCTCCACTGGAGTGAACCGGCCCAGGCGAGGTAAACCTTGCCGACCCCTGATTTAGGTCATTTCTGGAACCCACCAGTATCAGGGAGTACCATCGATAGCCCTCTCCTCCATGAAGTTGTCCAATCCTCTTTGAAAGCCATCACTGCCTCCTGGGGGAGTGAGTTCCATTGTTTAACTATGTTCTCTGTACCCAGACTCAAAGGCTCTTGAGCCAGCAAATGGGCAGCCCTGTATTGGGAATTTTTTAATGTTTGATGTCACATTATGCTTTAATATGTATTGCAAGCAGCCCAGAGATGGGAGGAAGATGATGATGATGATGATGATGATGATGATGATTCAGTTGCTCTACTGGAAACTCATTGTGCAACAGATTGCGCCATCCATTACACAACAAAGTGACCAGCAATGCGCTTATGCATCTTCTTGCACAGCAAAATCCCACTTGGGCAAAACAATTCACCAGCAGAACAAGCATCCTCTAAGTCCCCTTAGCCTAGTGCTACATTGGATGTAACCCATTGAATTTTAGAGCTGGAAGGTTCCTTGGGGTCTCCTAGTCCAATGGCCTTTGGGGGGAGGGCCATTGTAGCTCAGTGGGAGAGCACCTGCTTTTCATGCAGAAAGCTCCAGGGTCAATCCTAAATGGCATCGCCAGGTGGGGCTAGGAGAGACCCCGCTAAAAACCCCAAAGTGCTGCTGCCAGTCTGTGTAAGCGTATTGAGCTGGATGGACCAACGGAGGCAGCTTCCGGTGTTCCTGCTGCTCAGTGCAGGAATCTTGCAAAGGAGAGCATCCTTGCTGGATGGACAACCACTCAGACTCTGCTTAAATGCCTCAACCTGGGTTCATGCGGCAGATGAAGAAATTTTGTGAGCTACAGGTAGCTATTACCTTGAGATTTCTCTCAGCCATCCTTCCTCTGTCTCCTCTTTCCTCATTTCATTTCCTGCTTGCATATTTGGCATCCTTGCCTTTCATCCCTGCTCCAACAGGACACCCACATTTTCCTTTCCTTAAGCAATGCATTTTTTTCAGAGTGGGGAGATTATATATATATATATATTCCAGCAAGCAGGATACATAAAGGAAACATGGCCCAGCTTCTTATCTCCTTCTCCTTTCATTGACAGCCAGCTGTGAACCCAGATGGGCTCTTCAGATGGAATGGAAAGGTGTGAGAGCCTGCAGGAGTGAGTCTCTGCTAACAGTGAAGGGAAATCTGTTGGGCAAGATAAGTTCAGGAAACCAAGCTGCAGACTGGGGCAGAGTCCCACTGAACCACCCGGCCTACCAGGAACGTATGACTCATTGTTAGACCACCACCTTGTCACCTACAGTTCCCAGATAGAACCCCTGAGGTGTAACTTGAATGATCTAAACAAAATAAAAAATAAAAAATCCTTCCAGTAGCACCTTAGAGACCAACTAAGTTTGTTCTTGGTATGAGCTTGCACTTCTTCAGAAAGTGTGCACACGAAAGCTCATATCAAGAACAAGCTTAGTTGGTCTCTAAGGTGCTACTGGAAGGAATTTTTTATTTTGTTTTGACTATGGCAGACCAACACGGCTACCTACTTGTAACTTCAATGATCTAGCCCATCATGGACAATGACACTATCCTCTCACAGGCCTTGGGTGACAGGCTTAAGAACATGCTGAATCTGGAAAATGTCGCATCTTGTCAAGCATCCTATCCTCAAAGTGGCCAGGCAGATGCCTGTGGGAAACCTGCAAGCAGGATTTGACCACAAGAGGACACTCCCCTCCTATGGCTTCCAGCAACTGCGATTCAGAAGCATGGCTGCCTCCAACTGTGGAGGAAGAGCATAGCCACCATGACTAGTAACCATCAATAGCCCTTCCTTCATCCATGAATTTGCCTAATCTTTTACAGCTGTCGAAGTTGGTGGCCATCCCTGCCTCCTGTGGGAGAGAGTTCCATAGTTTAACTATGTGCTGCATGAAGAAGAGCTTTATTTTATCTGTTCTGAATCTCCCAACATTCCGCTTCATTTGATGTCCACCATGAGTTCTAGTGTAATGGGAAAGGAAAGGAAACTTCTCTCCATCCACTTGTCCTTGCTTACAGAGAGCATCCCTCCACCCAGCCTTACAACACAACAGCTGTACAACAAGCCACACACAGCAGGGATACCCACAGTGATGCCAGAGCCTGCTCTGCTGGCACTATCATTGAAGCTCATTGTGCCATCCACAACCTGAGTGGTCCATTTGCTTGCTCATCTTCCGGTGGGATAGATGCCATTATCTGCCAACAATGCCCTTCTGTCTTCCAACATTGGACAAAGAGGCCAGTTGCTGTAAAAGGTAAAGGGACCCCTGACCATTAGGTCCAGTCGCGGACGACTCTGGGGTTGCGGTGCTCATTTCACTTTATTTGCCGAGGGAGCCAGAGTACAGCTTCTGGCTCATGTGGCCAGCATGATTAAGCCGCTTCTGGTGAACCAGAGCAGTGCATGGAAATGCCATTTACCTTCCCGCTGGAGTGGTACCTATTTATCTACTTGCACTTTGATGTGCTTTCAAACTGCTAGGTTGGCAGGAGTTGGGACCAAGAAACGGGAGCTCACCCCATCGTGGGGATTCAAACCACCGACCTTCTGATCGGCAAGCCCTAGGCTCTGTGGTTTAACCCACAGCCCCACCCGCGTCCCTTTTTTCCAGTTGCTTTTTTTTTAGTTGCTGTACTGAAGAATAAATGGACACCAATCTGGACACCAGAAAGGGCAGGCTAGAAAAGCTGGGGTGGGGGTGGGGGAGACATTTCAGTCTCCCGGGTCAGGACGGTGGAAAATTTGATACATTTCACATTGAACAGCCAACTTGCATAATTCACACTTTTCAAAATGACACAGGAACCAATGCCCCCTACTTCAAATTTTGCAGGATTGTTCTCCAGCCAGGGGATATGTGCAAATATGCATAGACTGGGGTAAATTGTGCATGGGGTGCCTGCATGTAAAAATAGCAGATGAGCATCCAGCATGTTAGAGTTAATTGCTTTTGCGAAAATGTGTATATTAGGCAAAGTCCCATACAAAAAAAAGTATACAGTAGGAGCAATTTGCATTAAAAAGTTAACGAGTTCTCATGAGGACTTTTAATATATCACAAGCTGATGTGTGGGGAACTGAATTTAGGACTGGAAAAGATGAGAAACTGAATTGGTCAGATTTGGCCATCCATATCCCCAGGACACTATATAGGTAAAGGTAAAGGGACCCTGACCATTAGATTCAGTCGTGTCCAACTCTGGGGTTGCGGCACTCATCTTGCTTTATTGGCTGAGGGAGTCGGTGTACAGCTTCCAGGTCATGTGGCCAGCATGACTAAGCCGCTTCTGGTGAACCAGAGCAGCACATGGAAACGCCGTTTACCTTCCCACCGGAGCAGTACTTATTTATCTACTTGCACTTTGACATGCTTTTGAACTGCTAGGTTGGCAGGAGCAGGGACCCAGCAACGGGAGCTCACCCCATCACGGGGATTTGAACCACCAACCTTCTGATCAACAAGCCCTAGGCTCTGCGGTTTAACCCACAGTGCCACGCGTGTCCCCAAGGACACTATATAGCTGACCTTATTTATTTATTGCATTTATTTACCAACTTTTCTTCTCCCAGGAGCTCAAGGTGATGAACCAGGCTCTCCCCATCTTCATTTAATCCACACAACAACCCTGCAAGGTAGGTTAGTCTCAGAGTCAGTGACTAACCCAAGGTCACCCAGTGAGTGGGAGGATTTGAACCCAGGTCCTAGTCCAACACTCTAACCACTATGCCACTCTGGCTACTCATGAACAAAGGAACTTCAGGGAGAGATTGCAACATGAATTATAATTATCAAAAACTCAGTGGTGTATCATGGGAAGTCTCCTGTTTGAAGTGGGGGGGGGCGGCATAGGAGGGAGAGTCGAAGAACCCCTTTGGGGATATATATATACCCAAGTACTTGCCCGAGCCTAAAACAGCTCTTAGGATCTCCCAATCTTCTGAGGTCATGAGAAATTCAGATGGTGAGCAATCAGTTGCATGAGGAATGCTTGAAAGAGCTGGGGGATGTTTAGCCTGGAGAGGAAAAGATCAAGGGGCAATAAGGATAAGTATCTCCGAATATCTGAAGGGCTGCCATGCAGAAGATGGAGCAGACTTGTGGTCGCTTGCTCCAGAGGACAGGACTGGGACCGGAGGGTGGAAATTGCAAGGAAGCACATTTTAGCTAAACATTAAGAGATGCTTCCTCTGCTTGGCAGGGGAGCAGAGCAGACTGCATTGCAAAGAGGGTGGGGGCAGCTCTCTTGGGCTAGAGGCATCTCAAGGTAATAACTACCTGTAGCTCACAAAATTTCTTTGTCTGCCGCATGACCCCAAGCTGGAGGCATTTAAGCAGAGTCTGCATGGCTGCCCATCCAACAAGGATGCTGTCCCTGCAAGATTCCTGTGAGGAACCTTTGGGAAGGCTGAGATCCATATACACGTCTGTCACCATTTTGACTGACAAGACTCATCCAGATGGGGGCTGCTGTCATTGTTGTAGTATTTATTTATATTAAGAGAATCAAAACTTGTGCCATAGCTTAGGGGTGGAGTACAAACTTTGCATGCAAAATGTCCCCAGCTGGAACATGTACAGAGGAGGGTGACTGATATGATAAAGGGTCTAGAAACCAAATCTTATGAGGAGCAGTTGAGGGAGATGGGGATGGTTTGCTTGAAGCAGTGAAGACTGAGAGGGGATGCGAGAGCCATCTTCAAATATCTGAAGGGCTGTCACATGGAAGATGGAACAAACTTGTTTTCTGCTGCTTCTGAGGGGAGGACCCAAACCAATGGATTCAGTAAATAAGAAAGGCGATTCCGGCTCAACATTAGGAAGAAATTTCTGACTGTAAGAGCCATTTAACAGTGGGGTGGACTCTCTCAGAAGGCGGTGGACTCTCCTTCATTGGATATTTTAAAACACAGTTTGGAAGGCCAATGGCCAGGGATTCTTTAACAGTGATTGCTGCTTTGTAGTGGGTTGGCGTAGATGACCCTTAGGGTCCCTTATGCAATTCTGTTATTGTACTTCCACTCTCTGCTGTTTAATTGCTTGGTGAAAGAAAGAAGGGGGAAGTCTGCAGTAATGTAACTTAGGCCTGAAACCCTCCTCACCACCTCAGCTGACAATCCTCAGAACAACCTCAGGCAGGAGCTGGAGGCGGCCAAGCCCACTTTATTTAACTTGGAGCTGTGCACTGTTTTTGCTTTCTGGTGCCCACTGAGCTCATTTCTGCATTCCCAGAGCAGGACAGCTATGCTGACGGCTCTTTGGCCATCGACACGCACCTCCCGAGATGCACGATGCTCTCAGTTGCAATGCATGCACAGAATATCCCTCCACCCCTTTATAAAATGCCCGCCTTTGCTTTCCAGCCTCCCATAAGGAATCGTCTTCCAAGCCCAGCATCTGTCAGCAGCCCAGGGTGCCACCTTAAGCCCACACAATTTATTCCTCTTGGCCAAAGGGCTGGAATTATAAATAATTTCCCAACCATGGCAGTTTCTGGGATGCAAACACACCCTCGTCTGGCATCGTCAGCTCTGGCCATTCACCAAGAAGCAGAAGGCTCTATCAGTTGCGCCTCTGAAAGCCTCAGCTCTCTGGGGCAACGACAAAGGAGACGTGCATCAGTGTGGTGTGGTACTTAGCACACAAACACTGGAGCAACTGCTCATTTATTGGCCAGTCAGTGGGGCCTGGTTGTTCTCCCACTTGCTCTTCCTAGGAGGCTGGAGATCTCCTGGTGGCAGAAGCCAGAGTCTACCTCCCTTTAGCTCTGCAATCCCAGAATCTGGGAACTTCTATCTGCAGAGCATGCATTTTTACTGAGCTATGGCCCCTCTATACAGTAGAGCACAGCTTCCCAAACTTGAGTCTCCAGCTGTTGTTGGACTACAACTCCTATCATCCCTAGCTGGCAGGACCAGTGGTCAGGGGTGATAGGAATTGTGGTCCAAAAGCTGGAGACCCAAGTTTGGGAGACCCTTCAGTAGAGGTTAGTTCTCAGAACGAATTAGGTCATAGATTTGAGATCTTTAAAAAGTCTGGAACATAGGAAACTGCCTTACACTGAGCCAGGCCATTGGTCCATCTGCCTCAATATTGTCTACTCTGACTGGCAGCAGCTTTCTGGAATTTCAGCCAGGTGTCTATCTTAGCCCTACCTGGAGATGGTGGGGATTGAACCTGGGACCTTCTGCATTCAAAGAAGAGTCTCTACCCCCAAGCGACAATAGCCGTCATAAAGGAGAGTTGAGCCATGAACTCAGCTCTTCTTGAAATCCACAGTCAAGTCCTTTGTAAACTGTCCATTGCTTCCATGGGGAGAATTTGGGGGATGCTTCAACTGGGCCAGCCAGATGTCCTGAACATCTGTAGATGGCGTGTCTCTGTTTCATGTTCTCCTGTGGTTCTATAGCACCAAAGCAATGAAAACACAGAGAAATTCTATTTTTGTAGCACATTTTATCGAAAGAATCCAGATATACCAGAATCCTTCCTGAAAGCCAGCTGGCGTCTGATATGGACGGGGGCTTAGCTGGCTGATTGGAAGGGGCCAGCAAAGCAGGACATGATCTGTTTGGGAAGCTTCAGTTAGTTGGAGAGGGGAAGGAACATCATCTTGCTGGAGACCAGAAGCTAAAATGGGATTCTTGTACTTATCAATGGTGTGATGTGGTTTGGAAACTATTGCAAAGTAGCCTCTTCTTGGGGGGAGGAAAGTGGGGGGCTGCTGCTAATGTAAGATCATAAGAAAAAGTTCTGCTGGATCAGGCCAATGACCCATCTAGTTTAGCATCCTGTCCTCACCATGGCCAACCAAGTGCCCCAATAGGAAGCCTCCGAACAAGCAGGACCTGAACACAACAGCAACTTTTTCCGCTTGTGACTCACAGCAACTGAGATTCAGAAGCTTTACTGCCTCTGGATGGAAACTGAGTTTTCATCTCCTGAAAGCCCCACAAGAGATCCACAAAATTTGCCTGGAAGGTAAAATTTATTACATGTATTTCTAGTTTCCACAACTACACAGGTGGTATAACTTTTAATATCTGAACTCAGAAGAAAAAGAGAAATTCTGAGTTCAAAAACTGAATATTTGCAAAACTTTGCCAGGCACCACATCTAGAAATTCACTATGATCAGTGCAATCCTAATCATGTCTAATGAATCCACTCCTTATTCCCAGCGGATTAGGATTGCAGTCTAAATTATCCTCCCCCCCCCCCCAATATTTCAGCTCTAGTCTGAAGGCATGTGAGCAGTCACTTTCTGGGATACTAGACCACAATTTCCATGCCCCACTGAGACACATGTTTTCATAGACCCAGTGTCTGAAAAAGCTCCAAGGGATCCTTCTGATCAAAAGGATCAGTTGCTGCTGGGATCCCAATTGCTGCATTTAACACGATCCCGGCTGAGTGTCCGATAACAAGGTCCAGAGCAAATAACCTTGGAGCTCATCTGCCTCTTTAGACAAATCCTCAGAGGGTTAAGAAGGTGGATTTGGGATGGTTTCCCTTTTGGGGAAGGGTCAAAGTGGCAGCCATGAATCAAAAGGCTAAGCCTCACATCCCAGGAGGCGCTTCTCCTGGTTCAGCCTCGCTGAGTGCAGAGCCCCATTTAGGCACTATCGGGAGATCAGGGAAGTATTAGGAGCTTAGAGGAATTACCCAGGCTTGTCTTCCTTGTGCGGAGATGGCAGGGGGTCTGATGGATATCGGCACGACTCAGTAATCGCATCCTCCTTCCTTCCTTCTGTGGATGGAGCCAGGAGAAAGGAGGCAATTAGATCTGATAGCACCTCAATCTCTTGAGCCTTCTGTACTCACAGCAGCTTTTCCTGGTTTCCTGACAGCAGCTGCAACTAGGGCAATCCCATGGCTGAAGAAATTGGGAGTTGATTAATAGAGCCATATACCGGTATATGTCTGTTTAGAAGCAAGCTACCTTGATTCCCCCTAGGTAAGCGTGCAGAGGATTGCAACCTAAGAGTTGTGGGCTGCATCCAAGTAACTTCTTGTTGTATATATTTTTATTTATAACAAAACACAAGAAATTATAATAACAGATGCCAAACAAAAGAAAGCAAATGTCTGAAGAAGAAGAGTTTGGATTTGATATCCTGCTTTTCACTACCCGAAGGAGTCTCAAGGCGGCTAACATTCTCCTTTCCCTTCCTCTCCCACAACAAACACTCTGTGAAGTGAGTGGGGCTGAGAGACTTCAAAGAAGTGTGACTAGCCCAAGGTCACCCAGCAGCTGCATGTGGAGGAGCGGAGACGCGAACCCGGTTCCCCAGATAACGATTCCAGCGCTCTTAACCACTACACCACACTGGCTGTGGAGTCACAAGTTAAGAAAAATGGACAAGATTAGATATTTAGATAAGTTTTGTTCTAAACATCTTACCAAATCATATTTTATAAGTTACTAAAGAGGATAGACAAGGAACGCAGGAAGAGGAGACAGGAGGAAGTCCATTACAATGTGAGGAAGAAATATTAGGAATAAGATATATATGTGTGTTATTATGTTAGTTTTTGTTAGTTTTTATGTAATTGTAGGTATGTGTATTTTTTCTATTTTTTGTGTTAAAAATGTTCAATAAATATTATTTTTTTAAAAAACAAATGTAGAGTCACAGGAGATATCTAAACATAGAGGAACAGAATTTCATACCAAAATCAAATGTAATAAATTAATATCAAAATGTTCTAAGTAACACAAATGTGTTTGCATTCTCCTGTAGTTTAGGTAAAGGTAAAGGGACCCCTGATCGTTAGGTCCAGTTGTGTCTGACTCTGGGGTTGTGGTGCTCATCTCTGGTGAACCAGAGCAGCGCACGGAAACGCCGTTTACCTTCCCTCTGGAGCGGTACCTATTTATCTACTTGCACTTTTGACGTGCTTTCGAACTGCTAGGTGGGCAGGAGCTGGGAACGAGCAACGGGAGCTCACCCCATCGTGGGGATTCGAACCGACGACCTTCTGATCAGCAAGCGCTAGGCTCTGTGGTTTAACCCACAGCGCCACCCGCGTCCTGTAGTTTACTACTCCATTAATTCTCTGTTCTCTATTACTGCATTTAAAAAACCTTTCTAAATAGTAAAATCAGAGGAGCAGCCAAGATAAATAGATGTATGAAAATTTGATGACATTTCCCTGTGTTTGGCTTAAAAATCAGGTCACCAAACTTTGGTGCCAAACTTTCGTTTTCATTCTGAGTGCAAAAGAACACAGAGTTCTGTCAATAAAATCATATGCCAGTGGTGCTATTTCTCCGCCTGTGGGGTTTTTTGGATAATGCACCAGAAGGATTTTGGCCCTGGGCTTGCCAATGGCTAAGGCACAATGAAGATTTGATCCAGTTTCCCCACCATTTCCATCCTTTTCATTAACAGACCTCCTGTGCTGAAGCTCTTGCATGCCCAGCTATATGTGCAAAGGCTGTCTCCTTGCAAATATTCACACCAGAAAGTGGAGCAAATCGGTACAGGCAGCAAGGGTGAGGCTAGTCAATGTGCATCACATCTTAGATGTCCCTCCTCTCTTTTCATTGTATTCGTGGAATCATATTAGGGACCCCGGGGGTCATCTAGTCCAACTTATCTTATGCCCAACGTGGGGCTTGATGCATTAGCAGTTTCACATGCACAGGGTTTCAGTCTTTCCCAGAGCTGAACAATAGCTCCTTCTAGTCACAATGGCTATATATGACCTCCAGCAGCATAGAGAGACCGAGGAAAGATAGGGTTCTTGAGAAGAGGATGCTGGAGTAGATGAGGTTTTGGTCGGATCCAGCAGCCAGGTTCTCCTTCAGTTCTCCAAAGCATTCAGGGTGGAGATCTTGCAAAAACATGAAGCAGGTCTTTCATTGCACCTCATTCAATTCAGTGGGACTAATTCTGATCCAAAGATTTAAGCAGCAGGTTCAGAATTGGAGGAAAACATCAACATCTGAACTCTTTTAACCCAGATCCTCTTGAAGCAAACCTGAAGCTGAAGAAACCAGCTCAGTTTTGTTCAGATGTCTGGTTTGGGGCCTGCAAAACCCCCAACTTCTTCTTCTTCTTTTTCGTTGTCAATGATCTTTCGAGCAAACAAGGAACTGGGAGTTTTGTGGAAAAGGCTGAAATGTGCCACTGGCTTTCTGTCTAGTGCAAGCGCTGAAACGGACGCCTCTTTGAACCAGAGTTTCCTTTGCCAGGATCTGCCGCCTTCTCACCCAAGTCACATTTGGATCTGGTTGTCTGCTGACTTATGATGCAGCCAAGCTCTGAAACACTGCCACCTCGTGTTGGCTGAGAAGCAGAAAATAAATCCAGAACGTGGAGTGAATGACAGCATCAGGGACAAACTGAGCCAACACAGACTCCTCCTTGATGCAGTTTGTCCACACTTCAGCATTACTAAGAACTTGAGAGCAACTTGAGCAACACACAACAGCCGTCTGCTTCGCTGTAGGAAGAGGGTTGAGTCTGCTGATGGGGTACACAAGGTGACCAGGAAGAACAAGGGCAGGCCCTCCAGGCTGCAGTTTGGAGTGGCAGAGGACCAGGCCACGCGGGAGACATTTCTTTTCTTTCTGAGGAAAACTGTTCTAAAGGGGAGTAGAAATTCTGCAACCAATTATCAACCAATTGAAAGGTAATGTACTCACAAAGGTCATCTTGCAATGCAAGAACCACGGCTCAAGAATCCCCGAAACCTCTGTTGGAAAACCTCTAATGAAGGAGAATGTCCACCACCATCCAAGGAAGTCCTTATGAATCTATTGATTCTAAAGGCTTGGTCAGTCGCTGAGAGATCCTGCATTTGCAGGGGGTTGGACTGGAGGACCCTTGGGGGTCCCATCCAACTCTTCATTTTTTATGATTCTGTGAGATCTCCAGAGAGAAAATTAAAGCCGCTCAATGCGGAGTCTAGGAGGCGATACAGCAAATTTAAAAGCTTCCCAGTTGAGGCAGAGCAGATCCCCTGGTGCGGTTTGGGTTCTTGGCACAAGCCCAGACGTTCTGACTCTTGGCGCCAACCCTGCTTGAGGCTACTGGTCTTCAGAACAATAAATATAAAACGAAGCAACGCCTTATCAAATAACGTATCCATGGGCAATTTGCTTTCAGTCGCTTTGAAAGGAACCTGGGAAACTGCTGTGTAACCAAGTGAGACCTTTGGTTCATCAGCAGTTCATTGAGCAACTCTCTGAAATTTCGGGGGGGGCATCCCAAGCCCTACCTGGGGGTGTCCCTGTGGATTAAACCTGGGAGCTTCTCATACAAAGCAGACCCTCTTCTACTGAGCTACTGCCCCTCATGAATTTTCTCATCAATTTTCAGCTCCTAACCCGTTGGTACCATTCACCTGAGGAATTTTATTTCAAATGATCTCCGGTGCCTAACTACAATGAGTTTGGCTGCCACAGAAATAAAGGTCAGTAGGTTATTCTGCTTCAGATTCCAGATTCCTTAAATTGACAGCAATGCTGGTCAGTGGCATCACTTTTTACCACTATCAAACCCATTCCTGTGGCCACTTATGGCAAAGCCTTGTGTCGAAGGCTATTTTAAAGGGGACTGGAGAAAAACCCGCAGGAGGGGGCCATTAGTCAAAGACAGTGGCACTTCTTAAAAATACCTTCCTGCCCACATCACCCCTTTTTTCCCCTTGTCTGTACTGAGCTGAAAGCCAGCTGGAGTTCATCCAAGATCCTATCTTCATCAGACGCTGAGTAAGTGAAATCGTTTAGACTGAGACCAAATGGAAAGCAGAGTTAGGTCTCCTCGCCCCTTTCCTGCTGACAGTGACTACGTCCATCTGTCCTGATCCACCGTTCCACCATCCACCCTCAGTTGGGGAAGTGTGTTCTGTGCACGTGTTTCCACAGAGAAAGCAAGGTGGCCTATAGTTTGTGCCTTGGAGGGACTTCATTGGGAAAAGGATTCCAAGCTGGTCTCTTTTTATCTTATTTTTTAAAACTGCCCTTTCTGTCTACTATTGGCTTCACAAAGGTTCATCCAGATGAGGGTTCTCTTTACCCCAAAACTTGCACACAATGGAGAAGAGCTCAACCTAACATTCTCCCTGACAACCAGCATTTCTACATGCAGAGAATTCCCCACCCCCATAAAATCACAGAGTTGGAAGGGACCCAAAGGTTCATCTATTTTTTTAATATATTTTTTTAAACAAACAATTCAACAAATTTCAAATTTAGCAATCAATCATTCTACCTATGACTTTATGCTGCATATTATAGTTGCTCTAGTCTATACCTTCACCTTATCGCAAAAGAAAAACGAAAAGTTCACCCCCACTGCTGTTCTTACTCAAATCCCATTTGCGTTTTAACATATTTACACTGAGTTTTTAAGTACAGTATTCTGCAAACATTTTCCAATCTTCTTTAAAACCAGTCTCTTCTCAGTCTCTACCTTCACACGCCAAACTTGCCAATTCTACAGGGACCCAAATGGTCCAACCCTCTGCGATGCAAGAATCGCAGCTAGTGGGCGAACATTCAAACAGGAACCTCACTGAGATGTGCAGCCTGAAAAGGTACAGTCCAGGAAAATAACTTTGTCCTTCGATTCCGTGGACATAGACAGTCACCCTGAAGGTGCTGATCTTCTGAGTCAAACATGATGGGCTACTCACACCTTATCTCTGAGTGGTGAGATGTTCCAGGGGTGAAGCATTTCACCAGGTTGGGTATGGAAAAAAATGGGTCCTTGGAGGCTTCCTGGTGTTTTGTGTTGTTATATTCACTTACAAATATAAAGTTTGAGCGTAAGTGGAGGCCTATGGCCTAAACCAGAGCTTTCCAAACTGTGTGTCGACAAAAACTTCAAGAAAGAATGGGAAAGATTTATAATTTATTTAGGAGACCACTGTGAGCAGATGAAAACATTAGCAGGATTCTAATAACACTTGTAACGTAACAAATGCTATGGACAATATGGAGAGATCTAAAATATGGATGATGAAACGCAGTTGAAAATGTTGGCAATAGGACCCATGGAGGGGATGGTGGGAAGTCTGGAGATTCAGAGGAATCTCTAAATATGGATATGTATTTAGTACTGTTATAATTTTATACTTGTAAAATCAAATATTTTTTTAAACAAACCAACTGTGTGTCGCAACACATTAGTGTGTTGGCTGCAAATGTGTAGGTGTGTCATGTCAATGCTCCTCACAGAGCTGGAAAAGGGGTAGTTTAACCTCTGGTTTGCTAGTAAAACGGAATTATTGTGTCACGAAATGATGTGCGTCTAAAAAGTGTGTCACCAGCATGAAAAGTTTGGAAAGCTCTGGCCTAAACCCTCCAAATGGCAGTCAAAGCCTGCTCTTTCCACATCAGACCTCTAGGATGACAGCCAGCATCCCAAAATGTGGTTAGCTTAGCGTACTCAGGCAGCAGGCGATACCTCCTGGATCACATAATCCTTATCTAGGAGTTGGAAGGAGAGAGTTGGAAGGATAGGTGGTAGCTCAAGCCTCCCCACACCTGAGGTCTTCTGCAGGGGGTCCCTGATCTCCTGCCCTTTCAAAACTCCTTTTTTGAAAACCCCCCAGCTTTGCTTAGACTTAGAGGGTGCCTGGGTACACTTCCTGCAAGACACCAGTCACCCACCCACTGCCTTAATGACCCCAGGCATCTATGCAAACACATTGTCATATCTGACTACATTGCCTATCTGAATGTTATGCAGATTTGTGTCAGGGCCCTGTGTCCAAAGGCTGCTAAGTACCTGGCAGCACCCCCTGGCGAGAGGCCCCCTTCTCCCCTTCAGGTAGTTCCTAAGGATGCAAAATCCCAGCTTGTGGCAATCTGGAGAAGAAAAAACTTGGCAACTTTGCCAGGACCCTTAAGATGATCACCAGCCACACTCCAGGCTCCATTAACTCTCAACTGCCCAATCCCCAAAACTTAACAACTTTATAAAACCAAACCATCTGCATGAAAACTTATCCTCATTGGCAGATACATGCATATGTGTTAGGAGTGGTGTGTAGGGGTGTGTTTGTGTGAGTGTGAGTGTGTGTGTGTGTGTGTGAGAGAGAGAGAGAGAGAGAGAGAGAGAGAGAGAGAGAGAGAGAGAGAGATTTTAAAAAGCCTATGAAATGCAATAGGTACAATCTGTCTCATATCTATGATTCTATGTTTCAGAAATGTGCAGATTTTGGAGGAGGGCTGTCTTCCGGTTGGTGTCTTGTTTTTGCAAAGTGCAAATTAGGTGAGTTTGCCTTCAAATGTGGACTGAAACAAATTCCTCCACCCTCCCTCCTCAGAAGCAAGTCTCAATGAATTAATTCAGTGTTGCCTTATGAATGCAACACTTTCTCTTTTTTAAAAGCAATTTCACTTCCTCATTCTGGTGCATTGAATAAGTAAGTCATGAAAACAAGGGAACTGAGGACAGCACGATGTTCTCCTTTCTCTTTATATGCTACAGACATGTGTGAAATTATCAGATGCCCTGGTCTGGGGAGGGGAGACCTTTTGCCATCCTTGAATGAGAACCATCTCACTTCAACCCTTTTGCTGAAAGAAGCCCTGCATCCCTCATCCCTCCTCCATTCACAGATATTGCAATGGCAGCCAGTGGCCATCAGAGGGCTCTATGCCACGTTATCATGAAGCATTGGAGAAAAAATCAAGAGGCGTTTCAAAGCCCTTGTTAATCTGTTGAAAGATGAAGGTGGAAAGCCCATTTCAGGAGTCCAGGGCAACTGGCAGACCAAGCAAGCCAAGGTCAAGCTGATCCCCTGAGTAGTCACTGCTTAGGCCACCCAGGCTGAGGTTAAGAGTCTCATGCTCTACCGATTGAGCTATGCTCCCCATAAATGGGTAGAATCATAGTTGGAAGGGACCTCGGGGTGTCATCTAAAGCAACCCCCTGCAATGCAGGAATCTGTTGTCCAATGTGGGGCTCGAACCCATGACCCAGGCTGGCTGGGGATGATGAGAGTTGCAGTCCAGCAACACCCAAAGGGTGGAGGATGGCTCAGACCCTGAGGCAAACAGGAAGGAGAAATCTGGCAGAGCGGGAAGTGGCCGGCTGATATCACGATGGGCTGCATGGATGATGCCAAGAATGGAGAAGCCGCAGTTCCAGAGATGGCCTGGTGACGGCGCATTGGTAGCAGTTTCCTCGTGTGCCCAGAGGGTGCAAGGACCCAGCCCTCATTGCATCGCTCCTCCTTAATGACGCATTGTGCTTTCAGACCCAGAAGGTTGTAGGGCGGCAATGCTAGTCTCACTCAACCTGCAACCTGGGCTGACCTGAGACCTTTTGCTGCCTGAGGCGATGGACAAAAACGGTTCCACCTGTAGCAGCAAAGTGAAATGTTTTTCACACCACAGGCCGCATTTCTTTCCCTGCAACCTTGGCGGGCGGGCGGTGGGGGGGGGGAGCCGCATCCCACTAGTGGGTGGAGCCAGAGGGGTAAGTGAGTGGGGCAGTGGATGCAAATTTCCTTATAAATGGAATGGACAGACCTGATCTGCACCTCTTGGGAAAATGTGTAGAACAGAATGTGCAGTTACGGCTCAGATTTTGCATTTTCCTTAATTTTACAGAGCAGCTCGTGGCTCAAGAAAATTTAAAAAATGAATATTTTTTAAATATAAGAAAAATGAAGATACTTCTCTGTACCCTGGTATTTGATTCTTGAGGTGTATATTTTTTAGGACCCACCTTCTTTTTAATACTGTGTTTTAATGTTGTAACCCGCCCTAGGTCCTCAGAGTGAAGGACAGGTTTATTATTAATATTATTATTATTATTAGAGATAAAGTGTGTTCAGAAATACATATTGCGGGTTTCCAAGTAGAGGCATCTGGTTGGCCAGTGTGAGAACAGGATGCTGGACTAGGTTCTTACGATGCTGGCATTATATGGTCCCATATCAGGGCACATTTCGCTTGGCACTCCCCAATCCAGCTGCAACATGGGAGGCTTGTGCAGCCTGCGATGGGAAATGGGAAGATTTTTTTATTCGTTTTATGGAAGTGGGTTGCTGGTTTTCCCAGCTGCTGCTCTGCTTATCGCACAAGGCGCACTGATTAAACTCTGCTGTTGGCCTCCAGCCTGCTCTGTGAACCCTTCACCTCCAGCCTGGCATGTGATACAAATGTGCAGCCCACATTGGGGACGGCAGGCGGAAGTCTTCCTCTAGGGGGTGCCGTCGAGCTGCCTTGGCCAAAGCTCTAACGATGGGAGTCCTCGGGAAAAAAATGACGAGCAAAAACACCTAACAGATCCCTCCAGTTTATTTGCAAGAAAAGAAGAAAAAGCTTTCGAAAGCACGGGTTTGCAGCAGGCAGTGTTGGTTTCTAGGAAGCTGCCGCTGTTGCGAAAAAGAAATAAAACAATGCACTTCAAAGGTGACCTAGAAAGGCTCAGAGGTTTTGCAGCTGCAGAAACAATAGTCTCAGATCGGCAGCGCAATAAGATGGTTAACTTGAAGGTTGACACCCAGGTTGGAAGCCCCGTTGGCGGAGATCTGGGTCATACACGTACCTTCTTGTGGCTGGATCTGCGCATAAGGCAACAGTCGCCAGTGTGGTGCCTTCTAGATATTGCTGAACTACAACTCCCATCACCCTCGTGCCTACTGGGGCTGGCGGGAGTTGAAGTTCAGCAGTATCTGCAAGGCACCTTGCCCTAAGTCTCAGTCTGCTGGTGGCATAGGAGGTAAGGTGCTGGAGATTGGCTGCTAGAGGTCCTGGTCTGAGACCCCCCTCTCAACATCTTGCAGTGTATGAAAGACCCGGTAAGGATTGCAGCTCCAGCTACCTAGTGGCTTGGGCACTTCTCAGAAACAGCAAATGGGGCCATGACATCCATGTTCATGTCAGAGGATCAATGAGATCCCCTGAGGGTGCACTTCAGGGCCCCCCCCCTGAGGTTTTTGCTTTTTGCTGGCCTTCACTAAGGTCATAGCCTTTGATGTAGCAGGACCTGCCCTGTGGAACTCCCTGCCAGTTGAAGTTTGGCAGAAACCTTTCCTTCTTCCAGACATCTTTTGAGAACTGTACTGTTCAGATGGGCATTAACACAACATGGATTCTTCCTTTTAGCCAACCAGGATGGGCTGATGTTTTGATTTTGTTTTATAGATATTTATAGACTGATTAGATTGTGTTTTTATATTGTAAACTGCCTTGATAGATTTTATGACGGTGTGGATTATAAACAGTTGAGTATGTAAACAATAAGTACACAAATTATGTTGCTGGGTGTAGAGAGTTTGGGTTAGGTACCTCCCACTATGTGCAAACGGAACCATTGGCCTGCTCTCATCAGCTCCAATGCAAACCAGTCCCTGCCCCCAGCAGCCAAGATTGGCTCCACTAGAGACCAGTCTGGGTGGCTGATAGGAAGGGCTAACTTGGGTGGAGACAGGACTGAGGAGGTAGGGACACTGGGTGGGTTGAACCAAAGGAAGGTGCACTGAGGGGGCGGACCTGGGAGGCTGCTTGGTCTTACAGCCCCCACTTTTTAGGTGGCACCTTGGCAAGGAATGGGGGAAAGAATTCAGTTCAGATCGCATTTCAGCACAAAGTTTTGCACTAAAATGCTGACAGAATTTCACAAGGACCTTTATTAAAATCACAAACAGGTGTGGGGAACGGAGCTTTAAAAAAGGAGAAAACTGAGAGACAAAGTGAAATTGTCAAATTTGTCCACCAACTGAAGTCCACATCCAGTTGCTTGCCTAAATTAAAACAGAGAAGTTGCTCAGGAATCCTCCTGGTCATAGCTGCCAACTCCCTGGGGCCCTGGGTGACAAAATTCCCCATGAAGGGGCCAGGCACCCACAAATTTCAGTGCCATGTACACTGCATGGCACCCATGGTCATGGGGCCAAGCTGGCACTCCTGCTCCTGGCAGTGATTTCAATTGCGTCATATGAGCTGTGCCAGGAGGATTTCGGGCATCACATGGCAGGACAGAATTCCAAACAAAGGTGCCAACATTCCCAGCACATTTGCACTCCTGTCTCAGCCACTTCTACGCTGGCTTAGTCATGTCCATGGAATGGAAGATGGCAGGATCCCCAAGGATGTGCTCTACGGGGGAACTGGCTTCTGGCACCAGACCAACTCTGTGTTACAAAGATGCATGCAAATGTGATACAAAGGCTGGCAACATCAACCCCGCCATGTGGGAATCCTTTGCAAATGACTGCAGTGCCTGGGGCGCGGGTGGCGCTGTGGGTTAAACCACAGAGCCTAGGGCTTTCTGATCAGAAGGTCGGCAGTTTGAATCCCCGCGACAGGGGGAGCTCCCGTTGCTCTGTCCCAGCTCCTGCCCACCTAGCAGTTCGAAAGCACATCAAAAGTGCAAGTAGATAAATAGGTACCGCTCCGGCGGGAAGGTAAACAGTGTTTCCGTGCACTGCTCTGGTTCGCCAGAAGCGGCTTTGTCATGCTGGCCACATGACCCGGAAGCTGTACGCTGGCTCCCTTGGCCAATAATGCGAGATGAGCGCCGCAACCCCAGAGTCGGACACGACTGGACCTAACGGTCAGGGGTCCCTTTACCTTTTTACCTGCAGGGCCTGGAAACAGGCAGTTACCCGTAAGTCATGTTCCCCTAGCAGTGACCAGAAGAGGAATGACTGCTGGGAGGAACGCAGAAAGAATAAATGCCATGGGGCACCTGCAGCAGCAAGACTGGACGCCTTCATCTGCCCCAGCTGCAACAAAGTATGTCCCTCATGTACTGGTCTCTGCAGCCATATCAGGTACTATAACCTTTCAACAGCCTGAAATGAAATTGACTTCACCCGCAAAGTTGCAGTCCTCCGTTGTCTCCCGAGACAAATGGATACCAACCGATCAATTTCTCCCCCTCACCCTGTTAATTCCTCTGAGTAGCAACTGGGGAGGACAAAGGAGCCTGGCAGGGAGGGGGCAGAGAAGGGGACAAAGCTTGGGTGGATGGGGGGGGGGGGCTTACAGCTAGGCTTAAAACAAACACCATCCCCAGACCAGTGTTATTGCAGCTTTGCTGGGTAACTCCAGGGCTGCATCCGCTGGAAGGGGGGGGGGCTGGCAGAGAACAGCACTGTAGTTAACAACAATTAATGGCATCTAATTGCTCTTTCCTTTGTCTTTTATTTAGTGAGCAGGCTCTGCCCAGGAAACCTTGGCTTCCAGGCCTCCAGTGTTTTGACTCTGGAATTGTAAACTCTCTGATTTCTTGGACAAACACAGTCCACTCGGGGACCCCCTCCCTGCTCTTGTCTGTGAGCACAATGGAGCCTGCTGCTTTTATGTTGGAGAGGCTGCCAGGCCGGTGAGAGAGACCTGCAAGGCCTCGCCCTCCAGATCAACTGCATGCCACACACTGCACAGCAAGAGACCCAGATGTGGACTTGCGGGCAGCTTCTGATGAGAGGACCTTTCCAAGACAGCTTTCTAAGAGAGTCGCGCAGCTTGACCTAGTCATTTTTATTTATTACATGTTTATCCCACATTTCTCTCTCTCCGTGGAGCTCCAGGTGGTGTAACATGGCTTTCCCACTTCCCATTTAACCACCACAACAACAACCCTGTGAGGTAGGTTAGGCTAAGAGCCAGTGACCGGCCCAAGGTCACCCAGTGAGATTCATGGATGTGTGGAGATTTGGACCTGGTATTCCCTGGATCCTGACAGTCCAACATTCTAGCCGCTATGCAAGCCCAAATTTGGTTGGCATTGAGATGGTAGCATTGCCACTTTTCAAGGACCAGCTCTGCTTGAACAAAATAGGAAACAAAATAGGAAATTCTTTCCAGTAGCACCTTAGAGACCAACTGAGTTTGTTCTTGGTATGAGCTTTCGTATCTGAAGAAGTGTGCATGCACACGAAAGCTCATACCAAGAACAAACTCAGTTGGTCTCTAAGGTGCTACTGGAAAGAATTTCCTATTTTGTTTCCTATTTTGTTTCGACTATGGCAGACCAACACGGCTACCCACCTGTAACTGGAGCTCTGTTTGAGTGTATTCAGGATTTAAAGACAGAGCAGTGCAGTGGTTAGAGCAGGGGTGTGAAATATTTTTCAGTCATTCCTTGCTGAGCAAATGTCTGAGGGCCACATCCTAGTGGCAGGAAGGGCCAGAGACAAATGTAGGCAGAGCAATAGATGTAAAAAAAAAAAAAAGTACCTTTGTAGGCTACGTTTTTAACACACCCTTCTCTACCCTCCCTCCAGATATCCATACAGATGAGATGCAGGGTGGTCAAGAGTCCATCTTGGCTGGGGACACCCTCTTCATCCCTCCAGAAGGGGAAGCTTCCGGGGTAATGAACTTAGAAAGCAGCAGCTCAGAGGTGGGGATGGGGAATGAGGAAGCTCGGGGCAGAGGGGCCTGGAAGGTACAACTCCAGGAGAGGAGCTCCAAGATAAAGCCAACCCCCCCCCCCCGAAAGCCTGGCTGTGGGCTGATAAGGGGCATTCGCAAGCTGCAACTGGGAGACTCCTCCGCCTGCTTCCTCTTCACATCTTCAGAATGGCCAGGCTGCTAAAAATACAGCTGGGGCTAGGAGAGAGGTGGGTGGGAGGCGGAAAGAGGAATTGATGAATGGAGATGCCACAGTTGCGGGGAAGAACAAGAAGGAGCAAGGAGACAGATCTCACAGACTCCTAGAAATGGGATGAGGAAGATAGCAAGTGGGCACAGGTGGGCAGGACCCAAGACCAAACCGATGTTTTCTTGGGACACTGAATTACGCCTTTGCAGCAGAAACGGGAGAGCAGCTCATTTCAGTTCACATTTAAGGGCAAACTTCCCCAATCCGTCTTTCCCAAAACAATATGCAAAGCAAAATACAGCCGTCCTTCAATATTCACACTTCTCCAGTCAAGTTTTCCAGTCAAGTAATGTGCACAAGAATGCGTCTGCTCGGGTAAAGGGCGCATGTGAATGCATAATTAATGAAAAGTCCAGGCAGAAGTGCATTGTACTGGGGGGGGGGGGAATGCTTTGCAAAATGTGCTTGCAAGCCCAATTGTTCTTGCCTTCTGGTGCTCTAATGTGTGTGAAAGGCAATGGGACAATTGTCAAGCTGGAGGCCCTCATTTTTAAGTGTTGTGGCATCAGGGCCGTCTTAAGTAAATCCGGCGCCCTGGTGCGAAGATCCCTCCAGCGCCCCTCGCGCTCTGCCAGGCAGGGCCAGGCGCAGTGGGCATCCGGAGGGCACGGTGCAGTGGGCAGGGATGCCAAACCTGAGCTCTGCTGGGCAGGGCCAGGCACAGCGGGCAGCCAGAGGGCGTGGAGGGGCGGGTGGGGACGCTGCCAGCTGTGCTCCACCTCCGTCTCCGCTTGCTCGGCTGAAGCAGCGGCGCGCCACTGCTGTCCAGGGAGCCCTGGCTGCAGTGCCGACGGGAGGCTCGCCAACGGCCTCCCCGCGTCCACAGCCCAAGAAGAGGTGGGTGAAGGTGGTGCAGCCAGCGGGGCTGGAGGGCGCAGGCGTCCTCCTCAGGCTGTGGCGCCATGTGCCAGTAGCCTCAATGGCTAAGACGTCCCTGTGTGGCATTAAATTCAACCCCCACACACACTTGGAATGTGGGTTAACTCTCTTGCACATACACCAGCTGCTCGACTCTCTGACCTAGGAGCAAGCCCATACACAGCCACTGACCTACGGGGGGGGTTGTCCCATGACTCTCATCACACCTCAAAGGGCTGACTGCTAGGCCCCACCACCAGAAGAATCCCAGCAACAGACCTGCTAAGGCAACAGGAAATGTCATTCCCCCTTGAAATGACTGTACTGTAAGATCTGGACTCCCTCCAGACTGAAGGTGTAAATAGGTGAATAAACCATACAGGTATATCTTAAATTTAGCTACAACAACAGTCTCCGCCATGTCTCAATTCTCCAGAGGAACACAGACCCTGGGTGAGTGACTGGTACCCCTTGGGATCTTGCTCTCACCCTGCACAGAGTGGGGGAGGCACCCAACTTTTTTAACGATGTATATCCCATAAAACCCTCCAGACTTTGGTCAGTGGTGTATTGCTGATGGTTTCAGTCCTTCAGGACTCTTTTCTCCCCTCCACCTCCGCTTGTTTGCTATCCATTGCCTCTTTGCCAGGAAAGCCAGGCCGGTGCTTTAGCATATAAGCTGGTGGGTCCTGGACTTCGTGGGGTCAGCGCGAATGGACCAAATGCAACCCGCTTGATGACGAACAGGAAGCAAGATTAGATCAGTCTCCTCCGTCACAGATCCAGAACCTGAATGCCCCTGACAACGGCCCCAGGGGAGCAGGCGGGCATCCATCCAAGGAGCCATTTTTAGCCTCTGCTCGGCAGACAACCTTTGATTGTGTTTGCTGGTTTGAAGTCTTCCCAGCCGCACCGTCACGGCATCCTGTGACTTGGCAGGAAACAGCCACAGGGAGGTACTGGGTTCCAAGAAGCCAAAGAGGTGTGACCGCAGCACCATCCCCGGGAGAGGGCAGAGCCGTCCGAAATGAAAACTGCCCTCCGCCACTGCCGCCACGGGCTGGAGTGGAGGAAAGGGCCCTGCCAAAATCCGAGTGAAGGGCTCGATTGTTTCCCTGCAGATGCTGGCAGGGAGCCTCCAAATTATAATAATCTACGCGGCTCTCGGACGATGGTGCCTGGAATTGAATAGGGGAACGGGGCCAGATGTGCTCTGGCCGCCCCTGGCGCTGTACAGATGTGGGTCAGGCCAGCTGGGCTCAAGCCAGCCGGAGGGCCTTGCTGACAGTAGGCATTCCAGGGGTGACACGACTGCACAAGGGACTCGCCACATAGCACATAGTTAAACGGCACAACTCCCGCCCATAGGAGGCAGTTTTGGCCACCCATGTGGATGGCTTGAAAATAGGATTGGACCAATTAATGGAGGAGGAGAGGGCTATCAATGGCTACTAACCATACTGGCTATATGCAGTGTCCTCCACAGTTGGAGACAGCAATGCTTCTGAATACCAGTTGCTGGAAACCACAGGAGGGGAGAGGGTTCTTGTGCTTGGGTCCGGCTTGCAGGTTTCCCACAGGCATCTGGTTGGCCACTGTGAGGGCAGGATGCTGAACTAGGTGGGCCACTGGCCTGATCCAGCAGGCTCTTATGATGTTCTTATGAGCTTATCTTGGAACCGCCAGCCTGGCTCCCGCAGTGGTTTCATGGCTGTAGCTGCACAGGTGAGTTGCATGTGAGGAATCGATCTGCCATCATGGTGGGAACACCGCAGGCAGGATTTTCACATTGCCCAAAGTGCGGTGCTCGTGGGTGGAGTTCGAAGCCACACTGAGCCATGAGAGATCAAGCATAACCAAAGGGCCATTTCACACATGAACATCAGAATATAAGAGCTTGCCTCTTGCAGGAACGAGTTCCACAGTTTAACTATGCGCTACACCAAGAAGGACTTTCCCCCCCTCTGTCCTGAATCTCGCAACATTCAGCTTCGTCCCCCAAAGTGGACATCTCAGCAGAGGAAATGCCCAGGTGAAGCAGAACTACCTGGGCTTGCCTTCACACTTCTCTGTACTCAAGATGATGCCACGTTTCTCCTTTGCTATTTCCATTCCTATTGTCCTCCTACTCTCAGAGGAAGGCACATTTATCCTCCCCCTACACTTGAAAAACGGGGCATTGTTTTGCCTCTCTTTGATTTGAGGTCCAAAAACAGTTATAGGAAACTGTTCAGCAGATGTTTTACAGCATGAAATTCGGTGTGCGGGGGGGAGAGCGTCTGGATTTTTGTTGGAGCATCTATATTTAGACCAAATGCTTCCTCTGATTGAAGGTTTGTTCTGGCAAAGGAGTGACAGGGGAATTCACATTCTGATTGTAATATTTGTTTTCTGCTACACACACACACACACACACACACACACACACACGTCCTTCCTCAGTTGGCCAATACATTAAACAGTCTGACTGCACGAGTTAATAAGGCCGATTCCTAAGGGAGGGATTGGGAATTACCGTGTCGCAAAACATTGTCGCACAATTTCACAGATGCCAAGTAAAGGGGGAAGGGGAAACAATCCCTTTCCCCATTGTTTTCAAGTTGCTGGGCAGAGAGAACATTTGCCCATGGACAAAGGACAGCCAATGCATTTAAAACAACAACAACAACAACAACCAAAAGAAACACCCACTTTGTCACCATTTTCTATAGCTCACTGGATATACTAAAGAGCACACTGATGCTAAGGAAGGTTGACCTAGGATGGTGCAGGATTTGATGTTTAGGGCTGGGTTTAACCATGGCTCATCTCCATGACAGGCCTTGGGCAACTATCCTGGCAATCTTTCAAATGCCAGGCTGATAATGGAGACGTTTCCTGGTGGAGTTGAGAAGAACCATCAGTCACCGAGGTAAGTGTTTCATAATGCTCTTCCGGACTCCTCTTAATCACCGGTTCCTGGAAGGGGACCTGCTCAGTGTCTTGAACCTGCCTAGAAGTCTAGTTTGGAACTGGTATTTCCATGGCCTGCTGGGATTCCCCTCCTGCAACACACACACCTTTTTTATCTTTTTGGTGCTGCAGACGTAGGCACTCCAGCCATGGAAGAAGTTGTGCATTGGCCTGGAAGGAAGGCCCTGTTGACTTTACCAGACCGACTTATCATTTCCCCATCAGCTGATCCCAAGGATGTGTGGATAGCTTTCGAATCACAGAATCCTGGAGTTGGGAAGGAACCCAAAGAGTAATCTAGTTCTGTCCACTGCAATGAAAGAATCACAGCTCAAGAATTCATGTCAGATGGCCATCCAACCTCTGTTTCAAAACCTCCCATGAAGGAGAGTCCACCATTTTCCCAGGTGGTCCATTCCACTGCTGAAGAGCCCTTATCATCAGGAAGCTCTTCCTAACCTTTGGTCAGAATCTCCTCCTTTGTCAGCCGCTGCCCCCTGGAGCAGCAGAAAACAAGCTTGCTCCATCTTCCATGGGACAGCCCTTCAGATACTCAAAGATGGCTCTCATGTCACCTCTCAGCAAGGCTGGTATAATGATGAGGCTCAGACACGCAGAGAGGCAGCGGAAATCCCTGAGATGCTGCTCTTGTGGTTATCCCACCCACCCCACTGCCTCTGCCACCACCAGAGAAGCAGCACCAGAACTGGCACTGATTTCCATCGAGATCTCATGAGATCTCCCTACGTATTTCTCCTCTGGTGTCTCATCCCTGTTGATCTCAGATAATTTTACTGCAGGCCGCTGTGACGTCGTCATTTTTGAGCGAGTCGGTGGTTTAGCAACACCCTTATGAATGATGATTTTAAAAATTACATTTCCCTCCTAACCATATTAGGTGCTAACTCAATGAAAACTACATGGATGGCAACTATGATGAATTGCACTTCTGGGCCTCTGTTCATGGGTCCTCTCACTTGACCACTCCTCTTGGATGCATCCTGATAACTTCCATACCTGGTTTACACCTGCAGTCAGTGCCTATGGCATCCTGGGATTACCTGGATGCCGGTGAAGGGGTCACCAGAGGCAGAGATACAGCATAACAGGCTAGTGGTGGAGAATCTCTAGCCTAAGGGGCAAATGCAGCCCCTAGGCCTTTCTTTCTGCCCCCAGGGAGTCTCTGTACACCCTGAGCCTTGCTTATGCGCCGGCTTGATATGTGCACTGAAGCCATCGGCAGAAACTGACGTTCCAGTTCTTTGTCCAGCAAGGAAAGTCAGGATAATAACAGAACCATAGAACTATAGAGCTGGAAGGGACCCCCAGGGTCATCTAGTCCAACCCCTTGCAGACCCTCCATGTCCCTATTTTCCAGGGACAGTCCCGGATTTCTGATTTGATCCCAGAATGTCCCCCTTTGCATTAGGGCATCCCTATTTTCATTGGAGAAATGTTGGAGTGTATGGAGTTATCCGACCTCTGAGCCATCTGAAGACAACCCTGTATGGGGAGGTTTTATTATGTTTAATGTTTTATTATGTTTTCATATAAGTTGGAAGCTGCCCAGTGTGGCTAAGGCAACTCAGTGAATTGGGTGGAGTATAAATAGTAAAATTATTATTATTATTATTATTATTATTATTATTATTATTATTATTATGGAATAGGAAGCACCTATTTCCATCAGAGAAATGTTGGAGGGTATGCCTTTGCAAGCAGGAATCACAACTAAAGCATCCATGACAGATGGCCATCCAAGCTCTGCTTGAAAACCTCCAACAAAGGATAGTCCACCACCTTCTGAGAGAGTCCATTCCACTGTCAAAGCTAGAAATGTATCACTTTGGCACCATTAGGAGAATTATCTGCTCTGGTCCCTCTGTTGCAGTCAAAGCCTCTCCACCCCTTTCCAGGCACCAACAGCTTGTTTATTGTCCAAGGGCCAGGCTGGAGATGGCAAGGGGAAAAAATCCTGAGTTGAGGGACTTGTTCCCTTCCTAAGAGATGATTGTTCTCAAGCAGACAGCTTTTTAAATAGCCAGCTTTAAAGTGAGTTTTTAAAAGGAGGGGAAACCCCTTGGATTCCATCTGGGATGGCTGCAGAATGAAGCATCTGATTCACAGGCATCTCTGTGACCCCTTTATAGGGGAGTCCTTCATCCCAGTAGTGCAAGGCGGTGACACAAGCATTTCCGGGCACAGTGGCTTTGCACGCCATCCCTTCACCCAAGCCTGACCCCGTCTTTGATGGGCTCCTCATCTCCAGCCATTGCCGGACAACCTGTTGTTGATGCAGGATTTATTCTGACTGCTTTGTGCAAAATTTGCACATGGGTTCTGCAATGCCTGCTGCTAGTTGAGCACTGGCTACGGTGTATTTGATAGGAGGTTATATAAAACAATTGTTACCCCACCCTTTCTCATGCGTTTCCCTATCCCTTATCAGAACACCACATGTCCAGTTCCCCCCCCCCCCTCACTCTTTGTGTGTTGAATTGTGCAACCTGTGGTGGGACTTGAACCTCCCTGAACTGCACGTTGCAGTTTTCCTACCGCATCATGTGCATGGAAATGTGAGACTAAGGGGAAAGTGCCCATAAAAATGCACACATACAAAAAAAAGTGTGCATGTTGAGAGAAAGGCACCCTAAAAAGTGGGGGGGAATTGTCGGGAGGGCTGAAAAGAGATTCTCAAATAGATGTGGACATTATGAGAACTGGGTATATAACATTGGTAAAATGAGAGGAATTGAAATGAACAGATTCCTGTCCCATCGATATGAGAGGCTCAAACCCAGGGGTCAGGGACCCAGGTGGTGCTGTGGGTTAAACCACAGAGTCTAGGGCTTGCCGATCAGAAGGTCGGTGGTTCGAATCCCTGTGACGGGGTGAGCTCCCGTTGCTCGGTCCCAGCTCCTGCCCACCTAGCAGTTCGAAAGCACATCAAAGTGCAAGTAGATAAATAGGGATCGCTCCGGCGGGAAGGTATTTCCGTGCGCTGCTCTGGTTCGCCAGAAGCGGCTTTGTCATGCTGGCCACATGACTCGGAAGCTGTCTGCGGACAAACGCCAGCTCCCTTGGCCTATAGAGCGAGATGAGCGCCGCAACCCCAGAGTCGGACACGACTGGACCTAATGGTCAGGGGGCCCCTTTACCTTTAACCCAGGGGTCAACAAAATTTTTCAGCAGGGGGCCGGTCCACTGTCCCTCAGACCTTGTGGTGGGGCTGGACTATATTTTGGGGGAGGAAAATGAACAAATTCCTATGCCCCACAAATATCCCAGAGATGCATTTTAAATAAAAGGACACATTCTACTCATGTCAAAACACGCTTAATCCCAGACTGGGCTGGATTTAGAAAGGCAATTGGGCCAAATCCCCCGGGCCTTAGTTTGCCTACCCATGCTCTAACCTACTAGCTCAGGGGTAGGCGACCTAAGGCCCAGGGGCTGGATGTGGCCCAATGGCCTTCTCAATCCGGCCCGCAGATGGTCCGGGAATCAGCATGTTTTTACATGAGTAGAATGTGTCCTTTAATTTAAAATGCATCTCTGGGTTATTTGTGGGGCCTGCCTGGTGTTTTTACATGAGTAGAATGTGTGCTTTTATTTAAAATGCATCTGGGTTATTTGTGGGGCATAGGAATTCGTTCATTTTTTCTCTCTTCAAAATATAGTCCGGCCCACCACATGGTCTGAGGGACAGTGGACCGGCCCACGGCTGAAAAAGGTTGCTGACCCCTGTACTAGCTAATGGACCATTGGTGGGACGATTAAGAAAATACTTACTGTTTGCTGGGACTGGATCTTAACAATGTAGCCAAGATAGTAATTCTCATATGCAACTTTGCAGAGTTTCCTGTGAAGAGAGATCAATGATTAAACCACTCTATGAATTGGAGCCCTGGGAGTGGAAATAGGGGTCCTTCTATGTGGGATGGAGCAGCCGAGGACAACATTCCTTGTTTGCCTAGAGTGGACACAGACAGGGGGATGTTGATCCAGCCTGTTGAACTTCCTGTTACACCTGGTTTGGAGCATCCTCCCCCTGTGTGTGACCAGGTAGGAGGGCGTGACCCTTGCAGACCCCCAAAAAGGTCCAGTCATGCAGCCATCTCCCTTTGCCTTCCTCTTGATGCCATGCTCTCTTGATACTGGTGTATTTTGCTGTCTACTGGCTCTCAGCCACCAGGAAAATGGGCTCATTCCCATATGGGATGAACTCAAACCCTTTTCTGTAACTCTAAGCTAAAGGCTGCCTCCAGGGATCCAACTGTGAACTGAATGTGAGTAAACTTCTTATTACTTTTAAAAGAAGCTTCTTGTGTCTTTATTCTTTTTAGGAGGGATAAAGGGGGACTTGCCAGGAACAGAACCCAATCTGAACAAAGCCAGATTGGATTGCTTAAGTAAAGAGATTCAAATGAATCTACCAACTAGCATCTATCAAATGAATCTACCAACTAGCATTGGGGAATGCACTCTGCTGCTGACTCACAAGTGTGAGTTAAGAAGGATGCAATTTAATCAATATATCCTCTCCTAGTATCTACAACATTCACACATTTTTAGCCACTCTCAGCACCGTTAACAAACTACAACTCCCAGAATTCTTAGGGGAAATCATGGCCGTCAACGTGGTATCATAGCACTTTAAATGTGTGGTGTGAATCTGGCCTAAGTCCAGCTGTCTTTCACTGAAGGTCTCTCCTGTGAGAGGGATGCTCTGCCCACCCACACAAGGAGCGAACCAAAAGCACTTCTGGCGTTTCCCTGAACCGATGAATTTCCTTGTAACGGAACCCACAGCGAGGAGAGGCAACTGGGGGGTTGTTTATGTGCTCCACCATCTCGCTTTCTCTCACAGCGTTTAGCACCACGAGGAGGCAATTTTCAACAGATCCTCTGTGTCTGCACACAGCATAGAGTGCCCTTTGCTGAATAATGCATGGTGTTCCGGTGCGCACAGATGAAGCCTAAGTGGCCACAGGGAGAAACTGTCTCCAGGGAGGTGGTGTGATCAATGCCCGCCTGGCTTTAATGCACGCCTTCCCTGGGCAGGTCCCTGATGGCTGTATTTGCACACATTCCCCCAGTTGTGACAAGTACCGGCCGCCATCAGTTCCCCACACTTCACCCCCCATGTCTCCATTTCCCACTCAAGGCTCAGTTCTTCAGATTAATAATGCAAGCCATAATTAAACCACCTCTCTTATCATCAGCTCATTGGCGGGCCCGGCAAGAGACTGGCTTCCCAGCAAAATCCCCACTCCACCCACAGCTTCAAACTGGGTTGCCGCTCTTTAGATGGCTTATTCCTGTGGTGGCCTAAGTAGTCACCTTTCCCTAATGATGGATTTGGGTTTCCACAACAGACCTGAGTGGTAGACGTAGGAAGAGTGCAAGGTTGCAGACAGGTTAGGAAGAGAGCGATTGGCCTTCTGCAGGAAGGTGATTTGGCAGTGGGAACCAATGGTGGCGGGTGCTTCATTGAGCTTTCGTCCTGATTTCCCCCTCCCACACACAAAGCCTGTGGGGAATCGGCATCTGTTCTGATTTGTGTGTGCAGATTTTATAAGACACTGCACGGTTATGCTACACATTCTGATGCATTTCCCCCGCACTTTCCTTATTGCAAAAAGTCTGGCTTTGTTGCACCAGAACACCAAACCCATTTCAACTGTGCAATCGGAATTTGCCGGTGTGTGATCAAATTGTGCCCCCAAATAGCAACCGTCTGGGGGAGCCCCCAGTCAGACAGATGATGCAGCAGAGTTATCTGCCCAGAGCAAAAGCTAGAGGCAAGCCCAGAACAGGGACTCTTGCAGAGATCCAGTGAGCCTCCTCCTCCTCCTCCTTTGTGTATGGTGCCTCAGGGGTCACAGGAGTCTTTAATAATTCAATTTACTTCATTCCACAGGGTAGGCTAACCAGTCTCTCTCTGGCAAGGGCACTCCAGCAAACTGAACGACTCCTTTGCATCTCTGACAAAACTTCAGAGCTCAATACAGATTGCTTTATTACAGAACAAAAAAACACTTCTTCACACAGCATAGATGATCAGTGGATGGTCTGCTGCCAAAAATTTTGACCTAGACCATTTTAAGTTGGATTATGATACACATTTACAGAAGATGATAAGCTTATTGGGCTCTTTGAACCTTCTGCTCAAGAAGCAGTACAAATGGGACCTGCAATGAAATGTTGATGTAATGGAGTCCTTCTATTCTGGGTGCCGGCCAATTGCCAGCCATGGCCCCTTTCAATGTATTCCATTCCTTTCCCCTCCTCCCAGTTTTCCATTCTCCCCACCCCACTAAAACAGACAGGGAAGCCTTCCATGTCCACTCCGCAAGCCCAGTCCTCACTGGGTTTGTTATTTGCAGGGGGCACTCCCCTGCCCAGAGACACCCCCCCCAAATTGTTTTTCTGCTTCTGCAAACCTCGGCATTCCCCTGAGCCTGCTGGTGCTTCTCCCCTCCCCCCTCCCATTGTGTTTGGATCATGCCAACTACAGAACTCACTGCCACAGGAGTCAGTGACGGCCACCAACTTGGACGGCTTTGAAAGAGGGCTAGACAAATTCATGGAGGGGAGGGCTATTGATGGCTACCAGTAAGGATGGCTCTTCCCTCTACAGCTGAAGGCTTCTGATTACCAGTTGTTGGGACAGCAGGAGGGGAGAGGGCTCTTGTGATCATATCCTGCTTGTAGGCTTCCCACAGTTTGGCTGCTGCGAGAACAGGATGCTGGAGTAGATGGGCCTGATCCAGCAGACTTGTCTTAGGTTCCTATGCCCCCTTGAAGAAGGGAGTGAGCTTTCGGGCTACTGCCGCCTTCCTCAACCTGGTTCCTCACAGAAGGTTTGAGCTACAATTCCCATTGATCCTGTTGGGTTGCTTGGGAGTTGTAGTCTGGCAGGGAAGACAACAGCAGGGGAAAGCTGTTGCCTTTGCACTCCGCTTCCCAGAAGTGTTCAGTTGGTCACTTTTGGAGGAAAGACTGTGTGGATCTTTGGGCTGATCCAAAGGGACTCATCTTCTGTTCTTAGCATGTGACTTCTTTTAACCTGGATGGGTAAGAATCGGACCCTGGGGGGAGGGGTGTTCAATAGCACACCTTCCAGGGAAACAGTCATCATGACAGTTATTAGAGATTTTTAAAAAACCACAGATGTTCCAAATGGTCTGAAATGTGTGTTTGTTTAGTTGGGTTTTGCAAATGCTCTTAAATATGGTATTTTATTTTATTTTAAAGGGCCTTGTTTTAACTTGTTCAGATGACTCTGGGCTCCTTTAGGAGGAAGAGTGGGATAGAAATTTAATAAATAAATAAAAAGCAAACGCCCTGCTCTTTGATATTTCAAGGCAGGAGGAGGAAGAAAGGGAGGCTTCGCTGCCATCAACTTCCTCGGGTCTGCTGGCAAACAGGGATGCAGAAACACCTGTCACCCAGATGTGGAGCCAGGCAGCACAGAGGACGAACATCTGTACCACATGCCACATGCCAACACAGGATAGGGAGGAGGAGACATTACTGTCCAGATAAGAGCGCAGACAGAGGGACCTGCTGTATTGACTTTCCCCTGGCACTGACCTCTTTGATTCATTTCAGGGACAGCCCAGCCACGAAAAGGAGCTGAGGGACGGCTTCAACAGGAAGAACCATTTTCCTTCCTTGAGCCTTTCTGTCGCAGCAGGATTCAAATCTCTGGTGAACTTTGAAGTTCCACTAGCTTTGGGGAAGCGATGCACAACTGTTAATTGTTGCTTAACCATCTCTCTGACCTCCCCACCCCCATAGGCTGGGTTTGCATTTAACCAAGAGGAAGCTTTTTTTGGGGGGGGGGGAGTTGCAATGTCTCCCACCAGTTAACAGGAGTCAGTGTTTTCATTGTAATAAGCTGTATGTTCTCAAAGAATCAGAGATGGTCACCACTCCAACCCCCTGCAATGCAGGGATATTTGGACAATGTAGGACTCAAACCCATGACCCTGAGATTAAGAGTCTCCTGCTCTACCAACTGAGCTATCCCAGAGGACCTGATCAAATAGATAGCTTAATTTATCTTTATATCTTTTAATTCTGTTAATATTTAATTGTTGTTGTTGTTGTTGTTTTAAAAAATGATTGCTTCTGCCTCCCTCACCCCACATCCAGCCATGTTTTTGGCTGGTTCTATTTTAACTGTAAACTGCCTTGAGTCCCTGTCAGGGGAAAAGGTGGGATATAAATAATAGAATCATAGAACTGTAGAGTTGGAAGGGACCCTGAGGATCATCTAGTCCAACCCCCTGCAATGCAGGAATATGCAGCTGTCCCATGTGGGGATCAAACCTGCAAACTTGGCGTTAATCGGCACCACGCAAATAAATTTATTTATAAAAACTCAGGGCTCCAGTGTGGAGCTTTGTAGGAGTGCTGAGTCCTTTCAGACTCAGTTTCTAGGGGACAAAGGATACCCCTACCCCCCAACAGACTTCCTTTAATAATAACAGCAATACTAATAGCGATAGTAGTAATCAACATTTGTGTAACACATTTGCAGATCATCCTTGGCCAGATTACCCACACACAGGACCGGTGCTAGGGTTTCTTGCGCCCTAGGCGAGACCACCTTCTGGCGGCCCCCGCCGCCCGCCCCCCACCAAAGCCTGCTTTATCAGGAGGTGGGGGTGGTGGAGAGGCAAGCAGCAGTTTCTCTGCTGTAGCGGAGAAGCTGCTGCTCACCCGTCCCGCAGCCTGCCCCCGCCAAAGCCTGCTTTAGCGGGAGCCAGGGGGTGGTGTAGGGGGCAAGCAGCACCTCTCTGCTACAGTGGAGAAGCTGCTGCTAGCCCCCCCCCCCGCCCCCCCGCCCAAGCCTGGCCAGAGCCCCCTCCATTTTTGTGCCCTAGGCAATCGCCTAGTTTGCCTTAATGGACGCGCCGGCCCTGCCCACACAAGAAGACCTGTCTCATGTAGCCTCACACTCCTTGTGTTCCTGGTTCAATATCCAGAGTCCCTAGCTCAGAGATGCTCAGAGCCTTTTTCATTTCAAGGGCCAAGGTCCCTTATGGCTAACATTGGGGCGTGGGTGTACACATACACACACACACACACACACACACACACACACACACACTAGCAGTGGGTGGAGCCAAAGCCTCATGCACCACCCCATTGGCTGTGTTCTGGGCTTAACCACAGCCAATCACACACAAAAGACCCCCTTCCTTCACAGTTCATTTAACTCTCTCTTTAATGTTAATAGAGTGATTTGCATGAGTAACAGCTGTAGTGCATCAGCATAAAAATACACGGGGTTTTTTAAAACAAAACAAAATGCAGTACTTAATACAAAGGACTTACTGAAAGTAATGAATCTGAATTCTCTGCAGACTCATTAAACATGGCTCATTACTTCCAGTACAACCCTCGTAATTTGAACAATGGCGCTCATGATCCCACACACATTTCTCCAGAAGGAACCCTGTTCATTTAATGATGATTGACTCTGGAGTAAGCTGGGTGCAGGATTTGGGCTGTAATTTTTTGTTCAAAAAAATATCCTGCCAAAAAGGTTGCTCAGTCCTCGATCTCACAGAAGCCGCGGCAGGACACCTCAAAGGCATTTTGATCCCAGCTGCTGGCAGGGTTATCTCCCTGAAATGGAAAAGGAATGTCCAGATTATATATCCAGCGTTGGATAAGTTCCATTCTTATGGTGTTCAGATCTGAAATATCCTCTGCATCAAAGGCCGGGCAGAATATAGAACCCTTTGAATAATTTCCTGAGTTAAAATAGCTGCAAGGAACGATGAGCTCTTTATATCCGCAGGGTTAGCTTAGAAGGTGTATGCACCCCCACCTGGCGTGGGCATATTTCACCATATATGGGTAAATGTGGAAATCTGGAAGGGGTGAGTTTTTGACAGAAAATTCTGGAGCTTAATTGCTGCAGCCCTTAAAACATGCATTCAAATTTTAATCCTGCCCTTCTTCCAAGGCAGGCACAGGTCGACACAGGGCTGGCTGCGGGTTTGAGGGGGAAGTTGTCAGACTGGATCCTGCAAACCTTTTTGCATCAACCATGGAGGTTGCTGCCTTTGAAAGGGCACTTGACCCACAGACATCCATCCCAGGTACCAGAGCCCATTACCGTCAGGGCCATCAGTGCTGCCTCCCCAACCGCTCCGTGGTGGCAGCAGTGGCATAATGCAAGTGTACCAGTGCAGAAGCCATTGACGTTTCCCACAATGCAATGCCCCAAGGATAGCACCATTCTGGAATGTAATGGGGAATTAAAATGATTGGCTCCCAGACCTCCGCAGGGCACGGGTGGGGGGGCTGTCACTCTGCTTTCCTGCAATGACACACTTTGGGGATACTGAGGGACCCAGGTGCCCAGCGCTTACCAGCTCAGAGCGCTGTTAAAGGAGGGCATGCTAGGATTCTAGTCCCTGGCACCTGCCTCAGAATGGCATATGATGCTTGCAGGTCTGGGTTGATTAATAATCATGCTTCACCGATCTCTCTAGTCTGTCACTTAGCTTGAAATTGGGGTGGGGAGCATGCTATTCAAAAAAGGGGGGTGCTTAAGGTCACAATTTATTTATCTGTGATTTCTGCATTGCAGGGGGGGTTGGACTAGATGACCGTTGGGTTCCCTTCCAACTCCATGAATCTATGATTCCATTGTGAAGAAAAAGCAGCTGTGGGGCCCTGATCCAGAAAGTCAGTGGAGTGGTTTTGTAGTGTGTATATGTTTCTTTATGGCCTGATCTAAGTATTTTGCGAATACTGTACGTTTGTTTTTCTTGTTTGATCTTTTTGTAAACTACTTTGATGGGCTTTTTTAAAAAATTCAAGCAACGTATAAATTTTATGGATAAAATAAAATAAAACAAAGAGGCAACAAAAATGAAGACTTACTGAGGGAAAATTAGCATGGCATCTGTGAAGGGAAATCCCCCCCCCCCCAAAAAAACTTTTAGAGTTCTTCGTGGGTGTCAATGGGCTCATAGGCAAAAGTGATCTGGTAACCTTAACTTCCTGGTTTGTTTTTGTTTTTAAAGCGCATCTAGCACCTTGATATAACTTAGTAGTGGGAGCAGGCGGCAAAAGGACAAGTCATTTTATAGATGGGTAACCAGTTAAGGAACAGGAAGCTGAAGGCAGGGGTCATGAATGAACGGTTCTCACAATGAACGGAAGTGAGCAGCAGGGAGGTCTCCCTTTATTCCCAAATAATCTTGAGTCAGGGTGTTTCCTGAGGTAGCCAGGATTATGAATGATACCAAACCGCTCAAGATGTCTGTGCATGGTCCACCCCCCCCCCAAGCCAATTTGTGGCTTCAGTTTATAAATACAGTATAGATCAGACCCAATCTACCCTGGCCGGCTGGACCAAACCATATCCAAATCCACTGTGACTGGGAAATGACAGATCTCTGTAAATAACACCTTTGGGACTTGAGAGTTGGAGACACAGAAGCCCTTTTAAAAAAAAAAAACCACCCCAAAATCCGTTCAGCAAAGCAGCTAAGGGCCAATAGAGCCACCATAGCTCAGAATGGAGGCGGGACCCTGCATTGCAGGGGGGTTGGACTAGATGACCCCTGGGATCCTTTCCAACTCGACAATTCTGTGTTCCCACGACTCTGTCCACCTGGGCAAGGGGAAAGGGGCAGGCGAATGAGCTATTTTGTTCTGCCCCCCACCCCACCCCACCCCACCCCGCCGCCCAATATGGCTTCTATCGGAAAGACAGTTTCATTTGGATGGGCTCCTGGCTTGCATAATTGCATTTGTCGGTGGCACCGCGCCAGGTTTCCCTAGCTGCGCTGCTGCTGGCGGTGCGCGGACGAGGGCGGGGGAGAGAAAGATGGCTTTATCCAGCTGCCCCTTGCCTGCTGCGGCCCTGGCCACACCCCTCTCTCCATTTGGAGAGGCGCCTCTGCTAGGAGCATTGTGGTAGCTCCATCCTCTTTAGTCCCAGCCAAGAGGACTCTGCCAGGTAGTTAGTTGGATCAGAGTCCTGAGCCAGGCGTGGAAAGCAAGAAAACCTCCTCCAGCCGCGCGCAGCATTTTTCTCTCCTCTCTGCCCAGGCAAGTTGCAAAGGAAGCCAGTATAAAACTTTTACTTCTTGGTAATTTCTTCCTATTTCTTGCTCTCCCCACCCCCCACCCCTTGGAGTTTGGGTGCACTGATAACCCACGATGCTTTATGACCTATGACTCGCTTTTTCTTCCAGCACTCCGTGGGGAAGGGGTTGCAGAGAAGGGAGGGAACGTTGCAATCCGGAGTCAGTCACCCATTCCAACTCCCGCAGTGGAGAGGTGCTTTGTACAGGTGACAGATAAAGCAGGGAGGGAAGAAGCTTGTTTCTGGGCTCAGTGGCCGGATCTAAATTTTCAAGCTTTGTCATTGCTCGGTAGGTGGATATGCCGCAGGGTGTCCAGAGTTGGGGGGGTGTGCTTAGTTGCTATGGTTTGTGTCCAGTGTTACCCCTACTCAGAGTAGACCCGTTGAAGTTAATGGATATGATGAATTAGTTTCAACGAGTCTCCCCAGGGAAGAACTTTCGATACAACCCTATTTATTAGTAGTAGTGATAATAAAAATATTACCTTTTTAACATTAGTTTTTATTAGATCTTTCAAAGGTTTTTTAACAAGTTTACTTCACATGCAATATATCATTCACTTATATTTTTCTTTTTGACTTCCTGTCCTTCCAGCCCTGATGTTTTTATTCTTATCCTTAATTGCTGCATTATACAATATTAGCATTAATCTTATCAATCATCAGCATTGGATGGCATGCTTTAGGATTCTTATGCAGATATATTTGGTGTCTGTTTTGAAGCATCCTCATTCTCTCCACGCCCCCCCCTACTTCCCATTTCCTCTTCTTCTCTTCCAATTGACAAGAATAGTAGCAGGAAAATGGAACTTGAATGAAGAAGAGGCAAAGCTGTCGGTCTCGGTTGCCTGTGTCAGAAATGGACCAGTACATCATTTCTGCAGGAAGAAAATAGTGCATTACGAAGAACAGTCTCCCAGCATGACCAGTATTTCTGGGAAGCATTATGGGAATTTTTAGCTCCAGCTTATGTTTTCCATTTTGTTTTCTAACCTGGTGCATTGTGCGCAACTAGTCCCCAAACTCTTCGAGGCTAAATTCCCAATTTACTTATGTATTTATTGCATTTATAGTTTGCCTTTCCTCCAATGAGCTCCTGTAGTGCGTGTGGTTCTCCCCCCTCCCCATTTTACCTTCCCAACAACCCTGTGGGGTGGGCTAACCTGAGAACCGAGCTGTCCTTTGTTTTTAAACTACCCACTGGAGAGTTAATAACAAGAACAGCTTCGTCCTACAACATGGAAGCATGAGATAATGTGATTCGTCCAAAAAGAGAGAGGAAAAAAATTCTGCCCAGGCAAATAGTTCTTACCTTTCCCACCACAAGTTGCTGATTGAGACATAATGTGCGATTCTACCATGCTTTTAAAAGCATTGGGCAATACTGTCAAAGGCTGCAATTCCTTGGAGGCAGGAATTGCAGGAATCCCTCTCCCCTTGCTTAATGGCTCTTAAGGAGCATTGCCTCTGAAGGCCTGCCACTTTCATCTTATAGGTGTCTGCAGACAGATGACTTGTGTGGTTAATTAAAGGTAGGAAACTGATGAGGATCATAGCCATAACTGGGTCTAACCTCTCCATCGACTCTGGGCCTGGCTGGCCCCTTTGACCTGACTGATGATATGCATTGCCCCTGGTCTGCAAATGATGTTGTATAGACCACAATTATTTTCAATTCAAGAAGTTAAGAAATGAATACCAAAGGCAAAAAGAATGGAGGCCTTTTGTGGACTTTAAAAATAAATAAATATTACAGTCAAATTGCAGGCAGGATTTGAGATAAAAGCAGAGGAAGAAAAATGATAAAATAATTGTAATAGAGAAACTTTTTTGTAACAGATGAATGTAGGAGAAAAGGTCTGAGTAAAAACACTGTTGAGGTGAGGGTGGGAAGGCAACGTAGGAAACAATGTGTTTGATTGGATGGTTATTGTTGGAAACATTTGAAAATTTTAATCTAAAATTTAATTATATATATATATATATATTCACCAAAGGCGAAGACTGGAAGCAGATATCATGCTGGTCACAGGGGCTGTCATTGAAAACAGCAAGTCACTTTTTAAAAAAATGCTGCCTTTCCTACAGGGATCTCCCCCCCCCCCCCGCTTTCCAATTTATCCTCAGAACAACCCTGCAAGGTAGGTTAGGCAGAAAGATGGTGACTGGCTGAAAGTCAGCCCAGGAGCAACAATGCGAATCTGAGTTATGTCCAGCACACCAACTGCAGCACCCCACCCCACAAAAGCTCTTCTCTTTTCTCTCCCCAGTCATGTTATACAACTGCGTAGTAAATGATGTAATCACTGGGGGTGTTTCCTTCCTCATGGCAGCCAGCTGTGTGGAGTTGGGGAAGGGAAGGGCACCAGGAGGACAACATCATGGGATGTGCTTCCATGGCAAACTGGAGAGCTTGAGCTGGGGTTGCCCTTTGGGAAGCTGGCTCTCCTTCCTTAGCATCCCATTTATTTCTGCCTGTAGCCTAACAGGTCTCCCCCTTCCCACTCCAATTAATTGGTAGAATCATCAGCTGAACCTTTAATCAGTTAATTGCCGAGGGTTCGAGGTGTGCACTTGTCTAATTCTGTGAGTCTGTCTTTGGTTCTGGTATGTTACTGTAAGAAGGTGTGGAAAATAAAATCTTAAAGTTGGACTTCCTTTGCCTAACAATGAGAGGTGGGGTTTTAGACCATATGTTAAGTGTCTTTAAAAAAAGGCACCTATCTGAGTGATATGCATTCATGATTCCTGCATTGTAGGGGGTTGGACTAGATGATGCTGGATTTCCCTCCAACTCTACAATTCTGTGATTCATTTAAACTGAGTTAATTAGTCGGTTAAATGGCAAGCAGTAAACGAACAAACAGCCAAGAAGGTTAAATTGCTTGAGAGCCCTGCTATCCATTGCACCTTTTCAGCCATCCACATCTTCCTTTAATTATCAACTGGCTCCTGCACTCTGGGACTGAGACCCAAAGTGGAGCAGTCCTTTGTGGCTTTAATGGTCACCCACAACCTGCAATCTGTTGGGTTCCTCGCAAGTGCCCTTGCACTGACCTCCTGCCTTGTCAGTTTTACCAACCGCCTCTTCCTTGCTGTTGATTGTGATGTTCGCCAAAACTAATTACGCCTTCATAGCCCCTGCCTCTCATGTTCTCAGAGGCTAATGGTGAGCAGAGGAAGGCAGGATATGGGATTTTATAAGCAGAAGAAGCCCCCCTTCCCAGGCCTGGACCAAATTGAAGAAAGCCAGAACTCGTTAGCGTGTGTATAGCTCGACTGGAGTATGTACCTGTAGTAGCTCCTCAAATTCATTGGCCAGGATAGGTGGCTTGCTTGTTGGAGATGCAGAGTGGAAACTGGCCACTGTGGGCTTATGGAATGATGTCAATTTGGGGTTAAGGTCGGCGGTTCGAATCCCTGCGACAGGGTGAGCTCCCATTGCTCGGTCCCAGCTCCTGCCCACCTAGCAGTTCGAAAGCACGTCATAGTGCAAGTAGATAAATAGGAACCGCTCCAGCGGGAAGGTAAACGGCGTTTCCGTGCGCTGCTCTGGTTCGCCAGAAGTGGCTTTGTCATGCTGGCCACATGACCCGGAAGCGGTCTGCGGACAAACACTGGCTCCCTCGGCCTATAGAGCAAGATGAGCGCCGCAACCCCAGAGTCGGACACGACTGGACCTGATGGTCAGGGGTCCCTTTACCTTTACCTTTATTCCAAAGGGCAGGAGCCCGTGTTGTCTGGTGGCTGTGAGTCTGATGTGATAATTGGGAAGTCCCAGATTCAAATATTGCCACTTCTACGGGCTCATTTAAGGCCACCCCATGAGCTCATGACAAGCCATGTTCCCACCTGCAACACAGAGATAATATGTGGGGATAATAATATTGATCTACCTTACTTGGAGGTTTAAAAGGTAATGAGCTTTGAACACCGAAATGCTGTAGTAAGAATAACAGCCAACGCTAGTCCTGCTCAGAGAAAGTCCATTGAAGTTAATGGATCCGACTAACTTAAGTTCATTAGTTTTGAGTAGAACTTCGTTCTATACTACCTGTTGTTATTAGGATTATTACTACCACCATATTTTATTAGCTTGTCTAAGGGATGTGGGTGATTGTGTTAGCTCATTTATAAAGATTTTGCTTCACTTGCTCCACTTCACTTTTTGCACAGTCGCCAGCTAGGCTATCTGTTTGTAACTGTGTACAGTATTTGTTTACTTGCACCAAGACACCAAAAGGTTTTGACAAAGGTCGGCTGCAGAGCAATCCTCATTCTTTGCTAAAGCAGCTGGCTTGTTGTTCTAGTAGTTCGAATCATAGAATGGTAGAAAGCCTACTAGTTATGGTCAGTGTCAGCAAAAGGTTTAGAGACCAAGAAGGTCTTGGTGGAGTTGCCCACATTCAGCCCACCATGCAAATATGAGAGCTCTACTGGTATACAGGATTCAATATTAAAGCTTCAGACAATCCAAATGTTTTCTATAAAGCTCCAAGTAGTTAAGAATCATACTCAACAAACTTACTCAGAGTAGACCTATTTAAATTAATAGACTGGAGTTAGTCATGACCATTAATTTCGGTGGGTCTACCCTGAATAAAAGTTAGTTGAATACAATCCTGGGCATGTTGGTTCAGATGTAATTCCAAAAACCTATCTGGGCTGCAGTCTCATTGAACTCAACTGTTCCCTGTGTTTCAGGGGAGGGCAAAGATGTTAAATCCGGGATGGAGAACATGTAGCCTTCCAGATGGTGTTGGACTTCAACTCCCATCAGCCCTAGCCTATGCGGCCACTGGTCAAGGATCATGGGAGTTGTAGTCCAGACACATCACCACTCTCGCTGTCAGACTATCATAGCTTGGAATTCACCCCAAACCATCAAAGAACAGTGAGGACCAGAGAGAGAGAGAGACCTTCCCTGGTGGTTGGATTGACCTCAGCGCTGGATCTTCCTCCTGCTGGTTCAACCAAGCAGCCAACTTCGGCCTTCTCTATAAATGAGGAACTAGTTAAAGTGGCTTTCAATGACCATGGCTTAGCACTGGGATATTTTGTTTGTGTGTTCTTCTTCTGTAATTGAAATATTTGTTACTTACATAGATGGTGCACATTTTGCCAGAGCTCTGCATACTTTCATATGTGTTGGTTCTATACTATTGCATGCCTCACTGCTTTCTTTATCGCTTGTATAATCTCAGGAATATCCATCCATTCATCCATCAGTGAGAGAAGTCCAAGATGCTTAAATTGAGATATTTCTAGCCCTTCAGAGAAAGAAATGAAACTACCAGTTTCTGCCTTTCTTGCCAGCTGTTTCATGTCACAATCAACCATAAGGATTTGTTTTCTTGTTTGAACTGCCCCTATCATCCTAATAAATTGAAATCTGCTTTCCCTTTGAGCTTTAGAGAACTCCACAGTTTCCTTCAGAGCTGAGAGTCTCAAATATTGCTGGGGATGGGGTTTTGAAATGATGAAAAATGACCGTGTTTTGTATGTTCACAAAAATATCAAGTTGACACTGCACTCAAACTTCTGCCATTGAGAGAAGGAGGGGAATATACTAGCAGATTCATTCCCTGCATTGTTTAGTATTCTAAGAAACCAGGAAAGTTTTTTAAGGTTCAGTCTGCCATCGTGATTCTGCAGCTTGGGGCCCCCCAAACCTCTTTCCTTACGAACTTACCTGAACCCTACATGTGTCACCAGAAGCCATTGTCTGTGTGTCTCCAGTGAGGGAGCTATGAAGGGCAGCAATGAAAGAAAGGGCCTTTTCAGTGGTAGCACCCCAATTACAGAACACTCTTTCCAGGGAAACTCAACTGGGCTCAGCATCACCAACATTATCTCCCAGGCCAAAACATTCAGGTGTTTGGATATTCATTTAATCATAATGTAGTATGATCCTGGCCTGTTTTGGAGTTCAGTTCTTGGTAGAGTCAGATTCATTTTATTATTGTTGATGTACACTTTTATTGTTTTTATATTTTATTCTATGTTATGAATTTTAAATGCTTCAGTTGCTGTGCATTTTAATATTTTGTAAGTTGATTTGAGGCAGTCTGTAAAAAGCAATTAAATAATAATGGTACCAGCAACCTCATCTTTTCAGAAGCCTGAGTCCAATGAACAGAGGGTTGTCTCTAATTTAGTGCTAAGGTAAAGTCATATAGCGGGATCCTTGTTCTGCTGGTGAAAGGTTTTGCACTAGTGGGATGTTGTTGCACAAGAGAAGCAGGTTGCTGGTAATTTTGTTGCACAACAGATGGTTGTGCTCATTCCCTCTGTTGCACAACATTACAACCCAACCACCCACTCTACATAAGGGTCTTTGGATCAGCAGACAGAGAACATTGGGTACAGCCTAAATGCAACACAGACAAGAGAATCCACCTTCTGCATCATGTCCATCTCTTGGGAATTCGTTTAACAGGTCCTTTCCCATTTCTGCAGGTTCCTCAAAGATGATGAGTTACTATATGGATACGACTATTGGAAGCCCAGCCCCCTATCCTCTGGCCCGCCCTGCTGTGATGGTAAGGAAGGCTCTGCTGGGCACAGTATTTGGGTGGGGGGGCAACACAAGGCAGGGAATGAACCAAACTCAGCCAGGGTTCAAATCAACTGAGTTTAAACATTCAGAATAAACAGAGGATTCAATTCTGTGAGCGCTTGCTTGGGTGGTTAGAGCATGGCGCTGATATGATAATGCCAAGGTTGCAGGTTCAATCCCTGCATAGGACAGCTGTGTATTCCTGCATTGCGGGGGGTTGGACTAGATGATCCTCAAGGTCCCACCCAACCCTGCAATTCTGTGATTCTATGAATAAGTTCCACTGAACTCACTCAGACTTCAGAGTAAGCAGACTTCCCTACAGGCTGGAGATGGGGAAGAAATTTGATTCAGTGTGTATTTGACGGCAAACCTACATAATCTGTACTTTCTGAATCTGCGTTGCAACTGGTTGACCCTTTGGATCCCTTTCAACCCTACAATTCTATGAAACAAGATGCAAGGGGAAACACAAAGCATCCTTCGAAAGTCACACTTCCTGGTTTTCTACGTGAACTTAAAGAAATGGACTTGGAGGTCGGGCTTGGTTCATGCGTTCATTTCACCCCTTGATATCTCAGCACCTGATAGTCCACTTCACACATGCCTTGGTGTGGGGATAGGCGTTCAGGGTAACCCCCCCCCCTTTTTATTGGTGCTCATGCAAGAAGGATCTCTGGGTGTCTTTCTTGATCCATGTGAAAGGCAGGGGGTGCTATGAGTTTCACATTCCCTGCTGCCTTCCACTGCGAGCAAAGCCCGCTCAGACCAGTGACTCACGACTGAAGATGTGAGCAGCCTCCTTCAAGGAGCGATTCTGAGGAGCAAGAGATCTCTGCAGGGTGTGACCCTCACACTGGGAGCTGCCAGTCAACCCAACCAGAGTGGGGGTGGTTTTCTGATTCCTTTGCTTTGGGGCCTGCTGCCAGTAGAGGAAAGGCCTTTCTCCTCCTCTCAGAAAAGGATGTCTTCAATATATAGAGTGCTTTTGTGCTGGGGTCTGTCCCCAGACATGTGCAACAACGTTGGGCTTCGCTCCTAATCTGCCCCCAGTCATGTACCCTGATCCACCCATCGATGTGCCCCCAAACCTGGCGTCGGCTATTTCCACAAACCCCACCTTTGTAGTTTCAAGAGTTAGCAATCGAGTGGCCATTGCCAAGGAAGAGGAAATGGGTCATGAAACAAAGAGTGCAGGAGAGGAGACAAATTTGTACAAATGTTGCCTCTGCCAATTTATATGAGGTTGCACCCAGGGTTAAAGGCTCTTAGTGGGATCCTCCTTCTGCCGGTGAAGTGTTTCGCACCAGTTGTGCAAGAGTATGGACAAGCAGTTTGCTGAGAACCCCGTCGCACGATAGATTGCACAATCTGTAGCACAATTTCACGCTAGCGCAATGGTCACAACGGATTTCTAAGTTGCGTGATGTTTTTCAACCTCCCTTGCCTGCTGGCTCGACAGCCCCTGAGTTGGTGGACGGAGAACACTAGATACAGCCCTGAGTCTAAATACACACTTCGAAAGAAGGGTCCTGGTTAACTAGTTGGAACCTGGTAGATTCCTGAATGCCCTGGGGGGGGGGGGGGAACGACTTTGCAGAGCCTAGAGCTGTGGTCTCACTGTGGGATGACATTCAAAGAAAATAAGGTCCTGGTTGTATTGAGGTGTTTCTCATGGGAGGCAGAAGAGGATCAGAAGCCAGGAGAGTCATTGGCAGAAGGTCTGCTGAGCCTGCTATTATTTTGGGATAACAGGAAAGAGAGTTTCCTTCCCCTGAACTCAGCTGTCCCAAGCTCTGGCCCCATCTAGGCAACTGTGGTACTCTGGCCTCCCCCATTATCACCCCCCACAAGCTGTTTCCTTGTTACACCTTTTCTTTCCATAGATGGCAAACAGGAGTTGTAGCCAGGATTTTTGTTGGGGGGGGGGGGGGTTTGCAGGCCTTTTGTTGGAGGGGGAATAACCTCAGTTTGCTACGTATCTCTATTTAATTTTATTGATTTAGGGAGGCAGCTGCCGCCCCCTGCCCCCCCCCCCCCGGCTACACCCATGTGTGTCATATTATTTCTGAAAGACCTGCTTGTTTAAGCCGGATCTTGGTGGCCAGTGGTGCCATTGTCCTGCTTGCTTTTGGGGTTAGCAGCGGGGGGGGGGGGGCGCATTGCGGAGTTTTTTTAAGGGCTGTGGTTGATGGTTTTTCCATAGGGTTGCCTCATTCTCGTTTTCTGACACAATCCACGCATCGAAACCCAGCCCTCCTTTGAGATTTGCACTTCTCTGAATTATGCATTGCATTTCTGTAGCCAGGCAGCGGGTGCAAAACAACAAGAATCATAGAGTTGGAAGAGACCACAAGGGCCATCCAGTCCAACCCCCTGCCAAGCAGGAAACACCATCAAAGCATTCCTGACAGATGGCTGTCAAGCCTCCGCTTAAAGACCTCCAAAGAAGGAGACTCCACCACACTCCTTGATAGCAAATTCCACTGCCGAACAGCTCTCACTGTCAGGAAGTTCTTCCTAATGTTTAGGTGGAATCTTCTTTCTTGTAGTTTGAATCCATTGCCCCGTGTCCGCTTCTCTGGAGCAGCAGAAAACAACCTTTCACCCTCCTCTATATGACATCCTTTTATATATTTGAACATGGCTATCATATCACCCCTTAACCTTCTCTTCTCCAGGCTAAACATACCCAGCTCCCTAAGCCGTTTCTCATAAGGCATCGTTTCCAGGCCTTTGACCATTTTGGTTGCCTTCCTCTGGACACGTTCCAGCTTGTCAGTATCCTTCTTGAACTGTGGTGCCCAGAACAAGAACAAACCTTCTGCAACATGGGAGTAGACCCATGGGCTGGTATCCATCCAATTAAGTTCTACTTAGAGTAGACCAATTGAAATAAATGGACCTAAGTTAGGCACGCCCACTACCTTATTAATTAATTAAATGTGTATATTTTTATATTGTAAACTGACCTGTGATCCTTCAACCGAGGATCACAGGTCAGTTTACAATATAAAAATATAGAAACACGTACTGTAGTAACAAACAGAAAACAATAATCACCTCCCATCCCATGTCAGGGATTCTTAAGCAGCGATACCTGCATTACGAGGGTGTTGGGCTAAATGATGCCTCATATAGCCAATGCTTTTTTGAGGGGGTGCTCAAGGGTACGCAGTACTGGCACCTCTTTTTGTTGTTTAAAAATGTGGCACTTACTGCAACAACTTCTACGGGGGGGGAAGCATTGCAGCTCATACAGCACCATATAGCTCAGTTGGTTAGGGCTGAAAATGCCAAGGTTGCAGGTTCGGTCCCCATATGGGGCAGCTGTACGTTCCTGCATTGCAGGGGGTTGGACTACTAGATGATCCTCAGGGTCCCTTCTATCCCTACATGTCTATGATTCTACTCTGAGTAGGACGAGTGCTGGAGGCAACCCTGCAGTGCCCATCTCCCTCCTCTGAGTGTCTCAAAGTTGCCTCTCGTGCACTTGGGGCTACCAAGGTCAACTTGGCCGAAGGGTTCCCAACGATGCACATGTCTGTCAATCTTCCCGGTTTGCTTGCGCTGATCCTCTTGGATCTTCTTGACGTTTGTGATGACACCCAGTTACTGGTAGCCGTGCTCCATGGTGGAATTCTTCTAAGGCCAGCGTTGGCAGTTTTGTTGCTTGAGGATTCTGACTCCGTGATGAGCTGTAGACAGTCAGCATTATTTCCCCGCCTGGGGAATGTTGTGGTTGCTCTGACGGAGCCAGAATTTCGCATGTCGCACTTGCAGGGCTTGATCCTAATAGCTTCTGATATCGGTGGAAGCTGAGCCTGCGTGGGAATCCTCTCCTGAAGCATTAGTCAGTTTCTGGATTAATCCTGCTTGGCATTCCGGGCCCATAAAGCACTCAGAGACATGGCTTGCATGTACTCTTTCCTGAAACGTATAGCCATGAATATACATATGGAGCCAAAGAAATATCAGAAGATTTTGGAGCACTACAAATGTGGGAAATCAATGCATGGCAGTGGAGGAGTGTGATGGTAGGATTGGACCCCGGCGTCTCTGTCATAGCACTGGCTGCCCCCCGCACTTGACCTAAGATCTACCCCAGGCATAGGCAAACTCTGGCCCTCCAGATGTTTGGGACTACATTTCCCATCATCCCTAGCTAACAGGACCAGTAGTCAGGGATAAACACTGACAACTGGGAAACACTGGTGTGCGAGTGCTCCAGTTGGAGAACAGCCTTTACCAAAGGTGTCATGGGCTTTGAAGTCACTCGAACTCAGGACGCAAGGGAGAAACGTGCTAAGATGAAGGCACGCTTGGCAAATCCACACTGTGATCAACTCCCACCTGGAAACCAATGTCCCCACTGTGGAAGGACGCGTGGATCCAGAATTGGCCTCCACGGTCACTTACGGACTCATTGTTAAAAATGTGTTTATGGAAGACAATCTTACTCTGCTACGACTGAGCACCAAAGAAGAAGAAGAGGCAGGGATGATGGGAATTGTAGTCCCAAACATATGGAGGGCCGGAGTTTGCCTATGCCTGATCTGCCCTAAGGTCAGAAGACAGAGAAGGAGCATGACTTGGCAGCAGATGACAGCATCCTTGGGCAGCTACCAAGATCTCAATACCCTGGCAGGCCAGACCACCACACCGATCATTTATTTTGCTTATCATTGCATCTATATCCCACCTAACCTCCAAGGAACTCGCCCTCTCTCCATTTCTTCCCCACAACAGCCCAATGAGGTAGGCTAGGCTGAGAAACACTGGCTGGCTTCATGGCTGACTGGGGTTTTGAACCCTTGTCTCCCAGGTCCTAGTCCAACACCCTAACCACCAAACCCTCCAACATTTATCAGATAAAAATAGGGACGTCCAATTCCATAAAGACAATTTTACTAATTATACCCCACACATGTTATTGGGTTGCCCCAGCCACTCCAGGCAGCTTCCAACATATATAAAAACATAATAAAACATTAAACATTAAAAAAAAATCCCACTTCCCTATACAGGATTGCCTTCAGACGGCTCAGGGATCGGATAACTCCAGTGCTTTTTTTCTGGGGGTACGCAGGAGTATGTCCACACCCCTAAACATTTTGTGAATCTAAGTTTGGCCTCATTGAGGGGCAGTATTTCAATATGAGTAGGAAAATGAGAGTACCCCTAAACATTTTTTAAGAAAAAAAAAACTGGATAACCCCATACCCTCCAACATTTCTCCAATGAAAATAGGGACGTCCTAAAGAAAAGCAGGACATTCCGGTATCAACTCGGGACAGCTTCTCTAAATCAGGGACACCTCTGGAAAATAGGGACACTTGGAGGGTCTGAATCACTACACCACCCTGGCCCTCCTGTAGACATCTATGGCTGTAGATGTAGGCAGATGTGAGGGTGTGACTGGCTACCTGTAGGTGATTTTTTTTACTCATATGAACATAAAAAACTGCCTTACACAGGGTTTCAAGCAAATTTCTCTGCCTGCCCTACCTGGAGACACCGGGGATTGAACCTGGAACCTTATGCATGCAAGGCAAGTTCTCCACCACTGAGCTACAGTCCTACTCATGGTAGATGCAGCAAATGGCCAATTCCAAGCCTAGGCTCAAAGGTTGCTCCTTCATCAGTTAAGCCACCCCCCCCCCAAAAAAAGCAGCTTCTTTTTGTGACCTAAGATCTATTCCAAAGGGCGGTCTTGCGTCTTATGTGGCAGCAACTTCCAGGGAGTTTTCTTGTGCATTTTCTTTTTTCTTTTACTTTAAAAAAGAAACAGAGTTCCTGGCGTTGTTTGTCTAAAATTATTCCTGCCTTCCTGTCGCTTCCTATTGCTGAGCCTCCCCCAGCTCCCTGGGGGACAGGGACGTGTGACAGTGCCGCCGCTGTGCTGGTGGAAGGATATGGGTGGGGCGGCAAGGGCCGCAAGAAAGCCACCCTCCGTTTTGGAACAGGCTGCGAGAGTCGGGCCAGAGCGTTAACGTTGGGTTGCTTCCAGAGTATTGGAAGGCAGAGATGTCCAAACGGAGATGCGGGCAATGGGGCAGTTTCAGATGCTGGATTTAGGGGGAAGTCCATAGCTTTGCCTGCAGAAGAGTGTAGGTTCGATCCCTGGTAATGTCTCCCTTGCTGAAAATCCGGGAGAGATGCTGCCGGTCAGTGTAGACAGTACTGAGCTAGATGGACCAATAGTTCGATAAGGCTATAATAGTTCTTACATGACCCCATCTTTTCAAGTCAGGTATGCGGAATCTGTGGCACTCCAGATGTTGTTGGACTGCACCACCCATTGGTTATAGTGGGAGTCCTGCAATATCTGGACATCTGCAGGACCCCCCCAATCCCTGCTTTATAGAATCATAGCATTGCAAGGGATCCACAAGCGACAGCTAGTCCAATCTCAGCTAAAGCATCCCTGACAAAGCATCCAATCTCTGCTTAAAAGCCTCCAAGGAAGGACAATGGTGACAATGGAGTTGTGTCCATTGATTTCGCAGGGTTTATTCTGAGTAGGACTAACATTGACTACAACCCCATGTGCATCACTTCCCTTTCTTCAACCTGTAGGAAGCCAGACCCCTCCCCACTGTATTTTGGGGGTTCCTCCAGCTCATTCTGCTGAGTGGGGCCCTGGACATCTGCCCTAAAGTCCTTCCCCAATCGTACCACTGGAGTCAGGGCATGTTTCTATTGTCTTCTAAAGACACCTCTTTTTGCCCAGGCGTTCTCTGGCCCATGAGACTTGAACTTGTTATTACTGAGTATATGTTTTTATCTGCTCATAGAATAACATTTGACTGTTTTTATTCATTGAATTTACATTCCTCACTTCCTTCCAAAGGAGCCCCGGACGGCAAACACATGCACAATTTCAAAACAAAAGCACGGGAAAGCATTCTAAAAACAATTTTTGTTAAAAATTATCTACATACATAATTTTTGTTAAAAATTTTGTTAAAAATTATCTACAAAAGCACGGGAAAGCATTCTAAAAACAATTTTTTGTTAAAAATTATCTACATACAGTTTCAGTTAAAAAACGTTCTAAAGGCAATTCTGATTAAAAATATTCTTCCATCCAGTGATCTCAAGGTTGCCGGGAACGGTCTTTCCTCAGCCGCCAAATGCAAATAGGGACGTTTTCAAATTCACCCTGAAAGTTAATAAGGATGGAGACAGGTGCACCTCACTGGGGAGGTGATTCCGCAAACAGGGAGCCACCACTGAAAAGGCCCTGTGGCAGCATCACCAACATTTATGTTGAAACTGTTTTCTTTTCAGAATCTGATGATTTGCAGCATGCTCAGCCCATGCCCTGTCTCTCTTGACTTGTGTGGGAAAGAGGGTGACCATCACACAAACACTGCAATGAGCAGGGGTATGTGTGTTGTCCTTTCTTGGTGTGGAACCTCCTGGAAGCCACATTCAGTAGTGGGTTTTCCCATTGTACAGTCCTGATTAAAGTTACCAGATTTTTTTCAATGAAATCCTCTAACAAACAAAGCTATCCAGGCTCAAAGAACCATAGAATGGTAGAGTTGGAAGGGACTCCAATGGTCATCTCATCCAACCCCTTGCAATGCAGAAATCGCAACTAAAACATCCCTGATAGGTGGTCATCTAACCTCTACTTTAAATCCTCCAATGAAGGAGACTCCACCACCTTTTGAGAGACTCCGGTCCACTGTCAAACAACCCTGACTGCCAGAAAGTTCTTCCTAATGTCTTTTCGGGATCTCCCTTCTTGCAATTTGAGTCCCTTGGTTCAGATCCTGCCTTCTGGAGCAGCAGAAAACAAGCTTGCTCCGTGCTCCATATGGCAGCCCTTCAGATATTTGAAAAGATGGCTATCTCTTCTTGGACTCCACTTTTCCAGGCTAAGCACCCCCAACTCCCTCAACTGGTCCTCATAAAACTTGGACCCTTGATCATTGTGGTCATCCTCCTCTGCACACTTTCCAGCTTGCCCACTTTGTGGTGACTGACTTTGGTGTCATTCCCCTGGAAACCTTTGCTCAGCCAGGTGTGCTTCTCTTTCCCACAGAGGCAGGGAGATGTCAACCCTTACGAAGACCCATGGGCAACCTGTGGGTTCCAGTCCACCTGCTACCAGCAGAGGGCGTTCTACCCACTCTGGGACGAAGCGGCCATCCAGGAAGTGCCCACGGGGCTTGAATATCACAGCACAGGTAGGTCTCCTCTTGGTTCTGGCAAAGAAAGGCATTTCCTATTTCCCCACTGCAGAATCTTTTTTTTTCTGCCATCATGCCACACTGTGTAGAGGGAATGTTGATTCTGGAAGCCTGGCTTCGGTTCTCATTCAGCCTCAGTTATCTACCCTAGCTGTCTGCAAAATGGGAATATTCATTTATTCATTTCATTAAATTGACACATTGCTTGTTTGTTTATTTGTTTTAAAAAAGAATGGTTTACAAAAAAAGGTGAAACAGTAAAATAATCAATAGGGGAAAACTGAACGGCAATAATTTAAGACTTTCGAAAAGTTTATCGATTGAACCAGATGAAACACACACACCAACTTTCTAAGCACCCAGGCAGGCTTGACGAAACAAGAGTGTGTTTTTCGGCAGGTGCCGAAAAGGGTACAGCGAAGGTTCCTGCCTGGTTTCAAGAGGCAGGGAGTCCCAAGGTGCAGGTTGTGCCACTAACAAATTCTTGCAGGTATTATGTGGCACATGTAACAGTTCCAGTTCCGCCAATGCGGTCAAGTGGGTACATATGGGGTATGGTGAACTTGTAGGTAATAATCCTAGTACTGATCTCCCTTGGAGGGTTGTTGTAAGCATTACAAAAAGACTTTGCATCAAATGCTCTAAGTGATGACGACTTGCTGAATTTATTTATCAGCTTTAGAATTCAAAAACACACAATGCGGTCCTGGCTGTGTTGCTTTTATTGTAATCATCTGTGTGATTTTAATGGGGAGAGAGAGAGAGAGAGAGAGAGAGAGAGAGAGAGAGAGAGAGAGAGTTTTAACTCTTATCAATGTTTAGGTTTTTAAAAAATAATTGCCCCCCCCCTAATATTTTTTAGCTCTTCTTATTTGTATTTGTAAGCTGCCTAGAGTCCCTGTCAGGGAAAAAGGTGGGGTATAAAAATGTATATGATGCTAAGAATAATCATGGCTGCCGGCATATGTGGGGTTGATTTTACAGGGGATGGAACTCATGCACCCGCGTGGACGAGCCTGGCGATGGCTCCTGCTTGTGATGGTGAGGCAGAAGGAAACTCCATGTTCTCCTGAGGGCTGTTGCATCAGGGAAGGGAAATAGCTCATTGGCAGAACACCTGCTTTGCATGCAGAAGGCCTCAGGTTCAAGCCCCGGCATCTTCAGGTAGGGCTGGGAATGTGCCCTGCCTGAAACTCTGGAGAGCTGCTGCCTGTCAGTGTCAAGAGTACTGAGCTAGAATGGACCAATGGCCTAGCTCAGTGCAAAGCAGGTTCCTAAATGGTCCTGATGCTGAGGACAATTAACTAGGGAAGCAGGCTGCTTCCACCTTCGTGGGCCACTTCTGGGCCACTTTGTGGCAAGTCAGGAACAGCCAATGTGCTGTGCAGCTCCCCTGTTGTTGACTACAACTCCCATCATCCCTAGCTATGGCAGCTTGAGTCCACCAAATGTTCGGAGTGCCCTGCTTTGGCCAAGCTCAGCTGGACTAGGTGGAACCAGAGCCTGCCTGATCCTGTGTACAGTTCTGGCTGTCTCACCTCAAAATGGAGATTGTGGACTTGGAAAAAGTTCAGAAAAGGATGACCAAAAGGATCAAGGGCATGGAGTGACTTCCCTTGGATGAAAGGTTGCAGCACTTGGGATTTTATTTTATTTTTTAGTTTAGAGAAAAAGTGAATTAGAGGAGACATGATAAAGGTCTGTAAAATTATGCATGGCATGCTGAATGTGGACAGAGAAAAGCTTTTCTCCCTCCCTCATAACACAAGAACTTGTGGATTTCCAACGAAGCTGAATGTTGGAAGATTTAGGACAGATAAAAGAAAGTCTTTCTTCACACAGTGTGTAGTTAAATGGTGGAACTTGCTCCCTCAGGAGGCAGTGGTGGCCCCCAACCTAGACAGCTTTAAAAGAGGATTAGAGAAATTCATGGAGGAGGAGAAGGCTATGGATGGCTACTAGCCAGGATGGCTGTGCTCTGCCTCCAAGGTCAGAGGCAGAGATGCTTCTGAATTCCAGCTGCTGGAAATCACAGGAGGGGAGAGGGCTGCCGCGTCCAAACCCGCCTTTGTGTTTCCTATTGGGGCATCTGGTTGGCCGCTGCGAGAACAGGATGCTGGACTAGGTGGGCCCCCTTTTGGCCTGATCCAGATTGCTCATCTTATGTTCTTATGACCCAGCAGATGCTCTTCCTCCAACGCCCTTCTGTTTCTTAAGGTAAAATGTTGTAACAAGCGCAGGGGTTTCTTCCACGGCTTCCTCTGTGCAACGACTGTTGTTGACTGTCAAAAGCCTCCTCTCGTCATCACTGTGCCACCGCCACTTCCTTTGCATGCATCCACACGCCCTTTTCTTGCTGCAAAGCTTTTGCAGGTTGCAACTTTTCTTGTTGGGGGGGTCTATTTGCTCTGAAATATTTGTTCCTTTCTTTTTGAAAATGCAACTTCAGAAACACAATAGGATGTACAAACCAATCAAAGGGAAAAGAAAAGAAAACAAACACAAACCCATGACTGTGACTGAGTGAAGTACAGAGATTGTTTACATCATCTTCTTCACCTTCAGTAGTAAAGGTTTAAGAGGATGCTAGTTATATCAAAACACAGTTGTACCTCGAGTTACAAACGCCTCAGGTTACAAACGCTTCACGTGACAAACTCCACTAACCTGGAAGAGTTACCTTGTGTTTTCAGTTCGGTTAAGTTTGGTTTATTCTTTATTATACTATTATACCTGTCCCTCGTTTTAGGGATTTAGTCACAGCTGAGTATTTGATACTTTTTTTCCTTGGCTGCGCAGCAGCAGCAAGAGGCCCCATTAGTGAAAGCACGCCTCTAGTTAAGAACAGTTTCAGGTTACGAATGGACCTCCGGAATGAATTAAGTTCCTAACTAGAGGTACCACTGCATATCGTGCTTTTAATATTCTGTTGGCTTTCTCTGGACCAGGAGTAGGGGATCTCAGCAGTTGGTTCACCTGTTCCTAGCCCTCAGCAGTCTCCTCATGTCATGCCTCTCCAAGGCCCCGCCTCCTCTTCCAGGCCCCACCCCTCACTGCTCTGGCCCCACCCCCTCCTTACATGCTTTCGCCTTGCTGCAGGGTGTCCTTGCATTGTGATAATCCCTCTTGGTTGCCGGGATGGAAGAAGTGTGTGTAGGAACCTCTTTGAATTGGTCAGAGCACACCTGGAGTCCTGTGTTCAGTTCTGGGCACCACAATTTAAGAAGGATGTTGACCAGCTAGATCGTGTGTGGATGAGGGCGACCAAGATGACCAAGGGTCTGGAAGCCAAGCCCTTATGCAGAACAGTTGAAGGAGCTGCGTATGTTTAACCTGGAAAAGAGGAGACTGAGAGGAGATACATCTTCAAATACATCAAGGGCTGTCGCATGGAAGAGGGAACAAGCTTGTTTTTTTCCTGCTCCAGAGGGCAGGACTCAAACAAATGGCTTCAAGTTACAAGAAATGAGATTCTGACTAGACACCAGGAAGATATTCCACTCTCATTGGTGCCACCACAGAAAAGGCCTTGCCTCCAGTCCCCATTGGCCTGATCTCATGTAATGAGGGTGCAGAGACCCAGGCCTGCAATGTCAGTCTCAAGAGCCAAATAGGCCCATCTGGGAACAGGCTGTTTTAATCCATATTATTTAGTCAGTTGACCTTTCATTTGTGCTTTAAGAGATTTATGCACGCTATCCCAACAATTCTCACTACAACCTGGCAAAGTTGGCCATTATTACTGTGTTCTCTTGTTTCAAGCTGACAGAGAAAGCTGAGAGAAAGGACGGTTGCCTGAGGCCCCTCAGTGTTTGGGGCTGAGCTGAAATTTGAATCCAGCCCATTGCTGTCCAGGGCCCATTCTGAGATCTCACATAACACTAGCAGTGTTTATTAAGACACTATTGACTCCTACCAGTAACCTGCAAGGATTTCCCCCTCTTTGTTCTTTTCCTTTTTTTATTTTAATGGGGTTTAATGTGGGGGTTTTTTTCTGTCTGCCTTACGGCTTCACATAGGCAAGGAAGTCCTATACTTGTGCGTATCTCTAGGTGCTCAGTTTCACTTCTGCTCTGACTGCACATGTGCGTGCAATTTGTGGGGGGGCGCTCTCAGGATTTGACTCTGGCTATCAAAAAAAAGACCCCGGCACTTCCAGGTGGGAACCGTGGGGCAGGTGCTAGTCGGGGGTTTGACAGAGGTTCAAGAAATTGGGGGGGTGGGGTGGCAAAGGATTATTCAGGCTGTTGAAAGCATCTCCATCCTTTTTGGTTGTCTTTATGGCTGGGAGATTCGGGACAGATAAAATAAAGTACTCCCTCCCCCCGGTCTTCTGTTTGGCGTCATCTGCAGATTTGATGATCAAACCCTCAATACCTCCATTCAAGTCATCTATAAAGATGTTGAACAACAACGGTCCCAGGACAGAACCCTGCGGCACCCCACTTGTTACTCTCCCCTATGGGGATCTGGTTGGCAACTGTGAGAACAGGATGCTGGACTAGAAGAGCCATTGGGCTGATCCAGCAGGCTATTCTTACGGCTTTCTATCCCTGTATCCTGCCATATCTCCATCCACAGAGCATGGGAGGGCCCTTATGCTCCCTGTTTGGATGTGGTGGGAAATAAAGCAGCCCTAGATAAGTGCAACGCAGGACAAAAACCACTCGTGGGGGGGGGGAACCTTCCTGAATAAACAAGATGGCTGATTGCACAGTTTAGGGCAGGGGTAGGCTAACTAAGGCCCGGGGGCCGGATCCGGCCCAATCGCCTTCTAAATCCGGCCTGCGTACGGTCCGGGAATCAGCATGTTTTTACATGAGTAGAATGTGCCCTTTTATTTAAAATGCATCTTTGGGTTATTTGTGGGGCATAGGAATTCGTTCTTCTTCTTTTTCTTTTCAAAATATAGTCCGGCCCCCCACAAGGTCTGAGGGACAGTGGACCGGCCCCCTGCTGAAAAAGTTTGCTGACCCCTGGTTTAGGGCCTACCTGGAAGCACCTACTGCCCCTCACAGAGTCTAGTTTCGAATGGTTGTTGTTGTTGTTTTAAATGTCACCCTGTAACCAAATTCGAACATATTTGTTGTGGGGAGTAGTTTTACCTTCCTCAGAAGAATTTGGGCCTTTTTGGCCCAAAGCAAGATTATTTACGTGCTCGATTCACTATTTGTATTCCCCTTTTCCAACAACAGATGTCGAGCTCTCAGTAACCGCAATACCATTAAAAACACAACAAGCATTGCGATGTCTATGACATCAAAAGCACAGTAGCGTATACATAAAGCAAACGATAGCGTAACAAATTCCTTCGAAAACCATCAACGTCATTCAATAAAGTCATAGTCGTTCAAAATATTGGAAAGAGCTGCTGAGTGCCAGCTCTTGTGTTAGGTGAGACCATCTCTCAGGGAAGAGGCTGCTGCTTTGCTCAGTGAAGCAGGCAGCACAACTCCCAGAAAGGAAAATCTTCCATAGTTCTTTTAGATAGATGAGATAAGATTATACGGTGCTATGGAAGGAGGAAAGCATGTGGCTGTCGCTGGGCCATAAATCCCAGGCTTTCGGACTTTTGAAAGAGAGATGGTTTTGATGCAAGAATCTGTGCAAGAATGTTATCACTCTCCTGGAGTTCCAAAGATGTTTCTAAGGAGCTATCATTTTTTTGCCGATGATGCAGGGAGAGACTCTTCAGTACAAATGGCGTAAGGGGAGCACGGTTGCAAAACTTGGAGGAAGAGTCCCATTCCGGAAGCCTTTGGAGCCACAACTGATAGTGGCAGGGCAGTCCATCACCAATTGCTTTGATCCTTTCAGGAGAGGCAAAATTAAGAACAGCTGAGGCTGCCAGGTTGCTAGATGCATCTGGTGGAACAAGGCACTACCAATCCGAATCATCTATGCAAATCAAATGTATTTCCACATTATTTTTCCTCGTTGGCTAAATTTATTCTAATTTTCATAGGCCTGGGGAATGAACAAGGATTATAAACCCATTATTTACTGACACAAGTCCTCCTCTGGCTTCCAGGTTTTCTGCGGACGTGTCCTTTCCTTAATCATAAGGACTAGAAACCTGCAAGAAATAAATAAATGGAAGGTAGATGTCACATGAGCCCACTGTAAACTCCCAAGTTTTATGTGAGCCTGATTTCTTCCTGCCCACCCCCACCCCACCCCTCACTTTTAGGCAGACTGCCCAGTTTTTAAAATGTTTTAAAGTGCTGCATAAACATTCACAAATTGATCGGCCAATTCACTGTATTATTGAAATTTTACTTTAAGAGGAAAGCTGCTGCAAGGATTATGGAGGTAGAGAGGTTTCTTAGTAACATTATGGGCACTAGCCAGTCAGTACTGTGTACAGCAGGGGTGGGGAACCTTTGTCAGCTCATGGGCCACATTACCTTGTGTGCAGCCTTCCAAGGGCCACCTGCCAGCAGTCAGCTGGATGAGAAACAAAAAAATGAGTGGGTCCAAGACAAAAGCTGATGGAGCCACTGAAGAATCTTATGAACTGCCCTGAGATCTTCGGATGAAGGGGGGTATATAAATTTATATGATGATGATAGTGTAGGGAGAGGTTGGCTTGGGTTGTCCTCATTTTCCCCAAAGCTCTTCTGAACTTGCATTGCATAGCAGCTTTCAGAGACAACCACATGCTTCTCTGCTCCTCAGACTCAACTCTGGGGTGATTTTGCGGCCTGACCTCGTCTGAGTTCATTTTGCAGAAAGGTAGGCCTCAGGTAGGCTTGCCATATGTCAGGAAAATTCCTGACGCGTCCTGGTTTTCGGGTGTAAAAATGGCACGGGGGGGGGGGATTTTGGTGAATTGGCATGTATGGCAACGCGACGGTAAAAGCAGCAAAAACAGCTCCAAAAGCAATTTTGGGGGGAGGTTTCCCCCATAAAAGCTCAACCATTTGGGGGGTATCAAGATTTTTACTTTTTGAAATATGGCAACCCTAGTCTCGGGTCCTCAGCTTGACGGGTCTTGTATATGCATTGCTTAGGAGCATTCTGCCTCTCTGCGTGAGGCCTGAGGCAATTAAAAAAAGCCTTCCTTTCTGATACTCGTGTCTCCTGGAGGCAACAAGGCAGCGAGGGCATGTTGCAAAGAAAGCAGCATCTGACAACATCTCACGTTTTTGCAACCTGAGGCCGAAAGCCACAACTTACCAGAAATAGGTTCTTCTTTCCACATAGTCCTGCTTAGCTGCATTTTTTTGGTGGGGGTGAGCCCTGCTCTGAAGTTGTCAAGAGGTTGTACGTTGAGGAGTTGTTGTCAGATGTCTTCTGAGTCTTACAACTCTTCTGTTTATTGCTCCTCCCTTCTGATTTGTCTGTGGGGAAGTTATATGTGAATGACCTTGCCGTCCCGGGGGATTTCTGCCTCTTCCTGCCCATCATTCCTTCATCCTACGCTGTTCAGGACATTCCCTCTTCACTTTCCTAGCTGCAAAATGTTGTTTTCTTTTGTTGTTGTTGTGTTGGGGCAGCAGAGCATTTTATTCCACTTCGGTCACATCCACACCGTGCATTCAACCTTACTTCGCAATACCTTTATTCTGCATTACAAATATAGGTAAAGGTAAAGGTAAAGGTACCCCTGAACGTTAGGTCCAATCACGGGCAACTCTGGGGTTGTGCGCTCATCTCGCTCAATAGGCTGAGGGAGCCGAGGTTTCCCCAGACAGCTTCCGGGTCAAGTGGCCAGCATGACTAAGCCGCTTCTGGCGAACCAGAGCAGCACACGGAAACACCGTTTACCTTCCCGCTGGAGCGGTACCTATTTATCTACTTGCACTTGACATGCTTTCAAACTGCTAGGTGGGCAGGAGCTGGGACTGAACAACGGGAGCTCACCCCATCACGGGGATTTGAACTGCCAACCTTCTGATTGGCAAGCCCTGGGCTCTGTGGTTTTAGACCACAGCGCCACCCGCGTCCCGTCACAAATATAGGCCATCATAAGACATCCATATACAGTATAAAATTTTAAAATATATACAGATAAACAGCCATGTAAAAATATGTAACAACTAGGATTTTCATTGGAGTTTCTTCCCACCAAATAGTGCCATTCACTTCTCTGAGAGATACTATTGATTAAAAACTCAGCCACCCTTGCAAGTTACTTCCAGGTTAATGTTACAGGTAGGTAGCCATGTTGGTCTGCCATAGTCAAAACAAAATTAAAAATTAAAAAAATTCCTTCCAGTAGCACCTTAGAGACCAACTAAGTTCGTTCTTGGTATGAGCTTTTGTGTGCATGCACACTTCTTCAGATACACTGAAACAGATTAATGTCAGGTTAATGTCAGACAGATAGCATCTGATACCTTCATTGTGCTGTGATGTTAGACTACCCAGAAAAGGGGACAGCATGTATTTGCATAGCTGGTTATACAATGGACAGTAGAAAAGAATATGTTTACTGTGTCCGGCACATTCAAAAAACATCCGCAATATCTATCATTTCTGAGGATGTTTAAATATCTGCCCTTGACAAAAGCTGAGGGGGGAAACGTTCACTCGGGGTAATATAAAGGCCCTGCGTTGGACTGGAATTATTAATTTTGAAATATAAGTGCCCTGTTATCTGTTGGATTAAAACCTTAAAAGTTGGGGGAGCAAATTTTATTTACAGCTGACTCAATGTTTTGTTTTTCAATGTCCCTTAATCTGATTTGAATATTACAATAAATATATGGCTCACTGAGTTGTACAAGAGCTCCAAGTCAATACCAATAGATCTGATTTTGCTGTGTAAGAGTTGGAACCATCTGCATTCAAAGCACTGTCATGCCACTTCAGCAGCTGTTGATTTCCCCAAAGAATTCTGGGAACTGTAGTTTGTGAACAACTCTCAGCGTCCCTATCAAACTGCAGTTCCCAAGGTTCTTGGGGGGGGGGAGGCTGTGACTGTTAGTGTGGTATAAGAGTGCTTTCATTGTGCCGAAAATACTGACGTGTCTGGATGCAACCTTACTGAAATGAGCTTCAATACTGTACCCGCCAAGCAAACTTTTTTTGGGGGGGGGAGGGCAGACAGAGGAAGGGCAGTCGTTCAGTTGTGGAACAAGCACCCTGGACACAGAAGGGACACTTGACAGGGTGGGCTGGGAAGGGCCTAGATCAAATGTGGGCATCCTCTGGCCCTCGTGGGTGCCCTGCATGGCCCCCTGGGCACCCCTCACCTTGCACCCTGGATTGCCTGATGCCAAGCTTGCCCATTGCTGGCCCTGCAAATGGTTTGGCTGCCTCGGTGCTGCTTCTGCCGCCTTTGCTGCAGCTCAGCGAGCGCCACTTCCTGTTTCCAACCACAGATTGCACCTGGCAGAGCATCTACGCCGCAGGCGAGGGTGGGGTGTTTGTTCCTTTTAGCTGGAGGGCTGCTTTCCTTTCTGTGGCTGTGGTGGGCGGGGCCAAAGGCAAGAGTGGGCGGAGCAAGGGGTACCAGTTTTGCCTTTGAGCTTGCAGGCTGCTTCCTGCACACACTCTCACATTCGCAGCATGCAAGAGGCATCAGAATTGCTCCAGGAACCAGACGAAAAGCCCTCCAGGAGGGCCCAAAGTTGGGCTGGTGATGGGTGTGTAGTCTGGGGAGAATGCCAAGGGCCACATTTGGACCCCAGGTTCCCTACCTTTGTCCAGTAAGCAGTGCTGAACTGGACGGACCATTTGCTGAGACAATAGCATCATAGAATGGTAGAGTTTAAAAACCACGGTTGCCTCGCTACAGTTTCACCTCCACCTTAAAAGTCAAACAAGGAATTAGAGTGGGGAGACATCCTGGGAAGAGCACAGAGAAGCATGAGCAGTCCTCCCAGGTCATTACATAGAATCATAGAATTGGAAGGGACCCTGAGGGTCATCTAGTCCAACCCCCTGCAATGCAGGAATCTCAGCTAAAGCACCCATGGCAGATGGCTATTCAACCTCTGCTTGAAAACCTCCCAGTGTGGGGTTTTCAGAGGCATGCTTCCCCTGGATTATCGCAGCTGCTTGCCCGCAATAGATCTGTGCTCTATGAAATGGTCTAATCCTTTTTAAGCACACAAACAGAGAGAGAGAGAGAGAGAGAGACCAAGAATATCATCTGGCAGGGAATGTGGAAGTCATTGACATCTGCCTGCCTCTTCTAAGAGCCAAACCAAATGGAGTCCTTCAGTCTCCTCCAGTGTGGTGTAGTGGTTAAGAGCGGTGGACTCGTAATCTGGTGAACTGGGTTCACGTCTCCGCTCTTCCACATGCAGCTGCTGGGTGACCTTGGGCTAGTCACACTTCTTTGAAGTCTCTCAGCCCCACTCACCTCACAGAGTGTTTGTTGTGGGGGAGGAAGGGAAAAGGAGATTGTTAGCCACCTTGAGACTTCTTTGGGTAATAAAGCGGGATATCAAATCCAAACTCCTCCTCCTCCTCCTCCTCCTCCTCTTCTTCCCCCCATTGAGAGCTAGGGGGAGGTTGACTAGCTCAGAGGGGCAGGGACTGCATTTCAGATATGCTCTCTTCCACAAGCCTCTCAAGAAATATTGGATACGTAACATCCAATGGGTTGGACGTTTTTCTGGACGTAACATACAGCCTTCTATTCTTGGTACTCCTTGTTCCTCTGATGGCTTCAGCCATAGGTTTTTGTTTCCATATATTGTGCACGTTGTGTGGCCATGCCTATTTGATCGTACGGCAGTACTTTCATAAAATCATAACATTGTAGAGTCGGAAGGGAATCTTGAGGGTCCTCTAATCCAAGCCCCTGCAATGCAGGAATCATAGCTAATCACTTTCCTCTTACCTGTCTATATCTCATCGCAAATGGCATCTGGAAAGCCAGCTTTGTCATTTCTCCTTGTGAATGTAACATCCTATGCCAACCTTGGTTTGGTTCTGTTTAGGTTTTCTGTGGTTGTCTCGTGAAGTTCTGCTTTGTTAGTTGAGCTGTATATATACAATTCAATAAAAACACTTTGAGAGAGAGAGAGAGAGGGGTGCTTTCAGTGTTGGGTGGCTTGACTTGAGGGGTGGCAGAGGGGCAAGAAGACCTTTCCCCCCCTCTCTCCCACCCCCCCACGCCCGCTCTCCCCCCCTGGAATTGGTCTTTAACCCCCTCCACTTCCCCCATTCATGCTTCTTCCTCCCTCATGGAGTTCCCTGGAGGAAAGTTCTCTTTGTGTGCAGCTTCTGGGCCCAATTCCAGACCCTTTCTGGGAGCGGTGTGTGTGTGTGTGTGTGTGAAGGCCAAGACGGCTCAGCAGCCAATGGCTTCTCCAGCTGCACCGCATTTTCAGAGCAACGATTAAAAGAGAAGGCGCTGCATTTTTTTCACATTCTTTTATCCTATTTTTAACTGCAGCCTCCCCCCTCCTTTCTCAGCTCCTTCTGACATCCCACTCACACTCTCGCCCCCCCCCATTCACGGACGTCCTCTTGACTGCCGCTTCCCCCGCACTGCCTCTCCGGAGGAGGAGGATGAGATGAATGGGCTCCTTTTCTCAAAGAAGGCACATCTGCCTGAGACGGGCTGGGAGGGAGACCCCAAGAGATTTGGGTAGGGATGGAGGGGGGTGCTGGCAAGGGGTCTGTGGGCACACTGGAGGCCCTCTCCTCCTCCCCCCCCATCCACACACACCCCTGATCCACACACACACACCCTGTTATATTTCCACAAAGTGGCAGTGGACGGGGAGATACAGTTGACAGGGTGATGTAGCAGGACAACAGAAGAAGATAAGAAACATGAGAGAAGAGGGAAAGAAAAGAGGCCAGATTCATAGAATCCTAGAATTGTAGAGTTGCAAGGGGTCCCAGAGGGTCATCTAGTCCAACCCCCCCCCCCGCAATGCAGGAATCACAGCTCAAGAACTTCAACAAGAAGGCCGTCCATCCTCTGCTGAAAAACCCACAGTGAAGGAAAGTTCATTCCGCTATCAAACCTTTGGGGATCCTCCTCATATTGAGGAACCACAATTCCCAACATCTCTGACCACTGGCCCTGCTGGCTGGGGCTGATGGCAGTAAGAGTCCAACAATATCTGGAAGGCCACAAGTTTGTCTGTTTATTTATTCATTTATTTTATTACATTTTTATCCCAAGGAGCTCAAGTTGGCATACACAGGTTCTCCCCTTCCCCATTTGATCACCGCAGCAACCCTGCGAGGTCGGCTAGGCTGAGAAACAGTGAGCTTCATGGCCGAGTGGGGATTTGAACCTGGGTCTCTCCCAGGTCCTTTTCTGGCATTCAAACTACTACATCACACTGGTTCTTACCAGGTGTCCTGCCTTTGGTGCCAAGGAAAGCAAGAGTGGGGGATCCCTATGCATCTCATGATGCTAGTCCACAGGAAGGCAAAATAATGGAAGGGCAGTTGCATCCTGTGTGCCTTGCAGTTGTCCAATCCGGGGTCCTTCAATTCCTTTCTCTCTCGCTGTCTTTTCATGCCTCCGGCTCAGCAACTGCAGCCTGCACTCCTGGGCAGGAGCATGTCAGGATGATGCCCAGGAACTCAGAGTGAAGGAAGGGATGCTTTGTGCTTTGGTGTGTCAATAGAGGCCTTCATGGTTCAGCCACTATTCAGTTTCATTTCACATTGATGGGCAAACTGGCCTATTCTGCCCTTTCCAAAGCAATACATGAACCAAAGCACAGCGCCAGCCATGGAAATTTGCATTTCTCTGAATTTTGCAATGCAGTTCTCCCACCGAGTTACATGTACAAAAACGCACACAAATGCATCACATTCAGGGAAAGGGCTTTGCAGATATGCGTACCTGAGGAAAGAGTCACACTAAAAACACTGGTGTGGATGTTTTGCTTTGTTTTAAATTTGCAAACTGATGTGGGAATGTGGAGAAATGAGCTAAGTGATTTGGAAAATGAGGGAAACGGAAATAGTCAGAGCCATTAGATAGTGGAATGCACTACGCCAGAAGGACTCTCCTTCATTTGCCAGGGGGTGGGGTGGGGTTTGAATGGCCACCTGTCAGTGATTCTTGAGCTGTAATTCCTGTGCTTCGGGGGGTTGGACTAGATGACCCTCGGGGTCCCTTCCAACTCTACAGTTCTAGGATTCTGTGGCAGATTCACCCATTCCCTATTCAGGACTCTGCTTCTGTGTGAAAATTCACCAGTGTTGTGTCTTGCCCCAACTTCTGCTGCCTGGATGCAGTCTTGGTGCTGCTTTGCACACACACACACACACACACACACACACACACACACACAAACACACACACAAACAACACACACACACGCTTTCATGCCTAGAGGCAGTTTGGTGCAGACAACTGGGACCTGCATGTTTTGCTGTGCCTTGACTTGAGGCCTGCTGCCTTCCATGAGGTTTGCTGGCTGCTCACGAGGTGCAACCTAAGCAGCGACATGCATCATAGAATCGTAGAATTGTAGTGTTGGAAGGGACCTTGGGGGTCATCTAGCCCAACCCCCTGCAATGCAGGAATTGCACACAGACCCCTTGATTGAACACAGCCGCTGCCGACTGGGGGCGTGGAGGGGGGGACCCAGTTGCAGTTGCCCTCACCCCAACGCTCAGCAGCGCACCCCACAGGTAACCCAGGAAAACTCAACTGGGGCTAGAGATGGGAGCTGCAGCAGGAGGAAAAACTTCCTCCACCTCCTGCCTTATCCCATCTTTTATTTTTCTTCCCCAACAATCGCTTTGTAAGCTGAAGTGACTTCCTCTCTGGGGTTTATCTATGAATGGGAATGGCTGGGAGGGGGGCAGTGTTGCGTGCCAATCCCAGCCAAGAAGAAAAAAAAGAGGGGGAAGCGGGTGGGAACAGAGGGGGGTGGGTCTGAGACCCTGAAAATAGCTTGGGCTTTCTCCCCACCCACCTACCCCCCTGTGCTGCTTGGCAGAAGGGAAGCCTTCTCTTGCCAGATGTCCGTTGTGTTTATAGCTGCTGGAGCAGGAGACAAAACTCTCCCATTAATATATATCCCTCTCTTAACCTGGTGCTGTAGATGTCAGAACTCAGAGGCTGCAGCTGGAAAAGGCCTGTGGGGCGGATGGGGAGGGAGCAAGACTGTGGGGGGGGGGGGCAGGAGGAGGAGAGGTGTCTGCTCTATTCAGCCAGTCTCATCACCACACCCACTCCTGCCCCCCCCCCCGGCATGCAAAGAGAACCCCCCCCCATCATGTGCCGCATGCACAAATGCAAAAATAGGCGGTGGGGGGGGGGAGGACAAGAAAAGAGAAAGAAAAACAGCAGATTTTTTTCATTTCAGAAAGTAAACACTGGGGCCACGGGGGTCTGGAGGTTATGGGAAAAGAGGAAGCCATCGGCCTAATCGGGCAGCCACACACTTCCCTTCTTGAAATAAACCAGAAATCGTGGCCTTTGCAGCCGCCTTCCTCCTCCTCCTCCTCTGTGCTTAACCCTGCGCTTGCCAACAATGCTGAGCCACGACAATACTGCGGTGCAGCGGAGGAAGTTCTTTGGTTCTTTGTCTACACGCACCCTCTGACTCCCACCCCACACTCATCCCAATCCCACTTTTTATGGATCGATACTCTGCACTTTGAGAGTCTTCATGACAGGCAGAAAGGTGTGGCAATGGGAGATGCTTTAGCTGCTGGTTTTCTGCTGGGATTGCAGAGATATTTTTTGGGGATGGGGAAACTGCCACCTTACAGTCCTTGCCTGTATCCCTAGGTAAAGATAAAGGGACCCCTGACCATTAGGTCCAGTCCTGTCCGACTCTGGGGTTGCGGCGCTCATCTCGCTTTATTGGCCGAGGGAGCCGGCGTACAGCTTCCCGGTCACGTGGCAGCATGACTAAGCCGCTTCTGGCGAACCAGAGCAGAGCACGGAAACGCCGTTTACCTTCCCGTCCGAGCGGTACCTATTTATCTACTTGCACTTTGGAACTGATAGGTGGGCAGGAGCTAGGACCGAGCAATGGGAGCTCACTCCGTGGCGGGGATTCGAACTGCCGACCTTCTGATCGGCAAGCCCCGCGTCCCTGCCTGTATCCCTAGGGAATGCTGAATCAGTGGCTAATTTATTACCCGTTAATTTGATGCACCTTTTCAACCAGAGCTCAAAGTGTTGTACATGGTTCTCCCCATCCACATTTAATCCTCACAACAACCCTGTGAGGTAAGTTAGGTTGAGCAGCAATGATTGGCCCCCTAGGTCACCCGGCCAGCTTCATGACCAAATGGAGATTTGAGCTCTGGTCTCTCCTGGGTCCCCAGTCCAAGTCTCTAACCACTGGTTGGGAGCGCGGTTGTTGCATTCAGGTCCTGCTTGCGGGCTTCCCAACCTTTGTAACATCTGGTTGGCCATTGTGGAGACAGGAGGCTGAACTAAATGGGGCCCCTTGGTCCTGATCCAGCAGGCTGTTCTTATGTTCTGTTCTTTGACCAAGATGTCCAGAGAAGGTCTCTAGAAAGACTCTTTCAGTACTGGGCCTCTGCTTGCGGTGCTTAAAGAGATCAGCAGCAGCATTGCAGACCTCTTTAGATGTCTCAAGACTGCGTCTCAGATCAGCCTCCTCTGAACGAAATGTTTTGAAACTTAAATGAGGATTGCATGGTGAGCCAAAGTGCATGCAGTGGGCAATTTGGGAACAGTTTGAGGTTGTTTTTTTGACTCAGATAGCAGATCAGCCCTTTTATCTGGAACTTATCTGAACTATGTGAATTATTTGTGCCTGTGAAACTAGGCTCGCTACGGTACTAAGAGGAGTCAGCTTAAGACCCCAAGCGCGAGATCAGAGCACCATTGATCCTAATGCTTAGCAGCGCTTTTTATTTTATTTTAAAATATTTCTATGCCACTTTTCCCGGCAAAGCTTGTCCAAAGCAACTTCCAGCAATTATATACAGGGAGCCCACCGTTTACGTGGTGGTTACGTTCCGAGGCACTGTGTGTGTCGGTGCAATCACATATAATTGAAACTCATTGAAAAAGCCTGCAAACACCTTGCTCCACTCCATCCCGTCCATTTTGCAGGGTTGCAATATGTCTGTTGGAAACATTGTCTGGGCAGCAATTGCTGACATTTCCAGGAAAATCTGGATGTATGGCAACCCAAGCTCAACAAATTTGGGTAAAACTAAAAAGTTCAACAACTTTGCCAAAGAAAGATCAACAACTTTTGTGTCCGGATTTTCACTTTTTGAAATATGGCAACCCTACGTTTAGTGACATTTCAGTGAAGTCTTTATGACAGTTCCGGGTCGCTTCCAATGCACATATACATGGTCGCACACATGTGGAATGCGCGTAAACGAGGGACTTTATTCCCAAAAAATAAAACCCATTCAAATAAACAAGCAGGTCCTTAAGGCTTTCCAAACCCTCGGAAGTGTAGTTGCCTACATACATCTAGTGGAAGGGAGTTCCAGAACCGTGGGGCCATCCCAGCAAAGACCCTGCCTGGAATGGCCATCCATCTCACTGGTCTAGGGATTGGGCACACCCGGAGGGCCTCCAATTGAGATTGCTGTATGTGAGCAGGCAGGTCTAGGCAAGTAGTTTGAGCCTAAACCATTTACCAGTAATACTTTAAAAGGTTAAAACCAACAGTTTAAGCTTGGCCTGCAAGTGCTCTTGAAAGTGGCGCAGCTGAGGGGTGTTATTGAAGCTGATCACTGCTGCAGCATTTTGAATGCTTCCCATACGTTATGTCAATAAGTCTTTATGACGACCCTGTAAGGAAGGCCAGTATTATTATCCTCACATTGCAGATAGGGACTGAGGTTGAGTGAAAGTGGCTTGCATAAGGCTGTTGCTGCAGTGGCAAGGATCTGAACCCAGGGCTTCTGAACTGTCACCCGCTGTGGCTTGTGCATGGACAGCATGCACTAAAGCTGTTGCACACCCCCCATTTGTTTTAACGGGGCTCACACAGGAAAAACTTTTGGTGGATCATGCCCTATGTGGCCTGCGTTTGGGGAACCCACAACCTTTAATCCAGGAGAGAGAGATTACCTTCCAGTGCCTCTTCCAAGTGGGAACTGTGTTGGCTGCTTTGGTGACACCCCGGCCACCACACCAGTCCGCACCTTTGTCTCCTACCTGTTTGCCTGCCTGGCAAGGAGGGATGCAAGAAGGCGCCCATTTCTGGTCCAGCCGTTCATTGCTACCTGCAGTGCTGTTGCCATTCTGCTGCAGTTTAGCTTCTGGCCAAAAGCGATGCCATTCATCTCGGTGTCTGCAGTAGCGGAATTTTGCACAATTAATTAAGTAGTTATCTAAGGTGATGGTTATGCTATTCCACCCCATTTATTTCCGTGTAAAGGAAACACAATGTGAACGGGGAGAGGAGTCATAATGTACATACCATTTGCGGACTGAAAACAAAGGCAGTGAGTTCCACTTGTATTCATTGGGTGGATTTCCATTCCAGATGCGGGATGAATAAGTAAACCCCTGCAATTTCTACTCCTGTTTCTGTTGGAATTTTCCGACATCCCTCCTAACAAAAGAGGCACCTTCCTATGAAGGAAAGCAGCAAAAATGTCCAGTCTTAACGGACTTGGAAACAAGTGGCCAGTAAAGAATGTGGGTTGGATGTGTGATGGTGGAAAACAACAAAGAGGCAACTCAGCTATAGACCTTTGAAGGCCCCACTTCCATATACGCAAGCCCACAATTAGGTGTTTAGTTAGCATCCATCAACCTTCACCTTTCCGGTTCTGTCCAGATGTTTTGGACTCCAGCTCCAGCTCTCCGTCAGCATGGCCATTCTCCCTGCGGCTGGTGGGAGCTTTAGTCAAGAACATCTGGAGGGCATGAGATTGATGACGGTTGGGGCACAGGAGTGTCTCACTCTCTTTCAAGTGGGAAATGCATCTTTCTTCTTCTTTCTTTTCTACACCGGGGCTCGATCTAGATACATCAAAGAAGCGTTTCAGTTAAACGCGTTGTAAACATTTGTATGGGAAATCGGGTTGGCAAAAACGGAACTCCACGGCGCCATCTCGTGTCACAGTGTTAGAATGCATAAACAACACATACGCAGTGGTACCTTGGTTGCGAAACTTAATCCATTCTGGGAATCCATTTGACTGCCAGAACTGTTCGAAAACCAAGGCGCAGCTTCCAATTAGCTGCATGGGCTTCCTGCACTCAATCGGAAGCTGCAGAAGTCACGTTGGACGTTTGGCTTCCAAAAAAAACCCATTCGCAAACCGGAACACTTACTTCTGGGTTTGTGGTGTTCAGGAGCCAATTTGTTTGGGAGCCAAGCTGTTTGACAACCAAGGTACCATGCAAAGTGCTTTTCCTTTGCCAATGTACCTGAGTCCTGGGTCATCATCTCCGAATGCATTTCTGAAAGAGGAGATGCTCTCTGGGCCAAGCTCGACACCATTCACTAAAACACGTGCAAACGTTCCCAGTGCAACCGAACAGGGAAGCTCGCTGCCTTTTGCCGTTACAGGACAACTTCTTTCCTGTGGGCTTTAGAAAGCTTCTGCTGCCTGGCGCAATTGTGATGCGTTTCTCAGTGAATTAAAGATTTTCCCAAAGCAGGCAGCTGTGCCAGACGAGTGTGGAGGGCACCCCTCTCGGGCGGCAGAGCTGAGAGAGTGGGATTGTGCTTCTACCTTTGGAAAGAGCGTTTCTTTATTGGAAAGTGAATGGGACGCGTCTTGGCTGTTCTGCCATCGGGGAGCCACAGAAGAGGCTTTATTTGGTTCTGGGACCATCCTTGGGCGGCAGGGGGCGGGGGCAGGGAGTGCAGAGCAAATGCTCATGCTTTGCCAATTGCAGCACCAGAAAGGAAGATGTTGCCAAGTTTCATGTATAGATACAAATCTAGGAAGGACGAGTATAATGGCAGTAGGAATGCACTCCCTCTCCCCAGGGTGGCAAATGGGACTTTGGCTCAGGTGCTCGTTCTGGTGCCCAGGTGCTGTGAATGGGCAGCTCAAATTACTCCCCTTTCTTGTGCCTCCTTATCAATGAAGTGGACTTGGACCTCAGGTCCGTAGGGGCCAGCCCATTAAGACAAATGGCACACACCAAGCTCAGCCAGCCCCATGCCTCCTTTCTTTGTAGCATTGCTGCACGCCTCCCCAATCTCCGAGGAGTGCAAGATCCCAGGGGTTCCAGGTGCACTTACTCAGGGTCCATGTTTCCTTTTGTAAACGAGGCACAGCGGAGACTCTGGTGTCTTTATGATAAAGGGTTTGTTTACGCATAAATATAACCTGGGCATACATTGCAGGGGCTCAAAGCCTAATCACCCCAAAAGGGTCTTGCTTCTCTCATAGCTGCAGCCCTGGATTCAGACATCAAACATGGTGCTATGCCTGATGCTTTGTGTCCTACTCTGGCTTTCTCTCTTGAAGGAGAGGCCCCCAACTGAATTACTTGGATGTTTTGTTCTCTTAATGGCCCATTACTTCAAGTCCACCCAAAGACAGTTGTGGGCAGGATTTCTGCATTTCAAGGGGCTGGACTAGATGGCCATCAGGTACCTTCCAACTGTACATTTCTTATGATTCTATGATACCCAAGCTATCACCTCAACACAGGAAGCTTACACTAGCTTAGTTAACATTTAACACATGCTGATTCCAGGGGATTAGAAGTATCCAGCACACAACTTAATACACATGGGTTTGGCACCCAATTTTAACACCCCAACTTAATTAAATTCTAATACCTATGGGACCAAGGAATTAAGGGCAGTGTGGCATCCGCAAACTCATAGCATAATCATAGAACTGCAGAGTTGGAAGTAATCCAAAGAGTCTTCTAATAGTGCAGGAATAACATACAACCTTACAAACAACCAGTCTGGGGATAGCACTGCCCATCGGTTTTGCTCTTGTGGAGCTCAGCAGGGAGTGGGGGATGGGGACACAATGAGAATGAGTTGACTCCGCCTCTCTTTGGCTCTGGCTCCACCTCCTGTTGGCCTCCCTGGCTTCTGCCCTAATCATCCCAATGGGCGCCAGGACACTCTTAAATAGAGCATTGTCAATAAGAAGAGCAGACTGCATTTCAGTTAGCCAGAAACTAGGGACGAGAAAAGACTGGCAGGCACTAGTCAATCTTCCATTTCTCCCTCTCAAAGTGGGAAAAACCAGGGACACAGGGAAAGTAGAGCTACAGATATTACGCTTGGGTTCTGCAGTAGAAGCATCTCTGAAATGCGGTCCATGCCCCTCTGAGCTAGTCAACCTCCCCCTAGCTCTCAATGGGAAGAAGAAGAAGAGGAGGAGGAGGAGGAGGAGGAGGAGGAGGAATCATAGAATCATAGAATCATAGAGTTGGAAGAGACCACAAGGGCCATCCAGTCCAACCTCCTGCCAAGCAGGAGGAGGAGTAGTAGTTTGGATTTGATATCCCACTTTATCACTACCCGAAGGAGTCTCAAAGCTGCTAACATTCTCCTTTTCCCTTCCTCCCCCACAACAAACATTCTGTGAGGTGAGTGGGGCTGAGAGACTTCAAAGAAGTGTGACTAGCCCAAGGTCACCCAGCAGCTGCATGTGGAGGAGCGGAGACATGGACCCGGGTCACCAGATTACGGGTCTACCACTCTTAACCAATACACCATGCTGGCTCTCAGTAGTTCAGGTGAGGGCCACAAAGACCTACCCGGTGCTCAACACCAACTGAAGGCACACCCAGAATCCACTGCAGCATGTAGAGAATTCTGCAGTCGATGCTTTGAGGTTCTTGAGCCAAGGAGCTGAGACAGAAAGAATTTCTTATGGAAACTGCCTAACTTGCATTTCTCAAACCAATGCGTGAACCGAAACATCAATATTTTTCAAAATCTTTCTGAAGTTTGCGATGCAGTTCTCAAAAAAAAAAAAAATCTAGAGAAACGTATACATTATGGGCAAATAGCAGACAGCATCTTCTGCCCCATTTTGGAGGTAGAACATCTGACAGCCGCCCTCTTCTACAGAGGCAGAGAGCAATTTCTGATAGCCCAGTCCTTCACAAGAGGAAGTCCGTCTTCCCCTCCCCAGTTTCTCTGCCTCTCACTTCATTAATGTTTCAGATGTTTATAAATGAGAGTGATGATCTGCTTAGTTTCCAGTTTGGGTCTCCAGGGGAGACACTCTCTAAAGCACTTAGGAAGTTTGGGAAAAAGTAGCCCTATATAAACGATGATCTTTTCTCCCCTCTCCCGTGCTTCTGCTGAACAGTTGGCTGTGGAATTTGTTCCCATAACTGTCTCAGGGTAAAGTATGTCAGCTTGGCAGAGAAGAACCCTATGGGGCAGGATGCTGTCTCCCAATTATCGTCACTTCCCAATAAATTTGGGGCAGGTCCCCCAAGCGAGCCGAACAAAGCTAGCCTGTACCTGGATCACAGGCTCACGGCTCTTTAAAAGCAAAAAATTTCAGTTTTGCCTACTTTGACCCCAGATGGGCGGGGTAGAAATAAATTATTATTATTATTATTATTATTATTATTATTATTATTATTATTATTATTATTATTAGACATGCAGCCTGGCCAAGGGTTGACTGTGGCTCAGTGCAGCCTTGGACCGCCTCAGTTCCTGGCAGCCAGCACCCCTGGCCAGCCCCAGAGGCACCATGCGCCTACGGAGCTTGTAGCCAGGGCTGCTGCAAGAAACAGTCATGCAATCCTTTGGGAGGCAGAGACGCAAGAGGGCATCTGAGGAGGGAGGGAAGGAAAGAGGGACAGAGGCCAGTGTTGCCCGTGGCACCCCTGACCATCATTCAAGCCACCCTAGGGTGCCACAGCACAATGGTTGAAAACCACTGGCGTAGGCATTGATGTGTCCAGACAAAGATCATCCCATTAAGGGTTTATGGAAAAAAATCCTGTTAGTTGCACTGTTTTGGCACCACAGCCCTTTAAGGTCTGAGAGTCATCTCATTCCCTCAACATGCGCACACACGTTTCTGGGCAATCCCTAACTATTTTGGAATAAGAGCAATATTTCCACCAAGTCTGGCATGATGTTAAGCAAGCTTATGAGGTTTATTTTGTTTGTTTGTTTGTTTGTTTGATATTCCAAGGTGGCGTACATGGCTCTCCCCCTCCTCATTTAATCCCCACAACAACCCTGTGAGGTAGATGAAGCTGAGTGGCAGCGATTGCCCCCCTCCCCAAGGTAACCCAGTAAGCATCATGGCTGAGTACCCTGCTCTTTCCAAGGTCCTAGTCCAGTGCTCTAACTACTACACCACACTGTTGAATTTGTGCAGCAAAGCAGGCTACCTAGCCAAGATCTTCTGGCTCATGGTACATTTTGGACGTGTCGGTCTCAGTAGCGAATGCCCTACCTGTCCCTACTAATGGACAAGCTAGACAGCTGGCTTCTACTGTACTTAGGTAATGCAACGAGTTCTTGGCCAAGACAATGACTTGGATGAGAATGATGAGGGTCATCAGACCTGGGGAGCAACTGTGCCCACCAGAACTCTCCTCAAGCCAAGCTCCTTTCCTTACCTCCCCTTCGCTCCAGGTCACTCCATGCCTGCCCACCCTTTCCCATGCCCTCCTTGAGAGCTTGCTTGGATTTGTCCTTGAACTGTGGCAATGCCTCTTTGCTTGTCTGGATGCAGACATGGGCTTGTACATGCAGGAAACCTTGACTTTTGCATGAAGACTATTATTTTGGAGGGGTAAGAATCATGTCTGTTGCTCTGCCAGATTTTGCATCTGACCATGTCCACCATTGCTGTGCAGCTCCCAGTAGGTCACCCAAGAGGTAATGTGGTCCTCAGGCTAAATAAATTTCTGCCTCCTTGGCTTAGATGATGATGATGATGATGATGAGAGAGAGAGAGGGAGCGCACAGAGGGAAGGGGACCGTAAAATGGGTTGGGGTCATAGGTCATCGCTGCAGAGAAAAGGCAGATTAAACTGTCAACATGGCCAGCAACTGATGCACCCTGACCCAGGGTCAGACCTTCCATCCCACACGTTTGCCACATTCATCTCTGGAAGCCAAGATGTTGAGATGAAAAGGTGTATTCTAACACATTCGCTTAGGATTTCATTTCTGAAAGAGGCTGCTGCGCTGCTGTTACGTGTTTGCTGCTGGTGGATGCTCCTTCTCCCCCATGCAAAGGCATCTCAGCGATGGCTGTCTGTTGGCTGAGGAATTTCTCGCTCTTCCAAAATCCAGGACTTAAAAAAAAATCTTTTACTGACATCCGTGCAAGATTTCTGCCAATAAGACCTTAAGGTGACCAAGGTCTTCCAATCGAGGGAGTTTAGATTGGGTGCAGTTTTGCAGCTTAGAGAACGCAGGTGACTGATGCTCTGTGACAGGCTTCCTCAACCTCGACCCTCCAGATGTTTTTGGCCTACAACTCCCATGATCCCTAGCTAGCAGGACCAGTGGGCAGGGATGATGGGAATTGTAGTCTCGAAACATATGGAGGGCCGAGTTTGAGGAAGCCTGTTCTATGATGACCAGATTCTGAGGATGCATTGTGGGTGACAGATGCCTCTTTCATGTGTGGCTTTCTGGCTGCCCAGGATCACCTGAACGGAAAAATTCTGCATCACCCACTGGTTCTTTTAGGATGTGCTCTGGTTATATTTATCAGTAGTCACTACATTTTCAAGAGGTGAATGGCAGATATCATTGCCTGGAAAATTCTGACATATACCATTAAACCTTGATAAGTAACTAAATTTCATCTTGATATCTATCACTTTCTGGAAAGTGTAAGCCAGGTGTAGACAAGCTTTTTCTGTCAAAAGTAGCATTCCCTCAAGTCAAGTTCCTTCCCATCCTTCTGAATATGCTTTTACTGTATTTTTAAACCAGAATTCGACTGGATAGACTTTGTGTGAAGGATCTAGGAGTCTTTGTAAGCCACAATCTTAACATGAGTCAACAGTGTGATGATGCAGTAGCAGCAGCAAAAGAAAAAATATTGCTATTCTAGGTTGCATCAACAGAAGTCTAGTGTCCAGGTCAAGGGAAGTAATAGTACCCTCAATTCTGCCTTGGTCAGACCTGGAGTCCTATGTCCAGTTCTGGGCAGCACAATTTAAGAAGGATATCGACAAGTTAGAACGTGTGCAGAGGAGGGCAACCAATATGATCAAGGCTGTGGAGACCAAGCCTTATGAGGAACGGTTGAGGCAGCTGGGTATGTTTAGCCTGGAGAAGAGAAGACTGAGAGGTGAGATGAGAACCATCATCCAATATCTGAAGGGCTGCCACATGGAAGATGGAGCAAGCTTGTTTTCTGCTGCTCCAGAGGCCCTAACCAATGGATTGAAATGACAAGAAAGGAAATTCCAACTAAAGCTTAGAAAGAACTTTCTGGCAGTAAGAGCTGTTCGACAGTGGAAAATACTCCCTCCAAAGGTAGTGACCTCTCCTTCCTCGTGTGTTTTCAAGCAGAGGTTGGCTGGTCTCCCTCAGGGATTCTTGAGCTGTGATTCCTGCATCGCTGGCGGTTGGACTAGACCCTTGGGGTCCCTTCCAACTGTCCAATTTGTGATTCTATATGCTTCTGTGATCATACATGCACAAGACCCCAGGTTCAATACCCAGGTAGGACTGAGAGAGAACCACTGTCTGTGTGAACAGTGCTCAGCTAGATGGGGCAATGGCCTCATTCAATATAAGGCAGTTTCCTGGGTTGCTCTGGGATTGAAGACCGGGAGAGCTAACCTCTTCTCTACTGATGCTTACTGGATGCCGGGAATGAATGAATGGATTTATCAATGGCTGTGAATGAGCTTGAGTCCTGATGGAGAAATTAAAATTCCCCTGTAGCAATAAAAACACACACACCAAAGTCTCGGAGATCGTCGCTCAGCAGATGTCCAACAACGAGTTTCGAAATACGAAAATAACTTTCAACATAAACAGCATCACCAATACTGCTGCTTCCACTGGGCCTGGCGTGGCTGTGTCTGGGTGACCGAGAAAAGCTAATCAGGAGACTGGCTTGGGGAGAGAGGCATGTTATTTAATTAGCCGTACAATGCAATGACTCGGAGGCACGTGGTGGCCCTAATGGAAGGAGATAGATGTCCTTTTAGCCGGGCTAATTGTTCGGAAAGAGCGGGGTCTTTGTTCAGGCCCTGCATGCGGTCTGTGATCTCTCAGAGCCTCAGGGGTGCTGCCCCTGCTTATAATTTTTGATGGATCTATTCAGGGCCGCTTTGCAGCGTAACAAGAGAAAAACAAGAGCCGCATTGTTGGGCAGCCAGGATCTCCGTCCAAGAAAACCACCCCAACAAACCCAAACACGTGTAGAGGGAGGAGGGCCGCTCTGCTTTGCCAGGAGAGCAGATGGGCCAGGAGGCAGGCAGGCTTCCCAAGTCAGAAGGCAGCACTCTTGATGGTCCTTAATGGGTGGGTGCAGGAAGCTGCCTTGTACCCAGTCAGATCATGGGTCCATCTGCCTCTGCCTTGCCTACACTGACAGCTCTCGAGGATTTCATAGTCACTTATCTATTAAAAAAAATACTTACATGCCACTATAGCATACAAGATATCAAAGTGCTTTAGAAAAAGAATATCTACGTACAAGGAAAAAAACCCACACAACATTTTAAATTCAGAGGCGATCAACTATTATGAAAAGACTTTTCTGCAAGCAAACCAAGGTGGAAACTCAATAACTGGGTCCCTTGGAGGAATCCTTCACGTCTCTGTTCCGCTCAGGTGTGCAGGCTCTCAGCCAATGGATGGAGAGGTGTCATTTTGCCAAAACAAAGCCAAGCAAGAGTTTGAAGCAGCTTTCCCAACCGAGAGAGAAATGTGGGATTTGGCCTTCTCCATGCTGATCTTTGCTCCTTCCTGCCACTCCGCCTTCTCGCGCTCTCCCTTCAGGCTTGGTGCCTGGGATTTACTGGCCATCACTTCCGTGGGAACCTTTTCCCTTTTTTTTGGTGGGGAGGGAGTGATGCTGACAGCCCAGGCCGGGTGCTCAGCTGTTCAGGGCAGGCCTCTCTCTCTCTCTCTCTCTCTCTCTCTCTCTCTCTCTCTCCCTCTCTCTCTCTCTCTCTCTCTCTCTCTCTCTCTCTCTCTCTCTCGGCTTTGTGCTCCGTTCCAGGAGGTTTTGTGGTTTTGCTGTGGGAGGAGGAAGAGGCTCGTCCTGAGAACCGCATGGAACCTTGAACACTGCGGAAAGGAAACCGAGGAACAGTCAGGTCTGCTTTCACACCCTGGGGACCACAGATGCATTTGGACAGCCTTGTCCTCACAGCAGCGAGGCTGCAGGTGCTATGTGAACCAGGTCCTGCCTCTTTTCCTCATCCATATCCATCATGCGAGGCCTTCCCCCCCCCCATGTGAATTACCCTGTGGGGTGTGTGTGTGTGTGTGTGTGTGCTTTTGTTCCTCCGTGCCTCTGGAAGTTACAACATTCCAATGCAATGCAGGGGGAAAAAGAGATTATGGGCTTGTGAAAATTGCATCATCTCTCTCTCTCCATCTGAGCCTGCAATGAGTCGTTTCCAAAGCCAGCTGCTTCTTTTATGCTCGATTTCAAACTCTTTCTTGCATGGCTAGGGTTGCCAACTGACTTGGGGGGGGGGGAATCTGTGCTTGTGATGAAGCTGCCCTGCCGTTCTCTGGAGCACCTCGGCCATCGAGTTCAATCTGCAGGAAACAGGGGGTGATGTTTGCCACGGGAAGGAGGCAGGCCTGCAGTTCGAGCTGCCATTAGAAGCATAGGAGCAGGGCCTGGTTAAGGCAGTTGGCAACCTTGCCCAAATTCCCTCCCTTTGCAATGATTCATCTCAAGGTGGACTTGCAGCGAATATTCTCCTGTCATGATGTTCCACTCATTCTTGAGTTCCCCTGCCTACCTTCTTCCCCTGATGTTTTATACTGTATATATAAAAATATATGGCAAAAGGGACGTGGGAAAACTGAAACCTTTCAGCTGGGGGCAGCCCCCTAAATATCCCTATAGAGCAGAATATGACGGCTTTCTCCTGCCACAGGGAACTGCCTGAGCCTTTGTATCATTAACCATTATTAGACCAATCCCCACCCACATGTCAGACCTATTTGCATGCCTAGCAACCAACGTACCACATAGTAAGGCAAATACAGCCACACTTAGTAGTTCTGGAAGCAAAAGGTATAGGGACTTCCAGGGGAAAGGAGCAGTCCCCAAGGTGGCAAACCCATGCACCATTTGCTGGGAGATTTGATAGTAATGATCGACATAACAGGACACAGCACTCCTCATTCCAGAAGCATGAGCCCCAGCACCTCTCTCCACTAGCAGGCTGCCCCTGGAAGGCACTCCAGGAGAAACTGCAGCCCCAGGTTGGGTAAGGTCCCCACCTCCCTTTGCAGCAAGCATTCTTGAAAGGTAGCACTCACTCATTCCCCACATGCCCCATGATGAAAGCTTGGGGAGGTTCTGTGACATTTGGGGGTTTCTGTCCCCTTATATACATTTGATAACTTCTGGGTGGATGGTGGATGATCATGGAATTTGGATTGGGGCCTGGACAAGACATAACACCTTTCCTGCACATCACACATATGCACCGCAGTGCTTCCCAACCTTAGTTCTCCATCTGGGTTTTTTGGACTACAATTCCCATCATCCCTGACCTTGCTAGCTAGGGATGATGGGAGTTGTAGTCCAAAAAAAACCCCACGGATGGAGACCCAAGTTTGGTAAACCCTGCTGTTTCTCTGCAAACCAACACTATGCATTTGATCCCTGCAGCTGAGCATATGAACTGATCCATCGAAAAGCCCAGCATTTTAGCTGGCATCAGGCAATACGAAAAGGCTGCCAGCTAAATGTGGGTTGACTTGTTCACATGAGTGACTCACCACTTGATGCGGCAAGTCAGTGTGGATGTGTTTGTGTGTGAACCAAGCGCGTCTCAAGAAGTACATTGCAGTCGCTCAGCACGCAACTAAGACTGTTAGGTTTTCTCACAGAACGAACCACAAGAAACAGGTTGCTAATGACGTTTGTACTCTCTCTTTTTTGTAATAAAAAAACCTTATAGATATGTATGTGTATATGTATATACCGGTAAATGGACCTCTGTGAGTCATAAATGCCTATCTGTGCTCTGCCGTTTGTGGTCGGGTGTTTTTGCTACAGAAGTTGCAATAAAATACTTTATCTGCAAACCAAGATGCCCTTCCCCCCAGACCTTCATTTCGGTTCACGAGCTCCTGGGGTGATAGAGATCTCGGCATATTTTGTGGCAGGAGCGGTCCCAACCCCGCCTTGCAAAGGAAGGATCCTTGGTTTCAGGTGAAATTGGTGGGGGAAATAAGCAGTCAGCACTTTTGGGTCTTAGTCCCCCCCTTTTTTTTTACTTCTCACTGATTTGAAATGCAACTCCGCACATGCTTAATTTTCTGAAAGGTGGACCCACTGTGGACTCCTCCAGGCTGTCTCTCATCAATGTCACCTTGTTTTCAGAAAACACATTTGTTGTTACTAAAAGCCCTCCTCTGTTCTTTCTTCTTCTTCTTCTTTTTTAAAAAACCAACCCTGCAAATACCGGTATAAAACAAAGAGGTTGTTCAAACGGAAAATAGCACCGTGTCCACCTTTCCATGTACAAAACAAAACCTCTTCCAACTTCAAAATTTTAACTACATTTTAACTAAACTGAATGAAGTATTAAAGGCAGGGGGTTGCGGCCTTGCATGTGGGTGAAACACAAGGCAGTTAAAATGCTGCCATGTACGGTTTTGATCATCACATGTCAAAAAAAAAAAAGATATCAAAGAGCTGGAAAGGAAAGGAAAGGTGACAGTGTCCGAGGCTTTTTAGCTGGGGAGGGAAAGGTGAACAGGAATGGTCAAGGTTTACAGAATGATGGAGATAGAGAAAAAGTGTTAGCACTTTTTAGATGTGTAAGATCTCCTAACAGCTGACCTCTTGGCCTGTCCTCACAATCAAATGCATGCTCTCTCAAGTCACACCCAGTCCATAAAATGTATTGAGCTGTACAGCTATAATGGATGTGAAGAGCTTTGGACACTCTGTAAATGTGAGTTATTGTGATTCATCATGATTAATGGATATGTAAGAGAGGGAGAATCGTCCTTCTGTAGCATTGCTGGCCACCCTAGTGGCAAAGGAAATCATGAAAAGGGGGCATTAAGGGGGCCTACCTTAAACCCCCACACACTGAAAACACTCTTTCCCCCTCCAGACAATCTTGGGAACTGTAGTTTCCCCCTAACAGAGCTACAGTTCCCAGGAACCTGGCCCAAATTCCTACTTTGATGGCACCACTGTATGTCTCTCTGTGTTGTATTAAACTACCGGTAATAAGGTTTTTTAAAAAAATCATCCATTATGTGTGTGCAAGAGAGAGAGGAAACTCATCCCCCTGCAGAACCACCACCTCCCACTTTATGAAGAAACTGAGGCTGAGTTCTTTTCCTCTTTATACACTGTGTGGTATTCATAAAGATAGGGGTTCATGTGCTTTTCCGGCTGCACAAAGGGCTTCCTAAAGACCCCTCTACTTAAGCATGCATTCCCGGGCTCATGAGATTCACCACACTGCTTTATTGTCATTGATATTTAACTTAATATTTTATTGATGGCGCCTCTGCTTTACTGATGCATTTATTTGTGTTTTTGGTTCTAAATGTCACATACAGCTTTTCCTTTCCGTTACCTTACTGTGTGTGATATAAACTGCTTAGGGATTTGTCATATTAAGTGGTTTGGCGATGCCAATGATGATGAGGATTCCTCGGAAGGTGGTGGACTCTCCTTCACGGGAAGGTTTTAAGCAGAGGCAGGGATTCTTTAGCTGTGATTTCTGCATTGCAGAGGGTTGGACTAGATGACCCTTGGGGGCCCCCAATCTACAACCCCATGACTCTTTGATGATGAAGAAGAAAGCAAGACTTGCACCCATTTTCCTTTGCTCCCAAGGGACCAAGTAAAGCGTGAAGTCCAATCCCTCTTCCCGCCTTCCCCTTTCAGTGCCTGATTACAGTTCTGATCCTGCAGGGGAGCCTTACTCCGGATTAACTAATGCGGAGTAAGGAGAGGGGGGGAGCCCCTCTCAAGAGCGCGGTCCAGAGGCGAAGGCGCTTCGCGGAGGGTCTGGGCGGCGGCGAAGGGGCGGAGGCAAGCGGTTCCCACCCCGGCCGCTGTCACGGAGCGGAGCCCGGCCCCTGCTCCCTCCTCCTGTCGGCGGCAGCCAGAGAGCTCCGCGCCTACAGCCGCTCCTGGGCTGGGAGAGAAACCCACGGGCAGGCAGGAGGCAGCGGCGGGGCTGGCCGGAGCAGGAACGCCCCGGAGACGAGGCACGGGAAGGCGGAAGGCAGCGCCAGAGCGAGGGAGCGAGCGAGCGCGCCACGGACGGAGCCCGTCGGGCTGCCCCGTAGGCGGAGAAGCGGGCGCGGGGCGCGGGGCGGCAAACTTGCAGGGCGCAGCTCGGAGTCTCCAACTTCGGGGGTGCGGGCGTGGGCCGCTTTCCCGGCCAGAGGGGCCGAAGGATCCGACCCGGAAGGTCCCCCTCCCCCTCGTGGACCATGAAGGCGGCCGTGGACCTCAAGCCCACCCTGACCATCATCAAGACCGAGAAAGTCGACGCCGAGATGTTCCCTTCGCCGGGTAAGTGGGCCGCTGCGCCGCGCTCTCGGTCCTTCGCGTGCCCCGACGACGCGCGGCGTTCCTGGCCGGGACGCGCCTGGCCGGCCCCGCTCTCCCCGGGTCAGGGCCGAAGGGTCCCCGGGCGACGGCTGCGCTCAGCTTCGCTCCTTGGTAACTGCGCCTTCCTGGGATGGGCTATCCTGTTTCCACGGTCTTTTGCGACGCCTCTTCTGGGACACCCCCACCCCTTCCTCTCCGATCCCACCGGCTTTCTTCTACCCCTAGACCGTCCGTTTTATGCCCGGGGGTGCCATCTCCCGGTGTTTCTTTTCTCCCCCTGAATTGGAGTCCGGCAGTTGTGTGGATCCGTGGGGACGCTGTATGGTGCAAGCGAGTGGTTTGGCATCCCAACCCAAGTCTTGAGAGAGGTCTGGCCGACTTTCCGGCTGTTTATAGGGGTAGGGCAGGATCATCTTCCTGACAGTTGGACCACAGTCCGGGAGCCCTTGCCTGGAAGCTCCAGGGAAGCGTTTTTTCCCCTTTGGGTGTAATTGACTCTTCTCTTCTATCTATCTCTCCCTCCTCCCTCTGTCTTTTTCTCTCTTCCCCTTTTCCCTCCCTCTCTGTATGTGTTTTGAGCGCGGCTGTCCAGGAGAGCTAATAGGTCTGGCTCGGAGCGCCTGTGTGGGCTGAAATGTCCCTTCCCTTCCCACCCGCACCAGCGCACGAATCACACACCATTTTTACAAGTGAGATTTGCTGAAAGTAGCACATTCTCCGAACTCCCTTGTATGATCAGCTGGAGATGGCAAGGGGGGGGGAGGCGTTAGGGGAAAGTGGGCAAAAATAAGGCATTCTAATCCCATATCAGAGGGAAGGCTTTCTTTCATTCTTCTCTCTCTTAAAATTAAGTCAGGTTTTGGGGAGAATTGATTTTAAAAAAAATATATTTAAAAATGCTTCTTTCTTTTAACTCATCCTTCTGGGGGGTTCCGCTGGAGGAAAAGGGCAGTGCAAATTGACAGGGTGTAAAACTCAGATGGGGCGAACCTGGGTTCAAACCCCTATTTACACAGGAATCACACTGACAGTGCAAGCCTGTGTGTGCCTGCTCAAACATGTCCCACTGAGTTCCAAGGGACTTACTCCCAGGTAAAGTGCACCTAGGACTGTGGCCTGAAGCAGGGTTGGAATGTAATCAATAAATATATAGACGCAGAAGACAAAAGCAACCCATAATCTCTTGGTGAGAGAAAATAAAATGGAGGTCCCTTTTGTGACTCCTTCTTTTTTTTAAAAATACTCCTCTTTAAAAATAATATTCTTAAACACACACAAACACATTTCCCCCGATCCAGAAATTTAGAGTTTTGTTCCTTTGGTTTTATAAATCCATTGGTTGCAGATTACCAAAAAACAAACAAAAAACACATTGATTTGGATGCTTTTACCTTTTGATAATCTGCTAATATCAGCTCTGCATCCTCCAAAACTTTTTTAAAAATGCTGTATTTTAAATTCTAGTGACATCTCTCAGTGACATATTTATCAATATGTTAAACCAACCTCTGCCAACCTGGAGCCCTGCAGTTGCTGCTGGACTACAAATCCCATCATCAGCCCCAGGGGCCAGCACAGCCAACATCTTATCAGCTCCCTGTTTAGGGAAGCTTTTAATGTTTGATAGATTACTATATTTTAGTATTTTGTTGGAAGCCACCCAGAGTGGCTGGGGAAGCCCAGCCAGATGGGCAAGGTATAAATAAATTATTATTATTATTATTATTATTATTATTATTATTATTATTATTATTATTATTATTATTATTATGTCCTACTGCCATGGTGAGAATTGTAGTTCAGCAGCACCTGGAGGGCGTCAGGTTGAGATGAGCTGTGCTAGACAGCTGCTTCAGGGCCATTTGCACCCCTGCCTCACCCACCCACCCCTCACACTACAAGAGATGCTGGAGAAATTGTCTGATGGAAGGGCAGGGGAAGGAGTGTCCGGTGTTATCTGGAGAGATGGTTTCAGCCCTAGTTGCTAAGTTACTGTGTGACCACCAGTAATTTTAGCTTTTCTTGTTTGCGGTTAACACTTAGGGCCCCGTCTTGGATGCAAAATGCAAAGGCTTGCTAAGTAACCTCGTATGACTCGGTAGCCTGCTAACAATGCAGCCGCTGGGTTCCTGCGAAGGGTGTATATGTGGCCGAGATGCTCTTTTGCGCGGGTAGCAAAAACTGTATCTGCAACGTGGGGAAAGGGTTAAGCTCAGTCTGATGATCACCCACAGCTGGACCCTCCTCTTGGCTGACCCTCCACATCTGTACACTCCTGGCATCTGTATTTACGGATGTTAAACTTCTCGCTTTCCCCCAGCCATTTCTGAGCCTTGTTCCTGAGTTTCTGGGAAAAGCAGTCCCGGGTTTTCTGCTGGTTCCAGCGGCTGGTGGAAAACGCCTGGTGGAACGGGAAGAAAAAGGTGACAGCTGGCAACCAAAATCCAGCCCGGCCTGCTGATTCCTAAACTTAAGTACAGAAATTCATCCTATCAGTTTGCAAAAAGGTCACGCTGCCTAAAAGAAAGAAAGAAAGGAAAAAAGTATCATCTTTCATTGTAAGAGGGTGTTTTCATTTTGTTTTTTCGCTTCATTTCTGAATGGGGAATTGCAGAATTTTCCATTCATGAAGAAGGATCAGCGACTCCAGATTTTGTCAATGCAGAATCCTCGCTACCCAAATTTCTGAATGCTTTTCATCCACACTATAGTGCCTCGCATCCAGAAAGTTACCAGGTGTTGGGTGTGTTGAGCTGAAAAACTGAACGATGAAAGGAAGACCTCCGTTCAAATCCTGCCTTAAACTTACTAGGCGCTCTCCTCTCAGTCCCAGCCCTACCTTTCAGGGTTGTTGTAAGGATAACTGAGATAATGTATCATCCTTGGGGGGATAACTGAGACAATGTGTGTGAAGGGCTTTGAGAATGCTAAAGCACCACATCAGTGCTAAGCAACTATTAAACCAAATCTTCTAAACAAAAGCTGCTAGTCCACAATAATTGTGGATAGCTTGCTTTCCCACTCCTTTGCTTGCCTGTACTTATCTGTGTTAGTCTTTTATGGCACAGCAGCTTCCTGAAAAAAGATGTGGTATGGAAGAGAACCCTCCCCAAAACATTATTTCAGTTTTTAAAAAATTTCCTGTTCACTTGGAGAGGAATCCTGCTCACCATAGGTGATCAAGCAAGAGACTGTTCAAAGGCCTGAATTACATGTGATGTACTGGTGATGGCTCCTGGCTAAAAGAGGATTTGCCAGATTCACAGAGGACAAGTCTACCTGCGGCTATTAGTGATGATAGTTGTGTGTTCAGATGCAGCATTTCAATTGCAACAGTGGTGAAGCAACAGCAGGGGTGGCCCACTGCCCTCAGCTGCTGCTTGTGGGCTTCCCAGGGGCATCTGGCTGGTGGAAATCGGGATGTGGTCTAGGTGGACCTTTGCTCTGACCAAGCAGGTCCCTGCTTGTGTTCTCGTCACACCAGAGGTACATTTAGGTCTAAAACAGCGGAGCAGAATGCAACCAAATCCTCAGTGTGGTCTTGCTCAGTTTAAAATTGAGCTCTTGCATTGCAGGTGGTTGGACTAGATGGTGCGCCATCCAACTCTACAATTTTATGAAAGTTTGGTACTTTGTTGTTGTTCAGTCATTCAGTCGTGTCCAACTCTTCGTGACCCCATGGACCAGAGCACGCCAGGCACGCCTATCCTTCACTGCCTCTCGCAATTTGGCCAAACTCATGTTAGTAGCTTCGAGAACACTGTCCAACCATCTCATCCTCTGTCATCCCCTTCTCCTTGTGCCCTCCATCTTTCCCAACACCAGGGTCTTTTCCAAGGAAATGTATGAATTTGTGTCAATAGCAGCTCACATTGCCTGAACGTTTGAGAAAGTTTCCTGTGTTCCTTATGATTTTGTCCAGCATATTTCAGGGAATGGCAGCTCTCTCTCCAAGCAAGTACTCTCAGGAAAGTCCCTTTTAGGTGTGGTTAAATCTGTTACTATGGTCTCCGTTCAGGGGCATAGCAGGGTCTTCTTAGTTGTGGCTCTGGCGCAATGGAAATCCATGTCTAAGCAAGTTCATTTGCATATGGTAGCCCCACCCACTAAGTTGAAGGCAAACCATCTGTGTGTATGTTGGCACAGCCAGGGCTCAATAAACCTCTTATTTTTTTTCCCTGCCCACCTGTGAATACAACAATGGGGAGAGATTTCCAAACACCAGGCAAACCCTGATATATATGTGATTTAGAAACTGCATTTGTCTTGAGGGGTTCTCGGTTGTGCTGAGCTGGTATGCAAACTTCTTTCTTTCAATAAAAGCATTTGTTTTTATTTCTACACCTTTGGGACTGACTCTTTTACTCTTGTTTTCAAGGGGCCATTTGGTGATCTGAATCACTCTTGACTTTATGACTGGCTCCCTCTCCATGGTTCAATCCTCACTGTTTGCCATAAGCCTTGGTTGAAAGGGTGAGGCACAAACTTAATAAGAACCAGTGTGGTGCAGTGGTTAGTGCATTGAACTAGGATCTGAGAGACCGGGATTCGAATCCCCACTCAGCCATGAAGCTCACTGGGTGAGCTTGGGGGCCAGTCACTGCCTCTCAGCCTAACCTACTTTGTGAGGATAAAATGGGAAGGAACAGAACTCTATAAGCCACCCTGAGCATCTTGGAGGAAAAGTGGGATACAAATGTTAATAATAATACAATAGAAAAGAACAAAATGTGAATAATGTATTTTGTACTGCCTACACAGGGGCTGCCCTGCAGGTCAACTGTGTTCATGCTCCCAGTCCTCATGGTACTCCTGTATCCCAGGCTTCAGACTCTGCTTAGCTTCCACACATCCAGGGATGAGATCTCATACTGGGAACAATCCATATTGTAGGCATTCCTTATGGTGCACATAGATAGATATTTATTATTACAGCCATTGGCCCATCACGCACAATTTTTCAAACAACATATGTATACTTAGCCTTTCTACTTAGAACTTCGAAAGGACTTTAAAGTAACAGACTAGGCAGTAAATTTACAACATAAAACATCACCCCCTATTTATAAAATTATAAAAACTATAAAAAATTATAAAAACATCAATTAAGGTAACACATAATTACATCCTGAGTCATGATTTAAAAGGAATGTCCAATCCGCCCAGAAGTCCATTTTTCTTCTTTTGGGATAGGACGGTGATCCTTATGGTGCACATGGAAGCATCCATCCTTTTCTAGGGATTCCTCAAGCAACATCATGAAACCAGGAGCCACACCAGGTGAACATGGCTTTATGGCTTATAATTTATCGATGAGTTCAGTGTTGGCACACTAGCACAGATTAGTGTGTATGGAGCATGGATCTCTCTCTGCAGGAGTTCCATCTCTTTGCATCAGGGTTGGGCAACCTGTAGCCCTCCAAGGTTGCTGGACTACAGCTCTCACCTTCCCTTGGCCTCTTGCCCTGTGGGTGGGGGCTGATGAGAACCAGAGCCCAAGAACCTCTGGAGGAGAGCTCCTAGTGCCCCATCCGACAGATGTGGGAGTCCTTTTGGAGCATCCTGGGACTTTGGTCCTTCTCCAGATACAACTCACAACACCATGTGTGCCAGCAAAGTTACTAGTCCTCTTCAGAATGCTGGTTCCTTGGAGGAGACACTGACTCAGGGATGGGGAGCCTGTGGCTCCCAAGATGTTACTGGACCCCAACTCCTACCAACCCCAACAAGTATGGCCAGTGGCCAGGAATACAGGGAGCTGAAACTCAGTAACTTCTGGAAGGCCACCAGAATGGCTCAGAATGGTCTCGGGGAGCGTTGCCTCCTATTTGCATTCCTTCCACTCCCCTCCATACCAGTGTTTGAAATTATCCAGGTGCCAGGTGTCTTTTGTGACTGGCGCGGCTACAATTGCAACCACATGGAGATCTCTGGATGTCGGGTTGGTGGCTGGGGAAAGCAAAATGTCACTTAGTGAAGGATCTGAAATATTTCCCTTGAAGCTTGAATTAGATTTATTGTGGCTTGTTTTATTTGGTGTTTTAATATGTTGTAAACCACTTTGAGATTTGTTCTTTAAACTATGAAGCGGTATTGAAATGGAAAATAATAATAATAATAATAATAATAATAATAATAATAATAATAATAATAATAATATCCCATGGGGTATGTAGAAATCTTCTGGTAAGGCTCCATTCCAGGTGCCATCTTTTGCCGGCTTTTCTGTCCTGTGGAATGAACTCCTCCAGGAGGCTTGTTTGGTACAGACACCGGCCTGCTTTGGGGGACAAGTGGGAGCCCCCAACAAGTTGGTACCATTTCTGTTCTGCCAGGCTTTAGGAAATGAGCCCCCTGCTTAGTAATGGGCAGCCAGGATCGCTCTTGTTGGCACTGAGTCAGTTTAGAACTTACAGGCTTAGTTCAAGGGTGGGGATGGTTATTTTTTAACTCAAGGGCCACATTCTCTTCTTGGCAACCTTCCAAGGGCCACATGCCAGCAGTGGGCGGGGTCACAGACAAAAGTGGGTGGAGCAACTGATGTAAATGTTGCCTTTATATGCAGGAGGCTAGTTTCTACACACGCAATCGCACATCCCTCTCTCTATCCTCCATCAGGACAGGCAAGAGGCATGGGCAGAGTTCAAGGACACATCCTAGGCAGGCCAAAAAAAACCCTCAAGGGTATGAAGCAGGGCCTGTGAGGGGGTGGCCTCACTGGAGAGATCCAATGAGCAGAGAGAGAGGTTTTGAGGGCCACATTCCCCACCTGTGGCTGTTTTGTTCTCAAAGGATTGCCCCTTATTTGTAATGATCCAGACCACATTCTAAGCTAGAGAACTGGAAGTAGCAATGAAAGGGCAACTCCCCACTGGTGCCAGAGGAGCAACTGTATAGAGATCTGGGAATCAGGGCTGTTCAAAGTGGCAACGCCTCCCTTTGTAGAATTGCTTCCAGCAAAGAGACGTTTTAACAGGCATTCCTGGGCCTGGATAGGGCCAGGTGATGCTATCTCTCCCAGGTGCACTCGAAGGAGCCGAACGCAGAAGGCAGATTCCTTGAAAGGGGCGGCTAAACCTGAGGGAGATTGGTTTGTCTTTCCGTGCAAGCCAGGTTCTCCGTTTAAACTTTAACTTCCCACCGCAGTCGTGAGCTGCCTAACCTATTTGTAGATGGCGGAGCTGCAGTAACCGGTTGCATGTGCAGCTGCGGCTGGGAATCGAGGACTTTGTGAATTGGAAGGGAGAATTCCCTCCCGGCTCCCCCCACCCCCCATTCATGCAGAAGGGACCCCTCTTCTCTCCAGCATGTTGACAAGCCCATTAAAGCCTAAATCCGATTCTTCCTGTGCCTTGGAAGACTGTGGGCATTTTAAAGTTGAGGCAAAGTTCAAACTTTGGCAGCAAAAAAAAATGACAGAAACCAAAAAAACGATCTCCTAGTAAGGACACTCATTCCAGCGGCTTCTGTCTTGGTAGATGAAGCCATGTTAGAAGCCAAGGAGGAGGACCAGACTGTTAAATCATCCAGTTTAATCCCTCGCCACCATTCACTTCTGAAAGAATCCCGTAATGGGTTTCAGGACTGATGATGTTCTGGAGGCAACAGCCAAGCTGGGGAAACATAGTGACAGGGCTTTGCCTCCAAAAGGCTCCTGGTGAAATCCCCATCATCCCCATCATCCAGGCAAGGCATGGAAAAGCAGAAGCCCTGATGGTCCAAGGCTTTAGGCTTGGTATTCCTCAAGCATCCTGGGTTGCCCACCTCTGCAAACCTCATCCATCTCCAGGCATCAGAGCAGGTTCAAACCATGCAGCCCCAAAGAGGCCCTTTCCAAAGGCAAAAAGTTGGCCTCTATTAAATACAAACAGGACTTAGGATATATTCCTAAAACAGACCCTCCAAGTGTCCCTATTACCCAGCGACAGTCCCAGATTTACAGAAGATGTCCAGGTTTCTGATTTGATCCCGGAATGTCCTGCTTTTCCTTGTTGTTGTTGTTGTTCAGTCGTTCAGTCGTGTCCAACTCTTCGTGACCCCATGGACCGGAGCACGCCAGGCACGCCTATCCTTCACTGCCTCTCGCAGTTTGGCCAAACTCATGTTAGTAGCTTCGAGAACACTGTCCAACCATCTCATCCTCTGTCGTCCCCTTCTCCTTGTGCCCTCCATCTTTCCCAACATCAGGGTCTTTTCTAGGGAGTCTTCCCTTCTCATGAGGTGGCCAAAGTACTGGAGCCTCAACTTCAGGATCTGTCCTTCTAGTGAGCACTCAGGGCTGATTTCTTTAAGAATGGATAGGTTTGATCTTTTCCTTAGGATGTCCTTATTTTCATCGGAGAAAAGTTGGAGGGTATGGTAGGACGTTTCCTGAGACAAGGAGATAAGTAACTATACAACCTTTAGAAGACACCTGAAGGCAGCCCTATAAAGGAAAGTTGTTTAATGTGTAATGTTTTGTTATGTTTTTATACATCTTGGAAGCAGCCCAGAGTGGCTGGGGCAACCCAGTCAAATGGGTGGGGTATAAATAATAAAATTATTATTATTATGGAACAAAACATCCCCCTTTTCATCAGAGAAATGTTGGAGGGTATGCTAAGAAGCAGAACTGAGTCCTAACTGGCTTCCCCCCCCTGCTGTGCCAAAGAAAGATGTTTGCTGGCAAAAAGGTTACGCCGTGGATGGGGAACTTACCTCCCCCCTGCTATAAGGAGAACATTAGGAATCTGCCTTCTCCTGAATCAGGCTGCTGGTCCATCCAGCTCTGTATTGCCTACACTGAATGGCAGCGACGCTCCAGGGTTCCAGCCTTACCTGGAGATGCCAGGGATTGAACCCAGGACCTTCTGCATGCCAAGCAGGTGCTCTGCAATCTGTTTGCGTTTCTCTGTAAACACGTGACAGTGGATCGTTGGGGCTTGATGTGAAGTCCACCCTCCCCCCCCAAAATAAATAAATTGTTCTGACATTTATTCATTCCCAGCTTGCAAATAGCTGTGCAGGTAAATCACTTGGAACATATTCTGGTGATCCGTAAATATATATATATATATAGAGTGAGAGAGAGAGAGAGAGAGTGTTAATTAAAATAATGCTATAAACCTTAGTCAGTAAAATAAGTAGAGGAAAGGCAGGCAGTGAAGGAACTTAGCGGGTTTCTCTGCATAGGCTGTTGTGCAAAAGAGGCAGCAGTGTGGGGGGAAAAAATACCTGAAAAAAATACCATAATCAGGTTAAATCGCGAACAGGATTTGAAGCATGAGAAGCAGAAGAAAAAGGATAATATTTGAATTAGAAGTATGAGTCTTTGGTGGAATGCTTATTAGAATACAGTATGTAGATCGCATGAGATTAAGAACAGCACGGAAGGAAAGGTGGGAAGTTTAAAGAGAAATGTGTAACAAATTTAAAAGCTGGAATTTACATGTAAAGATTTAGAAGTTTAATAAATAAATAAATAATCACCCAGGGGGGAAAAGACGAGAGTCTACACAAAAGCTGGTCTTTCTTCATGTGTGGAAGGAGCATTGGCGGGTGGGGCGCTCGTGTCTGAACTGACATACGTTTTGTTGCTCTGTTGATCTCAGGCTGCAACCAGGTGTGACATGCAGTCCCGAACATCTTCCCCCAAATAGTTCTGCTTTCGACCAAAGGCTGCTAACTTGAGCAGAGGAGTTGCAGAGAGCAGGGGGGGCTGTTTAACCCTTTCCCCTGTCTTAAGGGAGAGGCCGTGCAGCATTCGAAACTCCTATTCTTCTAGTTGTGTTTTGCGACAAGGAATTTCATTAGCGGGAGCAGTTTCTGAGCTCTGGGCTCAGTACTGCACCTGATTTCAGTTTAAAACTGCAGAGTGGAAGGAAAGGAGGACCTTTTCCTGCCTCCCCACTTCCAGCCACTCCCTGAAGACTGGAGAAGAGACCCTCTTAAGAATATTAGGGGGGCGGGCAGGCGAATCATGGCTTTGTTTTTTGCAGCCTTCAGATGAGGACTAGACCATGTGAAAAGTGAATATAAGATTTTTAGCTGCAGTTCATCCATTTTCAGCTTTGTATTCTTGTTATTAAAAGAGTGTGCCTAAACATTCCGTTGTTACGCCCATAACCTAGGTTTAAGGTGCCATTTAGCTCCTAACACTTTCATATCTCAGTTTCTAGGGCTGTGTCTCAGCGGTAGAACATCTCTTCTGTATGCAAAAGGGCCCTCCCTCGCCCCATTGAAAAAAATATTAGATAGCAGAAGAAATACATACCTTTGCGGAGCACTGCTCTTAGTCATGGTGGGTTAAAGAAGGACACAGCAATCTTCCCCAATCTGGGCCCTACCTGTCCCTGAGATGTTTTAGATTATACTGTAATCCCCATAATGCCTGACCATTGGGCAAAACACCTGGAGGGAACCAGGTTGGGGGAGGCTGGCACCTAAAATGACCTGGAAAAGGCAAACTATTGCGTCCCTCCTGACAATTCTCAGCTAAAAACTGTCCCCACCCTAGGTTTATTTTTCCCCAGTGAGGAAAAGATACCCAGATTAAAAGGCAGCTGCAGGGGGTGATTTCAAGTGGGAAATGTTGGAGGTGGAGTGGAATCAGCAGAAAGGACTCAAAAGGTTTCCCTTACTTTTTTGGTTCAAACTCAGAGCCAGAGGCGTAGGAAGGTCAGGTGGTACCCAGTGCAGAAAATTTCTTGTCAACCCCCCCCCATTGACACACCCCCCCGCAAAAATAATTTTACGCTATTTCATATTTTCTTGCAAAGGAATAATAACAAGCAATAATAATAATAACAACAACAACAACAACAACAACAACAACAACAACAACAACAACAACTTTTATTTATATCCCGCCCTCCCCAGCTGAAGTCGGGCTCAGGGTGGCTAACATCAGATACATAACACTGGTATAAAATCAAACAATAATTAAATTACCTCCTAAAAACAACTCAAAATCAAATTAAAGTCTAATTAGATGGCTTTCCACAGGGTTAGGGTTGGGAACAGTAAGTGCTCCACTGAACTGAAATTTCAGCCTTCACGACATAGGAAAACAGCCAAGTGAACAGCCATTTTGGTGGAGGAGGGTCAAGATATTAACCGATATGCATGAAATTTCATATATAGCTATATAATCCCTAGTATAGTAAGATAAGACCTTTGGAGCAGGCATTTAAAAAAGTTTTTTTATGAACCGCCCTAGTAGGGCAGTAATTGTTCCTTGATAATTTGTCACCCCCTCCATATTATGGAACTTGGGGCGGTCCACCACCTACGCCCACCCCTTGCTACGTCCCTGCTCAGAGCATCCTGGTTGAGTTTTAAAACAGCAGGAGTTGGGGAGGGATATTACACTGAGAGAGAGAGAGAGAGAGAGAGAGAGAGAGAGAGAGAGAAGTCCCACCCCACACCTTAGATTCATGTTTGTGGTAGAGGTGTGCAAACGTTTTCTTCTTCTGCATTTCCTTTCTAATTCCTCCTAACAGGAGACCCAATATAAACTATCCCCTTATCTGTGTTGTGTTCGAAATTGGAATCGCAAAGCATTTCTGCAGCCCAGCATTAAGGGAATAATTTCACACTTGGAGATCGGTAGCTTAAGAGTTACAATACTGGTGGCTTTGTGTGTGTAATATATTAATAGATTTCCTGTATTTGATCAATGCAGATTTTCAACCTCAGCTGCACTCTGCTTCTCTTTGCTACCAGGAGGCAAAGAAAAGAAACCAATTGGGGGGAAACTAATAGGAGATTTGATAATTTGTGTGCCTCAAAGCCAACTCCTCTATTTATTTCAGCTCCACCAAGGCCACTGTCTTTTTATTATTATCTGGCACTAGGGATGGGGAGAAATTTGATTCATCCCATGTTTTAAAGGTGAACCTACCTAGTTTGCACTTTTCAAGTGTGAATAGGAGAACCAAAATGGGCATCCTTCAGAAATCCCACTTCTCCCAATTCTGCAGTACAGTTTTCCAGCCAAGTAACAGGTACAAAAGTGCAAATATTGTGGAAAAGGTGTGCCCAAAAAGACACACATTTGTGAAAATAGCATACAAAATGCATTATATCAGGGGTCAGCTTTTTCAGCAGGGGGCCGGTCCACTGTCCCTCAGATCTTGTGGGGGGCCAGACTATTTTTTTTGGGGGGGGAATGAACGAATTCCTATGCCCCACAAATAACCCAGAGATGCATTTTAAATAAAAAGACACATTCTACTCATGTAAAAACACGCTGATTCCCAGACCGTCCACGGGCCGGATTTAGAAGGCGATTGGGCCTGATCTGGCCCCCGGGCCTTAGGTTGCCTACCCATGCATTATATTAAAGAAAATTGCACTAGAAAGATGTCCATATTAGCAAAAAAAAATGTGTACACCAGAAGAGATTCGTGATAAAATGCTGGTGAATTTTCATGAGAACTTAAAAAAAAAAAGTGGTCTGTTTCAGAAATGTGGGGAAAGATAAAACGATAAAATCAGGAAGAATTTGCAACCATACTTTTAAAACATACGAAATGTTAAAATACTACAACAGGTTAAAATTTGCATCAACTTTCTGAGCATTTCAGCAGGGTTGTCTAAACAAGAAGGTTCTTAGCAGGCGCAGAAAAGAGTACGGGGTTAAGGTGCCTGCTGGCTATCAATAGGCAGGGAGTTCCATGGTGTTTGGTCTCCCAACCCAGACAGGCACAGACAACAAGGCCATGTCTTACCTGCTGGAATGGCCACTCTGCCCATGTGGGATGGACCACACAGGATCTGCCACTTGCATCCAGCCCATCATTTGTGTCTGGGGCCCCTAAAGTCCATAGACCTGCAATGGGCATTCCTGCGACTAAACCGAAACATTGTAGTCAGACGTTGTGGTGTGCGTGGTTCTCCCACCCACCCCACAACAACCCTGTGAGGTAGGCTAGGTTCAGAGAAGGCAGTGACTGGTCCAAGATTCGTGCTCGAGTGGGGATTGGAACCCGGGTCTTTCCCTGGTCCTAGTCCAACTGCTACACCATACTGGCTCTCAAATCCCACCGTGCTTCGACTGCAGAGTGCATGGGGAGGGTTAGAAGAGCAGGCATGGACTTCACCCCCTAGTTTATGTATTCAGAGTGCTCTCTCATCTTTATTGATGGAGCTTTGAGCATCCTGTTGGTTCCCGCCCTAGATAAAATCACTGCCCCTCTTAATGCCAATAATGTTGGGGCACGTTGCTGGTGTCTGTCTACACATGTACCCTGGAGCAGCGTTGGGGGGGGGGGGGCGGAGGGAAGTGTGGTATGAGAGTCGCAAGGAACCGATAGAAAGGCTTGAACGGCCACATTTGACTCCCAGGCCTGAGGTTCCCCATGCCTACCCTACATGGAGCTGGGTGTTTTGGACCCAGACCTTGCTGCAATCTTGAGATTTTCTGCTTTGTTCTCTCTCTCTCTCCCCCTGCCCCCCACGCGCTTTTCTTTAGAAAAAACCAGCAGGTTTCTTGACTTTGTAACTGAACTCTTGGAACTGCGTGGGCAGCCATCTGCTTTTGACTCGACAAACAAAATCAACCAAGTGCAGTTTAAATAGCAGTTTCACATGAAAAGCAGGTAGACTTCCAGAAGATGTGGTTTCGCTTGCCGCACGTTGCTTTCAGGGCTTTGACTAAAGCAGCTAAGATGCACAGAAGTTTCTGTATTTTCTTTGTGCCGCATCAGGCCTGCAGCGCTGCAGATCCGAGCTGGGTGGCCAGCTTCACTCTTTCGGCTGGCCTCTGCTCCTCTGCAGCCTTAGTTAACAGTTAAACGCTTCTCTTCTTGATCCCTGCTAACCAGCTTGCTTTTAAAGGCGTACGAGCAGGCCACGCTGTTTTCATCCTCATCAGTTCATAGAAACATAGAACTGTTGGAAGGGACCACAAAGGTCATTTAGTCCAACCCCGTGCATTGCAAGAATCTTTTGCCTAACATGGGGCTCGAACCCACAACCCTGAGATTAAGACCTTCATGGTCTAGTTGGCAGACATGACTACCCAGCTGCCATTTTGTTTAGTCGCCCCACGGTCTTGATTCATGGCTGTTAAGTGCGGCTGTGTTGGTTTCATTGGACTGCACGGTTTACGTTAAAATTTGTAAAGTCTTTTTAGGTGAAAAATCTATTATTATAATAATAATAAATAAATAAATAAGATTTAGGGGGGAAAATAGTTTAATTGCCTTTTCATGTTAGCTGGTTCCATTGGTGTTAACAGCTCCATCTTTGAGCCTGACTAGCTAACCCTGTATTATTCCTTTGAATCGATAATAAATCTCATTCATCCGGCAAACAACGTGCAGTTTTCAAATGGAATTGCCCACTAGCAAAGTGGTGGGGTGGCCCTTCAGTTCCAAAGTACAGACACAGAGCCGGTTCCTGCCGCTGCTTCTGTCCTTCGTCTTGGCAACAAGGCTGCTTCTCGCCGGCTACTCCTTCCATGCCTTGCTTCGCTTCTCCTTTTCCAAGCAGATATCAAATTAAACAGGCCTGCCGTGCCGGCCAAGAGCTCTCTCCCGCCGCTGGCCTTTGGCCATGCTTACATTCTCCATCCAAATATTGTGGACTCAGTAATAAATATTTATTGATTCCATCATTTCCCACATTTTTCCCAGGTGTGCTGGATGTTTCTCCAGGGTGGGGGCAAACCACGTCATTCCCCGTTTAGGTTGAGTTGCAGATGATGACCCATCTGGCTGGAATCTGTTGTTTGGCTTCCAGTTCTTTGGCTCCGTCGGTGACTCAGCGCTCGACCCCAAGGCTCGCAGCTTTTGCATGAGTCTAGGATGCTGCATTTCCCAGCTAGAGAGGGGCCAGCTGTTTCCATTTGCTCCCAAAAGAGCAGCTTCAACCTGCTGAAAGGAAGAAGAGGACTGTTTCAGCCCAGGCACCATGTTCCCAGCTGGGTTAGCTCAGGTGGTAGAGCATGAGACTCTTGATCTCAGGGTTGTGGGTTTGAGCCCCACATTGGGCAAAAGATTCCTGCATTGCAGGGGGTTGGACTAGATGGGCCTCACATACCCACCAACATTTCTCTGATGAAAATAGGGAAATCCTATTCAGTAGTAGGAGTAATAGTAATATTTTTTATTATTTATAAACCACTCCATCTGACTGGGTTGCCCCAGCCACTCTGGGCAGCTTCCAACGTGTATAAAAACAATAAAACATCAAACATTTATAGATAGATAGATAGATAGATAGATAGATAGATAGATAGAGATACACACACACACACACACACACACACACAGGGCTGCCTTCAGATGTCTTCTCAAGGTTGTTTTACACTCTTAAACAGGCATCCCCAAACTCTGCCCTCCAGATGTTTTGGGACTATAGTTCCCATCATCCCTGACCATTGTTCCTGTTAGCTAGGGTTGATGGGAGTTGTAGTCCCAAAGCATCTGGAGGGGCAAGTTTGGGGATGCCTGCTCTTAAAGGCACAGGAGCCCTGTCCTCTTTTGCCTCAGGTCACCCTGGTGGAGAAGGAACTGCCTGGAGGAACCACTCCCTCTGTTTGGCTACCCTGGGAGCTGTTTGGGCCTCTTTTTTTAACTTGCGGTCAAGGCAGCTTGCCTTATCAGCGCAAGCTTCGAGGGAGGGGACCCAGAGAGGAGCAGATCTGATCGCACAGTTTTAGGGGGTTTTTTGGTTTCCCCCCTAGGGTTATTTTTACCCTCCAGCAAAGAGCGATTGCTAAATGCATTCGCTTCTCTGCAGAGGGTGTAGCTCCCTGGAGGAGCTGATCACAGCCCAGGGACTGCTAATGAAGGCAACCTAAAATCGCCCTCTCTTTACCTGCTGGATTGCAGACTTTTCAGCCATTCACCTCATCGGTAGGGTAAACAGTGTGTTTGCGGTCAGAGGGTTATAAGGAGCATCTGGTTATCTGCATGCATTGTTTCAGTTGTTCAAGTGTGGAGTTGGAGTTGGAAAACAGGTCACTAATAGTAAATGCTTAGAATTTTTTCACCCAAACTTCTGGGCTGCGTGCATATCAATTCCCCTGTGTTTTCCTGCATACTCTGAGCTAGTTTGGGTAAATGGGATCGATGGGCCATTTATATTGGTACGCTTCTTTTTATCATTTTATCATTGGAATGCAAGTTTAGATAGTATCGCTGCAATTGTTTTTCGGCAGAAATGTGAACGGATAAAAATTATTACCACCCCTTCGTCTCCTTACAAAGCTGTTTTGGTTTTCGGAGTGGAGAAGGCAAAACCAAGTATTATGTACCAAGTACTGCAGCTAAAGTGTTGCAGCGTGGAGTGCTTGTATTCAGCATTCCTGCCAGCCACGCCCCTTTCCAGGATATGCCATTCCCTTCACCTCTCCTTGGTCTTCTCTCTCCGCCCCCCACCTTCCCAACAACCAATCAGCTTTCCATGGCCACTGGCCATGCTCAAGTAAGGGGGGGAGGGAGCAGGGATGGGGAGAGAAATTTGGTTCAGTTTCACATTTAAAGGCAGACCTCCCTAATCCACACTTTCTGAAAGAATACGCAGACTGAAGCACAGAATTCTAAACTCTCTTAATTTTGCAATGCAGCTCTTCATCCAATTAACTTGTACAGCAAATATTGGAGATAAAGAGTCCACTTAATCCCCTTAGGAATGATTTTAAAGTGACAGATTGGTGAGATATCTCACCAATTTTTAAAGTCTAAATGTGCTGATTATAAAATTTAAATGTGATTTTAGTATATAGATGCTATTTATGAAACGAATTGGTCTATGACCGTAATAAAGACTATTCATTCATTCATATACTAGGATAAGGTGTGCATAGAAATGTATATATCAGTGAAAGGAACACAGGAAAGGCATTATATTATGGGAAGTTGGTTTGTAATGTATATATTTAGTTAATAAACTTTAGACACTGCTTGATTGTAAATACAAAAACAAAAAAACCCTCAATGTCTCTATTAGGCAAAATTTGCACTCAGATACTGACAAATTTTCACGAGGATTCGTTTCTATTAAAAACAAATCACAAACTGATATGAAAATCTGGAGATGTGTATTTAAGGTTGGGGAAAATGAGAAATTGAGAGAGAGAGTAAAGTTGTCAGATGCGCCCTCTCTTTTCTCAAATTGTCCCTGGTCTGCTTTGTGGGGTTTCCTTACTAGCTTTAAGGCAGGGGGAGCCAACATGTTGTCCCCCAGATGTTGGACTACATCTCCCATCATCCCTCAGACAATTGGCTATGCTGACTGGGGCTTATGGGACTTGTAGTCCAACAACATCACTATGTTGGTTTCTCCCACCTGCCCCGTCCTTAAGGCTTATTTGCATCCCTCAGAAGCCACCCACCCCTCCTTCAGATACACTATTTTGTAACTGGAAGGGTCTGAAGTTAATTTTGACTGGTAGTAAGTTCCCACTGAACTCAAGTGTCTTCAGGGTTCTCACACTTGTTATAGCACTCACCTGATCAAGTGAAAGAACCCTTTTCTTTTTTGGCTTTTGTTTTATTATATAGGTAATTCAAGACCAATGAAACTGTTTTAATGAATATTTGAGTAAACAAGGATTAAGAGAAAGGTTTTGGTTATGTCTAGAATAGCAATTAAGTGGATTTATGGTAATTTTGATGTTGAAGGGAAGAATGGCAAAAATGTTCAGATAGTGTAGGTAGTGAAATGCAGCGATGGAAGTTGATTATTGTAACTTTAACAATAATTTACCTTTTTTGTTATCTCTTTCTTTGGTCTCTTACTTTTTTCTTTTTCTGTAATTTCTTCTTTCTTTCTTTCTTTCTTTTCTTTTATTGTTTGTAATGTAAATTGTTTCTTTTATTGTATGCAATGTGTATTTGTAAAATTTGTAAAATTTTGTAAACTATTTGGAAATAAAATAAAGATTTTATATTAAAAAAAGGAGTCCGTCAAAAACAAAAAACAAAAAAAGAACCCTTTTCACTGATTTAAACATTTATAACACTGCGGCCCTGCCTTCTACACATTTTGTGAAATAGGAACGATCCACCAAAAGTTGGGTGAAAGTGCCTGTGTAGTGTAGAATGTGGATTAAAGGATGGGTGTCTGCTGAGCCTAGTCTACCTCGCAGGGCTGTTGTGTGGATATAATGGGGTGCCACTCCAATTTGTGCCACTCTTGGCTTATCAAAGACTACAACTCCCATCAGCCCCAGTCAGCATTGGCCAGCTCTTGGTGATGATGGGAGTTGTAGTCCAACATCGCCTGGAGGGGACCATGCTGGCTACTCTTCCCATACAGGACCCTGTATCTACAGTTCTTGCCACAATCACCCCATGGGAAATGAGTGACAGGAAGAGATTCTCTTGCCAAGGAACAACCATTGTGCTTTGAAGGGAAATGATGTGGCTGTCAAGGACTTCAGGGGAAAGGGCAAGCGATGTTTCCAGCCATCACTTGCTTCAGCTTTTTGGTTTTGCAACTTTTGTATCTGCGTTGCAGCTATTAAGGAGCTAGCCGTATTTGGCACCCACATACTGCACCTCCTTGGTCATAGCTACTCGGAAACCTGGTGGTCGCTGAGCTTTTGTAACAAAAAACAGGAATCGGGGATTAAATCTGCTGTGTGGATCCTCCATGCCAAGTCCACATTTATCCTAATTTGCTCACACGAGGTATATGTGGTTGTTTGACTATGCCCGGTCTCCATTGAGCATTTGTTCTGATTCGTTTGCAGCAAGGTTATATGACAATCCTGCGTTCATCCTGATTTGCTCAAAATGAGCCAGGGATCAACAGGAAAATCATTTACCCACCCCACACTTTTCAAGGCATTTCCCCATCACTTTCCAAACTGCAAAAAGACATTATTATTTTTTAAAAAAGTATCATTGATGCACCGGGCCTACAGCATGCTTTAAACCACTTTAAATGTGCAGCTCTGAAGTTCTGGAATGTGCTTGCATCCTTCCCACAAAATGGTCACAATCCTGAAGCCATTTTTCTGCTTGGGTAGCCTTTGACATGTGCATATCTAACAAACCTATATGGTTACAAATGTGGGTGAATGAAAAGTTCTGTGAAGTATATTTTCTCTCTGAGCTCCAATTCAGGCCACATACGCATGCCATGCATTTAAAGTAACATGGTACTTCTTTAAATAGTGATGGTTTCCCCCAAAGAATCCCCGGAGCTGTAGTTTGTTAAGGGGGTGGGTGGGTGAGAGTTCTCCTCTGAGATCTACAGTTCCCAGAGTTTTCTCTGAGAGGGAAGAGGGATTGACTGCTAAGCCATTCTGGGAATTGCAGCTCTGAGAAGGGAACGAGAGGGTCTCCTAAGAACTCTTTTGCATTAGCAAAGCGGAAGTATAATAAAGTGTGGTGTGGTAAAGATTATTGCACGGATGGTGTCGTGGAAAATTTATCTCGAATCCCTGCTCATTTTGTGCCTGCCTGTATCTCTCAGGCTTAATGTACCTCACAAAGTTTTTTGGGAGGATAAAGAGGGAGATGCTCTGTCTTAAGCTCTCCCGAGAACCTCAAAGGAAGGCTAGGATCCAACTGTGAGTAAATAAAAACATAGGAGGACAGAGACAACACCTAGGGAGGAATGGGGGGGGGGAGAGGACCCAGGAGTTCCTTGATGTATTTCAGTGAAATCTTCTCCTGTTACATCCCTGGAAGAGTCCCAAGAGATGCAGCCTTTGATGCTTTGATGCCGTTTCTGCTTCTAGTCTGGTGTTCCTTAGTGTGCCCGGAACTGTTGGGGGGGATTTAATTTTGGCACACAGTAATCTTCTTGCTAAAGGGGGGGGGGGGGCGAGGAGAGAAATGTACAGGACAGACTCTGATGCCTTAGGCCACAGCCATGGCGGGCATCGGTGGCTGGCATTGCTGGGTGTCTGGCTGCCTTTGCCTTGGGAGGGGGCCCACTGCAGTGAGGTTGAGATGGGTTAATGCAGGGGGGAATCATAACTCTCCATGAAGCCATCTTGCCCAAGAAACCCACAAAGCCTAGAGCTGACACTGTAGACATTTTTGTGCCTCTTTGACAGGTTCAGAGGTTAAGTGCTTGACAAGGACCCAGGTGGCGCTGTGGGTTAAACCACAGAGCCTAGGGCTTGCTGATCAGAAGGTTGGCGGTTCGAATCCCTGTGACGGGGTGAGCTCCCGTTGTTCGGTCCCAGCTCCTGCCCACCTAGCAGTTTGAAAGCACATCAATTGCAAGTAGATAAATAGGAACCGCTCCAGCGGGAAGGTAAACGGCGTTTCCGTGCGCTGCTCTGGGTCGCCAGAAGCGGCTTGTCATGCTGGCCACATGACCCGGAAGCTGTATGCCGGCTCCCTCGGCCAATAAAGCGAGATGAGCGCCGCAACCCCAGAGTCCGACACGACTGGACCTAATGGTCAGGGGTCCCTTTACCTTTACCTTTACTTGACAAGGTGCCTTTCACCATGTCAGCCTCTTGCTCCACCTGACTCAGTGCTATATCCACCAGCCGTGAGGGATCTTTGTTACCCTGGCGAATCTTGGCCTGCCAGTGGTCCATTTCTCCAAAACCGTGGCAATCAGCCGAGGTCACTCTGATGGGGGGCTGACATCAGCTGGTGGGGGGTGGGGTTCAGTTCTATGTAGGCTGCATGTGTGAACCCAAAGCAGCAGGATCGAAGCGTGTAAAATGAGAAGTTCCTGGGTCAAATCTCACCCCAGCCTTGAATTCACTAGCTAGCCTTGGGCAAGCCACTCTGCCCCAGGCCTCCATCCACTAGCTTAGGAAATGAATGCAGGGTTGCTGTGCAGACAGCCTGAAATGCCTTGAATTCTTCATATGTCATGTATCGATGCTAAGTAATATGATTATGGAAGGAATACATTATTACTTCCAGCCTGTGAATGAAGGAAACTAAAACAACCCCATGCATATGATGGTTTCTCATGATGATTATTTATATTTTGGCAGTGTACACATTCTACATTTAAAGCTCCCCCCCAAAAAAGAAACCTAGGAACTGTAGTTTGTTATGGGTGCTGAGAATTGTTGCTTTGTGAGGGGTAAACTGCAGTTCCTAGGAGTTTTTTGGGGGACGTGCTTTAAATGCACTTTAAATAGGCAGCATTTATCTCACAGTCTTCCTCCGGGGAGCTGTGGGCATTGTATGAGGTTCTCTATCTCCTGTTACCCTCCCAACAACCCTGTGAGGTAGGCTAGCTTAAAAGATTGTGACTTCATAGCTGAAATAGGATTTGAACCCGAGCCATCTCTCCCCACCCTCACACGTTTTACTTGGCTATCATTCCTGGGCCGCGTTGCCTGCAGCTAGGCCTGTCCCTAGCCCTGGTTGAAACAGGCACTCAGTTGCAAAGGGAAGAGGCCAGGCTGCTTTTGCACCGGTGTGGCTGGCTGCATGCCAGCGTGTGTAAATGTGTGCTTGCTAATCTGGCGGGCCTAATGAGAGGCAGCAGCCGGGAGGATCTGGCCCAGTCCTGGCTCTCCCCTCCTCTCTGACTAGGCAGCAGCGGAGGAGGAGGAGGAGGAGGCAGGCAGGAGTCACTCGGCTGGGCTCTCCTCCCTTTCATCTCCTCCTGATCAGGCTCCACTCCCCATGTCAGTTGCCTTACTCATCTGGGCTGGCTCTGGAGTCAGTCCCAGCCAGCCAGCCAGCCAGCCAGCAGGAGCCAGGCTGGAGAGATGGAAAGGGAGGAAGGGAACAGGAGGAGGAGGGAGAGGGGAATCTCATGACATATCTTGGGAAAAGTCTGTGCTTCAAGGAGATGTTTTCTTTGTGGTCATGAAGCCCCCCCCCCCCCATCTCACTTCCACCTCCTCCACTCCTTTGCCTTCGTCAGAGCCATCTTTTACGAGGCAGGCTCTCTCTCTCTCTCTCTCTCTCTCTCTCTCTCTCTCTCTCTCTCTCTCTCTCTCTCTCTTTCCCAACCACAAGGGAACAAAGCCAGCACAGGCTGCTAGGAGGCCTCTTGGACCAGCCGCCTGCAGCTTGGCAGGACCTCCAGAGGGCAGGTCGGATGTCCAAGGGGTGGCCGGTCATCCAAGTGGCAACACAGAGTTGGGCTTTGCGGTCGCTCTCTGCCTCTTGGAAAGGGGATAAGAACCAAAGAGCGCAAGAGGAGCTCTAGTGGATCCGGCCAGTAGCTCTTTTAGTCCAGCGTCCTTGCCTCATGGTGGCCATGCAGATGCCACAAAGAGGATTCAAGCACAGGATCCCTCTCGCCTCCTGTGGTTTCCAGCAACTGGCGTTCAGAAGCATTGCTGCCTCCAGCTGCAGAGGCAGAGCCGAGCCATTGTGGCTGGTAGCCATTGATAGCCTTTAATGTCCACAAATTTGTCTAATCCTATCTTAGAGCCAACTAGAGATGCTGGTTTTCCTGGTGAAAAGAAACCTGCCATTGTTGCCATTGTCCTGTGGTCTGAAATGCATCCTTCAGACTTGGGGTTTTTTTTTTTTTTGGTTTTGCACTCTTTGGACACCTTTTCAAACTGTAGTTTTAGCCTCCACTTCTTTTTTTTTACTCTCCCCCTCTCACTTGTAGGCAGAGACCACTTTGCCCCTCTTTGAACCCTCCCTCTCTCCCCTCACACCCACCAAACAATTTTCTTCCCTTCTTGGTGGACTTGCTAATAATTAAACATAGATAATTGAGGCAGGCAATTGCCTCTTGCATTGCAGAGTCTTGCCTGGGTGACCTGAGGTCTCCAGATAAGCAAATCTGCCTAGTTGTCTACCAGAATATTCCAGAGCGGTGAGTCTAAAATAGGGATTCATATTCCCAGAGCAAACTCCAGTTTTGCAGAGCTCATGTGGTGTCTTGATGGTCAGATTATTGAGCTAAGAATCCACGTCGTCTATCAGTCAAGACCTTCCTCACAGGGATGTTGTGAGGACTAAATTGAAAGCAGCCACATAGCCCCGAGCAGAAAGGCTGGATAAAAATACCACAAATAGATATATAAATATCTCTCTTCTCCACCCTCTGCCAGCCCTCACATGGGGAGTGAGAGGTGGTTATGACTCCCTCAGGAGATGGTGGACTCTCCTTCCTTGGAGGTTTTTAAGCAGAGGTTGGATGGCCATCTGTCATGGATGCTTTAGTTGAGATTCATGCAATGAAGGGGGCTGGACTAGATGACCCTTGGTTTTCCTTCCAGCTATGATTCTATGGCCACAGTACTTGCTGACAGCTCACTTTGGGATACAGAGCCCAGGCCTGAAAACCTCCCCAAAGAGCCCCCCTACCACTAGTTGCTGACCAGAATCTAAAGTAGAGATATTATGGACTATAACTCCCATCATTCATGGCCATTGGTCCGGTAGACTGGCGTGGGTGGGAGTCTGAGTCCAGTGACATCTGCAGGGTCACAGGTTCCCCATCTGAACCGACCTTCGTGGCGGGCATCACCCACTTGCTTATGGGTCTTAGTCACAGGCCTCTGGTTTCTAGCCAGGGAACAGCCGGCGGTTGTGCCAACTGGAATCTTTTCATAGGAGGGGAAAGCCCGCCTGAAATTTGGAGGAGGGAAAAGGGAGGGAAGATGCCAGAGAGTGACTGGGATCAGTGTCATCTTTGTCCTTTGCCATGCGGTTTCCATGTGTCTTGCGTTACACGGTGATTTGCATACATGAGGGGGCAAGAACTTGATGGAGAGAACTTGACTTGTAGTCAAGCCAGTAGTGGGAATTTCCAACCTAGGATGGATCTATGAATGAATGGCTTGGTAAATGCTTATTGTTCTATGCATGCATGTAGGTGTGTAGCAGAGGCCCAGGAATAACATAATAAGAGTCCTGCTCAATCAGGACAGTGGCCCACCTAGTCCAGCATCCTGCTCTCACAGTGACCAACCAGATGCTCATTATGGGGAATCCTCTAGCAGGACCCAAGCACAAGAACCCTTTCCCCTCCTGGTATTCAGAGTCGTAGCACCCTCAATATAGGCCATCATGACTACTAGCCATTAATACCCTTGTCCTCCATGAATTTATCAAGCAATCTGGTTTGCTTTTTTGTGGAGGGGGGTACCTTAGGTTCCCATTGCTTGTTGCCAATCTCATGGAAGCCTTGACCACTTTTGGGCATGCTTGTGGACTCCGTTTTTACGTTTGTCAGTGGCTGAGTGGGTGTTACTACTTTGTGGCTCTCTCTGCCAGTAACATCTGGTCCCATTAAGGATGGCAGAGTCGCTTCCTATTTTATTGGTTGCTTGGTGAGCAACATCCAGGAAATGAGGAGCCCCTGGAAACAAGTGGCTTGGCGCTCGTTGGTTTTTGCGGGCGTGGTGAAATCTGGCAACCACATTGTGTGATGGCAACGTTTATATGGGGAGCTGGTTGTGTCTCGTGACTGCTGGTGCATCGGATTCGTCCGTATTGTTGCATCAAGGCCACAGCACCGTGCTGTGCTGTTTGGGAGTCCTTCCACCTCTGCAGTTTGAACAGTGGTGCTTTTAAGGCTTGTGGTTTTGCCACCCATTGACATCCATAAATGCTGGCACTGTGGCAGAAATGGAGATGGCTTGCAATTGCAGACATCTCAGGTGACTGGAACCAGGAGATGCACACCCATAGTCAGGGAGACTGCAGTGGTGGAAGGTGCCAAGTCTAAAGAAAACAGCTGGAAAGTCGCTGCTGCATAGGGGGACCGGGTGGCAGTGGCAAGAGAGTTGGGTGCAAATGCCCCAGCAGAGCCAATCTGATGTTCCTGCTGGCGCCTGTGCACCGCACCATCCTCCTTGTCCAGCCAGCCATATGGATGAAGCCTCTGTTTGTGAAACGCCAGATCTGTGCACAGGGGCAGAGGAAGGGGGATGTGGTGGGTGCAGGCCACCCCAGGTGTCACAACTGACAAAGGGGGGGGTGACAAAATGCTGGGCAGCACTCACTGCGGGACTTGCAGCGCGCCCGAGCCACACATCTCTCCTATGGGCAGCTTGCCCTGCCCCTGGGCGCGCCGCCCCAGGCGCTCAAGCGGCTTCCTCCACCGCTGTCAATGCAACTTGTGAACCAGCCCATTATCTCTACCACTAGCATCTTATAGGAGAGATCAGTATTGTTGTTACTATTGTGAGAAATGTGAATGAGAAGGCATTTAAGTGTGTATGATTATGCCAATTGAGGAAATATGGGAAGTTTGGGCAGCAACCCAGAATGTGAGTGTATCTCAATGCAGAGCTTGCATGGCCTGTTGGGCACTCATGTCTGCAACCCGTTGGCCAGCTCTGCCTTGGGTTTTGGTCTTGCACAAGTTGACTCCTTGCTTTTCCCTCAACCACAAGTGCCTAGAAGCCAGAGAAGCTGGTGTTCTGGCACCCCAAAGCATCTCTTTCTGGAGAGGTCTCTGGCCGCTGTGGGAGATGTTTGAGAGCTCCAAGCTGCCAGCAGCCTTCCCGTGAGTCCGTCCAACTGGAACAAGGCTCCATTCCTGTAGTGGTTTCTCTCTAGTTCCTGGTGAAACAAATCCAGCCTTTTTCATATATATTTTTAAAGGCATCCTAGCAATTAAATCGCTTCTGGGCTTTGGCTGTGGGTAAATGGCCATGGAATGAATGAGCGATTCTCCCACCTCCAAGGATTGTGTGGGTCGCCCTGCCACCCACTTGCCTTCTTTTCCAACCCAGCCTCTCTCATTCATTCCCAGCCTTGGGGTCTATTACAAGTTGAGCTGACCCTTTCCCCCCTTGTCCTCTTCACTTGATCCTTTGGGGAAGGATTAGAGCTATTTAGCAAAGTGGTTAGTGGGATTAGAGGCGATTATCTCAGGGGAGGCTGGCTGCTTTAAAAAAGGGGGAGTAGAGGGCCTGGCATTGGTATGGAGGGGAATTCCTTGATGTAGAAGTGCAAGGGTTTCTAAGAAAACATGCCCAAATTCTGAGAAGGCTTGAAATTTAGCACTCTCTTCTCTCTCTCTCTCTCTCTCTCTCTCTCTCTCTCTCTCTCTCTCTCTCTCTCTCTCTGCAATATTCATCCACACTTGACAGGTGTCTTCTCTCCCCTTGCACCAACCAACAGTCTTATTGCAGAAGAAAATGTGGGGATGTTGCTTCCATTAAGCAGAACAGGGGTAGTTACAGAGTGTGTCTGGTTCAGAGTGCTACAAAATGCTGACAATTTGGCCTGTTTCTTAATTGATCATTATTGGGGAGGGGGGTTGCCTGGGATGTGTGTTTGCCCACATGCGTCTTGGCAAGCCTGAAGGGAGCATGAATGGCTCTAGGAAGCAGCAGAAACTTCCTGTGCACCCAGATTTGCACTTCTCACTGCAACAGGTTATTGGGGTGCAAAGAAGCAAAACTCAAAGGGGGGGCAGGACTCACACATTTACCGGTAGCTATCAGAATGGGGAGCTGTGGAGGGGTTTCCCAGGGTCAGGTCTAGTAAGACTTTGGCTTCCTGCACGTGGAAAATTAGTGTGGCAATGGGAAGTCTGGACCTAGAACAGCTCAGTCAGCAGAGAATGAGATAATTAATCTCAGAGTTGTGGATTTGAGCCTCACGTTGGGCAAAAGATACCTGCATTGCAGGGGGTTGGACTAGATGACCTTCGTGCTGCTTTCCAACTCTTCAATTCTATGATAATATGACTTCGTTTCTGTTGGGAGGCTTTTGTTTTTGGTGTGCTTTTTAAATCATGTGATCTCCCCCCAGAAACAAAAAAAAAATCTGCAGCGTATAATGGTAGTTATTTGACATTTGATCACCTCTTTGTGGGAAATGGTATCTGGAAAATACAATGGCCCAAAATTATGTAAATTGTGCATGTGAAATATAATTTATTGGTCTCGTTCTATTGGTGGGATTTCTGTGTGGAGACTCTTACTGTATACATTTTTTTTAACTCTGGAAATGCAATGGAATATTTCCATAGCATGTGGTCTTTTGTGTTCGTCTCCCCCATGGAGGTCAGGCCACAAGAGATGGATTTGCTCAAAGGCTTGGCCAAGGTCTTTGGGTCCTGAGCTTATCAATCCTTGTAGATGGATTGCTGAACAAAGTAGATTTTGAAGGAGAAAATACCTATGGAAGTCTCTAGTTTCCCTCTCCTCCCCCCCCCTCTCTCTGTGTGTGTGTGTAAATACATACATTGTGTGTGTTAACGACAAACTCCCAAAACTGGCATCTCCTGTTAACTTATAACCAAAATAGCACAATACTTCACCATAGGCTTTGAGGGGACATGACCATGCTGTTTGCAGAGGGGTGTGTGTGTGTGTGTGTGTGTGTGTGTGTGATTGTATGTCAATATGCACTGAGAGGTAGTGGCACAAAACTCAGGGTTTGTGGCACAAAAACCAGCACTTAAACCTTTACACCAATTTCAAGGGGATACCAGGTTAGAAGGTTTGTAGTTATGCAAGTTACGCATAATGTGGATAAAGGTGAGAGGCGCCACCCCGTTTCTTTATGGTGCCCTCCAGGTGTTCTTGGGTTGCAACTCTCATCGGACCCAGGCAGCTTTGCCCAATGGTCACGGGAGGGGAGAGCCATATGCTGCTGTCACATAGCACTTCCTTCTGTTTCCCCTGATGATTCCCAAACTGTTAACCTCCTCATTATATTCTAGCTTTCACATGATGTAAAAACCACTTTCTGAAATAAGCAGAACGTAGCACACATTTAGCACTCACTTCGTTGTTATTCACTTCCATTAAAAATCTAATTCAGATTTAGAAATTATTACTTTACTTTAAATAGATTAAAAAAAAAAAGAAATGAAGAGGTGGGGAATCAACAGCTTCCTAGTAGTCAGCAGAACCTTCTGGAGCTACGTAAACAACACATGGTTGTTTATATATATTTGGTGTTTATGAATCTCTAAGTTGAATAAGGGCAGTTATTTTTAAATCCTGGTTGTTTTACGTACCTTCCATAAATACTGAAATACCTTCTATAGACAGGATGAGTTATCTCTCTGTGTGTTGGTGGTAAGGGATGGAAATTATATGTGCAATTGGGGGGGGGGAGTGGGTTGCCCCCATGTGCTTGTGTTTGAGTTGTCACTCTTTGCAACTCTTGAGTAATCCTGGAGGGAAAGTCCCCCTTTGGCAGTGCAGTCCTAAGTCCCAGATGGGTGTGCATGGGATTGCAGTCTAAGCCGTGGTGAATGTGAGGAGGACCGGCTAGTGTTATTTTTCTAGAAAAAGAGGTGCTGGAACTCACCATGAATGCCTCCCTCCTTGTCTTAGAATGGCAATGGCGCTCACCTGAGAGGTGCCGGAACTGAATTCTAGCGAGTTCCGGGTGAAAAAAGTCCTGGGGCCAGGCACTGAAAAGAGGGAAGGAGTACCTTAGTGGACATCTTTCTAGTGGACATCTTTAAATAATTCCTTTAAGCATAAGCATCTTGCTGTTGTTGCTTATTGGGAGTGGCAAAAGAGCAGGGAGTCCAGTGCGGTGCAAACACATCAACAGAGCCTGCCTGGCATACCTGCTGGGGCATTTGCTCGCCCTCTCAGGGGAAGCAGCAGCTGACCACCTGTCAGGAAGTGAGAGAAGGGTCCCCATCGCACCTTACCAGCTGCTTCTACCTCTAAGAATCTTACCTAGTTCCCAGTCGCAGGTTGCACCAGGGCAGCGCTTCTTTTGATTTATGGTGGGGCAGGAACTCCTCGCACATGCTGTTTCTTCCCAGCATTTAAACAATGCCATTGACACCATGATTCACCTATTCCGGGGGGGGGGGCGAATACAGCCTATCCTTATTAAATCTCCAGCTGGCAGCTAGTAGGATGGAAGCAGAGCAGTGAAACAGATCATAGAATCATAGAGTTGGAAGAGACCACAAGGGCCATCCAGTCCAACCCCCTGCCAAGCAGGAAACATCATCAAAGCATTCCTGACAGATGGCTGTCAAGCCTCTGCTTAAAGACCTCCAAAGAAGGAGACTCCACCACACTCCTTGGTAGCAAATGCCACTGCTGAACAGCTCTCACTGTCAGGAAGTTCTTCCTAATGTTTAGGTGGAATCTTTTTTCTTGTAGTTTGAAACCATTGCCCCGTGTCCGCTTCTCTGGAGCAGCAGAAAACAACCTTTCACCCTCCTCTATATGACATCCTTTTATATATTTGAACATGGCTATCATATCACCCCTTAACCTTCTCTTCTCCAGGCTAAACATACCCAGCTCCCTAAGCCATTCCTCATAAGATGGATCCAGCAAGGCAATATTTGTTGACCTGCACCCTTGCATGGTGATCTTCTCAAAGCCAAGCTGGGCTTTCTGCTTCTTGTTCTTCTCTGCTGCCCAGTGTTGGCTGGGTCCCGTTGGGAACTGGGAGGCTAACAGTAGGTGGCACCAGAGCCAATGACGGGCAGAGCCTACTCATTCCAGTTTGGTCCTCCTCCCTGCTGAGGTCTACAAAGGGCAACTTTGAGACTCAGGAGGAGGAAGCTGTTAGGCAGCACTGCCTCCCTGATCTCCCTGACGGGGTGGTTGGGGGCAGATTGCGGTTGGTGGAGCAGTGTGCCTTTCACTCTTAAGGGGCCAGCCTCTACTGCTGCCTCTTCCTTCAGTTTCGGGGTCTGCAGAACAGCTGGAGTCGCTCTTTGCCCTCGTGACAATGATGCATCGGGTATCTTTCCCTGACTAGTTTCAGTAAGAAGACGAGGATGGGGAGTGGTGGGGAAGAAAGATGTTTTGCTCCTGCAGAAGACAGCAGTGAGCTTGGTCCCTGACCTCTGGCTCCATCCATCAGATCCTGAGACAGGAGGGGCAGCAGAAGGGCTGACCAGGTCAGGCTACTCCTGCTGTGACCAACCGGACATTGATTTCAGCTTGGCTACTGTGTGAGTTAGAGGGAGAACCACACAGATTGGGACAATCATAGTAGAACAATAGGAGTGGGTGACACCCTTTATCTTATAGACCCCAGGGAGGAACATGGGTGCTCTTTCTTGCCATTCCAGTTTCTCTCTCTCTCTCTGCGTGGCCTGGGTTTTAAATATAATTAGATTTGCGGCAACAACAAAAAAAGACCTACCCTGGTTTGGATCCCAACAGAGCCAATATCATTTTAAGGTCCAATTCCTGGATGGTGGCAAAGTTCTTTCTTTTCTTTGCTGCTTCACACGTGCAAACCCAACGAGGAGTTATTTTTACTAGCTGCAAATGGGATGGCAATGTACGTTGCCCCCCCCCCCAAATTACATTTTGGAATTCTTGTCCATAAGGAAATTGGGGAGGAGATGCATTTCCATTGATAACTTCTCCTCCCCTCACGCTTATTGAAAGGTGCGTTTTGGGACCATTTCACACACGATAATGTTAGGTGTGCAGCTAAGGCTATTAAACACACACTTAAGACACAGCATGTGGATGTGACAAACATGGTTGTGGATGCAGGAACGCCATGAACTGTCTTACGCTGAGAATGACCATTGGTCCATCTAACTCAGCACTGCCTGCACTGACGGGCAGCAGCTGTCCAAGTGCAGGTGTCTCTCCCCGCCTTACCGGGAGATGCTGCTGGGGACTCATCCTGCAATCTTCTGCAGGCAAAGCTGATGCTCCACCACCAAGTCCAGCACAAACACATCCTACAGGTATCCCTTGAGTGCCACAGGGAGTGGCTGTGAAGTCCACCTGCCCGGTGGGATGACACAGAATGGCCTACCACATCACATGTGCAGCGGCCCTCCTGGGTAGCAAACCTGGCCCCTTGATTTCACAAGGGGTGCTTGACCTTTGCTTGCACTCTCAAGGCTGGTATCTAAACTTCTTCAGCTTGTCCTGGAGCTTTGCTTTATCTCAAGTTAGTTACCGTCTGTTATCTGCTGCAAGGGTAATGTTGCAACAGCAACTCTGCATTTTGCTGATGGTTGTGGGTGAAAATGCCATTGTGAAATCTGAACGCTTTGCGGGGCGGAGTCGGGTTTCGGTATCTGCTCCTCCAGATCTAGCATTGTGCTCTTGTAAAACTCAAGATTATCCACGTATAACTGGAACTTGGATACAACCAGGAGGAGCTGGATACTGTTGGCTCTCCTTGTGCCCCTGTGATATTAGCAGAGATGTTTTAACAGGCCTTCCGTCCTGTTCAGTTTCCTCAAATGCCTGACTGAAGCAACAGTATTGCTCCCCACACTTCTTAAAGGCTGCAGACCCAAACAGACCTACTTGGAAGTACATGTCTTTGAAATCAGTAAGGTTTACTTTTGAGCATTCATAGGTTTTGGGTGTAAGGCAATGCACACTGCTACATGTTGGGGCTGAAAAATGTCATCCTGTGCATATTTACTTGAAAGTAACTCCCATGAAACAAACGTAGGGTTGAGTTACCTAGTTTTCTCTCCAGCTCAATAAGGCTGGCATTGAAATTGGCTGTTCAGTGAGCTGGTGCATACTGTGTTATGCCTCTGAAGGCTCTGATCCCTTGTGACCACACTTACTCTCTAGAGAGCCTCGCTAAACTTTATTTATTCATTTAAATTTCTATACCGCCCTTAATCTGAAGATCCCAGGATGGTTCACAGCATAAAGCTTAGCGGAGCTTCCTTTTGAGTAAGCATGCAAGGCCTCTGCCTGCACACCTATTTGAAATAATTTCTGGTCCATCTGCTTTTCTCTCTGCTTGAAGAGGGACAGTCTCCTCCTCCCCCTTCCCCCTGCCTTCCCCTTGCCCCAGGTTGCCTCTGAATCATTCTCCCATAGCCAGGAGAGCAACACAGCTGCCCTCCAAACCAGGCTGCAAAGGTGATGGAGCAGTTTCTGGGTGGTCTCTTGTAACCTCCGAGCTCTCTCAAACCCATCATTAAAAACAAGCGGCTCGAGGGTCAGGGAAAAGTGTCCTGGACACTTTCTCTCGGTGTTATCTCAGAGCGGAAGACGGATGGCAGAGAGCGCTGGGGTGTGTGTTTATTTCTCCAGAGCCTTGGCTAATAAAACCTTCTAAATATCCAAAGGACATTATTTAAACAATGCGTGGAATCTGTTACTTATTATCCAATGGCCTGATTATCTTTTCCCACACCAAACTCTTTAACTGGTGAATGTCTGCCGACCGGTTGCATGTGAAAATGTTAGCTCTTCTGACCATTGCAGCAAAACCTTTTGTTGATGTCTTCGGTTTCGCTGAGAGTGGCCAACCTTGACTGTTCTGAACATCGGTGAGAGAGGAGGAACAGAAAAAAGAAACTACAAGATCCTCCCTCATCACCATATCTTAACTTTCATCATCTACAGAGGGGATGTTGTTCTCTGCCAGCTCTCACCTGGGCTCACCCTTCTCTTCTCACAGCCTCTCAATCTGTGACATCTCCCCTTGCCCACCTCTCACATGGGGTCCAAACTGTCCTTCCCCTTCATCTGTAGACAGTTCTTACCAAAGTACAATGAGAGATTAATAATATACCTGGAAATCATGGAGGAAAGAGGGCCTTCATGGTAGTGGCACCCGCCCTGTGGGACGCCCTACCGTCAGATGCCAAGGAAATAAACAACTATCTGACTTTAAAAGACATCGGAAGGCAGTCCTCTTTAGGGAAGCTTTTAAAGTTTGATGTTTTATTGTATTTTTAATATTTTGTTGGAAGCCACCCAGAGTGGCTAGGGAAACCCAGCCAGATGGGCGGAGTATAAATATGTTGTTGTTGTTGTTGTTGTTGTTGTTGTTGATATGCCCTTGGACACTTTCCGTCAATCCCTTTGGAGGCCATTCTAGTGGTCCCATTGCAGCCTGGTGTAGATGGTTTCTCTACTGCATCAGCAAGGGAGTTCTTTTTTGGGGAGGGGGTCTGAAAAAAAGGAGAAAGAAATCACTATGCCTGGTGTGGGTTCGTGGCAAGTAAAGTGTGATGTTTCCATCAAGAGAAAAACTGACCCATTTGCCCATCAACCTCTGTAAGATACAAAGTGATGGTGCTGGGCTTGCCCATTCTTGAAACATGAAGTTTGGGTACCTGGGCAGGACTCTCTGGGTGAAAGATGGATTCCAGAGTACTTGTCACTGGGGAGGAGGGTAAGAGTACAGGGATTTTAGCAGGCGGAGCTTATCATAAAAACACCTGGGGAAAAACAGCTGAGCTGAGCACCCACCCACTTGCTTTTCGGCTGCTGAACCCCAGCCTAGGTAAGGAGTATAACGGAAAAGTTTGTTTTGCTGGGCAGGTTGGGTCACCGAGTTTTTTCTTTTCCTTTTTCCCTGCCAGCGAATGGTTAATGAACGGCAGCCTCTGATTGGCCAGGGTTCCAGGAGAGCAAATTGAATAGGAGATAGGTTGGAATACAGGTGAGGAGACAGGCTGGGAGATAGGGAGTGAGAGGAGAGAGAGTTAGTTCTGGGTAGAAACATCCACTCTGAGGAATATATCAAAAGCTACAGGAAAGAGTCTCAGGACAGTGTGTGGTGTCCTGTAAGAGTAATAAGCCAGGAATTAACTGGGAGGCTGAGGCTGAGCCAGGAGAAGTAGAAGCTGGAAAGATACAGTCTACTTAGGTCTCATTCCAGTCAGGAGGGGAGATTCTTCTACAAAAAGAGAAGACTCCCAAACCAGTTAAGAGGGGTGTGGTGATCCCTCTGTTACTTGGAGTATCTCAAGAGTAGGGTTGTCTAAGGGGTGTGTAACTGACAGGAAGTACCACCTTGTTTAAGAACCAAAGTATTAAGCGGCAACAGCTGTGCAACAACTGAGAAAGAACTGAAGGGAAATAACTGGAAATAAGCTGAGCATTTACCCTTTAATCTAAAAACCTGTGACATCTACCTGAAGCGAAGTAACTGAACATAAGCAACTGAAGTTTAAAGGAAGCTGTGCTTGATTAGAAGTCCATAACATTAGTTAGATTTAGTATAAATATTATTAGGGGAACGGCTACCTGAAATAATATTGTAACCTGAAGTATATTTTGTTTTACCCACTTTGTGTCATAAACTTCCTTTGTTTAATAAAACATTTCTTGTTTGTTTGATCAAATCCTGCCTGAGACTCCAAATCATTAATTTTTTCCTCACACAAGTCTCCCACAAGATAATCTGGGGTAATTTATAGAAATTTGTGTAATTGGTGTACTGTGAGGTGGGTGCACTATATTTAAGTGAGGGCCGGCCCAACAGCGACGAAGGAAAAAGTGCCGTTGTGCCGTCCCAAGGAGCTTGCCTGCAATCACAGCAACCTCAGGATTGATTTCCTAAGCAGTCACACAAAATCACAGATGGATTTGCTAGACTGCATTGGTGGAGTAGGAAATGTCCTGCAAAAAAAAAAAAAAAAATCAGCCCATTGAATCCCACCTTTCTTTCCAGAACCAAAGAACAGCACAACAATAGTGGAGTTTGGGAAATTCTTATTCAACCTCCTCCTGTTATCTCTTTACTAGAAGGCAACTTTTGCCTCCTCTTTTAAGATGTGTTGACTCATTGAAATGTGTAGCAAATATAAAACTGCCCATTGATGAACATTCAGGCTGAGAGAAAAAGGTCACGCCGAAGCAGGTGACTTGCAATGACCACCCGGGACTCAGCACCTGGGCCGCAATTGCTGCCTCTCCCATCGTCCTGAGTTTTGCAGCTGAACCATCCTCGTTTCCCTCCTCTCTTTCTCTTCTAGATATGGAATGTGCCGACGTGCCTTTGTTAACTCCAAGCAGCAAGGAAATGATGTCGCAGGCGCTGAAGGCCACCTTCAGTGGTTTCACGAAAGAGCAGCAGCGGCTGGGAATCCCCAAAGGTACAATGAGCTCGCCACGAATCCAGCTCTGAACGAACATCGGCTGTTTGGCTGAATGAGTTCTCGCATCCGCTTCTCGGTCATTTGGTTGGGCGGATCAGGGTCAAAACCTCTTTGAAGCAGCGACTTCCCCTAAAGCGTTTGTAACGTGGCCACTGAACATCTCCACCATCCCTGGGGAGCAAAAAGGTGTAAATGTCACATGCATGCAGGACTGGCCCTTGATCAAGGAAATCTTAGAAAATTAACAGTACGAGCTTTAGTCCATTAATGGGAGGCGTAAGGTGGTCCATCCATCGGTCCATTCAAGTTGCACATGAGGAAAATAACAGTTTCCCCAGTGTGGTGATCATTTGCCTAAGATTCCTTTGAGCTCCCCTGCAGCTCAGAATAAATGGTGGTGGCTGCTCTATGGGTTCATAGACCACTTTTCGGGAAATGTGCCTGAACAAAGTGAAATCACTCTAAACAGTTAAAGTCCACGTGAAAAAATCCACAGCACCCAGTAGAAGTAGAAATACAGGCAGCAAAAGAGAGAAAATTCAGCTAAAGGGGAGAAAGATAAAAGGCTCCAAAGTTTAATATGGTCCCTTCATGGCCTTCAATCTCGCCTTTCCCAGTGTGATGATGTTTCTACCATATATTAGATTAGGTGTGAGGACCCTGAGCTGCAACTCCCATCATCATCCCATGCTTGCTGGGGCTGATGGGAGTTGTGGTTCAGGTAACATCTGGAAGGCCAAAGGTTCCCCACACCTGCCTTATGAGATGTTGCACAGAGTGGCTGCCTTTCAATTCCTCTCTCCTGTGGCTTCTTTGCACAGACCCTCAGCAATGGACGGAAACCCATGTTCGGGACTGGGTGATGTGGGCGGTGAATGAGTTCAGCCTGAAGGGCGTGGACTTCCAGAAGTTTTGTATGAATGGAGCTGCCCTCTGTGCTCTGGGCAAGGACTGCTTCCTGGAGCTGGCACCGGATTTTGTAGGAGACATCCTCTGGGAACATCTGGAGATCCTGCAGAAAGGTAACATTACGATAGGCTTCGGCAAGAACGTGGCCTTTACGGTTGTGGCTCACCACTGCGGGGAATGCTCTTCCCATGTGCCACCATTAACCCCCTTTTGGTGCCAGGTAAAAACCTCCCTCCTCTCCCAGGCATCTGACAGATTGTGATCAGCGCCCTGCTACTTATTGCTAACACTTTTCTGCTGTTGACTTGTATTGTTTTCATTTTTATGCCATGTATTAGGCTCTTAACTTTTTTGGAAGTTGGCTAGAGACTTTTTTTTTTGTCGTGAGCAACTAATAAATCAAATGAGCAATAACAATTGCAAACAAGCTCAGGAACAAGTTGCCACCTCGTGAGATCCCCTAGATTCCCAAACTCTGTCCTCTGCGCTCCATCACTTTTGCCTGGCCGTGTCCCCGTCTGCTCTCAGCTCCAGGCTTTCAGACCTCCCCCAGATCTCCCTGGAGGTCTTCTTAGCTTCGCCACTGTTCACGTGCCTTCCCCGCTGCCTTGCTGAGTGACGCTGCACACAGTCTCTTCTGCAGCTTTTCAATCAATGGGCTGAGAGGATCTCTTAAGAAGAGTAGAAGCTGAATGAGAGCAAAGCTGCAGCCCTAGAAGAGTTTTACAACTTGATGGCTTGTCTGTTTCCCTGTGGGATGGGGATGGCCCTACTATTAGGCAGAAGGAGGCAAGTGCCTCAGGCGGCAAATACTGAGGGACAGCAGTGGTTGCTCCTTGACGGAAGCATTCATTGGAGCTTGCCACACAGCGCTGACTGGGGGCCCCAAATTAGTCTGCTGCTTCCGATGTATGGAGGACCTGTCCCACCCCCACCCACCCCCCAGTGCTGAATGCACATTCAACCACCCAGCCAGCCAGCTTCTAGATGAATAGTGGGAGGGGGCTGCCTTTATGTCCTCCACCTCAGGCAGCAAAATATCAAAGGCCAGCCCTGCTGTGAGATCCCCCACATACAGCCAGACTCTTGTCATTTACCTCTTTGCCAAAAGCAGGAAAGTTTCATGTTAAATACAGCCCAAGGGAGCCCGTGTGTTTCATACGAAGTCCTGAAGTTTATTGCTGCCAACCTGTGAATGTTTTGGTGTGTGGGGCTGTAGGGGTCATTCCTCATTTACCCAAAGGGATGGGAGGACCTTCAGCTAGTCCTCGGTTGTGCTGGACCAGCTTTGAGAAACAGACCCGCATTCATGCCTGAACAATGCAAACAGGCGAGACGAAACCAATTGTAAACAGAGTGTTGCCCACTGAGATGTTTGCAGATCATTTGGGGACCTTCTGCGATAGGTGGAGACAGGTGCTCATTGTGCTGTTTTGGGTGTCAGGAGAGGGAGGGGGCGTTTTTTCCCCTTCCACAAAAGCCACCGAGGAACATGGATTCTGGTACACCCACACGTGCACACCCCAGACACACATACCTGTGGCTTTCTGAAGGTAAACATGCTCAGTTGTAGGATCTCATGGGGCGGCAGCTGACATTCCCAATTATTTCCATATTTTGCCTCATTGGTTCTGGTAAATGGTTTTGAACAAGAAGAAGTTAAAACCAGGGCACTGAGAATAGGATTTGCATGAGCACCACTGTTTAACTATGCTCTGTGTTATTAAGTGCCATTAAGTCCAGAGTCTACGTGACATAACTGCCCTAACCACAGGACCAATGGGACAGTCCAACTGGCATGAACATTTTTGCAAGAAGGTGGTGACCTTGCTTCCTGACTTTTGAAGGAAAGGCCTCTTTCCTTCTGCTGTGGCCTTTTGTGTCTGCATTAATAGTACTGCTCTAGTCTGCCTTGCTCAGACCCCACTTGGAGTCCTGTGTCCAATTCTGGGCACCACAGTTTAAGAAGGACATTAGTAAGCTGGAAGATATGCAGAGGAGGGTAATCGAGATGATCAAGGGTCTGGAAACTAAGCCTTATGAGGAACAGTTGAGGGAGCTGGGTATGGAGAAGAGAAATCTGAGAGGTGACAGGATAGCCATCTTCAAACATCTGAAGGGCTGTCACACGGAAGATGGAGCAAGCTTGTTTTCTCCTGCTCCAGAAGGTAGGACCCAAAATAAAAGGTTCAGATGACAAGATAGGAGATTCTTACTAAGCCGTAGGAAGAACTTTCTAGCAGTAAGAGCCATTTGACAGTGGAATAGACTCTCTCGGAAGGTGGTGGGCTCTCATTTGTTGGGGGTTTTTTTTAGCAGAGGTTGGATGGCCATTTTTCATTGATTCTTTAGTCGTGATTCCTGCATTGCAAAGGGTTGGACTAGATGACCCGTTGCATCCCTTCCAATGCTACGATTCTATGATCCTATGACCTCACGTATTGGCCAGCAAGGAGGAGAACAACCCAAATAGGGCCTGGCTGCAGCTCTGGTTTCTTTCTGCTGAGCCCAGACAGAGACTCGCCAGAGATAATGTGCCTTCATTCAAAGGGGCCTAATTTTGGCCTCCCTCCTGGGGACGGCAGCCATGAAGTGGGGGCTGAACAAACCGAGGCCTGTGTGAACTTCATCTCCGCAGCCTTTGTGCCCCCTCCCCTCCTGGCAAGCCTTGCCAAGCCATGGGGTGTGTGTGACCACAGGGGAAGGCGGGGCCAGGTTGCAGCGGTCAAGTTTGCATGGGGGTTGCAGTCAGACAGAGGGCACTGCTGACTGCAGGGAAGTGGAGGCTATTTTGGAAGGGGGAGACAAAATAAAAGTGGAATGTGCCCAAATAGATGAAGCAATCCCAGCCAGCATACTGCTGTTTTTATTCCAGTTATATGGCCTGCGGTAGGTGAGTCACCTCTTGACTGCAAGGTTTTTGTAATTGCTGATGGGGTTAGAGGGCCCTCCCCCTACTTCTGAGTGTGCCGGGGGGGGGGGTCATGTATCCTGGCATGACCCAGTCCACCAAACAGATCAAGAACGTTTCAGATGATGGACATTGTCAGACTCGTTATGATGAAAGCAGAACGTGGTTGCGCAGTTCTGAGTAAAAACCTCGAGAATTTCAGTATTTGGTGTGTGGAGCTACCTAGATAACAGTCAATGTTGGGTTTGGGTGTGAGAAACTGGTGGTGCCAGCCTTGCATGTTTACCTAGGGGCATACCCACCAACATTCCTCAGGTGAAAATAAGGACATTTCTCAACCCAACCACCCCAAACTGACCGTCGTGCAGAGCATTTCCTATCAGAAGAAGGGCGAGTGCCACCACACCAATGGGACAAGGCACATGTGCCCTCCACCATTCTGAAAAAACTCTTTAATACAATCCAAATATTTTTTATGAATGAATGAATGAATGAATGAATGAATGAATGAATGAAGGCTACTGCTACTACTGCTACTTACTGGGCATCTTCCCTTTCATTCCTCCCACCCCCATCCTCGGTGCAGAAGAGATAAAGCCATATCCAGCAAACGGAGTGAACACAGCCTACCCAGAATCCCGCTATACATCAGACTACTTCATTAGTAAGTAGTAACTTGTTTTTCCCCGTTGAGTACAAGATTTAGCACCGGGGAATCCTTTCAACGTTTAGGCAGCATACGAGGAGCAAAAGCGCCGAGGGCCTTCTTGGCAGTTCCCTCATTGTGAGAAGTGAGGTTACGGAGAACCAGGCAGAGAGCGCCCGCCCTATGGGTCGTCCTCCCATCAGATGTCAAGGAAATAAACAACTATTTGGCTTTTAGAAGACATCTGGAGACAGCCCTGTATAGGGAAGTTTTTAATGTTGGAATGTTTTATTATGTTTTTATATCTGTTGGTGGCCACCCAAAGCGGCTGGGGAAACCCAGTCAGATGGGCAGGATACAATTATTATTGTTGTTGTTGTTGTTGTTGAAGAAATGTGACTCCTATGGCTTCTTTCTCTTAATTAACTTAATGGTGATGGTATTATTACTATTATCATTCTGGATAATAGCAAGAACTGCAATGGTTTTGTGAACCGCCCTGAGACCTCCGGGTATAGGGGGGGGTATATAAATTCAGTGATTGATGGATATTCATGAGTTTGTACAGTAATGCACAATATATATATATATATCGTTCTAGAGTCAAATAAATAGGATATAATACCTAGATAATAGTCATATGGTATATAATGCAATGTATAACAACAACAACAACAACAACAACAACAACAACAACAACAACGCTATTTTTCTAGAAAAAGAGATGCTGGAACTCCCCATAAATGCCTCCCTTGCTCCTTAGAAGGTGCCGGAACAGAGTTACGGAGAGTTCCAGCTAAATAATAATAATAATAATAATAATAATAATAATAATAATAATAATAATAATGCTGCCCTGGGTGATAACATTCAGTTACTCAGTTTGCGGTCTTCTTTCCGCTCTCAGGTTATGGCATTGAGCACGCTCAGTGTGTTCCTCCCTCGGAATTCTCTGAGCCCAGCTTCATCACAGAGTCCTACCAGACCCTCCATCCCATCAGCTCCGAGGAGCTCCTGTCTCTCAAGTACGAGAACGAGTACCCCTCCTCCGTCATCCTCCGGGACCCCGTACAGATGGAGTCCCTGCCTACCGACTACTTCACAATCAAGCAGGAGGTCGTAACGCCGGATAATATGTGCATGGGGCGCACTAGCCGAGGTAATGGAACACCTTAAAAATCACAAGTCGGCAACCCTACCCCACATAGAAGAAGGAATGAGATTTTCCCAAGGAAAAGGGCCTTCCACCAAAGACTGGCATCTCTCTTTTTTAGAAATTAAACCAATGGCCTTGTTTGCTGGGGCTGATGGGAGTTGGAGTCCACAAGCATGTAGAGAATGCAAAACGTGGGCTCGCTGGTTGAGTTTTAGGCCCCTTAAGCTTCCTAAAGTTGCATTGTCTAGAAAGACACCTAAAACCTGGCCCTCAAGCTACCTTGCGCAGGTGATCCCTACCACACCTGAATTAGAGGGAGATGTTGAAATAGGACACAGCAAATATGTGGGCAGGCTTGCCAGCTGTTCAGCCTCCTCGCTTCTGCCCTTGAGATTTAGTAGCTGGGTCTTCACTGCCAGCATCTCTGCCAGCGGAATTTGCTCTTAAGAGATCTTACACAATCCCAGCAGCTGCTTTCAGTCCGGCTTGGGAAATTAATGAACTTGAGTGATCCTCTTATGCTCCAAGGTTGTCAGTAAAGATGAAATGATTGAGCAACAGTCAAGCTGAGGAATTCTGGAGAATTCTCCGCCTCTCTCCCTTTTAAAAAACAAACAAAAGCAAAACAAAACCCTTCTGATTGTGTTTGGTTAAACAGAGGCTCACGTCTTCGACTGGTATAAAAAGCCATGAATCTGCACAGGGAGGCCACAGCTGGCAGGTCTGGCGGCTGATCAAGTGATCCCTAGAAAGACAAGACTAAATTATTATGCTTCCTTGGGAAAACACAGAACAGTCGTTAGCAGGAAGAAAAGGTAGAGGTGCTTTGTGCTTCCTGTCCACATTCTGGTGCAATGAAGGGCTTTGGGCATATACTTAAAATGTGAAAACATGCTAGAGTAAACCTGACCAGCAAATCGTGAGGCCAGAGTTTAAAAGCCACTGGAGATGGTGAGTGTCTGTCAGGTTCTCAGAAGTTAGATTTAGTTGTTTCATTTCCCAGTACGTTTAAACTGATGTGCTGTTTTTATTTCTTTTTAAACAATTTGTCACATTTGCCTGCTGTGTTTATTTACCGTTATTTTGAATGGATCCTCTTTCTACTGCTCTGTAGTCACAAAACATCACATTGGAGAACATAAAATCTGTTCTGTAGATGTGGGATATAAATTATATAAACAATTAAACAAAATGCCCATTGTTGCAATGGAAACATAGGACGCCGCCTCAGATGAACCTCAGGATTTGCCCATTTCCCCCAGGGAATCACTAGCTTTGCAAAAGGTGTCAGGCATAAGGCTCTTGCATCACCTGCTTCTTGGCCTTCCGAAGAGGAGGCGACCCTGAGGCCTTCTGCATGCAATGCATGCGATCTGCCTCTGTGCTGCTTCACCTCCTCTGCAGTTCATTGAGGGGGCTGTGAACTGCGTATCTTTGAGGGGTGGAAGATGCAGCCCCCAGGACTCCCTGGGCAAAGTCAAGTTCTTCCAATGTGCATTGGGGTGGGCTTTGATTGTATGGGGTTGGATCCGCAGGGACTGCCCCAAACCAAGCAGGGCTTCCATTGGTCTCCGAATCAGCATCTTCCTCAACCTTCACTGAAGAACTCCCTTTAATATGGGGAATCCTTTAACCTGTGTGCAAGGTTCGCCACTGCTGTTTCTGCTTTGTTATTTATTTATTGCCTCTATATACCACCTCGTCTGAGGAGCTCAGGGTGGTGTGTGCGGTTCCCCTTCATTTTATCCTCACAACAACCCTGCAAGGTAGGCTAGGCTGAGAGGCTGCATCCGGCCTAGGGTCACCCAAGTGAGAGCTTCGTGGCCAAGTGGGGACCTGAACCTTGTCCTCCCCAAGGCCCTAGTCCAGCACTCTGACCACTAGGCCCCACTGCCTCTCTGCCAACCTCATTTCCTTCTCACCTCGCAGGGAAACTCGGGGGCCAGGATTCCTTTGAGAGCATCGAGAGCTACGACAGCTGCGACCGCCTGACCCAGTCGTGGAGCAGCCAGTCTTCCTTCCAGAGCCTCCAGCGTGTCCCTTCCTATGACAGCTTCGACTCTGAGGACTACCCAGCAGCCCTGCCCAGCCACAAGCCCAAAGGCACCTTCAAGGACTATGTTCGAGACCGGGCGGACATGAACAAGGACAAGCCTGTCATTCCTGCGGCCGCCTTGGCTGGCTACACAGGTGAGGCCCGGGGGGGTAGCTGGGCAGACAGAATTCAGGCCGTTTCCCAAACTACAAGCGTTGACCTCTGCTTAGTGCCCTTAGTTATGCTTAGCATGTCTGTAGTAATGTCAGATGTACAAAGTACTTTGCCTGCACCATATCTATACTCCTCAGTACATTTTTTCTCGAGGGAAAACTTCACTGTGAAGTTTGTCTGTTTGTTTGTTTGTTTGTTTGTTTGTTTGTTTGTCTGTCTGTCTGTCTGTCTGTCTGTCTGTCTGTCTGTCTATTGCGGGCCCAGTCGCAGTGCCAACCCCTGAACCCTAAAGGTAAAGGTAAAGGGACCCCTGACCATTAGGTCCAGTCATGTCCGACTCTGGGGTTGCAGCACTCATCTCGTTTTACTGGCCGAGGGAGCCAGCGTACAGCTTCTGGGTCATGTGGCCAACATGACAAAGCCGCTTCTGGCGAACCAGAGCAGCGCACGGAAACGCCATTTACCTTCCCACCGGAGCGGTACCTATTTATCTACTTGCATTTTGACATGCTTTCAAACTGCTAGGTGGGCAGGAACTGGGACCGAGCAGTGACTAAATGTAAGATGTGATTAATAAACTCAAGCAGACAATGATCTGCATTAGAAATGGCCACAACTTAATTGATTAGAGATATAGGTGGATTTTTTGGCTCCGCTAAGGGAACTGAGTTCACCTGAGTTCCTGCTAAAAAAAAACAAACCCTGGTAATCCTGACAAATAGTCCTACAAGACAGACTACTGTTGTTTTCCCCATATTCCAAGTGAAATGAGGGTGAAGGCTTGGAGAGAGCAGTTTGCCTTAGTTGCCTAGTTGCGCAAGCGAGATTTGAACTCGGGAAGCTGCAGTTCAGGGGCTGCCTTGTATGCAGAAGGTGCAGTCCACAGCATCTTCAGGCAGGGCTGGAATGGGCAGGTATCTGAAACCCTGGAGAGCTGCTGCCAGTCAGTGTAGGCAGTACTGAGCTATGCGGGTGGACCAGTGGTCTGATTCCAAGATAAGGCAGGGATAGGGACCCTGTCAGGGCTCTCCAGGCACTGCAGGACTACAATTCCCACAACTCCCTGGCCATTGGGCATACTGGCTGCAAGGGCTGCTGGGAGTTGGAGTCCAGCCACATCCAGAGGCCACAAGTGAGCCAGCCATGAGCTGGAGCCTTCCTGGCTCGTGCTCTTGAGTCCGTGAATAGGCTGTGCCAGAGGAAGGGTGGGAGATGCGGCATGCAGGAACATGTGTATTTATGGACGTTTACACATAACTGAGTAACAAATGAAAATGAATCGAAACCCTGTGACTCAACCCTGGGGAACCAGCTTGAGATTACTGAAGTTTGAAACAGATTGCTAGGTTAACTTGCCGCCTCTGACTCCTGATGCGAAAGCGATACTTCAGACACAGATACGAACAGATATGTGACTTTGAATCGGGCGTGTGGTAGCACCTTTTCAGCTTGAAAGAAAATCTAACTGTTTACAAGCACCTATAAACTGGCTAAAATCAGCCTGCAGATTGGGATGAGAGGCTGCTTGTCTGTCTCTTGACTGATGGGGCATTGCGGCCCGCATCTCTCACACAGATATATGTTTGCGCACTAAATCAGAGGAGAACAAATTTCAGGTTTTCAGGGTTGCCCTTCTTTGCTAGAACCGCAATGCCTCAGTAGCAACCCTTGACTCCATGAGTCAGGTGGGACGGGAGGAAAGATTTGCACTTTTGACAAGCTCTCATGCGAGATTCTTCCTCCCCAAGTGCAGCCCCTCTACTTGGGCTGGGAATCGGTGTGTGTTTGTGGGGTTGGAAGATCCTTTTTAGGAGCTGTGCACAGAAGGAAGTGGATGTATGCTCCAGCTTCAAGCTGTGATGAGTGCTTTCTGTTTGCAGGAATAGGTGCTGATAAGAAAATTGGGCTGGGAGTGGGCTTCTGGAGACCATCTCCCTTCAGCAGTGGGAGTATGATGATCTGAGCCAAGGGAGAGGAAATCTTGAATCGTTGCAAAGCTGCTGGAGACTTTGGGAGATAAGTCCACACCCAACATGGTGTGAGCATCAAAACAATTACATTCTGTTATATTGCAGGGGTGGGAAAAGATTTTGGCCCAAGTGAATGTGATTCTCACCTATGCACAGTGGGCTAGTTTCCCCAAACACCCCTCTCTGTCTTCCATCAAGCCAAGCCAAAGGCATCCCAGCCAGGCAAAAACAGTCACAGAGGGTGCAGGGTCAGGCTAGGGAGCAGTATGGCCTGTGAAGAGCAGGGCCTTATTTAGACTCTGGGCCTGATAGAAATAAACTTGCTGGGTATGAATTGCCAGGAGCTGCTGGCACCAAAGCTGGAAGCTGGCATAAGTGTCATAGTTAAGAATGGGAGCTGGGAGCTGTGTTCAAATCACCTCCCCTATGAACTCACCAACTGAGTGTAAACAAGGCACTGTAGTCCTGGCCAGAATTCCTTCATGTCCCCTCCCTGTAAGGTGGGGAGATGGTTGCAGCATTGTCTTGTCTTACAGGACTGTTGTGAAAACGAACGAGAGCATGAGATTCTTATTCTCAGGGTTGCGGGTTCAAGCCCCACCTTGGGCAAAAGATTCCTGCATTGCAGGGGGTTGGACTCGACAACGCTTGTGGTCCCTCCCAACTCTTCTATGATTCTATGAAGGTTCTGTGTGTGAATCACTCTGAAGACACGAAACATGGCAGGGAAAAGCGAAGTCAGTATGTGAGAATCCTCTGAGTGAACGTGGATGAAAAGCACACAGCATTCATTTATCTCTGCGATAAGCTAAGAAATGGGGCCCTGACTGTGCTGCCCCTGCTTGGCTGCTTGCTTGGCTGGCAGAGAGGAACTTTCTTTTTTTATCGCCAGAGGCCCCAACCCTCTGATGGTATCTGCTGCCCACGTGGCTTTTGATGTCTCCTGTTCGCTGGCGGCAAACAGTCAGCCTCCTTGAGCTCCCTTATCTGCCCTCCACATCTTGACCTCATTTCACAAGTTGCCTCCTTTCACAAGTTCACAACGATCCTGCCCTTGGCTTCCTTCTGAAATGAGAGAATTCACAGAAAAGCTCCCTGGCCCCTGACTAGTTTGCCACACTCACTCAGGTAGTCTTCTTAGATCGGGTGACTGGAAAGACACACACACACACACACACACCTCTGGTGACTGTGCCGGTTGGCTTGGAAAAACAGAGGTGAGAGAGAATGCCGCCATTGAGGCGGAGCTGCTTAATTCAGGGTGGCCTGACTCCACCGAAAGAGGCCAAGGTTGTTGGTGGAAAGGGGACGTACCCATTTCACAGGCTCTACCATTAGACAGAATGATGCAGCAGGAACAGGGAGCTGTATGTGCCGTGCAACTGCCTTGTGGCCCCCTAAGCTGCCCTACTGCCTGCAAGTACAAAAGTGGGAACTGCCCCGTTGCCAGGGTTAAAGGAAGGGGCAGTTCACATTAGCAGATTAAAATGCAGCAAGGTCAGTCACACACACACAAACACTGCATTTCAAGTCATGTTTGCATGGGGTTGTTCAGGTCAGAAGATGGTGGGGATGTCTTCACCCAACACCCATGGCCTTTGGGGTTTGCCCCTCTCCATAACCACCCAAACTTCTATGCGCGAAACCATCCTCTGCACGTGTACACGTCACCACTCACTCGTCCAGTTTTCTAGTTGAACTGAAGCAGGTTTGAGACAACAACACCTCCAACAGCAGTACTTGTCAAGGAAGTACAGGATCACTGTGGATTATAGCTAACATAGTGCGAACCTAACAAAACCTAAGAGTGGGAGTGGACTGGATGCAGAGTAAGCAGTCATGTGAACACACCTTCAAAGCCGGAAGTCTGCTTCTGCTCGTGGGATGGAGGAGGACTGCTTAGGGTGCCTTTGTTTGAAGGGGTGCCTGGTTTAAAAGCTGTCCTTTGGAGGATGCTCACAGATACAGGGCCACCACCAAAAGGCCCTACTGGTTTTGTTCTCCTCCCAGCATGGTGCCCAGATTTAGGAAAAGAGACATGGCAAGATCCAAACTCGCCATCACCTGGGTCAATTCAAGCTGCATTGAATTTCCCAGGAGGTTGTGAGCACCACCTATTCCTTTGACGTTAAAGACAGAATTGCCATTACTCACATACTGCAAAGAACGAGGTGTGTCATAAGGAAGGCTCACAGTTCCTAGCATGAGGTTGCCTTTGAGCCGACAGAGGAACCCAGAAGGCGACTCCTCGCCCTGCTTCAGTAACTCGGGTTCCACCTGCTTGAAGTTTGCAAATGAGAACAAAATTAGCTCTTTGCATTCATGGTTGGCCGGTGTTGCAATTTTGTTTTACAGGGTGTCATTTCACCGTCTTGTCCCTCAGGTGATGGAAATTGCAACAAGAATAGTCCTGCCGACTGCACAATTCCCGCATGGGTCTGTTTGTCTGATGATAATAATACTAATGATTACAACAATAATAATTTTATTATTTATACCCCACCCACCTGACTCGGTTGCCCTAGCCACTCTGGGTGGCTTCCAACATATAAAAAAATATAATAAAACATTAAACATAAAAATGCTTGTGATGTAAGCATGGCTCCCGTAAGCTTAGTCACAGCTGCCGCAATAACATATGGATGAGATCTGCCTATCATCCTCCCCAAAAATCAACAGAACCTCAAGAAAAGAAAAGAAAACCCATCTACATGGGACCCTCTTGCTCTCCCCTCATACTTTAAGGTGGATGCTTTCTGAGCCGTCTTTGAAAGAAAAAGTTTCATCACCTTAGCTCTGATCTTGCCCATATCCTGAACTGATACAGGTGCAGCCAAGAGCTGTCTCTGCTGAGGCCCAAGCCTGTGGGGCTTGGGATTTACCGGTCCTCCCAGCAGAGAGGGGATAAGCTAGGCCTGGCCATGTAGTTCCCACACCAGGCTTCTCCATTTCAAAGCAGATGAAAAATTCAGGGTTGAGGGATTCCTCCTGGCATTCCACCAGAGCTGTCAACCTTCCTTTTCTTTCTTTCTTTTGCATTGGGAAACGGCCATTGCTGTCAACTTTCCCTTTTTTTGCAATGGGAAGTGCGCTGGAATAAGGGAATTTCCGCAAAAAAAGAGGGAAAGTTGACAGCTATGCATACCACAGTCCTGGCTGGGTGTGCTAAAACGAAGGCCTAGAAATCTGCCATGCAAATGTGTCCTGAGGGGAAATGAAGCTCTTTCCAAAATGGGCAAAACCTATTATTATTATTATTATTATTATTATTATTATTATTATTATTATTATTATATTTGTACCCCGCCCATCTGGGTGGCTTCCAACATATATAAAACATAATGAAACATGATACATTACACACCTCAGCCTTGATTGCTGGTCGGGAGTAGGTGAGTGGGGCTGCAGATCATAGCCATGACATGCTCTGCCACACCCTGTGGGTGCTGTCATGGGTGGGCATGCAAAGTCTCTGGGCGGATGAGACCTTCAAATAGCCCCCCCAAAAAAAACACATTACTTTGTACCCCAAAGAATACCTGATCAGAGCTTTCAGAAGGGGAGGGGGGTCATACCCAAAAGCAGGAATGGGAGAGAACAGATAAGCGAATATTTACTTGTTGCTAACATGGTTGCTTCTCGGTTATAAAGGTGGGCCCTTTTCCTCTTCTTTCAAGCCGCTGATGTGCAACAAATAAGTAGGTATGTTTAGACAGGCAGGCAGCTAGTTTGCTTGCTTATTTTCTGCCTCGTAGCTTCACAACCTTTGCAAGCAGTTTGGCACGTGACAGGGATGGCGTACAACTCTATTCCCTAGTATTTTGTCCCATTGAAATCAGAGCCCAATAAAGTGTGGGCGGCTCTCGTTTTTACAGCTGCTTTGCAAAGCGTCACTGGGAGAATGACAAAAAGCATGTTGAGGCCAGATAAAAACCGCAAGCAAGTAAACTTCCCCTAAACCCCAGATGTACAGAAAAGCTACATTTTAGATATGGTTGATATTCACTAGAGTTCAACGCTAACTGTATGGTTTGGTTGAGATGGTTGCATCCCAATGTGTCTTGCAATTATAGGGTGAGAATCTTTTGAGTGTGGTTGTTTTGAATGCTGTCTTCCAGGACAGAATGTGACAGGTTAAAGGTATTGATTGGGGGAGTCTGGTAGGTCTTGGTTGAGGTTGGCAGAATCTACAGCCAGCCCATTGCCTTTCCTTAAACCCCAGTATTGGTAGCATGATGGAACATGGTTCTTCTGACCAGACTAGCTAATAGTTAGTAGAGCCAAGGGGAGCCTCAGACCCATGTGATGTAACTGTGGAATGTCAGGCAAATAAAACAGGGGCACATACACCCTTATTTTCATGCCCAGAGCTGCTGCCCCACTCCCCATCCTGCCTCATGACACACACCCAAAGTCTCTACTCTGCCTGCTAGGCATTGCATAAATTGATTCTGCAACATCCATTGAAGATACTGCTTCATAGCCGACTAACCTCAGAGTAGACCTAATGAAATTAACGGACCTACGTTGACCATGCCTATTAATTTCATTGGGTCTGCACTGAGTAGAATTGGCAATGAATACAGCCCCTTGCTTTACTATTAGAGATGCAATAGAAAAGCATAACTGCCCACCAACAGGCTTCATGGTTTACAATATTCTGCAGGAGCTGCAGCAGCACAGGTGTCCCTTTGGCACTCAGGTGTCTTCCCTCTCACCTGTGCATGCTGGAGTCGAGGTGCCCCACCCCGTCGCTCCGAAATGTCACTTCTAGGAGACGCGGGAATGGGTCACTCAGGAACGACATAGTTACCAACTCCCACCACAACTTTAACAAGGCATTCCCAGAAGGCAAAAATAGAGCCAGTGTCTTAGCAGGAGGCTGGGGAGGGGGGTGGGAGCAGCGCTAAACGGAGTCTGTGCATAGTAAACTGTGGCAATGGGAGCATCTGGAAGTGGTGCCTGTAGATGTACATTTGCCGCACACCCACGCCCAGAGGGACTTTCTCCTCAAACAGGGTTCCCACTGTAGTCCCCATTTCATAATCCATTTGACGAGTCATATTTTCCCGGTGATGCCAGAGAATTCCTAGCGTGTGACTGTCTCCCGCCGCTGCTGCTCAAGGGCTCCCTTCACTCCTCTGGGGGCGAGACAAGGCCCTCCTTTGTCAGTTGCTTTTAGCATGTGAGACCCCTCTGGCTGCCTCTATTCTTAGCGCGTGGCGCTCCCTCGCCAGGACAGGGGTCAGCAGGCCGCTGTCAAGGGGCAGGCCGGAACTTTCACCCTCTTCCTGGTGGGTGGGGAGGGGGTGATGCCTTTTGTGGCAGGCAGGGGGGGCAGGTCTTGCCCATGCAACTGACTGGGCTTGGCGGATCCTGCAATGGGTTGAGTCTTGCCAGCCTCCGGCTTCCTTCCAAAGGCTTTGAGGATCACGTCACAAAAGGCAGCTTGTCGTCTGCTCCCACAGCGTCCGTGTCAGAGGGGGTCCTCCCGTTTGTAGTGCGCGGACTCTGTATCTCTAAATGGCATGCAGGAGACCCCAAGGATCTCCGAGTTCCTGTAGAAATTGAAGTCTGAACCAGAAGGTGGTGGACTCTCCTTCGTTGGAGGTGTTTAAGCAGAGGTTAGGTCATGTCATCTACAGGCACTGTCATGAACTATTGAGCTATGATTCCTGCATTGCATTAAAAAAATAAAATCAAGACTTTTTGAGCTCCACTTTCCCTTTCTTCCTGCCCAGAGCAGCTTTGCCCTCTGCCTGCCTCTCCAAACCAGCTGGGCCTCGGTGGTGGCAGCCTCTCCTCCACCTCCTTGCCTGCTGTCCCATCAGCCACTACAAGCTGCCCAAGGGAGGAGGCCAGCAGTGGCAGTCATGGAGATGCAACAAGATGCTCCTTTGCAGCTGCCACTGCTGCTGCTGCTGCTGCTGCTCAGGACAAGCGACAGCTCATCCTCCTCTCCAAACTCGATGGCAGCGGTACTGACGGGGGAAATAGGGACATTCCAGGATCAAATCAGAAGCCGGGATGGTTTTCGTAATTCTGGCACTGTCCCTAGAAAATAGGGACACTTGGAGGGTATGCAAGCAGCGTACTATAACAAGGTACAACTGAACTGGGATCTCTAGGCCAGGAATGACTTCTTCTGCAAGCCCAGGGCTGAGTATAAAGGTGGTTAGAGGTACACAGTGATGGTTGATGTCTTTTCCTTTCTCCTTTTCCTGGTGTTGTGTTTGCTGATCCTCCTTGTGTTTGCTGTTAGCGAGCAGGAAGAGCAGGAGGCAGGTGTGGTCCTCATCCAGCCTTGGCTAAGCCATGAAATCTTGGCTCCTGCTCTAGAGAGGTGCAAACACAGAGCAGGCAGCTCTCGCCAAACCTTGACTTGTTAGGAATGGAAATGCCCTGTAGCTTGAGACACAGGACTCAATGCTTTTCCTTCTGGGCAGCCTTCTGAGGGCCACAGGGCAGTGGCAGGCAGGGCCAAGGAACAACAGGTGCAGATTTTACCATCTTAGAATAGGCTAGTTCCTACACACACAGCCCTCCCCGCCTTACATTCAGTCAAGCCAATAAAGAGGCCTGATCAGAGTTCAAGGACATATTTCCACCCAGGTGAAAACAGGAGAGAATCAGGGCCTGCAATGAGTTCCGAGGGCCAGTTGGCCAGGCCTCAAGGGCCACATTCCACTCCTGGGCCTGGGGCTTCTTGCTTTTGTCCTAAGAAGCGATGGAAATTCGGGGTAGCCGGTAAGGGCTTTGCTCAACAGGACTGTCTGAATTAGTGCCGGTTTTGTTTTTAGTTTTGTTTTGCGCTTGCCTCAACATTCCGCACCAACTTTGTACCTTCACTGTGGATTTGTTGGTGGTAAATTAGAGGCATCTCCTGTTACTGTGGTTGCTGGTGTTGTTGAGCAGGGCTGATTCCTGCCCTTCCTTGTTTCATTGTTTGCTTTGCAAAATAGCTATTAAAAATTATGAATGGAAGGTCATTGATTCATCGTTCACCCACAAGAGGGGTGAGTGCTCTTCAACTCAGGTCCTGCTTGTGGGCTTCCCAAGGTCATCTGATCATCCACTGTGAGAACAGGATGCTGGGCCAAGATGGGCCATTGGCCTGATCCAGCAGGCTCTTCTGATGTTCTTATTAGGAATAGATCCATGGCATGGAAAGGCAGGAGGCCAACATGTTCCCCGGGACTGTGGGGAAAAACCAAGGTCGTTGCTGTTTTTTTGGAGTTGCATATCCAAGCTAGCTGTGAATTTCTCAGCATCTTGGAAACCCAACTCATGGGAACTTGGAAGGTTTTCCTGGCTGGCTTTGCCAGGCTGGTTTAGATGTGGTCCACATGGCCACAAAGAACTTGGCAGGCTGAAACCTGCGTTGAAGGGCCATTGCAGAGGAGGGTCACATTAAGTTTAGGAAGCTGTTTCCTTATACTGAATCAAACCCAAGGTCCGTCTGGCTCAGCAGTGCTTTTCACTGACTGGCAGCAATGGCTCTCCAGGGCTTCGAGCAAGGAATCACTCCCAGTCCTTACCAAGAGATTCCAGGGACTGAACCTAGAACATTCTGCACTCCAAGCAGATGTTCTGCCCCTGAGCTATGATGTCACTTAAGAGGTAGGGAAAAAAGGAAGAAGGTAAAGTGTTTGATGTGCCCGGATATTGAGCATCAGGAAGAACTTTCTGGCAGTAAGAGCTGTTCAACAGTCGAGCAGACCCCCTCGGAAGGTGGGCTCTCCTTCATTAGAGTTTTTTAAGCAGAGGTTGGATGGCCATCTGCCATGGATGCTTTCACTGAGGTTCCTGCATTGCAGGGGGTTGGACTAGATGTCCTTCAAGATCCCTTCCAACTCTACAATTCCATGATGCTGGAGGGGAATGGCAAATAATAGTGGCATTCCCTGACAACCTGGAAACCACAGCAGACCTCAGGAGAAGTCGCCCGTCTGCTCTTGAGTGCTGCTGAGTCAAAGAGATGAAAGGGAAGCTTTTTTCCACTCGGGAACCACATTCCCCTCTGGGTAACTTTCCAAGGGCCACATGCAAAAAGTAAGCAGAGCAACCAATGCTCTGCCTTCAGAAAGTAGTCTAATTTTGACACATGCTCCCCTCTCCCCTGCATCCGGACTCGTAAGAGGCATGATGGGTGCTGAAGGACACATTTCAGCTGGGGGGAACCCTTGCGGGTGAGGGGTGTGGCCTAGAGAGAGTTTTGAGAGCCAGTGTGGTGTAGTGGTTAAGAGCAGCAGACTCGTAATCTGGGGAACCGGGTTTGCGTCTCCGCTCCTCCACATGCAGCTGCTGGGTGACCTTGGCCTAGTCACACTTGTTTGAAGTCTTTCAGCCCCACTCACCTCACAGAGTGTTTGTTGTGGGGGAGGAAGGGAAAGGAGAATGTTAGCCGCTTTGAGACTCCTTAGGGTAGTGATAAAGCAGGATATCAAATCCAAACTCTTCTTCTTCTTCTTCAGAGGGCCGGACATAGAGGGCCGCATTCAACTTCTCCCTGAACCTGAGGTTCCCCACCCATGATTCAGTGTGTCTAACCCAGTCAACCAAAGTAGACAGGAGGTGACAGACGGTCAGCCCCTTGGTGTGTTTGTGTGTGGCTGGAGACTGGGGGTGCAGCTGACGCTGAGTGCCCGGAGGTGGGGGATATATAAAGCACAAGCCCCGTGAAAGAGAGGCGAGAGCCAGCCACTGGCCTATTTCTGGGGTCTGCCTCTTCTCACCTGAATAGCCACGGCACTGACTCACTGGCTCCGAGCATTTTTGCCCGGGGAGTTTTTGCAGCTTGCTCCTGCATCAACACGCCTTGGATGGAGGCCAAATAATTTCCATACCTGCCTCCTCTTTTATCACATCTTGGTAAACACTGCCAGGGAACAAAAAGTCAAGGTCAGGGGAGGCGGCTGGCAAGACGCGGGGGCAGGAGCGTGCCGGAGGTCAGGTCTCGGCCAAGAGCCCTTTTTTCGGCAGGTGGGAGGGGAGGAGGCCCGTGCATCAGGGAAATGGTGCCTCCTCTGCCCAGATGCAAAAAATAATAATAATGTCATCTTGCTTAGGCAGCTGGGGAACCGGGGCTGAATCTGTGCCCAGGAATCACCCTGCAGATTTTGGCATTCAGCGGCAACACTGAACCTGTCGGGTTTGCCGCCTCCTCTACTGATGCTCTTGGGGCCAGGCAAAGGCTTTTGCAAGAGATGTGCCATGTGGCATGGCATCACCACATGTGGCACCTCCCTGCTGCTGCCCCCCACCCACACGCCCGCCCACATCATGGAGTGGAGACCCCCCCACAGCCCAGGGGCATCACGGCTTGCACTGTTTGGATTAGAGATTGCTCAAAAGACAGCTCAACCTTCTCGGTGGACACCATTGCGTTGCCCTCTGCGATCTCTCAGGAGAAGCCCCTTAGACTGTTTCCTGGGCAGCAAAGGAGGTCCTTGGATCGATCCTGTTGCCAGGGAAGCTGATCCTACTCACTCATTGAATTGACGAATCTTGAGCAGGCATGCGGGTGGTCCGCTCTTGAGAGGCAGGTCCAGCCCACCGCTCTGGTATATAATGAAGGCCCATGGCTTGAACCGGAGCCATTTCTTCCTCCCTCCCCATATTGCTGTCACATGTGGCTCTGCTGGACCTTGCAGTAGCATAGTCGGCCGCCATATTCGGCGCCAAGTTGGAATTTCCCCTAATTCCAGCATTCTGGTTTTCGCCATCCTCATAGTACTCATCACAACTTTGGCGGTTTAGGCTTTGAGTAGGTGTAGTCTTGGACGGAGGGGAGGTTACGGCCTCTGCCTGCCCCTCTGAGAATGGAGTATCCCGTTAAAGGGATCCAGAGGAGATGCTTCTGTCCAGATGCCCAGGTGGAGGCAAGGGGTCTCAGCCCCCCCCCCAGATGCAATCCAGTAGGGGAGTTATTTTTTAATGTTGGTCAGGGACTCCCTCACTTTCCCCAAACGCAAGTCCTTCTGGCTTACTTTTAGCCCACTTTGGGTTGGCCAAAAGTGGTGGCTTCTACCCAATGCCTGAGCCAAATCTCTTAATCTGTACTCAATAAAATTGTGGCTTGATTTTACCCAAAATGCTAGTTGTCATGCATCTTGTTCTTGAGAGTGGGGTGGTCTGAAAGGCGGGGGGGGGGGGGACACACCTTGCCATGCAAGGAGAACCAAAATGGCACCAGCTGGGTGTGCCTTTTGTAACATCTAGCCGAACCCTCCAATATTGCATAATACCTGTGTTTATTAATAGCCACAATATCCAGAGGTGGCTTATACCCAGGGTGGGTGGAGGACCTTCGATCTGTAGGCCAAATTGAGCCAGCCAAGTCTCCCCATGGTAAGGGTCTTTCAAAAATGGCAAGCAGAGTCCTTTGGGTCACTGGCCTGGCAGGTAGCAGACCACTCAGCCATGAAGGGTTGGAAATTTGGTTGGTCCTAGTGGACAAGGCACCTTGCTATGGATCCCGTTCTTTTTTTGTAAATCATTTTTATTAGTTTTCCAATAAGGACATCCAATTAACAAATCCATCAAATCATAATCCTATTTTTTAAAAAGCCAAATTACAATCCTAATTATTAATTTTTCAGGCTTCCCATACTCTGGACCTCTGAAGTTTATCTCCAGTATTTTCATTTCTGCCGCCTTCTTGTTCTCATGTTTTCCACATTCCAATCTTAACACTTTAGAGTTCCCCCTCCCTGGCTGTGCGATTCTCAATCATGTTAGAGATCATATACCCTTTCATCCGTCGGGTACCGTTTTATTTGTGTATATATATTTTTTCAACTGTCAATTTTCCAGCACAGCTTTTCCTGACTTCATTCCAATCTTCCAGTCTATGGATCCCGTTCTTAATGCTTTTGGGGTCCTTTCCCTTTGCTGTCTTAGGTAGCGGACCGATCCAACTGTGGCAGTTCCTGCTGGAGCTCCTCACAGACAAGTCCTGCCAGTCCTTCATCAGCTGGACAGGCGACGGCTGGGAGTTCAAGCTCTCTGATCCAGATGAGGTACGTATGGACCTGAATCAGGTCTGGGAAGGAATAAATAGATAAGGACCTAGAGAACTGGTTCTCAAAAGTGAGTGGTACTGCTCCTGGGGCGTGGCACAAATCCCGGGGGGGCACTAAGAGGTAAGGGGGCAGCAGGTGGATTTTGGAGATGGAAATGACTACGGAACTTTGAAAAGCTGGTTTCACTGAATCAAATTTATAATTTGTGTTGAATTAATTAAACTAAGGAAGGGCTTATCCGCACTTACCTGTCTTCTGTTCTTATCCAGGCATGGTCCAAGCTTGAGTAAGGGGGGGAGGGTCGTGTTTCCCCATGAAAACCTGCTCTTTAAAGCTCAATTGGAGCAAATGGCAATATAATACAGTGGTACCTCGGGTTACAGACACTTCAGGTTACAGATTCCGCTAACCCAGAAATAGTACCTCGGGTTAAGAACAGGATGAGAACAGAAATCGCGTGGCGGCGCAGCGGCAGCGGGAGGCCCCATTAGCTAAAGTGGTACCTCAGGCTAAGAACAGTTTCAGGTTAAGAACAGACCTCCAGAACGAATTAAGTTCTTAACCCGAGGTAGCACTGTACCCAAATTGACGTATTTAAAAAGTCCACCTCCTGTCTCTCTCCATTGCCTTTCCGTCCCTTCTGCATCCACGCCAGATATCTACACCACTGCTAAAGGTCTAAGAATTGTGGCGTATCCTGGGAACTCCACTTTGTGAAGGATGCTAGGAACTGTAGCTCTGCAAGGAGAGCACCCTTAGCAAACTACAGTTCCCAGGATTCTCCATGACTGTTAAAGTCGCCCGAGAGTATTTTGCGCGATTGGCGTTGACGCGCTCATTTCCCTTCCCTTCCGAGCTCGCCAAGGACTTTCAGTGATGTTTCTGGTGGTGTGCTTGCCGTCCCCAGGTTGCAAGGAGGTGGGGCAAGAGGAAAAACAAGCCCAAAATGAACTATGAGAAGTTGAGTCGCGGGCTGCGCTACTACTATGACAAGAACATCATCCACAAGACGGCCGGGAAGCGCTACGTCTACCGTTTTGTGTGCGACCTGCAGAGCTTGCTGGGATACACGCCCGAAGAGCTACACGCCATGTTGGATGTGAAGCCAGATGCAGATGAGTGAAGGGAACGAGCAGGCAAGAGCAGAGGTCCTTGTAGATGGATTCAGGGCATCCATCTAGGCGTTCAATTGAACTTCTGTCATTTTTATTTTTGTTTTACTGTCATGGTTTTCCTTTTAAAAAAGAGGGAGGGAGAGAAAGAAAGAAACAAACAAACAATAATTTCCACTGGTTGTAAGGGGGGGGAGGACATCATGTTTTTGGATGAAACTGTGACATATTTTTGCTGGGAGGAGAAATGAAAAAAAAAATTGGAGAGTTTTATTGGGGGCTAATATTTTAAAAGTCAAGGGGGGGGGGAAAGAGCCTAAAAGTTAACCGCCCTGTTACAATCACATGATAAATAAATAAAGAACTCCCCGCCCTCCCCCTGAGGTGCCATAAACTGACAATCCATAAGCTCGTAAGGCTCCCTTTTGATTTTAAAAGTGAGGAATGGCCTTTTGTGGGGGTGGGGGCAGAGCATCCTCTTCTGCAGGGAAGTCACATTGGTGGTCCTAAATAATTTTGCATTTCAAAGAACAAGTTTGCTTCTTAAGAGGGACCAATACCTTTCTTTTTAAAAAAAAATTGTAAAAAGAATGTTATTTTATTAAAATTTTGTGCCAGTATTTTTCTCTAAAATAGTCTTAAGCTCTAAGATGGTCTCGGTATTGCAATATTGTGTTGTCATTGGGTTTTTTTTATGCCAGCTGCGAATTCTATCAGCATTTTTTTGGTGGTGGTGGTGGGGGAAATACAGAGGCTATGTAGACCCCTCCAGAAACAGAAGCATTTAACTGTTCACAGAAAATCAAGATATACTCTAGGAGTGGTGGGTGGGGAGAGATTTGTGGGTGAATGGCTGTTTTGCTTTCACCCTGGGTCTCCCCACCTTACTCCGGTTTGCTCTCCCATTCCAACTGGTGAATCAGTTTTGTGTCTTTGGGAGGGGGGAGGGGCTCTTTCGACCAATAATTTCATCTGGACTTTCCTCCACTTTCCCTATTCCTTTTCAAGATATATTAAAGAAAGGCTTTTTCTTCCAGCATTGAATTTCAGGATTGTTTCCAATCCCCTAATTGGTGGGAGGACCCAGCCCTTCATGTCTCGTCGGTCGTTGGTTCTTCAGCTTACAGGCCCCTGTTCCTCAATATCTCAGGTTGTTCTTAGAATGGGGTACTTTGTAAACAGAATAGCTCTTACCGCGAGGGTCCCCTAACCGTTCTCAGGTCACCAGCGTGCATGTAGGAGTATCGTGGAGGAATCTGCCTGCTGGACCCACTCCTGGTGTGTAGAACCTTCCCACAAAGTCAACTCACTAGGCATCAAGTCAGGGCCAGCAGCCATGAGCCTGACTCATGGACACGCACACCTATTTGCAGTTTTCAAGCAATCTCTAAGCCAAACTATGGCCCAGGTAGGGGGGGGGAGGGGGAATGTGGGCTCCTGGAAGTAGAATGGACGCCATTTTGTTTCTCCTCCAGTGCTGATGTTCTGCTGTGTGTGCAGAGCCTTGAGCTCCAAACTCAGGCAGGACCAAGGAAGCAAATGGGAACATTTCCTTCCTAAAAGTGGCTTTTGAAGTTCCTTTTTTTATTACAGAAGAGGGCAGTTGAGGTGGTGAAGCGAAATCTACTGATTTATTTGCCTTCCTTGCTACTTTTTAATGTTCATGATTTAGCTGATGGGTGTCAGCATCCTCTCCACCGCCCCTCCCCAACTGCGATTTACAGTGATGACACCTTGGTTTACAGGCCTGAATGTAATCCTTGGCAAAGGAGCCACACCAACCCCACCTCCCTGAGTATACCGGTAACTGCATGGCAGACCTGTTTTTAACTACGTGTTTGTCAAATTCACACTTAATAATTTTTACATCAGCCCTTAATGAATCCTAGATCCACATCACTGCGGAAATGTATTGTGTGAATTGGCCAGCGTTCCCTTCAGTACAAAACTGGATAAACTTAAACTGTGACCTTAAAGAGGCAAACAGTTGAATGTATTTTAATTTTTGCTTCATGCTGAATCATTTCAATCATGCAGAATTAAAAGCGGGGGAATTCCTGGGTCAATGACGGGCCAGCAGAATTTGAAGCAGATCAGGTCTTGAGATAATAACATCTCAGGTTGGCAGGGCTATAAGAAAAAAGAGCAAACACCGTTGTTGCTGAGGTCCCTTTCTCACAAACGTCAGAGGAGGCGGTAAATCTGTGTATATTTCAAGTTGCAGGCTGGCAAGATGGAAGTCAGTCCAAAACAGTTCCCTGCACACACAAAAAGGCAGACAGGGGGAAGGAGTATAACTGTAATTAATTGAAAAACCAAATTCAAGGTTGTGTCCAACTAGCACAGACCCATTGGAAGTAATGGACCTAAGTTAGTCATTTTTGTTTTATGTATTAAAATGCAATTTATGAATCGCTTCCCATGAGATATCCTGAATTGATAAACAGTAGATAGCACATCAACAACTAAAACATACCTAGAATCATAGAATCATAGAGTTGGAAGAGACCACAAGGGCCATCCAGTCCAACCCCCTGCCAAGCAGGAAACACCATCAAAGCATTCCTGACAGATGGCTGTCAAGCCTCCGCTTAGAGACCTCCAAAGAAGGAGACTCCACCACACTCCTTGGTAGCAAATTCCACTGCCGAACAGCTCTCACTGTCAGGAAGCTCTGAGTAGAACATTGGATAGAACCACTGAACTAGAGCTGGGGAACCTTTGGTTCTCCAGGCGCTGCTGAACTACAGCTCCTATCATCCCCAGAAAACATGGCCCAATGGCCAGGGGTGATGGGAATTGTAGTTCAGGAGGCAAAGGTTCCCCACAGTTGCCCCAAACATTACATCCCTCTCCTTAGCATGCCAGTCTTTCATGTGCACTGGCTGGGTTGGAGTTTATTGGAGGAGGAGCACTTGATACTTCATGCCTCTGACCACCTGGCTGCGAACAAGGAAGAGCTTCCATGTATTTAGCCATGGCTGATTGGAGATCTTGGCTTTGATTGGTGGGAGATAAAGCTCAGCATTTCTCGGGACGACATAGGACATAGTTTCTGAGTCAAGGATATTGATGGTGGATGTTCCTGGAATGGGTGTAATGATGACTGAATCTCCAGTTCAGCTAGATTTGATTCCAGTAGAGAGGAAGAAGAGCCGGAGTAGAAGATGAGAGGGAAAAGGGGGGGGGGTAGTGGATGTGGGGAAAGGCTGTATCCGTAAAGCCAAAAAAGGGTGACTCCCTTTCTAGCATTTGGTGCCTTTCAGCCAGGCATTAGGAAGCCATTGGCTGTCCAGATGTGGCTCAACTACAATTCCCATCAACTCTGGCCACTGCCTGTTTGCTGGTGCTGAATGGGAGCCAGAGTTTGGCAACATCTGGAGGGCCAGAGGTTCCCCATCCAAGCTTTAGATCAGAATTTCCCAAACTTGGGTCTCCAGCTGTTGTTGGAATTACAACTCACATCATCCCTAACAAGCAGGACCAGCGGTCAGAGGTGATGGGAATTGTAGTCTGAAAACAGCTGGAAAACCAAGTTTGGGAAACACTGCTTTAGATGTAGGCAAAGAGGGAAAAACACCTGTGGCCACACACCAGCCAACAGGAGAGAGAAGAGAAGCTGACATGAAGCTATAGGAAACAACCAGTATTGCAGGTGGCATTTCTGTATCCCAGAACTACTGAAGCCTGTTCCTGTTTCTAGTTAAGCGCCCAACAGGGACAGTTCCACTGGTCTGAAAAGCATAGTCCCAAAATGACCAATTCGCCTGATGGGCTACTCAGGTGTCAGCTGGAAGTTACACTACCCATGTGAAGCTACACCAGAACCTTTGGCGTGCTCGTCTGAGAGCTTTTGAGCACTGAGTTGTCCCATCTGTGTGGTAGACTTTGGAAACTTTTGTTTCTGTTTTCGATTAAGCACAGCTCACCATGTTGTCCAGACTTGACAAACCGTGGCTTAAGATTAACTGTGGTTTGTTGAAACAAGCCAATTACAAACCGTATTTTAAGAAGCTGGCTTGTTTCAACAAACCACAGTTTAGGTATCAGACTAAGCCCTTCACTGTGGTTGAACTAAAACCAAGTAGAGCCTTCTGAGCTCTTTGTGGCCACATTGGAAAGAAGGAAAGGGGGTGGGGGTGGCTCATCCTTGCAGCGTTCAACTGTGCCTTGCAAGTGATTAATTCAGTAATTCCAGGAAATTCAGTTCAGAAAAACAATAAATAGCCATTTTACAGCCCAATGGCATAAGCTGTTGGGTTTTCTTTGCAAAAGCAATTCCTTCACTGGAGAGGCAGATTAATAAAGAGTGGGAGAATTGCCCAGTCCAGAGTCCTACCACTGGCCTGGATGGAATCTGATGCAGCAGCTGGAGGGAAATCCAGGGCTGGGATATTGTCCTCCCTTGTTGGCAGAACAAGAGAACTTTGGGACCCAACATGCCCGTTTTTCCTCCTTCCTGACAACAGGGCACTGATGGGAAACGATGACCGCAGAGGTTCCTGTGGCCACAGTGAAGAGGTCTCCATGGGTGGACCTCCTCAGTATCCTCTAGCCCCCAGGGCACCCTCTCAGGGCCCACAGGATTGTCTCTTTTGACAGTATAGTATTATATTGCAACCTGCTTCCTACTTACCATTGAAAATTCTGATCTGATAGTTAAACAACTTGCTCTAACAGATATGCAGAGGGAACTTGGAAGACACCTTTGCCAAGGATAGCTTTTAATTAATATCTGACAACCATTGCTTTTTCTGGGGGTATGCAGGGGTATACATACCCCTAAACATTTTGTGAATCTAAGTTTGGCCTCATTGAGGGGCAGTATTTAAATATCAGTAGGAAAATGAGAGTACCCCTAAACAATTTTTTTAAGGAAAAATGGCTCTGAGGAAACCTCTCTACGTTTTGGGTGCCTTCTGAACCTCACTGTCTTTAGAGAATATGTCTGTGGACCAATCCACACATGACACGGTTTGGCTCGTTGGACCAGGAACCACCGTTCATTGTGGCTTCCTGCTGTGTGTGTGTGTGTGTGTGTGTGTGTGTGTGTGTGTGTGCATATTAGTGGACATTGTTGTCTCATTTCCACATGGCTTATTTCAGTATACGTTGGTCAAAAGACCTACACGTAAAAAGTGTTGAGTGTGGAGCATCTCTCTGTGGCGCTGTGTTGATGCGCCAGTGTGCCTCCTCCTGAATTCATGTGCCTGGAGGTTCACCTTCCTTCCTTCCTCCCTTCCTTCCTTCCTTCCTTCCTTCCTTCCTTCCTTCCTTCCTCTGTTCTGTTTCTGACGGGGTCTCTGTAGCACCAGGAAACTGTGCACTCCATTCCAAAGAAGTTTGAATAGATGATAACTGATGTATACATATATGTTTATGACAGAAATATCTCCAGGAATTAACTGCCTCAGTGAAACAAGTTATTATTTGAGAAGAAGAAAATGTATGTTGTTTGTACAATTTTTATTATTATTTTTTGGTCTTTGTTTTTATACCTGGTTTTTGTTTTTGTTTTTTAAGCTGATAATTTTAGAAGAAGAAAAAGATTGTTATATTATGCTGTTCAACTATTTTCCAACTTGTATTTTCATATAATTTATATTTTATAGAACTGAAAGGGAGAAAAAGAAAAACCTTAAAAAGCAAGATTTTTTTTAATTAAAAAAAAGGAGAAAAAAAGCAGGTGCTTTTTAGGAAAAAGAAAACCAAACTCATCTGAGGTAGCTTAGAGATGTAGCGATGTCTGTATGTGTGTGTGTTTGTTTAAAAAAAAATTCCAAAATCCAATTCCCTCCCACACTGAAGACTTAATAGGGAGTGGAGTTGGTTTTGTTTTAATTGCTGATGCTGGCACATCACTCTTCTGGAGAGTCTTTTATATACTGTAGCCTTATTTCATATTGTATTTTAAACCATTTGAAATTTAAAAAAATAAATAAATCACAAAGCTATCCCTTGCCCTGGTTGTCTGCTTGGCCTTGTATTTCGCTGAAGAAGACCACAGGTCACATCGGGGTGGAAAGAGAAAGGCGCACAGAGTGCCAAAAGGCACATAGGCAACCTGCTTATGGAGCAGTCGTCCCCATTTGCTTGCACGGAACTTACATAGGAGGAGGAGGAGGAGGAGTTTGGATTTGATCTCCCGCTTTTCACTACCCGAAGGAGTCTCAAAGCGGCTAACATTCTCCTTTCCCTTCCTCCCCCACAACAAACACTCTGTGAGGTGAGTGGGGCTGAGAGACTTCAGAGAAGTGTGACTAGCCCAAGGTCACCCAGCAGCTGCATGTGGAGGAGCGGAGACGCGAACCCGGTTCCCCAGATTACAAGTCTACCGCTCTTAACCACTACACCACACTGGCTCCTCAAACATAGATGTTTGAATATATCCAGTCTGTGTTCAACATTCATTAAGGTAAGCAAAAGCCGTGTCGGATCAGACCAACGACCCATCTAGCTCAGCATCCTGTTCTTCGTAAACAAAATTGGTTGCGACATATTACAGTCCGGTGCCTGTAAATGGAGAATAATTTTTTTTTAAAGGCTGTCTTGTGCCTACAACACAAACTGTTTCTCCACACCTCCTGGATGCTGATCTTTGTTGCTCATCCAGGAATGAAAATGATTTAGCTGTCTCAGCCACGCTGCAATGCCCGGCCTCTGTGGGGGCTTGGAAGTCCTGTTTGTGCAATGCCGGGGACTTTGCTGGAAATGCAACACACCCACAAACACCCAGTAAACAGCCAAGACTCAGCTTCCGGGAGATCAAGCAAGCTCTGCCAGTTGGTACTGCCAGCTGGAAAGCGGTGTGGCTCAATGGGCTCCTGGATCAGCCTAAGGCAGCAGCTTATAAAATTTATACGTTGCTAAAGCAAACAAAACTCAAAGCGGTTTTCAAAAAGATAAAGCAATAAAACCAAGGGGAAAAAATTACAGTGAAAGGTCAGCTTCAAGCAGTAGCATAGCATGGGTTGCCAGCACCCACAGCAAGGAAAGTATTGCATGGGAGATAAGGTGGGTAGGGAAGGAGGATTTTATTATTGCTGCTGCTGCTGCTGCTACTTCCTTTCTTTTTTCTTTTGAAATTTTGTGCCCCTAAGAATTTTGTTCCCAGGACAACCATCCCTGTGGCACCACCCAAGCTAGGCCCCCGGCTTCAAGGGTTCCTGCTTCGCCAAGCAATCAGTGGCACCCTGTGCATTGGCAGTTAACACAATACAAGCAGAAGTGGGATTGTCCACTCTGGGGACTCAGTCTCTGTTCATTTGCTTCTGAATACCAGTTGCTGGAAGCTATAGGAGGGGAGAGGGTTCTTGTGCTTGACTGCTGCTTGTGGGCTTCCCACTGAAGGACTTGGGTGGCCACTGGGCAAGAACAGGATGCTGAACAAGATGGGCCATTGGCCTGATCCAGAAGGGCTCTTCTTATATTCTTGATTTGGGGAACATCTTAACTATCGCGTCCAGGTGGGCTACACGAAAGTCATCAAGTGAGTTGCAGCAAGTGTCCCACTGAGCTAGATGGGTCAGTGGTCTGACTCTGTATAAGACCGTTTCTTCTATTGAGACATGTGGGGAGCTTCCAGCTCATCAGTCCTACCTGGCCAGAGAGAGAAGGAAGGAGAAAACGGCCACGTTCAGTGCAGGGGCATAGCAAGGGGTGGCGTAGGGGGCGGATCGCCCCATGTTCCATAATGGAGGGGGGCTGACAAATTATCAAGGAACAATTACTGCCCTACTAGGGTGGTTCATTTTTTAAAAAAACTTTTTTTAAAAAAAAATGCCTGCTCCGAAGGTCTTATCTTACTATACTAGGGATTATATAGCTATATATGAAATTTCATGCATATCGGTTAATATCTTCAACCTCCTCCACCAAAATAGCTGTTCACTTGGCTGTTTTCCTCTGTCGTGAAGGCTGAAATTTCAGTTCAGTGGAGCACTTACTGTTCCCAACCCTAACCCTGTGGAAAGCCATCTAATTAGACTTTAATTTGATTGTGAGATGTTTTTAGGAGGTAATTTAATTATTGTTTGATTTTATACCAATGTTATGTATCTGGTGTTAGCCACCCTGAGCCCGATTTCGGCCGGGGAGGGTGGGATATAAATAAAAGTTTATTATTATTATTATTACTTGTTATTATTCCTTTGTAAGAAAATATGAAATAACGTAAAACCATTTTTTGTGGAGGGGGAATCAATGGGGGGTTGACAAGAAATTTTCCGCACCGGGTACCACCTGACCTTCCTACATTCAGTGAATGTCTGCCAATTAGGAGTCCTCACCCTCTGTCTTCACCTGGATTCCAGCCCTGTCTTTATCTCTCCCTTGGCTTGTTAACAAGTTCTGGACACACAGCCTCAGCCCTCCAAAGATCTCAAACATGGCAGCTTCATCTGATAAAGTCCTCTAGGGGAGGCTGCCTGTTGGCAGCTGCTTCTGAGCAAGCCCCACTAGATGGAGAGGCCTCGGGATCTGGTTAATGTTTAGGTCGTCCTACCTGCAACAGGGACTGGTGTCAGGCCAAGTGTCGACTGAGTGTCATTGAGAGGAACGGCAGGCGGTCTCCTTAAGCGGGGTCTCTTGAGCCTGGCATTTAACGGAGCTCAATGGAACACGGAGCACCGTTTCTTCATTCATGTGGGATCCAGCCAACCTCTCTGCTGAAGTTGCAGGCGTTGCGCTCAAGAGTAGGATGCTTGCTCAACAGGCGCTTGTTCCATTTCTTCTCTAGCCCACTCCTACCCCTGGGGTTTTAAGGGTGGGCAAAAATGTGCCAAATTATAAAACCACAGTTACAAACAAATCTCACTTGGCCCTGAGGCTCAGGCTCAAGCTTTTTTTTTTAGCGAGTGTCAATGAAGATGGTTAATTTATGTAAAAGCATTTCTTTCATTTATTCATCATTGCATTTGTCCTGTCTTTTTCTCCAAGGAGCTCAAGTTGGTGTACATGGTTCTCCCCCTTCTCACTCAGTCCACACAACAACCCTGTGAGGTAGGTTGTGCCGAGAGGCTGTGGCTTGCCCAAGGTCACCCAGTGAGTTTCATGGCGGGGGGGGGGGGATTTGAACCCTGGTCTCTCCCCAAGTCCTGGTCCGCTATGCCACACTGATTCTCCAGACTGCTTTTTTTCTTTTTAATATCCTAAAGCTGTATACAAAATCAACATAAAAGCACTGGAACAGTCTAATAATGAACAGTAAGGCAGCATTAGGGACTCAACAGTGGCAGAACAACGCCGAGTGCCTGCATTCCTTTCCCAAGACTCCAGTCCTCATGATTCTAAGCGAAGTTCCGTTTAAATAGAAACAGGCAAAAAGTCTCCATGCAACCAGGGGAGAAAGCTCTCTTTCTTCCTAAGGTGGGAGTTGCAGCCCTTGGAGTGCGTCAGCTCTGGGGAGGGAGCGGCCTGCCCAGGGCCTGCCCTGTGGAAAACAGCCCGGCTCCTCTTCCAGCTGCAGGTGGCCTCAGTGACCGGCCGACTGGTTGGCTGGCGGCCGATGCCCAGGCTGGCTTTCAGAGTCAGCACTTTCCACGCCTCGCACTGTTTTCTTTCCACGCTGGGTTTTCTCCTGCTGGGCGAAGGCTTCTGAACAGTGTCCAACAGAAACTTTCCAGTCTCTCTCTTTTTTCCCCTTTCTTTCTTTCTTTCTCTCTCTCTCTCTCTCTCTCTCTCTCTCTCTCTCTCTCTCTCTCTCTCTTTCTTTGCCTCCGTCCTCTGGGCTCCAGCCGACGCTCCTGCAAAGCCATGAAAGCCTCCCGCCCAATGGGTGCTTGTGCCAGGCGGCTCCTTCTGAAGGAAACCCCCCCTTTTTCCTTGTGGGGGGGGGCGCAGGGTTACGCATACCCCTAAACATTTTGTGAATCTTTGTACTTTTGTCCATTTACTGTATTTATTTCCCCCGATTTGAACTATAAAATGGTGGTTTTCTTGAGTCAAAATGAAAGAACCCCTAAACATTTTTAAGGGGGGGAGCACTGGCTAGGTATAATAAAGAGGGCAAACTTTTTTTTTCTGGAGCAGCTAAAACCTGGTTCTTCCTCCTGCTTGAAGTCCAGTGGGAGAGCGGGATGGGGTAGATGAAGTAAGGGGTGGGGTGGAATGGCAGGGAATGTGACCGGGGGTTTTGCACACTGAGCTTCAGGGGACACTTTTCCAGCTCAAGGGCTGCATCTGCTCAGGGGGTGTGTCTTGGGGGGCCCACATGACAGTGATGGGCGGGACTATAAGCAAAAGAGGGTGGGGGAATGGATGTAGCTTCAATCTTAAGAAGAGTCTGCTGGATCAGACCCATGGCCCATCTAGTCCAGCATCCTGCTCTCACAGTGGCCGAAATGCCTGCAGGAAACCCACAAGCAGGATTTGGCCACAAGCACCCTCTCCCCTCCTGTGGTTTCCAACAACTGATATTCAGAAGCATGGCTGCCTCTAACTCATAGCTGTCAAGTTTCGGATTTGAAAATAAGGGATCAGCAGTCTCACCTATCCCAGGGACAGTCACATTTCAGTGGTGGGTGGAGCCAGAAGCAAAAGTGGGCGGAGCAGCAATGTAAACTCCAAGTGGGCTCGGGCTCGGAGCGGAGCAAAGAGCAGGGCAGCCATGTGCTCCGCGCGATGCAGCCCCGTCGTCTTCTTGTCTGATCCCATCAAAACATGACAGGAAGCAGCAGCTGCTCAAAGGCAGCCAGGCTCTGCCCGCCAGCTAACCCTATTGGGCGGCTGAGGGGCTCGGCGGCAACCGATAGGGGTTGATGCAGGGGGAGGAATACACCCCCCTGTAAGCACGCGAAACGGCTCCCACTTGTTTTGAGGGCTGAGGCTTTTCTCTCCAAGTAGTCAAGGTCTTCCCACCCAGTCCCTGGAGCTGCTTCCATTAAAAACGGGAAATTTAAGGGAAATAAAAAAATAAGGGAGAGCAGCGGGAAACTGCTTGAAATAAGGGAGAATCCCGGGGAAAACGGGATACTTGACAGCACTGCTCTAACTACGGATGCAGAGAGCATAGACATCATGGCTTGTAGCCATTGATAGCCCTAATCTACAGGACTGACAAGCCGAATTGCCGGCATCCCCGAAAGGGTCATGGCACAAGCCTCCATCTCCCCAGGCAAAGAGCCAAAGCATTTCTGAATCCTTGGCCCAGGCCCCACGGTCACCCTCAAGACGAGGCCACAGGGACTGGCATGTGGCCACCTCTCCCTGTGTTTTTCTTAGCCATAAATATTTTCCCGATAAATCCAGGGCAGGTGATAAGAAACAGTCACACAGACACACACCCGCAAGGGCACTTGGGGACAGCTGTTTCAGATCACCCACCCACCCACCCAACAAGGGCAGCTGACTTGAGTGGGATGAGCCAAAGCCATCATGGAAACTGTGAGTCATCCAGCGCAGCCCCTTGTAGCAGCAGCAGCACCACCAAGCTGGGCTGGGGGGGGGGGTTGAACAGTGGGAAGAGCACGTCACAGAGGCAGTGACCCTGAATGCACTTACTCATGAGTAAGACCCGCCGGACTTCAACACCACGTTTATTCTCGGAACATTTGTGAAGTTGTGGGGTGCGGGTTGCGATCGGATCGGCGCCCGGATTTCAATCTCTGCCAGACTTCAGTTCCACAGCTGGGAAATGAAGCCACGCGGCTTTGAGTTGTGCTGCTCCCCACCCCTCCCCTTCCCCAAGGCACAGGCAGGGGCCTCTACCACCACCCCCTTTTCTCATTCATAAAGTTGTACGCAGAAGAAGAAGAAACCAACAGATTGCCTTGTCTCGCAGAGAGTTATAGAAAACGAGTAACGAAACAGAGGAAACAAATGTTCCTCTGGTGGCCAAGGGGAAGTCAAAATGAAGAGCGCCAATTAAAAGATTGACTTGTTTCGGAATGTCTGTGCCCTGGTCATGGATACATAACCTTGCGTAACCGAATCAGTTGTGGATGTTGCATTCTAAGCTGTAACAACCTATAAGCTACTTTTGAAGACTTCTTTGCACAGGGATGGGGAACCTGCAGTGCTCAAGATACTGTTGGACTACAACTCCCATCATCCCTGACTGCTGGCTGGGGCCCATGGAGGCTGGTGTCCAATAACATTTGGAAGGCACCGTGTTAGCTATTCCTGGAGTACCAGTAGTTTTATACAGTTATTATGACTACTGTGGTCGCTAGTGTTATCGTAACAACAGCAGCCATACAGCTTCTATATGTAGGAGGGATGGACCTCACACAGCAATATGTCTTCATGGAATTCATTTTTATAAAGACCATATTAGATTAAGGTCTGGTTAACTGCAGCAACAAGTTCTCCCCGCCCCCTTTTTTTTTTTTTTGCAATGTGCACTATATCTTTTTTCTGTTTCGTTTTCAGCATGGGGACTATTTCTTCTTTCTTGTGTCTTTTCATATTGTGTGCACTTTTTTAATTTTGTACCTTTAATTTTTCAATAGAGAATATAAAATAAAAACACGGCAAAATGTATTGGGTTGGAGGAGCCAGGACACCAGACAAGCCACTTGATACTTCCAAGGGTTTGGTGCCCAGGATCATGACACGAATTGACATAAAATAGGCAAAGGCTCATTTACAGCAAATGAAGACTGGCTGGGGGAGCGGGGGAGGTCTCACATGCACCATGCTCTGCAATGCACCCAGGTGCCTTATAAGCATAGTAATGGGGGTGGGGAGGTTATGGTGGGGGAAAGTTGCAGGAGATCAGGGGCCTGCTGCAGAAGCCCCACCTCCCTTCAAGGCCCCTCCAGGCATGTTAACCCCACAGCTTTTTGGCTGGCCAAAACTGCCTGTTGAGATTTTCCGAGCCAGGACTCTGGAAAATGTGGAGGGATCATGATCAGAGAAAGAGAAAAGAGGATCTTTCACTTTGAACAGTGCGTATTTCTCTCGCCACTGAGTAAAGGCAGCCAACCCTCGTGCAGCTGGGATGGGAGGCCAGCAACTTGTAATTTTGCCACTCCATTGACTGGCCTACAACTGGGGGAAGCAGCTGCAGCTGGAATTAGGAAACAGGAAAGCTGAGCGGACAGGCTCTTCCCTCTGCACTTGGTCTCTCTCTCTCTCTCTCTCTCTCTCTCTCTCTCTCTCTCTCTCTCTCTCTCTCTCTCTCTCTCTCTTCACTTTTATCCATCACAATGCCAGCACGATCCTTGCCACTCTTGCACTATACATCACTGGTGGGCAAAACATCTGGCCTGTGAGCCACATCTGTGTAGGGGGAACCCACTGTGAATGTGGGAATTCAGTTCAGTTTACATTTAAGACACAGCAACCTAAACTTCACGTTCCAAAATAAGATGTAGACCAAAACACAGAACTTATTCCATGGCATCCGAAATTCCTTGGATTTTGCAGTGCAGTTCTACAGCCGAGTAAGGCGTGCATAAATGTACTTGCCGGGGTAAAGCGTGCATCAAGATGAATGCAAACAACACGCCAAGGTGCATCGTAGAATAATAGAATTGCCATACAAGGGGCTTTGCAAAACTGCACACACAATAGTGTGGATATTATTAGGGAAAAATTCACCCTAAAATGCTGATGAGGATGCTGATATGGAAATGTGGAGAACTGACCTTGAGGTTGGAAACATGAGAAACTGAGAGGAAAGGAAATTGACAGATTGTCCCGCCCTTAATTTGTATGGGCCATAAATAACGTTCCGGGCAACATTTGACTTCCTGTGGGGATCCGTTCAACCTTGTGAGGCATCCCGTGGGCATCACCATCGCCAGGGCAGTAGGACCATGTGTCATGTGGTCATTAAGCTGCAGCTGGTTCACTGGAGGCTCCCTGAAGGGGCTGCTGCGGCCACGATTGTCTTGCTCACTGATCTCGCCAGCACCAGAAGTGGGTGAGACAAGCGGTGGTAAATTGGCAGATTCCTTGTCAAACAGCTTGAGAGATGGATGGAAAGTACTGCCTGGCTGGATCTGCCAAGGGGGTATCAGAAGCTCCTGCAGCCAATTGGAAGCTGCGGAAGCCGCGTCGGACATTAGGGTTCCAAAGACTGTTCGCAAACCGGAACATTCACTTCCGGGTTTGCGGCGTTCGGGAGCCAAAAGGTTCGACTTGCAAGGCGTACACTGTCCACTGCTCTTACAGATGGTTTCATTCGCTTCCAGTTGCTAATAGCATGTGTCCTCTGTGAATTTATCTATCAGAATGTGTGCGCTTTAAAAAGAAAAGCTGGTGAAGAGGCCCTCTGTAGCCCTGCATCACATTCAGTGCCTCTCGTCCCCCCTGGAGTGCTGTTTTGCTCCAAGAATATTTATAAGGCCTTCCCAGGCCCTTCCTTAATCATTCCTGAACTTTGTCCCTGTGACTCTCTCATAATCAGCCCCTTCAGCTGCAGAATTATTTGTGTAGCTCCCAAGCTTCTCCAGTTGGCTTCGATCTTCCCCCATAATGAGGAATTAGTGGCAGCGAGGTTGGCTTTTCACACAGAAACACACACACACAAACAGTGCCTTTTTTTTTCTTTTTCTTTTCTTTTTTTGGATTGCTGCTTAAAAACAGGAGCCGGGAGTTAGAAGTGCAAATATTATGATAAACAAGTATAATAAACAGAACTTCGGGAGGGGAAACCAGACCTTCTGTCCCAAGGCATCTGCCAACCCCTCACAAAGCGACTGCAGAGAAGCTTCTCCCTCGAGGGAGGATTGTGCTGCGACAGACCTGGGGAAGGAGGGACGAGGGACAAGATTGCTCTGAATCTTAATGGGAGCCCAGCTAATTCACCCTTCCTGAGACAGTGCACAAAGTAAGATGCAGCTACACCTCAAAACTCACACCTTTCCAAATCTTAGCTTTCCAACCAAAGTCAAAAAATAAGCACATCATATATTAGAATAAAGTGTGCATAAAAATGACCAATTAGTGAAAGGAATATGCAAATAAGCATTCTGTGAGGGGGAATTGCTTGGCCTAAGTGTGTAAAGCGGACGCTCGGGTTGTGAATGCGATCCGTGCAGGAGGCGCGTTCGCAACCCGCAGCATTCGCAACCTGCACAGCTGCATCTGCGCATGCGCGTGGCGCAATTTGACGCTTCTGCGCATGCGTGAAACACGATATAGCGCTTCTGCGCATGCGCGAGCACCTAAACCCGGAAGTAACCCGTTCCTGTACTTCCAGGTTCGGCGCGTTCGTATCCCGCAGCGAGTGCAACCCGAGGTATGACTGTACATTGAGTTCCATTTCCACAGTGAAGGTCTGTGGGTTTGAATGATGGAGGCAGGAGGCCTTGTACGGACTCAATGAGGATCCTTTCCCAGCCCCAGACAGAGGGCATTTCTGACCCACCCTTCCTGGACCACTTGGCTCCATCATCTCGGCATGCTGCAGGTTTATGGAGCCCTCAGATGTTGCTACCTCCATGTCCGACTCCAGCAAACTTTTACCAGCATCCCTCCAGCAGGGTGAACTTCCGAGTCTCACAGGTAGCCAAGGCAGTCCCGTCTATCCCGCCAATCTGCCATCTGGCCACTGCGCAGGCCTTGGCAGAAGGCTCAGCCTAGTCCTTGCAGCGAAGGCCTGGGACATCTGGTTCCAATCGGGCTGCCCGTTTGCAGCTCTCTGGCCTCTCCCCCTCCTCCTGGTCTGCTCGAGCGGAAAGATTTTGTAGGAGCAAAGTTCTCGGTAAATCACCGGGACGGCTGCTGCGCCCAGCATCGCTGGAGGCTCATTTTTCATAGGAAAGCTCTGAAAGCAAACAGTGGGCAGTGGGGGAACTTGCTGCGCTCAGCAAGAAATCCCAGCTGCCCCCTGCCAACGCCCAGCCCCTGGGAAAAGTGCCTCGCTCAGAGCTGCTGGCACAGTATTCTGTGCAGGCCAAGGCTTGGCTTCGCCATGACAAACACTGGTGGAGTTGCAGGTCATTCCCCCTCCTCCATTGACAGGCAGGGCTGGCCCCACAAGGCCACTTTCATGGCAAGGGGGTCCACACCCCAGAAGATCAACTAGAAGTCAGTGCATGAATGGAAGGAAAGGGGAAACCCATTGGCAGCTCTGTTGCCACCGAACGTCCGATGCGGCTTCTGCAGCTTCCGATTGGCTGCAGGAGCTTCCTGCAGCCAATCAGAAGCTGCACCTTGGTTTCTGAACGTTTTGGAAGTCGAACGGACTTCCGGAACAGATTCCGTTCGACTTCCGAGGTACCACTGTATACTTCTTCAAAGAGATATATATAAATACCCATTACAAAGTATCTTTTTATAATATGCTGAGATAAAACAACAACTTAGTCTAAAAGAGAACAAAGTCAGAAGCAAGAAAAGACAAGGAAAGGAGAAACCGAAAGAAAGAGAAAGAGAAAGTAAGGAAAAAGGAAAAGAAAGGAAAAATAAAGATAAAGAAGAAAATTAAAATAAAAGGACTTCCAGCTCTCTGTCCTGTAGCAACACATGGTATCCATTCCGTAAGATCCAACCATTCTATCTTCTATTCAATCCTCAAATCCAGATATTACAAGTTCATTTTCTCTTTCACGCAAAAAGTCCGTAAGACATTTCCAATCCTTAACAAATGTCAGTAATGATTTTTCTCTAATTACCGGTAAACATGTTAATTTTGCCATCTCAGCCAAGTCCAATAGTTTTATCATCCATTCCTCTATAGTGGGTAGGAGTGCCGTCAGCAGCAGCCATGGAGAGGCCATGGAGAGACGATGAGACGCTCTCTCGCAGCCACAACTGCCATCACTCAGGACGAGCGCAGGCACATCCTCTTGCCTGAGTTCAGCAGCAGCGGCAGCTCTGGCAGAGGAAATAGGGACATTCTGGGATCAAATCAGAAGCCAGAATGGCTTTCATAATTCTAGGACTTACCCTGGAAAATCAGGACACTTGGAGGGTTTGGGTTTATTAACTATGGTTAACATTAGACATGGCTTAGTGTTATGTGAAAACCAGGCCCATTATATCTATCTTCACCCACAGGGCAAACTTTTCCCAACACATTTGGGAACCAGACCCAGGAAGAGATTACCAGGAGCTGCTTTTGCCCATTTTTGAGCTACCAGGGATGTTACAAAGAGTGTGGGGGGGTTTTCCCCCCTCCCTTTCCCTTCTCAGACTGGAAAAAGGAGTCGGTCAGCATTTCTTCCCCTCTCAAGAAACCAATACCCTTTTTGCGGCACTCTGCCCCTGTTGACCCCCCCCCCCTCCTTACTCAGCAAAGTTCCCTTTCTGCTTTTGGGTACCTAAGCAATCTGCATCTGTTGGCACACGGCTTACTCGTTCTTCCCAAAGACATCATAACACAATAACACGGAGTGCCGTTCCCAGGCCTCCTCCTCTCCTCTGAACTTTCCAGAATTCCACCAGGCATCATGGGAGGTCCCTCCCCTGGCAAATCAGAGGGGATGGCTGCCAAAAACAACTCCCTTTCGTATGACGGGAAATTATGTGTCCACTCCTGGGCTCCAGCCTTGCTCTTGCCTGTCCCCTCCATGACCACCCGTTGTGCTTCCCTTCTTTCTGAGACTGCCATGGCCCATCGATGTCCCCTTGCCCTGTTCTGATAAGTGCCTGCTGGGACGATTTATGGAACTAGTTCAGCTGTGCAAGATGATTCCCTTAATTAAAATGCCAAGTCCCCTCCGCCTACACATGAGCAGGCCTACGCACACACGACCCAAGAGGAGGGGCTGCAGAACTCAATACCCTCTAACATTTCTCTGATGAAAATAAGGATGTTCTAAGGAAAAGCGGGTGGTGCTGTGGGTTACGCGGTTCAACCACAGAGCCTAGGGCTTGCCGATCAGAAGGTTGGCGGTTCAAATCCCCGTGACGGGGTGAGCTCCTGTTGTTCGGTTCCTGCTCTTGCCAACCTAGCAGTTCGAAAGCACGTCAAGTGCAAGTAGATAAATAGGTACCACTCCGGTGGGAAGGTAAACAGCGTTTCCGTGTGCTGCTCTGGTTCGCCAGAAGCGGCTTAATCATGCTGGACACATTACCCAGAAGCTGTACGCCGGTTCCCTTGGCCAATAAAGCGAGATGAGCGCTGCAACCCCAGAGTCGTCCGCGACTGGACTTAATGGTCAGGGGTCCCTTTATCTTTAAAGAAAAGCGGGAGATTCTGGGATCAAACCAGAAATAGGGGCAGCTTCTGTAAATACGGGACTGTTCCTGGAAAACAGGGACACTTGGAGGGTCTAGAACTTTGGGTTTCTTCAAAAGGGTCAGCTATGCTGAATGCCCCATTTGTGTGTTGGGGGGGGTGAATTAATAGCCGAAATCAGGACCTCGGACTTGTTTCTCAGCTGATTAATGGAGAATCCCAAACAGGCCTGGAAAAACCACATTGATTCATGGCTTGTCTTCGGAAAACCCTCACAAATCTTGCCGTTGTGCTGGTTGAGAGCAGAGCTGTTGAAGGAAGTGGTGGGATTAGACCTGCCAGGGAGCAGCAGATGAGAAGCCTCGTGTGTCCCAGACCATCTCCACAGCCAGGCCCAGGGAGCCTGAGCTTTGGAGAGCATCACGCAGTGAGATAAAACAGACCCCCATCTGGCCGGTGCTGGGCGGGGGGCAGAGGGGAGCGAAGCAGTGGGAAAGCAAGTGCTATTTATCGTGGGAACCGAGGTTCCCCTGGCCCACAGCAAGGTGTGAGGGAGACGCAGGCTGTAATTCACCAGGCTCATAAGCAGGCGGGTTCCTGTTGTTGGCCTGGCTGGCATCCCATCCTATCAAACTCCCACTGTCTCCCAATTAAAATCTGTGCTTCAGTCTGCTCCCAAGATGTCTCAGTTTCTTTATCTCTCTCTGGACTTCCTAAAGCCCAAGGTTGCCGACAGTGCCAAGACTCAGCCTTCTGGTCTGTGAAGGGTCACTTAACGACAGGCGATGGTTTGGATGCAATGCCCAACTATGGTTTACTGCAGTTTCCCAAACTTAGGTCTCCAGCTGTTATTGGACTACAATTCCCATCATCCCTGAACACTGGTCTTACTAGCTAGGGATGATGGGAGGTGTCATCCAAAAACTGCCTGAGACCCAAGTCTGGGAAACCCTAGATTCGTGTAACAACTATCTGACTTTTAGAAGACATCTGAATGCAGCCCTGTATAGGGAAGTTTTTAATGGTTGGTGTTTTACTGTGGTTGTATAATTTGTTGGAAGCTGCCCAGAGGGTCTGGGGCAACCCAGTCTGATGGGTGGTATATAGGTAAAGGTAAAGGGACCCCTGACCATTAGGTCCAGTCATGTCCGACTCTGGGGTTGCGGCGCTCATCTCGCATTACTGGCCGAGGGAGCCGGCGTACAGCTTCCGGGTCATGTGGCCAGCATGACAAAGCCGCTTCTGGCGAACCAGAGCAGCGCACAGAAACGTCGTTTACCTTCCCACTGGAGTGGTACTTATTTATCTGCTTGTACTTAGATGTTCTTTCGAACTGCTAGGTTGTCAGGAGCTGGGACCGAGTAACGGGAGCCCACCCCGTCGCGGGGATTCGAACCGCCGACCTTCTGATCAGCAAGCCCTAGGCTCTGTGGTTTAACCCACAACACCACCTGCGTCTATATAAATTATTATTATTATTATTATTCACACAAATCTCAGGTTCATGTGCTCCTCCTTCCCCAAAAAGACAGCGAGGAGGAGATCAAGAGTATTCCGACATCCCATTTTACAGATGAAGCACACTGATCCTGCCTTGCCTTGTCACTCTCCAGCCAATGGACCACACATGATGCTGACAGTAGCAGTGACTGGGGGCTGGGGTGGGGAGGTATTATTAATTCCTTTCTGTTTATTGTTCCTAAGATTAGCTTTTTGGGACAAAGTCGCACTTCTCCTCTGCATGTTCTAGGGCAGCGTTCGAGGGTGGAAGAACCAGAAGGCTTTGCCGCTAAATTAAAATCTAATGAGAAAGGGGTGGAAGGGGAGGGGTCGTGAATTAAAGCAGCGGCAGCAGCCAGTCGGCCAGTCGCTCACAGGCATGGAGGCTGCGGTTGCTTTTCAAGACGATCTTCCGAGAGAGATTTGCTCTCACCCTCCCGGTGTGCGTGGGCTTCCAAACCCCTGCCCTGTAACTTGAACCCCTGTGCCCTCGCCTCCTCCCCCAGGCCCCAAACCATTTTATCAGAGTGGGTCCCCAAATTCCCTCGGTCCCTAACCAGCATGTAAACCCTGGGAGCCTAAGCACGGCCCCTGGCATTAATCACCCGTAATAGAAACCAGAACTGGCTCTCAGCCCCGGCTGAGTCAAGGCGACTTAAGAAGAAGAAGAAGAAGAAGAAGAAGAAGAAGAAGAAGAAGAAGAAGAAGAAGAAGAAGAAGAAGAAGAAGAAGAAGAAAATACACTCGCACACTTTGGAAAATATACACATAAGGCTGGAAATGGAGCATGAAAGAAATTCCAGTCAGGCTACTTTGAAAGAATTACTGTAGCTCGCTCTCTCTCTCTCTCTCTCTCTCTCTCTCTCTCTCTCCCTCCCTCCCTCGCTCTCTCTTTAATGTAGCTGGAAAAACATAGAGAGAGCAAAAATAGGAGCGACGATAATCTCCAAGGGAAAACAAAATGCAACTTTTCCAGTCTGTTGTTCAAAACCCAAGACTGGCAGTCTGAACTGGGGGGGGGGGTGCAGGCAGGCAGGCACCCAAGATGTTGGGCAAGAAGACTGATTTCATGGGCACAGCCATAAAATCGACTTGATATCAACCCTTCTCCCAATATGCGACGCCTTCAAAACAAGCAGCTTCCCACTGTTTTGTTTGCCCACAAACCACTTTTCCTTCAAAGTGGCATAAAAACATGAAATCCAAAACAGCAACAGTGAAATGCCATGGATTTTTTTTTTTAATGGACACAGAGAAGCAAAACATCTCAGCTGACAAACTGCAGTGAGGCTGGCGAATAATCAGTGGTCAAGACAGCAAAAGTGTCTTTCGTGGCAAGTGGGCCGTGACCTGGTGGTTAGAGCATCTGCTCGGCATGCTAAAGTCCCCCGGTTCCATCCCTGGGGGATCCAGATGAGAATGGCCTCTGCCTGAAGACCCAGAAAGTCGCTGCCAGTCAGTGCAGGCAGAACTGAGGCAGATGGGTCAAGATGTCAGACTCAATTTAAGGTGGGTTCCTGTGTTCTTGAAGAGGTTATTCACCACTAAGTGGGCAGCCTGTAGTGAAGGGTCTGCAGGAATATCCAGTGGGAGGGAGTTCCACTGCTCTGGTGCTGTTACTGAAAAGGCCCCGCCTGCCCTGAGTCCTTGCAAACCACACCTCCAACTGTGACAGCTCCCAAGTGAGGTCCCACATGGAAACCCCAGGGGGTATAGTCTCTCTGTAAGAGCTTTACACATCTAATCTATGCATCATGCCTCAGAAAACCAATGACTGAGGCTGTTGCCTTCTAGACTTGCTTGTCGGGCAATAGGATGTGGGGCACAAGGAGGACACCATGCTTTCATCATAAGGTGTGATAGTTTCATGGGCGTAGCCAGGATTTGGGGGGGGCAGGACTTTGTTAGAGGGGGCAGGGCTTTTGTTGGGGAGCGGAACCAATGTGAATAGTCAGTTAAATATTTCTATTGTTTTACCTGATCTAGGGGGGCACCTGCCCCCCCAGGCCCCCCTTGGCTATGCCCATAGATAGTTCTGTCCTAAAACCTACATAAAGCCAGTCATCCTCTAAGACAGTTGGTCAACCTGTGACCTGTATTTGGCCCTAGCCTTACTGTATGTGGCCCCCAACACTTTTTAAAGCTGCCCCACTCTTCCGCCCTGCCAGGGTTCCTTCTTCCCTGTTGATTTCCTTCTTTAAAAAACAACAACAACAACAGGCTTTTAAAAACAGTTCCCCCCTCTTTCTATGGAGTTTCAGAATAATTGGAAGTGGCAGGAGCTTCTTAAAAGAGAATAATAGCTGAGTTGTGTGGCTTCGGGAGAAAACTTTCTGACTTGGCTAGCTTCTGCTGTGTGTGTATGGACAAGCCCCCTAACATCGGAAAGGAATTGCATTCACTTTCTTTCTTGTAGCTATCTTGGTCTGTTGCACTAAGATAAATGCTAGGTGTACTTCAGCAGCGGCGCCTTGGGGTGGGGTGGCAGAGCAGCACCGGCACCCTCTCTGTGGCAGTGGCACAGTTTTTTTTTAAAGTTTTTTTTTATAAGAATTTATTAATTTTTCCATAACAAACAAACAATCCAACACCATCACCAACATTAACCTAACACTTACCCACCACAACTAAAACTAAACAAATACAAACATACCAACGATTATTCTTCTAATACAAAAAAAAAAAATTCTTAGTCGAGTCTTTACCTTAGACTTCCCCTGCCTTCTCTCCTTCGGTTCCAATTCCAAATTTTACTTTAATAACTTCATATTCTAAAAATTAAATTCATTTAAAAATTCAAAGCTAAACATTCTTCTTAAACATCTTATTTTTTAGTTTACAATATTATTCCACTTCTTAACTTAACTAAAATCAGATCATATTATAACTTCGTATTCATTAATCACAAAACCCCATATCTTAACATATTATTCTTAAATCAGATCATAACAAACATCTTCTTTCCCTTAAACTGCTGCTAATAAAAAGAAATCAAAATATCCCTTTTCTAATTCAAAGCTTAAAGTCTTGACACACCGGCTTCAGGGTACCATAATAAAACATTTTTACTTTTCCCTTAATACAATTCACCCTATCCCCCTTCTGTCCATTTTCCTTGTCCATCTTGCTCCGGAACCACTCCTCAAGTTGTTCTCTTTTCTTGTAAGTCGACAGATCCAGACAAAGTCCACAACAGCCCTTGCATAGAGCATCAGGGTACGCAGATCATCTTCTTCCAGCTTCTCCGATTCAAAATTCCATTCTTCTTTTATCTCCGTCCTGGGTCTGCCACCCCCAAAGGACGTTTCTTTTTTCCGGAGTCGCCAAGCCATTTTACTCTGTTCTTCAATCATCCCCTTCAGCTCTTTGCCAAGGCTCTCTTCCAGTGCAGCCATATATTGAAAAGTCTCCTCTGTGGGAAGTACCTTTTCTGCCATATCCCGGTTCAATATCACCAATTTTCGATTAAGCAGTTCCAGTCTCAAAAAAATAATCCTTTGTTCATCAGTCAATCCATGGTTCATAACCAACTCAAAAACGAAACCCAGCATGGCAGAAGTGGGTATAGGTATCAAATTTCAGTTTCAATTTCAGAGTTTTTCCATCTTAGTACCAGTAAATTTCCACTCAGTCACAATCTTTCGCAGCCATTTTCCCTGTAGCCAGGGCGCAAAGACCACAATTTTAAAAAGAGATATTCTCCATCGTCTTACTCCCCCAAAGGGAGATCAGAATAGTCTCACTTGTCAAAAAAGAAAAACAATACTTTGTAACCATCGGTGTAACAGCAGTCTCTTAAAACAGTTATTTTCTATCCACCGAAGGGAGGGAGGCAGGCTTCCTTTCCATGAAACCTCCCGGATCGTTAAAAAACAAAAAGTTAATCCAATCATGTACTCACAACCACCGGGCTTCCTTGTTTTTTATCCTTGCAGGGAGAACGTTGTTGCTTACCGCGGGCGGCGGCCGAAGCTTCGCTGACCCGGTTGGGGCATATCCCCTAATGGCCCGGCTCCGTTGTCCCTTCACCCCCACTCCTCCTTTACAGGGGGAACGGGGGAAGGGTTCGGAGCCTCTGCGGGCCCGCCAGGGAGCCCAGGGCGCGGGACGCTCTTCCCGCGCCCCACCGGAGCCCCGCTTAGCGGTAGCGGGGCTCCAACCGCCGGGCCAGCCTGGGTCGCCTCGCTGCCGAGGCAACCCACGACCGCCCGCGATGGCGTAGCCGCCGGAAGTCTCGGCACAGTTTTTTTAACTGACACGAAAATTCACCAGCTTTTAAGTGTGAGTTTCTCCTAATGAATTTTATATGCATTTTTGACAAATGTACACATTTTTGCAAGTGGTTTTCTGTAATAGAATGCACTACTGTATGTTATTTTCAATTTTATGCTCATCTTCATGCACACTTCATGCACACTAGATGCATTTTTGCAAACATTGAGTGGAGAACTGCATTGCAGAATATGAATAAGTATGAATTTTGAAGGATAGTTGTGGTTTGGTTTGCATTTTGTTTTGAAAAGTTAAAATTTGATGCATTGGGCTTTAAATGCATCCTGAATTGAATTTCTCCTCCACCTCTTATTCTGAGTAAACCTGCATAAGACTGGTACTTCTAATCTGAAGTATTCACGGAGAAAATGGAAGCAGGACCACCTTTATTCCTGATACGTTAATTCAGAACCCTTTTCATAAAAAACCAGTATTATAGAGATGGAAGGGACCCAAGAGGTCATGTAGTCCAACCCCCCGACTCTGTCCATCAACAGCTCTGGCTATGCCTCCTAACAGTATGTGGCCCTCAACCAATTATCCATGATGGGATGCGGACCACAAAATAAAATTAAAAAGTTTGCCTCCCCTTGCTCTGATGCATTCATTTTGCAGATCTTTGCCATAGGAACAAAGAGCTGGGCTGTTTTAAAGCACACAGCACAGCTGAACTGGGGAGAGATGAGTCTGCAATGGGGCATGGTGAGTGGGAAGGAGGAGGAATGCTCTTCTCACACCACAGGATTTTTCCCATCAGAGCAAGAGTTGGAGTGTGATTTTTTAAAAAAAATGCCAAGAATGTGATGACAATCCCAGCCATGTCCTTCTAGCCACAATTCTCCCTGGAGGGCTATTCCATTCTAGAGCTTCTCCAAACTATCCCCAAATATTTCTGACCCAGGAAAAGAGTTCACAGGCAAGTCTGGGGCACCTGATGAACAGGGCTTCCCTTTGCTTCTGCAGTCCCTGCCTGCTTCATGCCACTTCGATGGCTCAAAATGCTCTGTGAAGAAAGCCAGACAGCCTGCCCCCAAAGTGCTGCAATTATCAATTTCAACACCATATAAGGAGAGTGGGAGGAGTGGGGCTGGACTTTGCTCCTTGACAGCTCCAACTTCCAATCAAGGGTGAGAATCTTCAGGGTCCGCCTCAAAGAACCAAAATCTCAGAGTGGTCCAACCCATGTCTGCTTTAAAGATAAAAAGTCATAAGAAGAAGGTCTGTCATGGAGAATATTTGATAACAATGAACAGCAACCAATTTATGTTATTTATTGGACTTCTTTGTGTGAATTCTGTCGTGTTTGTATATCGATGGTGTCCCCCCGAACCTGGTACATTTTTATTGTTATTTTATTCCATTACTCCCCACAATGAAGAGTGAGCTGCAAATACTTGAAAACAAGCAGCTCCCACTGCAAACACTCCTCAGAGTGGCTCACAGCATATGCAAAGAATGTTAAAAACAGCAACAACAAGTGGACTGTGACAACTGGGCCGCTCCATCTCAGCTATAGGGAAGCGTTGCCCTCTTTCTCTCCCTGCCACCCCAACACCTTAAATGTGAAACCCCAGGAAGGCGGGTGTCGGTGGCTCAGGTTGCTCTGTTCATTAATGAGCCCCAATAGCTGCATTAATGGATCGGCCCTGTGGTGTCTGAATGCCTGCCACTGGAGTAATGTGACACAAACGAGCTGGGAATTAACCTCCTGGAAATAATAAGCAGGAGGGGAAAGGCCAGTCTTTTCCATGAGAATGGCGCTCCCCCTCTTTCCCACCCAGGCCTCTCCTCTTGGGCCACTGCCAACAGGCAAGGCTGAGAAGAGCTTCTGTCATAGGAAACATTTTTGTGAATGGCAGTGGAGGATAACAGCAGATGAGGGTGGAGGCCGGTTTTTAACCAGCAGGGGAGGTCCTGGCAGGGGATCAGCTTGAACTGGACATCATCATATCTGGCTTATCAAAGAGTCACAATGCAAGTTCCAGTAGGTTGTTTTTTTAGGGGGGGGGTGCGTCATAATACCCTCTCCCATCTCTGAGTGGGTCCCTTCTCATTGCGGCCACTGCCCCATTCCCACTTGGCCTTTCCCAATCTGGGTGGCTTTTAAAGACAATTAAACAAATTCATGGAGGATAAAGCTATCCAATGCTAGCTATGATGGCTATGCTATACCTCCGCTGTCTGAGCCAGGATGCCTCTGTGCACCAGTTCCAGGAAACGGCAAGCGAGGAGAGCACTGTGGCACACAGCTCCTGCTTGGGGGATTCCCACAGGCATCTATCTGGCTGGCCACTGTAAGAACTACAGACTGTGGGATGACATGGGTTCCCCTTATGCCCTTATGCACAAGCACTGAGAGGGAGCATGGGAAGCAAACAGCCTCCTCACTGCTGGCATCCTCAGGGGCAGGCAGTTCAGGAGGTCCACAGCAGGACCTCTTCAGGGATGCCACCAGCCCTGTTATGGCGCATCTTTCATTCTGTACTGGGAGATGTTGCAGCACAAGATTCCTGCAAGGTCTACCTATGAATGTTCTACTTTGGGGGCGGCCAGAAGTTAGAGAGGCTCCTTCAGGTGACCTGCTTATTGAGCATCCATCCTGATCGGTTTGCACACAGTTTACCTGGAGGTTAGTCTATGTCTGGTCTTACTGAGCATTCATTCCAATCTGCTTGTGAGCAGGCTTCCTGCATTCATCCCGATTTGCTCATCTGATGGTTATATGTCTTCCTGTTCATCATTTATTCCTCCACACTTTTCAATGCATTTCCCCAACACTTGCCTAACTGAAAGAAGCCGTGTTTAGAAAATGGATTTGTTGCACTGGGGTGACAGAGCACTTGAATCTATTTCAATAATACAAACCAAAATTACTGGTGAGGGCTTGAATCCCTCCTGCAAAATACTGACAGGCTGGGAGTGACACTTCTCAGGATTTACCAGTGGGTCTCTGGATGATTTGCAGGAGATTGGCAAGGTTTTATTTTTGCTCCCAGTTGTCTAACAATTGTGACAGTTAAAAGGCTTCCCCCTTCCTCAAACTGGGTTGCTGGAAAATGACACTTGGAGAGGCTGGGAACAAAGAACAGGTTTGCGTGAGAAAGGACTTGTGTGCTGGCTTCTCTTGCAATTTCCATTTGACCTATGGTAACTCAAACTCAGTCATCCATTGCAGCTATCAGAACAGCTGCAGGTTCTGTGATGATGATATAAGCCAGCCACAGCTCCGACCAAGAGGTATTGAGGGGGGGTCTTAATGGTTCTTCTGTATCTTCATCTTGTCACCTTGTTGTGCCGTCTTGAGGGAGTCCCTGAATAGTGCTGGTCTGTGCTGGGGCCCTGAGCTTCTTGGATCACTTGCGAGCAATTCATATTGGTTGCTCCTCCAAGCAAATTTTACGGTTCTTCTGCTGGATACGGGAAAGTAATGGCATGGTCCACTTCTGATCCTCCTATGGGAGCAGCAGGAACAGAAGAGCATTAGGCTCCACACGATTCCTTGGCACAAGTTTGGCAGTCATTCTGGTCCTTCTGAAAGCTGTATGCAGCATGCTCATCCAGTGTGGTGTGGTGGTTAGAGTGATGGACCAGGACCTGGGAGCCCATGGTTCAAATCCCCATTGGGTGACCCTGAGGAGCAGTCCCTGCCTCTCACCTAATCTACCTCACAGGGTTGTTGTGGGGATTAAATGGGGAAGGTGAACTCTTTGGAGAAAAAGATGGGCTACAAATACACTAAATGAATTGTGCCACTTTATTTATCCAGCCCTCCTTCTTCTCCCCAGAGCCCACCAATCACTGAAGCCCTCTTCAGACATTACCTGTTAAGTCGCACGTGTGTGAGGGCAGCAGGACAAGCACCTGAGACCCTCCCTTTCGTAGTTCTTCTCATTGCCCTCTAAACCCAAGACTGGAGGCACCAGGTGAACTGGCCTGATCCAGAGGCCACATATTGGGGCTACAGAGTGGAACCGACGTGGACGGACCCAGCCTTAACGACAACTGGGCTCCACTTGTTATTGTTTAATGCAAGGGAGGGGAACTTGTTGTCGGACTAGTTGTCAAGGAGGTGCAGGGTTGGGGGCCCAGCAAAATCTGACAGGCCACAGGCCCCCTTCAAAATCTGAATGAATTCTTTAAGGTGGAGGGTAATCCCAGGCCTAATAGACTGATATATTTCCACTAGTGGTTACTAACAGGGGCTTCAGGGAGGTTTTTGGCCCTCAGGGCTGATCTCTCCAGAAACAACTATGAACAGAGGCAACAGACACAGACACCTTCCTGCCTTGGACGTTTTCACACAGACTAAACTGGTTTCCATGGGGTTTCAGCTGCTGGCTGTCACTACATTTTCCTCTTTTCTTTTTCTTTTTCTTGCTTTTCTCAAAGTAACTTTGAAAACACCAGCCGCCGCTACCTCCTGTCAATCCCCTTCCAAGATGGGACGAAGACCAAAGAAGCCATTTCTCTCTCTCTGTCCGTTTGGATCCTGCATGGGCCCCACACTCATCCTGATCCCAATGGAATGGTGGCCCCCACCATTCTGTTCCTCCTCCTGCTTTGCTGCCTAACCGGGGAAGTTGGAAAATGGCACTGCTTGCCCAGATTGCCTGGTTGCGTAAATCCCTTCCCTCCCTCCCATCAGAGCCTATTATCACAGCGGCAGGAGAAGTTTAGATAACATCTACCCAGCTCTCAGATTGATTATCCCCTTGTGATTCATAAATCACGGCAGGGTGGCTTACAGCCCTCCCTTTGGGGAGTCAGAGTCGCTCTTCCCCCTTCGTAGGTGAAATGCCTCAGAGCTCGGTCTCTCCTGAATATTTGCCACGTACCATTTTCCAGTCCTTTTTGGCGGGGTCGAAATTTCCTCCTGAAAAAGAGCACCATGAATGTGTGTAGACACTGATTGGTTTTCCTAGTTCCATTCTGTGCCTTTGTATCCCTTTCCTGCTCCTCCTCTGGTGCCATTTCCTCCCTGGCTCCTGCACCTTCTAGGATTAATTGCATGGGGGAAATCCCACTCAATCAGGGATCCCATAGTGAATGGGAGAAGTTTCCAATAAGTACCTAGCCAATCAGGCCTGGCTGTGTGACATCATGTCAGATAATGGCAATTTAAAAGAATGAGCAAATGTTTTCACAAAGAGGACCAAGAAAGTCATCAGAGCGGGAATGGGTTTTTCCAGTACTGCTTTAAACATTTACAGTGGACCCTTGAGTTAAGTTACCCTTGAGTTAAGAGCCAGTGTGGTGTAGTGGTTAAGAGCGGTAGATTCGTAATCTGGGGAACCGGGTTCGTGTCTCCACTCCTCCACATGCAGCTGCTGGGTGACCTTGGGCTAGACACACTTCTTTGAAGTCTCTCAGCCCCACTCACCTCACAGAGTGTTTGTTGTGGGGGAGGAAGGGAAAGGAGAATGTTAGCCGCTTTGAGACTCCTTCGGGTAGTGAAAAGCGGGATATCAAATCCAAATCCAAACTCTTCTTACCTTCAGGTAACATAACTTCTGGGTTGCAAACATGGCAAACCTGGAAGTGTATACTTCTAGATTTCGCCGTGTGCGCATGCATACACAGAAGCAATGCCTCTAGATGCGGACTTTTCAGGGTACGTACGGACCCCCAGAATGAATTAAGTTTGTATCCGGAGGGTCCACTGTAATTAAGATTACAGTGGTATCAACATGGCTGCAAACCAGCTTGGAGACTACAAGTTCCCAACACCAAGTTCTTTGTCCCATAGGTGGTGTTTACCACAACGTGTGAAGTGCTGCTTCTCAATCTGTTGGCACCTAGCACCTTCCTGGACAATGCAGCACTCGTGTTGCCATCACATCACACACAGTGTTAAAAAGTCACCCATCACAGTGACCATCATTGTGTATAAACCTGGACTACAGATCCCATCATCCCTGACCAATGCCAATGCTGGGCTTGATGGCATTTGTAGGCCTAAACATCTGGAGGTCATGTTGGCTACTCCTGACTTAGACCTGGGGCAAGCCTGATGGGAAGCCTCATAAGGGTGAGGAGGGATCACTGACCTGCTCTAGCCCATTGCTGTTAAGGAACTGGTTTGTTCCTTCAACCAACACTTTGGTGGGGCCACACAGGCTCAATCTCCTGTTGATATATCTCAGGTCTCGGGTTCAGGGCTCTTCTATGGGCTTGAGTTCTGATAATGCCACATGCATCCTTCCTTCCATATTCATATTCTTCGTTTCCTTTTACTTACCAGCACTGCCCTACCCTTTTTGAGACGGGGACAATCAGAAACTGTACCCCTTCTTCTAAATGGGACTGTCCCTGGCCATACCATGAAACCTAGAAGGTGGCTTTTGGCTACTTGTGGTCTCTCCAGCTCCCCTTGTCAGTCCCTTCTGGTCATGGAGCTGCCCTCACCCCATGTGAACATCTTCCCAGTGACAAGGTCTCTCTTGCGGGCTCATTTCCTTCAGGGCAGACTCCTGCCGGCCACACCAACACTGAGAGCTTCTGTTTCACATCTGCTCTTGTTTCTTCAGAGGCCTCCTGGGTCACTGCCACTGCCCGGTCACCTCCCCTTTGAGCCCCTCGGAAAGGTCAGGGGAAAAGCCACCCACCTCCTCCTCCTCCTCCCTGCTTCTGTCCCTTTGCAGCATTCAGAAATGCCTTGGATTCCACTCAGTCCACTGTTTTCTTCCATGTATTATGGTCAACACTCAGATTTCCTTCAAACAGCACCCCAGTTTCATGGAGCCATCATCCCTACAACTCACTTTCTACTCATGCTGATCTTTGATTACCCCCCCCCACAACAATGTCCAGATGAGCCCAGCAAGAAAACTAACCAACCCGGATACAGCCCTGGGTGTGGTGGCAGACACACAATGCATTCTAAAGCACATCCCCCCAGCCCATAAAGGATCCTGGGAGCCATAGTTTGTTAAGGGTGCAGGGAACTGTAGCTCTGTAAGGGGTAAGAATGAGTGATGTCTGGTTTTCAACATGATATATCACCAGGGCTTTTTTTCCCTAGAAAAAGAGGTGCCAGAACTTGCTTGCCCTTTTTAGGGGGGAGCACCAACTGATGATGGAAATAAGGATGGGGTAATGTCCTGGCCGTTAAGGGTGCTGTGGTCTGAACCACAGAGCCTAAGGCTTGCCGAACAGAAGGTCAGTGGTTCAAATCCTTGTGACAGGGTGAGCGCCCATTGTTCGGTCCCAGCTCCTGCCAACCGAGCAGTTTGAAAGCACATCAAGTGCAAGTAGATAAATAGGTACCGCTCCGGCAGGAAGGTAAACGGCATTTCTGTGCGCTGCTCTGGTTCACCAGAAGTGGCTTAGTCATGCTGGCCACATGACATGGAAGCTGTCTGTGGACAAAATGCCGGCTCCGTTGGCCTATAGAGCGAGATGAGCGCTGCAACCCCAGAGTCATCCGCAACTGGACCTAACGGTCAGGATACCTTTACCTTTACCTAATGTCCTGGCCACTGTTACTACTTAGGGCAGGGGTCAGCAAACTTTTTCAGCAGGGGCCGGTCCACTGTCCCTCAGACCTTGTGGTGGGCCGGACTATAGTTTGAAAAAAAACATGAACAAATTCCTATGCCCCAGAAATAACCCAGAGATGCATTTTAAATAAAAGCACACATTCTACTCATGTAAAAACACCAGGCAGGCCCCACAAATAACCCAGAGGTGCATTTTAAATAAAAGGACACATTCTACTCATGTAAAAACATGCTGGTTCCTGGACTGTCCACGGCCGGATTTAGAAGGTGATTGGGCCACATCCAGCCCCCAGGCCTTAGTTTGGGGACCCCTGACTTAGGGGTCTAAAACTGATACATTTTTACTTACCTTCAACATATTTTTACAACTGTTATTTTATAGGGCAGAGCAACAGGGGAGGCAGGAATCATGAGAGAAGCGATGACTGGCTTCACAATTTTTCCTGCGTCGTGATTTTTTACAAAGCACACAAACACATCGTAATTCGCGATATATCGCCATGTTGAATATTTTGAAACTGTTACCACGATGTGGACTTCAAACTGATTTGGATGTACACCCAACCCTAATGAGAGGTGAACTACAGTTCCCAGGACTCTTTTGGAAGGTGATTTGAACATATGGTCTGTATGCAGGCGGTATCTCCATTGAAACAAATGACTGGTCAATGAATTGTCTGAAGGAAGGAGGGACCGCAGCTGAGTGACAGTGCTTTGCATGCAATAATAATAATAATAATAATATTTATTATTTGTACCCCGCCCATCTGGCTGGATTTCCCCAGCCACTCTGGGCGGCTTCCAACAGAAATCAAATACAAAAATATCAAACATTAAAAACTTCCCTAAAAAGGGCTGCCTTCAGGTTTTTTCTGAATGTCAGGTAGTTGTTTATTTCCCTGACCTGTGATGGGAGGGCGTTCCACAGGGCGGGCGCCACTACCGAGAAGGCCCTCTGCCTGGTTCCCTGTAGTTTTGCAAAAGGTTCAACCCCCAGAGCTCAGGGGGCATGTCAGGTGTTGAGGCAACCCCTTAGCTTATGCCTAGCCATGAACCTTAGCGCTCTGACTTAACAGCTGAACTGTGCGCCCTGCCACCTGATTAATGTTTGGACATTGTAGTGAATTTGGGAATCAAATCTTTGGGAATCATGGTGCTGAGAGTCCGAGTGCCATGCCCATGATGGGGAGCCAGACCATTGCCCAGCCCTGACTGGAGGCCTCAATCCAAGGGCAACTTTTCCAAGGCGAGGCACTAAACAGTCAGGTCTCGAGGTCTGTGGGTCCTGGCTGCCTGATGGATAGCTCAATTGGTTAGTGTTTGGTGCTGATAACCCCATATGGGACAGCCGCATATTCCTGCATTTCAGGAGGTTGGACTAGATGGTCCTCAGGGTCCTTTCCAAATCTCTAATTCTGAGATTCTATGATCTCTCTTGGATGCCTTCATTTCTCTTTTTTTTAAAAAATATGCAAAACATTAACAAAGTTCCCTGCTCCATAGCACCTGGCAAAAGCCAGGTGGACGGAAGTGGAAAACCCAAGCCCTAATTCCCCCACCCACCCACCCACCCACCCGCCGCCACCCCATGCCCATTTCCACAGCATCTGGGATCTCCACAATCCTCATGGGCGCAGTGCATCTTTTAGAGCCGACTGTGCCCTGGAGTTCACTTTGCTGGTTTCTGAAAGGCAGATGAGACATTGCTTTCAGATCAGGGACATGGTTTTAATTTTCCTCTCAGATCCATAAAGCAGAACAGGAGAAAAGGAAGGGAGATTTATGGCTTCCACATCTCCTCCACACGCAGTTTATGCGTAGCATTTATCAGGTGTTGGGCACGTGGTGGCAGCTCTCGGGGAGTGCCAGAGCCTGATCAAAAGCCGGGCTGGGCCCTCGCCCTCCCTCTTCCAACATGCGCAATCTCATGATGTGATCTATAAATGGACACATTAACCTCTCCGGCTCGAACCGGAGATTCATTTGGGGATTTTGCTGTCTGGAGCCCCTGGAATAAGCCCCCTTTGCTTCTGTGTGCCAGGCTTGACTCTCAGCTTCTTTTGATGTCTCCCCTTCTGCCTTCCTGGCCTCAGAAGCCTTAGATTATTGCACTAATTCAGACAGGGAAAGAGCTCAGTCCGGATTTCAGTTAAAGGAAGGAGGACACCCACCAGTTCTATGTGGATTTTGGCTGCCATACCTCTGAAGCACACAATGTCTTCATCTCCCCACCCCCCACCCCCAATCCTGGGAACTGTAGTTGGTTAAGGCTGCTGGAAATTGCAGCTCGTTGGTAAACTACAGTTCCCAGGAGTCTCTGGTGGAAGCCATGGGCTTTAAGTGTATGCTGTACGCACAGCTTTTGTTGACATTCGTCTTTGTTCTCTGAGGTGAACTGAAACAGTCAAGAGGCCATTCTGAGAAACCTCTGGGAAAGCCTAGACAATGTATACAAAAGGGCATTACTTTCCTAGGGGAAAGTGTCCATAAAAATGCACGTATAACTGAAAATTACACACAAAAGTTCATTACAGTAGGGAAACTTGCTTTGCAAAAATGTGTATATTAGGAGAAATTGCCTGCAGAAATACATGTATTAGGGCAAATTTGCACTGAAGAGCTGGTGGCTGAGGACTTGTTTTTTAAAAAAATCACAAACCAATGTGGAAATGTGGAGGGCTGAACTTGAGACTGGAAAAAAATGGAAAAGTGAGAGAAACCGAAATGGACAGATTTGCTCATCGCAAGTTCCAAATCAGGCTTCGGGAACTGATAAAGTCTGAAGTTGTTCACAAACATTCTAGATTCACCCTGGTCTCCACCTTTCCCTTGGCTGCTGCAGGAGTGCTCTCTTGCACTCCATTCCCTGCTGGTGGTGGGATTCCCAGGGGAGGCATCTAGCTGTCCCCACCCCACCCATGGGAAGGGACTGCAGGACTAGCCTGATCTGTGGGGGCCTCCTGGTCTCCCCTGTGCAACTGTCGGTTTCCATTTGTCTGGCTTTGACAATCTGCTACCATGTTGCCTCACCAGAGCTGCTTCTGCAGCACTACAAAAACACACCACAGAAGTGACACTCAGTGACCTCCTGCAGAGTGAAACTAGGCTTTATTTTACCCGGGTCAAAGACCCAGTTTGCCATTTGCATGATCACACAAACATAGCTGGGAGCTTCAATGGTGTCCCTCTGGAGGCTTCACCTGGGGCAAAAAAACCCCAACAACTGGCTAGTCCCCCTACACGTGCAGCTCTTCCTTCCATTTCCTAAACTGAATGAAGAAAGAAAGAAAAACGTGCAGAGTCCTTAATGGGGATGAAATCACCCTGAAGTCAAGGCTAAGCTTTGAATTAACCCTGCTGAGAGGGACACTTTAACAGCAGCCCCAGGTGGCCCATCATTGGAGCAAGTGATTAGCCATCGATCAAGGAGACTAGAAAGCTCCTGATTCCAACTAATGCGCCAAAATGACCATGAAAATATTCCTCCAGGGATGTTCCTTCTTCTGCATCCTGAGTTGTCCCTGAAAACCACAAGGGGGGGAGAATCTGAACAGCAAGTGTCCCCCACTAGATGAAGAACCAACGGTAGTGACAATTAGGTGTTTCTTTTTTCATTAATCAACCTTTCAAATCCAGAAATTACATTTTTGCAAAGTGGGCTCCGAACGCAAAGCAGCTGCCTCAAAGGACTCAGGTGGGGAGCATCCTCATAAGACAGCCCACCCCCCCCCACCCCAGCTGCAAATATTTCAAGGGCTGTCATTGTTTGAATGGATGGAGGGGGGTAGGTGGGGAAGGGAAGAGGGCAGGTGCGAATGTTGACACTTTTGAGAAACCACAATCTGATTTGGTCCAGCCACTGAGCAAAGCTCTGAAAAATAATTTCACAAGCAATTGATGAACGGTTTCCAGTTCAGAGCAGGCAAGTGAAGAGAAGTACAATGTGGCACCTATCAGACCACAAGAGGGAGAAGCAAAGGGACAGAGATAGGAAGGAGAGGGCACGGAGGGAGCAGGGAAGGTGCTCAACATAAGCAGAGTCATCGGTTTGCTAGGCTAGTTAACAAATCTGCCCAGGGGACATAACCTGCTGTGTCTGGCGAGTTTTCTTATCCAGATTTCATATCCAAATTTCACACTTTGAGAGTTAGAAGTGCTGCCCCTGTTGTTTCTTTCGAGAGACAGACTTGGTTTAAGGCTACGCAGCCCAACGAATCCCAAGTAAATCACCAGAACACTTTTGTGTTCATAAGATGTTCACCTAAGTGATCTTGAAAGTTCTCAACATTATACTCAAGCATCAGGCACACGAAAAGGATCTTGCTGAAGATCGAATTATGTAACGTCCCCAGCTGGGAGATTTCAGTATGCAATGGAGGTTTGCTGTGCAATTCAAAACTCTGGGTGCTCAAGGCTCTCAGCCACGCAGGAAGGCTCCATGCACAGCGATGTCTCCACACTGCAGACATCATTCTCAGTACGATGGAGAGGGAGGGGGGGCAGTAGGAGCCACAATATTTTGGAAGCAGGACTAAATACATGGCCTCAACGCACCTTTTGACACACGTGTGAGCAATGTGTGAAGAAATTGCAGAAATGCCAGAATCTCTTACATAGCAAATAGGCATTGAATGTTGCCGCGGGATTGTGATACTGCAGCTCAGAAATGAGCTGAGTCCGCTGGAATATCCCAGAGCAATGTGCAGTAGATCAGCAAAGGATTTCTAATCCCAAGCAGTCTAACGGAGGTCTTCTGATGGGGCACTTTTGAGGTTCAGCCGGCCTTTACCAGCTGGCGTTTAGTGTGGTAGGCCCTGCCCTGTGGAACTCCTTGCCAATAGAAGTTTGGCAGGAACCACCCCTGCTCGTTTTTAGAGGTCGTCTAAAAAGTGTATGATTCAGACAGGCCTTCCAGGATGGAGATTCTTGCTGATGTGTTTGATGTTTTCATTGTTTTCATTGTAATACTGTGGTTTAGCCTTGTGATATTTTATATGTACGGGTGGTTTATAAATATCTTTTAAAATAAATAAAACTCCCCCGTCTTGATTTAGACAGCTAAGCCGAAGAAATATTTGTGCGTCAGCAGAAATGGGTCTTTGTGTGAACTGACTCCAAAGAAGTCTCTTTGCTGAGCCTCATCTCAGGCACACCAGACTTGAGACATCTTTTGCACCCACCTGGCTCCGGTTGGTGGATATGTGGGTTGTAGATCAGCACAAAATGGACCCACAAAAAGTCTGGATTCTGCCTTCTCTGCTCTTTTATTTTGGAACTCTTTTATCTCTTTGAAGGCTGCATAGCATCTTAACATTCAAGGTATGGCCCTTCTGGAGAGCAACTCTAGCAACTTGCAAATGGAGGTGAAGAAGGGAACTGTCCGTGGTGCTTGAAGTCCAATGGATTTGATGGTTCTGCAAAGGACTCAGTGGCAATGAAACTTACTACTGGGAAACATTGCAGAGGTGCACTTTGCAGGCGACATGAAAAGCTCATTAGGAAAGCAGAAATTTAGACATCAAGTCAAATATTGATGCCTTCTAAGAAGGCAACCTTATTGATCTCTCTCCTTCCTGAAGTTCAACATAAAAACATAAGTCCAGTTACAGGTAGGTAGCCGTGTTGGTCTGCCACAGTAAAAACAAAATAAAAAATACCGGTAAAAAACAATTCCTTCCAGTAGCACCTTAGAGACCAACTAAGTTTGTTCTTGGTATGAGCTTTCATGTGCATGCACACTTCTTCAGATACACTGAAACAGAAGTCACCAGATCCTTATATATAGTGAGAGAGTGGGGAGGGGTATTGCTCAGAAGGGTAGTGGGAATGGGTGATTGGCTGATAGGTGTGGAAAACCTGTTGACGACTGTTAACGACTGCAATTGGTCTTACAGAAAAAAGCAAGGGGTGAAATGGCTAAAGATAGCTTTGTCATGTATAATGAGGTAAACTTAGTTGGACTCTAAGGTGCTACTGGAAGGAATTTTTTAATTTTTTTTATAAAAGCATAAGAGCCTTTGCTGGATCAGGCCCATGGCACATCTGGCCCACCATCCCGTTTTCACAGTGGCCAACCAAATGCCCTGATGAGTGGGTTGTGTTAGGGGGAAGGATGTGCCCAGCCCAAGAAACCAACATGTTTCATTGCCCATTTATAAATCTTAGTATTGGGGGGGCTTCTTAATTTGCAGAGTTTGTTTGTTTGTTTGTTTGTTTGTTTGTTTGTTTATGCCCCTGCCCATCTGGCTGGGTTTCCCCTGCCACTCTGGGCGGCTCTCAACAGAATATTAAAAGCACAATAAAACATCAAACATTTAAAACTTCCCTAAACAGGGCTGCTTTCAGATGTCTTCTAAAAGTCAGTTGTTTATTTCCTTGACATCTGATGGGAGGGCGTTCCACAAGGCGGACGCCACTACCGAGAAGGCCCTTTGCCTGGTTCCCTGTAACCTCACTTCTCGCAAGGAGGGAACCGTCAATACCAAGTACTGATAGCTCGTCTGTATCTATATTTTGGAAAGTGATTTGGCTGCAATGCATTTGAACACCTCTTAAGATAGCACAACCAAATTTTGCTTGATGGTTCCTGAAATCAAGGAGCAGCTTCTTGGCCAAACTGGGGCGCCATTTTGAATCCAGATGGCAAGCTGAACTTTTCAAAACAGCACTGATTTCAACCACTGCACCCAGTGGTTACTCAGAGCTGAGCTGAATAATGAAGCTGCTAGCCCTTATAGATGGGGCTAGCCCTATAGAATCCCTGAAAAGCTTCCCTAACTGGCTGAGACTAAGATCACTTGCTCTTGACTCTGGGCATATTACATTTATTGGGGAAGGGCCTGAACGCTTCGGGAGAGCAATCCAGTGAAGAGAAACAGCTGTCTGAAGAAGACAGAGAGGATGAGGAAAAGTCAAGGAGGCACCTTATTCAGAATGGCTTCCTCTGGCCTTTGAAGCTGGTCCCCCTCCCCCTGCTTCCCAAGATGTGCCGTGTTTTGGAAGGGGCTGGTGTTCTCCCAAGCACTATCTATATATAGAAACTCTATACGGCTTTGATGGGTTTCCATAGACCCACATGATCCCATTCATGCTTTCCATTCTCTTAAATATTTATAAAGGTTACAAGGGCAGAAATGTTTCTTTTTTAAAAAAAAGAAAAGAAACAGAAACAGAAAGCTCTTAGATATAAAGCCAACTGAAAGAGAAAGAGAGAGAGAGAGAAGTGCTTCTGTTCTTTGCCAGGAAATCTGGCATTAATCAAAGACACTGGAAAGAGGCTACGTAAAGAAAAAGAGGAGCTGATAACCTTTTATTTCTCCGGTCATCATTCACCGTTATTAATAACTTATCGGCATTGACAGACTTGATGCCTCCCAGCTGTATTTGGGTTTGTTTGGCTGAAGATAAATTGTGCTGGCTGCCCTCCCCCCACCCCCCGGACCAGCATGTGGGTGAAGAAGGCCTGGTTCCAGGCTGGATTAAATAATCATAATAATAGGAAAGATCCAGCAGCAGCTACCTAGATGGAAAATTAGACAAGGGATTAGTGCCTTGTATCTGTTAAAGCTTGGAAGCTGCTTCCAAATGGCTGGCCTTTTCTCAAGGAACTCTTTAATGGGAAGAGAAAAATAACCTCAGCTCAGCTCTCCTGCCTAAATTTGTCAGCTGGATGACAGCAATAAGAGGCCCTTCTTGGGATTACATCACTTGGGATGGGGCACACAGCACAAGGGCAGGAGCAAGGACCTTCTCTGTGTTGGCCCCTCAGGTTTAGTGTGTCCCCTGGCATGGATTGATGGACATCGCCATCATCAAATATCTAACCCACTCTTCATCATAAGGTCCCAGGCCAGATTCCAATGATATAAAAATGCAATATATAAATAATTTACAGCTAGAAGTCCTGAGTCCTAAAAATGTTTCAAAGCATATGATGGAAAGCTCTGCAGTGAAGGAGCCCAACACACTACTCTAGGGAAGAATTTCCAGAATCTGGGTACTGCCCCAGAGAATGCCCTTGCCCAGCACCCCTGCCCCCCGCCAAACCTCTGAAGGCAGCAGAAGTACCAGGCCACTCTGCTTATCTCAGTGCTCAAAGAAGGCCTGTAGCAGGGATGGGGGAGAGATTGGATTCAGTTCACATTTAAAGGCGAGCCAACCTAATTCACGCTTTCTAGAACAAGATGAGAACTGGAACGCAGAACCGTCATCCAAAATTTGCACTTCCCCAGATTTTGCAATGCAATTCTCCAGCCAAGAAAGGAGCCCGAAAATGCATATATTAGGGTCAAGTGTCCATAAAAGTGCTTATTTTTGTGAAAATTGCATACAAACATCTGTTATCTTTGGGAAATCATCTTTGCAATAATGTGTGTACAGTATTAAGGAAAATTGCATACAAAAATTGTGTATATCAGGAGAAATTTGCACTATGATGCTGATGAAATTCTCTTGAGGACTTTTTAAAATATATGTAAATTTTAAAAATGGGAAAAAAATTGGAAATGCAGAAAACGGAACTTAAGGTGGGGAAAATGAGAAACTGAGAGAAGTGGGAAATGATTGATTTGCCCACCCTTTTAGCCTGCAGGGACGGATGCAGGCTTTCAGATATTTGGGGGTCTGACAAGACCCCAAAGGTGCAGCTTTGAAACACCTCAGAACATCAGGTGGGGGGGTGGAGAGAGGGTTGAACCCCCCCTCCCCACCTATGAGATGCAGTTTCGGAAAGCAAAAAGCATTTCTCTCTTCCCAGCCTCCTTGTCTCCTTTGCGTCCTGAGAAAGAGCCCCTCTCTCAATATGCTGAGAGCGGCATTCTGCTCTCGAAGGCGCTGAGCTCGCAGGCCCAGCTGTGTCTGCTGGCACGTCCTCTTGCGAGCTTTTGGTTTCCTGACTCAGAAGTGCAAAGGAGGCTTCTGGAGGGAGCACGTGGGCGGCCGAGAGGCCGCTGACGCAGTTTGGGAGGGGTCACCGGGCTGATTCTGAGGCCTGCGGTGCCGTTTTAGGTAAATCAGCAGACTTCAGAGCACTCGTTTCATTTGCGCTCACTTATTGCAGTGTTTCTGTGTTGACTTTCTCGAGCCAAGTCCTAGCCGGAGGTCATTTACACCGAGATGAAATAACTGTGCAGTGTCAAAAAGCAAACAAAACGAAAGGTGGGGGTGGGACACGACAAAATCCTCATTGGGTAAAAGCAACCTAGGAACCAATTGTGAGGAAGAATCCTTTAAAAGGCGGCGGCGGGGGGGGGGGGGGGTTATAAGTAGTATTTTTAAAAAACTAGTGCAGCAGACTCTGTGCCTCATTGCTGCAGAAGATCTTGAGAAGCTCCTTTGAAAACACTCCATAACAGCAAAGGGACTTGGTAATACCTTAGGCATCAAGCAATTGCCAAGTCTTGCTAAGCCCCTTTCAAAGTGCCCCCTTGTGCAGCACTGGTTGTCAGCTTACTGCTGACTCCTGGTGCAATGCACTGTCCCAAAGTGCTGTATAATGGAGGCAGGAGTGGGGGTGGTGTGTTTTGGCTTCACTAGGCAGATCCTCAAGGGCCAAATCTGACAGGTCAGCAGGGCTACCCACTGGTCAGTCACCTGACATCACAATGACATCAGATGCAAGGTGCTTTGATGTCTCAAAGTCAGGACTCCAAAGCACTTTGTAAGGTGCTGCACAATAGGGCTGTGTGATATCTGGTTTTCAACATCGCAATATATCTCCAGCTAAACATCACAATATATCAATATATCACGATGTCTGAGTTAGGAAGGGGAAGCGGTGGCACGATACCTCAACTTACGAGGTTTTCAATGCGGTTTTTTCGACTTGCGAAGTTTTCTTCCGTTCTGAGATGGCGCCTTCGACTTATGAAGATTTCGACTTACGAGGGCGCCTTCGGAACGGATTATCTTCGTAAGTCGAGGTACCACTGTATTCTAGACATGATGTAGGGTGAGGAGGCAGATGGCTGGCTGGAAATTTGGACTGCAGATGACAGGTAATATTTTAACACTTCCTGATACTGTTTTTAAAAGCTCCCTCCATGTAGAAAGCTAGCAATCACAGGAAAAGGTTTCACTTACCCCTCTATCTCCTTGTTTTGCTAACTTATTGTGCCTGGGGAGCTGTTTGGGTGGGTGAGGGCATCACAAATTCTGCCCCACCTGCATTCTGAAATGCTAGCTCAGTCTACCACCTCCTTTTGGTTTAATGTGCAGAGTTGATCTATCTCACCACAGAGACCACAGTTTCACATCACCTGGTACAGCCGATAGTTTAAAGTTTCGGGTCTGCCTTTCACAATTCTTGTCAGAAGCTTGAAAACATGCTCTGCATTTAATAGAAAAAAGAAAACACCATTTAGGAGGGTGTTTAACTTTGGTTTGTTTGGGGTGGCGGGGTTAAATGCCAGTTAGAGTTGTGATTTCTGAGAATCTGACTCATATTGTTTGAGTCAAGGGCAGCAGAGAAAGGTGCATAGAAAATTGATGCCTGACACAAAACGAGTTGATGAAGTCGGTTTTGAATTGAAAGCAGAGCTGCCTTTGTTAGGGTGATTTTCCACAACACTCAGTATCAAAGAAGAGCTTGAAATGTGCTGACGTTTCCATGTATCTTGGCAAAAAATGCATTACCAGAAGACCTGTTATAGTCACCTTTGGATCCTGTTTGGATGGCATCCTTTCTTCCGGAGCTTTATTGTGAAATTTGAGTGGATTAAGCTGAAAGCTGAGGCCCTTCGGGTGTTGCTGGACTCCAGCTCTCTCTCTCTCTCTCTCTCTCTCTCTCTCTCTCTCTCTCTCTCTCTCTCTCTCTCTCACACAGTAAGGGTTGCCATATTTCAAAGAGTGAAAATTCAGAAACAAAAGGTGTTGAGCTTTTTTTCTTTTTAGCCCTAAATTGTTGAGCTTCCCCCCCAATAACTCAAAAAATTGTTTTTCAACAATTTTTATTGATTTTTGCAAGGAACTACACTTCCTGCACTGCTTCCAACAGCTATGGCAGCGGTTGGTGGGGTGCTTCAGGTAGTTTCATAGGAGCCAACTCCCAGAGGACAAGGGGTCTTCGGTCTTCCCAATAAAATATTTAAGGGGGCTGGAACCCCCCAAGTTGATGGGCATTGCCATTCAAATGCTGTGCATGCATAGCATCATGTGATCGATTATGCAGGACAGGGCTTACCTGGGACTCCCCCAATATTTTATTCAAGTTGGTACCTCTGGGCAGGGTGGTACCATGTTCTGGCTACTTAGTGCCAGTGACGGAGGAAGGGGTGTGTGGTGGGTGCAGTCCACCCGGGGTGTCATTCGGGGGGGGGGGGTTGACATTTGGCGCAACACCTGTCCGCGACTCCCAACTTCCCAAGCCTACCCCGAGCTGTCGGGGCAAGGGGGGAGCTGCGCCGCTTTGCCAGAAGGAGGAGGCTGTGGGTTAAGGCTGCCATTGGACAACCCCCACCCCACCCTTGCCCCCATGGCTTTTCGGAAATCGGCAACCTCTAGAAGCCAAGGCATTCCATAGGGAGCTCGCTTTCCCCTCCAGAACCACCAGCCTGGCCACCCAGCCCAGAGAGGCGGAAAAAGCCCTGGATGCGCCCGGGACGCAGGACAAGGAAACTCCCAAAGTCCCGCTGCCACAGCTGTTGCTCGCTTGGCCGGACATTGCTGGCAAGGCACAACGGTGCCTTCAGAGACTGGGTCAGATCCACTGGGGGTGTGTGACAAAAGTATTCTGTACCGGGTACGACCTGATCTTGCTGTGCCTCTGCCTGATGCCAAATGTTGTTGTTGCTCACTGGGAGGGGAAGAGGCTAATCTCAGTGGGGGGGGGGAGAGATGAGCAGGAAAGGAGAGGAGAGGCGTAGTGGTGAAGCCCACTTCCCCAAACGCCTGTCTTTTGACAGTGAAAACATGCATACCTTTAGCAATTGACAGTATCTATATATTCATAGTTCAGCAGTGGAAGATTGCCATCCGACCCTTGGACATCCTCAATTGTAAGTTCGATCCTTTGTGAAACACGTTCTCACTTAGAACATTTGAAAAGGGAAACCGAATCTCTCTTTGACGCTTCCCTTTAATTTTCTGCCTGAGCAAAACAGTTTTCGCTTCTGTGTCCCTGGAATGGCAGGTTGTTGTCCGAAACCGTTGACAAATTTCTTTTTCTATCAGACTCAGCAGAAATATATCCCCCCAACTCCCCTCCCCCCCGGTGTGCTTTATTTATACCAAGAACTGTAGTAGGCCTCAAAAGGAGCCTAATATGGATTAGGAAACATCTGGAAATGCGTTTGCGTCGGCTGCCGTAGCAAGATAAAGAATACGTGTCAACTGACAACCCCAGAGGCCACAGCCCTGAAAACATCTGAAGGCTCAGCCGTGGCTCCAGGTGGGGCTTTTGGCCCATGGCTTTCTATCAGCAGTTTGGTGGGGGGAAACAAACATTTGGTTTTGCAAGTCACCAGGGAGGGGGGGCCACCGGTCTCTCCCAGCTGGCTCACATTTGACGTAAGGCTATTGTTCGCTACCCGGGTGTTTTGATCTGGGTGGGGGCAGAGATGTATTTCTAGTGATGCCTGGGTGTGACAATGGATGCCCCCACCTGGACTAATGGGCTGTATTCTGTAGGGACACCATCCAAAAACAAAGCGAATTATTATTATTATTATTTGAACAGTGTCTGACTAACGAATGACTTGAGAGGGGGCACTTCCTGCTGTTTGCCAGAAGACTGTTGTGCATGGGGTGTGGAGGAAAGAGTCTGAGGGAAGGATTTTAAAAAATAAAAATAAAAATTCTTGGCTGTAATTTATAATATGTCTGATTTTTAAAAAAACAAAAGTTTGTGTATCTTCACCTAGAAATGTGATGGGGAAATTTTCACCTGAGGGATAATGTGCAAGCCCCGCATGGAAATTGCATATATATCAACAGCCTCAGGAAAAACTGGGACATCTCATTTTTCCTGGAAGAGCACAGCAGCCATTTTGGGCGCCTTGATCTCACACGATTTCAGGGCAAGGTCTTTCCCTGAAAAAGACATTTTTGGGGGTCCTCGATCTTGTGTTGGCCTACGCTTTGGCCCAATCCATCATGGCTCTTCTTATGTCTTCTTGGAGGGCTGTGTTTGGTAAAAACACGTTTTCAACTATGCCAGGAAAACAGCATGCCTGGAATCTCCCTTCACCTTCATCCTCAGTCACCAAAGATCCAATGATGTTTCCTTCTCTCAGGGGCCCAAGGATGAAACAGGGCAAGTGTAGCCTGCAGGAAACATGACAGTGTGACTTGTTGAGACTGAGAGGAGAGAGAACATTGTCTAGCAGACGAACGAGGCACTGGGCAGGAAAGGGCTCCAGCTTTTGCCAAGACAAGCAGCCGACTCACGCAGCATCTGTCAAGACAGCAACTGAAACTTCAGATGTGATTAAAAAAGACCAAACTTCCAACGACATCTGTGCAGCAGCATCAAGTCTGTAGGAGGCAATGCTTTCAGTCTATGTTGAATGCTGGGATCCATCGGAAGCTCATCAGATTCCTGGCGACCTTATGGGGAAGGATCAGGCTGCATATGCAGATGAGCAGCAGGCTGGACATTTCCCCCACTGTCAATCAATGAGAGAAGTAATTGCACTTGGAAAAATATCAAAAGGGAAGGGAATTTTGGATGAATTTCTCATGGGTGTTTATTTCTTGTTTTGTTTTTTGCGGTGCTACTTTTGAGGTGGCCAAGGGGATCTTTTGAGGGTGTACTCTTCTTTGTTCTACAAATGCTCTCTCCACTGTTCTGCCCTCTGATGCCTTCTGGGTGTCCATGTTTCCTGAAAGCCCAATGATGTCCTCCAATGGACTTTCCTGTAAGCAAGGGAAGGTAGGAAACCTCTTACTGACACCTGCACTCAAGGAAAGCTCATAGCAGGATCGTTGTCAGGTGTAGCCTGGGGGGATTCCCAAGAGCTGGATAAAGAGGCCTGGAAGGCTACATTAGAGCTCAGCGTGGCATGGGTGAAGGTGACCCTGAAGTTGCTCCTTCCCTGGTGTAACATGTGCGTTCCATACATGGCATTGAAGCTGGAAGCCGCACAAACAATGCCAGTGTGGTGTAGTGGTTAAGAGCAGTAGACTCGAAATCTGGTGAACTGGGTTTGAGTCTCCGCTCCTCCACATGCAACTGCTGGGTGACCTTGGGCTAGTCACACTTCTTTGAAGTCTCTCAGTCTCACTCACCTCACAGAGTGTTTGTTGTGGGGGAGGAAGGGAAAGGAGAATGTTAGCCGCTTTGAGACTCCTTCGGGTAGTGAAATGTGGGGTATCAAATCCAAACTCTTCTTCTTCTTTACACAATAGAGAAGGTCATATATATATATATATATATATATAAGCTATCTTTTCCATAGTAGGGGGAAGGGGCTGGTTCTCTCCCCAAAAAGTCCAAGGTGGCTCAAATCAACATGAATATTTGTCTGTCCGTCCATCCACACATGCAAAATTATAGGGAATGCAGCCAAAGGATGTTCAAAGTGGTGAATGTAAAAGCAAGCCAAAGGCCGCCAAGGACAATTCCATTGTTCCCTCTTGGAAATCTCTGATAGAACCCGCTGAGGAGGGGCCACCGCAAGCCCCTCCCAAAGCTGTGTAAACAGGAAGCAGAGGAAGTGAGGAGTCAAGCCCAGGCTGATGCCCATCAGGAAGCGGAGCTCACGTTGTGTGACGGCTAAGCACACAATGATACGGCGGGAAATGGCTTTTATAAATACACCGGGGTCAAGGACAGGCTTGGTGAACAATGAAGGAAACAAGGAAGGCGGGTGTTAGGAAGGACAATGTGAGCAGACAATGGTTGGAGCTGCAGGGAAGAGCTGCAGAACTGCAGCAATCGATCCATTGCTCCAGCTGGTTGAGATTCAGGGGACATTCAGTGGGGAGGTGGCAAAGGAAACATGTCCTTTATCCTCCTCTCCCAGGTTCTTGGTGACAGAGCCACAGGCTCACCGGATGCATCCTTGCCACTGTCACATCAGGATGCCCAGATTTCAACCACATCTGACAGGTGCCCATCTGGTTTTAATAGATATTAATATTATCTAGAGCAGGGGTCAGCAGGGGCCTTGGGCCGGTGTCTCTAGCGCCGATCGCACGGTGGGCCGGAGGGCAGGGGAGCGTGTACCCATACACATGCACACACGCTGTTTCCGGTGCACTTCCAGGTCGGAGGAGCACCGGAAATAGCTTGTGCACATATGCGCAGGCCTCCTCCGACCCAGATGCGCACAAGCTATTTCCGGTGCTCCTCCGCCCCAGAAGTGGGCAGCCGCGCCGCGCTGCGTCGGTAAGAGCGGGTGGCGGCAGCAGGCAGCGGGGGTTGCCGCAGGCCCGATAAATGGGTACCTTGGGCCGTATCCCTCCCGCGGGCCTTAGTTTGGAGACCTCTGATCTAGAGTGATATTATATCTAAATAAAGTAAAAAAGAGCAACAAATAAATAAATAAATAGAGCTTCGTGGCCTGTGACTTCTCAGACAAGACTGCTTCTTCATCCAATGTGAAAAATAAATTTTTGGGGGTTCTGAAATGTGCAGGGAACCTCCATAGTGATTATTGGCAGGGGGGACACACATTCACTGCACAAGGTTGCAATGGAACAGAGGACCTTGAACCCCCGTTTTCCTTCCTCCCCCCTCCAAATACATTTTAATTTAAGAAACAATCTGAACACCCAAGGAGGACTGGTGTTGTGCTTTTAAAATTGGAAGAGGGGAAAGTAGGTGTCATCCATCCTGAGACTCTGGGAATGTAGCAAACTAGGGATTTTATTTTAAAGTTATCTTTTTTATTAAAAAAAAAAAACCCCACTAATGAACCTTTGAGTTCTCCATCAATTAGCGTTGTTTTTGACACGGCAGCTAGGAAGCTGCATGGACCTCTCAAAGCTGCCTTTCAGTGACGTCAAAGGAAGCAAACTTCACTCAAGGAGATAGAGGAGGAAGGCGATAGGCTGCTGCCTAGGCTGGCTCAGGATGATTTGCACTTGGGAGGTCAGAAACAAGTTGTATGCACATGGCACATTGATATGGCAAATGAGGTCAAATCAGTCACCCTCCGCCGAAGAATTGCAGGAAGCCTCTTCCTCAGTGTGTGGCTCTTTAAAGGAGCTGGTTGCAAGGGGCAGAACTGGGGCAGCCAAGGGCAGGGTGGGGGCAAGGAGAAGGAAGGAGACCTCCTTCCTGAAAAGTTTTCTGAGAACACAGTTCCAAGACAGATGGGTGTCAGAATCCTCGGAAGAAATCCCCGTCGCTGTCAGCATTGTCCTGGCGAATGGATTTGATTTGTAAGCACATATTTTAGAAGCTGACAAGAGAAACCTTGGGAAGCTTGTTTACTTGCGGAAAGGTCCTCAAGAAGACAATTGCGACGCCTGGCTTGGATCCCAGCACGGTGCTGGCGCCCCTGACAGACCCACAGTTGAGCCTATGTGCAAGAATAAAACAAAACAAACACACGCACCCTTATATATTAATAAAGTATTGTCGAGGCTGCAAATTCTGCAGCAGTTTGTGACTCATTTGCCCCAGAGATCCAGCTGCTCAGGACTTTCTGCAGCAAGAGTACTGATACCACCTATTCAATACCATCAATGTACCTGTTATAGGTAGGTAGCCGTGTTGGTCTGCCATAGTCGAAACAAAATAAAATAAAAAATCCTTCCAGTAGCACCTTAGAGCCCAACTAAGTTTGTTACTGGTATGAGCTTTCTTGTACATGCACACTTCTTCAGATACACTGAGACAGAAGTCACCAGACCCTTATATATAGTGAGAGGGTGGGGAGGGGTATTACTCAGAAGGGTGGTGAGAATGGGTGATTGGCTGATAGGTGTGGAAAACCTGGTGTCAATGTACCTGGTGATGGATAAGAAAGCTTACAGTCTAAAGCAGAGCTCTCCAAACTTTTCTCTTTTTTATGCTTTTTATTGATTTTCTTACATGGTAAAAAATATACATTCCAAATAAAGTACAAAGGAAACAACAGATTACCAAATAAACAAATATGTATAAATCCTTAAATTCCTAAAGAAGACTTGTATTTTTAAAATATTTTTCTTAAAGATGAAATGATGCCATCCAAAGAGGAGTGGCAGGAGAAACTGTTAGAATATCTTGAATTAGCAAAAATGACTGAGACAATTAGGAGACAGCCAACCCAAAGGTATAAAAAAGAATGGGGAATTTATAAAGAATATTTAATTAAACATTGTCCGCAAGTGACTAAACTCTGCAATCTGTAAGTTAGATAAAGAATACATGAGATAAAACAAAGGGGGAAAATGGAGATATGGAATATTGAAGCAGTGACAATAAAAAGGGTGGGGGGAGGATGAACCCTCAATGAGGAGGTTGGAAGTCATGTGGAGAAATTAAGTAACTGTGAATTAAGCTTTCCAAACTTTTCATGCATCATTTTGTGACACGGTAACTCAGTTTTACTAGCAAACCAGAGGTTAAACCAACCCCTTTCCAGTCCCGGGAAGAGTGCGGGAAGCGTTCCCACAACACACCTACACACTGCAACCGACACACAAACAAGTCACAGCACAGTTTGGGAAGCCCTGGAAGACATTTTAATATGTTTTTTTTTTCATTTTTAATCATTTTATTGGACTGTTTAAAGTGATTTATCACAGTGCTTTAATGCACGGCATGAATGTGGCCCTAGTCAAATATTGGTTGCTATGTTAAAAACTTTCCAGATTTGAAATGCTGGCTTTCAATGTTTACTGACTATTCTTCACCCATGGTCAGTGGTGTAGTGTGGGTTGCCAGTGCCCAAGGTTGCACGGAAGGGATGGGTCGGCAGGAGGGAAATGGTCAGAGCACACATGAGCATTCAGCTGCCTACTGGTGTCCCACATCACCCAGGAGATCGCAGCCACAGAGATAAGAACAGTTGTTCCATTGTCTGGAGAGGTCACTTCCTGGTTCGCATGGAGAAGCCATTTTCAATGGAGCCTTGCAACCGAAGCATGCAGCTGTATTGAGGCAGCACCAAGTCTTGAAATTTCGCACCCCTATCAATTTTGTGCCTGGGGCAACCACCCCTGTGCCCCCGACACTACACCACTGCCCATGGTGGAATGAAATTGACAGAGGAGAGTTGGGGATTTGTTTCTGTGCAGTACTAGATGTAGTATATTGACAGCAGCACCCCAAAAGGAGACTTCTCCAGTTCTAATATAGGGCAAAAACACTTTGGGGTTCTGCTGGTCTTTCACCTCCTTTTTGTGCACATCAAGATTCTTCAGCCTGGCTGGACTGTGGGAGTCATAGATGCTTTGTTTCTGGGGATCTGGGTGGATTCTAAACCTCTTTCCAAAATCAAAAGACCATGGACTTCAGTGGCCAAATGACTTTTGTGTGGGAACCATGGGAATCTCCAAAATCATACCTCCCCAAGATTATGGAATATTACCAGAGTTTCCCTCCATTTGGCATTTCACAGCCTAAGGACATTCTTCTCTTATTTTCTCTTCTCTTAGTATCTAGATTGCAAAAAGGAATTTGCTTCCTACAACCAGTATGAGGAGAGGAGGAGATTGATATGAAATCGCAGAAGTCTCCCCCTCTCCCTGAAGCTCCCATTGTCCTTCCTCTCTAAAGGTCTTTTGTCATTACTGGCCCTATTAAATATTGCATTTCCCATCACATTTGCTTAATGGTGTCCCTGACAACAAGTTGCCAGCTGTAAACGCCTCTCACCTTTGGGGAATGAGTAGAGTGATCGGGTTAATTTCCAAGAGGGCATCAGGGGACGGGAGGGAGGAGCCCATGGCCACAGGGGAGGATGCATCAATTAGTCCTGACAGGCTGGAAGGGGCTTGGTTTGTGCCTTGAATAATACTTATCTGCAGTAAAGCCATTGTCAGTTAACCGTTGCAGATCTGGAGCAGGAAGAACATAAGAAGACCCTGCAGGATCAAGCCAATGTCCCATCTAGTCCAGCATCCTGCTCTCACAATGGCCAACCAGATGCCTGTGAGAAACCTGCAAGCAGGATCTCTCCCTTCCTGTGCTTTCCAGCAACTGGTATTTGGAAGCAGCGCTGCTAGAAGCCCTCAAGCACCCTCTCCTCCATGAATGTCTAATCTTTTAAAGCCTTCCAGGTGGGTGACCATCCCTGCCTCCTGTGGCAGCAAATTCCACAGTTGAACTGTGCACTGCGTCCTCTGTCCTGAATGTGCACATTTTTGCAACATGATCCCCCCTAATATAATGCAGTTTTTAATGATGTCTTCAAGGATGCATGCATTTTTCTGCAACCTTTACCCTAGCAAATGCATTTTTGCATGCGCTTGGCTGCAGAGCTTCCCTGCAAAATCCAGAGAAGGGTGGCTGAGTTAGTTTGTGTCCTGTTTTGGGAAGTGTGAATTACAGACGTTTGTGTTTCGATGCAAGTGGAATCAAATTCTCTCCTATCCCTATTTGTAACCAGAGCACCAGTGGCTTTCCTCCATAATCCTGGCACCACCCACTCTCTTTATTACACCTTCAGTAAGGTAAAGGTAAAGGGACCCCTGACTGTTAGGTCCAGTTGTAGATGACTCTGGGGTTGCGGCGCTCATCTCGCATTATTGGCCAAGGGAGCCAGCGTACAGCTTCCGGGTCATGTGGCCAGCATGACTAAGCCACTTCTGGCGAACCAGAGCAGCGCACGGAAACGCAGTTTACCTTCCCGACGGAGCGGTACCTATTTATCTACTTACACTTTGACATGCTTTCGAACTGCTAGGTTGGCAGGAGTGGGGACCGAGCAACGGGAGCTCACCCTGTTGTGGGGATTCAAACCTCTGACCTTCTGATCGGCAAGCCCAAGAGGCTCGGTGGTTAGTAGTTAAACCATTACTGCCATCAATGATAAACCTCTGGGGTATAATTCCCAGGAGCTGCCATCCCTTTAATTTCACAGCTCGTTTCTTTCCTTTCCTTTCTTTTTTGACTGGCTGCAATATTTAGAGTCGCATGACTTAGAACATACTGAGTGACAAGTCTCTGTGTGATGGGACACTGTTATTTTTGGATTCTGTTACAAATCTCTCACCCCGTGGAAAATCTCTGCTCCCCAAGGAGCAATCGAGAGGAGAAAAGAAAGGTCACAACCTTTTCAGGATGGTGGTTACTGTGTCCCTCAGAGGAAAGAAAACCTTTCTCAAGGCCTGAAAGGGGAAGGTTTTGACAAAAGGAAGGTGGCATTGGGAATGAGCAGCCAACACCATGGATGTAGGGGTTGCCAAGCACCTGTGGGGGCACAGCCCCAGTTCAGGTGCTCTAAAACAGCCTCCCATACCCTCCAACATTTCTCCAATGAAAATAGGGACATCCTAAGGAAAAGCAGGACATTCCAGGATCAAATCAGAAACCAGGATGGATTCTGTAAATCCAGGAATGTCCCTGGAAAATAGGGACACTTGGAGGGTCTGGCATCCACCAGCCCATGTCCTCTGCTTAGCCAATCAAAATAACCACTACCAGCAGATCCCACCCCGGTCTCCAGCATCTCACTTCCACAGAAATGGCTTCTGTGGGGCGGTGTGTTCTTTTGCTCATTGCCCTCCCCCTTTTCTCTGTAAGAGGCCATGGCGGGAATGGGGGACAAGCTAAGGTTTATAGGGCACGGGTGGGCCACTGGTAGCCGTCCCACCAGGTCCAGGGGCTACCGGCCACCACCGCTAATACCTGAAACCCACTGCGTGTCAGTTGTCAAATGTTTCTATAAATATCACTGAATGTCATGCACAGATCCCGTTTGCATCTACCTGCCTGCAGACTGTATCGCCAGCGTGGTGCATGCTCTAGTTATCTCCCGCTTGGACTACTGCAGTGCGCTCCACATGGGGCTACCTTTGAAGGTGACCCGGAAACTACAATTAATCCAGAATGCGGCAGCTAGACTGGTGACTGGGAGTGGCTGCCGAGACCATATAACACCGGTCCTGAAAGACCTACATTGGCTCCCAGTACATTTCTGAGCACAATTCAAAGTGTTGGTGCTGACCTTTAAAGCCCTAAATGGACTCGGCCCAGTATACCTGCAGGAGCGTCTCCACCCCCATCGTTCAGCTCGGACACTGAGGTCCAGCTCCAAGGACCTTCTGCCAGTTTCCTCCTTGCAAAAAGTGAGGTTACAGGGAACCATGCAGAGGGCCTTCTCGGTAGTGGCGCCCGCCCTGTGGAACGCCCTCCCATCAGATGTCAAGGAAATAAACAACTACCTGGCTTTTAGAAGACATTTGAAGGCAGCTCTGTTTAGGGAAGTTTTTGATGTTTGAGGTTTTATTGTGGTTTTTTAATATTCTGTTGGGAGCTGCCCAGAGTGGCTGGAGAAATCCAGCCAGATGGGAGGGGTATAAATAATGTATTATTATTATCATCATCATTATCATTATTATTATTATTATTAAGCATGCAGGGGACAGTGCATGGCTGTTGCTTCCTCCATTGTGAGCTCATGCGAAAACCTCAACGTTTTCACAGAAGGAGGCTTTGTTGTTGTTCTGGACCCCCTTCGATGTCCTTCACGCTGCTTCTTTAATGATGCAGCGGCAGAAAGCTACGCCTCTGCCTTCACTTCTCCTGCCATCTTCTCCAGTTGGCCCACAGCCAATGCACCCTAAAAGTGTCTATTTTTAAAGTGCAGCGCTAGGCGTTTACTAGAACGATGACACGACTTTCTGAACAGGGGTGGAAACAGGACGGTGTTTCCCACTCAAATGCTGGTCGAAGCACGGGGCGAGGAGAGAGAAAAAGACTGTTTATAAAAAGGGTGTACGGATTAATTGCAGTGGGACTTGGTTCTAAACCAATATTTAGTCTAAAACACTCCACTCTGTCAGTTCCCATGTCCGCAAGCTCGTTTCCACCCGTAAATAGCTCCATTTATACCGAGGCTGTTAGAATTATAGCTGGCAACATCTATTTCATGAAGACAGGCAGGGGCAGAGCAGGAGAGGGTGGAGGGAGAGGGTCAAGGGTGGTGTATTTGCGGCCTGGGCAAGGGGGGCCACCTTTGTTTACTCATGCTAAAAAGAGAGAGAGAGAATATTTTTTACACTTTCGGCCCTTTAACCGTTAGAGCTTCCTTGAGTTATTAAACCCTGTCGAAACCTCAGGAGTTATGAAGTGGTTTAAGCTTGAGGAGCTTTCACACACGCAAACTTCAGGAGGAAAAGCAGGCCTAGAAGAGGACTTGACCTGACCTCATGGCTCAGCCAAACAGAGCCCTCTAAATGTCCCTTGGGGTGTCAGAGCATCAGGCCAAGCAGATAGTGGAGGGAGGAGCTTAACCCTTTCCCTCCTGCTGTGGTTCTGATGGCAATTGCTCCCCGCTGCCAGAGTTGCCATTTGCCCCTCCCTTGGTTTTGGGCCGAAGCTTCTGTCCTGATATAAAGGGGCCACAACATCTTTCAGGGCTACTGCAGGGGGCTGGGGGGGGGGGTTAAGAAACCCTCACCACTCTCCATGATCCCGATGCTGCTCAAATAGATGGGTGGATAGATATGGATCCACACAATTAAAATATGTATAGTTTGGCCCCTCTATGCACCTTGCAGGGTTGCTTTGAAGGTAAGTGGTAGTGGTTTTGTGACCCAGTTTTCCAGGCATAATAGCAGGAGACAGGTCACCGCTGTCTCCTTTAGAAGATTTTGTCCGGTGCAGAAGAGAACAAGGAGAAGGAGCAACTATAGCTGCCTATGCTGAAATCCCCTCTTCTGCACAACTGCTAGGAACCTAGGAAGCTCCCTGCCACCAAGTCAGACCATTGGCTCATCTAGCTCAGTATTGCCTGCACTGACTGGCAGCTGCGGCTCTTCAGGGTTTCAGGCAGGACTGAACCTGGGACCTTCTGCATGCAAGGCAAATGCTCTGCCGGTGAGCTACACCTCCTCCCCCAAGCCCTGCCCTCTTGCACCTGGACCCCCTAGGCAATAGGGTAGATGTAGGGCATACATGCCTCTGGACTACAGCTCCTATTCTCCCTGGCAACTGGCCATCTTGGCAGGGGCTGATAGGAATCCAAGTCCATAAGGAGGGCCACCAGGTCCCCCATCCCTGCAGCAGGGAGTAGGGCAAAGAGGTAGATATAGACCAGGGTTTCCCAAACTTGGGTCTCCAGCTGTTTTTGGACTACAGTTCCCATCATCCCTGACCACTGGTCTTGCCAGCTAGGGATGATGGGAGTTGTAGTCCAAAAAACAGCTGGAGACCCAAGTTTGGGAAACGCTGGTGGAGACGAACTAACCAGATGCTTGTGCTTTCAATTGCTTTCCCAGCTAAATAAGCAGTGGAGAGGAGCAAGTTGCCACCTAGTCCAACCCACTCCCTTCCCCCCCCCCACCCCTCAACGGCTGCACCTCTCCACCCACTCACTGCACAGTGATCAAACCTGCGAGCTCCCAAACCACAGCAACAGGTGCGCTCTGCAAGCTGCCCACGCAAGAGCAGCACAACATGGCTCAAAGCGAAACGACACTCCACCCCCCCTCAAGTGCTAGGATGGCAAACTGGGTGGATCAAGGGGGGGGAATCTTTGGACCTCTGGATGTTGTTAGACCTCAACTTCCAATACTCCTGAGCTTCGGCCATGCTGACCGATGGAGCCCAACAACATCTGAAGGACTAGAGGACCCACCCGCCCTGTGTAGATAACTGATAAAAGAAATACTGCAATCTTTGCCTCTTCCTCATTGCCCTCGAGCTTATGCTAGAATTTGCAGCCATGCAATGAAGCTGGCTGGCCGTAGATTCGGGACGGAGGAGAGGAGCAGAATGCCGTCTTCCCCATCCACTTCTTTCCCCATCCACTTACGAAATCAACTGCTACAAACTAGCACCTGGTAGTGAAGAATTAGGCACCCAACTGCATGTATTGCTATTGTGCGATTTCTGCATTTATTATTATTATTATTTGTTTGTTTCTCATAAGATGTATAGAATGCTTGGTTGTTTAAAAAAAAAAACATAGGTTTGCAAAAAAAAAGATAAAACAATAAAATCTCCAATAAGAAAAATTAGCAACAAAACTTAAGGCTGTCAAAAAGTAAAAACAGCAACAGACTGAGGACAGATTAAAGCTCACATCAACTTTCTAAACACCTGAGTAAAGGTAAAGGGGCCCCTGACCATTAGGTCCAGTCGTGGACGACTCTGGGGTTGCGGCGCTCACCTCGCTCTATAAGCCAAGGGAGCCGGCGTTTGTCCTCAGACAGCTTCCGGGTCATGTGGCCAGCATGACTAAGCCACTTCTGGTGAACCAGAGCAGCGCACGGAAACGCCGTTTACCTTCCCGCCGGAGCAGTCCCTATTTATCTACTTGCACTTTGATGTGCTTTCAAACTGCTAGGTGGGCAGGAGCTAGGACTGAGCAACGGGAGCTCATCCCGTGGCAGGGATTCAAATCTCCGACCTTCCGATTGGCAAGCCCTAGACTGAGTAGTCTCGTCTAAACAAAAATGTTTTTAACAGGCTCCAAAAAAAATACAGTGGTGCCCCGCTAGACGAATGCCTCGCTAGACGAAAAACTCGCTAGACGAAGGCATTCGTCTAGCTGAAGGCTGCCCCGCAAGACGAAAAAGTCTATGGGGCTGCCTCGCGGTTTGCATTGCCGCTTCGCTAGATGAAAAAACCGCTAGACACAAAGAAGAAGAAGAAGAGTTTGGATTTGATATCCCGCTTTTCACTACCCGAAGGAGTCTCAAAGCGGCTAACATTCTCCTTTCCCTTCCTCCCCCACAACAAACACTCTGTGAGGTGAGTGGGGCTGAGAGACTTCAAAGAAGTGTGACTAGCCCAAGGTCACCCAGCAGCTGCATGTGGAGGAGTGGAGACACGAACCCGGTTCCCCAGATAACGAGTCTACCGCTCTTAACCACTACACCACACTGGCTCTCCAGCAGTACGAATTCGCAGTACGAATTATTTTCGTCTAGCGGGCCACCACTGTATAGTGAAAGCAGCTGCCTGATATCAATAGGCAGAGAGTTCCAAAGTGTAGTGCTGCCTCGCTGAAAAATCGAGTTCTTGCAAATGTTCTTACCAAAACAAAAGAAGCAAATTCATCTGTCCCCCAGCTACTCCCTTCCCTGTCAGGCCTTTAGAGTGGGGTGCAGCCATCCTCATCATGGAGAGACAACCTCACGGGCCTGAATTAGGGGTAAACTTTTCCTTTCAAGCCACAAAGATTCATAAGCAGCTTTTGTGGAGTCTTTGGGGCGCAGAACCCAGACAGCCTTGCAGATGTTGCCGAGCTCCAACTCCCACCATCCCTGACTATTGGTCATGCTGGCTGGGGTTGGTAGTCCTGCAATCTCTCCCTGTCCATTGGGGCCTGTGGGATAGTGTAGTTGGTACAGCACAAGACTCTTAATATCAGGGTCGTGGGTTCAAGCCCCACGTTGGGCAAAAAGATTCCTGCATTGCAAGGAGTTGGACCAGGTGACCCTTGTTGTCCCTTCCAGCTCTGGGATTATAGGAGCCTGTTATAATTATTACATTATCCCACCCTATTCATTTCATTGCAAATGAAACACAATGCAAATTGGGGGGGGGGGGTCCCATAAATTATTTGTGGGCTGAAAACAACAGCAGCAGCAAATGCCAATTTGGTTTGCTTGTCTGTTTTCCATTCCGGACACGTTTAAGTTTCCTCAGAAACGTGGACCAAGCGAAACCTTTGAACCTCCTTAGTCAGAAATGATGGTGTGAAACAGGCCCCCGATGCCTTGGCCAGAGAGTGGGGGGGGGGGTTTGAGGAGCCAGCGCCATCTCCAAGCTCTTGGTTCTCAACGGGGAGGCCGCGGAGAAGAGGCGGCCCTCCAGTCATGTCAGCATGTAAACGTGCAGGGCTGGAGTCGTGCTCGGGATCGGGGTTCTGTTTATTGGCAGGGCCGCGACCTCTCCTGTTTATGACCCTCACGAGACCTCGGTATGGAAACGGGATTTGTAATGTAACGCTAACAATAACACACGGGAGACAGCTGTGACAGGGTCGTTTCCATCCTACACGCTGCAGCTGGTTCCCAAGGATGGAGATGCAGAGGGGGAAGGCAGGAGCTCTGGGGGGAGCAGGAGGGAGGCGGTGGAGGCTGTGTGTTCCCTGTCAGGCCGGCCCTTCATGAGGTGTGAGCTGCCCAAACCTTAAAGTAGGGAAGGGAAGGGGGGGGTTCCTCATCTAACGATGGCATCCTAGGTTCTGCTGCAAAGGATTCTGGGATGAATTGCAACAAAAGGAGGGATCTGAAGGCTTCCTCTGGCCCTCATACATCACTGGGCAGTGTAACCATAAAGCCCCTCTCCTGGTGTCATAGGTTGGAACACAGTTAAGGGGAAGAGGGGGCACCCTGCTCTCAGGCAGCCTCTCAATTCCCAGCCTTCCATTAGACTCCAAATCCCACTCACTGCAGCCAATATGGCCAATGGTTAGGAAATATGGGTGTGCCAACTTGAATAAAATATGGGGGGAGGCAGGTAAGCCCCAACCCACATAATCAATCACATGATGGGGCACACCCAGACCATTTGAATGGCAATGCCCATCAACTGGGGGGCTCACCCCCTCCATTTTTTTATTGGTGTGGGCAAAGGGATCCCCAGGAGTTGGCTCCTATGAAAGAGATGCATTTTAAGAAACAGAAACGAGCTGCAAGGAAAGTTACCTATCCGGACGCTGATGCTCTTTCACACATCTTTACAGAGTACAGACACGTGTCCCGAATGGACGCTTTTTTTTTCATTCCTCGAGTATTTCATATCATAATGTATTGTAGAACACAATGGGAACCAATGGTAGCTGGTCCCGTGGCCAAGCTGTGTTTGTTTCATGAGATCAGACTCCCTCTTGTGGAGTTGAAATGCAAAGCAGAAATAGAACAGTCTAGGAAACTCCGAGACTTGGAAGAGGAAAGTGGGTCGTCTTCCTCGCGTTGTAGAATTAAGAATATCCTGATAAATGGGTCATAGGAAGCTCAGTTCTGCCTACACTGACAGGCAGTAGCACTCCAGCATTTCAGACTGGAGACATTCCCAACTCTTCCTGGAGATGCTGGAACCTTCTGCATGCGAATGAGATGCTGCACCACTGAGCCTCTTCCCCTCCTGACGGGAAACATCAAGTGGAAGAATCCAATATGCATGTGCTTAATGTGTGTGTAACTAGAGGCTCATCCATATTTCAGTTTGTCTTCTGCACAGAAAGCACAGGTCCAAGTGGTTTTCCGCTTGCCCCAGAAAACCTGCCCTTCAGTGCTATATCAGAACAAACGGCAATATGCAGAAACTCAACGCTAAATCACAGAAGTGTGGGTGAGCCCTAACACATGCATTAAATACTACTGCCCCAAAGTGAATTTCCGTAACAAAATTCCACAGATCCTGTGGCCATGAACTCACTCATCAGGCAGCCTTTCCTCACATGGTACCCTCCAAATGTTGGTCTATCAAAGACCCAGCCCAGCCGGGAAGCTCTTTACAGCCCTACCTGTATAGAAGGGTCCAATAGCCAACCTGGGTGGGCAGGCCTAGCCCAGAACCTGAAATTATTTCACTGCCAGGCAGACAGAATCATAAAATTGTAGAGTTAGAAGGCACCACCAAGGGTCATCTAGTCCGACCCCCTTCAATGCAGGAATCACTGCTAAGGAATCTGTTTAAAAACTTCAAATGAAAGACAGTCTGCCTGACTCTGCCAGGGGCTCAGACCATTGGCCCATCTAGCCCAGAACTGTTGCCTTGGGCTGGCTGCCACTCAAGTGTTGGTGCTGACCTTTAAAGCCCTAAACGGACTCGGCCCAGTATACCTGAAGGAGCGTCTCCACCCCCGTCGTTCAGTCTGGACACTGAGGTCCAGCTCCAAGGGCCTTCTGGCGATTCCCTCCCTACGAGAAGTGAAGCTACAGGGAACCAGGCACAGGGTCTTCTCAGCAGTGGCGCCAGCCCTGTGGAACTCCCTCCCATCAGATGTCAAGGAAATAAACAACTACCTGACTTTTAGAAGACATCTGAAGGCAGCCCTGTTTAGGGAAGTTTTAAATGTTTGGTGTTTTTTAATATTCTGTTGGGAGCCACCCAGAGTGGCTGGGGAAACCCAGCCAGATGGGCGGGATATAAATAATATATTATTATTATTATTATTATTATTATTATTATTATTATTATTATTATCATTAATTCCCATCTCCTCTGGCTACTGGCTCTGCTGGCTGGAGCAAATGGGAGCTGGAGTTCAGCAAGACCTGAAGAGCTATGGGCTCCCCATCACTGCCCTGAACGATGACCTGTATCATTGCAGAGACTGCCCCCCCAGTGTGTCATTTATCGAAAGAGCAGGGCAACCAGAGTGTCATTTTAATGTCTTCCTTGTGCAAGAAAGGAAAAGTCTATGCACCACAATCCTTCTTATACAATGGGAACTGAGTTGCTTTCAAAAGCGAAAGTCAATTGTAGATGTGAAGGGGGCAGGTGATGGATTTGCAAAGTCTGGCACAGATAAACAATCACAAGTGTTGCTCTACACACACACACACACACACACACACACACACACACACACTGTGTGGTGTAGTGGTTAAGAGCGGTAGACTCGTAATCTGGGGAACCGGGTTCGTGTCTCCACTCCTCCACATGCAGCTGCTGGGTGACCTTGGGCTAGTCACACTTCTCTGAAGTCTCTCAGCCCCACTCACCTCACATAGTGTTTGTTGTGGGGGAGGAAGGGAAAGGAGAATGTTAGCCGCTTTGAGACTCCTTCGGGTAGTGAAAAGCGGGATATCAAATCCAAACTCTTCTTCTTCTTCTTCTTCTTCTTCACACACACACCTGCATATATAAACCCAACAAAGTTTTTTTTCTGTGTTTGTGCTTTCTTCCTCTCCCCTCTCGTTTCAAAAGAATCTCTCTGGATCTCACAGGGGTTGACATCATAGCAAGCAGTTTCGAGGAATGGGGCTCCTTCTAGGAACTGCATGTGAACTGGGAACAGGCAAGACAACATTGTTGCCCAATGAAATGTGCAGGAATCAGGGGGCAGGTGGTTCCTCAGAATGAGGTGGGGTGACTGGGGAATTTTGAAAATAGGGCTGTCGGTTCTAGTCTGATTTTATTTGTTTCACCGCTCTGCCGCCACCGAGCTCTGCTCCCTCCCCTGAATTCCCTTCTCTGCAGTGCAAATTCCCACCCCAGCATTCCTTGATTCCTCTCCGCAATGGTCCTTTCCAATCCACCTGACGCACACTGCCATTCTAGAAGGACACTGTGCTTTGTAGACCCTGTTTTGAAGCGTACGTCACAAAACTAGCATTATAGTGTAACAGCCCATGCTGCACATTTAAAGCAGCATCATACCGATTTAAATAGCCATGGCTTCCCCAGACAAATTCTGGGAAATGTGGTTTGTTAAGGGTGCAGTGAGTTGTTAGGAGACCCCCTTTCTCCCTCCCAGAACTACAGTTCCTAGAGTTCCCTGGGGAAAGGGGTTGATTGTTAAACCACTCTGAGAATTGTAGCTCCATAAGGGGAATAAGGGTTCCTTTAAAATAGGGTTACCAGACGTCCCCAGTTACTGGGGACAGTCCCCAGATTTGAAAATCTGTCCCCGGGAAATGTGCCAGGGGCAGCTGCCCTTCTGGCAAGGAAAAATGGCAGGCGCCACGGCAGCGAGCAGCCCCTGAAGCCAACCAGAGCCAAATGCACTACCAGGCTGGCTCTGGGCTGCTGACTGCCGCTGTCGCCACCACTGCCAAAGGGGAACCGCGGATGTCCAGCGGTACAAATCTCCTGCCCCCTTCCCCCTTTGTTTTGACTGATCAGGGGAGGCTTGGGAGTCCCGGCCAGCTGTTGCCCAGTTTTTAAAAGCATTTATGTTTCTTTCCCCCCCAATTTTTTAAAAATTAATTTTATCATAACACACACGAACACAACACAAAAACTACAAACAATAAAAACAACATACCCCACCCCACCAAAATACTTATCTAAACCTAACTATTCTTCTATATATCGTTGTAAGTGGATTTCCTCGCGTCCTCTCCGACTGCTTTCTTTGTAATTCATCTTTAGTAACTTCCTTACCTATTTCTAATCTTATATCAAAATACTATTCAACTTATCTAAATTTTAATAACCTTAACATTACTTCCCATATTACTAAACCTTATCTATCTTCTACCTCTGTAGCCTAACTATTTCCACCTGACTGCTTTACATAATAATTTTAACATATTTCTTCAAATATACTTTAAATTTAGTCCATTCTTTCTCCACCGCATCGTCCCTCTGGTCTCGGAGTTTCCCGGTCAGTTCAGCGAGCTCCATATAGTCTATCATTTTCATCTGCTAAAAGCATTTATTTTTCACAGGGTGCGAAAGAAGGGCTTTGAACCTTGCCTGGCAGAGAAACTGTGCGCCTTGCACCCCTCCTGGGCAACGGCCGCCCGCCTGCGACTCCCAAGCCTCCCCTGATCTGTCAAAACAAAGGGGTAAGGGGGAAGGAGATCGGGAATGGCTCAGGAGTCACGGGTGCGCCGTTGCCCAGTTTTTAAAAAACTCTGCGCATTTATGTTTCACAGGGTGCGAAAGAAGGGCTTTGCACCTTTATACAATATGCATGTGTGCTTGCGCCCAGGGTCATTTTGCCTCACCCCCCCCCAAAAAAGTGTCCCCAGATTCATTGAAGAAGAAAAAATCTGGTAACCGTACTTTTAAAAGTCTCAGCACTCTTAACAAATGACATTTCCCAGGGTTCTTCTGGGAAGTAGCATCATAGCGCTTTCAATATGTTGTGCTGGATGCAGCCTCAGTCAGGGCTCAGTGAGCTTTTATTTCTGCTGCAGGATCTTGCCAGCGTCACCCTGGTTAGCAAAAGTGCCGCTTCAGTGAAACCACAGACAGCAGAAGCAAAACAACGCTTTAGCGCTGGCAGAGATGGGTGTGATTCTGCATACGTGAAACACCCGGCCGTGTTCTCGCTCCACACCTAGTGCGGCTCCAATTTCAAAGCCTGCCTTGGTTGTTGTTTTTCGTCTGGCAAGTGGCTGGTTTGCAAGAGCGACAAAGCCCACAGCATGGATGAAATGGATGTTGTTCAAAGGCAGAAAAACCATGAAAGTTTGTTGGATGAGAAAAGAAAGGATGATGTGTGGGCCTCACCCTTATCAGATACAAGGGTCCCCCTCAAATGCCATGGGGCATTTTGGAGTCAGGTACGGTCAGGTATAGCTGGTAGAGTGGCTACTTACTTTTTTAAAGTTGAAATACACCGCCAAAACAAGAGGATACAGATTTGGATAAAGATCACATGTGTGAATGTATATTGTTACAAATGCCCCAGGCAGGTCACAATATGTATAGGTGCTAATTTAGAAATACCGGTAAGTAGCATCATTTAAATAGATGTACAATACCAGAATGGGAAAGGCTGTGACCAAGTGTCTGTGTGTCTGCTGACCCTGCTGTCCGGGGGCCAAGTCTTGTTGGGGAAGCCCTCCCTCAAGAAGCTACTTTAACACATATTTGGACCTAAGATAGGAGGCTCCTTCAAAGAGCCCTCTGGAAAGTAAAAAAACATACCTCTCTCCTGCTCTTATAGCAAGGGAACCCCAAGCAAGAGCTGTTGACTGTGTTATACTCCAGCAGCTTCTTCTGCCAGGGTCAATACAGAGAAGTCATGAATGACTCTCCTCCGGGGGTGAATCTAGACACAGGGGGAAAACCGCTATATATAAGTCAGAAATTAGATCGTCATAAAAAAAGAAAGAAATCCCTATGGAAAACCGCGTTTTAAAATCTCCTGCTCTCTGGCGCCATCTGGTGTTGCATGCTTATAGCGCATTCAAATCACTGTTTCTTTACTAATGTAGCTGAGAGCCCCGGACCCAACATGACCAGGCTCACACCTGGCTTCGCAATTTTTTCCTGGAGCAGAGCCCTGAGAGGCTCCATCTATTCCAGGGACCTTGTGCTTTATCAGCAAACAAATTAACAAATAAGTAAACATGTCGGGCTTCCATACAGAAATCCGTCCAACTTTCAGGTGAAGGTGAGAGTTTCTTTAGCCGCAAACTGTTTCACACCCAGCTCTGCTTCAGGGAGCTCTTATCTGTTGACAGATCTTCACAATCACCCAAGATAGAATCTGGCTTTTGTGTTGCATTTGTGCAAGACTCCTGAGGGTTTATTTTTCTTTTTCTTTTTCTTTTTAATGAACAGCAGCTTCATTTCTGGCTTCTTGGGTTCAACTGTGGGTTCGTCCACAAGAGTTCTGCAAAAGGAACGTTCAGAACTGAGATCAGGAAAAGAAGGCGGCGGTTCTCTGGAGCAGAGCCAGGGCTGGGATGGCAAAGGCAGGGCCATGCAGAAGGAGGATTTTGCCAGTCCTGGGAAGCAGCAGGAGCAGCTGCATTTACTAGCTGTCTGTCTGTCTGTCTGTCTGTCTGTCTGTCTCTCCCACAGGAGCAGGGGGGCAGGGAAGGAGAAGAGCCAGCGGTGGAGGAAGCCTCTCGGGCACCTGGGGCAGCAGGGATGGGGTGAACCGCCCATAGCGGTGGGGTGCAATGCTCATAGGGACAGGACAGGGCACGCAATGCCCTTAGGGAGGGGAGGGGCACGCGGTGCCCTTAGCGACGGGGTGCACCACAGGGCCTCAGCCACCCTACAGCTGGGGGGGCAGCGGGCGGACAGCGCGGAGCCTGCGTGTGCCAAGGCATGTGGCTTGTGCGCGCTGCAGGCCCCGCGGTGTGCCACCCGTACATTTTGTCAACCCCCCCCCGTCAGGGTGGCACCCAGGGCATATCCCCCCCCCTGCAACCCCCTTCATACACCCCTGAAATGAGCAACTCTGCCTGGGTTTCTATCATCCCTGTACAGATTGCAATCCACTGTAGACATGAATACATGAGGTTGGGTATGTGTTTGAGCTCGTAGGCAGCACTGGCTCTCCATTTGATGGCCGGATCCCATTTGTTCCCAGGTTTACCTGCACTCTTCAAAAATGGAAAGTGCATTTTGTGGGTGCATGAAGACTTATCTGGGACCTCTCTCTCTCTCCCCCCCCCCTCTTGCACACAGAGGAACAAAGCAGGTGTCAATCTGCTCCTTAGGCCTGTCTATCATTCTTTCTCTCCCTCTCCTCTGTCTCTAAGTGAGCAGCAAGGATCCCTTGCTGGGCCTGAGCTGCCTCAGCAACGCCCCCGCCCCCCTAAAAAAAATGTCCCTGGGAAGGAAGCTGGCAGAGATAATCTCTTTCTAATGAGCCTGCTTTGCTAAGTGCCCTTTTATTGGAGGTCTCTGTTTCTCTCTCTCCACCCCACCCCCTTCTCTATTAAAGTGAAATATGGGTTCAATATAATCACACCTGGTGGAAATGTGCTGGCTGCATGAATTCCAAATCTCGAGGGCCGCCTGCAGGAGAGGAAGGTACTTAGCATTTAGCAGGAGTGGCCCGTCCCCTTCATGACAATGAAATTCGCCTCCTTTCTGGCTGCTGTCACTTAAGGATACCTTCCAGGGCTTTTAGAAAAATCTCTCCTTCATTTCCTCTGTCTCCCGATGTTCACAATTCTGTATAACCAGAAGTGGTGCCTGTTGCCCTTAAAGATGCTGTGGTGTGTCCACTCCTCAAAAAGCTTACTCCAGACCCAACCGACTGTAATAACTGTAGACCAGTTGCCAACACCTCTCTCTTGGCCAAAGTGGGGTAGATGGGGGTTGTGGAATAACTGCAGATATTCCCGGATGAGACTGATTGTCCAGATCCACTACAATCTGGGTTCAGACTCAGTTTTGGAACTGAATCAGTCTATTGCAGATATTAATATTTCTCAGCTTGAAGCAGTTGGATGCATAAAAACGGAATCATTTTGGAATAGAAATTGTCCACACCCATAAATGTCATTCAAAGCTTTACTAACCAGGACGTCTTCAAAACAGGAGCTATGCACTCCTCGAGAGGAATCATTATCACATCCTTTTCTTCTCTGTGGCTTTCAGAGAAAGACTGAACAGACAACTCCCTCCAAGATGGAGATTTGCAATTGAATACCTTAGTCACATGATCTAAGGTTAAACACTCATGTGAAAGAGCAGAGCACAACAGTAGTTAATTACCAACCTGTTAGAGCCCAGAGAGCTTCAGTGGAATTTTCCACTGTTAACGGCAATACACATACAAGCATTGTCCATTACAGTGTAGAATTAAACAATTATACTTAACATAGCCTTGGTCACCCTGATGGATGCCCTTTGTCATAGGAGGGACAGATCAATGGTTCATCTCTAGCTTAGTATTGTCTATAGAACTTGTGGTCCTCTGGTGTTGTTGGACTCCAACCCCCATCAGCTCCTGATAGCATGGCTGACTGTGGAGGCAGAGCAGAGTCATAGCCATTGATCGACATGAATTTGTCTAATCCTCTTTTAAAGCCATCCAATTTGGTGACCAGATGTTTTGACTAGCCAGGCTGTGATGAGGGAGCCTAGCTGCACCCCTAAAAAAATGCACCTGGGGCCACGGCCCCTCAGCCCCCATGCTACGCCACTGCTGCCAAGGACCCCCTGGTGGGGCAATACCACATTTAATGCCACATGCAATTTGTCCCTCCTTTAAGAACCTCTGCCAAGCTTTCAGGGGACCCAGGAACACGACGTGAAAATCATTGCTGTAGAGCAGGAGAATAGCTGGCCATCAGTGGTCGCCTAAGTATGACCCTAGAAGATTTCCCAAAAAGTTCTAATCATTTTTCTCCTCAGAACAAGCTGGCAAATTTGAACTGAAGAGGCCATTTAAGAAAAGAAATGATAACCGTAATTACTGCTAGGATTGTAAAATAAGAAACAAATGTGGAGCCGTACACACTCTAGAGTTCAGAACAGGGGAGGGGATCTACAAATCTCTCCTCAGCCTCCTCTGCTTATCATTGCAGTTAATCCCACTTGGGGTCTCCCTTACCCGGCCTTGAAAGGAAGACAAATTAGGTGCATCAAGATGCTCACCTGATTAGTTGGGCTAATCCCCCAATTTTCCCCTCTTCCAAGATCAGCTGGGAAGGGATCTGCAGTGTTTATGAATACCAGGCTGCAGACTCAGAGGCACCATTAACAAAATGTGTGTGTGTGTGTTGCGGGGTGTGTGTGTGTGCAATATGTAATTTGCAATTGTTTATTTATTACCTGCTCTTTGTCCTGTGGTAAGATGCAACAATTAAAACACGAAAATGGAAAGTTTAAAACAACTTACAAGCACAGAAATAGGGCGGATCCCAAAAATAAACGCCTCAGGTGTCAAAATCCCGGGGAAATAGGGGTGTATTCAGCATTTGCTGGAAGATGTGCATTGAAGGTGCCAGATGGACACACACACACACCTCTCTGTGTGTGTGTGTGTGTGTGTGTGTAATCTCTCAATGAGTTCTGTCCCAAAGACCCTGGTCTGGAAAGAAGCTTCACCTGTAAATATAAGCATTTTGCCTGCATAATTTTTACTGCTGGCATTGCTGTGAACCAATGCAAGATCATAAGTAAAATTATATTTTCCAACTTACTTCCCAGGTTGTTGCCTGCTTACTAAGCAGGGTAAGAAAGAGAAAGCCAGCTTATTTCACAGCTAGAGTTGCTCAAAACAAAGCTTTACAGCCTAATTCCTATGTTCCCAATTTGGCTGCCAAGGATGGGATTTTGAAACTCTGTTCAACTCACGCATGTGGGCACCTTGAGGGAGAAATTGCAATTAATATATCCTCTCCTACCTATTAAAACCGATCCCACAGGACTCTCCTTTCTTGCAGGTTTCTAACCAGAGGTTGGATTGCCATCTGTCATTGATGCTTTAGTTGAAATTCCTGCATTGCGGGGGGTTGGACTAGATGACCCCCATGGTTCCTTCCAGCTCTGCCGAAAATCAGTGCCAACGGTGGTGCCGCTTCTCTGCCGCTAGCAAAGGCAACAGGGCAGGCGGGGAACCTGTGGGCATTTTGCTTGGGGTGGGGGTGGGGCTTCTGCTGCCTGAAGCAGCAACGTCACCCTGTCCACTAGTTGGGCCGGCTCTGCCCAAAGCAGGCACCTGACATCTGATCCCCCTTTCCAAAGTCTGAGCAACCTCTCTGCACTTTGAGATGGAGATCCGATTATAATCCTCTGGCCCCTGGCAAAAAAAAAAAAAAAAACCAGGACCGTAGGATTGCAGGGACCCTTTGGGATTCTGTTAAGCTAACTTCTTCTGTTAGAACCAAGGTTAGCCACAGGGATATTTTAGGAAGCTGTGAACAGAGGCACAGCTTCTGATCAGCTCTCCTTTCCCCAGTAGTTCACCCTTCTCCAATCTCCTCCTCTTCCTCCTCAACCATGAATGCATACGGTATATATATATTTCATCAACTGCACTCGGTGTCTCTACGCAGTTTCCCTTCTCCCAGCAAACTACCTCCAGCCCCAATCTGTTTTTGGTTAGGAGTTTATTCCCACCCCCCACCCCCAGAGTCCTTTATAAGTCCAAGCCCCCCACAAGGGACGAGGTCACCATTTGGCCCCAGTGACATGGTGCACAGCTTCCCTCCTGCCATAATAAGCCCCTTGTCTGTGCCCCCCTCCACCATCACCTCTCTGCGCAATAAGAGCATCCTTGGTCCATCTGCTTTTAATTGATGTGCTCATTTGACCAGTGCTGGGGAATGGGAGCATCCACTGCAGCGCATGCCCTTTTGGGGGGGGTGGAGGGGGGAGTGTTTGTGTGGGAGGAATTCCAGGAACTTTTCTGTTGTTGACGCGCTATTATGTGGGACAAATCTCCATGTTTCAAGATGAAAGAAATCTCCTCTTTTGGGTTCCTGGATAGAAATCCCACGTCAAGATCATTTCTCTCTCTCTCTCTCTCTCTCTCTCTCTCTCTCTCTCTCTCTCTCTCTCTTTTAATATTGTAATTTGATGTAAAAAGAACACCAAAATAAGCAACGGATTTTTGTTGATGTTGTTAAGATGCCCGTTGCTTTTGTTTTGTCTTTTTCTCTCAATTTAAAACAAGAGTTCTCCCTCTTTAAAACATCCCCTCGTGCCGCACAGAGCTACAGTTCCCAGAGTGGTTTAACAATCAATCCTTCTTCATAGGGAACTCTGGGAATCGTAGCTCTTGGGAGGGATAGGGGTCTCCTACAAAACTCACAATAAATGCTTCCCTTTTACAGGGCTGCCTTCAGATGTCTTCTAAAGGTTGTATACTTACTTACTTCCTTGGCTCAGGGGTGGCATAACTCCATACCCTCCAGTATTTCTTTGATAAGAATAGGGACGTCCTAAGGAAAAGTGGAACATTCCAGGATCAAATTAGAAACTGGAATGGCTTCTGTAAATCTGGGACTCTCCCTGGAAAATAGGGTGTTACAAATTTAGGGTAAACCCGAGAAATTAATAAATGCTAGGGTCTGGGTTATTTCTGATATGAAAGGAGAATGCAAGCTGCAAAGGAATTCCTAGGCTAGCTTAAAGGTAAAGGTAAAGGTACCCCTGACCGTTAGGTCCAGTCGTGGACGACTCTGCAGTTGCATGCTCATCTCGCTCTATAGGCCGAGGGAGCCAGCGTTTGTCTGCAGACAGCTTCCGGGTCATGTAGCCAGCATGACTAAGCTGCTTCTGGCGAACCAGAGCAGTGCACGGAAACGCCGTTTACCTTCCCGCCAGAGCGGTACTTATTTATCTACTTGCATTTTGATGTGCTTTCGAACTGCAAGGTGGGCAGGAGCTGGGACCGAACAATGGGAGCTCACCCCGTCGCGTGGATTAGAATATCGCCAGCCTTCTGACTGGCAAGCCCTAGGCTCAGTGGTTTAGCTCAGTGTTTTTCAACCACTGTTCCGCGGCACACTAGTGTGCCGCGAGATGTTGCCTGGTGTACCGTGGGAAAAATTGAAAAATTACTTTATATATAGTCAATATAGGCACAGAGTTAATTTTTTTAACATTTTCTAATGGTGGTGTGCCTCGTGATTTTTTTCATGAAACAAGTGTGCCTTTGCCCAAAAAAGGTTGAAAAACACTGGTTTAGACCACAGTGCCACCCATGTCCCTAGCTTAGTGGCTAGCTTAGTGAAGAGCAAAACCTAACATGACACAAGGTGTTGATGGGATATTGAGAAGAGGAATCCTTTAGCCTGGGGGGGGGGGTGAGATGTTATACCAAGGTGTATGTTTGAGGGGACAGGAAAAGGGAGTTTTCAAGCAAGGGGTTTTCTGGGGGAGAGGAGGAGGAAGAAGGGCTGAGATCCATCTTGGAGAGGGAGACAAAAGGTTCCCTGCACTGCTATAAGATCTGGACTTCCTCCATGCAGACTGAAGGTGTAAATAGGTAAATAAACCATATTTCTTAAAGCATGGCGGTCTTCTATTCTCCAAAGGGACACAGACCCTGTGTGGGTGCCTTGGACCCCGTGGGCTCTCACCACAGCTTGGCAGAGAGAAGGGCAGGCACCCGGCTTCTGCAACAAGGGACACTTGGAAGGTCTGAGCCACGACTGTTTAAAGTGGTATCATGGTGCTTTAAATATACAGGGTGATTCATAATGAAGTATACAGTTTCCAGATGCTGTAAGACAGTAACAGGCGATGGCATGGACCACAACTGTTTAACCGTGAGGTAGATGTCATCATAAAGTGTGTTCCGCTACTGAGGGAAGTGATGTAGGTGATAGCACACGTGTCACGTGACTAGTCAGGCAAAATGGCTGCGTCTGCAGTGGAGAAGGCGTTTTGTGTTCTTGAATTGAGCAAAACGGAATCTGTAACTGTTGTGCGACGGCATTTTCAATCGCGATTTGGGGGGGGGGGAACTCCAAGCAGAAAATGTATCTACAATTGGCATTAAGAAAAACTGAAACTACGGGCTGTTTGTGCAAACCTAGACATCCTGGATGACCGTGTGCATCGGAAGAAGTTGATCATGTTTGCACCGCCATTCAACGAAGCCCGGGGAAATCGCGTGAGGGTGAGTCGCGTTTGGGCAGAAATGGATTACCGGTTTGATGTGTGTCGTGTGACAAAGGGTACACACATAGAACATCTGTGACTGTTTCTAATTCCCCTACAATTCTGTTACAGGTAACATAGGATATATTACATTCTTCTTTTTTATAGTGTGTTGAAACTGTAAACTTCATTATGAATCACCCTGTATATTGTTGATCAGGGCTGAGGAATCTCAGGCCTGGGTAAGGGGAAAATGTCTCCCTTGCATTTGCCTTGCCCATCAATGGCACGTGGCCCTCAGAAGATCTCCCAGTAAGAAATGTGGCCCTCAAACGGGAAATGGTTCCTTACTCTGCGATATTGGTGCACTGGCTGGTTGCAATGTGGATTTCACAAGTGGAAACCGTCTCTACCATAACAAAAAAGGAGTTTAAAATGGACCGTGAGGCAAGCATTTTACAGCGACTGTTTTCTAGAACTGCCCACACTGTGTAATTAAAATCAGGAGAGAAAGAATTGGACAAGGCAGCATCACCCACACTGACAAACTGCGTAACTGATGGAATGGAAGCCAAGCGTCGTCCGGGGTCATTCCCTGTCTGGCACTGAGCTATAAATCCTCCTCAAAAGAGGATAATACTGAGATTTGGAGAACTGGTCCTTAGTGGAGCAGAAGAACCTTGGACTTGGGCTACATACCGGGATTTAAAATCTGGAACCAGTTTTTCATAAAAGTATATTCTCTAAAACATTCAAGATGTATTTAGAATTTGGCTAGAGGAAGGCTGTGAAATCAGAGCAGCACTGTGCTCAAGAGAGGATGTGAGGAACATCTCTCTCTCTGTCTCCCTCTCTTTCTTTGGAAGGATTCACAGTGAGAACCTGGAAACATGAGCATTGTGGGAAAAGGAATTACAGCATCTCCACCTTCGTCAGGGAGGGCTCCATGTTTTTATGGGCCCACAGTGTGGCCTCATGGTTGGAGAAGTTCCCAAGGCCAAGTAGAGAGACCTGGAGTGCCACATTTGAACCTCGGGTCTGAATGCACCCCACTTTATGCCACGCTTGCCAAAAAACAAAACAAAACAAAACATTGTCATCTGTTGTTTTGGTTAAACAAAAGCTTCTAGAGGAGATTTTTATTTGCTTAAACAAAAGAAAACCTTGCAAAAGCTGGCTATTATTTCTTTCAACTGGTGTCCTCTGGATGTTCTATGGACTACAACTCCCATCTTTCCTGAACATTGGCCATGATGCCTAGGGGCAGCAAGAGCTGGCTCAAAGAAAGAACTCGGGTGCTGAATAGATAGCTCAGCTGGCAGAGCATGAGACTCTTAATCTCGGGGTCATGGGTTCGAGCCCCACGTTGGCCAAAAGGTTCCTGAATTGCAGGAGGTTGGACTAGTGGTCCCTTCCAACTCTCCAGTTCTGTGATCTGCCCAGTCTCTCTGTCTGTCTCTCTCTCTCTGTGTTTTTCTTGCCACTCCTGTTGCATTACATTTGGGGCCAACAGCAGAGCCTGAGGTGCCAAAAGATTGGTTACGTGTCATACAAGGGGAACCAGCTATTACAGAGTTATCCACATAAAGGGCACATTTTAAAAAATAAAAACAAAAACGAATTGCCCAATTAACACACACAGAGAGAGAATCCCTGGCTGAGCTAATAGCAACCAGATACGGCTTCTCTCCTCGGTGCCAGAGGATTTTACAACAACCGCTGTCCCTTCAAAATGCCCCATCCTCTTCTGAACACGCTGGGTAATGAGGAAAAGTTCTGAATGGCTTTCTTCCCTCAGCACCACCACCCGGCTTTCCACTGATGTTTCCAGACTCCCCCCCCCACTCCCCGCCCAGCAGCTGTTTCCTGTTCCCCAGAAGGGTTGACAAGGTGCAGGCCTGGAGCGGAGGCTCCTCTGGCAGGTAATTTTGACGAGGCGCAGAGGGCGAGAGCCGCCGGGTGTCTCTGATGGGTTTCCGGCCCTGTTATCAGGTCCGCTTCGCCCTCCCTCCTGCCCAGACGGACCGGCCCCCGTCTGTAGGCCAAGTCCATTTCTGAGACAGCAGGGAGGGAGGAGAGCATCATGTCTGGCACATTTCTTCAGGCGAAGGGTGGCAGCGAAGACATGGCAGGGTTCCCATCAGCAAAAAAAAAAAAAAAAAAAAAAGTGCCCCTCTTTTCTTTTGGGTGGGAAGTTTTTCTTCTGTTCGGGTAAAAGCAGGCCCATAGAGTCAGAGCGCCCCATGTCCAAACTCTCTGACATCCCACAAATTAAGAAAAGCAGATGTCAGGACATAGTTATAACCGTTTGGTTTTCTAAACATGGATCACTGCCTCATCCAACCCGCCTTCCGACAGGACACATTGCTGGAGGATCTCCATAGCCCAGCATCATCACCTATGTTGAAGCCTGGAGGGAACTTACATTAAATACTTTAAAATATCCTATATAACCTAGGGCTGTGTGCAGCCCTCTCCCTGCACCTGTCCCGTGGCCTAGACACATCAGTTATACGCATTGCAAACTTCATACGGGGAAATCCCGTTGGTGAAAGACGGGACTCCACAGCGCCATCTGGTGTCGTGGTGTTATAACTCATATAAAGCACTTTATCTTTACGAATGTAGCTGAGTCCTGGGTCAACAGTCCTTTCTGCTTCAAACTATAGTCTTGCGGTTGCAAAATCACAGGCTTGATTGGAACCCACGGGCATCATTCAAAGCAACACCCTCCTCCTATATCAATTGCAAAATGGATGCTAGGTGAGCTTTATTGCAGAGAGTATTCCACAGGTGGTAGGCTACCTGCCTACATTTGCCCTCTTCATATACAGTCGTACCTCGGAAGTCGAACAGAATCCATTCCGGAAGTCCGTTTGACTTCCGAAATGTTTGACTTCAAAGCGCTGCTTCTGATTGGCTGCGGCAAGCTCCTGCAGCCAATCAGAAGCCCCGTCGGACATTCGGCTTCCAAAAAACGTTCGAAAACTGGAACACCCAACTTCCGGTTTTGGATCGTTGGGGGAACGAAATGTACGAGTTCTGGGGCGTTCGAGAACCGAGGTACAGCTGTATATTCATTATTCAATACATTGCCCAACATTTCACATTGACTTCAATGGCTGCAATATGTGAAACAGCAGGGTATCTGGCCTGGCACTCTCACAAGCCTTACCCGGGCAGTTCCCAGGGCCTAAGAGCCCTGGCAGGACAAGTTTGCAGGCCACCACTGCTGGCTAGGTGGGCTGCTTGCAGCCTGCTGGATCGAGACTCACAAGTTGTTCAGGCCTTGCCATATTTCCTCTGTGGAAATATGGTGCTCCTGTAGGCCTCAGCTGGGAGGGTTAAATTTAATTTTTTTTTTTTTTTAAGGCAATGGATTCTTTGTGGTGATTCCAAACGAAAACAAAGATTACCATCTCCTCCAGTTTGGAGGATTGAATTCCAGGTGAACCATCTGAAATGGAACTTTTACACTGAACGCTCTTTGTGAGGCTTGCCTTGACCTGCCAGTGATCTAGGGAATTTTCATATGCATGCAGCCTGGGAGTTTGCTGAGTGTCAGGTTCAATCACGAGGAGAGCTCAGAAATATTCTTTTCCTCATGCAAGGCGAGATGGTATCCAATTCTTGATAAACAATTCGAGGGAAAGAGATGGGGTTTCCAAATGGGATCACGTCTACAATGTATGCATAAGAAGAGGGATATTGCTATTTTGGCAACACACACTACACTGTGCAAACATTCCCATTCATTCATCAGCAGACTGGTTCTGTTGGACTAATCCTTAATTAGCTGGCCTCAATTCGCCAGGGCCATCCAACTCTAAGCACAAGGTTCACCACTGAGTCCAGAACTGTCAACTGGAGTCAGGATTGGGGGTCAGCATCAAAGGGCCCCCAACCAAGGCTCTACAGAGGCAAAAGGCTGATTGCTGACTCCCCAAAGCCTCCTCCTCCCCCTCCTCTAATTAAACCTATGTAAGATGCAGGTGGCGCTGTGGTCTAAACCACAGAGCCTAGGGCTTGCCAATCAGAAGGTTGGTGGTTCGAATCCCTGTGACGGGGTGAGCTCCCGTTGCTCGGTCCCTGCTCCTGCCAACCTAGCAGTTCGAAAGCACGTCTAAGTGCAAGTAGATAAATAGGTACCACTCCGGCGGGAAGGTAAACGGCGTTTCCGTGCACTGCTCTGGTTTGCCAGAAGTGGCTTAGTCATGCTGGCCACATGACCCGGAAGCTGTACGCTGGCTCCCTCGGCCAGCGCCTCAACCCCAGAGTCATCCGCGACTGGACCTAATGGTCAGGGGTCCCTTTACCCTTTACCTTTAAGACTATTTCTATACCACTTTCCAAGCAAATGAAAATGCCCCCACACACAAATATTGCAAATATATATATAATAAAACCATCAGCACAAACTAGGAAGAGAAGCAACAAAAAGTACAGGAATGCAAGGAAGCACTGTGGTGTGCAAAGGACACAATCCAGCTTTTGTGTTCAAGGAAAACCAGGAGTGCAGGTGGGGGAAAAGGTGTGTTTGGAGGATGTAACCAATGGCAATGTCAGAGAAGGATCTTGCACCTTTAATACCTGGGCATGAAGCTAAGGCAAGGATGGAAGGAAAGAAGGGGAACCTCTTTCTTTCCCCAGCCAAGATGGAAGGAGTCTTTGGCCAGGAGGAGTGAGCTCCTCTGTGCCATCTCTGCCTCCTGGGTGTTCCTTCCTGCTCTCTTGCCTTTTCTGAATATGAAGCAGTGGCAAGACTGACGATGGAGGACATTTGCCTGGTGCCCTCCACTGTTCAGGAGACGGGGTCTCAGCAGAGAGGAGGGAGAAATGTACGGAGGGAACACTGAGAGAATTTTGCCCAATTCTCTCCCACAAAAAAACCTGGAGCCAGAACTGACATTGACTTCAACTCCTGTCCATGAGCAAGGGTGGGAAACTGAGGCCTGTGGACCAAATGTAGTCCCCCAAGCCTCTCAACCTGGCCCCCAGGTCTGTCCCTGCCCAACCCCCGACCCAGGCCCCACTCCTAACTGGTTCTGCTTTACACATCTCCTTGGATCTTTTTGCCTTGCAGAAGAAACCTACCACCACCACTCCGATACCCCTGGTGATTTCCTACTGCTGTAACTCTGTTGAGCACATGAAACTGAGATGAAAATCCAATTCCTCTAGGGTTGCCCCTTCCCCTTATTACTTAAGTGGCCTTGATCCTTTCAAAACAAACATAACTTTGAAGGGCTTCTATTTTCCACCACCACCTGGCAACATTCCTACAATAGCTGTGAGGCTTAAGGGTTTTAGCATAATATTTTATATTGCCATCGTCTCCATTTGTCAAATGTTTTATGAATGATACGTATCCACTGCTGAAATTTGGCCTCCTTAGGTATGGTCCATCACAGAGAAGCTTTTCCTTAATTAAAGGATTGCCTGACATGTATACGTGTATGTGTTTATATGCACATTTAGAAATTCTTGCTGTCATTTAAGCAGAAATATAATACACCTCACCACAGATGGAAAGAGCGACTGTGTGATTTCTGCATGTCCCTGCTTAGTCTGCTGCCAATTTGCTAACTGTTGATGGGCACCTTGGCGATCCCCCTTGTTCCCATTCTTATAGTTCTTCTTTATCTCTAAAAAAGCACTTAAGGGTAAAGGTAAAGGTAACCCTGACTGTTAGGTCCAGTCACGGACGACTCTGGGGTTGCGGCGCTCATCTTGGATGCCTTCAAATAGAGGACACATTTAAATAGGGGGCTGTTCTTCAACGACCCTTTAAAAGGATGTTCGCCCTTTATAAAGGAGGACACATGGCCACCTCATCAGAACTGAGTTCAAAGTCAGGTCACACAAAAGGCTATTCCCAGCAAGTTTTCATTTCAGCAGCCCAAATTAGATTTAAAAAAAACAGTGGTGTTGCTGTTGTTAAATAGTTGAGAGGCAGGCAAGGTTGTCCCAACAATACCCACAGTGATTTCTATATATTCCTTAATATATTCATGAAATTGTTTTGATTCCTTTGGTTGCTCCAGAATAGGGGGTGGGCTGAAGGTGGATTGGGGACCTGCTGTAGTTCTCTGGGGTTTTTTAAATAGATTGATGGAGGTTTCTGGCTCCCAGTTGATCTGTTGCAGTCACCTGGTGATCTACAGTGCCTTGTCTCAGAGGGATTTGCCAGATCGCTCAGCTTCACAGCTGAGAGGGGATTTGAACCTGAGTTTCTGTCTGGTCATCATCCCACTCCTTGGTCCTAGTCCAGTGTTCTAAGCACTACAACGCTCTGCCTCAATTTCTAATGCAACCAAAGTGCAAATTTTAATTCCGTTGAAACCTTGAGATCAATTGTCATTCAATTTTAAGGAAAGATAAAATAAAATTTAAGGACTGCCAAGACCTTCTTGGATTCTCAGAAAATAAACCCTCCCAGACATTTCATCCATCCACAGAAAACTGCTTGTGCAGGAAGGTGAGAAATAGAAGACCAACTTTCTGTGGCTTGTTTTCCCAGCACCTTGAGACATTTCCATATATGACATCTGAGTCCTCCTCAGCATGGGCTTTCATTCAATTCTCTTAATGTTTAAAATAAACACAATCAAACAAAAATTGGTGCACTGCAATGGGCTCCAGCTAAGCTGGGAAATGGCTCTGGGCCATCGGCTAATAAGCCAGTGCTATCCATTTCCAAGGCTTGCTTCACCAGTTAATTGTGTGGACTCATTGCCCAGCAATTCACTCCACTTTTGCCTTTAGCTTGCTTGGGTTAAGAAAGTGATATAGGAACTGAAGAGGGACAATTCAGACATATTAGTTTTCTTCCATAGGAACTGAATTCTTGAGTGGATCCCTATGGAGCTTGGGAAATATAGTGCCCAAAATGCAACTTGTTTCTCTTAGAATAGTGCTTCTGAAAACTCCCTTATAATTCCCTAAGATCACTTTTTGCAAAGTTCAATTTGCTTTATTTCTACATCAGTTTGCGAGTCTTGGTCAGCATTTTAATATTCATTTCTCCTCCTTCAATGGAAGCCATCTAATATCATGTATTTTGTGTGTTACCGGTATTTTCACTGGTAGATGCATTTTGTGGCTGAAGAACTGTGTTGCAAAATTCAGCGAAGTGTGAACTCCGAAGGTTGGATACGTTCCATTTTGTATATTGTTTTGGGAAGCGCAAATTTGGTGGGTGCACCATGGACCAAATCAATTTTTCCCTCCATACCTAACACCCCTGTGAGGGGTTAATGCACTATCTTCTTCCTAAAACTGGAAACTGGGGGGAGTCAAAGGCAGCACAAAGTAACCAGGGACAAGACAAGAGGATTGAAAGGGGTGGGGGGACCCCCTCCTCCTCAACACTCCTCCTCAATTCTCCTGACACATCATTTGAAAATCAGTGTGCAAGAGACAGTGTTGCTTAGTGGGCGCAGAGCTGAACGAGGTGCTGAGGGACCTGGCTTCAGGATCCACGGGTGCTTTGCTCCTGAGCCACCCTCGCCCCAGGAACGCTGGCCTCAGGCTCTTCCCACCAAGGCTGCGTTCAATCCCAAGCACCCTGTGTTGATGGAGATGAAGTCAGATGTGTCATAACCTGATGTTTATGGAAGTATTAGCATTGTGGTGACCCAGAAAAATGTAGTGTTTGTGTAGTATCCGTTACACAGCTTCCCTGGCCCTGTGATTGATAGCAGCTCTTGCTCGGCTGTGAGACAGTTGGAAATCATTAGCAGTGTCACAGATGGAGCCCTCTTGAATAATCCAACTCTCCTCTTTCTTTCCCAGATTTATTATTTTATTATGAGAAAGGCTGGGCTGCGGGGGGGGGAGCCCTTTCCGAAGCTTTGATTGGCAGGAACCACTGACGGAACCCGTATTTGGGACTCACCTGCCGTTTGACCCAGAAATCGTGGTGCAAAGTTCTCTTGCCATCTGCCCCATTTCACAATTTGGTCGGGCATTTTTGCACCCCGTTTCAAGTTAGGCGGAGACAAATTTGATCCCGGAAACTGCATCACTGTTTGGTAACTAGCCGGGGAGTGCAATCTGCTGAACTCAATGGGGTTTACTTTAAGAGTAGAGATGAATGGCTGGATCTGTTCTGTGTCAATTCCTTCCTGTGTTACAAGTAGCAGTAACCAACGGCTCACCTGACCTCCCAACAACTGAGTTGCTGCTGCAGACCATGATGGAGAGGGGGAGGAGTGAGGTGATGCTGAGGCTGGCACAGAACCAATGTAGGGCTTTCTAATGTGCTGCCTCAACACTGCCCTGTCTCACTCCATCCTGGTAGGCAGAGGTGACTCAGCAGGAGGGAGGTCAGGGTGTGGCATGGTCCCATGACCCTGTCCACTACTGAAAAGTAGACATATAGAGATGTAGGAGTTTGCCTTGTGGCAAGTCCAACTATTGGTCCATGTCAGGGGCCAGAGTCAGGAGTAGGTCAGCAATAAAAAAACACCAGCATCAGTGATGTTAACTCTTTATTCAAAGAAACCAATACAGCGCAGGCCTAGTGATCCCAGCAACACTTCCCAGTAGGGGAATGAGATGGTTGCCCCAGTGAGGCAGTTGTGAGGACTGAAGATCCCTGCCTTCCCATAGCTACCTAAAACCCCCTCCTCTCCAGCAACCGGAGACCGTGTCTGCACACAGCCAATCTCCCCTCTGCCCTTTTCCTTTCTCTGCATGTTCTAGGAGACTCCCAGGGGAAGGAGAGCTGGTCGCAGCAGGAGGGGAAGACTCCCTGGATTCTTCAGCAGCCTGCCTCATCTCTGTCTCCTGGCATCCTCCTCTCCAGCCTCTGAATCTGTACTGCTCTCTGCCCCAGCCTCTTCCTGCTCACTAAACCCTGTTGCCTCTTCCGCTTCAACACCACCTCCCTCCAGTCTGCTCCCTCTGACCACCCTTTGGCGTCCCGCCACCAGTCCCCTGGCTCTGAGCCTTCTTCCCCAGGGGGTTCCCTTGGGGTTGCCCAGGTGGTGCCTCCCACCACTTGTCAGCATCCAGCCAGTCCAAGACAGTCCATCTTGCTTGGTATTATTCCTGTGGACCAGCTATAGCTCTCCATGTTTTCAGGCAAGAAACATTCCCAGCCCTTCCTGGAGATGTTTGAGATCGAACATGGGACCTTCCAAAGCGGATGCTGTGCCACAGATCTCCAGCAGCCCTTCTCTGTAAGGATATGTATAGGATTGCACTGTCACATTGTGGCCTGACTGGCTGGTTCCAATTTGAAACCATCTCACTTCCTGGATAGCTCAGGTGGTTAGAGTGTGGTGCTGCTAACACCAAGGTTGCAGGTTCGATCTCCATATGGGACAGCTGCATATTCCTGCATTGCAGGGGGTTAGACTACTACATGATCCTCAGGTCCCTTCCGAACTCCACAATTCTATGATTCTGTGACTTCATCTCTTTTCTCAATTCAGGCAGTGGGCACAGATGTGATCCATGAACCCATTGGATCCTCCTCTCATTGGGATTGGTAGCATATTACACCAATCCTGGTCTGACTGCACTGGCTACCAATTAGTTTCTGGGCCAAATTCAAAGTGCTGGTTTTGACCTATAAAGCCTTAAACGGTTCAGGACCACAATATCTCTAGGACCACCTATTTCCATTTGAACCTACCCAGACCCAGAGATCATCTTCTGAGGCCCTTCTTTGTGTGCCTCTTCCTTGAGAGGTCCAAAGGGTGGCAACACAAGAACGGGCCTTCTCTGCAGTGGCTCCCCATCTGTGGAATGCTCTCCCCAGGGAAGTTCGCCTGGCGCCTTCATTATACAGTGGTACCTCGTGTTGCGTAACCTCCAGGTTACAGAATCTTCAGGTTGCGGCCGTGGCAAACCCGGAAGTGTACACTTCCGGGTTTCGCCGCTCGCACATGCACAGAAGCACTCTATCGCACCGCACATGCGCAGAAGCGGCGCCTCTAGTTACGTATTTATCGGGGTGCGCACAGCACCCCAAAACAAATTAAATCCATAACCAGAGGTACCACTGTACACATTTAAGCGCCAGACAAAAAATGTTCCTTTTTATCCAGGCCTTTGGTTGATCTGATTTACATCCTATACCCTTTTAAAATGGGGGGGTTGGGGGGGTCTATTGAGTTGTTGTTTTTATTTTTATGTATTTTGTGGTTTTATATCTTGATTTTATTCTGTGAACCGCCCTGAGACCCCCAGGTATAGGGTGGTATATAAATTCAATTTAATAATAATAATAATAATAATAATAATAATAATAATAATAATAATAATAATAATATCAAGAATGATCTTTCAGAGCCAATGAATCCTATACCCTGAGACTTTTCCCCCTAAGAAAAGCAAGCCGGGGGGGGGGGGAGTTTGGGCCCCAGGCCAGTCACTCTGGCCTCATCCTCTCTGGAAACCGGCATTCTTTCCAAAGCAGAGGCTGCAGCCAAGACTAACAGCCTAGTGGGGAAATTATAAATAAACATGCTCATAGGACTAGAGTCTCAACCTGGTTAGGACTTCTGAGAAAGTCCACATGGCCTTTGAGTCAGAGGGAATTGATCAGAAGCATTATCCCATTAGATTGGGGAGGCTCTCGGGGAGGAAGAGAGAGACCACGGTGGAATGGGAGAATGGGATTAACATGAGAAATTCCCAGATAATTTATCAGCCTCCGTGTCCCCAAAGTGATTCTGAGTGCAATGTGCTCAGGCTAAAAGCTCTCAAACAGAAGCCTGGATATCAGACCAGAAGCTGGAATCAAATCTTCATACTAAACAGTCTTCTATCACCAAAGGGTTGGTTGTCTTGCTGGTTACAACAACAGCTTTTGAGGCGGACCATTTATTTTTCACAGAGCACCTGGGGATTTAAAGATCTCATCCCTGACCAGCTGTTCTCACATTTTTCTTCCAACCCTGGGTGGACTTCCCACATTTTTTTTTTAAAGTGTAATTTAGTACACAAGTGTTACCCATAGAGTCTCAAGAAGGAAACCAACTGACAATGTAATGCCTTGTTTGTATTTATACAACAAAATGGCGGAAAGGTTGAATCCAGTTGCAGAGGAGCTGTCGTGTATGACGTGTCATTGCTGTTCTTGAAGGAGGAACCAGGTGACATGTGGAGCTGCAGGAGAGATTGAGTTACACTGGGATTTTAATGCAAACCGACCTGATTCACACTTTCTGAAACAATATTCGAAGCAAAATCCAGCTCGCCTTTGAAATCCGTGATTCTCTGAATTTTGCGGTGCAGTTTCTCCAACCTTACAATGTGTGCAAAAATGTGTGTATTATGGGAAAGTGTACACACAAAAAATGCAAATAATTGAAAATAACTTGCATTATATTGGAGGAAATCGCTTGCCAAAGGGTTTCTATCAGAGACAATCACATAAGCAAATGTGTCTGGGGAAAGTTTGCAATAAAATGCTAACAAATTTTCCTGAGGGGGGAAAATGCAGAAATGTGGAGAAATGAACTTGAGACTAGAAAAATGATAACTGCATGGAAATGAAAACAGACAATTTTATCCAGGGGGTGCTTTATCTCGTTGGGTGGTGTTGGTAGATGAACACTTTTATTATGAACATTCAATGTATAAAGAAAACATTTTTGTATGTGAAATATTGTTTTAGCTGTTTCTATGTATCCCATCGTTTGATATATGAGATGCCTCACAGGAAGCAATTCATAAATTTTACTGTTGTTGTCATTGTTTTCATGGGTTTGTATTATACATCTTGCAGGTTGTCCCTGCAAATTGCCTCTTCTGGCTGCGAGAACCAAGACATAAATGGAATGGAATGGAACAGTGAAAAGAAGCTACCTTTTCCCACCCCCTTGGCGACAAATTTCATTTCATTTCTTTTTTAGGACCCCCTTCTACAGCTCCAAACACCCTGCCACAGCACCACCTTTGGATTTGTGATTCAAGGGATGGCAGGAGCAATGTGGCTGGCTGGGTCCTGGATTGGGCTGGCAACCATTTATCCAGCAGCCACAAGCCCAAGGATTCCTGCTGACTCTGTCCACGGCCTGCTGGTTCACACATTACATATCCCTAGGTGTTCTTGCCCCAGTTGCACAGTTCTCTATGCATGGCTTAGAGAACAACCAGGCAAGCAAGAGTCAGAGTTCAAGGAGAGAGCCAGGCCTGGAGGGTGTGAAGTGGGACTCACCTTTGAGGGGCATTGCCTGGGAATAAGAGGGCGTGCCTGAGGAGGAGGTTACAGCCTGGGGAGAATCCCTGGGGCCAGACAGAGGCTGCATTTGGCCACTGGCACCAGCCTGGCACTCTTTGCGCTTGAAACTTCCCAATTCATATTTTTTTTATCCACCATGCAAAATGACTGCATATCAGTTTCCAGTGCGCCTTATCTTAAAGACTCCCTCCACATTATTAATAGCTTAAATCTCCCCAAAGCCCAAATCTGACCCTGGCTTTATCAAGTCTATTTAACGCAAAGTCGCTAAAGTAATCTAAGAGCTAAGCACGGCTCTGAGAGTCCTGCGCCTGTACAGTGTAAGATGGAGACTAACAATAAGCTCTTCCATTTGTAATTATGTCAAACAAAGCTCTGCAGAGAAATTGGATAAAATAAATGTTTTTTTTTATGTTTTTTTAATGCTCCCTGACTTGCAGCCAACAGCTTAGCAAGTCTTCCTAAGAATTGCCTTCTGTTATTTGTTAAGAGGTTGGGGCGGGAATACGTTCCCTTTCTCTAAGAACTTATGAGTTGGCAAATGCCACCCATCTGAGGCCGCTTAGCTCAAATGCTCCCCAGGGTCACTCGAAACAATCATTGCAGTTTCCATGGTTCATGGTTGCCTTCAATAATGCTGGTAGGTCAATGGTTCTTCAGTTGTGGTTTAGGATCTTATGGGACCCTGAGACCCTGATGAAGAGAATACTGAAAACTGTGCGATCCTATACCTGCCGACTCAAAAGTAAGTCCCCACTAAGTTCATTTGGGCATATTCCTCAGGTAAGTTGGCCCAGGATTGCTGCCTTGGAAGCTTCTTCCAAAAGAGGAAAGCTTCGGCATTAACAGAAGCAGGGCTTTTTTGCATCCAGAACTCAGTTCCAGCACCTGTCATGTGGGCGCCATTGCCATTATAAGAGAACCTCTTTTTCTAGAAAAGTAGCACTGGACAGAAGTATAGTGTCCAGATCAAGGGAAGTAATAGTACCACTCCATTCTGCCTCGGTCAGACAACACCTGGAATACTGTTCTGGGCACCACAACTTAAGAAGGATGTTGACAAGCTGGAATGTGTGCAGAGGAGGGCAACCAAGATGATCAAGCATCTGGAAACCAAGCCTGATGAGGAACGGTTGAAGGAGCTGAGTATGTTTAACCTGGAAAAGAGGGGACAGAGAGGAGATATGATAGCCATCTTCCAATATCTCAAGGGGTGTCACATGGAAGAGGGAACAAGCTTGTTTTCTCCTGCTCTGGAGAGTAGGACTCGAACCAATGGCTTCAAGTTACAAGAAAGGAGATTCCGACTAAACATCAGGTAGAACTTTCTGACAGTGAGAGCTGTTCGACAGTGGGACCGTCTCCCAACAGGAGGTTGTGTACTCTGCTTCCTTAGAGAATTGTAAACAGAGGTTGAATGGCCATCTGCATATCTTCCAACATTTCTCCAATGAAAATAGGGATGTCCCATTCCATAATTATTATTTTACTATTTATAACCCACATATCTTGCTGGGTTGCCCCAGCCACTCAGGGCAGCTTCCAACACATATAAAAACATAATAAAACATTTTTTAAAAACTTCCTTATACAGGATTGCCTTTAGGCGGCTTAGGGGGTCGGATTACTCCATACCCTCCAACGTTTCTCCAATGAAAATAGAGACATCCTAAGGAAAAGTGGAACATTCAGGGATCAAATCAGAAACTGGGATGGCTTCTCTAAATCAGGGATGTCCCCGGAAAATAGGGGCACTTGGAGGGTCTGCATACAGTATGTCATGGCTGCTTTAGCTGAGATTCCTGCATTGCAGAGGGTTGGGTTGGATGGTTCCCTTCCAACTCTACAATTCTATGATTCTGTGAAAGAGAACAACAGCCTGCCTCTTCAGCCAATCATTGGGGTGCATTAGAAGCTACCCGGGTGTGGAAGGAATATGAAGGAAGGCAGATGGGAATGATGAAATTCTGCAGCAGACAACAGGTGAGCTTTTCAGGTTTCAGGTTTAATGGGCCTTCCTGTACATTCTTTCTATAAATCAGTGGGACTTACTTCTGAGTAAGTGTGCTCAGTATTGTCCACATCCTCCCACCCAGGGCAGAAGAAGGCAATGCAGAGGAGCCCAAACCCTCTACAGATGACAGCAGTGCGCTCAAGACAACCATCTTTGAAAAGCAACTGATGGGAATAAGTCATGCCATAGATGGAACACAAGTAAGGAACTTACAATGCAAGCCTGTAGACTGTGGCAGATCGCATGGCGGTGAGGTGTCACCGCCTCACTCCTTCCTCTGCCTCCTGGTAAGCAGCAGCAAAGTGACCAACTAGGATGAGGTGAGCAGCAGCACCTCACTGCACCCTCCCTACTGGAAGCCCATTGCAATGCAGTTCCTAGCAAACTGATTGCAAATATCTGCATTGAGAGGCATTTGCCTTGAGAGGCTGGATGTCATAATTCAGGGGTAGGGGGCCTGTTTCAGCCTAAAGGCTGCTTTCTCCTATGTGCAATGTCCCAGGGATCAGCTGTGACCCTTGGCTTTGTAGACCAGGCTGCATCCGACCACTGGGGATGGTCCTGGGGGCCAGAGAGTGAGCCCCGGAAGGCCACATTTGCCAAAAGAAAAAGGAAACCATGTGTGAGGCTCCCCACCCCTGTCATATTGGCTTTGAGTCAGCACACATAGGATTCCTGATGGACATAAGCCAGCAGGAATCTTGTGCAGATTCCCACAGCTATAATTCCATGAAGGCTGGAGCCCCACGTGCAGGTCATTTCCAAAGCCCGTGGGTGGAGGGTGGGGAATGTTCCCGTGGACATTTCTGGTCTCTCTGTTGGGGGTGGGTTGGAGGTTGTCACTGCATTAAACAATACATGATGGCTTTGTATATCTATGATGTAAAGTTCTGTCTGGGAATCAGCTGGAGCCAAATTCACCCACTCAGTCTATTTCCCAGAGAGAAGTGGCTGCCCATGTTCTTTAGAACACATGAGGAACCCTGTGAACTGATCACGTTTGCTCATTTTTCCTCTTGCTTGCCCTGCTGTTCCGGGGGAAAACTCTACACACTTCCCCAGCCCCCCCTTGTCAGGACTATTGTGTGGCTTGAAGGAGTTAGACGAACTAGGTTCATTTTTTTAAACATCTGGTTCATTTTGGGCAATCCAGCTTCTTGAGTCTTGGGGACAAGCAAAGAGGACACAGCACAGCACAGCACTGCATGCGTCTACCCGGAAGTAAGTCCCATTGAATTCAGTAGGGCCTGCCCTACCATTAGGTAGATTAAGGCAGATGCTGGAGGTGACAGCAGCTCCCACCATTCCCCCTTGATAGCCTGCTCTTGTTGACATTCAGACGGAGTCGGGAGGGCAGCTGGCTAGCCCCCAGCTATCTGGCCCTCCCCAGCCGAACTGCCAGGCGAACACCGATCTCTGAAGCAATGTTGAGTGCCTTCTCTGAAAACCAAGCACACTGTTTAGAAGATTGCATTTCGCAGACAGAAACTGGCACTGAGAGGATTATGTAGAAGCATGGTTACAAGCATAAATCAGGAGAGAAAAAGACATGGCGTCTCTCTCTTTCGTCTTCACAGAGAGACAGAGAAAAGCAAAAGCTATACACAAACGGAAGTTCCCAGCAATCTCTGTGCTGGTGTGTAAACAGACATGTGACACATAAAAGCCCCATGTCTGCAGCTTAAGGTGGAATGGAATCTCAACAGCTCTGTGCCCCTAGGCTTACCTCCTGCCCACAGGTACAGTAGAGGGCTTTTTCCCACCCAGTGCCACCCATTCAGCCTCCTACCTGGTCAGATGCTGTGTGTGCAGTGGTGAGATACCAACATGACCTTTGCCTCATGTACCAAAATTCCTTGGGACAACCCTGGGCAGGGAACTTTCCCAGCCCAGGGGCTGAATCTTTTTGTATATTATGATCTGATATCATAATAAGAGCCCTGTAGCTAGCTCAGGCCAAAGGGAGTCCACCTAGTCTGGCATCCTGTCCTCACAGTGGCCATCCAGATGCCCATTAGCAAGCCCCCAAAGGGATGCAGGTGGTGCTGTGGTCTAAACCAGTGAGCCTCTTGGGCTTGCTGATCGGAAGGTCAGCAGTTTGAATTCCCGCAACGGGGTGAGCTCCCATTGCTCTGTCCCAGCTCCCGCCAACCTAGCAGTTCAAAAGCACACCAGTGCAAGTAGATAAATAGGTACCGCTCCAGCAGGAAGGTAAACTGCGTTTCCGTGTGCTCTGGCTTCTGTCATGGTGCTCCGTTGAGCCAGAAGTGGTTTAGTCATACTGGCTACATGACCCAGAAAGCTGTCTGTGGACAGACGCCAACTCCCTCAGCCTGAAAGCAAGACGAGCAGCGCAACCCCGTAGTCACATTTGAGTGGACTTAACCATCCAGGGGTCCTTTACCTTTTTTTACCTTTAGCAAGCCCCCACCCACATCATCTTTCAGTGACTGTGGTGTCATCCTAACTCCCAGAGAGAGAGGACCTGTGCCATCTGCTCCTGTGATGGGTGGAGAAGAAGAGTTTGGATTTGATATCCCGCTTCATCACTACCCGAAGGAGTCTCAAAGCGGCTAACATTCTCCTTTCCCTTCCTCCCCCACAACAAACACTCTGTGAGGTAAATGGGGCTGAGAGACTTCAAAGAAGCGTGACTAGCCCAAGGTCACCCAGCAGCTGCATGTGGAGGAGCGGAGACTCGAACCCGTTTCCCCAGGTTACAAGTCTACCACTCTTAACCACTACACCACACTGGCTACACACTGGTGGAGGGGATAAGGAGGTGGACTGAGACACAGTCCCAGGTAAGACAAGAAGCTCCAACTATCCAGCCCTCTAGGAAGTTTCCCTAATTCCTTTTTGGCCTATCTGCGCCCATTAGTCATGATAATTTTGGACTCCACAGCGGTTAATCCAAGTTCTTTGGCATCCGATTCAGCGGGACATCTCTCTCCCCCCCAACTCTACATCTTTAACAAGTACCTGGTCTGTGTCAGAGGCTGCTGGGTGTAATCTCCAGAGCGGCCTCTGGCATGCCTGCCATTCGAAGACGCAAACAACAGTTAATGGGAACAGCTGGGCTTTTTTGGACTAGCCAAGGATGACTCTGACTGGCCTGAGCATCCCGCGAGCCCAGCTGGAACCAGACAACAACAGCGCGAGGGCTTGGCAAGAGTTTTATCACCTCGGCGCATCTCTGAGGCTAGCTTCCAGAGGGGTCAGGTATTTGGGGAATTAAAGAGAGAGGTGGATGCTGCATCTGTAAGAGTTTCCCATCGCATCATAGAGCCACAATTTCACTCGCCTGTTTCAGTTTACACCTGGGTAGAGCATGACCGGCTCTCTGCTGGCAGGCAGGCTTCCCTTCGATTGCCAAGACTGTTATATACACAGAGAGCCGGCGCACGATAAATTGCTCCAGCCTACAGATTTGTGGAGTGTGCAGCGTCTCTCTCTCACCCCCCACCCTTTCCTTCCCTCCCATAAGCAAAGGCAGGAGCCGAAATTTATTCCAGCTGGGGGCAGAAACTCAGATCCAGAATTCGCCCTTATCTGTAAGCCAATGGAATGCCTCAGCTAATGAATTCTGCCCAAGCGATGGTGACAACTCACAGAAGGGTCTCTCTCCATAACAAACATGGGCAAACGCTGACTAAGAGAGAAACACACACTCGCCGAAAAACAAACAAATACCCTTTTGTGTGTGCCTCACATATAATTTACTGTATTTTATTTCACTTGTTAAATTTGTATACAGTATTTTTCGCTCCATAAGACACACCTTTTCCCTCCTGAAAAGTAAGGGAAAATACCTATGCGTCTTATGGAGCAAATGGTGGTCCCTGGAGCTAAATTGCCCAGGGGCCAAAAGCAGATTGTGCTTTTTATTTTACAAAGAGAAAAGGGGGTGTTGAAAGGACCCCCCTCAGCAGCTGATCAGCAAGGGATTGGGAGAGAGATAAGAGTCCAGGCTCCCTTTCAGCCCCGCCCTCCTTTGTTGAATGTGCTGCAGAGGGAGGTTGTTTGTTTCCCCAGGACATGTGACTGGCTGATTAGATTATCTGTCTGGAAACAGTAGAAACTGATCCCTTTCCTTAAGATTTTTCAGAAATGTGAGTTGAACCCCATAAAAATGGGGCTTTTCCTCTTTGCTTTTCCCCCTTTGCAAAAAAAGCTGCAAAACATTTAGCTGATCCTCAAAAAAACCAGGGCTTTTCCCTTTGCATAAAAAGCTGCAAAACTTTTAGCTGATCCTCAAAAAACCAGGGCTTTTCCCTTTGCAAAAAAAGCTGCAAAACGTTTAGCTGATCCTAAAAAAAAAAACCCCAGGGATTTTCCCTTTGCAAAAAAAGCTGCAAAACTTTTAGCTGATCCTCAAAAAACCAGGGCTTTTCCCTTTGCAAAAAAAGCTGCAAAACGTTTAGCTGATCCTCAAAAAAACCCAGGGCTTTTCCCTTTGCAAAAAAAGCTGCAAAACTTTTAGCTGATCCTCAAAAAACCAGAGCTTTTCCCTTTGCAAAAAAAAGCTGCAAAACATTTAGCTGATCCTCAAAAAACCAGGGCTTTTCCCTTTGCAAAAAAGCTGCAAAACTTGTAGCTGATCCTCAAAAAACCAGGGCTTTTCCCTTTGCAAAAAAAAAGCTGCAAAACTTTTAGCTGATCCTCAAAAAATCAGGGCTTTTAGAGGAGGAAAACCAGAAAAATATTTTTTCCCTTGTTTCCTCCTCTAAAAATGAGGTGCGCCCTATGGTCCAGTGCATCCTATGGGGTGAAAAATACGGTGCCACCCTTCATCCTCAGATCTCGGGGTGGTTCATAACATAAAATTACAATATAGAAAACACAAAATACACAATAAAAACAAGAGTGAAAACAAACCAATAATCTCCCCTCCCAGGGTCTATAGAAATCCCCAAGGAGCTGGCAAGGCGGACAGAATCAAGTAACACCTTTCATTTTCCATTTTTCCTTCTAAAGACACACAAACAAGGCATGACTGAACTTCAGTCATACCTAACACTTCTGATCGCAATGTCTCCCTCCACTGAGAATGATTTTGCTGACATGCCTTTGTTTAAGGCCTGGGTGAAAGATGCCAGGACGAATGTTTCTGTTAGCCAGCAAAGAGGACACAGCTGGAGAAGAGAAATGAACTGGGAGTGCCTGTGGATGTTGAGTTAGCCCCAGCCAGGCCTTCTCCCCACCCCCACCCCAATTTGGGGAGTTGGGAGAGGCGCTTGCTACCGCCAACCCCACTCTGGCATCTTCTCACCGGCCCTGCCATTTCCCATGTGTTGCAGGGGAACATCCACAGCGGGAAGGGAGCCTGTGTTTGCGGAGACTTTCCCCCATTCAATCTAGAACCCAGATGGTTCAAGGTTCTAATCTGTGTAGAGTATAATCCAGGGCTGAAGAACGTCAGCCCCAGGGAACAACTGTGGCTCTGTCTGGCCCTTGGGACTCTTCCTGCATTACACCATTATCCAGCCCTGCTTGGCATCCTCTGTGAGTGCTTTTGCCTTTGCCTGGCTGAGAATGGGTTAAAAAAAAAAAGGCAAATCTTCCCATAAATCCCACCTCCAGCATGAAAGAACGATGAATCATCTGCTAGCCTGGCTTGTAAATAATACTATTAAATAAACAAAATATTTTCTCTTGATTTTTGTTTTTGTTTTCTGCAAAGAGCAGCAAATATTCAAGTACGCGATCGCCTGCGAGTATTTAGCTGTTGGAATGTTTCTCTAAATTACTCCTAAAAATATTCACAAGAGATTTTCCAGCCCCTGCAGCAAGAGATAACAATGGCATGTAAACAAAATAATGGGCAACTTCTGGCAATGGTGGGAGTGGCGGGGGAGACAGCTTGTTTAATGTCACCCAGCCTGTATTCTGTATTCTGATACAGGCTAATTTGGAAGTACATCCCACTGAACTTCCAAGTCAACACACATGGATTTGGGTTGTGCACAAAGGGAGTGTGAGCTCCAAACAGGACTTTGGATGGTTGACCCATGGCTGGATTACCTCCTGCTTTGTATTTCGAGACAGCTGCAGTGGGCGCTGCATTTGATCTGAACAGGAACATGCAGAGGGGGTGACTTGATCTTTCTGTTTCACCCATCTAAAGTGCACCTGCCAAACTGTTATTGGCTAGGGAGGGGTATAGGGTGCATGGGAGATATGGACTAATTGCCTCCTGGGTAACATGTTCATGAGTTTGGCCAAACTGCGAGAGGCATTGAAGGATAGGCGTGCCTGGCGTGCTCTGGTCCATGGGGTCACGAAGAGTCGGACACGACTGAACGACTGAACAACAACAACATGTTCTTTGGCTGATGAAGCTTTTCTGACCTCATCAGCATTAAGGTTGCACCCAAATTGAAAATGGGCAAACTAGGAAGCTGCGGTGGGTTTGGGGGTGCCAGACCCAGTGGCGTAGCGTGGGTTGCCAGCACCCAGGGCCACGTGGAGGGCAGGGGTGGGAGAGAGGGAAACAGATGGAGTACACATGCGCATTCAACTGCCTAATGGCATCCGCGTCACCCAGGACATCACAGCCTCAGAGATAAGAAAAGAAGACGCATTTCGTTCTCTGATGAGGTCACTTCCTGGTTCTCTTGGAGAAGCCATTTTCAACCTTGTCCAGAGATGGTAGTGTGTAGCTGTATTGAGGCAGCACCGGGTGTTGAAATTTTGCTCTGCTAACAATTTTGTGCCGGGCGAAATTGCCCCTGTTAGCCCCCTCACGTTATACCACGGACCCCTTCGAACCCCTGGATCCAGCAAGCAGTGCTGGATTTACATATAAGCTAAACAAGCTATATCTTAGGGCCCCACTCTCTTGAGGGCCCCAAAAAAATGTAAAGGAAAAAAAACTGGATGTACGTTTCCAAAATATAAGATAAAAAAAATAAAAGCTACATACAGCAACAATGCTTTGTGTTGTGTAGGCTCCTGTGGTGTAAGTAATGGGCCCCGCCTGCTAGCCTGCTCCCTAAAATATGACTTCTTCTTAATTGTATTTCAGTTCAACAATTACTTGGCTAAAATACATATTTTGTTATGTGTAAATGGCTTTAGATACCTATTAGGTCCATAAATTACCATATAGCATATATTCAACAACAAAAACAGTGACAATTTATTGTTGACAAAGGACAGCTGGACATATAAAGGGCCCCATTACCTTCAGTAGCTTAGGGCCTCATCAAACCTAAATCCAGCCCTGCCAGCAAGTGTCAAAATTTAATCAAGCCTTCTGAGTCCCTAGGTCTGGAAAGCATTAGAATATAGACCAGGCTTTAGAATATAGACCAGGTTGGACAGTGTTCTCGAAGCGACTAGCATGAGTTTGGCCAAACTGCAGGAGGCATATATGTGTAAATAAACCATATATCCTAAGGACACCACAGCCTCCGCTGTGCCTAAATTCCGAAAGGAAACACAAAGCTTGGGTAAGCACCTGGAACCCCCGGAATCTTGCACCGCTCAGAGATTGGGGTGCCGTGCAACAGAGCAAAAGCATGCATGGCATCCTGGGATGCTGAGAGCATGTACAGGGCCAGACTTGGTTAGAGCCTCACAGGCCCTCCCAGGAAAGTTCTTGGCAGGCAGCAGCCACCATCCAGCAGCACATTCCAGGGTGCCCAAGCGACTACACTGCCATGTCATGTGGGTCTCCCTGGAAGCGCTGCTGAGCTAGATGTTGGCATGAGAGTTTTGCACTGCTGCAGGCAAGCCGAGCCCTTTGACTGCACAGCATTTAAAGAAAAATAAAGACACACATGCAAACATCCGGCTCCCTCATACAGTAGAATGAGATCAGCCACTTAGCCCACCACCCCTCTCAAGCCCACCACCCGTCCCTACAGGGAGGCACCTGGCTGAGGGTCCTGCCAATCCTGAGGTGCCCACCCTGCCTTGACCCCAGCCTACAAACCCTCAAAAGTTCCCAGATAGAAGCTTTGCTTGTCTCCCAGTTCTGACACACACAAGTCCCTCTGAAGGGAGGAAATTATATCATTTCTCAAGAAATGATGAAATTAAGGTATGTGGCTGTCGGAATTGTCTTTGGCACCGATCCAGCGTCGCCGGGCATTTTATCAATTGTACTTCTGTCATCGGTTCTGCCTCTCGGTCTTATCGCTGCTCCAGAGGGCAGGACGTTATTCAGACCCCAAAGAGCGAGGCCCAGAAATATTGGCACGATTCAGCCAGCCGCTCCGCGTGAGATGGGCTTTCCCAGCCAACACTATCATCATACACAGACATTGAAACCCTCTTGTCTTATGCAGATGGCCAAAAATAGCTGGTGGATGAGACATGATTCAGAGTCTATTTCTTGCATTATAAGCATACAAGTGTCAGATGAAGAAACCGTGCAGTGTAGGAAGTATTACCAATATGGGAGATGATAGATGATAGATAGATAGATAGATAGATAGATAGATAGATAGATAGATAGATAGATATCGGGGGGGTGTGAAGGAAGTTCAGTTGGCATAGCTTGAGACTCTTAATCTCAGGGTCGTGGGTTCGAGCCCCACATTGGGCAAAAGATTCCTGCATTTCAGTTGGTTGGACTTGTTGTACCTTCCAACTCTGCAATTCTATGATTCTATGAATGATCTGGATTTCATAGTGCAAATTTCAGAAACTGCCAGTGTTTAAAATACTTAACTGAGACAGCAAAATTGACATGTTTAATCAGAGAAAAGTCATTGCTAACATTTGTTAAAAGACTGGAAACCTCTCGTAGACTTTTTGCGTGAAAAGGAAAATGAAACAATGACATCTGGATTTGAGAATTGAAGATAATGTTTGTTTATAGAATGTGGTTTTGTGGGGTGTTATAGTGGATTGGACAAAGTGAATATTGTTTTTGTATAGCGGGCAGATGAAGAATCGGAAGTTCTTTACTTTCTGAATCTTATCTTTCTACTTTAACCTCTTTTCTGGTTTTTTTTAAAAAATATTTTCCTCTATTTCTCTCCCCACCCCCCGCTCTGCCCCCCACTTTCTGTGTTTTTATTGTATCTATAGAAAAGTCTTGGTTTGGTTTAAAAATGGGGAAATAAATCAAGTTTTGTGTTTTTCTCTATAAATCTTAATAAAATTTATTTAAAAATATATATATCATTTAACAGTCAACCAATAATTTTCTTTTTTAAGAAAACACAGGCAGACACCATGCGGTGTGGTGTTGTTGTTGTTCAGTCGTTCAGTCGCGTCCGACTCTTCGTGACCCCATGGACCAGAGCACGCCAGGCACGCCTATCCTTCACTGCCTCCCGCAGTTTGGCCAAACTCATGTTAGTAGCTTCGAGAACACTGTCCAACCATCTCATCTTCTGTCGTCCCCTTCTCCTTGTGCCCTCCATCTTTCACAGCATCAGGGTCTTTTCCAGGGAGTCTTCTCTTCTCATGAGGTGGCCAAAGTATTGGGAGCCTCAGCTTCAGGATCTGTCCTTCCAGTGAGCACTCAGGGCTGATTTCCTTCAGAATGGATAGGTTTGATCTTCTTGCAGTCCATGGGACTCTCAAGAGTCTCCTCCAGCACCATAATTCAAAAGCATCAATTCTTCGGCGATCAGCCTTCTTTATGGTCCAGCTCTCACTTCCGTACATTACTACTGGGAAAACCATAGCTTTAACTATACGGACCTTTGTCGGCAAGGTGATGTCTTTGCTTTTTAAGATGCTGTCTACGTTTGTCATTGCTTTTCTCCCAAGAAGCAGGCGTGTGGTAGCAGTTAGAATATTGAACTCATGCCAGGATCAGCCACACAGCTTACTGGTGTCACATCCAAACCATACATTTAAAGCACTCCAGAGATGGCGCACCAATGAGGCTGGGTGAAATGACTGCCTCAGGTGGCACTCCTCGAGGGGTGGGATGCCCATTCCACCGTCCATCTCTACCACCAGTTTCCTCGGCCTCTAGGGGCAGAGAGGGATTCGCGACAAAGATCTGCGGATCACCTCTCCTCCTGGTGAGTCAGCGCGAAGGGAGGAGCTCGGGCAAAGCCCCACTGGCAAGCAGGAGGGGATCTGGTAAGGATCTCCTCCCCCCCCCCCGCCTGGCTCAGCAGGGGAAACGCCTTACAGAATTTGCACCCCCATTGTGGGGGCAGAAGCAGGGTGTTTCACTTCTGGTTCCAAAACACTTTGGCTCACCCCAAAGCAATCTGACAGCCCTTAAACACGAATGGCTTCCCCCCCCCCCAAAAAAAAAGAATCCTGGGAATCGTGGTTTGATAAGAGTGCTGAGGGTTGTTAGCAAACCCATTATTTCCCTGCAGAACTATAATTCCCAGAGTTCCCTGAGAAATGGCATTGATTGTTAACACACTCTGGGAACTGTAGCGCTGGGGGGGGGGAATTCATAGGATGGTTGTATATTTCAGTTTTCATATTGTTTAGGAAAGGGCAAATTAGGTAATTTGTCTTTAAACGTGAACTGCACCAAATTCCCACCCCTACCTCTAATTTGGAGTGCCGCCTGTGGAGATAATGAGAGTGTTGGGGTGCTTTGAGAGGAGGGTTGGCAGGTGAGCAGCCTGACCTCTCTTGTGTGCACCGAGTCTGCCCTGAAAATGCCCCCATGTTATTTCAAGACTCACTGTGCTGAACTCTAACCGCACATACACAGAATTTCCCCAAATTTTGTGTTTGTTATGAAACTCAACAAAAATTATATTCCAAAGGAATACCAAGACAGCCAGGCCCTGTGAAATGCACAAATTTGCACTCTGAACCAGGTAATTTTACGAACTTTGGTACCATCACTGCCATGACTGATTGCCTTCACGGGAGAGGAATTGGGGTGAGCAGCCCCGCTTAGAACAAGTTACAATAATCAAGCCTGGAGGTGACCGTCGCATGGATCACTGTGGCCAGATCAGGGTGAAAAAGGTAAGGGACCAACTGCTTAATACGGCGGAGATGGGAAAATGCTGCCTTTGCTGTAGCTGCAACCTGCACCTCCATAGAGAGGGAGGCGTCGAAGGCTACACCCAAACTCTTCACAGAAGGCACTGGTGCTAGTTGAACCCCCACAAGAGATGGGAGTTGGCCCCCCAACCCCATGTTGCCCCGACCCAACCAGAGGAAATAAGAGAATTTTACAAAAATCAATACAACCGAAACAACTTAGGAGAGATAAAGTTAAGTGCGTAGTCAAAAATGCAATTTAGGAACCACAATGGGGGGGTGGGATTGGGAGTCATGTTGGAATTAGCTACGTATGAATCTAAATTTCTTTTTGTAACAAGTATCGATTTGGGGTGGTTTTTGTTGACTGTTTTGTGTTGTTGTTGTTTTTAAAATCAATAAAGAATTAAAATAAAATATAAAAGGCTGGCATTGAATATTCATCAGATAAACTCAGGATGCTTGCCAGATATTTGCTGAATGTTTGGCATCTTCATCGTACCTTGATAACATTTGCAAACTGGATTCTATACATTGAAACCCAACACTATTGTTCCCTGCCCCACCCTGTCTCTGAGTAAGCCAGGGGATCGAACACACAATCATTTCTTGCCCCTTCAGCAATTGAGAAGGGAGATCCAGTAAAGGAAGCTGGCTTCTAGTGTTGCTTTCACCCATGAAAAGGGCTTCTCTTTCACTGCTTCATTTGCAGGGAACTTCCGGAATGACTTAGGATTTCATGGCATGCAGGGTTGAGCACATCTTAACAGAGAAGCGTGGCTGGGGGTTGCGTGTCTTTCTGGCAGTGTTGTGCAGTCTCCCTCGCTGCCCACATTTCTGGATCTGAAAAAGTTCCACATGGGTGTTCATCAGTATGCGGATGATACCCAGCTCTACCTCTCTTTCAAATCAGAACCAGTGAAGGCCGTGAAGGTCCTGTGTGAGTGCCTGGAGGCGGTTGGAGGATGGATGGCGGCTAACAGATTGAGGTTGAATCCTGACAAGACAGAAGTACTGTTCTTGGGGGACAGGAGGAGGGCAGGTGTGGAGGATTCCCTGGTCCTGAATGGGGTAACTGTGCCCCTGAAGGACCAGGTGCGCAGCCTGGGAGTCATTTTGGACTCACAGCTGTCCATGGAAGCGCAGGTTAATTCTGTATCCAGGGCAGCTGTCTACCAGCTCCACCTGGTACGCAGGCTGAGACCCTACCTGCCCGCGGACTGTCTCACCAAAGTGGTGCATGCTCTGGTTATCTCCCGCTTGGACTACTGCAATGCGCTCTATGTGGGGCTGCCTTTGAAGGTGACCCGGAAACTGCAATTAATCCAAAATGCGGCAGCTAGACTGGTGACTGGGAGTGGCCGCCGAGACCACATAACACCGGTCCTGAGAGATCTGCATTGGCTCCCAGTACGTTTCCGAGCACAATTCAAAGTGTTGGTGCTGACCTTTAAAGCCCTAAACGGCCTCGGTCCTGTATACCTGAAGGAGCGTCTCCACCCCCATCATTCAGCCCGGACACTGAGATCCAGCGCCGAGGGCCTTCTGTCTGTTCCCTCACTGCGAGAAGCAAAACTACAGGGAACCAGGCAGAGGGCCTTCTCGGTAGTGGCGCCCGCCCTGTGGAACGCCCTCCCATCACAGGTCAGGGAAATAAACAACTACCTGACATTCAGAAAAAACCTGAAGGCAGCCCTTTTTAGGGAAGTTTTTAATGTTTGATATTGTTCTATTTGGTTTCTGTTGGAAGCCGCCCAGAGTGGCTGGGGAAATCCAGCCAGATGGGCGGGGTACAAATAATAAATATTATTATTATTATTATTATTATGAGGAATTACTAAATTACATCTTCTCCTTGGCTTAAATTCAAGTGTGGGGAGCCTGGGAGACTGAAGATTGAGTGCCTAAGAACATTGTGCTCACAAGGGATGGATGGATCTGTCAATTTTTTGTTATCTTGGGTTACCATTTTTCCAGTCTTAAATTCATTTCACCACATTTCAGCAGCAATTTGCAAATCTTAGCGGGGGGGGGGGGGAATCCTCATGGAAATTCATCAGCATCACAGCACAAATTTTTCTTAACACATTTTTGGATTTTGGCTAATGTACATATTTATGCAAGCAATTTCCCGTTCTAATGCATTTTTGCACATTCTGTTCACTAACATATTCATTTTTTTAGGAACATATCCCTCTAAAATATGCATTTTTACAAGTATTTTTTAGTTGGACAACTGCATCGCAAAATTCAGAGAAGTGCAAATTCTGGAGGGTGGCGGTGCTCTGGTTTGCAGAGTGTTTCAGAAAGTGTGAGTTAAATGCAAATGGAATTTAAATTCTCCCCCATCCCTCATGCACCCTGATTTTGTTTTTAAGGAGCATCCTTCCTCTTATCTTAAAATAAATATTTCTGCACTGATGGTTTTTTAAAGTAAAAGAACTTTAAAAAAATATATACAATTGACTGCCTGGACCATGTGGGGCAGTCTCTCACACTCCCCAAGCTTGCAAGAAAGCCCAGACAAGGACATGTGAGGTCTTAGGAACCACAGGTACCCAGGAAAGTGGCAGAATGCTATGTGCCAGAGGGATGGTTCATAGAATGGAAGGAAGGGCTCACGAAAGGAAGGAACGGCCCTTGAGCACCTCAACAGGAGGAAAATAAGTGCAACTAAAACCTCGCCTCCTTCCCACCCATGAGAATTTTGTGGAAACTTTCCGCCCTCTTTGAAAATTTTGGAACACAATTTCTTTTCTCATTAACTGACGGAGTCCAGCCGGAAGGGGGGGAAATGCAGATGAAATTATCGGCACGGCACTCATTGATTTCATAACTTCGCGTGAATTCCATTAGACAGCTGGACTCTGCAATGTCTGAGAAACTCCACACTTTGTCCCCAGCCACTGCTTCCCTTTCCCGAATTTTTCCTTTCTTTCTGAGAGTAAATGTCTGCCGTTCTGGCTCATTTCCTGAGCCCAGTCTGCTTCTGCCAAAATAACGTGAAGGTAAAACAATGCACTTTTTTATTTTTTTAAAAAAATGCATGCACGCACGCACGCACACACTGACACATGTATACACACAACAGGCAAAATGCAGCCCCAGCCTCCAAAATCACACACTATTGATTCTCTGGCTTAGCATAGATGTTACAGCACCAGCAGCAGCTTTAGCAAGGGGGGGGGGGAATAAGTGCTGCGTTGATTTAACATAATTGAGTTAAGACAGCTCAGCACATGGCAGAGAGAATTAGAAGTCATGTGCCATGCGCCGCCACATGTTACAAGAAGGGGCTGGTTTCCTGTCTCTTTGGGGAATCGGTTGTCTGTGCCGGAAGAAAAGAAAACTTGAGGGGATTATCGCATATGAGGATTCAAAGCCAGTTTGGAGTGCACAGAGATAAGGGCTGGAGATATCCCAGGCTGCCCTGCATGTGCTTCTTCCTTTCTCTCCTGTAGAAGCGCACATTCTCGCCATTCCCACCCCGTGTGCCAGCAACCCTGCGTGAAGGTGGTGGTGGTGGGGGGGTTTTCTTCCCACTGTCCTGCAGTCAAAGAGCACCATCTCTTGGTCCTTATCATGAGCTGCAGCCAGGCTCCGGAGCTGCTCTGATGAGTCTCTGAGACACTCTCCGCCCCGTTTTATATGAGCCAGCTTCCTTGCTTATTCCTTGACATGATTTCCCCGTAGAGTTCATGCTTGGGGTATGATAATATACCTTCGGTCTGCAAAGCATTAAGGGGAGGATATTGTCAGATATATGATCCAGCCAGGAATACAGCCCAGATGCATCTGTCGCTGGGAGAAGAACCTCTTCTTGCCCTGGAACATTTTTAACCTGCTTGGTCTTTATTGGTATCTATCAGCACCTTCAGAACGGCTTGGTTAATTTTGCTCCTTCTGACCTCCTTGACTTCCTGCAGCAACACCAACCTCTAGGTGGTCATGTCTTCCGAGTCAAGAGGAAAGCTGGTATACTGTGTGTGTGTGTGTGTGTGTGTGTGTGTGTGTGTGTGTGTGTGTATCTCCCCTTTCTGTTCATGTCTGTCTCCCACCCCCCACCCCACCACAACAACTTGGTGAGTGATTTTGCCTATGAATAAAAAGTCTTCTCCATTTCCTGCCCTTTCACTGTTTGAGAAAAGTATCTTCTGCTGATAAGATAAAAGCAATTACAGCCCGCCAGAGATGCAAGAAGATTCATCAGGAATGCAACAGCGGGACTGTGTTTAATAATTGTGGCATATAGTCCAAAAAGGCAAAGAGTAGCAAATGTGGCATACCCTCCAATAATTCTCTGATCAACAGAGGGATGTCTTATTATTATTATTATTATTATTATTATTATTCCCCACCCATCTTACTAGGCTGCCGTAGCCACTCTGGGTAGCTTCCAATATACAATATATAAAAACATAATAAAATATTAAACATTTTTTTAAAAAAACTTTCCTATCCTGGGCTGCCTTAATATGTCTGCTAAAGGTTGTATCTCCTTGGCTTGGGGGGGGAGGGGGTGTCACATAACTCCATACCCTCCAACATTTCACTGATGAAAATAGGGACATCCTAAGGAAAAGCGGGGCAATCTTGGATAATAATAATAATAATAATAATAATAATAATAATAATAATAATAATAATAATAATAATAATATTTTATTAGTACCCTGCCCATCTGGCTGGGTCCCCCCAGCCACTCTGGGCGGCCTCCAACAGATATTAAAATACATTTAAAATATCACAGGTTAAAAACTTCCCAAAACAGGGCTGCCTTCAGGTATTTTCTGAATGTCAGATAGTTATTTATCTCTTTGACCTCTGCTGGGAGGGTGTTCCACAGGGCGGGCGCCACTACCGAGAAGGCCCTCTGCTTGGTTCCCTGTACCTTTGCTTCTCACAGTGAGGGAACCGCCAGAAAGCCCTCGGCGCTGGATCTCAGTGTCTGGGCTGAACGATGGGTGTGGAGATGCTCCTTCAGGTATACTGGGCCGAGGCCGTTTAGGGCTTTAAAGGTCAGCACCAACACTTTGAATTGTGCTCGGAAACGTACTGGGAGCCAATGTTGCTCTCTCAGGACCGGTGTTATATGGTCCCGGCGGCCACTCCCAGTCACCAGTCTAGCTCAAATCAGAAACCGGAATAGCTTCTGTAAATCCATGAATGTTCCTGGAAAATAGGGACACTTGGAGGGTCTGGAGTAGAGCATTCCTACATTACAAGCATCAATGAGTTGGGCATCATGGTCCAGCGCAGAGGTGGGGTGGTGACCTCTGCTCAAGGGATGAATCTGGCTCCCAGGTCTCTTTCTGGCCCTCAAGACTCTCCCCAGGCCACACCTCTCATTGGTTCTGCTGGATACCCCAGGTAGCTTTTCCTGGCTGAGACGTTCCTTTGGACTTGGGCACTGCCTCTTGCTTGAGTGTGGATGGAGGATCAAGAGGGGTGGGTGTGTCGAAACCGCACCTGTCCACATTTCACCAGCCTTAGGCCGCGGCTTTGCATGCCGGTACAATGCAACAAACTGGTTCTGAGAATCGTAGAGGTGGAAGGGACCCCAAGGGTCATTTAGTCCAACCCCCTGCAATCCAATAATCTTACCTCCTTATTTGCTGGGATATCACTGTATGGGTTTGGGCTGAAAACACTTTTTATGAGCCTTCCGAAGGCATGTCCCCCCCCCCCTGCAAACATGCAGTTTTATACGCCTTCTAACTTCAAAGAACCCTGGAACTTGTAGTTGGTTGAGAGCACTGCTTGTTTTCCCTAGAAAATGAGAACTACATTTATGAGACGTCCCAGAGGGGAAAGGAATTGCCGTTAAAAGTGTTGGGGGAAATTTCTCAGCCTTTGCTTTCCTTGGACAATTTTTCTCTGTTTTCTTTCCTCTCCCGACACCTTAGATTTCGAGTCTGAATCCTGGCAGCAGAATCAAAATTTAGATTATTGTTCAGGGCCCTCTTGGGATTTCTTTAAAAATGTTTTCCCCACCCCTTTCTTCTTCTTCTTCTTCTTCTTCTTCTTCTTCTTCTTCTTCTTCTTCTTTGCCTTTAACAAGATATGTTAATGTCCTGGAATGCTCAAAAGAGCCAATCTGATAGAAATGCTTATGAAACTTTTTCCTTCTCTCCAGAGCAGCAATGAAAAACTATTTGCTCAATGGAAGTATGAGGGGAAGGAAGCAGCAGCAAGGCCTTCTGGGTAATGTAGTTGCTTGCTGTGGCCAGCTCCACTCTACCAGTCTGCAGTGCCACAGAGCAACCTTGATGTACCTGTATTGTGTTGGCGGGGAGGGTGAATCTGCCTATTTTTGTCTCTCTCCGTTTCCAATCTTAAACTCAGTTCGCTACATATCTGCACCAGTTTGTGATTTTTTTTTAAAGTCCTCATCAGAATTTTAGTATGCGTCTTTCCTAATGTACATATTTAAGGAATTCCCCCCCGATATAATATATTTTTGCACATTCTTTCTGCTATTCTATCCATTTGTATGCATACTTTCCCTAAAAATATGCACTTTTTAATATATTTTGGTTGGAGCACGGCATTGCAAAATTCAGAGATGTGTTATTTTTCTCTTTGAAAAATTATGCGTTTATTAATTTTTGAGATTGCAATTGTAAAAAATCAAGAAGATGTACAAATTAATCAAAGGGGGGGACATAGCCATAACCATGACAGTGACTGAGTGAAGTGCATAGGTTGCTTACATCATCTTCATTTGCCATATTGAGAAATAAATAGGGGGTAGTAGGTCATAATGTACATTAGAATGGAATCAGATCAAAAGCCATCAAGTGGGGAAATCAATTGGTTGGGGAAGGAGGCAGGCCAGGCCAGGCAATACTGTGTAGGAGAATCCTGTGCTTTTCAAGAGGTAGCTAGGTCACATATTGTTGCAGGCAGTGCTGACAGCTTTTTTCTAGAAGAAAATCACTGAGTGTGGGAAGTGCAAATTATGTAGGTTTGCATTAAAATCGGACTCCAACTGATTATATTTCCCATTACTAGTGGTGTTACATAGTTGTAGTGTTTTCCACGTAAATTTGACACAGTCCTGCACAGTCTGGGACTCGCCAAGCCAAATACCGACTCTCAACTCTGTAGGGGACCCAACAGGGGCTCAATAAACCAACGATGTTGATGGTGTTTTGGTTAATATTTCTCTCCTTATGGCTTCCGGCGGCTGACGCCATTATGGGTGGTCGTGGGTTGCTTCGGCTGCGAAGCACCCAGTTCATCCCGGGGGTCAGGAGCCCTGCAGCCGCATAGCGGGGCTCCGGTTGGGGTGCGGGAAGAGCGTCTCGCACCCTGGGCTCCCCGGTTGTGCCCGTTGTGGCTCCGAACCCTTCCCCCGCGCCCCCTGTAAAGGGGGAGTGGGGGTGAAGGGACGACGGAGCCGGGCTATAGGGGACATGCCCCAACCGGGATGGAAATGCGGCGGCAAAGCCTGTGATGAGCGTCTAAGTTCTACCTGTCATTAAGGAGCTGATAAGAACCCAGAGGCTGTGAGTAATTGTTTGACTCTTTGTATTCCTGGAATGCTCTGGGGGAAAGAAGAAAGGCAGCCCGCCTCCCTCCCTTCGAGCGGGGAAAGAGATTAACCCTTTAAGTGACTGCTGCTACAACAATCAATAGAAAGTACTTGGAATTTGAAAACTGAGTCTGTTGAGATCTCCCTTCGGGGGTTAACTGGGGAAAAAATATCTACGTTTGAAGTTTTGGTCTTTATACTCCGGCTTCGGAGAAATGGCGGCGACTTGGTTTGTCGTGGGAAAAAAACTGAAACAAAGGAAGGAAGAGACAGGAACTGAAATCTGATACTCACCCTCTCTCTTAAAATGCTGGACTTTGCGATTGCACTGGCATCGAACTCTGATTTAAGCGATGAGGAAATGCTCACTATTTTGCAGATGGAATTGCTTAATCGGAAACTACAGGTCTTGAGTGGAATTATTCATAAAAAGGATGTACTTTCCACAGAGGAGGCTTTTCAAAAGTTCTACACAATGGAATCAAGCTTTGGCAAAGAGCTGGGAGGGGCGCTTGGAGGATGGTTTGAAATGGCTGGGCGAACCCGGGACATGGAATTAAGATTTTTACAAGAAGAAGGAGGAAAAGAATCGGGGGAGCCCAGAATGGAGATGAGGAACGCCCTGAGGCTCGATGCTGGGTTTGTTGTGAATGCTGCCTGGATCTGTGGACACTTAGAGGAAGACAATGAGAGATTTGGCTGTGGAGAAAGACAGAAAAAGACAATGGATAGAGGGGGAGTGGGTTGAAGTATTAAATGTATAATCTAAATGGTCTGCCATGGTATCTGAAATCGGAGTGTGAAGTCTGTTAATTACAAGTTTATTTTAAATAAGCAAGTAGATATTGAATTTTAAGTTAAAAGCAGCATGATAAAGGACAGAAGAAATAAGTTTAGCTATAAGAATATTTGGTTATGATTTAGGTTATAATGCAAAGATTGAGATAAGTATGTTTCTTTTTTTTTAGTAAAGTTAAATCTTTTTATAGAGAAAAGTTGTTAAGGAAATAGTATATTGAATTAAAATCGAAGGTGAAAAGGCGGGGGAAGTCAAACGTCAAGATTCAGAACTAGAATTTTTTTTTGTGTGCAAGGTATATAAACAAGAAGAAGAATCCTGACTTTATGTGTATTTGTATTTGTTTTTGTATTTGTAGGTGTGGGGTTGGGTTTGTGTTATATTATGAAAATGCTAATAAAATTTTGTTTAAAAAAAAAATATTTCTCTCCTTAAGATCACAAAGGACTACCAAGTACTGGGCCCGCCATATCCCAATTATGAAGGCCCAGTTTAATGCCTTGGTTGCGCAGAGCTTCATACGTAAACTGGGACCCAACTAGCTACAGTTCCCAGAATTCTGTGGGAGAAGCCATGTCTGCTTACAGGGGTATCAGAGTGCTTTAAATTCAGGGTGTGAATGCGGCCATTGCCAAAGCAATTCAGTTTGATGAAACAGGCAGCTGTCCTAGTCAGGGCTGGCCCCTGAGGACATCCACAAAATGGCTGCTGCCTCCCACACCGGGGGGAAAAGGAATGAGTGAAGATCTGCATTAGGAACAAGAGTGGAATAAAGACCTACATCAGAAACAAGTTTAGGAAGAGACCAGCAGTGATTCCTATTTGCTCAGAGGCTGCACTGGGGGGGTGGGCTGCCAAGGCAGTGAAGGATCCGGCCTCCGAGGAACACACCACAACCGTTGCTGTCACCGTGGGAGCAGCAATGGGCGATGCATTCCTTGGAGGCCAGATCTGCTGCCCTTGTGAATCCTACCGCCCAAGGCAGTCGCCTCACTTTGCCTCATGCGTGATACAGCCGTGGTCCTAGTTGCTGCCCCCTAGTGGTGAGACACATGGGCTAGCAGCTGGAGTGATTTTCCTCTGAGGCAGAAAGGCTACAATGAATGAAAATCCGGCTGGCATTTGACTAGTCAACATCTGCCTCCACTGCTTCCAGTTCCTTCTGACGCCTAGGTGGAATCTAGGCACATATAAAATTAAAAAAACGCTGCAAAGATGCTTTTATTTAAAGTATTTTGAAAAATACATTGAATTTGCCATCAGCTCACCATCGCCATCTAGTGTCACATTTGTATAATGCACTTAAAGCGCACTTAAAACATCATATTTGCAGTTGTATAGCTGAGTCCCTAGTTCCTGGCTCTGCAACTTACAGTGACCTTGAGCATATCCCAGAATCCTTTGCAACATGCACAAGATCCATGGCAGATGGAGCTACTTTGACAGATACGCTGGTGTGGAAAGAGGTTTCTAGGGGTTGGAAATCTGAAACCACTGTTCCCTGTGCCACCAAACGTTGCCACAACTAGCAGGATGTCTATGGGGCAGACCTGTTCCCCTTCAGTGCCCTCTCAGCCCCTGTGAAATGCAAGGGGCAACCTTCCTCTTGGCTCCGAGCTAGAGCGGCATCGCCAACTATAAAACTCTCCCACACACACACAAACACCCTTTGAAAACTAACTAGATGTGACCGGGGGCAAATGAGGAACATATTTTAATAATTCGAGACTGGGAGCGGGGAGCAGGGGGCGGGGGGGGCGCAGCTTCTCCCACTCCCCATCTTTCCCTTCAGCTGAGAGCAGGAAATTTTCCTAACAGCCGGCCTGAGGCACTTGGAATCAATTAGAGGCGAGGAAACTCTGCCAAGTTCCAGGCACGGTTTGCGGTGGGAAAAGCCTGCGTGTGAGTGCCTGTGTGCATGGAGGTCACTTCCTTCCACTTTCTATTTTGGACTCTTGGAAGCACGTCTGGAAGGCGTTGGGATTTGCCCATTGGGAAGGGAAACAAGCGCACAGGTTACGGCCAGGCATCTCGGGCACAGCAGCTGGAGCTGGAGGGGCGGGCGGATGAGGAATTAGCTTTCCATGGTGCTTACAATTTCTTGACTTGCACATGAGTACCGTGGTTTCTGTCGGGAGCCCAGAAAGGCCTTATTGGCTGGAGTCAGACCTGTGTTGACTTGAGCAGTTTCTCCTCCTTCTGCATCTCTCTCTCTCTCTCTCGATGTGTGTGTGTGTGTGTGTGTATGTGCAGCTGGCTTTTTGCTTCCCATCTTGTGGCTTCCTGCAGGTGGGAAAATGATGCCGGCAAGTAGATTTCCCTCCACAGAGATCTCATTTCTGCTTCTCATCACTGGAGGGTTTCAGAAGGAAGCCAGAAAAGGCCAAAAGGCCTGGTACACGGACTCCTTGCCATGTGTGCAGGGGAACAGCCTCTGCTAGATGAAACTAGGTAACATAAAGCCACCAGGATCTACCACCAGGGCACAGGTGCAATGAGCTTGGGCAGGGAGGATAAATCTGATCATTTCAATTTCTGTCTGTGTATAATTTTTTCCAGTTTTTCAGGTTTCGTTTGCCACATTTCCTCAAATGTTTGCAGAGTCCTCATGAAATTTCACCCGCATTTTATCGCAAATTTCTTTGAATATACACTATTGCACTGTGCACACTCTGTTCGAGCCATTTCCCTCTAACATATTGCATTTTTGTATGCTGTTTTCATTAATATATGCATTTTCATACTTATTAGTAGGTGCATACTCATATATGCCTTTTCGCTAGTGCACACTTTTTTTGTCCACATGTTTTGGCTAGAGAACTTCATCGCAGTATTTGAAGAACTGCACATTCCTGAGGGTGACCGGGTCTCAGGTCACATAATTTCTAGCAGTGCAAGCTGGGTAGGTTTTCTCCCCCATCTTTCCTACTGAAAAGCCATGTGCTGCAATGGCAATGGCTTTTGAGAACTATCTAATTAGTGGTCAAGCTGAAAGAATTTGGTCTGGAGGATACAGTTCTGCTGGTCCTAAGGGGTACCATGAGAATTTGGGGAAAGGGAGTGATCACCTATGTATGCATTTCGATTTCTGGTGAGTAGAATGCAGGTGGCCACATCAAACCAGCCATCTGTTCTGCAAGAAGTTGCATTGAGTCCCTCTGTTGCTCAACATTAAAATGCCACCATCTGCTGACATCAGAGCCCTTGCACCAGAAGACCAAGAACGCTGGACACAGTAAAGTGAAGATGATTTTGATATGGATGGGGTGGCTCTTCCACCCCAAAAAGGCCCATCAGAATTAACTTTGAGTATTTTGTTTAAACTGTTGCACGCCACCCTAACCTCTGATTCCAGGGGAATCGGGAGTGCTTACTCAAGGTCTGTGTTTCCTTTTGGGAATGAGGCACAGCGGAGACTACAGTGTCTTTATGATACAGTATATGATTTATTTACACTACAGTTCCCATCATCCCTGACCACTGGTCCTGCTAGCTAGGGATGATGGGAGTTGTAGTCCAGCAACAGCTGGAGAACCATGTTTGGGAAACCCAGGTCTAGATGGAAGGAGTGCCCAGCATTACACTCCAAGAAGGTCTATTGTTTCTCTCACAGGCACAGCAACAGCTCTCTTGTCGTTCCCATGGCTGCCATGTTGGCTCCAAAACAGACGCGCTGGGGGGGCGTGGCTGAGGGGTCTTCAATCCCCGCCAAAAAAATTAAGGAGGGGGCTGGGCTCTCACAAAATCCTGTGATCCCACTCCACCTCCTCCTGCCCGATATCGTGCAGGGAGGAGGAGGCTGAGCCCCATTCCCCACCCAATGCATGAATGCCAGCATCGAGACGGCGGGACATCTATGAGTCACACACTAGGTGAGGACAAGACACGTGATGTGTAACATGTGTCACATGATGCACCCCCGCAATGTGGGGGGCAAGTCGGCGCCCTTGATCCAAAAACTTCCAGCGATCATTCTGCTTTGCCCCCCATCCCACCCTTCCCTGCTTGCAAAAAAATGCAACTATTTTTCCTTCCGCCTGCCTCATCGGCCACTGCAATTCTGCCTCTCCCTCCTGAAACTCTGGCCTTTTGTCTCTGCTATATCTCTCCTCAGGGAGAAGCTTTCCCCGTTTGCTGTCCAACCCAGAGTGTCTCTGTCAAAGGCCTTTTTCCTGGGTCACCCAACATTTCTTGGTGCTGTTTTAATGGTTCATCTCTCCAGGCAATTACTACATCAAGATGCCAGTCCACCTTGTTTCTTTTAAACGTGGCTTATATTTTAACATGCTAAATTCAATATCTGGCACCCCAGAATTAGAAAGTGGGGGGGGGGTCCAGAATTAGAAAGGGAGCCCAGGCACCTCACAAACTTGTAACAAAATATTTTTTCCCCTCCCAGTTCAAGGGGGCTAAAGGTTCCTTCTAAGTGCAGAGAATCCAAAACCTCATGTAGCAGCTGCATTTACTAGCCTGACAGTTAATACTTTTGACAGGAGAAAGGCCATCTGGGTTTAAAAAGCACAGAGAGGGGTTTTTGAGGCAGATTGGAAGAAAATGATTTCGCATAGTGGCCTAGGTTTATGTAAAAAAAAAAATCAAACTGAAAAATACTCAAAAGGTCAGGGCTTCAGTCCACCAGGGAATGCGGTTATGAATGAGCCCAGCTCTTAAAGCAACACAGCCAGAGCAATTTAGAATAACCCAAAGCATTCTGTGAGGAGAACTCAGTTGACCCATCAGGCAGAATTGCTATTAATAACGCGCCAGATGATAAACAGTGTCCAGGAGAACTGGAGCAGACGGTCCCCAAGGAAAACATGAGAGACGTTATTACTACGCTGACAAAAGGAGAACACGTTTAAAAAAGGAGAAATGGAAGCCACTGCTGTGGAAAAACTATAGTGATGTATAGGATCATCTCAAAGCATAGGCTGCTCTTGAAAAAGGAGGGTGGACAAGGAACAAGAGTTCGCTGGAAAGAGGGATTGATTCTTGAACCACTCTGGCAACTGTAGTTCTGGGAGGGGAATGGGGGGGGGTTTCCTAAGAACCCTCAGCATCCTTCACAAACTACAGTTCCCAGGATTCTTTTGGGGGGATCCATTATTGTTTGAAGTGGTATGATGCTAGAGAACCAGTTTGGTGTAGGGTATCTGGGAGACCAAGGTTTAAATCCCCACTTGGGATTTAAGCTCAACCTACCTCGCAGGGTTGTTGTAGGGATTGCATGAGGAGTGTAAGAACCTTGTATGCCACCTTTGAGCTCCTTGGAGGAAAAAGTGGGGTATTAATGCAATAAATAAATAAATAAATGTATAAATAAATGGATATATTGCACATTTTAAAGTGTTACGTCTTTCTTTATGTGCGAGCAATGCCAGGAACAAATACATGGAAACATAAGCAGACCAAGCTGAACCATCTGTCTAGTTCTGTTCATTTTGCAAAGGGGATTCACACACATGCCAGAAATGTAGGTTTGGGCAACTGAAATGGATTAAAGCATTATTTTACCCTGGCACAATAAATCCACTTTTTTGAGATTAGGAAAGGGAAATGGAAATGCACGGAGGAGTATCGGGTGAAGGGATGATTAATGAGAAGATGTTGAATCACAGCACAAGGGAATCAGGGCGAAAGCTTGTTGTCACATCACCTTCCCTGCAAACAAATCAGAACCAACGCTCAAGAAAGTCCAAGCATTGTCTAACTTCTGGAAGCTTTATGCAGGAGCAAGTCAGGGTGAATGTTCCATAAAAAAAATCATCTAGTGGCATCTTGTGCTCATGTGCACTCAGGTTGGCAGCTGAACACACTCCTGGCCCCAAGATCTTTCCTGCTCGGAGAATAGAGCAACTTCTGAGAATACAGAGATTTTGTGGGTCCCTTTAATGCAGGGGTAGGCAACCTAAGGCCCATGGGCCAGATGTGGCCCAATCGCCTTCTCAATCCGGCCTGCGGACGTTCCAGGGATCATCGTGTTTTTACATGAGTAGAATGTGTCCTTTTATTTAAAATGCATCTCTGGGTTATTTGTGGGGCATAGAAATTTGTTCATATTTTTTTCAAAAATATAGTCTGGCCCACCACATGGTCTGAGGGACGGTGGACCAGCCCACAGCTGAAAAAGTTTGCTGACCCCTGCTGTAATGTCTATTTTTGGAAAGCCTCTGCTTTGTGATTTTCATACGTAAAACAATTTTATATAGATTGTGTCTTTATCTTATGCTTTCCCTCTGGGCTCACAGGCAATGGGGTTATGACCATGTAAAAAGAAAAGGGGAGGGAGGGAGGGAGAGACTCCACCTTTAATGCCTGATATTATATCATCTTTGCTCAAAGTCCACATCCTGTTGTCCTTTAAAAAAAAATCATTGCACACACACACCCCTTCTCAAGCTTTTTCTCTCTCTCCCCATCCCAGTTACTTGTAAAACTGTTCCAACCAATAACCCGCATCAGCAGGAATACACGGAGCAACATCTTGGATTAGTTAGGCACTTTTCGGATGAGCTCAAAGTCATATTTCACTTGCTTCTCCAAGTCATAAGGTTTTGAGCTTGTCACATTTCCTGCCATGAAAAGCAGCAACCACGTTTTATTCATTATCTGTCCTCCTCTGCGAAAAGAAGCACCTGCAAAGCATCTCAGAGCCAGGCTGCCTCAGCCAGCCTTCATTCGCTTTGACACTTTCTCCCTCGCTTATATCAGGAAGTGGAACTCAGAACATCAGACATGGCTGCTCTGAATTGCGGTGGGATCATCACCTTGTAAGCATTCAGCCTCCTAAGTCCTAACATGAGCTGGGAAAACACACACACACACACACACACACACACCCTGCTGCCTCTCATTCTCTCTCCTCTACTAACCTTCAGCCTCCGTCCTTGCAACTGCTCAGGTTCCTCCCAGCTCTGGTCTTGGTGATGATCAATTATTTGTCAGAACGAGTCAGCACAAGTCAGCTCAAACTGTGCTCTGAGGAATACAGAGAGTCCTCAAAGAGAAGACCAGTAAACCCAGCAGCGGATGGCATGGTAAGGCGACTGTGCCAACCTGACCTCCCAACAGCTAAGTCACTGCTACATACCTGAAGGAAGAGAGGCAGGGGTGAGGCAACAGGGGGGCTTCTGCTAGTGTGTTTGTGCCATGCCAACCTCCCCACCACCTTGCACCTCCCTCCGTCCTGGTAAGAAGCAGCAACTCAGCTGCTGGGAGGTCAGGTAAGTGCTGCTTCTCCACCATGCCATGGGTAAACCATAAATTTGTTGTTGTTGTTCAGTCGTGTCCGACTCTTCGTGACCCCATGGACTAGAGCACACAAGGCACGCCTATCCTTCACTGCCTCTCGCAGTTTGGCCAAACTCATGTTAGTAGCTTCAAGAACACTGTCCAACCATCTCATCCTCTGTCGTCCCCTTCTCCTTGTGCCCTCCATCTTTCCCAACATCAGAGTCTTTTCTAGGGAGTCTTCTCTTCTCATGAGGTGGCCAAAGTACTGGAGCCTCAACTTCAGGATCTGTCCTTCTAGTGAGCACTCAGGGCTGATTTCTTTAAGAATGGATAGGTTTGATCTTCTTGCAATTCATGGGACTCTCAAGTCTCCTCCAGCACCATAATTCAAAAGCATCAATTCTTCGGTGATCAGCCTTCTTGATGGTCCAGCTCTCACTTCCGTACATTACTACTGGGAAAACCATAGCTTTAACTATACGGACCTTTGTCGGCAAGGTGATGTCTTTGCTTTTTAAGATGCTGTCTAGGTTTGTCATTGCTTTTCTCCCAAGATGCAGGCGTCTTCTAATTTCGTGACTGCTGTCACCATCTGCAGTGATCATGGAACCCAAGAAAGTGAAATCTCTCACTGCCTCCATTTCTTCCCCTTCTTTTTTCCAGGAGGTGATGGGACCAGTGGCCATGATCTTAGGTTTTTTGATGTTGAGCTTCAGACCATATTTTGCGCTCTCCTCTTTCACCCTCATTAAAAGGTTCTTTAATTCCTCCTCACTTTCTGGCATCAAGGTTGTATCATCGGCATATCTGAGGTTGTTGATATTTTTTCCGACAATCTTAATTTAAAACCATAAATGATTCGAAACAAAACTAACTGAAGGATCACATTCTCCCTTATATACCTGCCTGGACTTGAGGTCTTCTTTGGAGGGCCTTCTCTGAGTTGCCTCATCAAGGAAGTGTGTTGGGTGGCTACCAGTGGATCTTTAAGGTGATGGTGCCCCACTTACCTCAAGAGGCTCACCCGACCCCTAAATGGTGGTATTTTGCATTCTAGGTGAAGAAATTCTCATTTGCCAAGCCCTATCATTGTAGCAAAACTTTGCTCCAGCTGATCGTGGGCAGCTACACGTCCTTGACAGCTGTGCTCAGCAATCCAGTCTAAACAGGACAGTGAATGTGCAGCAATGCACACACCTATAACCCTAGTCCTTTGCTGTTAATTGCTAAAAGTCTGCTGCTGCCTTGCTAACTGCAAACTCTGTTTGCTTGACTGTAACTTAGTGACTTAGTGATCGTAATGAAGATTGCGTTTTAACCAAAATCTAAAGCAACGAATGTGAGCTTCATGGCCAAGTGTGGGGAGATATGAACGCTAGTCTCCCAGGTCCTAGTGCAACACTCTAACCACTATACCACACTGACTCCTAAAGCTGAAAAGACAGGGTTTTAGAGGAATACAGTGGTACCTTGGGTTAAGAACTTAATTCGTTCTGGAGGTCCGTTCTTAACCTGAAACTGTTCTTAACCTGAAGCACCACTTTAGCTAATGGGACCTCCCACTGCCGCTGCACCACCAGAGCACAATTTCTGTTCTTATCCTGAAGCAAAGTTCTTAACCTGAAGCGTTATTTCTGGGTTAGCAGAGTCTGTAACCTGAAGCGTATTTATCCTGAGGTACCACTGTACTACATTCTACAGCAGAGGCAGAGCATAACCGTGATGAATAGCAGTCAATGACAATGTTTTTGCTAAAACTTGGAAAATTAATAAAAACAATTTGGCCAAAAGAAGTAGTCAGTGACAGTGTTATCCTCCCATAATTTGCCCAAACCTGTTTTATTGCCATCCAAGTTACCCTTGTGGGAGCAAATACCAAGAAGAAGCTAAATTTATAAGAGTTGCAAGAGAGGCCCAAGTCCTTCATTTAGCAAAGGCTAGCAGGCCAAGCAACCTTCAGCTTTTGGCTCCTCCCCTTGTTGCTCCTAACCTGCCCATCCGCCATGGGCTTCCTTTCCTCCTCCATCTTCAAAGAGAACTTCCAATCCAGAATGCTATGTGCCAACTCAGCAGCCGGCCTCTGATTAAAGATGTCTCTCAGGGACCATTACAAGCCTTCGTTCTTAACCCTTCTCCACCCTCAGATTCCAGGCCTCCCTGCCTTTTCCTGTTATTGTGAGGCCAGCACCAGATAAGATTACATCTGTCCCCCTTCAAAACTATGTATGTGTGTGCATTGTAGATATATATTGGGCTTTATTGTTCTTCAAAGGGATTTGCAAGACAAGAGCATGATCTCAGCCCTTGCTGAGGAAAAGCTACAAATTACAGGAACAAATAAATAGTGCCTGGGACTGGAAGGCCCATAACTGTGCCCCATAACTGAAAGGCATGAGGAGATAAACTTTGGGTCTTTCTTCAGCTTGGTCCACTCTCACACACCACCACATTGGACCAGAGATCTGCAGGCAGCCTGGTCCCTATTTGATCTACAGCGTCTTTTGATTCCAGTGAGGCCAAAAGTTTATGGCGACTCGTCCTGGGGTTCCATTAAGTTGCATTTCCCTGTAAGGGGAAAGTGTGTCTGAGTTTAGAAAACACCTCCAAGAGGATGGAGGTGCTTTGGGTTTTCAATACAATATTGTTAATTTTCAGTGCTATGTTTCTAGAAAAGGAGGTGCCGGGAGTCACCATGAATGCCTCCCTCATTCTCTTAGGATGGCAATGGAGCACACCTGAGAGGTGCCGGAACTGAGTTCCAGGAAGTTCCGGCTTTAAAAAAATGCCCAAGCAAGCACATAAATAAAACACTAAATATGAAAACAGTTGGAAACATTCTCTCGTCCGGTGATCTCAGGGTTGCTGGGAACAGTGCCACTGTTGAGCCACCAAATGCATGAGTAAATAGGAATGTATTCACATTCTTCCTGAAAGTGAGTAATGATGGAGACAGACACCCCTCACCAAGGGAGGGCATTCCACAAGCAGAGAACCACCACTGAAAAGGCCCTGTCATGGGTCAATATCAACCTGGCACCCTCCGGAGATGGCATAACCTTACCTGCTGGTAGTGGGGTCTGAGATGGTTGATACTGGGAAATCTGTTCTTTTATATCCCTGGGTTCCAAGCTGTTTAGGACTTGATACACTGGTACTGAGACTTCGAATTGTCCCGATAGCTCACTGGCAGCCATGCAGTGCTTTTAGGATCAATGACCCATGGTCCCAGTGGACTGCCCCCTTACAACTCAATCAGCTGCATCCCGCACTAACTCCAGCCCCCAGACTGTCTTCAAGGGTAGGCTGACTGACAGCACCTTGCAGTAGTCCAGATAGGAGCTCACCAACCCATGAAATCTGCCAGTCGGTGAGCACCTGATACAGATACAAGAATGTATCCAACAATCTCACTGTGCAAGTGGGATTACTTTCGCTCGTGTAACTGGACTTCCCCTCCATCTACTCATCCTGCGGGTCCTCAAATCTGAGCAGAAAGCATATTCCACCGGTGCAATGACTCTGTCGTATTCAACACATAGCTTTTGAACTCCACACACACATCCATGAACCACTTGACATGCCAACTGTTGTGTGCGATGTCATTTTGGATCGGAAATACTAAATCCTCCCTCAGGAAAAACTCCCCTTTAGTTCAATTCTACCCTGTCACTTCCTGGTCCCTTCAAACTCCTAAGTGGATAGCATCAGTTGCCAAGTTGCAATGTGGAACAGTGGCTTCAGTTGCACAATTGCATCAGTTGCGTAGACCCCATGCGTCAACAGACAACTCTGGGGCTTAGGCTCACCCACCCCCTCTGCCATGGATGGCCATCCATCTCCCAGGTAGTGCTGAAGCTGCAACTAACAGGACACTATACCTTATCCATCTGTTAAGGGATTGGCTCTTAGCAGTTGCAATTTCCTAGCATTTTGGAGCTTAAGTGAATATGGAAAGTCCTGGACACAACGAAGAAAGCCCTTGTTTTTATATATGTTTTTGTTAATTCACTTCTGGATGCCTCTGGGAAGCAATTCTTACATGAAATAAATCAGTCTCGAACTGAAAGGTACATCCTCTCCAGCAATTCTGATTCCAATTATATTTTCCATTATTTCCATGGACCCTGGTTTTAGTGGCCCCTTCTTCTAAATTGCAGACTATTGGCAATCCTTTATTTTTCCCACCCGCATGCCTAAGGCCAAAGTAGGGAAGAGTTCTCCCAAGATTCTGAAACCGCCCCCCCACAAAAAAAACACTTCCAAAGCCAGTTTGTCCCTCATCACCTACAATCCTAATTAATACACTGATTGAGAGGCTTCTTGGATCCTTCTGCCCATCTTCTCAGCTCAGCCAATCACAATAATCACAACCAACAGGTCCCGCCCCTGTCTGCAACATCTGTCTCCCACAGAAATGACTTTGGGGGGGTTCTTTTTCACACACACACACACACTCACACACACACACACACACACACACACACACACACCTTTTAACTCTGTAAGAAGCCATGGAGAGGGAGTGTGCACAAAGATTTATAATGTGGGGTGAGATACTCATAACCTTCTGTGTCAATCAACCCATCCAAAGCCAATCAGAACCATGTGTTCGTCCTGTGTGTGTTCCATTCTCATACTGTTTCAGAAAGTGTGAATTGGATAGATTCCACTTTAGAAGCAAACTGAATTGAATCTCTGGACTTCTTTACCCTCCCTCCTCTCCAGCGATGGTGGAGCAGAAGGATGGAGGGGCGGAACCCCAACGAGCATTGTTGCACATGTAAGCACCCAAACAAATGGGAGAGTCCAAGCCAAATTAGGGTTTTCCAACTACCACTGATGTATTTTAGTTGGATGAGGAAGGGTGGGGGGGGGGGCGGTGTGTGCATTTCCTTTTATATTGTTGGTGGAGAAACACTTCTGTAATCTTCGCCACAGCATTTAGCATTTACTTTTGCTGCAGGAGCTGGGACAAATCTCGCAGGGGCGAATGATGAGTGAGAAAGGCTGAGCTGGGGAGTTCAAGGATCCAGCACGCAAAGCGACCGCTGGGATATATATATTTTGGTATTTCACTTGCTGTTTTGAAACGCAAGAAAGTCACAGACCTGTGGGGAGCAAAAACCCCTTCCCTCCTAACAACCATCCGGAGCCATTTCCACCTCTGCTTGCCGTCCCTTTGGAGTGAGACGGCTGCTCAGTCAACATCTAATATCCCCCAGAGCCAACTTCAAGCCCGATAGCCTTCAGTAGGCTAATTTTTCAAAGCGGTAAGCTGATATTTCTGTATAAAAAGCACATCTGCAGGGTAACTGCCATTAAGTGTTGGTGAATTATGGTCCCAGCTTATGGATCACTTGAGCTTTAATGCTACAAGCACCTTAATGCTTTCCCCCGCTTTTCTTTCTTAACAAAGTTTTGACTAATTGCTTCCATATGATTGGCTTTAAAAAAAAAAAAATCCAAATGTTAGTGCTCCGGCCCACACAAGCCTGTGAATAATGAGCCATGAAATTGTAGCTTTTTGATTGGCCTTGATTTAGTGAACAAACGCCGGGTGTCTCTTCACGTTTCCTTTGCATCTAGGCAGCCTTTGGGTCACGTCTCTGAAAGCACCACTTCCTCGTGAGAATGTACCCCACACTTGCAGCAATCTGACACAGGGCTATGGAGAAGGGGCTTGGCTAGCAATTAGCCCAAAGGAGGAGGATGCAGCCGCCTTTGGGACTTGCATTTACAAGATCTGGGCTTTCTAGCTTACAGAAAAGGCAAGTAAGAGGGGATGTGACAGAAGTGCATGAAAGGATGCTGAGCACGGAGAAAGAAGGTAGTTTCCCCCCCCTCCCTTTCACACATTAGAACTCATGGACATCCAATAAAGCTGAATGTTGGAAGATTCAGGACAGACAAAATACCGTATTTTTCCGCTCCATAGGGCGCACCGGACCATAGGACGCACCTCGTTTTAGAGGAGGAAACAAGGTAAAAAATATTTTTTCCTGGTTTTCCTCCTCTAAAAGCCCTGTTTTTTTGAGGATCAGCTAAAAGTTTTGCAGCTTTTTTGCAAAGGGAAAAGCCCTGTTTTTTTGAGGATCAGCTAAAAGTTTTGCAGCTTTTTTTGCAAAGGAAGAAAAGCAAAGCTCCTTTTGCAAAGGGGGAAAAGCAAAGAGGAAAAGCCCCGTTTTTATGGGGTTCAACTCACATTTCTGCAGCTTCTAAAGGAAAGGGAGCCTTTTCTAGTTTCCAGACAGATAATCTAATCAGCCAGTCACATGTTGCTGGGGAAACAAACAACCTCCCTCTGCAGCACATTCAACAATGGAGGGGAAAAGTGTGTCTTATGGAGCGAAAAATACGGTAATCCCTTCATACAGTGCATAGTTAAACTATGGAACTCTCTCCCACAGGGGGCAGTGGTGGCCACCAACTTGGATGGCTTTAAAGGAGGATTGGGCAAATTCAAGGAGGAGGAGAGGGCTATTGATGGCTACTAGCCAGGATGGCTACGCTCTGCCTCTAGTCGGAGGCAGCAGTGCTGTTGAACGCCAGTTGTTGGAAAACTGCATGAAGGGAAAGCACTGTTGCACTCAGGTCCTGTTTGTGGGTTTCCCATTGGGGGCATCTGTTTGGCCACTGTGTGGACAGGATGCTGGACTAGATGGGCCATTGGCCTGATCCAGCAGGCTCTTGATTATGCTCTTACATACAGTATGCTGAGATCCACCCTCAGGTGGCATGAAAGGCAAGCACACCCTAGAAAGTGAAAATCACTCGACCACAGATGTACACCACAGGGGAGGAACTGTAGGAATGATGAGACGGTCTTTCCTAAATTCCTGATCTTCTCGTTGAGGAATGCTTAATAATTGTGGAAGGAACTGCACAGTATCCTGGAGCCCATTTTCAAAAGCACTGCTTAGTCTTTGGTAATTCCTCCCCCTCGTTCCAGGCCCTGCAAAGTTGTAAAAATTCTTGTCCTTCTTAGCAGGCTTCCTTGACTGTATCCTGTTTTGGTTTCTTAGGCCAAGTGAGCCTAGTCAATCATTTTCACCTTCTTTGTACAGCAAAGGACGCCACCGTGAGGTATTAACTTTGGCCCTTAGGTGCACATATAATATTTTTATCAGATAGGTGTGCCACAGGAACCAAGAAAGTTACGTAACAATATCCACCGATTCATATGGCTTCTGAGTGCAGGAATATCAGACCTCACAAGTGGAATGTGGTCTGAACGCAAAGCAGGATCTGGGCTTTCCCCCAACAGATAGTCTTACACTTCCACTGAATGAATGGCTGCCTGCATAATCTCCAGAGAAAATCCCAGGGTCTTAACAGCATATCTTGCTACTTATTTGTGTTGGCTCGACTTAGGGGTTCAACTCGCAATGCAGTTTAACAAGATAAGGGGCATTTCACACATTCACTGGGGGGGGGGGGCGGTTCCTACCTTTCTAGTGACCTTTTCTCATTTCCCACAGGCATAAAATAGGTCACCATATACGTAGCTGAATCCTACAACGTGTGCCCCAATGATCACACCACCTTAAAGCTTTATTTGTGAAGCACTGCTCAATGTACCCGACATGGGAGCCAATGTCAATAAAATATGGAGGGGGAGGTAAGCCCCACCCCCAAATAATCAATCACACAATACATAACGCACACACACCATTTGAATGGCAATGCCTGTCAACTTTGGGGGCCCAGCCCCCTCTAATATTTTATTGGGGGGCCAAAGGGACCTTGGCCCCTAGGAATTGGCCCCTACAGCACCCTAATAGACCAGCTTCCATTGCCCTGGAGGATCCCACCCAAGAAATCTAGTGCCGTTGAGAGTAGATGTTAACAGGCCAGAGGTGGACAAAGAGTCTTGCCTGCTTTAAGTTAGCTTCTCATGTCCCTAAGCGACACATATCAGGCATATGTGAACTAGCCTTCCTTCCCACTCTTCTTCATTTTGCTTATATATTCCACCACAGAGTCCCATCTTTAAAAGAAGCTCTGGGCCTGGTTCAAATTAAGCCCTACGTACAGAGAAATGCAAGTTCTTCGTCGCAGAGCCGAGGCATTGATCTTGAAGGACCTTAGCTGCTGACAGGCCACGGATGCAGAAGAATATGAGGTCGGGCGGCTGCAGACCTTGTTTTATCAAACTCCCGAAGGACAGCGGTGCATCAACATGCCGCTCGCATTACATCACGCTTTTCTCATGGCTATGGAACTATAGGTTTCCTTCTTGAACATTTCTCCTCTGCCACCGTGAAACCCGATTCTCGTTTTGCAGCCCGATGTGGCCAGTTCGCCTCTTGTGCAAACACACTGAAACATTTAACAAGGACCTGGCTTGTGACCCGCTCTGACCCTCTGGGCTTTGACATGCGCCCTCCTGCCTGCTATAGCATGCTCTGCTCCTGCTGCACCCTCTTTCCCTGCTCCACTGCTCCAAACCACAGCACTAATGAGGGAGATATTTATGACGGAGAAAACGGCACAATAAATATTGCACCTTATAATGTGTCTGCAGCCAGTCGTATTCATTTTGGAGATATGAATGCAGCTGTATAGAAATAAATAAACAGTTGTTTCTTGTTTGATTTGTTAAGGAACTTTGACTAGCTGTAAGTAAAAAAGGGGGGGGAGAGAGATACCAACCTTTCACATATAGTGGTACCTTGGTTCCCAAATAAATTGGCTCCTGAATGCCGCAAACCCAGAGGTGTTCTGGCTTGCAAACATTTTTTGGAAGCCAGATGTCTGTTTCGGCTTCCGCCATTGTTTGCGGGGCCAATCAAAAGCCGTGCCTTGGTTTGTGAACGTTTTGGATGTCGAACGGACTTCCAGAACAGATTGAGTTCGAGAACCAAGGTACCACTGTATTACAACAGATACAGTTTGCCAACAATGTATATTGCCGAAATCTTCAGAGTATGCAGTTTGATTTTTTTGTGTGAAAATCCCAGGGCAGGGGTGGTGGCGGCAGGGGGCGGCAGGCAGGTGGCAAGTGATGGCAGGCAGGTTTTTGTTTTTTTAAGCTTTGCATTGTGCATACAAACTGTAGCAAAGGCAACAAGTGCAACTGCAGGTGTAACATTTCATTAGCAACAATGGTGCATCTTTGAACCATCTCATCCCCCCACCCCCAATTTGGACAATCGAGAAAACGAAAGGGAGGTGTGTGAATGCTCGGGTCAATCTTGAGATATGCAAAAGCAAAAGGGAGGGGAGGTCCAGCCCTGCCAAACACAAAATCACAGTCCAGTAATAACTCAGCCTGTTCAGTTCTTTCCAGAAGCTGTAATGTGTTGAGCATCTGCTGCAAAAGAAAGAAACAGAAAATGCAGAGTGGGGAGAAAGAGTGTATTGGTTTGTTTGAACCCCAACAACTCATGGTATCTCCTATTGCGGCAAGGAAAGATTGAGATAATGCAACATATTGTAGCTGATAAAACTGTGATATAACCAGTTACAGGTAGGTAGCCGTGTTGGTCTGCCATAGTCAAAACAAAATAAAAAATAAAAAATATCCTTCCAGTAGCACCTTAGGGACCAACTAAGTTTGTTCTTGGTATGAGCTTTCGTGTGCATGCACACGTATGCACACGAAAGCTCATACCAAGAACAAACTTAGTTGGTCTCTAAGGTGCTACTGGAAGGATTTTTTTATTTTTTATTTTGTGATATAACCCTTTTTGAAGGCCAGACCATAACCAGAGCTGAGCCAAAGGTGGAGCATCTGCTTTGCACACAAAAAGTTCCCTTTTCAATCTCCAGCAGGATTGGGAATTATCGCTTGCTTGCAACTCTGGAGAGCTGCTGCCAGTCAGTGTAGACAATAGGGAACGAGAAGGACAAAGGCTGTGACTGGGTCAGCCTCCTATGCTCCTAAACTGCCCCCCGAGTCCAGATTGCTGCTGCTCTTTCCACACCTCTGCTCCTTCACCTTGAGCCCCGTCCTTCGTTCCCCTTTCCTGAGAGCCAGACCCAAGCGCTGGCGTTATGTTTCAGAGCTGCTAATAGCCAGACTATGAAATCATCCAGAAAATAATCCCCGAGCCATTTGAACAGATCAGGACAAATTTCCTTCATATTTCTAACCCTGGAGTTGGGGTGAGACAGCCTGGGACTAATACCTGCCCAGGTCCCTTTCCCCTGAGCCTCCAGGCGACTGAAGCCAAAGGGGCCCAGAACAGGTCAGCATCGGGGCCTAAGCAAGGCCTACCTGGAAGGACAGGCCTCATGCGGGATTGATTAGGGGGCAGGAAGTAAAACTTGACATCGCTGACACTTAACACCCTCTGCACATCCTGCCTCCTAGACGATGAGAATAAAGATATTGTATTTTCAGGGGCACTGACATTTTTATACCTTTTAATGAAAGGAGGAAGCTGGCTCCCCCCCCCATCCTTTTCTTGGGAAACAGACCTGCGAGGTGGAGGGAATGTGAAGCATGTTTGCAGTGTTTCAGGAAAAAAGGGGTATTTGAGTCGGAAGTTGTATGAGGAAGGGGACTTATTTGTTTTAATAAAGTCAAGTGAATTCCCCCTTTTCCCAATGCAGAAGAGGGGGGGGGGAGAGAGAGAGAGAGAGAGAGAGAGAGAGAGAGAGAGAGAGAGAGAGAACATGGCTGGGAAATGACATTCACAGAAAGGGAGCCTGATGTTTGCAGTTAATAATATTTTCAGGTGGAGAAGGGAAGCCGTTATACAGATGGTACCTCTGGAGGGTGGGGCAGGGAGAGATTTATCGTGGCTGCGGCTTGTAAGACAGCATTAAGAAGTGGTTCTGAAGTGGTTGCACAAAACAGAAGAAATACAGCACAAAGAGTTCTCCGGGTTAGGTAGAATAGAAGCTAATGGAATGGTTTGGCTCAAAGTTAAGCCCCATTCCAAGATGGTCCCCTGCCTTCCTTTAAAACTGTGGTCTACTGACTAGTTAAGATCTGGAACAGGTCCTAATTTGGCCCAGGAGGCCATTTTCCACAGACCTCATCCAACTGTGCTGCACCTGGTGACACTGCTGCCACTGACCTCAGTTTTCTCGTTTTACCATTCTAATGAAATTCTCTGTGCTCCACCAAAGTGCATTGCAGAATTTTGGATAACTTTCATTGGGCCTTTATTGGAAGTGCACAAATCTCAGCCTTCCAGAGTGAGCAGGGTACTTAAAGCAAGTGCCTGTGAAGGTGATAATAATAATTTTATTATTTGTACCCCGTCGATCTGACTGGGTTGTCCCAGCCACTCTGGGCAGCTTCCAGGCTATACAAAATAAAACATTAAACATTAAACATTAAACACTTTCCTATACAGGGCTGCCTTCAGTGATGGAGCTGGAGTTCAGTACAGCATAAGCTGCAGTTCCACTGCGGAGGCAACAGGCAAGGATGATTGTAGCAGATCAACAACAACTGGAAGGCTGCAGAAACCCACTGCTGGCATAGAGCGAGGGTGGGCAACCAGGGATGGGGTGTGTTGGAGGGGTCATTTGCTGTCTGTGAGGGAGCTAGGCAGATCTATCAATTTTGGTGCTCAACTTTTCTCATTTTTCCAATCTTAAATTCAGTTTCCCACATTTCTGGAGATATTTGCATTTTTTTAAAAATCATTAAAATTCATGAATTGATTTCTCCTCATAAACACATTTTTCTATTCTATTTAATTTTATTGTATTATATTATATTCATTTTGATTGATATACATTTTTGCCAACAATTTCCCCTAATATAGTGCATTTTTGTATGTTATTTTTACTAATACACGCATTTTTATGCACATTTCCCCCAACAGATGCATTTTTGTATACAGTGGAACCCTGGGTCACGCACACCCCGGGTTGCGGACATTCGAGTTAAGAACGCCCGCAACCCGAAAGCGTTTCCGGAGCGCGCGCAACCCACGCTCAGCCCCCAGATGCGCAGAACGCTTCTGTGCACTTCGCGCATGTGCAGAAGCGCTCAAATCGCGCTACGTCCGGGTTTTTTCTTTTGGGGGGCGTTAGTGTTACGCACGCCCGTGATACATAGCGCGATCCGGAACAGATCGTGTCCATAACACGGGGTACCACTGTATATTGTTTGTTTGGAGAACTGCATCTTAAAACTTGTACAAGTGCAACTTTTAAATATGTTTCTCTTTTGATGTTGGTATACTGGCTCGAGAAATGCAAATTCAGAAGGGTTTCTTTTCATTAAAATGCAAATCAAATAAAATTTGTCCTCCGTCTCCACTCATTGCCCAACAACCTGCTGAAAAAAGGACAGAATGTAATTAGGCCAAACCCAGCTAACATGCAACTAATCTGCTGCCTGTGGCCCACAAATGATAGGGCTGGCTAGGAGTGCAAGATATTGCTGCTTCAGTTGTGTTTTAAGATTCCGGTGACCCTTTGCTAGCTACATTTGGACAGTTGGGTGCATCTCCTCGTCAACTCACATTGGAGACAATCTGTTGGCCATTTAAGTGGCCTCTGGAATGGCTGGCTTGGAAGCAAACAACTCCCACCTGCTTGTGAGTGCAGGGGCAATGTGCTGAAATGTCACCCAGGTTCCCATCTGCTTTTCCACATTGTAATCTGCCCATGATTGATGCGTCGGGAAAGAAAAGAGAAGGTGCAAATGAGACCCAGAAGAACAAAAGCAGAGAAATGGTGAGGGGGAGAAAAAGAAGCAAGCTGGAGAGGGGAGAACACAGGTGTGGCAATAAATTCTGTGTCATAAGCACACATGTGGCCATTGCATATGTGCAATGGTTTTCTTTTATGCCCTATTGGCATAATATTTTACAGAAGTGGACGATCTGGCTTATTGGGGGTCATTTGTTCTGCCTGCAATCCAAACATCTCTCCTGTTGACTTTGACCTTGTGCAATGAGACTCTGCAATACTTAGGCCACCAACAGCTTGATAAACCTTACAAATTTCCATTGGTGCAGTCTGCCTGAAGGGTAATGGATCTGCAACTTGGGGTTTTCTGCTGTAACAGTCATTGGTATAACCAATCCTCATGGAGCTATAATTTCTAAAGTAGGGGAAACAGGCCTTGAAATCTTACAAGATATAGGACATAGCCAATGCCTTAACATCCACAGGCATAAATTGTCTAGCCAGTAGAAAATGAAGGTTTTTCCTCCACCCTCAAAACTTGGAACCTTTTACTTTTCCTGGGGATGTTCTTTAGAAAAGCTTAGCTGCCATCTAGTGGAATATTTATGCAATGCAACAGTGTTCAACGCATGCGTTTTTTTAAAAATTGAGTCTTAATGGCGCTGTGGGTTAAACCAGAGCCTAGGACTTGCCGATCAGAAGGTCAGCGGTTCGAATCCCCGCGACGGGGTGAGCTCCCATTGCTCAGTCCCTGTTCCTGCCAACCTAGCAATTTGAAAGACGTAGTGCAAGTAGATAAAAAGGTACCACTCTGACGAGAAGGTAAACGGCATTTCCATGCGCTGCTCTGGTTCACCAGAAGCGGCTTAGTCATGCTGGTCACATGACCCGGACGCTGTATGCCGGCTCCCTCGGCCAGTAACGCGAGATGAGCACCGCAACCCCAGAGTCGGACATGACTGGACCTAATGGTCAGGGGTCCTTTTACCTTTACCTTTAATGAACCCAACTCTAACCATGCAAAACTAGGCACTGATCAGAGTGGAGACTGCAAACTTTTCAAACTACAGTACAAGTGTAGCTGATGTGATGGCTGTGAGTGTTTAATGGTTTTTCCTGGATTCTACCCATTGTAAAAACCTTACAGGTTGGGACCAGATGGTCTGTTTCACCAGCTACATTGACTCCAAGGAGAGAAATCCTGAAAAAGTAGTAATGAATGATTTGGAGGACATATACAGCGAAATGCTAATTATGGCAATCTTTCTAATTAAAATTATCCCCAGTTGCTGAAGGTTAGATCCTGGCAAAACCCAATAAATATAGACCTTTACCATACAGCCTGGTGAGCGACACGGAACTCTCCTACAATTCTCCAAGGTGCACACCTTCCAGCTTGTCAATATCCTTCCTAAACTGTGGTGCCCAGAAATGGACACAGTACTCCAGGTGGGGTCTGACTAAGGCAGAATAGCACAGTACTATTACTTCTCTTGATCTGAACACTAGACTTCTGTTGATGCAGCTTCAAATTGAATTAGGTTTTTTTTTTGTTTGTTTGTTTGTTTTGCTGCTGCATCATACTGCTGACTTATGTTACACTTGTGGTCTACTAAGAGCCCTAAATACTGATTGTCAAGCCAGATGTCCCCCAACCTATATTGGTGCATCAGGTTCTTCCTTCCTAAGTGTAGAACCTTACCTTTGTCCCAAGTGAAATTCCTTTGTTAGTTTGGCCCCCGTTTTCCAACCTGTTAAGGTCAACTTGAATTCTGTGTTCTGCGGCAATAGCTACTCCTCCTTGTATGGTGTCATCTGCAGATCTGATGAGCACCCCCTCAATACCTTCATCCAAATAATTTATAAAGACATTGAACAACCATGGACCCAGGACAGAACCCTGTGGCACCTCACGTGCCGCTTTTTTCCAGGATGATGAGGAATTCTTCGGGTTTGGTCAGTCAACTATATACAAATCCACCTAACAATAACATTGTCCAGCCCACATTTTACCAGCTTCTCTGCAAGAATATAATGGGGGGCTTTTTCGACATCCTTACTGAAATCAAGAAACAGTACGCCCACAGCATTCCCTGGATCCACCAACCTTGTAACTCTATTTTTTTTTTTTAAGAAAAGAAAAAATTGATCTACTATGACCTGTTTTAGAAAAACCCATGCTGGCTCTTAGTAATCACAGCATCCTTTTCTAAGTGCTCATAAGATCACTGTTTAATGATCTGTTTTAGGAACTTTCCTGGTATCAACATCAAGCTGAATGGGAGGTCCTACTTTTCCCCCTTTCTGAAGAAGGGGACATCGGCCTGCCTGCAGTACAAGGACCTCAGCCCCAGGGGGAGGCAGGTTTTAGACCACTTTGCTGGTCAGATTTTAGGCTATTTCCCTCTCACCTCCCCCCGTCCTGAAGTGTGGGAGATTGTCGAGGAAGAAGGGCCCAAACAAGATGGCGGGCGTGGGCAGCCGGCCAACCCTCATTTAGGATGTCGGCGCCGACTTCAGCATCAAGATAGCGCTGCTTCCGCCCTTTTTGCTCCCCGCTTCCGGTCGCAGAGCCTCTCCGAAGATGGCGCCCACGCCTTCAGCATCAAGATGGCACCACTCCCACCCGCTCCTGCCCTTCCACTTCCGCCCACATTGCCTCTCCGACGAAGCCCCTTCCGCTGCTTCCGCCCTTGCTCCTAGTCCGGCCTCCTCTTCGCCCGCACAGCCTTTCCCAAGATGGCGCTGCTTCCGCCCTTACATATCCCCTATCTGCCTTTCGCCCCGCAGAGCCTCTCCCAAAGTAGCAGCTGCGGACGAGGCGAACTCTAGGTCCTCGGGTACCGTAGAGCAAGTGCAGAAGGCGCCACACACACACACACACACACCGGGGAGCTCACAAGGAGCTCAGAGAGGAAGGAAGAGTCCAGCCATGCCTTGTCTTCACGCACACACACACACACACACACCCCATTTCCCCAGGCTGCTCATATCGTGACACTTTACAGAACTGCTTTTGCAGTTTTTGGAATAAATGCACTTGCATCCAGTTCTTGTCTTGCTCTCTTCCCTGCCCCTCCGTGTTTTAAGAACATAAAAATAGCGCTAGTATGTGAATCACAAAGGAGCCCATGTAGTCCTGTATCCTGTTCTCACAGTGGCCAACCAGATTCCCCAATGGGAAGCACAGAAGCAGGACCTGAGCAGAGCGACACTCTCCTCCTGAGGCTTCCCGGAACTGGTATAAAAATCATTGCTGCCTCCAAAATAGTGGCTAATAGCCATCAATAGCCCTCTCCTCCATGAATTTGTCTAATCTTTTAAAGCCATCTAGGTTGGTGGCCATCATTGCCTCCTGATGGAGTGGGTGCCATTGCTGCATGAAGAAGAACTTTATCACTACCTTGAGATCCTGGGGAGATAATGGTGGTATATAATCTTTACATATTTATGTAAAGATGCATATTTACGTAAATATAAATGTAATAAATAATAATAATCAGCAAAACCAAATAAGAGTATTATGTTGCCTTCAAGTCTTAAGAAACATATTTTGCAATAAGTGTTTGTGAATTATAGTCCACTTCATAGAGTTATAGCGTTGGGATAAGTCCAAAAAGTCATCTAGTCCAACCCCCTGCAGTGCAGGAATCACTTTGTTGGGTGTGTGAAGCGCAGTTATGAGTCACGGTGGGACGGAATTGTCAAGTGAGGTCAAGTGGAAATGAAATGCAAAAAATAATAATACCGACAATGAGAATTACCTTATTAACACCACCATTTTAGAAGGATGTTGACAAGGTGGAATGTGTGCAGAGGGGGGAGACCCAAGATCATAAAGGTTCTGGAAACCAAGCCTCATGAGGTATGGTTGAGAGAACTGTGTATGTCTACCCTGACAAAGGGGAAACTGAGAAGAGAGATGATAGCCATATTCAAATATCCAAAGGGTTGTCACATGGAAGATGGGATTTCTGTGAGCTGACAAATGATGGACAATTGCCTTTTTTGCAGTGATGGTGCTTTCTAAGCAGCAGGAGGTGGTGCTTGCAGGAGATAAGAGGAAGGCTATAGTGCCAGCCAAAGGTCCCTCACAGTCAAAGACTCCTGAAACCTGCACACACAAAGTCCAAAGTAATTTGAATTTCCCCCCTCCATATGTGGAATTAAATCCGGAGGTGCTCTATCAATTTGCCCTGTCTTGACACTGAATGGTGAACAGGAAGAGTCCTAAAGTGGATTCCTAATTTTTCTTTTTCTTTTTCCTTAAGGGCAAATACCTCCACTTTCACAGAATCGTAAAGTTGTAAGGCACCCAAGGGTCATCTAGTCCAACCTCCTGCAATGCAGGGATCACTGCTAAAGAATCCCTGGCAGATTATCATCCAGCCTCTTTAAAAACCTGCAACAGAGGAGAGTCCACCCACCACCACTTTGTCAGATGACGAATTTGCTTTCCACCCTGGAGGGCAAAGGAATCCCAACAGAATCTGATCTCTTCAAGAAACTGGGCAGATGCTGTCCCATTCATCTGGCTCCTGGAGTACTTTCTTCTGCATATCACCACTGGCGATTTTGACTGCAAACCCCCTGGTGAAATCAAGGAAGGCCTCCGAATTGTTCTAGGGCAAAAAAAAAAGGGCGCGCAAGAGAGCATGAACGTGGACCCTTTTGCTTGCAGTCAAAGTTTCTAGTCCCTGCCACTTTGGACAAATGGGGAGCCTGCTCAAGTGTCCTTGTACATCTTTTAAGCACCCCCAAGGCCTAAATGTCAGGTGCTGCTGTGGACGGATAACAAGACAAAGCTCTTCCCTTGCGTATCCTGCAGAGATGGCTTGTTCTTCTGAAGACACTGCTTGAGCTTCTCCTGGAAGGAGGTGGTGGTGATGGTGTAGAGGATCGGGTTCAGAGCGCTGTTGATGGGGAGGATGAAAATGACCACCCAAGAGGTCACGGTGCCTGTCCAGAAAGAGGAGTTTATATTAATATAATCACCCACCTTGCACCCTGTGGTCCCAGGGAGTCTCACAACATTACAACACAACATTAAAAAAAAAAACAGCTTACAAACAGAAGGTGGGTCTTAGAATGTGCGCCTCGAATGTCAAAAGTCCAGGGTAAAGAGGTGTGTTTTCAGCATCCTCCAAAAGCTGTACAATGAAGGTGTCAGGTGCACCTCTGGGGAGAGGGAATTGCACCGCTTAGGGGCTGCCATGAAGAAGACTCTCTCCTGGACTGCCACCTCCTGAGCCTTTAAGGGTGGCGGAGCTGGCAAGAGAGCCTCCTCTGCTGATCTCAGCACCCAAGAGGATCTGTAGGGAAGGATGTGGCCTTTCAGGTATTTGGGGCTTGAGTCATTTAGGGCTTTGAACACTTAACTGTACTCCGACTAAACATTAGGAGGAACTTTCTGACAGCAAGAGATGTGGAACAGACTCCCTTGGAAGGTGATGGACTCTTTCATTGGAAGTTTTTAAGCAGAGGCTGGGTGGCCATCTTTCAGGGATTCTACAGCTGCAGTTCTTGTATTGCAGGGGGCTGGACTAGATGACCCATAGGGGTCCCTTTCCACTTACAACTCTACGCTTTTAAGATGAGTAAGGTCAAGGCATCTACCTGGAATGTCCAGGTCCAGCAACGAAAGCAGCTTGAGGAGGAAGATGGGGATCCAGCAAAGAGCATTGGTGAAAACGATGAAGAAGAATCTCTTGGCTAGGGCCACCTCCACAGAGAAAGCGCTGTGCTCGCCTGTCCTGGCTGCTGTGGTGTGAATGGAGTAGAACATGCTTGCGTAGGCCAGCACAATGATGGCAAAGGCAACCAGGTTCACACCTGTCGGGCGGAAGGGATAAAAGAAGCCTTAATAGGTGCACAGTGTGGAACCACTGCTTTTGAGAGGCAGATTGCTCAAAGAACTCTGAACTCTTCAGACGCCACTCAGGGCTGCTAAAGTTGAAACATGTTTTAAATCTGGGAGCACGTTGACTGACATCTGACTTATTTAAAAAAAACACCTTTGCTTTCATAAACATGTAACTGTGAAGAATATATTTACAATATTCTCATTCTTATTCACTTTGCTCCTTATAGAGAGCTCCTGCACAGGGTTTTCCCTATTAAGGTTTAGGGATCTTCCTCTGTCTATTTCACATCAAGACAGATCACACTGAAACACACATTGTCCTCAGCAGTATCCAGAGAAACTTCTCTCAGCAACCATTCTCCCTCACACACGTAGAGAGAGAAGACAGTTAAAAAACGAGAGTTACTTGAATAACAGTCACAACAGAATGGAATGGCTCTCTCACGTGACTCGCAGCCAGCCAATCACATGAGAGCTACTGCCAAAAGAAATTTGACATTCAGGAAATTCAACCATTATCCTTAACAAAACTGGCACACAGCACTTCAGCATAGGCACCCCTTACCCCTCCCTCCAAATCCGCAAAGCTCTCCGTATGAGCAAGGGGTGCTTACTGTGAGGGATCCTATTCCCTCCCCTGTAGATACTTCCCCAACCGTGACTCTCCCTAAGTTTCACTGACAACTAGGATGAATCCTTCAGTGTTTATACGGGAGTTGTCTCTGGGGTACCTCAGCGCTTTATGTTTGAAAACCTCTTGCCACCTATGGGATCTCCCTCCCAGGGTTCCCACCTACTGCAGTTTGCCTTCACTTTAGGCAACTACGTGGCACATTTGGCTTCACTGTCCAGCCCTCTGTATGACAGGAGAATAAGCAAACAGTTTCCTCTTCCACAGGAAAGCTTTGTTCTCTCCTCTTAGTCACACCTCTTAAGGTACTGATACACTGCCACAGTCAGCGAACGTTTAAGCACATTTAAGTTTATTAGGTAACTTGAAAACATGGATGTCTCGGGTTATTACTGGTACAAATCTTCTTCTCATGTAATTCAGCTTTGTTATAATATTTCCTGCATCCCTTTAAGAAGAAGAAGAAGAGTTTGGATTTGATATCCCGCTTTTCACTACCCGAAGGAGTCTCAAAGCGGCTAACATTCTCCTTTCCCTTCCTCCCCCACAACAAACACTCTGTGAGGTGAGTGGGGCTGAGAGACTTCAGAGAAGCAATGGTAATGACCTTTTCTCCCATTCCCCAAAGCCTAACCTCGCAGTTTCTCTTTCTAACCCTCCACCCCCAACTGCCAAACCCCCAACTGCCTTTCAAGGTTGTTCCCCCTCCTTTTAGAATGCCAACTAGCTCCGCCTCCCAGGGAACACCTACCTAACATGGGAGTGATAGGTTAACCCATGATGAACCAGGCATTATTCCGCCACACTTACCCAGGAATATCCCCGTGGAATAAGCCCGAGCCCCGTGGCGCTCTGTCCCATCGGACTGGAGCGGAAAGCACACACCATTCCTCCCGTAATACACCCCGAAGGACTCCTTGCACAAAAAGGGCACCAGAGTCAGGAAGAAGCCCAGGAGCCAGATGACCGCCAGGGTGGAGAGAGTCCGCTTCTTGCTGGCCCTGTGGTGGCTGAAGGGGAAGACGACGGAGAAGGATTTCTCCAGGGTCATGTAGGTCAGCTGGAACACCGAGACTTCGGAGGAGAGCATGGCCAGGCTGCCCACCAGCTGGCACGCTGTGCTCGCCATCCAGGCTTGGGCGTGCTGGTTGTACTCTCCAGAGAACCTGAGGTCAAAAGCTCCGAGGAAGAAGAGGTAGATGCCCATCAGGCAGTCGGCACCTGCGGTAGAGGTATGGAGGAGACGGTCGGGTGCCTGTCAAACTACCCCTGCCATTCTCTTCTTCAGCCTGATCTTAGCTCAAAGGGTTGCAGCCAGCTGGACTGGATGACACTTCCCGAATTGACTTCCCCTCTCCCGCCCTCCCAAGCTTACAGCAGAGAGATTTGATGGCCAAGGCGTGGTTGCTGTTTTCCGTGGTGATGAAGGACCTGGTGAGGATGACGAAGAGGTTCCCTAAGCAGGTGGTGAAGGCGACGACCCAGACGAAGACTCGGAGGATGCCGCTGGCCAGGAGGTTCTCAAAGGAGGAGATGCCGTCGGTGTTGGGCTTGCAGCTGCGGACGTGGGGTGCAAAGCTGCAGTACTGGAACTTCTTGAAGTAGCTGCCGCGGAGGAGGAGATTTAGAGTCGAGGGGGTGTGGGGTAGTCTTCTCATCCGATGCAAATATTATTATTATTGGTGGTGGTGGTGGTGGTGTTACTAATTGTATTTATTAATTGCAGCTAGAAGATTGAATTCACCTGGCCTCAACCATGCAATATATACTTTTGTGAGAATTCCCTTGCTGATCAGCACTTAATGATGAGACGCTGCGACTCCCTGGGGGTACCTTCCAACCATGATTCTATGAGACACCTTCCTGGTTTCTGATTAAGTTTGGGGTAACTAACCCCTGCCCCATTCCTCCCTATGCACGTTTCTTTCCTTCTCCTAATGATATGAGGGGTGGAGCAATGTATCGCACGACTCAAGTTTCTTATATCTCTTGATGCACAATGGAAGAAGACACACACGCCCATCCTCTCCCTATACCCTAGGTTGAAGTTTGCATGAAAAATAAGTGGCAAAAAAACCCTGTTGCTTAAGCTCCACCCACTAGGAATGTTTGCTGTTCCCTATGCTGCAGGTGTCATGGACGCCGTGAACTGAAGCTCTTGATGACACCTTGTGTATGCATATAGGAAGATTGTCAAGGAACTTCATGGGGAAATGCCATGGAGTCACTGTATGTTTTATTTTTTATTTTACTTGTATGTCCAGGTCAGGGATGTCCAGCCAACCTAAGGCCTGTGGGCCAGATGCGGCCCAATCGCTTTCTCAATCCGGCCCATGGATGGTCTGGGAATCAGCGTGTTTTTACATGAGTAGAATGTGTCCCTTTATTTAAAATGCATCTCTGGGTTATTTGTGGGGCCTGCCTGGTGTATTTACATGAGTAGAATGTGTGCTTTTATTTAAAATGCATCTCTGGGTTATTTGTGGGGCATAGGAATTCGTTCACCCCCCCCCCAAAAAAAATATAGTCCGGCCCACCACATGGTCTGAGGGACGGTGGACCGGCCCACGGCTGAAAAAGGTTGCTGACCCCTGGTCCAGCTCATTGGGCCCCAATGTTTACATTTTCACCCCTATAAATATTAGGGAGGGTGCCAGCACTAAATAATGAGCAAAATGGGGGTGATGTGGAGGGCTCCCCTACTCTGAAGTGAAGTGAAATTGGGTAAGCCCTGCAGTCCTGCATTATGCCCTGCCCACCCCCTGCTCAGAAAATTGGGGCGAGTGCAACTACTTGTTTTGTAGGGAGTGCCTGCCCTGTGTCAGGGGGCTGCCCCACACTGCATTTTGAAGCTCTGAAAGGGTGACTTACATGTGATGCAGATTAGTGAGCTTCTCAAAAATGCGGCTGTGAATGTTGGGGATCTCCAGTCCTTCCAAGCTCCTACAAAATGAACAGCAAGGAGGGTGAGCTGGCTCTTGCCAGTCCCGAAGGAAGGATTTAAGGAGGTTTGCATCAACAGGAAAAACCAACCAATCAGGGTTTTGCTGCTTGGGACACTTACAGAGAGCGCAGGAGGGGGACATCGTCAAATTCATCCGGATAGATCTGGTGCAGAGGGTTATCCGAAATATTCCTGCAAGGAGAAGGAAAGGCATAGGTCGGTGGATGGGGGGAGTGATGCCTTTGAAAGGAATCCCAGTTAATCTCTCCCTAATAAACGTAATTTATGAAAACACAAATTTCAGAAGTTGCATTTGATATTTTGAAAAATTTCACATTTTGTTTCTGTGCACCTTTAAGTTACTCTTGCTAATGAATTTGAAGGCAGTAATATTAACCATCTGATGCCTTACAGGCGGATGGTTTTGCAAACTACTTTGAGGTTTTATTACAGTCGATTGAGCTGTGATTCCTGCATTCCAAGGAGTTCGGCTAGATGACCCTCAGGATCCCTTCCAGCTCTACTGTTCTATGATGCTACTGCCCTGTCCGTCATCAAAACCTTCATTTTTTTTACACTGTTTTCATATAGAAGCATCATGCTGCAGAGCTGGAAGGGATCCCGAGGGTCATCTAGTCAAACCTGTTGCAATGCAGGAATCGCAGCTAAAGGATCCCTGGGAGCAGCCCCCCAACCTCCACTTAAAAATCTTCAAGATACATACAGCTGCTGCAATTCATGCAGACCCTTGAAAGACGATGGCAGGAGATCCTTCAGCCTGTTGGAGGACAAGTCACTGTTGGAAGACAAGAAAGGAAAGTTTGAGAAGAGTTGATTCATGGAAAGCCGGTCAGCACACCACATTTTTTACTGCTGCACCTGATACTAAGATAGGTCAGTATGGTGTAGTGGTTAGAGAGCTCGGCTACAACTAGGGAGACCCAAGTTCAAATCCCCACTCAGACATGAAGCTCACTGGGTGACCTGGGGCCAGTCATACCAGGGGCCTGTTGGTGGTGGCTCCCCGTTTGTAGAACACCCTCCTTGGTGAGATGCTCTGGCCTCCATCACTGTTAACTTTCAGGAGGAATTTCATAGATTCGTAGAATTGTAGGTTTGGAAGTGACCTCAAAGGGCATTTTGTCCAACCCCCTGCAATGCAGAAAGCTCCGCTACAGACTCCCTGAAAGATGGCCATCCCTCCTCCGTTGAAAAACCTCCAAAAAAGGAGAGTCCAGCTTCTGAGGTGGAGACCCTGTGTGGTAGGTCAGGATTATTACTCCATCTATATCATCGCTTTCCAGGGAAACCAATTATTTTATCTCCATGGTAACCAGCATGCATCTTGGAGGTAAGGTCTGTTGCATTCATTACTTTATTTCCTGAGAAGTGGAACGGCCTGGAGGTTCCGGATTTGAAAGGATGGAGACTTTGGTTGCCGTCATTTCGGTTTTGGAAAAAGCAGCTCAGCAGAGGCTGACTTCTGCAGGAAGGACAGGTTCCCCACTCAGACATAAAAGGTCATTGAGAGCAGCAGGGCTGGAGACAAAGGCCATGTTCACGCCACCCATTTAAAGCGCTGCAATACCACTTTAAACAGTTATGGCTTCCCGCAAAGAATTCTGGGAGCTGTAGTTTGTTAAGGGTGCTGGGAGTTGTAGTAAAGAGTCACACACCCTACTCCCCTTCTAGAGAGGTTTAGCAATCCCAGGAATGGATTGCATTTCTATCCCACCTTTTTCTCCAAGGAGCTCAGGGTGGTGGCCTTGGTTGTCCTGCCCCTCATTTAATCTCCACAAAAACCTTGCGTAGGCCAGGCGAATATCAGCAGAAACCAGCCCTTCAAGGTCACACCCCATGAGTTTCATGGCCAAGCAGGCATTTGAACCCTGATCTCCCAGGTCCCAGTCTGACACTCTAAGCACTACACTGCCATGCCTCTCTTCCCAGGAAACTCTGCGACGGGACTAGGGAATCTCCTAACAGCTCTCAGCCAGAAGATATAAGTGGGCAGCAGAGAGAGGGCAATGTAGAAATGTCAAAATAAATGAAACCAATTCGACCTTTTCAGGTTAGGTAACGTGGAGCAGGTGTCAGTGGGAGGCACCACTTGGATTTTCTCCCTCCAGCGACAAACCGTCCTGGCCAGGCAGGCCTGACCGGTTATCGTGAAGGCTTGCCGGATACACTTACAGTTCCACCAGGCTGTTGAGGTTGGAAAAAGTCCCTGCCTGGATCCACTCAATCTTATTCCTGTTCAGCACTCTGGAAGACAAAGGCAAGCAAAGATGAGCATGGGTTCATCATGTGTTATTCTCACCCCACTTTTTTTTAATTAAAAAAAGCTTATATTATCTATTCATTCTCATTTATATACCACCTTTACTTCAAGTCGCTCAAAGTGTTGTTCTCTCCGTCTCCTCAGTTAACCCCCACAACAACCCTGTTGTAGGTAGTCTAGGTTGAGATGCAGTGGCCAAGTGGAGTTGTCCTAGCCCAGCACTCTAACCACTACACCACACTGCCTCCCTCAGTCTCGCCACCCTCACAAGGACAAACTGGCATACATGGTTCTTGGCCTCCTCATTTTAATCCCCACCACAGCTACGTGAGGCAAAGAGTGATCTTGTGCTCAGGTCCTGCTTGTGGGGTATCCCCATGGGGTCATTTGGCTGGCCTCTGTGAGAGAAAAGGATGCTGGGCTAGATGGACCATTGACCTGATCCATCAGGGCTCTTCTGGTGCTTGCATGGAACCTCCAGACCCAGAGGCAGTCTATCTGGATTCCTAGAATGTTAGGAGCATGTGGCCACCTTGAGAACAGGATGCTGGGTAAGTTGGACCCAGCAGAGCTCTTCTTATGTGTGGCTCAGAGGAGCCTCTCACAGGGAGGAAAGCCTCTCTTGTATCCTGGCTCCTTTGGGATTTAGCTTTCAGCAGTGAAGAGAATGAGGAGATGGAGGGGGCAAGAGCTACATCATTCCCTGGTTCACACAGAAGGACTTCGTCTGCTTCATCTCCTCTATAAAACTGTCACTGGGGCAAGGTCAATGGCAGGGGGTGTTTACGCCTCCCATCTTCCCTGTGTTTATCTTTCTGTGATGTTGACATGGGAAGGTCTTGGGGATCACATTCCTGGGCAAAGCCACAGATGATGGAGACGTCACGCTGATGGGAAGGCTGATGTCACAGACTCTGGGTTTCATGAGCCCAATTATACCTTGGGGAGCTTTTGCTGAAACCCTCACCTGAGGTGGTGTTATGTACTGAGTTGAATAGGATCCAAACTGCAGCAGGCTGATTGGTCCTAGAACAATAGGATTGAGATTGCAGCAGTCTGATTGGTCCGCAGGAGCCACCCAATCCTGCTCCAGGTGGAAGTGAATCCACACTCCGATTGGCATACAGGAGTATCCCGGAATTAGCCAATCACGTGGGGCCCATTGTGTAAATAGTGTATATAAAGCAAACGTTTTGGGGAAACTGGATTCCTCACTACTATGAGCTGAATAAAGAGCATGAAATTCACACTCAACTCCGAGTATATTTCAGGTGGGGTGGGGGGGAATGGTGCTTTGTAAGAGATCTGGAGCAAGCTTGTTTTCTGCTGCTCCAGAGTGGAGGAGCCGAGCCAATGGATTCAAATGACAAGAAAGGAGAGTCCGACTAAGCCTTAGGAACGACTCTCTGACAGTAAGAGCTGTTTGGCAGTGGGACAGACTCCCTCTGAAGGTGGTGGACTCTCCTTCCTTGGAGGGTTTTAAACAGGTTGAATGGCCACCCATCAGAGATTCTTTAGCCACGATTCCCGCATTGCAGGGGGTTGGACTAGATGACCCTCAGGGTGCCTTCCAACTCTACAGTTCTATGATTCTGTTAATCCAGTGGTTCTCAAAGGGTGTGGTTCACCATACTGGTGTGGCAGGAGAGGATGGTAAGTGTGGCAGGAAGATTCAAGGACAATCAATATTATATTTTGGGAATGATTCGTGTTCTTATGTAGCTGCATTGTTTTATACTTCCTGGATGTCCCACAATCATATTATATGTGTTCTATTTTTGTTTTCCAATGTATTTCTTGTCAATAAAAAATAAATGGTGGGGCATGAGCAATTTTTTTATTCTGAAAGTGTGGCCCATGAAATGAAAAGTTTGAGAACCACTGTATTAATCTGTCAGTTTGATTCCTACACTCTGCAGCTTCAGAAAACAGGCTTGCTCCATCTTTCATGTGACAGCCTTTTTGGGTATTTGAAGGTGGCTCTCATGTCACCTCTCGATTAACTCTTCTCCAAGCTAAACATATGCAATTCCATCAACCATTCCTCATAAGGCTTGGTTCCCAGACCCTTGATCCCCTCAATCACCTTCCACCTTCTTCCTTGGAGAGCCAGTGTGGTGTAGTGGTTAAGAGCGGTAGACTCGTAATCTGTGAACCGGGTTCGCGTCTCCGCTCCTCCACATGCAGCTGCTGGGTGACCTTGGGCTAGTCACACTTCTTTGAAGTCTCTCAGCCCCACTCATCTCACAGAGTGTTTGTTGTGGGGGAGGAAGGGAAAGGAGAATGTTAGCCGCTTTGAGACTCCTTCGGGTAGTGATAAAGCGGGATATCAAATCCAAACTCTTCTTCTTCTTCTTCTTCCTCATCTTGCTCATATCCCACAAAGAAGTGGACAGACCTCAGATTCAGAGCCAGAAGGCCTAATCCTGTCCCTGCCTACATGGATTTCACGCTCTCTACACGGAACAAAAAGTGACTGGTTCAAGTGTGGCCAACGACTTGCTAAGGCTGGCTCATCCTCCTTGAATATCCATAGAAGCAAGTCAAGAGCTGTGTTCCTTTTGACTCTTGAGAGCTGGACATGCGGAACTGGACATTCCAAGCCTGCCCTTCGTTCCCCGTCTTGCAGGGAATTTGTCGTTTGTGTACAGGGATGATATACTCAATGCAAGGCAAGTGGATTGAATCCTCTCTAAGGGAGGCAACAAAACTGTCACACTTCAGAAAAGTGGAATGTGGGTCAGCCCTGCATGTTCTGCAGAAGAAACTCTTGGCTTCGTCATGGATGAGGAAAAACGAGCTGAGCTTGAATCCTGGCAAGATGGAGACCCTGTGGGTGGGCTGTTCCTGTGTCTGGGAAATTGCCAAGTTGCCTGCCCTGAATGCAGTGGCACTCCCCCTGAAGGAACAGGCTCACAGTTTGGGGGTGCTTCTGTATCCAACTCTGTCACGGGTGGCTCAGGTAGCAGACCCTCCTCCAAGTGTCCCTATTTTCCAGGGACAGTCCCAGATTTACAGAAGCCGTCCCGGTTTCTGATTTGATCCCGGAATGTCCCGCTTTTCTTTAGGATGCCTCTATTCTCATCAAAGAAATACTGGAGGGTATGATTGAGTTATGTGGGCCCCTTCCAGCTCTACCATTCCTTGATTCTATGATTCTAATTGTTTGGGATCCCAGCAGATTGCGATTTGTGCGGCTAAGGCTGTGTGCATGAAAAACACAGAAAAATACAACGAGGGGAAAGAAGGAAGACTGTTACACTCACAGAACAGTGACCTCGTTGCACCCTTGGAAGCTGGAACTTTGCAGAGTGTGAAGCTGGTTCCCCTCGAGATCCCTGGATGGCGGAGAAAGCAAGCAGTGATTTTTAAAAAATAATAATCCTGGGAACCGTAGTTTGTTAAGGGCATTAGGAGACCCCCTCAGAGAGCTGCGGGTGGTTTATCCATCGTAGAATCGTAGAACTGATCTAGTCCAACCCCCTGCAATGCAGGAAACACATCGATCCCTCTCACCTTCTGGGGAAGAGGGATCTCTTAGTTACTCTCAGCAACATTAACAAACTACACTTCCCAGGATTCTTTGAGGGAATCCATGACCGAAGCGGTATCAGTGTGCTTTAAATATATAATGTAGATGGGGCCACTGCCAGAAAGCCAGCCTTGCCTTTGTAAAAGGACTTGAACAATCCCAAAGCTTTCTATTTGATGTTGCATATCCCAGTCCTTCTCTGCGCCCAGCCGGGGTGCCAAGGCCTGACCCCTCCATACACAACCAGCCAAACCCTCCACAGTCTTCAAAAAGGAGGCTGAGATGGGTGACCCTCCTCTGCGTGGGTGCAGACAGACAACAGCAGCACGTCCCCCACCTACCATCTCTCCTTAAACAGACCCCTGCTGCCCCCTTTTCCAATCCCACCCACCCTCGAGCCAAAGCAGTTCTCCAGAGCAGAGCTGAACACAGAGGAGGGCTGAACCTCGCCCAAGTCAGATGGGACCCTCCCCGGGGGTCTCTCTGTTCCCAAAATCCAAAGGCAGGAGGAACTCACAGCCAGTTCAGCTTCGGCATTTCTGAACAAATCGACGTGTTGGGGAGGCCTCTCAGGAGGTTGTTGTGCAGGTCCCTGGAATGGAAGGACAAAGAGATCAATGGTGATGGACAATGTGCACCCATGAAAATGGAAACAGTCCGTGCCAGGGATAATAGGGAAAGGAACTGAAAACAGAATTGCCAGTGTTGTAATGCAGTTAGGGTTAGGGTTGGTGATGGGGTGTTCAGCAGCGAAACAGACTTTTCCAGGAGGTGGTGAGCTCTCCTTCTTTGGAGGCTTTTAAAGGCTAGATGGCCACCTGTCAGGGATTCATTGTAGGGGGGTTGGAGGAGGAAGCCGAGCCAAAGCCAAGCTTTCAGCACCACAACTCTGTGGCCCTATAGTCCAAGTGTAACTTAATATTCCGCCTGTATTTGCTTGCTGTGAATTAAAGACTGTGAGCACCCCTGACTGAAAAAAACATGCAGATTTCATTTAAGCATGACATCATTCCCAGGACAGAATCTGGAGCAGAAGATGTGCAAGACTCCAGTGCGCCCCCCCCCAATAAACTCCATACTTACAGAAATAGAAGTGATTTCAGCCCCTCAAAAGCAGTTGCGAGGATTTCAGTTATGTTGTTGTTCTCCAGGATTCTAGGGTGGGGCGAAATGGAGATCATGGTATGGTGAGCTTACTGATATAGCTCCATCAGTACAGCATGAGACCTTTAATCTCAGGGTCGAGGGTTCGAGCCCCACATGGGGCAAAAGATTCCCACATGGCAGGGGGTTGGACTAGATGACTCTCGTGGTCCCTTCCAACTCCACAGTTCTATGATTCTATGTACTTACAGCCATTTGAGACAAAACAAGTTGTGGAAGATGCGAGGCTTCAGGTGAGTGATGTTGTTGGAACTGAGATACCTGGAATGACAAGAGAAGGATTGGGTTTGTTCTGGATAATACAGTCAAGGTTCAGACTTCCTAACTCCTATGGGGAATAGACAATGGAGGTCTCTTTCCGGCATTCTGAATTTCAGGTCTATGCCTGATCTGGGGTGTGTGTGTCATTATTTCTACCTAGAAAGCTGAAAAACAACCGCACCTGGTACCTGGAAGGAGCCTGGTGGGAGGAGAAGGTGGGGAAAGGGGCAGTATCCGCTGAGGGGTGGGGCTGGGCTACCAGTGGGGTGAGGGGTAAAGAAGCCAACCTCTGCATCCAGCAAGGAAGGGGCAAGCTCTCTTTGCCTCAGACAAAGCATTACCTCCAAGCCCTCCATAGACAATACAAAGTAATAAAATCACAGAGAATCATCTCTCTCTGTGTGTTGTTATAAGAATTTTAAGGTCTTTCATATATATATATATATATATATATATACACACACACACACACACACACACACACACACATATATATATATATATATAGTTGTTGTTCAGTCGTTCAGTCGTGTCCGACTCTTCGTGACCCCATGGACCAGAGCACGCCAGGCACGCCTATCCTTCACTGCCTCTCGCAGTTTGGCCAAACTCATGTTAGTAGCTTCAAGAACACTGTCCAACCATCTCATCCTCTGTCGTCCCCTTCTCCTTGTGCCCTCCATCTTTCCCAACATCAGGGTCTTTTCTAGGGATTCTTCTCTTCTCATGAGGTGGCCAAAGTACTGGAGCCTCAACTTCAGGATCTGTCCTTCTAGTGAGTACTCAGGGCTGATTTCTTTAAGAATGGATAGGTTTGATCTTCTTGCAGTCCATGGGACTCTATATATATATAATAGTTAGTAATGTACCAAGCAAATAAGGCCACATGTCTGAAAACAACAGACAAAGACAGGCCTCACTCCATTTTGTCTCCTAGCTGGCCAAGTGTTTTCATCTGCAGGGAGGGGGTGAGAAGTCTCTGCCTGAGGATGGGCCATTTCCTCACAAAGGACAGCCATTAGCCCTACCGGCCAGGGAGGAAACCTTTTGTTTTGCAGAAATATGTGTCTGGGAGGGGTCAATGAGAGATGGCATAGGTGTGGAATATTCCCAAGTTACCTCCTCTGACCACCACCACCCCCCCCCCCAAAAAATTGTGATGTTTCTGGGGGTGGGCTAGACTCCAGGAGGGATTTTGAAATGTCTCTATAAGAGCATGCCTGCATTGTTCTGGGTCTTTTTCCCTGAAAATCACCGCTGTTGCAACAGCTTCAATAAAGATCAAGCTTACTACCCTGTTTCTCCTAAAATAAGACATAGCCATAAAATAAGCCATAGCAGGATTTCTATGCATTTGCGAAATATAAGCCGTTCCCCAAAAATAAGCCATACCCCGAAAATAAGCCATAGTGACGTGGTACCTCTCATTAAAACAGCCTGGAGAGGCGTGGCTATGCAGCGTGCCGATGCGACACGGTTAAAATAAGACATCCCCTGAAAATAAGCCATACTGTGTTTTGTTGAGCGAAAAAAAATATAAGACGGTGTCTTATTTTAGGAGAAACACGGTAGCTGCTTTGCTTCTCAATCTTCTCTGGTTGGCCTCTGTTTTTTACTCCTACCAATGGAGAACCTGCAGAGGACTTTGCAAGGGCTCTTGTGTACCCCATAAGGGAATAAGGGCAGATTTTTTCTTACAACAGAGTCCTCCTGCAGCTGTTCTTCTCTGCAGCTTCTCCTGCCTCTGCCTCTTGTCTCCTGGCTGTTACTGGATCCCCCAGATCACTGATTCCGTCTTCCACATCAGTCCCCAATGCCACTTCTTCCAGCCACCACTCCTCAGTAACCAGCCAGTCCCTGACACCCTGTTAACCTACTGGAATGTGTAAAGCTGGGGTAGCCAAGGTGATGCCCCCCACCCCACCCCGCAGAAGTCTTCCTTTTCTTTTTGCATGACCTGCCTGATCCCATGCAGCAAAACCAAAGCTCATTACTCACAGCTTCTTGAGCTTGACAAGTCCAGCAAATGCAGAGGCGGATATTGACTGGATCCTGTTATCTTGTAGGAAGCTGTTTGGAAAGAAAATTATACAAAAGAGAGATATCCTCAGAATTAATATTGTATCCATGGTATTCCTGACCCCCCCCCCCACCAGAACCTAGGAAATCAATCATTGTAGAATTGTGGCATTGGAAGGCACCCCAAGAGTCTTGTAGTCCAACCCCCTGCAATGCAATGATTGCAAAGGCCAACGTTCATTGTCAGATTAGTTGCGTTTTACACCTGAGGGTTCCACATTGGCTCAGGAACATTTAATTCCAGGCTGGATGCATTTGATTGTATTTGTTTTTAAAAGAACACTATGAAAACAGAGGGTTCTAAAATGCAGATTTTTAAAGGCTGGTATCAAATCCCCTGCATAGGCTGTGCAGTTCATACAATCGTCGGACTGCAGAGTTGGAAGGGTCCCAAGGGTCATCTAGTCCAACCCCCTACAAGTTACAGAAAATGTAGGGATTGGGTATCATACTTACAGTAACTCCAGTTGCTCATAGGCAATGAACTGATAGTCCAGCAGGGAAATGATCTCATTATTCTTCAAATCTCTAGGAAAAGTAGAACAACAAAAAAATGACTCCAGCAGCTGCAAGGGCTGTTTCACACATTACACAGCAAAAAACACAGGTTTGCAAATGAATGTATGTGCACCACAGAGGCACGGTCAATCCTGGCCCTCTGATGAGGGCACCTGTGTGAAACAGGTGTCTATAAACAAATGTTGGATGCATTCACACTTTAGGTGTAGACCTAGAGACAGCATAATCAGGAGATTTTGCTGAATGCCCAGAGTTGTCCCTAACAACTGAATGACCCAGAATGGAGGGCTGGAATGCCGTTGGTGGACAGGGTGCGGGGAAGGAATTAATCTTTGGGCAAAAATCAGATGTGACTGCAAAAAAAATTCAAATTTATATATTTCTAAATTACCTTTTCCTAACATTCCCAGTCAAAGATGCTGTTGAGATTAACAAAACGACAGACAGAAACCTCAGGGCAAAATCCAGTCAAAGTTGAGCACTTTCCAGCCCCACTGATTTCAATGGTTAAATGGCTGCTGGTCAGATTCTTAACTGCTCTTTTTAAAAGATAGGAAGTTAGCCGTGATTCCTGCATTATTGCAAGGGGTTGGACTAGATGACTCTTGTGGCCCCTTCCAGGTCTACAACTCTATAATTCTCCTACCTCGCGGTATCAACCTTTCTCCCTGTAGTTTAACCCCATTGCTCTATGCCTGAATTTAAAATCACCACCCCACTTGTGAGCCCACCTATCAGGAGGCTCTGACAGGTGCCAGCATCACACCTGTGTACAGAATCGTAGACTCTTGGAAAGGACCCCAAGGCTGGTCTAGGGCAACTGCTTGTAATGCAGGAGTGCCATTTCCTCTGCCCCACATATTTCCACCTGCTTTGGGGTGCTGTTGAATGAAGCCACCGCCCAACTCCCTTGGCATTCCTCCTCCACCCCTGTGCCGGCTGCCCAAAGACTAGGATGGCAGGGACATCTCACCCCCCCCCATTACTCACAGCTCCGTCACGCTGGGTGAGACCTGGGGTACGGCATGCAGGCCCCGATCCTGACAGTTCACGGCAGTCCCCGAACACCCGCATCCAGCTGGGTACTGATTTAGGGCTGAGGGAACAGTGTGGAAGGCTGGCTAAGAGTCCAGAAATGGAATAATGATGATTTTGCCCAAGGAACAGGATGGATATACTCACTGCAGTTGGCCACTCTCGATCCATCACTCGTGCTGCTGCTGCTGCTTGCTGCCATTGTTGGTGAGAAGTTCATTCAAAATCTTGGGCCACCCAACATCATTCACTGCAAGGAAGGATTTAGATTCTGTTACGGATGGAAGTTCAGACACCTGAGCTTCATCCTCTCCCTCAGTACTTAGCATAGTTAGTTAGTTAGTTAGTTAGTTAGTTAGTTAGTTATGGAGCCCACTTTTCCTCCAGGGAGCTCATGGTAGCCTATGTACTTCCCCTCCCCATTTAGCCCTACAACAACACCCCTGTGAGGTAGGTTAGGCTGAGAGGCAGTGACTGGCCTCCAGGGTCATCCAGTGAACTGCATGGCCAAGCAGGGATTTGAACCCTGGTCTCTCCCAGGTCTTAGTCTGGTGCTCTAACCACTACACCACACTGGCTCTCTTTGTCAGGAAGCCTTGGCCCAAGTACCAAGACCAACCAAGCAAGCTCTCTTCTTCCCATACATACACCTGCATTCCCAACTCGAGAAGGGGAAACCAATGGTTACCCTAAAGTTTCTCCTTGCCACCAACTTTGGACTTCAGGAGACCTGAACTCTGGGGCCACCGAAAACATGAATCTCATAGCGGAGCTTTATCTTTGTAATGCTACAGTTCTGTGATTGGAGGTTTATAAGCAGAGGTTGGGTGGCTTTCAAGGATTCTGGACCTGTGATTCCTGCACTGCAGGGGGTTGAATTCAATGACTCTTGAGGATCCCTTCCAACTCTACGATCCTGTGATTCTAGGAATCTCCGAAGGCTCCCTGAGGTGCGGGGGGGGGGAGCCTCACAGAGTCTAAGAAGAAATTACCACAGTTCTCTTCATCGGCTCCATCGTCACAATTGATCACCCCATTGCAATGTAGAGGTTGAGGTAAGCAAACGGTCATGTTGTCGCATGGGAACATTCCAGAAGAACAGCCGCCACGATCTGGATGAGAGTCAGCCGGAAAAGCCTCTGTCAAATGGGAATTTGAGACAAAACACCAGAAATATCATATCCCGCTTCTTCATCCTTAAGACAGTAATATTGGCATGCTTTCCCTGAGCATATAAAGAGTGCCAGTCTTGCAAGTATAGGGAATGTCCCTAGGAGGGAGTACCAGGAGCCATGAAGACTAACTCCTGGGGGAGCAGGCTGGCCCTATTCAAAATGTTGATGTCCACTAGCCATGAGGGCTTCACAGTCATTTTGTTTGTTTGTTTATGTTTATTTATGCCTTGATAGCCCACCTTTCCTCCAAGGAGCTCCAGGTGGCATACATGGCTCTCCCCCCTCTCATATTGTGTTCACAACAACCCTGCGAGGCAGGTTAGGCTGAGCAGCAGTGACAGACTCCCAACGTCACACTCAGTGAGCTTCATGGCCGAGTGGGGGATTTGAACCCGGGTCTTCCACATCCTGGTCCTACACCTTAACCACTACACCACTCCGCCCCTTCAGAAATGTCAGTTTTGATCTAGGAGGTGTCTTCACAGGCTATTAAAACCAAAGTCTATTCTGTCACAAGGGCTGTTGTGTAGTGGTTAGCGTGTCAGATTAGGACCTGGGATTTGCAGGTGGGACTCACCTTCCCCAACTGGACTGTGCCATGATTCCTGCATTGCAGGGCGTTGGACTCTACAATTCTTTGAGTCTATGATTCATTGGATTCTTGAGCAGTGATTTGTGCATTGCGGGGGGCTGGACTAGATGACCCCTGGACTCCCTTCCAGCTCTACAGTTCTATGATCCTGTGATTCTAATCTAGCTTGCTCAAACGATGACCGGCTGCAGTCCATTAGATGCCCCCGGGCAGGCAGCGAGAAGCTAGAGGTTTGCTCTACTGGGCCAGAGTCATCTTGAGGATTCTAGGTCAGGTCTACGTGCAAGAATGATCTCCACAAGGGGACGGGGAGTGGGGGGAGGACCTGAAAAAATTCCCAAAGTCCCATGAGCTATTGTCCGCTTACAGACATGGCATTTTTTCCACATCAGCTCTGAATTATGGCCCACATTTCAACTGCCTTGTTGACTACTCTTCGCCAAAGTTAGAAATAGACGGCAAATATTTGGGAAGGCAAAAAAAAAAAAAATCGTCCCTGTAAGGCCCAACCGCAGCTTACCCAAATTTACTATTGTTTGTATCTGGAATGTTTGCTCTTGGGGAGGATTCGGGTGGGGGAGGATCCTTAATCCCAACAAAACCTGCAGGAGTTAAATCAACCCTCTGCAAACTACAGTACTTTAAAGTCCTGGGCCTGGAGCAAAAGTTTTCCTGCCGCTTTGATTAATCGCTCTCCAAACATGAGAGCTGGTCCAGGAGTTGTTGGGAGTCTGGACCGTAAAGAATACCAGAAGTATGAGTCCAGCTGTCAACATCTGAGCACCTTCTAAAGCGGGGGGGGGGTGGGGTGTCCAATGCATGGCCCAAGGGTGACCGTTTTTTGTGACCGTCAGCAACATTGGGACTCTGTCGGAAGGTGGTGCACTCTCCATCATTGGAGGTTTTCAAACAGAGGTTGGGTGGCCATCTGTCTGGGATTCTTCAGCATGCAATTCCTCCGATGCAGCGGGTTGGACTAAATGACCCTTGGTGATCCCTTTCAACTGTGCAATTCTATGATTTAAAATGTAACTGCATTTTGCTTCTTGCAGGGTAGGGCAAAATGGACGATCTTCCTTTTCCACCTACAGAACTTGACCAGACAGGCAGCTGAATTCCATGTCAAGCCCAGCGAGTGGTCCACACTCTTCGTGGCATCTGAAGGCAGCCTCCTAGTTTAGCTGGCCCCGGGTTACATGTTATGTATTCACTGGTCTGTGTTTGCCTGAGCTTTAGTCTGGACTAAGGATTCTGAGCTCCTGTGTTCCGATTCAATACATGTTGTCCAATCACAGAACATTTCAGCATTTGGGCCTCTGCCATAGGCCCTTGAAATCTGCGTCATGATTCGCAGTTTGGAAGTTTAGACAGCCAATCACGCTGGGAGTGGGAGTGGCCCAGGCTTTCAGAAATGTATATAAGCAGTTGCTTTGCCCCTGTTTCCCAGTTATGTAGTTCAATGAAGGTTCTTGCTGTTATCACCGTGCCTTGCCCCATGGGAACCCACTTACACTTCAGTACACACAGAAGAAAACAGCCAGGGATTTGCCACCACTGCCCTCCCACTTCCCCGCATCTGCTACCTGAGGCAGGCAGCACACTTTGTCCAATGTTAGGGCCGGGCAGATTTAACAGGCCAGTGTCATTTGTTTATTAGCTTTCCATCCCACCTTTCCTCCATGGAGCTCAAGGTGGCAACACATGAGATTCCTCCTCCCCATTTCATTCTCTCCCCACAACAACCCTGTGAGGGAGGTTAGGCTAAGAGAGACTGACTGGCTCAAGGTTGCCCAATGAGCTTCGTGACTGGGTGGGGATTTGAACCCTGGACTCTCCTAAATCCTAGGCCAACACTCTGACCACTATACCACACCGTCTGCCCACATTCTGAAATCTCAAAGCCAGAGGGTGGCTCAACGGACAGTCACCTCTCCATGATTGTATGAGTGTATATCTCAACAGTTTGCACGCACAGGCAAAGGTGTCGTACACTCATTGAACAAAATGTGTGGATGCAATAGTGGAATATTGTAGAAGACGATCACAGCGTGGAATTGTCATTGCTGTTTCTAGACTCCTAACAACTTAGGAGCAGAAGATCATTTAATCCATTAGCAGCGGACCAATATTCACCGTAAATGCTGACGCAAGTGGACTTTGCAGGATCCACGCTGAATGGCTGGTTCACTCAAGCATTTCCCAGCATTGGAAATTGCTCATAAACAGACTCACTCATGCAAAGGAGGGACACGACATCCACAGAGCTGAAGGAAAAGGGGGGATCAGCTACCACGAATACCAAATGGATAAAGAAATGCTCGGGGTTACATTCTTTTGGGGGTGAAGATACTCGGAATGAGTTTCTCTGGGTTCACACAATGCTTCTGGTTGAAGAGATCATGGGAGGAGGGCAGATTTAAGGCAGTGCAAGCCCAGAGGGAGCCGCAGGGCATCACAACTATGACATAGTGAATTGAGCAGAACAGAAGGGATGCTGAATTTTGGCCTCTCACAGGGCTCCGCTGAAATGTGAAAGACCCAAGTCCGCCCCCGCCCCCCTGCTCTGGTCCTGCTTGCAGATTCCCCTTTGGGGCATCTGTTTGGACACTGGGAGAAGAGGATGCTGAACTAGATGAGCCATTGGCCTGAACCAGTGGCTTTCAACCAGTGTGCTATGGCACCCTGGGGTGCCTTGAATGTTGGTCAGGAGTGCCACGGGCAACACTGGCCTCTGTCCCTCTTTCCTTCCCTCCCTCATCAGATGCCCTCTTACGTCTCTGCCTCCCAAAGGATTGCATGACTGTTTGTTGCAGCAGCCCCAGCTACAAGCTCCGCAGGCGAATGGTGCCTCTGGGGCTGGCCAGGGGGTGCTGGTTGCCAGGAGCTGAGGTGGCCTTGGAGTAAGCAAGCAAGTGGATGAGGAAGCCCAGCCAGCCAGTCCACCAGCCCTTGCTGTTGGGAATGGACAGACACATGGGAGGCCAGCCAGGCAGGCAGGTGCCGTACCTGATCTGAGTGCCCAGTGCTGAAGGGAGCCTTCCCCATGCAGGCACAGCAGCACCCACTGCTGCCTCCCAAGGTATGGTGCTGGTCTCACGTTCACCTTTGGCCAGTCTCTGGGGCCACTAAGGCTGGGGGGATCCTCTTCCCAGGCCCCTGTGGGGCAGTGTGAGGAGGCCTCTCTTTGGGCCGGGGGGGGGGGCAGCTCAGAGACCAGGGGTGGCAGCAGCAGCTGCTCAGAAGACTCCCAAGCAGAGGAGGCTGGGGAAACACTCCACAAGGGAGGGTGTTTGGAAAAGGGTGAGAGGCTGTCAGCTCTGCAGGCAAAGGGTGGCATAACTGGGCTCCTGAGCCCCACAGGGGTGCCACAGAAAAAATGTAGTGGTCAAGAGAACCGTGGACTCCAAAAGGTTGAAAACCTCTGGCCTTAACCACCAGGCTTTTCTGAGGCTCTCATGGAACCTCCAGGCCAAAAGGCAGGCTATCTAGATTCCCAAGTTGTTACATACCCTCCAACATTTTGGGAGGGCAAAGTGGGACACCCACCATCACCATCCGACCCTCCCAATCTCAACTGTTCTTAGCCCCTCCCCCCACCTCCTGCTTGCCCTCACCCACCTGCTGAATGTTATGATGCCAAAAATATGGGAATTGTGTGCAAAAATGCATGACTTGGGGGGGGAGATGTCCTGAGAGAAATTGAAATTGAGAGTCAATGACCAGTTTGCATGAAACTGACCAGATGCTGCCATTCCCCTACCTGATGCCCTCCAAACTCCCATCATTTCCAGCCAGGGTAGCCGTTTGATGATGCAAACTGATCTGAAGTTGTGGTCCAAAGAGAGTTGAGAACCAGTGTGGTGTAGTGGTTAGAGTGTCAGACCAGGACCTGGGAGAGACCAGGGTTCAAATCCCCACTCAGCCATGAAGCTCACTGGGTGACCCTGGGTCAGCAGTCACTGCTTCTCAGCCTAACCAACCTCACAGGGTCATTGCAGGGATAAGTGAGGAGGGGGAGGAGAACCAAGCCACTTGAGCCCCTTGGAGGAAAAGATGGGCTAGAAAAGCAATAAATAAATAAATATTCTGCCTTTTGCCAACCCATCAGTGCCAACCCATCTGGCAACACGGCACTTAACATTTCCCTCCCATGACTGATCTGTTGGGTTCTGTGCAAGAGGAAAAAAGGGTGGATTTTAAAAAATGAAAGAAAGAAAGAAACAGCCACTTACTTGTAACCATCTGGAGGATCACCAGAAACAGCTTCATGGTGAACTTGGAAATCATCACTCCTGGAAAGGAGGAATCTTTAGAGGGCCCCCTCCCGGGAAAGATGCTTCTGTCTCTACTCTGCTAGGATCCCGCAAGGTGACAGCTGCCTTCTGTGCAAATGTTTTGTCGCTTGCCGAACAATCCCAATGAGGTCTGTTGTTCAGGAACTGCATCCTTGAGTCAAAGAATATCCACAACGCCAACCACTCTGGTGCCGTCAACAGCTTGCTGGGGAGCCCCAGATTCCCTTTCAAGGCTGTTTCGAAGGCTGACGTCCACAAGAGCCTGGCTCCCGTTGTGATGTAATAAAAAGTGGAAAAGGAATAAAATACAGGCAGCTTGGTGGTTACTTCTTCCTGCTCCTCCTACTGCGGGTCATTTTGAAACGGAATAAATGCCTTTCCTTTGTGTGTGTGTCTAACTTTTTCTCTGTTGAATAGGGAGCCTGATGGAAGGTTTTCTTCAGACTGTCCAGATGGGGACTAGAAGATATAGAGAAGAGGAGGAGGAGGAGGAGAGACCACAGTTCTTCCCCACCACCAACACTGGTGGCTCTCTCTGTAATACTTGACAGAAGGGCCCTCTGCTGGACTAGCCACTGAATGAAAACTTGCTACATAGAATCATAGACTTGTGCAGTCAGAAGAGACCCCTAGGGTCATCTAGTCCAACCCCCTGCAATGCAGGAATCACAGTTCAAGAATACCTGACAGATGGCCAGTCAACCTCTGCTTGAAAACCTCCAAGGAAGGAGAGTCCACCGTCTTCAGAGGGAGTCTGTGATACTCACTTTGGGACAACTCTGGGTTGCTGTCGTTTTCCTAATGAGCAAAGCAGCTCTTACTCTGTCTTTATTTCCAAGTTAAATACGTCCCACCCTGGTTTTTTGTGCTTTTTTACTGGACCAGTCTTTCCAGCATAACTTCCCCCAAAGTCTAATGAAACCAGCCCCTGGAAGATAATTTGATTTTAAGCAGCTTGTATTTTTAAGACATGCTGCTTATTTAAGGTTCAAAAACAGCTGGAAGGGGAATACTGACTAACATCCAGATCAGCTGTAGTGGTTTAATTTTCAAAGGAGAAGCCAGGCTGTTTGCATGTGGGGGGCCCATGAAGGTGAGAGAAGGAAGCAGACTAACAGAGATGCATGACTGGCAGTGGGGAGAAATATGAAAGCCTGGCTCATAAGTTGATCACGGGACATCAGAAGTAAATTCTTGGAATGGCACTAAGAACATAAGAGCCTGCTGGATCAGGCAAGTGGTCCATCTACTCCAGCATCCTAGAATCCTAGAATGGAGAACTGGAATAGACCCTGGGGGTCATTAAGTCCAACCCCCTGCAATGCAGGAACCACAGCTAAGGAATCCCTGATGGATGGCCACCCAACCTCTTTTTGAAAACCTCCAAGAAAAGAGAGTCTACCTTCTGGGGTAGTCCATTCATCCTGTTCTCACAGTGGCTGACCAGATGCTCCAAAGGGGAACCCACAAGCAGGATCCGAGTGAAAAAGCACTCTCCTCTCCTGTGGTTTCCAGCACCTGGTATTCAGAAGCACCATCAGCTTCTGAAACAATGTGAGCAGCTCACATAAAGCGACGGTTCTTAACAGGACTTCAGCAGCCAGCAAAAGTGACACGTATCATTATCAACCGAAACTCCAGGGAGGAAATTCATGCCGTATTCAGAGCTGATCATGTTCCTTCTTCTGGTCCTTGGCAATTCTCTGGCAGCTGGCTATTAGGGGTGCAATAAAAGCTACCCTGACTCAGAGAGGGATTAAAATCTTCTGCAAAGGATGTTCACATGGAGTGACTGAAATTGCATCCGGCAGTGCTTGCTTCCCGAAAGAGCTTATCTCAAGTGGACAGAAAAATCTCACAGGCCTTACTCTAAAGCCAGCAAAAGAAAAAAAAGAATCAGTTTTAGCTTGCAACAGGAAATGCTGGCACCACCCACCATTAAGGGTGGATAGATTGGTAACTGCTTGGAACAAATAGTTATAAGGTATCAATTCACATTGGATAGGCATGCCTGGTGTGCTCTGGTCCATGGGGTCACGAAGAGTCGGACACGACTGAACGACTGAACAATCAATTCACATTAAAGCTCCTATACATCTGAAATTGGAGCCTGCTGGCTCAGGCCAAAAGAGGCCCTTCTAGCCAGCCTCCTCTTCTCACAGCACTGTGCATAAGAACTGCAACAGGACAGCAGTTCCAGTCTCTGACTGCAGCCGCAAACAGAGCTGGTCCCTTTTAAATAAGTGTCTGATGTTTTCAGCACCTGGCTGTCGGAGGTGCATTTTCTTGAGACAGGTGCTACTTCAGAATGGTGGGCACTCTGGGGTTGCAAGCAGAGGGTAAATACAGTCCTCCCCCCCCCGAAAAACAGGGAGAGGGATATCGGGCCCATTTGAATCACAGAATCATAGTACTGTAGAGTTGGAAGGGACCCCAGGATTGACAACTCATTCCATGGAGTCTTTGAAGACCATAGATCTCTTCCTGCAGGATGTTTTCTGCCTGCAAGCGTCTAACTGACTTAGTCAAAACTCTTTAAGTGCTTAGCTGCACTTCTGGGACTTGAGGAACAAATCTGAGCCATTTAAAGAGGAGGTGGAGGGTCTTCTGCAATAGGACAAGACACCCAAACATTTTAACAACTCAGAGGGAATTTGTTAGGCATTTGATAAACAGCGCAAAGTACTTCTTGATTCAGTAATAATAAAACACAACTGAAAGCTTTATTGCCCTTTACACAATCGGTGTCTGTTGTAAAACTATTTTCTAGAATCCATGTCTGGAAGAGCATCTGTGCTCTTGCTGAAGTTAATTTCTTTCCTTCTGGCCTTAATGAAAGTGTTGTTCCTTGTGAGCCTGGGGCAAATAAAGCAGGAAGCAAGCAGAAGTGCAGCCTTCCCTCCAACCTCTGGAACCATTGAACTGTAGAGCTGGGGGACCCTTAAGGTCACCCAGTAAGGTACAATGGTAAAGGACCCCTGTACAGTTAAGTCCAGTCAAAGGCGCCTATGGGGTGTGGCACCGTTTACCTTCCCACCGCAGTGGTACCTATTTATCTACTCGTGCTGTTATGCTTTCAAACTGCTAGGTTGGCAGGAGCTGGGACAGAGCAATGGAAGCTCACCCCGTCGTGGGGATTCGACTTCGGATCCGCAAGCCCAAGAGGCTCAGTGGTCTAGAACACAGCGCCATTGTGTGCTCATCCATTCCAACCCCCGCAATGCAGGACTCATAAAGTCCCATCGTGACTTTAGAGATTCCTCTGTACCAAGTCAAAGACCAGAAATAAAATAATCTCAGTGTAACCTTAATGAAAGGGGATAAAAATGATCCCACTGAGGGAACGAAGGGGACGTTCACATTAACCGCTTGAAACACAAGTCATTTCCCCTCTGCTGCTGAGTTTCAAGCCACTTTTGCAAGGAGATGTTCACATTGGGATGGGGATGTCTTCACCCAACACAAAGGACCTTATCTGTTTCTCTCCCCTGCAGCTGACTCTAATGTTCACTTTTCATAAAATCCTATAATTGTAGACTGGGCATCTTTCTCCATCTCAAGCCCACCCTCCCCCCTCACCATCCCAACTTGTTCCTTTGCAGGGAGAAAAGCCAATGACTTACATTGCTCAAGGGATGAGATCCCATGTCCTGCTAATGGTTCCTAATTCAAATTAGAAGGAGGATTCTTTGTTGAGACAAATGCATTACACACACACACACACACACACACACACAGGGGAGGGTGGGGGAATGCTGATTATCTGCTGAGGGTATTTTTCCACAGCACAGAGTGTTTTTCTTCTTATTTCTCAGAAGAAACTAAGCTATTCCGCTCCTAAACTGGAGAGAAGCGTTCCACAGAAAATTGAAAATTCTCCCAGGTGAATTACAGCACAGTAGCTGCACTTGAACCCTTGGTTCTGTCCGGAATCAAACTGCCGTTGAGATAAAATCATAGAATAGTAGAGTTGGAAGGGACCCCAAGCGTCATCTAGTCCAACCCTCTGCAATACAGGAATCCCAGCTGATCCTGGGTTCTTACCAATGAAAGAGTGTTGCAAGCTACAAATCAAACCAAAACGTAAACATTCCTGTTAATTCCAAGCCTTTAGTCGTCGTGTCAGGTTTCCTAGCTCTACTTCCTCCCCTCCCCCACAATTTTTACTGCTGTTCTCGGGACATTAAAGCATGAGGTTCTGATAAATTTGCCAAGGTCACCTACAGCGAATAGCTGAATGCCCTTTATTGCAGCTGGCTGGTAGCAATAATGGTTCTGAGGGAGTCTGCCCAAATAATCCAGATACCAGCGCTTTGTTGCAAAGAGTTGAAGGAAACCTTTTCATTTTCATTTTATTTTTAAAGTACCTGATGGTTTTCCCAGTAGTAATGTACGGAAGTGAGAGCTGGACCATAAAGAAGGCTGATCGCCGTAGAATTGATGCTTTTGAATTATGGTGCTGGAGGAGACTCTTGAGAGTCCCGTGGACTGCAAGAAGATCAAACCTATCCATTCTCAAAGAAATCAGCCCTGAGTACTCACTAGAAGGACAGATCCTGAAGTTGAGGCTCCAGTACTTTGGCCACCTCATGAGAAGAGAAGAATCCTAGAAAAGACCCTGATGTTGGGAAAGATGGAGGGCACAAGGAGAAGGGACGACAGAGGATGAGATGGTTGGACAGTGTTCTTGAAGCTACTAACATGAGTTTGGCCAAACTGCGAGAGGCAGTGAAGGATAGGCGTGCCTGGCGTGCTCTGGTCCATGGGGTCACGAAGAGTCGGACACGACTGAACGACTGAACAACAACAACAACCTGATGTCTTACTATATAGAATGTGCTGGGTGTGCCCAGGAAACCCCTGGGGTCCCTTCCAAGTTTCCAACCCTTCAAGTCTATTTCCCCCCGGCTACTGTGTTGTAGCGGTTAGACTGTCAGACTAGGGACCTTTGAGAGTCCAGGGTTCAAATCCCCCCAACTGGGCCATGAAGCTCACTGGGTGACCTGGGGGGCCAGTCACTGCCTCTCAGCCTGAGCTACCTCACAAGTTTGTGGGGGTTAAATGAGGGTGACGACCCCAAGGGTCATCTAGTCCAACCCCCTGCAATGCAGGAATCACAGGTAGGTGTGATACTAGACTCCCTTCAGCCATTAGGTACATCTTTTATGGGTCTGCTTGATACAAGGGAAGTAGCTTTCAAGGTAAATATTTGCCCATCACTCCTCTTTGGATAACTGTAGAAACAGAGATCTTATCAGTTGCTTTATGATCGAGAGCCTATGGTAGTGGGCAGGTGGTATCACTTAAGGGGAGAAGCCCCCTGAATCAGCCTTATTACGCCATCCCAGCAGCCACCTGGTACAAAGTTCTCTCTGTCCGTCTCCAGGAAAGGGGTAGCAAATAAAACTACCAGTCTGGTAATCCCTGTTGCAAATGGATGAGGCCGCCCATGGAATAATGTATTGCTGGGTGGCCATCTGTCAGGGATTATTCCTGCAAGGGCTAGATGACCCTTGGGTTCCCTTCCAGTTCTACGGTTCTAGGATTCAATCTCAAAGAGGTGGGAGACTCCAGGGGCATACCCTCCAACATTTCTCCAATGGAAATAGGGACATTCTGTTTCATCATCATCATCATTTAATTGGGTTTCCCCAGCCATTCTGCGCAGCTTCCAACATATATAAGAACATAATAAAACATTAAACAACTTCCCTATAAGTTGGCAACCATCACGGTCTCCTGCAGGCATGAGTTCCACAGTTCAACTCCTTGCTGCACAAATAAGTCCTTTGTTTTATCAGTCTTCCAACATTCAGCTTCATTGGATGTCTGTAAATTGAGAGGGAGAAAAACTTTTCTGTCTGCTTTCTCCATGCCATGCATAGTTTTATAGGCCTTTACTCAGCTATTTGCTAAACTAAAAAGTCCCAGATGCTGCAAATAGGCGTGTTAATTTTCATTATATTTTTTCGGAAATGTGGAGAACTGAATTGAAACTTGGAAAGATGAGAAACTTGAGAGAAACCAAAACTGAGAGATTTGCCCAAATCAGCGATGCAGATACAGAAACTGACTAGGGTCCATTTATTCAAAAATGAGGTGGGAAATCGTGAAAAGTGCCGCATTAGGATTCAGTGGCTCAAATGCCAAAAAAGGAATGAATCAATGAATAAGTCAAGCAGAGGCACCTAACGAGATGCCCTCCAGATGTTGGGGGCTGCAGTCCCACACAGGCAGCGGCGCTTAAGGAGGGCGGGAGTTGCAGCCCCCAACATCTGGATATGCCCTCCTGAAATAAGGATTAGATCCAGCTCAGAAACGCAACCCCCCTCCCGGTGGCTGCACAATGGTTCTCTCTCTCTCTTCGCCCGCCTGCCGAATGACGAGCCGAGCGCTTTTCGCGGGCTGCCGCGGTGCTTGCTGGGAGCAGCACTCCTCCCTGGCTTTCCCGCCTTGCAAGGGAAGCCGGGGACTGGCTTCCCGCCGCGCACGAAATGGAGTCCTCGGCTCCTCCCAGAAGCCGCCGCCGCCGCCCTCCACCTCCCCCAAGATTCCGAGATGGTACGTTCGAGCCAATCAGCCGCCATTTCCTTTTTGCCGGCACCTCCCGCCCATCTACATGGTACGTCCCGAGCGCTTAAAGGGAGCCGCACGTGCTCCGTTCGTTCTTTCGCTCGCGCCGCTGGCTCTCTTGCGCTTGTGTCTGCGAAGGGGAAGGAGGAGACGATGAGGCCTTGCAGGCGCCGAGGTTTGTCCGCGGGGCGGGAAGCGAGGCCGAGCCTCGGGGTTCCTTCAGCACTGGGCCTTTTTCTTGGGAGGGGGGCTTCCCCCTCCGCGGGATGATGATGCCGTGATAGGAAGTGCCGTCAGATGCGAGAACTGACGAGAGATTCCCTCCGGCTGACCTCGGAGCAGAGCCACGCGGGCCGCATTTAACCCCCGCCCCAATAGGGTCCTGTGAAGAAGAAGCCCCCCCATAACCCCGCGTGAGGATGGAGGAGGGCGTGGGTGCCTTTGAGTCCCCCCCCCTGAAAACAAATGGTGGCGAGATCCGGTCTTGGCTGCGAGGCGCGGGTTGGCGCTCGTGGAGAGGCTGGATCTGCGGATCCAAGCGGAGGATCAAGGCCCACGAGGTTTGCAGGGTGACCAAATCAAGTTATTTTGGCTATCCCCCCACCATTTGAAATGACGGCCACGGGGGGGGCAGTAGGCTTCCGAAGTGCAGGGTTGTTGCTTTCCGGGTTATATACACCATAGGCTCATGGAATAATAGTGGGGGTTTATTTGGTACCCCGCCCATCTGACTGGGTTGCCCAGTCAATTGACATCACAGCTGGGCTCCTGCGGAACTGGATTCTTCCAGCCTCTTCCTTGAGCCAGTTACTTTTGAGGCGGAGGGAGCCCTTCACTTAACTGCCTCCCTGACATTCCCTCTCTTGTTGCAGGTTTGTTTCATTTGCCACGTGGGGCCAGACCCGAAGTGGCAGGAGGAGGATGGATCCTGACCCGCCTGCTTAGAAGCTAGCTGCCCTAAAGGTAAGCCTACAAGTCTCTGATACAGAGTAGTATTCCCTAGGGAAAGCTTCACAGTGATGAAACAACCTCAACTAAGCTGGAATTACCGTCAGACTTTTGCTGTTGAGAAGGTTCTTTCTGAGCAATCGCACACCCCAGTGGGGAGGAAGTGCAGCTGCTTCTGCCCCGTCCACAAAAAATAGCTCTGGTTAACAGGGTTGTCCTTTTTCTCTGCAGTGAGCTGAAGCTGTCCTCTCACAAGAGGAGCATTCCTGATTCCTGTAGCCCTGGCTTCAAAGGTATGAGGCTTTTTTTATTTCAGAAATGGGAGGGGAGGCTGGTGAGAGCAAGATCATTCGTTTTACTGCTGGAAGATAGCCCAGTTCACATCTAAAGCTATATACTGTAATGCTTCCTGTGAATGAAAATGTTGCAGCCAGAAGATTGCAGCTACTGTCAAACCACCTAGGCCAAGCCAGTTTGGATTAAAATAGCTCAGTAGAGCATGAGACTCCTCATCAGGGTCATGGGATCGAGCCCCATGTTGAATTTCTAGATGGCCCTTGTGATCCCTTCCAATTATACAATTTTATATATCGATGTTTGATAATGTCTATAATCCACCTGGATCAGGACTCATTTGTTTGGATTACTGTTCGAGTGATCCAAATGGATTTAGCACCAGGACTTGGGTTGGAGCAGCTGCAACCTTCAGTCTGGGAACTAAACTGGTTTGGGGAACATTTTTTCCATCTGAGAGCCACATTACTTTCTAGGCAACTTTACAAGGACCATGCAGGCAGAGGCAAAAGTGAATAGCAAGATTTATCTGACTTTATGTTACTGCCAAGGCAAGTAAGAAATGGCAGCATTGTTCAGACACATTCTAACCAAGCCAAAGTATTCAGGGTGTGGCCTGGAGAAGAGTTCTGAGGGCCAAATAGGTTGCAGGGAGAGTTCTCCCACCCTTGTTTTAGTGTTGCATGTTGAGCAGTCTGTTAAGTAGCAAATGTTGAAGGGGAAACAAATTGGACCTGCGCTCCTGCTGAAAACTAATTGTACTTCCTTATTCATAGGTGGTGAGAAGAAGCAACTGTTTGTTTTCTCCTCTGGGTGGCAGCAGGGTCAAGAACAGAGGGCAATGGATTTCCAAGAGCCTGGAAAAGCCAAATGCTTCCCAGCAAAGAGGTATGTGTGTTCCCTTTCCTGCACTTCACTGAGGCTTGGCATGTTAGCAGGGCAAATACATAATGACTGCCTTCAAAGCACTGCTCTCTGGTTTTGTAGCATCTCCTGAATTGCTGTGATGGGGTGAAATTAGTTAAGTGTGGTACCACCTGGCCTTAGGCAATCTATGCTATAGATCCCTTGCACCTTGCTTCTTCACAGTAGAGTGGAGAGGAGTGAAGATTAAATCTTAAGGGTCTGTGGTAGGGCTGAGCGATTTTGGGTGTTTTGAACACCACAATATTACAGTAATCACAATGTCTAAAAAAGGGTGGAACTATGTAGAAGCATTGGCTGGCTTCAGGTTTTTCCCACGTCGTGATTTTGCATAGCACAGACATCAAACTGGTTTGGGGTAATGATATAGCCCAGCCCTAGTCTGTGGCAGATGGTGTGGTTAACTTAAGCAGTGCTGGTCATGGTATTTCTACTGAAATGAGTTTGTAGGAAGGAGTGCCAGTTACTGTATTTACATGCGAATTTTCATGATGTCTTTCAGGTTAGTGGCTGATGACTTGTTACCACACACAGCTCAAAAGCTGCCTCCCCAGCATTTTCTTCAAGGCCGTCCCAGGTGCCACCACCTATATATATCTCTTTGCATATGGCATACCTGGTAGTGTGACTGACTCCTAGAAAACAAGTGGAGGCTCATTCCAATGTGTTTTGAAATGTCTCTTCTGTCTGTATGTGGCCACAAATATTTACGAGATGTGAGAGTGAATAAAGCTTATTTTTGAATTTACAACTTTCAGGTAGTGCACTGTTTTTTTTTATGTATGCCTGAGGGGAAAGCGTGCAAACAGGCTAGTCTGTGCCATAGGCAGTGTTCAAACTAGGTCAAATTCTCATTGTCTGCAGATGGTGGATTTCAGTTATCACCCTCTGCTAGCACAGCCATTAGTGTGGAGGGCTACAAGCTAGCCCATTTTAAGTAAAAACCAAGCCAGTTTGAGATGCTTCCAGGCCCTAAATGTGGTGGGGTTTGGAGAAGAGGTTTAGACTTTGGTCTATCACCGCCAGGATTGTGAGAACCACACATTGGAGGCCCATCATATCCTATGAGCAAGCAGGAGTGACAACCTGCCCACCGCTCTTTCAGAACTTTGAATGGCTTTTGTCTTTCCTCTGCTGTATAGCACTAGGCAACATCTGTCAGCTGTCAGCTACAACACCTTCACAGGGCTTAGTGGGAGTTAAAATACTATCTGTAAGGCACCAGGCCCTGTGGTGTAGCCATTGTCTTTGGGGGGTTTTCAGGGAGTGTTGCCACATGGAGTCTTCTTGCCCATCAACAAAGAGCAAGGCTAAGTGGGTAGAGGGATTTATTCCGCAGGTGGTGCTGTAGGTTAAACCACTGAGCTAGGGCTTGCTGATCAGAAGGTTGGCGGTTCGAATCCTGTATTGAGCTTGCTTATTTGCTCAGGCATCTGTAAGTGCAGTAGCTCACAGGAGAGAAACTTGAAAAATGTGCTTTTGTGTGAATTGATGCCTTGGCAGATACTTTAAAAACACTTAGGACCCCCGATGGAAGTTCAGTTAACCAAAGAGATTTTGCACCAGCAATTTGAGTTACCGGTAATAGTGCAAGAGAGCCTCATGCACAAGGTGTCCATAGTTTTGATACTCAGCTCCTCCTTTGATACCCCTCTTCAGGTAAAGCAACCTGGCCTCCATGGAGGGGCTTGAAAGCTCCCTTGTCCACTCAAAAGGGGCAGTGTGATCATTCCTGTATGGTGAATGGCTGATGGTTCCGAGACCTTGGTGAGCCTATCACAGACTTGGCCCTCCCTGTGACTGGCATGGTTAGTAATAATAGTCTTAAGCACTGCAGGCTGTGAGGCAGTAAACACTACGTATCTGGCAGGCAGCACATGTTGCTGCCTTCATTAATGCGCCTGCCTGCATTTCCCAAGCAGACAGGCACATTGATGATTACAAATTGAAGGCTGAAGCTGCGCAGGAAGCTAAAATGGAAGGGATGTAGCATCTCTCAGGCATGCTTGTGCAATGCAGCTTTCCCTTACTGCCTCCCCCAACTGATGCCATCCAAGGTAAAGGGAACCCTGACTTTTAGGTCCAGTCGTGTCCGACTCTGGGTTGCGGCCCTCATCTTGCGTTGCTGGCTGAGGGAGCTGGCGTACAGCTTCTGAGTCATGTGGCCAGCATGACAAGGCCGCTTCTGGCGAACGAGAGCAGCGCACGGAAACCGTTACCTTCCTGCTGGAACGGTACCTATTTATCTATTTGCACTTCTTTGACTTGCTTTCAAACTGCTAGGGTGGGCAGGAAGCAAGGACCGAGCACGGGAGCTCACCCCGTCGCAGGGATTCAAACCACCGACCTGATCAGCAAGCCCTAGGCTCTGTGGTTTAAACCCACAGCACCACCTGCCCAATAGATGGCTAATCTTAGCTGCTGGCATGTAAGCAATACTGTTGGGCCTTTTTTGAAACAGCCAGAGCTTGTGGTGGTGAGTTTTGTAACAGCAGCACTCCCATTCTGAGGGTGTTCTCAGAATAAGCCCAGATGCACAAGGGCAAAATCTGAAAGCACAAAGAAATTGGAGCAGAGCTTGGACTGCTGTTTGAAGACATGAAGGTGATCAACACAAAGTCACCCTCTTGGGCTCTCAGAATCCTGCCTTCGCTCTTCCAACCAGCTTCAGGTAGTGGGAGAAGAGCTGCTGCCTCCTGGGCTTTTAACAGAGGCCATTGGTAATGCAGTTAGGCCCCCACTCTGCCACACCACCTCCTGTCCTCCCCCCCCCCCCCAGTGCTTGCCATCATGGCTAGTAGGCAGAGGAAAGGGCACATTCTTTGGTTCAGTGTCTCCTTGCTTCAGCTTCAGCCTTTGCCTCTTAAGAGCACTATTGCAGGATTACCTCCCAGCACACGAGACGGAGGCTGTCGCTTAAGGCTGACAACTGAGAAACCCTTCTATTTAAATAAAATACTTTTATTGTTACGCCTGCTTGACAAAGCATATAAAAACAGTTTCAGCTACATGCAAACTATGACAACATTTGGAGCCACCGAAGGGGGTGGGGGGGGTAGGGTTAGGTTGGTCCCCTCGGGAGTGTAAAAGTGGGCACTCCAGTCAACTGAAAACGTGGTTTCATTTGTGCCATGGGGAAAACCTCAGCTGAAATAAGCCTGGTGTGTCCCGTCCCCCCCGGGGTGGGGTGGGGAAGAGAGGTGTTGGAAGCTGAAATAGGCTTTCCTCTATGAAGATCCTGGCAGACTTGTGCAGGGCCTCTGTTTCAAATTGTGTGTTTACCCAAATTAAACCAACTTAATGCATACAGGGCTACTGACTTAATCCTGGGTGGGTGGAGGTGGGGAGTGGTGGCTTACCATGTCCACAGGCAGACTGGAAAACGACAAGAGCTAATACGCTCACATGGAGCTGAAGTTCAGCAAGGCCTTAGCTGGCAAACGGTCCACTAGTGGAGGCCCCAGGGCTGCTTTTTGTAAACTAGTAACCCCCCTCTACGGTCTCCTCCTCTGTCACAGTGATGGGAAATCCAAAGAACCGAAGACGCCACACACGGAGAGACTGTTGACACACGACAGCTATTTCACACCACAATTGCGACATGAACATCTGGAAGCATTGGCTTGATTCCCTCTGGTATTGTCGCCAGCAGCCACATGTTGGTGGACCCCTGAAGCAAAGCAGGCCACACTTAAGCCCCAGCAGCTTTGGAGGGGGAGAGTGAAGCAAAGGGAGTTTTGGCTTTTCCTGCTTTGCTGGATCAACCGACCTAGAATCCGAGGCTCAGGACTGCAACTTTTGCACCTGCCTTGATTCCACTGAAACTCGGCGTGTTAAATTGTGAAGACTCAGCGGCAGGGGAGGGAGAGGCAAAATCCACTTATTTCTTGCATTGTTGGTGCTAGTGACAGTGTCTGTTCCTCTGCTGCATGTGGAAGGGGGGAGAGAAAGGCATTTTCCCAGTCCTTCTGGATCAGGCTGATTATATGCACTCCTAACATTTGAAAAATCCGCATTTCCCTCAGTTCTGTGGGATACTGGCCCCCTGCCTTTGATGCAGGATGAAAATCCTTTCCTGAAACTTCTACCACGAAAATACTTGGGAACTTTTTTTTTTTTTAAAGCAATCAATCTGTAACCACTATGAGGAACAGAAAATGAGCAAACGTGAAAGTCCAGGTGAAGAGTTCTGCGTAATTGGGAACCTACACCGGACAAAGACTGGCTCAGTAGTGGTGTCGCCTACTCGGTCTGTCTTTCGTTCTCTGGAACTAAAGAGGCTGCAGCACTAGCGATCTCCCCTCTGCGTTTGTCACAAGATCTTGGGAGTTGAAAGGCCGAGAGCATCACTAATGTGCTGAAAGGGGGCAGCCTACCTCCCCCAACCCACTTCTTTCCGTCCTCTTGTTTATTATCCTCACAAGAGGACCCTCCTCAGTATCCGTGGAGTCTGGGGCCAAGATCCTTGCTGCTGATGCTGCTGTCATCGGGGTGGGAAATGGGTGGGTGTCTGCCGAGAGCATTCTGGCCAAGTGAGAGGTGCCTGCACCTCATGTCTGAAGCAGCCCCGGGGGGCCCTCCTCCTGGTCTGCCACCTGACTCTCCAGCAGCCTGACCTCAATCGCCTCGCCTGTCTGCAGCACTCCGGGAATGGCAGTGCCCACGCTGCTGCTGCTGCTGCCGCCGCCACTTGCATCCTCATCCACGGGAAGCAGGCCCTCCTGACTCTCCAAGTCACTCACCTGGCCCTCCCCAAACTCCAGGATGGTGGGGAGGTTCCCCTGGGTGGGGCAGCGTTTCTTGAGAATGACCAGGAAAGGCTGCGGCAGGGAAAAGATGTCGACGTTGTTGCCCAGGTCGATCCATGTCATGCTGGGGAAGTTCCTGGGGTCCTTCAGCGCCTCTGTCAGGTCCCGCAGGATAGCCTTGGTCAGCCTGTTTGCCGTTGAGGGAGAGGTGTGGCAGGTGGGGCATGGGCACACAGGACGGGCAGCAGCTGCAGGAACACCTCGTCCGTCAGGTCCGTGAAGCAGAGCTCCACGTTCTCAATGTACTCCGAGGTCTGCTGGAGGTAGGAGATGACCCGGTCCAGCTCCTTCAGGGTCAGGGGGATGCCCGACAGGTCAACGGTGTTGTCCCGGGGATTCCCCACCAGGATCATTTTCAAGCTGCAAGAGAAGAGGAAGAGGGAAGGGGCTTCGTGAATGTCTCTGGCCAGTCCCTAACCCACCCTGCTGGAAGGTGGAAGCGCCATGGAGAACCTCTTGTTAAGGACACAAAGGGGACGAAATGGAAAGAAACCAAGCAGACATTTCAGGGCCAGGTGTAAGAGAGGCTCAAGCAGCCATCGGTTTTGGTCGTGGCTACGAAATTCCGATGTGTGCTCAGAATTCAGCCCGGGTTCTCCAAATGGCTAAAGCAGTCCACCTACAATTTCTAGGTTGAGTAAGCTGTCCTGTAAGGTCAGCAAGTGACAGAGAGGGAGAGAAACAGGTTCATCTCAACTTCAATATATGTTTGGATAAAAGGCACAGGCAGTGCTATTTTTTCTAGGGGGGGGGGGGGAATTAGTTAACCCTTGACCAAATAAATAGTTAATCCTCGACTAGATAACCCATAGGATCACTGTCAACTAGGATTCAATCCTACAGAAACACAGTTTATTTTTTAAGTTGGGGGGGGGATCCACCTCACAGGACAAAGACCCTGGAGCCCCTCAACTCTATAATGCTCTTGAAGAGCATGGTAAGCAGCTCAGGCAGCGGCGGCATCTCCCCCTCAAACGTAATCCGCCGTCCAGCAAAAGGGCTGCAGAGGTTGTGGCTGCCAGTTGCTTTCGAGGTGCAAATCTGCCTACGAAATCCCTTCCTGTGGCTTTTTAAGCACCGCCTTACCCCACCGTGCTGCAGAGCCTGACGTTGCAGTGGAGAGTCTCTGCCAGCTCAGAGTTGGCTGCCAAGGCCAGCTGCTCTTCCTCACCCTGCAGAGCCACCTGTGGGCGGCCACTGAGCACCCGCCTTCCCTGCTTGGGGGAAAGGGCTCACTGACTCACACGAGGACCCTTCTGAACACAGGAGCAGGCAGGCACAAACCCGCAGGCAGTGGCGGAGTAAGGCTCCGCGGTACCCGGGGCGGCAAAGGAAACGCCCCGGGGGCGGGGCGTCGTGACATCACATTGTGACGTCATGACGCTCCGCCCCCAGGGCGTTTCCGGGGGTGCCGGCGCCGCTTCTGCAGCCCTCTTTTAAGCCGAAGAGCTCGCTTTTAAGCTCTCCGGCTCAAAAGGAGGCTGTGGAAGCGGCGATCCGATGACAGAGTGCGCCTGCGCGCGCAGGCGCACTCCGTCGTCGGGCCCTGCGCTGCCGCTCCCAGGGTGACGGATGGAGCGGCAGCGCGTGGGAATGGTGGGAGGGGGCTGCCTCTTGTCACCCCACGTGCCGCTGTTCGCTCCGTTGCCCCAGGAGCAGCAGCACCGCACACACCGTGCGCTGCTGCTCCCGGGGGGACGGAGCCAGCGGCAGCGCGTGGGGCTGACAAGCGCCGGCCCCTCCTGCCACTCCCCACGCTGCCGGTCACCCTGGGAGCAGCAGCGCTGCACGGACGGGGTGCTCCCTCGGCCGTGCGCTGTTGCTCCTGGGGTGACGGAGGGAGCGGCAGCGCTTGGGAATGGCGGGAGGGGCTGCCGCTTGTCACCCCCATGCGCCGCCGCTCGCTCCTGTCGCCCCGGGAGCAACAGCGCACGGCCGAGGGAGCACCCCATCCGTGCAGCGCTGCTGCTCCCGGGGTGACCGGCGTTGCCTGGGGAGTGGCGGGAGGGGCGCCGCTTGTCGCCCCCACCCGCTGCTTGTCGCCCCCACCCGCCGCTTGTGGCCCCTGTCGCTCGGGGGCGTACCGCCCCCAGCGCCCCCCCCTAGCGACGCCCCTGCCCGCAGGCGGAAGCCGGCCAAAAGCAAGGCATTCATCACAAGGATCGTGGCTGGAGCAGAAGGCAGCCCAGATGTACTGTTGTCATCAGCCCACACAGGCGCCTCAAGAAGCTTCCTTCTGGGCCTCAGATGTGGGGGGGGGGGGCTGAAGGATGCGGAGTCACCTAGTGAGCCACAGAGGCGCGTGGAGAGCATCCAGCCACGCTTTGACCACTCAAAAGCAGAACAAGTCAGGTTGCTCCTTGAATCAAGTGAGGGGGGCGGAAGCACAGGCACAGCCAGACTCCACCAGTTACTGCTGGCTGACTTCTCCTGTCCCAATCCAATTGTACGACGCAGCACTGCTGAAAAGCAAGGAGGTGGGCAGCTGTACACCCTGTACACTATCGCCTTGCACCATGGGGCCCTCTGCTCTTGCTCAGAGGCACACACATCACTGGTTTGGTTGTTGTTGTTTTTTAATCCGGCGTTTCTCCCATCCAGCCCAGCCCTTCTGCTCCCGACTGAGCTACTGTCCGTCTGAGATTCGTTGGGGAGGGAATAAAACAGAATACTGGGCATCATGATGGCTTTTCTCTCTCTTAACGGAAGACCATCAAATGAAGAGTTGCCCGCACAGAAAACCAGAGAGGGTCTGTGCCCTACAAGGGAGGGGTATTCCTGCCTGCTCCTGCTGCAAACCCAGCCAGTCCATGCCCCCCACTCCACCCCGGCTGAGGGGCAGCTGCGGCCAGGAGAGGCTTCTCCTACTGGGTGCAGAGCCCTTCTGGTGAACTTGAGAGAAGCATCCGCTTTAAGACATAAATAATTTGTCCCCTGTGATGCTAAACAGCAAGGAAGGGAAGCCAATTCAGATGCTTGCCTGCCTGCTCTGACCTTCCCGCTGGCTGGCCAGGAGTCAGCCTTGCCAGAAAGGGCAGCAGAGAATCTGAAGTGACAAGTGCCATTTGTGCCGCTAAAGCGAAGGCAGCAGCCTGGAGGGACACATCCGAGAAATCAGCAGGAGGTGAAGGAGTTTGCCGCGGAGGCTGGGGGTGGGGGAGGCCACCCCCTGGCGCTCGGTGGCTGAGAACACAACTAAGGATGAGGCTCAAGATGCCCTCAGGATCTGGAGCCCTGATCAAGACCCCAGGAACCGTTCCAGCCCAGCTGCTACCCAGAACGGTTCAAGTTTGGCAAAAAGCATGGAAGAGGGGGGAAGCTCCCTTTGAAGAGTCGCCCTGTAAACATTCCCCCACGTGGGGAGGACGGGCTTGTCAAATTTCCATCCTAAAGTTGTTCCCCACTACCGAGCAACAACAGAGGAAGGATGGCAACTCCTGCGAGAGACAAGTGCTGTCTCTGCTTTTTCCAGAGGAGCGATTCCACCCACCTGGGAGCTCGCCTGCCTCCCATCACAGGCCCAGCCAGCCAGTGTTGCATCGAAACTGCAAATTACTGCATTTTGCTCGAGAGAGAGAGAGAGAGAGAAAGAGAAAGAAAGAGAGAACCGCTCCATAAACAATCCTGTTGCACATTCCTTCCTTGCAAATGGAATCCACTGCCTTGCTGGCTCCACAGACTGGCTGTAGTTATGTCCACATGTAAAAAGAAAGTGCCAGAAAGCAGTGGCAGATGGGAACCCTTATATATATATATATATATATATATATATATATATATATATATATATATATATATATTATATATATATATATATATATATATATATATATATATATATTTGGGGGGGTGGAGGTAGACTTGCAGGTGCAGGTGTCCAAGACTTTTCAAGGGCCTGGTGAGCAGAGGGTGGATATCAAGGCGGCAGCTGCTGGGAACGGACCTTTTCCTCTTGGGCAGTCCTTGTGGTTCACTACCAGCAGCCTCTGCTCAGGGCATTAAAATGCAGGTGCTGCTCTGGGAAAGTGAATGCAAGTATTTCCTTTCTGACTTTAGCATGATACGGAAACACAGAGCCTACCAATTTGTTAAAGGCAAATGTCTCCTCCTGCCAGTGTCACGCAGTCAGTAAAAAAAAACGTGTGTTTATTTTGTTGGAAAATGTTTTACTTTTTATCAAATAAAATATTTCTGCTTCCAATTGTTCTGAAACTATATAAAAAGTAGGGTGAGGGAACTTAAAAGCCGGAAAATGAGAAGGAAGGAAGGAAGGAAGGAAGGAAGGAAGGACGGACTCTGATGGAATGGGAGAATTGGGTTGCTGCAAGAGGCATCAGGGGCCACATGCAAAGGGGTCAAGGGCCGCATGTGACCATATAACTAGACGTTAACCAATCATTAACAGCTAAGAGTAATCTATGTAGAGATTCAAGTATTTTCTTCTGAAATTTTAGCCAGAAGTTAAGTATCTAAAAGACAAGGCCAGAGTATTAAATTTTAACAACGCAACGAAAAGCATACATTTTTATTCTCTTTCTTTTACTGCCTTCAATAATAACCCCACAAAATAGTTCTTTCCGAGAGGGTTCATGGCTTAATCACATCATCTGCTGCTTCAAAAACCCACTTCAATTCGTAGGATCACAAAATCAATTCAAAATCACAAAGAGGAAGCGGAGGGGATCCAGGTCACCGTGTGTGACGCTGCAGCAAACGCCTCGTGTGCCCGATGAAAAAGAGGCTCTCCGTTAAAGAAATAACCCCTAGATAAATTAACATTCTGCCTGAAGACAAGAACTACAGGAAGGCAGGAGGCATCTTCTTGCCCCTCCAAGATCAGCAGGGATTTCCCCCTGGAGGGAAACTTCAAAGTGTTTCCAATTTCTCTTGACAGCAGGTTGGCAGATGAAGCCAAACAGAAATTAATCTCCAATTAATCTGAACAAAGATTAGAAGGAAGGCTGGTGCCCAGCCAGGATCACTCAGGGTGAGATGGGGTTTTTTTGGGGGGGGGGGGAAGTAAGGAAGCCAGGAAAGAACCCCTACCAACCCCTGTCTTACTTACCCAGCAACAGAGCATCTCCACCCTAGGCACATCCTGCAACCTGCAAGCTCACTTGCTCCTCTGGCTCCTGAGCTCACAAGAGGCTTCCGTCCGCACTTCTAATATACCTGTCAGAGGGAGGGGAAGCCTTGCCTTTATGCACAGTAGGCACAAAATAAAATAGGCAATAACAATATGCTTAAATATAATATAGCACCGTGTATCGCAAGCACTACAGCAGGCAGAATAACCATTACGTGCCCCCCCAGGCCCTCAGCAATTGTCAAGCACTTCTCCGGGGGGGTGGGGTGGATAGGAAACTTGCTTTATTGTATTTGTACGTCATGTTTTAAGGCACCTCGATATCCTGTGTGAGTGGGCGGCATATAAACATTTTTTTTATATAAATCAGCAACGTCAGCACAGAGAAGCAACAAACAGCTAAACCCAGCCACGTTTTGCAGGGAGAGGCTGGCACAGTCTCTGCACTGTTCTTTCTGCAAGAGGGGAGATTTACAGGTCTCCAGGTGGTTATGAAGCCAACCCTGGAGGGGGTGGGGGGAATCCCTCCACACAAGAGAGACAATAACAGCCCTACTGCATCAGTCTTCCTCCTCCTCCTCCTTTACATCCTCCTCTGCAATGGCAAGTGGGGGCTGGAAGAGATAGGAGGAAGCTCCCATGGAGCCGGGCCACACCCTACAGAAATGGGAACATCCCTAACCAGAGCTGAACTCATTTTCTTTGCTTTGCAAACTCTTTGAGTTGTGTGTGTCAAAGAAATGGCCATGTTGCTCACAAAAGGCAATCAGATAAGGCATTATCAGGTAGCCTGGCAGGTAGGGGAAAAACAAACTTCTCAGATTTCTGTTTAAATCTGTTGGAGACCGCCTTTTTCAGTGATGTAACCAGATGTATATTGGGGGTGGTGGTCTTGGGTTACACCCCTTCTGTGGCGTTTGTATCATGTTTTTGGGGGTGGTCTTGAATGGCAGTACAGTGTGGGCATTTTCAAATTTCTATATAAGGCCAGGCGCTCCTTTGTTCAAGGTCCCTCCCCTGCTCTCCTGTGTGTGGGGAGGTTAACCCTGTTGCAACAGAACAATAAAGATCAAGAAGAAGAAGAAGAAGAAGAAGAAGAAGAAGAAGAAGAAGAAGAAGAAGAAGAAGAAGAAGAAGAGTTTGGATTTGATATCCCGCTTTATCACTACCCGAAGGAGTCTCAAAGCAGCTAACTTTCCCTTCCTCCCCCACAACAAACACTCTGTGAGGTGAGTGGGGCTGAGAGACTTCAAAGAAGTGTGACTAGCCCAAGGTCACCCAGCAGCTGCATGTGGAGGAGCGGAGACGCAAACCCGGTTCACCAGATTATGAGTCTACCTTAGCTGCTTTGCTTTTAAATATTCTCTGGTTGGCCTCTGTTATTTTTTTTTATTCCTACCGATGGAGAACCTGCAAAGGATTTTATAAGCGCCTTTGTGTACCCCATAAGGGAATAAGAGCAGATTTTGTTTATTACAGAGTGAGTGTGTGTGTGTGTGTTGTGCCTGCAGAAAAGAGAGAGCAAAGGAGGTCACTCACTTAGGTCAGCCAAATCTGCTCGGTCTCGAGAGAAACCGTTCTTGCTGGGAACGCAGAAGGATTCCTGGCGACAGCGAAAGGCTCCCTTCTCCTCCCAGCAAGGAAAGACAGGGGCTCAACCGCTATTTGTCTTTAAATAACAGTATCATCGTCCTCTTTGGGTCGTAAGTACAATTGGAAAGGTGGAGATTCTCTCTTTTTCTTGGCAGCTTCCGACAGCCGCCTTTGCCCAACTGACTCAATTCCACACAATACAGAATGCTACATCTCTTTTGTTTTAAAAACTGGGCATTTCTATCTGTACCATTTTGTCTGTTTAACCCTTTGCGCCCCCCCAAATATTCCCCAAATCCCCCCCCTGCCAGCCCCAGCTGCTAATTGGTGGGGTATTGGGGGAGGAAGGGGCCCACAGTTACATCTGGGAAAGATGAGAGACTTGGCCAGTCTTAAGATGCAGAGATGGGAAGGCTTGGGGTGGGGGGGTAGGGAGGATGGGGAATTGCCAGGAGCTCTGCTCCCTCAATTCCTTCCTATTTTAACAATTTTTCCAATAGAAAGTTGGAAACGGCTGGAAAACAACAGCTCCCTATGAAATATTCTGGTTTCGAAGGATTGACAATTCTTCTAAAAACAAGGTTCTGCTCAGTGACACACTGTAATGTGAAGTTTTCTTTCGTGCCAGACAAAATCTATAGCATTAGAGAAGGTTTTCCTTGAAGTTTCTACCCATTGGGCCTACTTGAGGCGGCTGAAAATGGGTGGTGGTGCAGGGGCAGAGCCAGTCCTAAGGGATAGCATAATCAGCCGGCAACTAGCAAAATCACTTTCGGCCTGCAATCTAAACCATCTTTCGAAACTGCTAAATGGTTCGCCGTAGCAGTTGCCTTGTGGCACTGAGTTCCATAGGCTCAAGAAAACTGCTGGCTGCCAAAGTCTGGAAGGCAGGAGATGGGGAAAGGCCACCCTAAGTGGAGAAGGCTTGTTCTTTTATATTTTCCTGCCCCAAAGTACTTTTATCTACCCCCTGTAATGTCTTCTCCCATTCCCAGATCTATCTGATAAGAAAAGCCCCACTTCTGCCAAAAGGACTCATTCCTATGAAGATCGCTTGGAGGCACGAACTTGGCTTATATGGCTTCTGCCCAAATCAAACCCCGTGCTGGCCTGAGAAGGCTCCTCTAGCTTCAGGGCCAGCCCCACCAAGCAAAAATGCCACTGCTAGAAATTTATGTGGAAGGCTTCTGCCATCCCTCTCCAAAACCTCAAGTGGGTTGCAAAGTTAGAGCTCTCCCTGGGGCCTGCTGGCCTCCACGTTCCCCACTCCCCTGCAAAAAAAGCCCCCCCTCCCACCCACAACGGCCTTTGCACACACAAACTGGTCCCAGAGAGACAGCGCTGCTGCCTGAGAGGTTTTCTCTGCCCCAGAAAAGGCCTTTTGCGCTCCAGCTACCAACTTGCATCTCTTGACAGGAAATAATGCAATCAAGTCTGTTGGAAGTCAGGAACACACACACTGAGCAAACTGCTAATTAAAACTGGGGCTGGTAATTAACAACATCCAACCAAATCCTTCAATTTATGCTTCAGAGAGTTCCTCGGGTCTCTTGTCTTCCCAAAGGCTCCTCACGGCCACATCAAGAGTAACCAGGATTACATCCGACTTAAGCGGACATCAGTGCAGGGGGTGGGCTGCAGGCCATGTCCCCCCCCCCCTCCCCGCCCCCATCATCTCCAAGACAGACTAGGCTTTGCTGGGCATACCCAAAAACAAAAACAAAAAACATTTGCTTATTCAGGCTGTGCTTCAAAGCCACTCCAAGCCTCTTTTCTGTTTTGGTGGGGGACGTAAAGGGTTGCAGCCCCCAGCAGAGAACTCCTAGCCTGGAGAGGGCAGGCCAGGCGACAGCAGGAAAAGAGGCTTCAGTGAGAATGGAGAAGGGAGAAAAGGACCACAGTGTGAGGGTGGCAGCCCACAAAAACAGCTACTCGGGCAGCTGAATTGGGCACTCCACCAGCCTCATCTCCTTTCCAAGTACCAGGTCCCAATCCAACAGCCTTCCTGACGTTTTGCCATTTTCCCATTCAAGGAAACCCTTCTCCCCAGCCACGCAGGAGACAGACAGTGCCTCCAAGCAGGGCCTGGCTCATCCCATGTGCTCCGACATCACAGAAAAGGCCAGAAGACAGAGTTCATTAGCTCACAGAGCCCAGCCTCCATCCAAGAGTCTTTTCACCAAATGCTGCCACCCACTGATGGAGAGATTTCCTGTCTTTTTTTTCTTCTTCCTTGGCTGAACAGACAGGTGTTAGATGACTGGGATAGCTCCGCTGGTAGAGCAGGAGACTTTTCATCTCGGGGTTCGAGCTCCACAATGAGCAAAGGATTCCTGCATTGCAGGGGGTTGGACTAGATGCGACCCTTAGGGTCCTTCCAACTCTATGGACAGGAGGAGACACAAGTCATTTTGCAGTGACTTGGGATGGAGGCTCCTTTGCACTGCTGGTGGCTCCACCTCTGCCCCAAGCCCGCCCGTCCCACCCTCAGCTCCCCCAAGAACGCCCCTCTGCCAGCCCCCAGCCCAGCCCAGCCCCCCCCGCCTCACTCACCAGGCCTGCGGCTTCCTCTTCACAATGCCCTGGCGTCGCCACTGAGAGTGGGGGCTCAGGTGGTACGTCAGCTGCCTGCAGAGCTTCTCCATGGTTCCCAGAGAGTCGCCTTCCTGCAAGAGGAATTGGGAAGGGGGTCAGTTGCACAGGCACCAGTCAACAGGAGGAGGAAGAGCAGGCGGAACAGCCTCTGTGCCTCCGCCAGCTCCTGGGGTGGGGGGAGGCTTTGAAACTCCCACCCCCATTCATCTTATCCAGGCCAGCTAGAAAACAAAATATCAGCAGGACATTTCTTCCTTACGATGCAATATCACTGGGAGGGTCAGCTAAGCTAGGCATGGTTGGATGGCCGCCTCTCAGGGATTCTTCAGCTGAGATTCCCATATTGGAGGGGGCTGGGCTAGTTACCCTTGGGGTCCCTTCAAAGCCTATGGTTCTATTACTCAATAAGCTCTTTGCCATCCCGTCTAGAGCATGTGGCATCCTAAGGGAACTTCAAATAGCACATCTAATTAAAAGGGGCCCATGCATGCTTTTCCAGCTCAATCCCACCACTCCAAACCTTATTGGAAGACCAACCTCCATCCCCGCCCCCCTGCCCCAAGCATTTGCTGGCTTAGGCAGGCAGGACAGCTGATGCTGCCAGCCTCACATGGTCAGTTTGGCATCTTTGTATGACAACAGCAGTAAAGGGAAAGGGAACCCTGGCCATTAGTTCCAGTCGTGTCCGACTCTGGGGTTGCGGCACTCATCTTGTGTTACTGGCCGAGGGAGCCAGCGTACAGCTTCCGGGTCATGTGGCTAGCATGACTAAGCCGCTTCTGGTGAACCAGAGCAGCGCACGGAAATGCCGTTTACCTTCCCGCCAGAGCGGTACCTATTTATCTACTTGCACTTTGACGTGCTTTCGAATTGCTAGGTTGGCAGGAGCTGGGACCAAGCAATGGGAGCTCACCCCGTTGCGGGGATTCGAACCGCTGACCTTCTGATCAGCAAGCCCTAGGCTCTGTGGTTTAACCCACAGCGCCACCCGCGTCCCTAATGACAACAGCATAGAAAGCCCCAAATCAGAACCATGGCAAAGGAGGAAGAGATGGCAGGTGGAGCCCCATCTGACTCCCAGGGCTGTAAAGGTATGTTTGTTTGAGTCAACTGGGGGTTCCCTGTTCAGCCTTCACCAAGCCAAACCAAGATGCACGAGCCTCGGTTCAGAAGATGATGCGGACAGGGAGCTCAGCAGATCCACCTGCCTCTGGCTGCAGGAGGCGACCCTCCTGCTGCACTGCAAACACTCACGTTCCTAGCACAAAGGCAGCCAGAGGGAGGAGGCAAAGTCCAGGAAGACACCCTGGTCAGCATCCCTGAGAGCATCGCTCCCAACAGAACAAAGAAAACACATGGGATGGAGTTGGGAACAGCCGGCTAAATGAGTAGAGCAGAGCCATGGCTTGGGCTTCTGTGCTGGCAAAGGCAGCTCGCTGACCAGCCCAAAGCAAGCAGCCTGCTCTCACCCATCAAATTTACAGCTTCTTGAGCACCTGTCCTGGTTCATATACGCTATGTGGGGCCAAACTCCACTGCATCCCAAGGGCAAATGGGGGAGCGGAGCACAGTTGTCTCCTTCTCCAGCTATTGAAAGGAGGGCAGAGAGGAGGCCAATGGGGTCTCAACACCCAACACACATACTTTGAGATTAAAAAGTGGCTTACGACATGAAAAACAATACAAACCTATGAAAAAAGTGGTCATAAACAATAAATGAAACATTTTTAAAAAAATACAAAACCAAATCGAACAATTGCCACATATATCACAACAAAATCTAAAATAAAGATGCGAGAAACCATTGACAACAATCCCTCCTCTCCCACAAACAACACACATCTCAGCAAGAAACAGAGAGCTAACATTGGACATAATCCATAGGTGGTCTTTAACCACTCGCAGACTGGCTTATGCAGCTCCTTCTTTCTTGCCAAGATGTTGGAGTAGTTGCCAAGAAACTGCTACACATATATACATGCGTGGTGGTCCTGTGCCAAAGTATAGCTCTTCTGGAACTCAATTTTTCAAGAAACAGGTAAAATTTTTGACCGTGAGATCATTGCCTCCCCACAGATAGCACTCCTAAATCTATTTGAAACTGGCAATGTCCCCACACACTGCAGAGAGATGGTGTTGCCTTTATTATTGGCCACCAGGGCTATTACTGCCAGGCACTGGAAAGACTTAAATGGGGCTACCCTCTTAGCATAGTACGACAAAGTGGGCAAGATGGCGCTGTTGGAGAAACTTACTTGCAAATTAAGAGTAGCAAGAGGGCAAAATAAAACTAATGAATTCTCTGTAATATGGCATGCTTTGATTAAGCAGGTAAAGGATTAAGCAGTGCACAATTTGAATCTGCATCCATCATTCAGAAGTCTATGGTTGCTTTAAGAAAATATAGGCCACAACTTTCCCTCTCCCTATATGCTCATAAAATAAAAAAAATCTTTCCAGTAGCACCTTAGAGACCAACTTAAGTTTGTTCTTGGTATGAGCTTTCGTGTGCATGCACACTTCTTCAGATATACCAAGCTCATACCAAGAACAAACTTAGTTGGTCTTTAAGGTGCCACTGGAAAGAATTTTTTATTTTATTTTGTTTTGACTATGGCAGACCAACACGGCTACCCACCTGTAACTGGAACTATATGCTCATGTTACCGTTAACAAATAAGCTCCTAATTGATACCTATCCCCTCCTGACCTTTTCGTTGCTTATTGCATAATTCTGTAACATATATATATCTTTTAAACTAAGTGCCTTTAATATTTTGCAAACTAAATTTATGACTATTTTGAAACACTGCATCTTTTTATTTTTTTAAAACCGAAACAAAAAGCCACTTCCCTGTCCCCATCTTGCTCCGAGAGAATTAAGACATAGTGCCAGTCATGCATGAGTATGACCCAGGTCTCCGACGCTGACGCCCCCCCCCCTTGCTCCACTTCACAACTGAGCACCTTCCTCTGTGGGTGCCAGAACTAAAGACAGCTGGTCTGGTCTGGCTGGCTGCCGTTCTTGGGAGAGGGAAAGGCGTTCTCCTGCAAACTGCCACCCCCATTCCGCGTCCCCTGACGCAGTTTGCTGGTCTCTGGGATTTGCTCTAGGCTAGGCCGTAAGGCAGGGGTAGGCAACCTAAGGCCTGGGGACCAGATGCAGCCCAATCGCCTTCTTAATCCGGTCCACGGACAGACTGGGAATCAGCGTGTTTTTACATGAGTAGAATGTGTGCTTTTATTTAAAATGCATCTCTGGGTTATTTGTGGGGCATAAGAATTCATTTATATATTTTTTTGCCCAAAATATATTCTGGCCCACCACATGGTCTGAGGGATGGTGGACTGGCCCACGGCTGAAAAAGGTTGCTGACCCCTGCTGTAAAGGCTCCCTATTCTCAAAGGTTGCAGAGAGCTCCCTTTGCTGGTTAGGGTGTGTGTTGTGTTTGTGGGACTCTGAGCGGAAGCAAAACTTGGATTCTCAGGGAAGGAGTCTCAGGTCGACAGGCAGGGTTGGGTGGGTGGGGGTGGAGCTCCTAGCAGGGACTGGTGACTCAGCCAGGTGCCCTGTGCCCCCACCCCACCCCTCCCCACAACAGGAAAGCAACTAATTGCTCCATCCAAGCCAGCCCCCTGCTGAATTACTGCATGAATTCTTTATCAAGCCGCGTGAAATATTCATGGCGACCTATTTTACAAAGCAACATATGGACCATGGAGGGCAGGTAGCAGCGCACTGTGGATCATTCCTCCTGCTTCGGAGGGGCTGGAGGAAGGAAGGAGAGCTTTTGGAAGGCCTTGGCATGGCAGCCCAAAGGGATTCCTTGAAGTGGGAATCTAACTGGCCCTATCAGGTAGGCAACCGCCCAGAGCCCAGAGGCCATGTCACCATGAGCAAAAACAAGGCCATGTGCAGCCCTGCTCCGTGGGTGGACACAGGCTGGTGACATTTGGGTAGACTGTGGGTCTTTGTAGACAGGGAGAGGCAGAGAGAGAGAGAGAGAGAGAGAAATATATTTGTGCAGCAAAAGCAAAGACAGCGGACGGCCGCTAACTGAAAGTGGGTTTTTGTTCTACCAGGAGAACAAACCTTTTATTCAAAGTCCTCCAGCATAAGGCGAAAGCACCTTTGGCCAGTTGTGCCGCTCTGCATCCTTGTGACTTCACTGTGGTGACACTCCTAGCCTTTCCCAGAGTCCAGACATGCAGCACCTCCCCAGAGAAGACCAGAATGCCAAAGACTCCTGTTGGGAGAAGTAGCAATCTGCTCCAGACTATTGTAATTCCAGGCTTGGCAACTGGCTGCAATCCGACTCAGAGAACCTGTGGGGAGAGACTCCATGTTCCCTTCCCTGCAACATCCTTTCGGGGACACAGAGGATGCGCTGGCCCAGTTTGTCACCAGCAGACGCCAGGCCGCCATCATGTCCCACAGCAAGAGCACCAGCAGGAACATCTCGCAGCCAAGGAGGACGAAGGAGAGACGCTAAGCCAGAGAAGTGCTAACTGGCAATGCAGAGCTGAGAGATGATGCAGGGTGTGTGTGTGTGTGTGTGTGTGTGTGTGTGTGTGTGTACATACACAGGAGCAGACGGAGAGGGTGCATAGCAAACAGGTCTCTGGATTTGCTGTCCTGGAGACCAAACAGAGGGTCGCAGGAGAAGTACCAGCAGCTGGGGGGGGGGGTGTTCTAAGAAGTGCTGGAGCTGCATTGGCCACAGCCCCAGTAAAAACATGAGTGTCATTCTGTGCAACAAAAGAGAAGGAAAGAGCAACTGAAACAATTTACAATGGCAATGGGAACCCAGGGACTGAGACTGAGACTTCCTTTTTCTTGCTCACACGTTTCCAGGCTTGCTTTAACCATCATAACAGAGAGGCGCTTTTGTTTAGAAAGGGGGGGGGGGAAATGCCAAATAAATAACATTCAGAAACGTGGTGGTGGCTCCCCCACAACCCCAGCCACCACTACTGACCAGGTCCATCCCCAAATCCCAGGTGGGGGGGGGGAAGTAGGTGCCACCAAAGCTGGCCCCCTCCTTGCACACAAAGCTACACCCACGCCCAGCTCCATGAATCCATTCCAATGAAATGAAATGCCGAACTCCAGTAAGCCTCTCTTCTGTAAACCTTGCCCCAGAGACCCCTGAAACCTCCCTAACTCAGCCTGCAGGTTAAGGAGCCTTGCTCAGGACAACTGCATTCACACAGGAGCCCAAATGCTGAAATGAAAAACAGAGTGTCCCTTTTCGCTCCTAGTGACTATCCAAATGCAGCTGGAGTAAACAACGCATCATACGCCATTTTATTTTATTTTTTTAAAAAAATACTGTTAACTTTAAGGAATTCTATTTGTTGTTTATTCAGATGTCAACAAGCATGTTTTAATGACGACAGTGAGGGAGGAGCCTGTTTCAAGGAAATGAGGGTTTATTAGCGGTCAAAGCTGCATCATTTGGCTGCAGCCACCAACATGCCCCTGCTCTCCAAACAACACGCCCTCTGCATGTGTGCCTGTTCCCCCTGCAAGTCTTTCTTCCTCTGCTGCCGCCCATCTCCTTGATTAAGTCGTTCATCTCACCCACATTAAGTCTGTTCGACCCACTTGCTGCACAGCAGGGTTTTTTTGGGTGGGGGGGAAGAAAAATATCCCAAGCCTGCACTCTGCATATCCCAGCCCCCCACTCTCAATAAAAAGGAAGGTTCTCATCACCGTTCCTCACCTGTGGAAAAAACAAGATTTGCCTGAGGGGGAAAAGAATCAATACACTTCCTACCTGTTTAGTAACTCACATCCCTCAATTACATTATTAAATGAACTGAACTCAAACGGCAATTACTCTTGCAAAGCATCAATAAAACATTGCAGCAGCAGTCGCTCAGAGCTGGTCCATCGCCTCTTTCTGGAAGGAGCAGCACCACTTTCCAGGGATCCCTTCTCGGATAGGAAGCATTGGCTTGGTTTAAACCCTGAAAACATTTTTGTTGTTTTTTTAAAGGGTCATGTAGACTGCATCAGCTTATCTGGAAGGCTGTGGGTGTCTGTGTAGAGAGGTGTCTCACTGGCAGGGAGCTCGCCCTGGAACACAAAACCAACCCTGCAAGGTTGGCTCCCAAGGGCAGCGGTTGGTTGACCAAAGATTCACCCACAACCTTCAGAGGCTGGAGTCAGAGGGATCAACCACTTACCCCCTTGGAAAATTCCAGTCCATCTGCAGCGGCTTTCCCCAACCTGGACTCCAACATCCATCTTCCCCAGCCAGCATGGCCAACAGTCAGGGATGGTGGAAGCTGGAGGCCAACAATAAGCTGGGGAAGGCTGACCAATGGTCAGGGCCAAGACCTTTTGGGGGGAAACCTGGAAATGGTATTAGCATGGGTGTTGGATGTGTGTCGGTCAGCGCTGAGTGGCCACAGTAACAAAGGGAGGTGTGGAAGGCTGTGGCTTATGGGCAGGCAAGAAATGGAGGCATGTCTCCCAAAGGAGAGGAGCCAAGCCAAGAATGAGCCCAGCCCTGAGCAACCAGGAAGAGCAAAGCCAAGGAGAAGAAAGTTGTAGACCAGGGGTCAGCAAACTTTTTCAGCAGGGGGCCGGTCCACTGTCCCTCAGACCTTGTGGGGGGCCGGACTATATTTTGAAAAAAAAATATGAACGAATTCCTATGCCCCACAAATAACCCAGATATGCATTTTAAATAAAAGGACACATTCTACTCATGTTAAAACATACTGATTCCCGGACCGTCCATGGGCTGGATTTAGAAGACGACTGGGCCGCATCCAGCCCCCGGGCCTTAGTTTGGGGACCCCTGTTGTAGACTCTTCTGAACCTTCCTCCCCTACATCAGAAGAGCAAAAAAGCATCTCCCCTCGCATCAGATGCAGCTGCAGAGAGTAACCCAGAAACCTCAAGAGACTGCCATCGTCAGCTGAAGACTTGTCTGTGAAAATCTCCCAGGAGAAATCTAATCCCATTATAGGGAGCGATAAGCAAAGGCTGCCTGGAGGGAGAGGAAGGCGAGACAAGGAGGAGGGGGCAGCCAGGAGGCAGGTGCGTCGTCACCTTGAGTTGAGCATGGGGGACATTGGGCCGAGTTCACGGAAATGAATGGACCTCACTTACCGGTAGTCATGCTCCTTCGTTTCTGTAGGGCAGGGCTAGTCTGAGCAAAACCTAGTGCAATACCACTAATGAAGTTTTATCATGGCAGAAAATTGTCGGCTTCTGCCAATCATGTTAACATGCCGCACTCCGCTGCAGAGGAGACTTGGACTTTGAGGGAAGGGGAGGGGTGTACTTGGGTGTCAGCTCCCCAGGCCCAAACAGGCTGCTTGGCTGGCAGCCTCTTCTGCATGTTTCGCTCTTTTAAAGGGGAGTGTAATAAAATGTAGGAATGACTGCAAGAGAAGGAGAGGGGCCAGCAATGCCTGACTCTGGGCTGGGCATGTAACCCCCGCCAACATGGCCAGACTTTGGAATATCAAAGTCCAGAGCTTATGAACACACCCACAACATGCCTCCTCTTGAGAAGGAGGAAGCAGCAGCTATAGCGCCCCCCCCCCACTCTTCCTTTCAACAGCCCAAAGCAAACCCCACCAAGCACTCACCGGTTTGGGGCAGTGGATGTACCTGGCCAGGCTGATGATCAGGTCATGTGTAATTGGATCAACCAGGTTCCTGAAGCTGGCGTAGCGATACAGGACGTCATCCAGCGAAGTTGACTCCATGCCCAGGTCCTGCAAAGGAGCAAAGCCAGTCATGTGTGGAGTGCCCGTGCAAACCAGGAAAACTTCAGCAATTGGGAAATGCCAGTGGCCACGGCCCTGCAATCACACCCAGAGCCGACACCCAAACATTCAGGAAGGCTGCATTACAATGCCACTACCCCACCATACCCCCAATATTTGAGGATTTTAGGGTTGGGGTTGCCTTGATGCGAGAAGCTGCATAAGTCTGGACGGGCACCACTAAGTAGGTAAGAGGTGCCAGCTGGATCAGACCAAAGGCCTGTCTTCACAGTGGCCACCCAGATGCCCCCAATGAGAAGGCTGCATTCTGGGCATGAGTGTATGAGAAGGAGCAGAGGTCATCTGACTCTCTTCCTCACACGCCAACTGTTTGGGCTTGCAGGGCTGTGTGGGTCAAGGAGCGAAGGGTGAGTTTCCCTCCCACTCATCCACATTGCTCAACCAGCCAGGTGAGTCACATTGATGCCCACATGGCCCTGGACCAACTTCTGCTCCCTCACTCCTTGGCCGCTCCCCTTGCAAGAGGAGATTTGAACAGGCCCCTCAGAAAGGGAAAGGTCCCTAGGTGGGCAGAACGCCAGGGAGCAATGGGGAGCAGCCCCACACGGATTCAGGCCAATTGCTCAACTGCATCTCCACTCTGACTTTTGAAAACAGGAGGAGGAGGAGGAGGAGGGTGGGTGGGTGGGTGGGTGGGTGCTCCTTCCCACAGAAGGGATTTGGTGGGTGGGTGGGAGACAGCAATATGAAACCTCGTCAGCGCAATCCGAAAGGTTTCTTTCTGCCAGGGATCCCTTATGCTGCTCTGGGGAACCTGCTGCTTCCCCAATTTTCATTCATTCTATGACCTGAGCAGCGGTTGGATGGAACAGGGTGACAGAAACTGAACTCCTGCCAGCCCTCTCAGCTGGAGAAGGAAGGTGAGCCACCAAGTCTGGCAAAGCCACCCATTGACACTTGAAAACCAGCCAGGGTCAAGTGGAGGTTGCTGGGGGGAGCTATTGCATCACGTCTCTGCAAGCACTTCTGGCTCCTGTAGGGGTTGTTCTGAAACACAGAGCCCATAAAATTCTGCCCCTCTCCAGTCTTGAAATGAGCATTCAGCACACACAAGCCCCAAATTGCTGCAGCACAGTGATGCTTCCCCTCCCCACCCTATAGTTGAAACCTCCCCAAGTGAGAGCAGCATCCAAGCCAGATGAGCTCATCCCTGGCACAGTCTGTCACTGAGAGTCTGACTTGACTGGGCAAATTGCCTCCCAGCTGAGCACACTGGGCTATCTATCAACCAAGACGGCTGTTAACAAACCTCCCCAGTAAACAGGGGGAAGTAGGGGAGGAAGGAAGGTGGTTTAGGGCCTGTGCCAGTGTGTTTTGAACACTGAGGAGTGAAACCCCCTTCTGTGCAAGGACTTTCAGCAGCCCCCCTTTATTGTGTTTCCTGCAAGGAATTTTGTGCAAATACCCCCCATAGCCAGAGCACCATGCACCCACACAGCTTCTCTGTGCATGAAGTAAACTCCACCTCGTGATTTGCAGAAATACCCACTCTGTGTGCAAGAGGAATTCAGGGAGTTCCGGGGGGGGGGGGGAGAGAGAGAGAGAGAGAGAGAGAGCTTGAAATGCAAAGGGGTCTCTTCCCACTCCTGAGATCATCAACTTGTTAACATGCTGGTGGAGGTGATCACATTCCCTTTTTTTGCTCTTCAGCAAAAAGACTCAACAAGCCATTACAATTAGCATAAGAGAGAGACTAACTAATGCCAGCTTGCTTGGTGGTTGGGCCCTTTAGTAGGCTAGCCCACATGATCAGTCTACCACCCCACCACAGAATTTGTCACTGGAATGGGGCTTAGTGGTTTGGGAAACTGGGACCACTTCACCTGAACCACATTCAGCTGCCCACGGGGCAAAGGCCACAGGGGCAGCTTCAAGCAACTCATTTGCAACCACAACAGAAAGTCACAACAAGAAGAGAGAGAAACGAGGACACTCCTGTTCCAAAGCAGAGATGAAATGTGCAAAACACAGAGCATCTTTTGGGCAAAATATGCAAAGAAAGAGAAGGAAGTGCCAGACGCAGACATCAGTTGAGCAACAGCGACTGACCATTTCTGTCAAATTTGGCAACAGCAAATAATGTAGCAACAGAGCTGACACACTGCCTTTGTTCCACGAACAGGAAGCAAATCTTTAAGTGACCTGACAACTTGGATAAGGGCTCCAGAAACTTGGGTTTCTCTACAAGTCAATGGACCGGGGGGGGGGGGAACACAGAGTGCAAGGCCTTCCCCATCCCCATCCAAAATAAAAAATACCCATCAAGAAGGATAGATGACACCAAGTGAGCGCCAAGCCTTGCCAAAGCCAGTCTGGGCAGAATTTGGGAGAGGAGCATTTTACCCCAGTGAAAACAGAGCTGCAGGTAATTCTCTCGAGGCCAAACTGCAAGCCTTTCCAAAATAGTGTCAGCTTCTTCTGAGCTGTCGCATCAAGTGTCCCCCAGAGATGAATGTTTTTGAAGAAAAGAGCCTGTATCATCCCAGCAGATGGCTGCCAAGGGCTCCCACACCTACTCAAGTGGCCATGAGTCCTTGCTGCCTCTGAGCCTGAACAGAGGGAGCAAGAGCAGCAGGACTCATAGATATGGATCCTAGGAGCAATCCTGCTCAGAAGGCTCCCATAGGACCTACACTGGGCTCACTAAGAAACTGACCTGGACACTTTCCCCATTATCTCAGACATTAAAATAACCCTTGCCTGTCTCTCAAGGGATTCACATTTTAAGGGTCTGAGCACCTGACCTCGAAGGGGAGGAGGCGATCACAGTGGAACCATGATTAAAGTTGGTGGCAGTCGTGGGGTCAGATGACCTTGAGTCATGACGGGCAGGATTTTAAGGATTCCTGTTCTAGAGACTCTTAAGCTTGTGAAGACATCCTGGGAGCAGCACCCACTATTTTGGGGAGCTAGAGAGAATGAATTTACACTCCCACATCCTTTTAACAGCCCTTTTAAGAGTATGCATCCTTTTAACAGTATGCAAATATAGCAGGGCTGCCCTACGACTGGGATTTCCCAAACGTATACGGGATTCGTCCATTGAAAATAGCATCCGGGCAGAATTTCTGAAAATTGGTAGAAAATGTCCAGGAAAACCTGGACATATAGCAACCCGTGGTGGACGTGTTGATTTTTTTTTGGCGAATTTCCTTTAAAATAGCTCAAAAACCTCAATTATGTGGCCACCCTAGGAAATATAAACAGCTATCAAACTTCCTTCTGTCTCCCCAACTCCAGCCACCACTGAAACTCTATCCTGTTCTGTCTCTTTTAACTACTTTACTTCCTCATCTTCCTCCTCCTCATACTGTAGCAAAGTCTGCTTTTCCAAACGGGCAGCTGCTGTTCCCACCAGAAGTGCCATGCTCCCAGCATGAATCCCTTGCCTCCCCAACATTTCCCTGCTGTAACAGACTCCCCAGTCCTATACCCCTTTTCCAAACTCCCGGCTGTTCACTGGGCCCATCCAGCACAACTCAGGACTCAGGAGGGGGGCGGCTAGTAACTGCCTGCCAGTTCCCAGGCCCTGGGTCCTTGCCCTCTGTCTCTTAGGGCAGCCCTTTCCTTGGAGGGAGGAACCAGAGCATCTTGAACTCCTTTAGGGCTCCTTATGTGAGGCAGCAGCAACAATCTTCCAGTCTAGGGCTCCGAGGCAGCTGGAAACACTCACTGCCCGACCCCTCTTTAGCTTAAAGGACCCAACTCCCACCTGCCCCATGCTGGAAATTGCCCCCAGCAACAGCGACAGCAGCTGCAGCAGATTACTCTATTAAATGCTGCTACAGGAGGTCTCTCCAGGGGCTGCATCATTCCTGCTCCTTGCACCCGTCCCCCAACTGGGACTACTGGATCACAGGGTGCGGTGGGTGGGCCCGTCTCCCTGCCCCCAAACTCAGCCTCCAAATGACCCACGCATCGCAGTCAGTGCCAACGCAGTTTAGAAATCTCTGCCTTTGGGAGAAGCTGGAGGGCAAAGCAGAAAAAAGCTGCCACAAGAGCAGATTTGGGAGTGAGCTACAGTCACACTCGCAACTGGCACGTGGTACAGCCCCCTCCTGGGTCCAGGTGGGGAGGTCAGAAAGAGATGTACATGGAAAGTGGAAGTCAGTGAGGGAGGGTCAGGGAGAAGAGCTCTCTCACTCTTTTCTCTTAGGCGGAGGGAGGACAAGGTTTGCTGCTTTCAATGCTCTTATTATTCAGACGCTTTTATTTCTCACACCACACCCCCTGAAATCTTCCTCCTCTCTCTGCAGAAACAGCTCCCGGGGGTCATTACAGTATTTTGTTCCTCCCACAGCCAAGGAGAGCCAAGGAAGAGGCACAGGGAAATCGCAGATGCAGGGGGCTCCCTTCCAATGGTTCACACAGACTCGATCAGAGAGAAAACAAAGCAGGGGGAGAATCAGCACTGCCCCTCCCCCAGCATCAGCGGAGAGAAACTGGCTGGGAAGCCGGAGCAGGAAGCAGAAGACTGCCAAGAGGATCCCTCCATCCGGCAGCACAGCGGGTGGGAGGGCGACAGAGGCAGCTGTGCCACTTCCGGCCAGGGGTGTGTGTGTGTGTGTAGAGGGAGCAAGATGGGATTCTGTGCTGTGGCAGAGGCAGCAGCAAAGTTCTCCTTTCCACTGAGGCTGCTGGCGCCACCAACCAACCTTTCCCCCCTCCAACCCACCATCCAGAAAAAGCCACTCTGCATTTGCTGGGGAGTTGTCTTCTCACCTGCGGGGAGGGCAAAGGCAAGAAATACAAGCTGGACCCAGCCAGAGGAGGTGTGTGGCTGGTTGCTGGGATCAGTAGCCTGGTCTCCTATCCAAGCCAAGAGTGTTTTGAGTTGAGGGGGGGGGCGAGGACAGGTCTGCTTGTGCCCAATGCCTCCTACTAGGAAGCTGCCACACCTACCCTGCCATGTTCAAATGTGGGCAGGTGCTCTGCACATGCCTCAAGGCCTCTTGGAATCCTGTGCGCCAAATGCAAAGCAAACCACCTGTCCCACTCTCTCCTTTTCTCCTCTTGTGGTTACTGTATTGTCCTGCAGGTTGCTACTGGCCATGCTGCGCTTTCCCATCCAGAAGGGAAGCCCAGCATTAAAGTGTGTGGGGCGTGCTTGTGTGAAATTATAGAAATGAGAAACCCGCCCCCCCCACAAGGGAGGAAGACCAGAACCCTCACACCTGCCCAGGCCAGCTCTCTGGGCTTCCCTCGCTGGATGAGCCCCAGCATGGGGAAAAACAGTTCTGGAGCTCGGCCATGGCTGGCTGGCGAAAAGGCCAAGGCCCCCCACCATGCCCAGGTGGCACAACTCCCCCTCCTTGAGCAGCTGATAAGCTGCCACACACAGAGCCAAAGGGTTATCTGCTCCCTGGCCCATCAGCAGCAATCTTGCACTGTCTGGGGAGTGCCAGCTGACTCTTTGGAAACAAGCCTTTCCTTCTGCTTCCCCTTGCAGGATTTGACCTGCCGTCCCCACCACTGGATGTGCACCAGGCCTCCCTGTCCCTGAGCTTTCCAGTATCCTCGCCGCTCACACACGGCTGCCCTTGGCTTTCGCTCTTCCCCCATCGCCTCTTCTCTCTCCCACGCAGCCCCCTGCTCTAAATGCAATTTCGCATCATTTAAGCCAAGATGGATTACCGGGGTGGGGGGGGTGGAGGGTGGAGGCAGTCTGCCCAAGTGCAGGCAAAGAGGCAGGCGGGGCCTCTCCTACACTCCTTGCCCTCCCCAAAAGCTTGCTTCTCCAAAATGGACAAATATATTTGCAAGGTATTATTTGCAAGAGCACAGGAAATGTGAGGAGCCAAATGCAAGCAGAGCCCCTGCAGATCTCCTCCTCTTCCCTCTAGGTTCAATAAGCCCAGGTTCTTAGTGAGCTGGTTTTCATTCCTTGGCAAAGAGGGATAAGCCGGTTCACATACTGGCACGCAGGGTGTTGTACAACACCCATGTCATGTATACATGCACAAGTGTGCGCACACAGTGTGCCGGGATGAGAGCAGGAAAGGTGCACCAGGACCCCATGAAATGCCCTGGAAAGGCAGCTTTTCCACCTGCTCTCAGTTAAGCCTCTCTCCCCAGGTACCAGCAGAGCTGCTGAACTCAGCCAGAACTGGAGATTCCTGCCAGAGCCAGGAATCTGGAATATGCTCTCTGACCTGCTTACAACTCCAGGGCACTATTCCTTCTCCCTGGCTAGATGCACATGGGCACACGTACACACCCACACTGAGAGAAAGCTTCCAAGCCCAAAGCGAATGGTGAGGCAAGGCTTTTCAGTCAATTGACTTAGAAGTGGGGGTTGTCACACACACAACGCCCAGAAATCAGCAATGTTAGAATACAAGCGCAGCAGGTATGGAACAGCTCGGAGTTAATAACAAGACTCTCGCACTAAACCTACCTCTCAAGCAGCCGCAAGACAGCTCCATGGACAGATCCAGGAAGGGGAGAAGGGGGGTGAGCTCTGTCCTCCGCCCTGGCAAAAGGCTGGCATGTTGGCCACGGGGAAGGCAATTGTGCAAGGCGGGGGGCGGGGAGGGACTTGCCTGCTATTGGGAGCTTGGAAAACAGAAAGAAACTTTTAAGAGACAGCTTCCCACTCCCCAGAAAATCTCTTTTCTACACAATCCAGGCAGCAGCTGCTGCCTTAAAACACCCCAAGGACTGGGCTACCCATTCCTGAGGCAGCCCTTGGGAAAAGATTTCCATCGGATCCACCAGCTAAGCCTAAGAGAGCTTAGGACGTCACACAGAAGGATCAATATATGGACCGTTTGCAGGTGGGGGAAATCGTGCCCTGAATACGAAAGGAAGCATATAGCAGCCAACAGGCCCAGCACCACCCTTCTGGGAGGCTGGTGGTGGAAGACTGCTTGGCAAGGAAGCCACTGGCGTGGCGTGTCTCCTGCCAAAGGGATTTTCTATGGACTGTTCTATTGGTTGGGGTTTTATTATTTCCTTGCTATAGCTCTGCATGTGTTTATGCGGAAAGGTTTAATGAAGGTCAGGATAGAAACCCACAAGAAGAAACCAACAGAGAGAAACAGGGCAGAGTCTGGTCCTCCGAAGGAGCGACCAGGAGGCAGCAGCCCAAGCCAGCCAATTCTGAGCTGAGCTCACTTCTGGAAAAGGAAGGTTTTGGCAGCGTATTGACCAGGAAATGTAGATGACCCCCTTGCCTCCCCTCATCCACCGGCTGTCACCTTCTCACCAGAATGGGGCACCCTCCCACTCCAACTGTCTCCATTCACTTTCTGGCTGAGTTTCCTTCAAAGCTGAGCTATCTCCCTCAGGGTGCATGATGACACCCAGGCAGCAAAGCCGCTTAAGAGCTATTCCCCCTCCTGGAGAAAATGGGGGGGGGGGCAGGAGGATCAGACTCTGCTGTTCCCAGGATTCTTTCAGGGACAAGGAGCCATGCAAGTTAACTAGCATAAAATTAGCATAAACACGCTGCGTTCCCATAAGGCAACTTGCACGATAGCTGTGCACAAAGCTGGAGGCTGTTCCCCTTCCCCCTCCTGGGCGCACGTGCCTTTCTTCCTCTGGCAATGAAACACGGCCAAGTCCTCTGCAAGGCTCCTGAGGCAGGCCCAGTCTCCCTCCCTGCCTTTAATTAATTTTCAACAAATGTAACTCAATTACTAGAAAGCCTCTGCGCACCACCACTGAAATGCGCTGGCTGGCCAGCCTTTGCAACCAAACATGAAGGCAGCTTCCCTCCTACCTCAGCAAACTCAGACCAATAGGGCTGGCGTTCCCTTCCCCAACCCTGCAGCCCAAACACACACTGTCCATCCAGCCTCTCTGGAATCCACATCTTGCATGCATGGATCACAGACTGTGAAGATGCAGTGGCCATTGGGAGGGAGAGGGCTCTGTGCCCCTAGCCAGAAGGGACCACACCTCCCACGAGTTGCCAGTTCCACTGCCACTGCCACACACATCTCCATTTCTTTAAGAGAGTGGGTCAGATGTGGGCCGGGGGGGGGGTGCTAGATGTTCACCACCATCCAGCCCACAAGCAGCCACCGCAGGCCTCGGGAAGACACCTGTTCATCATATGCCACTGGCACAGCTGTGCTGCCTACCTGCCTCTTTGGTGGGAGGGAGTCTGTTGCTCTTTCTCAAACCACTCAGCACCAACCGGGCCAGAAAGATGCTCACGTGTTCCACAAGCCCATTTCAAGCACCACGGCCACAAGTTCAAAGAGCCCATCTCCTCCATAGTAGTCTCACCCAAGCCCACAGAGGCCCAAACTCTTCACTGCCCTCATGGCAAGGAACATGAGGGCTCCCTCCTCACTTTGGCCACCAGGATGGCTGCCAAGGTTGCAGGTTCAATCCATGGATGGGATAGCTGCATATTCCTGCACTGGAGGGGGTTGGACTAGAGGATCCTCAGGGTCCCTTCCAACTCTATGACTCTATGATCTTGCAAGGCTTCGTCCTTGGTCTTTTTAAGACTGGAGAAGTCAAATGAAGGAAGGAAGTTTGAATAGCAGAACTGGCTCAGGCTCCAGTTGTGTCAGTCAGGCCACACTTATATTGTTGGATTCAAAAAGCCTCCTCTGCTGCCTATCAAAACTCTACATCCTGCCCCTATCTCAACGGAAGAGCCAGAAGGGAAGCTCCCAACTTCATTCAGACAATTCCCCCTTGGAGCCCCCATTCCCAGCAAGAGGAAGGAGATGGTGGCCGGCGAAAGACGGGCTTCAGCTTTTATGGAATGGATCCTCAGAGAGGAAGAGAGAAGAGGAGAATCCCACTAGGATCTCTCTGTGGAGAAGAAGATGAAATCTCACGCAGCAGAAACTGGAGCCTGGCTGTGAATCTGAGGCTGCAGCAACAGCAGCTTCCCTTGGCAGAGCCCGTCAACAAGGGCCTGGTGTGGACTCGCTTGCCATGGCACTTCGCCCACTTTCAGTCTCACACCGGTTTTCATACCACTTGGCAGTTTTGTTTCCTCAAACCAGGAAGGAAACGTAAACAAGCCCAATTCAGGAGAGATTGGGACAGCCACCTCTGTCCACAATTTGCAGAAGTGGAAATTACTAAACAGGAAGTCATTAAACATGCTCAAGGCCACCTTCCAAGTCAGGTGTCAGGCACAGGCGGCCCCGGTACACAAATTCTCCTTGTTTACAACATGCTTTGTGTTGGTAGGAGGGGAGAAGACGCAGGCCAAATCATTATATTCAGGGACCAAATTTGGCAGGTGGGTGGAGTTGCTCATGTGAGAAGCACAATGATGTCGGGTGACCTTTTTGTTCGCAGGGGTCTTGCAGAGTGCTTTGCAAAGGGTTTCTGACTGGTTGCTAACTCCAAACACCCTTTCAGCTGAGCCAAGTTTTTACCTGTGTGTCCTACAAAATGTCAGATGTGGGGCATGTGAAAAATGAGTTGGCTGAAGTGGCCTGGCTGCCATAAATTCACCCCTTGCTGGAGCAGAGCCTATAGGAGGAGCCTCCTATCCCAGAGCTCATCTGAGGGAGATGGAGGCTTCCAAAGCATAATTTAAGGGAGCACCAAAGGCCTTAACCAGAAGTGCAGGTTAAGGGACAAGAGTCCACAAGCCCAAGAAATGTTGGTAATTGGGGTCAAAACACAAGCCAACCCCAACCCTCTGTTGCATGACACCTGCCAGGAGCAGCATCGGGACTAGATCGTATGCTAAGCGTTAGGATACACTATGCTTAAAAGCATCTGAGGGTCTTGGAAAGGCCCCCAAGGAGAGCCAAGATGTTCCTCCTGGGGTCATCCACTTCCTCCTCATTCGTAGTCCGGCAACCCCCCCCCCCAGGAAGGCTCTGCCCTGAGGAGGCTCCAGATGAATCACCAAACCCATCAGACCAACGGTTTCCCTTCCAAGACCAGCGAACCTTCCACGGACCAAGCGAAACTCGCCTGCTTACCCTAGGGCTCTGTTCGCGACCCTCCTGGACAGACAAGTGGGGGAGGGAGGTTGGCTTCCATTCCATTAAGGGGCAGGGAGAGGGAGAATCCGAGTTTCTAGGTGCCCCCCAGTTCCGCCTCCCCGGACGCCTCGGGGCTGCGAAGCCGAAGCTTCCCGGAGGAGGGGGCTTCGGTCGCCCGACGCCCATCCGTCTTACCTGGCGCAGGTGCTTGAGCAGGTCGGTGGCTTCCTCCTGCTTGCCTTGCTTGACCATCCCCAGCATGTCCTGGATAAGGCCGATCCGGCGGTGATATGGGGGGAGGCCGCCGCCGCCGCCGCCCCCGCCGCCCCCTCCGCCCCCCTTGCCAAACTTTTCTCCGGATCGCACAACGAGGGAGGCCAGGAAGTCGCCGCGCTCCCGGGGCGACGGCAGCATCCTCCGGCGGGCGGCCGAGGCGGCAGCCTGCGGACTGCCGGGCAGCGGGCAGCCCTTGGTCTGCTTGGCGCCCATGCTGGATGGAGCCCAGCCGCCGGCCGGCCTTCAGCGGGACATCGGAGGCTCCGGCCCACGAGGAGCAGGCGCTGCTGTCGAAGCGCGGGGCAGCCGCCGGCCCAGGAAACACCGCGGAGACGAAGAGGAGGAGGGGGAAGCAGCAGCTACGACGGCAGCGGCTTCTCCGGGCATCTCCTGCGCGCCCGGCAGCTGCCCCCTCCGGCTCCCGCAACTGCCTCCCTTCCCCGCCCTCTGGCAACTTCGGGAAAACTGTTGCACGGCAGACCGAAGAGGGAGGGAGGGAAGGAGGAGCCGCCAGCGACGGAGGAGGAGACCGAGACGTGCCCGCCGAGTGTCCCCAGCGATCGAGCGAGGCTCTGGCTGCTGCTGCTGCTGTTGCCGCCGCCGCCGCCTCCCTCCGTCTGGAGCTGCTCAGGCGGGGCGGAGCCCGCCTCTCCCCGACCGGCGGCGGCCTTGTGTCTGCCTGAGAGAGGGACCGCCCGGCCTCCTCCTGGCTCCTCCTGCAGACGGCAGGGGGGGAAGAGGCACAGACGCCGCCGCCTCGCCCTGCTCGACCGGGCTGCACGTGACGAGCGCGCATCTGAGGACGTGCAGAGCGCGCGCGCCACGGAGAAGCAGCTCCTCGGGCTCCCCCGCCCGTCCTCTTCACGAGCAGCTGCTGCCGCATGCATGGAGCTCAATGGAGGCCTCGCCGCGGCTGCAGCCGGGTGCTTCAGTGGCAACACACACGCAAACACACACAGGGGCGTGGAAGACGCCTCCCCATGCAAGACTCAGGCGCGCCCCAACTCAGGCGAGGCGGCGCCTCCCGGGGCTCCCCCTTGACACTGGCCCCCGAAAAGCCGCGGGACCGGAGCTGGCCAAGGGGCCCGCCTTCGCGACACCTGGCCCGGGAGAGGGGGGCTGCTGCGAGGCCCGGGGTCCCGAGCGCCTCTCCTCTCCTGCCCGGAGCACCTCAGAGACGAGAAGGAGCCACCTCCCGTCTCCCCACATCCCGCGTGTGGTTTCCCGCGCCGGGGTGGTTTCCTTCCCGCGAAGCGTTTGGGACTCAGGAGCGGAGGTCCGGGCGGGCAGCTCAGCCCCGGCCTGCGACCAGGCGACCTCGAGGCGCTGTTAAAACTACAGTTCACATCCCGCTGTGCTGGCTAGCGCTGATGGGATCTGGAGCCGTCAACAAAGCTGCACTGCAGAGCCGCCTTTGAAATGCTCAACCTATCCAAGCCTGGAAAGCAGAATTCATCGGAGGCTTTGGCCAGCGGGCAGTGGATCCACTTCTGAACAGCTTGCCACGCCCCCCCCCCCAAAAACCAGACACCACAAGCCAGCTGGACCGTTCTGTGTGGCAATTCATTTGCTAAGTTGGTGCAGTGGATGGATTCATACATCGGAGGAACATAGGAAGCTGCCTTTTACTGCCTCAGGCCATTGGGTCTACACTGACTGGCAGCAGGGGTTCTCCACAGGCTAGCGTTTAAGGTACAGCCCCAAACGCTGCTCTTCTGCCACAGAACATACCCAGCTGTAACTCAGCTCTGCATCTCCTCCAACATAACTGTGAAAGAAAGTGTGGCATTAAGAAGCAAGGGGTTGAGCCTGGAGCAGCAGCAGCTTGTGGGGTGTGGAAGATGCAGCCCTTCTTCAGAAACAGACAAAAACTCCCCCACAATAGTAAAGTTTCCTCCTTGAATACACTTGGACTTCTGAAAGTCTGGCTCAAGAGCATATTAAGTAAGTAGGTTCCCCTCTATTTTTTATTTTTATTTGCCAGGAAATGTGTTTTGCAAAGCCGCCTTAGTGCTCCATTTAGTGAGCATAAAAGCAGGCAACTCCCTGAGGTTCTGATGGGCAGCTATTTATTATAGATTTTGGCCTCTGAATATCAACTTTAAAAATACCAGATGGGTTGTAGGAAGGCCCTCTCCGCTTTCTGTCCCATGGGTATTAAAGTCTTGTAGAAGGGGGGGGGGGTAGTGGCATTTATTTTCAGGTGCCTGATATGTAGAGTACCCAGCAAGAACTGCAACTGCATCAACTGACAAGCCAAAGTGTTGTCACAGGAAACAGGCATGAATTGCTTGCTCTTGGACCAAACTCATTCCAGTTACCTCAAAGGGGATCCTGTCGCCATCTAGTGACGGCTTCCTGACACATAAATTGTGAGGTCCAAGGTCAATTTCACATAAGCCAGTTTGGGCTCTTTCCACATTGCCCCAGCTGATGAATCCAGAGGTGGATGATCATAATCTGGCTACCTCACCACGGGTAAGATGGTGCTACCTCAGGACCAAAATGCTAGGCAGTGGAAGCCCTCAAAGTAGCTTTGTGACTCAACCAGGAACTCTCTTCCAGAATCACCGGCATGTTTCTCTGGGTAACACCCACTGGACTGTCGCCTCTTGGCTGCTGGGAACTGAAAAGCCCATGTGGTTTGGATCTCACTGATTTTTTTCTTATCGTCCATTTGAAGCTCAGATTCTGGTACACAGGAGGACAGCTCCAGATCCTGGCCCCATAGAAGGCAGAAGAAGTTCCACATAGGAACTGCCCTGTGATCATTCTAGCTGCCCTTTTCCAACTCTCTACAATACCCTTTTTGAGGTGAGGTGACCACAACTGTATTCAGCATTCCAAACGCCATCACACCATAGATTTGAATACAGTGGTATCTTGGTTTTTGAACAGAATCCGTTCCAGGAGTCCGTTCGACTCCTGGAACCATTCAAAAACCAAAGCGCGGCTTCTGATTGGCTGCAGGAACATTCATTTCCAGGTTTCGATTGTTCAGGAGTCCATTTGTTCAGGAGCCAAGGCATTCGGCTTCCAAGGTACGACTGTAATGGCATTGAGATATTGACAGTTTTACTTCCCTTTCCATTCCTAATGATACCTAATAACGAATCTGCCTCTTAAAAAAAAAAAAAAACAGTTGCTCCATATGGGGTTGACATCTTCATTGAGCTAGCTGCTACAAACCCAAAGTCTCCTCCTTGGCCAGTTCAGACCCCATGAGAATATATGTGAAATGAGATTTTGTGCCCAAACATGCATCACTTTAACTTGTTTATACTGAATTGCATTTGCCATTTTACTGCCCATTCCCTCGGTTTAGTGAGGCCCTTTTTGTTTAACAACCCTGAACAATTTGGTATCATCAGCAAACTTGGCCACCTTCACTGCTCAACCCTAACTGTAGACAGTTCGTGATGGCTTTAAAAGACAAATTCATGGAGGAAAGTCTCACACTGGGTGTAAGGTGCTTCCAGAAACAAAACACACTCAAGGGAACTGAATGATAGTAATAAACTTTTATTTTGCAAAGCAATATCCACATCTTACAAACACAAAAAATTAACCTAGGAGAGAAATGTCATTAACAAATCAGTTACTGACCACCAAGCCCAAAGGTAAGTCAAATGCCACCTTAACTCTACAACATCTGCTGCAGAGGAAGCTGTAGGTGGGTGGGGGGAGAATAAGGAAATGACAAACCTTCATATCATGCCAGAGAAGCAAATTGGAATGGCAGGTTTCTAACGAGGAAACAAACAGAATCAAAACTGATTCAAGTAATAGTGAAAATGAAAAAGAAAAGAGGCAAGATCAATATGATCCGAACAGCCACTGTCACATTCCACTTGTACCCTCCTGCCTGGAAGTGTCTGACTTCTACATGTCCACCACCAGCCCTTCCTCCTCCTTGCAGATCAGCTCTGAACCAGTAACTACAATGGTCTAGAACGGACCATAAAAGCAAAAGTTAAGAGAAACAACATTCTTCTTCTGAAGCCCACAATCTATTTTCCATTTAAAACTTCTGTTTGGTTGGGATTTTAATTTGAAGAGGATGCATTTTTATTTTTTATTTTTAAATCCACTACCAGACTCCTTGCCCAATCCTAGACCCCAAAGGTCTCTGGAGATCATCCCCGTATCTTGGAGATGTGACAAGACACCAAGCAAGCAAATGAACAGACGAATGAACTCTTCCCAACGAAAGCAAAGCCACACATCATGTCCTTCTGTGCAAACGCTAAAAAGCCATTCCTAGAACTCTCTACATTCTTAAAGAGTGAAACTGGAAGTGCAAACTAGGAAGCCAATCCAATGAGCGAGTCCGGAGTTGTACCCGCCTGGACAGCATCCCTTTGCAGCACAAACTGGCCCTCAGCATCTCTCTCCGCAGGCAAAAGGCACAACAAACACCAGGCCTGGTCCCAGGGGGCAGCTTGCCCCAATGCTGGCTGCCACTTCCTTTCACCATCAGGGACCCCCCCCTCCAAAGCCCAGCAGAAGTTCCCAGTCTGAAGAGCAGGTGCTGACCTACACATGAAAATAATAAAATTGCATCATTCCAGACAAGGTGCTCAAATACCTTCCCACATTAAGAAGATAAAAAATACCTGCACCTAAAAAAGCAAGCATGTCAGAGAGGCAGCCAGCCTTGAATCTTGTCCTCAAAATGCTAGTTTTCTACAGACTAGAAGGTTGTGACGCAGGTGCAGCAAACTAATCTTTCTCTCACACACACTCATACACCCTGACCATACTGTCTGGAATGGCGCAATCCCAGGAATTCTGAAGCATGTCACTTATCTGCATTAAAGGGGGTGCACTGCAGCAGCCCGATTTGAGGTCCAGGATTGCACCAATGGGAGATTCTGCCTGTGTTGGCTTTAAAAAATTAGCAACACTTAAACAAACAAACAAACAAACCCAGAGTGCAAAGTGGAAGATGCTTCTCTTGCTTTCCTTAAACTAAAATTACAAGTACGCCATCTTTCCTAACTACAGCCAGTATTAAAATATGAATATGCCAGGTGGGGTTTTTTGTCTTGTTTTTAAATAAATCTAGAAATGTTGGTATCTTTCTGCAAGCAGGGAGGAATTGGGAAGAAAGAGGAACAAACACATTGACTCAGTGGCTTTAGAGCTGCAGTACAGTAGCAGAGAGGTGTGCCCTGCCTCAAACACACTGGACAGACCATGGGGGAAAATAAGGTGCTTTTTCTGAGACACTTGCAAAAGGCATCCGGACTGTCCCACTGCAGCAAGACAGACACACACAGAAATGTCTCTGGCTCCTTCACAAAACAGCCTGCCACGAACAGGCAAAGAGGTTCCCACAGCCCAGGGCTGTATCGGCTTAACTTATTCCAAGTAGACTCCGCCTCCTATAAATAACCGTTACAGGCACTTAAAACGTCTTTGGTTGGAATAACCCAACGTCACAAGATAATTCATAACGAACCCGGGTCTAGTTCTGGGTTCGGCAGGCGATGGTTGCAGCAGACACTGTCACTTTTGGAGAAAGGAGGCAGGGGGTCACGCTTCTGAGAAAGCAACCTGGAGGAGGAGAAGTCAAGAAAGAAATGGGGGGGGGGGGGTTGAGCTACCCATCGTGGAAGCTGGTACAGTGCCCCCGCCTGTCACTGTCAGGGCAGAACTAGGAAGTGGGGCCTGGGTGGGAATTAGAAACTGCACACAAGTCCAACTTGCATTGAGCTCTTCACTGAGCCCCACCCAGGAAAGTGAGCAGGATGAAGCAGCAGGGACTGGTCACACTTTGCTCCTGCCTCTGCAAACCTGCTTGGCTTCTGTACTGGCTGTGGAGGAAAAGGAGCCCCTTTCTTCCTTCCCTGAGTGTGGGGGCTGGGCGAAGTCATAGTAATCCAGCCCACTGCATTTCAGTATTGGACATGCAGGGTGCAAAGGCCAGCAAAGAAGGCAAGCGGGCTGATAGCCGAGAGACAAGTCACTCTCCTCCTCTGCTGGGCTTTCAACAAAGGATTTGCAGGAGGCAAAAATCCTCTTCCTGAAGGCTACACATCAATACCAAGTGGGCAGAATGAGGGGAGCGCTCTTGGCCTCCACTCTGCCAGCCCACAGCCTGCTTTGTACTCTGAAGGCAAAGGAGGGATGGAGCACTCTGCCTATCCTCCTCCACCAGAACCTTCTATGAAGGAGGAGGTGGAGGCGGCTGGTAAAACATTATGTACACTAATATTCTTGGGGCTAATTTACCAGGCTGGCATGAGTAACGTGGAGTGGCTGGGGCAGAGGGAGCAGCGTGGCAGGCCAGGGGTCTACCCAGCTCAGTGCTGTCTCTTAAGCAGATGGGCTCTCCAGGGTTTCAGCCAAGGTTCTGTCTCGCAGCCCATGTCACAAAGGAGACCGTCTCAGAGAGTCCGGAGACTCCCTCCCCCTAAAAAAAGGCTGCTCACATCCCTGCTTGAGCCATTGACCAGAAGAGCAGCCGCACCCCCCACATGCCTTCCTGACTCTGGGGTGGCTGCGCACAAGCCGCCCAGTCAATTGAGGCAACAAGATCCCATTACGTGGGCACTCAAGGGCTCCTTGCCCACCTACCTTTTCAGGACAGAACTCTGAGTTGCTTTGCCGCAGTTTGCTGGGCCTGCCTTTGATGACTGCATAGCAGAACATAGTGATGACCATCACGAAAAGGAAGTAACTAGTGTGCATTAAATGCAGGTTGATGAGGGAGCGGTCATCCTGCACAAAGGGAGGAAGAGAGGGGGGGGGCTGAGTTTTTCCTGAGGCTGCAGGAACTCTACATGCAGTTTCCACCAAGGATGGGGCGGGGAAGGAAGCAGCCCTGAGTCTGTGTTTTGCACACAGCGGATCCCACCCACCCACCCGCTCCTCTGCCACATGTAGTTGCAGAATTTGAGCACGTTGTCCATTCACTGTAACCGCATCACTTACATCCGGGACGATAACTGTCAATTTGGGATTCAACGCGTGGTAGACTTTGCCAACAGCTCCTTTGTAACACCAGAAAGGGTTGTAATCTTGGGCATATTTGGTGTTTGAATCCCTCGCAGTGGTGAAGATCTTGTACCAGAAGGTCGCGTTGATGTATGTCTCTGGCACACAGTGCGGTGGCTGGCTGAGGAGCGAAGAGACAAGGGTGAGCTGGGTTGGTCAAAGCACAGCACAAAGCCGGCCTGAGATGCAACTTTGCCACGCTAAGGCAGCTAAGCACTCCACACCCCTCTAACACCTTGATGGATTGATTCCCCATGCCGCCCGTTCTCAAGCCCCTCGCTTAGAGCTCCTGCCCCACTTTGTAAATTGGCTCTGCTTCCACCAGCCTCCGGCACCAGCAACCCATTTACCATGCAAGGGTGTGGGGCAGCCCTTCCATGCAGCTGTGCATGTGCACGCCCAAGGGCACTCAATCAACGATGAGCAAATTGAGGATAAATATATTCCGTGGGTTTTTTAGCAAGATTGCTCCCCCCCCCCTCAAGTCCCACTCATTCATTTTTGGGAAGGGGATAAACTAGAAGCTCTAGAAGCTCTGCTTGCTGCTTCTCGATATATATATATACAGTGGTGCCCTGCTAGACGAATGCCTCGCTAGACGAAAAACTCGCTAGACGAACGGCATTCGTCTAGCGGAAGCCGCCCCGCAAGACGAAAAAGTCTATGGGGCTGCTTTTTTTCGTTTAGCGGAGCGCGGCTGCCATTGCCGCTCCGCTAGACGAAAAACCCGCTAGACGAAAATTTTCGCAGGATGAATTATTTTCGTCTAGCGGGGCACCACTGTGTGTATATATATATATATATATATATATATATATATATATATATATATATATATATATATATATATGTCAATTAAAAGTTTTTAAAATATGAAGCATATGAATAACCTCGAGGAAAGCCACCTCTTGAACTGTCTCAGGGTACCAGAGGCAAACCTGAAGGCGTTAAGCTGGTGCTGAGCTGTTCCCCTGCAAGGAAGCTGCCTCAGCAGCAGATGCTTACACTGTGACAGGGAAGACCCCAGCGGCAGCCGTGACGGTCATGCAGGTTGTGAAGACAGCCTGGTCACAATGGCCGTGCAAGACGCAGTCATCCGAATTCCAGGCAGCTGGCAGCGTGAAGGTGATGTTGATCTCCTCATGTGCTTCTCTGCCTTCGGGGGGAATTGGCGGGGGGGGGGGAGAGAAAAGAAAAACATTAGGTTCAAAGTAGAAGCAGGTTATGCTCAATAAGCAATAATCAAGGGGAAATCTGCAGCTGCAAAGAACTGTGAAGAAGCTTTGCTCAGGCCACCTCAGGGTTCATTTGGAGCAGAGCGCAATACTCAGAGTAGACCCACTGAAATTAATGGGCCCAAATTAGTCGTGTCATTGGATACAGCTTACTGTAACTAAGCTGAAGTACACATAACTGAAATAACTGCAAATACTTCCCCCTTCCCTCCCAGCTTAATTCTCCGACATTTCCCTGTGTCTGTTTTTGGAATGCATGCCCCACCCCCCACCCCGGGCACTCCCTTGTAAAGCGCCACACACACACGGTGCTGTATTAGCAGAGAGGCGTGTGGACTATGTTTCTGCTACTTTGGCAATCTCCCACAAGGCTCAGCAAGAATTCAGCTGCGAGTCCTGTTACATGTTGTACCTGAGAGCCCAATTTGGTGTCCGAAAATGGTGGAGCTCAAGTGCGTGACATTCCGCGAGAAGCCCCCAAAGGGCTTGAGGGGGTCCAGTGTCAGGGTGATGGCAACCGAGGTGTTGATTGGACCAGAATCCTCGAGCGTCTGTGGCGACGGCGTGGAAGGACGGGCCTGACTGCTGGTCATGGCACTTTCCGGTGTCATGGTGTCATTTATGAGGTGCTTTAGCGTTTCGTTCTCCGAAATGCAGAAGTCAAGATCGTTGAAACGCAGAAGGAAAGTATTCCAGTCCTTAAAGACAAACGGGTCTTGAGTGCCTCTCCAGCTCTCAGCCCTCCCCACGTCAGTGCCAAACACTCTGTGTCAAGACCAGCTCCGGGGAGCCAAACCCAACCCAAAACTAACCTCTGAATGTGATCAAGTCAGTTAAATCACAGTGAAACCCTGCATTTTTTATTCAGCTGGTTAGGGAATCAAAAGGGGGCTCAAATTTCACAAGTATCCTATCATCTTTTATGAGGCAGAATGTCCCAGAAGAAAACAGAAGAGATCTAACCTTCCTCCCACAGTTCTACTGCAGACAGACATGCAATGAAACAAAAATTGTCAAGTTTGTGGGCCTTCCCCATTCTTATCATTTCAAATCTGAATGGTCAATGCCCATTTGTGGTCCCAGAATAGAAGCACCTTATCCAGAGTCCTGAATTGTCTTATCAAAATGAAATCTGCCTTAAGCCTTTGGACCACTCACTCCTCTGACCCAGGCAGCCCGAGTATTTGGGCAGAGACAAGCCATCCTTTGGTTCCATCCCCCCAGAAACCAAGCTCCTGTCCCATAAGGCAGTAAATTCATTCCTGTCCACATGGTGGTATTTCTCTCCAGACCAAAAGGCCAAGCCTCCGGAGCACATCCACAGACACTGCTTTGTGATCTACCTCTGTCATTTCAGGCGACTTGATCTCCTTGATTTTGAAGAAATAGCCCAGAGTCAGGAAGGCGATGGCCATGGCACTGACACTGATCATGAACACCACCAGGGGCGGGCGGCTGCTGATGTAGACCTTGAGGTTCTCCAGAGGGTTTATGTTGAACATTATTCTGGTCAGGCCTACCTGGAAAACAAGGAAACCGCAAACTGGAGAGAGGGCACCACACTCACTGTCAGGCTGCCAGGAACCCCAAAGGCCTAATTACTCTGAATGGCCCAGAACTCGTCCCACGGATTAATCCAATGATATCGAAGCACACAATTGCAAAGGCTTCAGGATAAATGGAGAAGCAGTGATACTCTGCCAGAGCAAAGGCCTTTTGTCAGTAACTTCTCTGCAAGGGACACAAACAGAGAAGGAGAAGGAGCACCCCCTGCCCGCCTCGCATTCACCCCATTTCATTTATGCAGATGGAGAGATAGGTTATTTTTCCCCACCATGAAGAAAACCGAAAGGGGCTGCAATTATTCTGGGAGGTCCTTAGGGAGAAGAATTCCAAGAGGCTTCTGCCTGCTCTTTTCGATCACACCCCCTACACACACACACACAGCCTGCCTCAAGAAAGGTGCTGGATGGCTTGCTGCTTCCCCAGGTTCAAGTTCAGGGGCTCTAGTTTCGAGAGCAAAAGTTCCATTTCAAGAACACAGGATGGGCAACCTGTTTTGTTTTATTTCCACCTCAGCTGAGAAACACTGAATTGTATTTTGTGGCATCCGGATACCACCATGTATTCACCTCGAACTCACCACCCACTGGGCCCAAGCACTGGCTGGCTCATGCACTTCCTAGGCAAGTGAAGCCTTGGGCTTCCCTGCTTCCACACTGCCTGAGTCAGGCGCTTTTGTTCTCCAAGTGGCCCTGAGAGCTCAGCCCCCTCACCTCTGCCTCATGCCCTTCTCTTGCACTTGGGTGTGGCCAGAAGGAGACACTCAGCAGCCTCCCAGGGTCTTGTTATCAGGTCAGCAGTTCATGGTGACAGATGAGAAGGCCAAGGAGAGACATCAAGGAGCCCCTTGTTTGCAAGAGTGGGAATCAAAACAAGCAGAACCAGAAGAAAGCCATCTTATTAACTCTCATTATTTGCTTCAAAAATGCCAGGTCTCCTAAAACTTGAATTTGAACTCTGTTTCCTCATAAGCAAATCCTTCCCCTGTATCAAGACTGACATTCAGGAAGTGTTTTTTTTAAAAAAACAACTAAAAAAACAAAAGCAGACAGCAGAAAGAAGTTGTCCCTCCATGCTGTCGGGGCTGGGACTCTGGTGCGGGAGCTGCAGTTATCTATACTTCATCAAAATTAAAGGTAATTTCAGGGAAGTTTTCCATAGCTAATGAATAGCAATATGGTCCAAGGTAACAGCTCCCTACCCCAGCAAGCTACTTGCAGTTCAAGCTTAAATTAAAAAAGGGGGAAGGCCCCACCCCAATGAACCAACAACCCAACCAGAGAGAGAAATGGTGTTTATGTTCAGTAGACCATTCAAAGAAAGGAGGCAAACACCACTTTGAAAAATCTTTGTGCTCTCAGAGCAACACTTAACCTCACCAATGATACATGCATGTAAATGAGCAACATGCATTTGTGAGTTTGTGGTGAGAAGTCCAATTCTCTTCCTCTGCTGCTTTTCCTCTTTACACACACACTGGATAGTCCCTGGTTAAAAAGCAGAGCCACTTGCCTGGGTGTACCAATTTAACTTGCACAGAACACTTTGTGTCCTTCGGTTGAAAAATGAGAGAAAAACACCACCACCCCACACTGTCAAACATTACCCAAAGGTAAACAGCGCAGGATGAAGATCCAAGCCTTGTAGAACAGGAAAGATCAGTTCAAGAACCTGGCTGTCTCTGAAGCACAGAAACAAACTTGATGGGGTCAGCTGCCACTTGGAATACATCCAGGTGTTTAAGGTGATGCCCAGACAGACGTTTCCTCCAGTGATGGATTCTTAACTTATTTGTTTTAGGAAAAAATGTATCCAACTTTCCTGCAAAAGTTGAAGGTGGCTCACAAAGGAGGAATAGTCGTACCTTGGAAGTTGAATGGAATCCGTTCCGGAAGTCCGTTCAACTTCCAAAATGTTCAAAAACCAAATCGTGGCTTCTCATTGGCTGCAGGACGCTCCTGCAGCCAATCAGAAGCCATGGAAGCCCCATTGGATGTTCGGGTTCCAAAAGAACATCTGCAAACCAGAACAATCACTTCCGAATTTGCGGTGTTCGGGAAGCAAAACGTCTGAGTTCCAAGGCGTTCGACAACCAAGGTATGACTGTATATAAATGCAATTAAAAATCCCTAAAGGCAGCAGCTGACAAAGACATTAAGAGCAACAGCTGAAGAGCTACTAAAGACCAGGTGGCTTTCTGGGAAAGGGATGTATTTGCACAGTGGCCGAAAACTATCATGGGGGAAGGTAGCCGCCCCTCGGCAGGTGGGAGCACCAGAGCTCAACTGTGGCTGCCACAGCCGTTTCCCTGGCAAAACAGGAGCAGGCCAGTGTTGATTATCTCAATACTTGGGAGAGTCCTGTCAGCCTCCTCAGAGCTCTGTCCTCCTGGGCCTGACTCTGGCAACAGCCTCAGCTGGCCGAGCATTTGCTTGTGAACCAAGCAGGAAGGCTGAGGTGAGAGCAAGTGGGTTGCAGAGACTGTGCAAGAGGAGCACTTACCTTGTCCTTATTAGGCTTCCTGCTCTTTCCCTTCAATTGCTTGCCAACTGTGTCTATGTCAGAAGCATTTCAACAAGTCCCCTTGTGGGCTGGAAGACGCCTGCCTTGCCCACCAGCCTTCCTCCAGGGAATCTGCTGTGAATGCCAGAGAGGCTCTGCAGGTGTTCCAGAGCTCCCAGACATTCTGTCAGTCACAGGCACAGTGCATGGAGTCCCTGCAGGGCACTGGACTCAGCTGCAAGTTGCCAATTCCTTCCCACTCCCTGCTTTTGAGATTGGCAACAGGCATTGCACAGGAGCAGTCTCTGCTCCCGCTGCTGACCTAAATCCCAACAGCAACTTGTGGGGAGCAAGGAAAGCAGTGCAAAAAGGGTTGCAGGGCGGTGGGCATCCTCTCACAATACCTGGAACAGCTTCACCCACCCTGCTTTCCTTGGGCAAAAAGTAAGCACGATGGCAGAAGAAGGGAGACAGAAGGGCCCTCAAAGTTCTGTCCACCTGGGACAGGAAATAGCCACCTGCGGACGGAGCCTCTCTGCTACTGCTGGTTTCCCAGGTGCCGTTGCCTTCCAGCCCCAAGAGCAAGGATAAGGATGGGAAGCAACATCCGGAGGGGCGCCGCCCGCCGACCACAGGTGCTCCCCTCACCCGGGATGGAGATGCTCCTGCTTCTAGCCTTTGGTGAAGGAGCAGAAGTCAAAGCCTGTCCTGCCCTAGCCCCTCCCCTTCCGCGTGAAGGCACAAGGAGCAAAGCCAGAGAGGCCCCAGGGCGGCGGCGGCGGCGGCAGGACCCAAAGGGCTGCTCCTCCCCTCCTGTTGCCGGAAGTTTCCCTCCTCCTGACCAGAAGCTACCGTCAAGCAGGGAGGGATTTGGCGGGGGGGGGGGGGGAGAGGCCCAAATCCGAGGAGGGGAAAGAACCACAGCCGGGGCATTGAGGGGATATCATGGGCACCCCCGCCCCGTAGGTGTGCTGGCTGGGGGGGGGGGGGAGGACCCTCCCTCATTCCCTCCTTTTAAGCCCCCCCCCCGGTTCCTCGCCCGCCTGACGAGCATTGTTAGACGGAGGGCAGCGGCAGCCTCACCCTTCCTCGGTGCGCCCCAAACAGGCCTCAGGACGCGGGAGGAGGCTCTTCCCCCACCCCGCCCAAGGAGACGCACTAGCCGTGGTGGGGGGGGCACTCTACACATGCGAATGGGCCCGCCCAGAGCTTACCGCCGGCAGGCTCAGCGCCGGGGCTGCAGCATCTTCCTCTTCCTCCTCCCTCCGGCTGCTTCCCGGCCGCGGCCGCCGCGCGAAGACCCTCCTCGGCTGCCCCGCCCGGGAGGAGAAGCAGCGCGACGGCGGCGCAGAGGAGACAAACTTCTTCCGCCGCCCGCGAACGGGAAGATCCGGGCGACGTCAGCGCAGCGTCGCCCAAGCCCCGCCCCTCCCGAACCCCGCCGAGTCCAAACCGGGTTCCGAAGCGCCTGCTAAGAATGCGGGGAGGCCGTGATCAGCCGTGATGGGCTTGCAATTGAGGGGTCTGCAGGTTCCTCACGCCTGGAATATTTCTATCATTCTATGCACTACTTCCAACTGAGAGGTGCTGGCTCAAGCCCTCCTGCACACACTACACCCATCCTTCCCTCAGAAGCTGCATCTTCCTCACCATTGGGCTACTCATGTGCAGCTCGGACCACGCCACAATGGAACAAGGCAGTCCCCAACAGCCTGCTGCTAAATCAAGTCTTTGCAGCCTCCTTTTTTTTCCCTTGCACAGCTCCCCAAGGTCAAGGTAGCCTCCAGAGGTCCCCGATGCTGAAACTGGCATAGTAGGGCCCAGGGGATGCTTGAGAAGTTGATGGGCACCATATGAGGGAAAGGCAGCCTAGAAATGTAATCATTGCATAAATATTTCCCACTGGCTTCTCCCTCCTCAACCCCAATCCACAGCAGGTTTCTTTCTCCTCCATAACACCAGAGCTAATGGACCTCCAAATCAGGTGAAAGTTGGAAGCCTCCGGACAGATAAAAGGACTTTTTCACACAGCACACAGTAAAACTATAGAACTCGCTCCCCACAGGAGGCAGTGGTGGCCACCAACCTAAATGGCTTTAAAAGAGGACTGGATAAATTCATGGAGCAGGTCTACTAGCCATGATGGATATACTCCGCCTCTATTCTTTTTGAATACCAATTGCTGGAAACCACAGGAGGGAGGGCTCTTGTGCTCAAGTCCCACTAGTGCAGGGGTCAGCAAACTTTTTCAGCAGGGGGCTGGTCCACTGTCCCTCAGACCTTGTGGGGGGCCAAACTATTTTTTTTGGGGGGGGGGTGAACGAATTCCTATGCCCCACAAATAACCCAGAGATGCATTTTAATAAAAGCACACATTCTACTCATGTAAAAACACCAGGCAGGCCCCACAAATAACCCAGAGATGCATTTTAAATAAAAGGACACATTCTACTCATGTAAAAACACGCTGATCCCCAGACCGTCCATGGGCCCGATTTAGAAAGTGATTGGGCTGGATCTGGCCCCCAGGCCTTAGTTTGCCTACCCATGCATCTGTTTGCCCACTGTGAGAACAGGAAGCTAGACTAGATGGACCATTGGCCTGATCCGGCAGGCTCTTTGGATGTCCCTGTGTTTGTATGAAAGAAGCCCTGCTGGCTGGAAAGGAACTCTCTTCTGTGTGAAGACACCAATGACTGCAGTCCTGCCAGGTTGAAGACCACCAGCAAGCAAGAACTCCAGATGCCACACAGCAGCTCTGCCAGCAATGTTGCAAAATAGTAATACAAGGAATGCATACATTAGATGCTTCCTTCCAAAGGAATGAAGCCCACTTCTTTCTGAATACCACCAAGCAACTACTGCCTGCAGTTTGTTCATCTGGCCTCACAGCTTGCTCCATCTTGAAGGCTGGGGAAGAGCACCCAATGAAATGTGCACCTGAAACATGCAAGTGAAACAGCAAATCCAAGCTACAGCTTCACTCTTGCCACCAACATCCAACCTGTGCGAAGAAGCAGCCTTCTAGTACTTCTGCTCCCTTGAAAAGGCTGAGCTATTTGTTCCAAGGCCTCCTGCCACAACTTCCTGCTGCCCAGTCACTCTTGCGCCTATCCACTTGCTCACTCTGCTTGAGCTGTCGCAGAGTTCTTCTGCAGAATACATGGTGGCCAGAAATAAGGCTCCTGGCTCTACAGACAGTGAAAATGCTGAGATCTGCCAAGTCCAGGGTAGGAACTTTACTTGCAACATGAATCTTTGATAAAGTATTAATTGTATTGATAGGTAGCTACATATCAGGCTTGGGGACACACACACACACACACACTTGAACAGTCTCTTACAATGATAAAACACTGCATTTACTTACTTTTGTCAGGTATGATCTTTAGAAGCCATATTTAAACACATGAGGTTCAGTTAAAAAAATTTTTTAAGGAAGCTTTAGAGACCAAATGCTGTTAGTTTATCCTCCCTGCTTCCTGGGCTCCAGGCTGCTCTTCTCTGAAATAAAAGCTCACAGCTCATGATCCCTCAATTTCCCAAAGCCCAAAATGTTTGTCTATGGATAAAAGTGGGAAGGGGGGGGCTCCCACTTTGCCAAGGGGAATAGGCAGAAAACCCAAAGATGGAAGACTCATGGAATACTTCAACAGGGCAAGGCAGTAACTTTTTCTGCTACAGGCAAAAATTATTCTGAGTGCTTCACAACTTCCTGCAGAACAAAGGGGAAGGGTGTTGGAGGACAGCCACACAGAGAAGAGCTTCCCAAGGAAGAAGGCAGAAGAAACAACCTTTGGCATTGAGGTGCATTTGGGGTGAGGGAGAAGGAATCAACCAAAGACATTCATGTCATGAGAACAGAAATTGTGACAGAAAGTAGCCACGCTTCCTAAGCTGGGGGCTGTGATCCACCAGAAACCGGCCCTTGCAGCTGCTCCCACCAGTTCCACTCTGGTTTCAGGCCTGAGTACCACACCCAGCCATCCTTGGTCACCCCAACTGATGATTTGTTTTCACAGAGAGATGCAGGGGGCAGAGTGCTATCCTCTGCTTAAGCCCTCTGAGGCTTTCAATACCATTGATCTTAGTATCCTCTTGGAGCAGCTCTGGGAGTTGGCATTTATTGCTGTGGTTCCACTCCTACTTGTAGGGCCACTACCAGAGAGCAGCACTGGCAGACACATGCTCAGCCGCCTGGCAGCCTTGTTGTGTAGCCTGCAAGGTTCTAGATTTTGTCCCACATGCTGTTTAACATCTCCTGCTGGGGTGTGTAGTAGGGATTTGTGGTGCAGCATCATCAATATGCAAATGACACCTTACTTGCTCCTCTCTGTTCCATCAGAATCAGGAGAGGCTGTGCAGGTGCTGGACTAGTTGACAGCCTATAAACGGAAGCTCTGTCCCTATCTCCACCTGTGGCGACCTGGCTATCCCTTATTTTGCCTCTATTAGGTAACGTGATTGATGTAACTGTCAACTGTACTTTATTGCCAATTGTGATTTAGGTTTGTTTTTAAATGTTGGGTTTTGTGGATTGTTGCAAGCTGCCCTGGGCTCTTGTGAGAGGAAGGACAGGGCAGTAAGTGCAATAAATACTTCTAAGGCTACTACTACCATTACTAAGAACAATGATAATTTCAAAAGGGCCTGCACAGGAGAGGCTCTCATCAGGCACACTATGGGGCGGAGCTTCCATTCAATCCTATGCACACACACAACCATATTCTTCATATATATATATAATTTGAACTGCACATATGAAACCACCATGGTAGCTTTCACACTGTAGCCAACAGCAAAAAATAAAAATCACAAATATATATATATATATATATAAAAGTTAGTATTTCCAATTCTGGATTCCTTTGAACGTTACAGGTGGAAATAATTTTAAAGTTACTTTCAATGACAAAGAAAAAGCACCTTTCGGGATTTCGTGTACCCTTTTCAGAGGCTTCCAACTGTTCAGTCTTCATTTTAAGGAGGAAAGGATCCTGGAAATAGAAAGCCAGTTCTGGTGGGTTGTATCCAGCATTGCTGGCATGGACTGTTGCTGCCTTCACTTGGGATTTGCATTCAAGATCGTTCTGGAGGAGGAAGAGTAGGCAGCAGCGGCTGCTGGAGCTGGCCCTCAGAGCCTGCCCCAGCTGGCTAGCAGGCAACCCGGAGAAGGACCAAAAAGGGGTTTCAAGGAAAGTCCCAAATCCGGAACTGCTGGAACCATTTCCCCCTCTTAAAAGAAACCAGTACGTGGAAAACCTAAAGAACATACAAGTCTCCTACAAAAAACCCCCAACTGCTTTCTAGGGGAACAAACACACAGACATTCACTCACACACTCTCAGCCAAGGTCACCTCTCTCTGCCCCGCAGGGCCACCTTGCACCGCAGGGATCGGACATTCGGCAGGGCAAGAGGCTCCTGGGTCACGCCAGGCCCGGCTCCCACTTTGGGGCCGAGGGCAACAGTCACCTGGGAGCGGCAGCAGCAGCGTCCCAAAGTCCGTCACGATTCTGTATCTGAGCCTGAGCTGCTCTCCCGGCTGATTTCGATCTGCAGTGAGGGCAAGTTGTCAAGGCGGCTCTTCTTCTGGCGAGACTGCTCCTTCTCTTTGATGAGGGCCCCCCAGGCCCGCTGGAGCTCAGAGTCCTCTTCTTCAGGAGAGGCCGACGACTTCTCTGCTTTCTCAGGGACCTTCTCCTGCACCTTTGCTGCAGATCCTAAACGGGTCCATAAGTTGGCTAATAATATAAAGAGAGAGAGATTGGAAGAAGAATTGTTAGCAGCAAGAAAAAGGGGCACTCCCAGATAAGCACCAACTTTTGAGTGACACATTGCCCAAACTGGGGTTTTAATGGGCCCTGACATTCTCTGCACACCGAGGGTGAAGGTAAGACTCAAAAGTGTGGTCCTGCTTTACCAAAGCATCCCCCTCATTCATAAGAACTTCAGAACAGCCCAGCTGGATCATGCCAAATGAGGCCCATTGAGTACAGCAGGGAGTGTGGGAGTGGGAATTATTGGTTTGTTTTTGTTCTTATTATGTATTTTCTGTTTTTATATTGTAATTTTATTTTGTGAACTTCCCTGAGATCTACAGATAAAGGGCAGTATACAAATTTAATAAATAATAATACAGAGTTTCATCTACATCATACTCATCTTCCAAGAAGTACAAAGCGGAATTCTCGCCTTGCAACAAGGAGCGAAAGTTAGGCCAAGAGACTGATTCACCCAGTCAGCACCACCATGCTGAAATCCCTGCTCAATCTGCTTTTGCCACACTATCATTTCTGCCCAATGGTTGAGCCTCAGCGTACTTGACGATTCTGTGGTCGTCTCCAGGCCACCATTGTTTCTATAGGCAAGGTCGGTTGACTTTATGTAGCACCTCCTTCTCCAGCGACTGACCTGACTTCTTCTCTCTGGTATCAGAGTAGAGGCCTTTCCCGTCCTGCTTGGGGATGCCCAGTCGACTGTGCACATCGGAGAGAGGCTCACGGTGGGACGTGGAAGGGCTTACAGGTGGGGTGTGGGCTTCTGGGGAGTGCGGCCTCTTGCCAAGCCTCTGCCGAACATCTGGAAACAATGGAAGCAACAGTCATCTACTGGACTTAATTCTGCTTGCTATTATCCCCACATTCCTCCACCTGCTGCAAAGCATCTGTACCAAGCTGTGTGTATGGCAAGAAGCCTTTGATACAGAAGCCAGATGGAAGGAGCAGTAGTGACAGGTGGGTGGGAGAGGATAAAGGTGGAGCAGAGAGTCCTGGGAAGGCAAGGGGAGAGCTGGCCCAGGATGAGATTACGAAGCGTCCCCTTCTGAAATGGATTCTGAGAGGTAGCAATGAGCAATGCTGAAGCTGAGGACCTTCCCAGCAGGCAACTTTTAAGGATCAAAAGGGCCAATCAGAAGGCAAGACAGCAACCTGCGGCTTCACCAGATGTTTGCATCAAAGCAAGGGAAAACGGGAGAAGGAAACGAGGGTTGGGGGATCTCAGGTGACTTTGTGGAACATACAAAAGACATGAATCTCCTTCCTCTTTGGGCAAATAAATTTCTTATTTATGTACAGTGCACTGTACTGTGTGTATTCAAAGTGCTTCCAGGGCATTGTATATCAATAATACAAAAACGCTTACAAAAACTAGATCTCCCTAAAGCAGAAGCAGACTGGAGCAGCCCCCTGACAGAGAGGACCCCCATACCTGATCTCACGGAGTTCAGTGGCTGGCGCGGGCTGGGGTTTCCCTGCCGCTTTTCCTCCAAGAGGAGCCGCACATCAGCCACTTTCTCTGAGGTTCCTTTGCTTCCAATTCGGTTCTTGATGTTGCTGGCTGCAACACTATCTGCTCTCATCGAGTTCCTGTGTTGTTTAAGGAAAAAAGAAAAACAATTCCTAATTGGCCCAAGGCTTTCCAAAAGGCCTTTCTGCATGGGGGAAGGGGGTTTTGGGGTGCAGGTGTGCCTGTTGGTGGTGGGGTGAATATTGCACCCTGGAAAGAAAGGGCTGAGGCATGTTGCTTTTGTTTCTCCTCTCTCTCTCCCAGTGTGCTCCCAAAAAGTGGTAGAGAGGCTAGCAGATCAGGCCCTATACCAAAATAAAGATGCAAATTCCCCCTGCGTAGTTGGAAGACCCTCTCACACTCTGCCCCACTGAGCCAATGGGGATGTGCCTCCCAGGGAAATGGCCTTCCGTGAAAGGGCAGAGCTCACACACTGGCACTCTGGCCACCACCTCCCCCTCCTGGCCCTAATGGGATGGCTCAGGCCACTGCTGCTTCACTAGGATGCCTGTCTGAGAATCGGAGGCCTAGTGGTCATACCTGATGCTCTTCAGCTGTGACTCCACCTCGTCGGCATACATGGTCATCTTCATGCTCTTCTTGGGGGAGGGAGTAGAGATCATCTTCAGCTCCAGGTCATAGTCCATTTCATCCGAGTCAGACTCGCTGGCTGCGCTGGATCGCCGGGAGGCACTCCGCTCCCGCGACTGCTTGAAAGCCTGCAGCTCATCCCTGTACTCCACAACCACCCGGTCGTCTTCATCCATGTCCTGATCATCGTCATCTTCCTCCTCCTCTTCCTCCTCAATAGGTTCCTCAGGAACATTTACTAAACCTGCAGGGCAAGAAAGTCATTTTAAGAGACAGCGTCAGAACTGCAGAGTTGGGAGGGAGCGACCTCAAAGTCATCCAGCCCAACCGTCTTGGGAAGTAAACCATTCACCACAGTGACACCCTTGAAGGGAGATGATGACCTCTCCTGGTCTCTGCTGGAAAACTTCTAAAAAAGGGTAACTCGCCACCTTCCCAAGTATCCCAGCAATAGCTGGAAAGTCAATACTGGGGCAGAACCCGCCCTACCAAGGTGCAGCATGGGGCACATGGGGAAATTAGGCAACGGCCAAGGGCAAAATAAATGGATCCATTTGCATCCTAACACAAGCCTTTCTGCTCTGAAATCACCATCATTAATTGTACTCAATAGCAGAAATAATATGAAATGGATTTTAACAGTTTTTAAAATAAGCCCTATAAATGGGCTAGCTGCTAATTAAAGTACAAGATCACAACTTCCAGAATATTGTTGGAAAGTTCTTATGTTGGTTTTTAAATTAACTGTTTAAGAATAAAATGTTTTTCCTTGTATTCTTGTCAATCTTGTATGGATGTTTTAATTTTTTTATTTAAAAAAAATCATTTCTGGTTTTCATAAGGAGTAATTTTTTTGTCTTCAAACGGCAGTCAGGAGGAATTAGCCTGGCTCAGCTTACTATAACCATTTTTGTTCTCACAAGACTCTTCTGTACTTCCTTGAAATATTCATCCCTCACCCTGCCTGCTTTTTAGGGTGTTTCGTTACCAGGCTTCTCTCTCCTTAGAGGCTGTTGGGTTAATATACAGTATTCTAATGCCACATTTCAGAGCCAAAGCCGCATGACACATGCAGGCTTTCTACGTGACCTAAAACAGGGAACCGCAACAAAAATCCAGCCCAACATCTTTTAATTACCAGACATTGGGCAGCAAGAGGGTCATTTCCCCTTGGCTGTGCTCAGAGACCAGCTGCCTTTGTAGGTTAACAACTGATGCCTGAGACTGCATCTTTCTTTCTGCCTCCATTTTTTCCTTTCAGGCCATATCTCTTAGACTCTAAGTTTGAAGGCAGGGACAGTCATGTTTTTTACTGATTTGTAAGCCACTCTGGGAACAAACCATGTTTTGAATAAGCAAAGCAAATTTAAACAAAAAGATATTTGCCCAACATGTCCTTGGGGTTCCCAGAGCAAATTGCATGACACCTCAAGCAGCCACACACCTTCAAACAACCAGAGGTGTTGGCTTGAACCTCTCAAGCCCCTGAAGGCAAGCAAGGTCACCCTCTTCCCCAGCATGCCGATTCCACAAGGCCCCTCTGCAAGCCAATAGCTTCTTCTGCCAAAGGGTTTTGCCTGCATGCAGAATCCAGCCACTGCCTTTATTTGGGAAGAGGAACTGTAAAGGAAGGCTTTGCTGTTCTGTGCTTTTGCAAGGCCCACAAACCACATGGGGACATATTGCACCTGTAGCTCTCAGGTACCTGAGTGGCGATGTTTGTAAGGAGGCGTGAGGCCAACATCATCCCCAATGAGAGTCCTTTTCTTAATCACATCGCGGTGGAGCCTGCGTGAATGGTATCTCCGCTTCCTGGAAAGCCACAAAGAGAGGACACAGCTGTCACATACACCACCACCAAGAACAGAAGGAAATACCTGTCTGTTCCCTTCCCCAGCAGGGTGGGTCACAGAACTATAGGCTGCCTCCCTTCCTCACTCACCAGGAGTTGCTCAATATGCCTTTCATGCCTCCATAATTGGGATTCCCATATTTCATGTAATACTGGCTCCTCCTGGCAGCCCCAAGCTCTTTTTTGTCATCTGCAGGAGCAAAGCACAAGCTCAGGGACTACCGTCCGATACTTGCTTTAAAAGTGCCCATCCTATCAAGAACCCCCAATCGAAAACAATTCAAAAAACAGCATGCAATTTTAATCAGCAAGGCAGCAGCACAGGCAAGACACACACACCCCAAAAACTAAAAAGGCCAAGGGAAGACTCAATTGCCATTCCACCCACCTACCCTCAGAAAATGTTGTGTTTTCATAGAGCATCTAAGACCAAGCCAGGAGGGAGTGGGAGAGTCCTGCTGGAGGAGGAACCACCCGCTCTGTTTGCTTTTACACTAGAACAAACCATCGCTGTGGGGGAAGCACTTTACCTCTGGTAGCAAACCTCATGAAGAGCTTGTTGCCTTTGGCCAGTTTACTGGCTGGACGCAGGTCATTCCGCAAGAGGGAGTCTTCCTCCGCCTGGGAGAGAGTGTCCAGCTGTGGAAAGAACATCTGTCAGACTCAATCTCTCTGCAGGAGCGGAAACTACTGCAAAGGCCTGATTGTTAAAAAGGGGCAGCAATTTCAGCTTCGCCTGAAGACACAATGTGGGTGCGGAGAAGCCCAGAGGTCCTGTACCCCAGGGTTCAGAGAATGATCCCAGTAAGGGGTGGGGGAGGGCTTCCTGGAAGCATATGGCTGCCTTCTGAGGGGAGGGAGCAGGAGGCTTAAGCAGGTAGGCCACTTTGGTGTGCTCCAGCAAGACTCTGCTTGCCTTCTCATGATATTCCATGGGAGCAGGGAGGAGAAAGAGAGAAGAGTTCTTATATGGAGAAATAGCCAAGTATTTGATGGCTGAAAGATGCATTTCCTGGCAGCCTTTTTTTATTACAGCTTGAAAAACAAGGAAAACATGATACAGAATACTCTGAGGGTATAGGGTGGTATACAAATGTAATAAATAACAACAACATCATCAAGTACCAAGCATTTTTCAAACGTAAAAACTAAGAGAGATAAAAGGGGGGAAAGCAAAATACTTCTGGTTCTTTGTCTGTCAGCTATAAAAACTTAAGCAAAATACTTGCTCTTCTACTTTCCATAAACCATCCTTTTTTCAGTCCTCAAACCCAGATAGCAGTAGAAAATATTCCTAGGCAAATGGGGAAATGAGTAAGTCTGCATCAGAAAATGTTCGGATGCCCAAGTGAAACATGCCTAATTTAGCATGTTTATTCTACTATTATTCTTTATTCTTTTGAAACTGTCAAGTTCACCTAACGTTTATCTGAAGCTAGCACCCATTCACTGTTACTAGTGAATTTTCCAAGGAACTATAAAGCAGTGAAAATTTCCTGCCCCAGCCTCCTGCACTGACCTCGGTCTCATTTGGATGGTCATCTTCCACCTCGCCCTCCTCCGCCTCATCATCAGAGCTCTCTTCCTGTTTATCTGAAATGAAGTGCGCACAAAAATGAATGTGAAAAGGTGGTGTGTGCCATTGGATGATGCGCTGCTTCACCACCTCCAACTGCCACAACTGCATAGAAACCACCCCATGAAGTGGGATCCCTCCACAGGAAGGAGGGGAGAGGAGCAGGCAGCTTGTGCAACTTTGCTTTCTCACTGAACAGCGATGGGTGGTGATATTCGAAAGGGCATACAGCTGAAGGGCAGGGAACCTGCTCTGTGTGTATAGACATGGCCCCAGGCAGCAGCAGTGGGGCTGGGAAAGGCATGGAGCCCTGAAGGAACAGATGATGCTGCCCTATGAGACCGAGACAGGCCTCTAGTCTCTCCAGGTCAGTACTGCCTGCACTGACTGGTAATGCTCTCCAGGGCTTTGGGCAGAGGGGGTGTAAGCAATGTCAAGTCTCGCTGAAATTTAAGGGCATAAGTGAAGTCACATCCATTAATTTGAATGGCTTTGCTCTGAGCAGCACTAACAGTGGTTGCCACCCTGGGGTTTTTCAGTGATCCCAGGGATCTGCATACAAGAGGGTTGCTCTGCCAGTGAGGTCAGGCCCTTTCTGTAAAACATTCAACGTTGTCTCAGTGATGTAACTCAGTGCCAAGCAAGCAGTTTCATAAGCACATCCAACCTGGGCTGCAGGTTATTCATGACCATTGGTAGCTGCTGGAGGGTCCCATGTGCCAGGATGAAAATGGGACCACAAACATCAAAGCTGCCTGACGCTGCCAGATTCTGCTGGCAGCTATGGCAGCTCTCAGAGGTCCTTCCCAGCCCTGCCACCCAAGAGCCTTTTCTCCCTGGTGTCAGAGACAAAGCACACTGAACTTTGACCCCTTGTAGCCTGCCTTTTCTTGAAGGAGCTCCAGAAAGCAGCGACTTTACAATGGGATTAGACCTTTGCAAGGCTGAGAAACAATGAGGCCTTGAACCAGCACTTCACACAGCCAAAGGCAATACTCCAACCAGTGTGCCACCCTGGTTGGTCCCAAGGGTGGCACTCCACACATGCACAGAGCAGCTCTGAGTGCAGGTGCCCAGGCGAAGGTGCAAAGGCCAGAGCTCAGGGAACCCCTCCCCAGGGAACAAGGAAAGGTCAGCTTCCAGAAGAACCTACCTTTCTTGCTTGCCTCCACCACCGCCACCTTCTTGCTGTTTTCTTGGGGTTTCATCTTCTCCTCCTCAGGCATAGAGCTCATGTTGATGAGCGCTCGGGTGGATGTTACCTCATCAAGCCAGACAACGTTGCCTTCAAGCAAAGCAGAGAGCCAGTCGGTGGCACAGCCAGACAAAATGGCAGTGCTGCAATGTCCCAGTGCACAGGGCAAGCATGAAGCTTTGTTACAGTTTGTCTTGTGCATGAGGTGAACAACCCTGCACTGCTAGCATCTTAACACAGAATGGGGAGCGGGTGAACAAGACAGACAGACAGACAGAACTGGGCCCAATTCCCCCCACATCAGCCAAGAGAGCCGGGGGGTTACACACCCTCAGCAACTTACATGAAGTGTCATCCAGCCATTCGATGTGAGCAGGAGGATACTCCTTGAAATAGGCAAAGATGTCCTGGGTGCTCATTTCATCAACACCACAAACATAGATGGTGTCCAGCCGCACTTTTGGGATGGCTGCAAAGAAACCCATTATCTCCTTTAGCTGTCAGCAACAGGAGGGAGAAACACAAGATGGGGAAAGGGGAAGGAAGGGCACGAGAGGCCTCGCTAGGCGGCAATGATGAAAAAGTCACTGCAATTTGCAGGGAGGCAAAGAACCCCAAGAGAGGAAGATGGTGGGGAGAATAACCCACCTCATGAGGCATTTTTTAGGGGCAGGGTTTGTGAATGCGTCAGTTATGTTTTAAAGAGAGGGCTTAAAACTATTTGCATTGTAGCAGCACTTTCTCCAGTTTATTGACAAAGCTGACTCTTCTTTCCAATTTTAAAAAATCCTTTAGTTTACTACAATGCTGATGTTTTCTGTATTCAGCATCATTTATCTCACTATATATTCTCTCCCTATATATTCTCAATAGGTAAAAGCCAAGCTCTGTTGGGCTCAATCTCCAACAGAAAACAATTATAAATCACTTAATAATAACAAGTCTAAGCAGTGTACATACATTAATTCTCAATAATAAAATCACCCCAAAAATAGGCATACATAACTAGATTATGTCTGTGTTGCCAACTGAAATGATATAGTTAGCATGCCTGTCTAATGTTAGCATTTGCAGTTCTTGTTTAACAAACTGGGACATTTATATTTCTAAATTTATTAACAGTAAAAAGTATATTTGATGTGCTTATGTGTAACTTAACACATAAATATTTGTATTATTTCTGTGATCATTACATTTAGAAGAACACAGCAAATTATGCTTCTTAGTATTAAACTAAGTTTAGAGCTGGTAAGAAATAAATAATACATATATTTCCATTTCCTTTTTAAAAAACCCCAGAAAATACTGGTTTTTCCCAATGCTTCAAAATTTCCAGAAATTTTACATATTGATGTTCCCATAGTCCCTGTTACACCTGAACACTTTAAACATTGTAATCCAAAGTGCTCAGCCAGAAGGCTCCACATATTTATACCACAAGTCATTTCTGCCAACAGCCTCTTCTCCCAAGTAAATAGATTTTATTGCTTTATAAAACAAGAAAACTTGTGAGGAAAAGCCCCTCCTTCACAAAGGCCAGCTCTGGAATCCCCTGATACAGAAAGGAGACTGAAACTCCAGAAGAACAAGGAGATCTCTCGGTGCTTAAGCCACTTTCTAGGCCACACACAGCTCCAAATACCTTTCTTCACCATGTCTCGGTCCAACGCCACGTTTCTTTGTGCGAGATTCACCTCTGCACGGAAATGAAAACGCTTTGCTCTTTGTTCCTTCTTCTCAATGGCTTCCTACAAAAAGCAAAGACATCAAAGGGAGAAAGAGTCAGCTAGTCAGGCATCATAGGCAATCCAGGAGTCATACAGCAGCTGGCTCCTGACACATAAGGAACAGAGAAAGTTTATCACAAAACCCTACAGCTAAATCCCTCATCTGACGAAGGATTGCCTCATTGCCTGACACAGAACAGCAACAAAACTTATGGTCTGGTACTTCAGGAATGACAGGCCTGTTCCCTTACAACAAGCCTCCATGCAGTTTGGACACTTCTGTCTCTCCCAAACTGGGTGACGAAATCCAAAGTAAGTATGGTGGGTGAAGTAAAACCTAGAGCCAAGTTAGCGTTGCAGCAAAAAGTGGGGTATTTTGGGGAAAGTTTTGTTGGGAGTTTTGGCTGTTGTTACTGATATTAACTTTTTGCATCTTTATTTTTATGTGGAAATTGTTCGGTTTGGTTATATAGATTTTAATGTGTTATTTATTTTTATGACTATTTTGCTATGTTTGTAATTATGTAAATCTTTTCATATTGTAAGCCGCCTTGAGCACTGATTTCACTGTGAAAAGGCAGCATACAAATAAAATGATGATGATGGATTCCCAGCAGCTGCCACCTTACGAGCCTCCTACGCTTCCAGAAGTGGCATTCTCAGCCCTTCAAAATAATACCTACATAGGCTACAAAACCACAGAAAGAGCCGTTTGCCTCAACCCCTGTAACAAACCCAGCCTCCTCAATAAAGTGTTACAGCACAGAAATACCGTGTGCAACAGCCAAAGTTAGTTGTGTCACAAACATAAAGGTACCAATTATCAACTGAACGCATAACATAACAAATGATATATGAGCTATAGAAAATAGACCAACTGAGTCTGAAACCAGCCATTTGTTGTAGCAGGCATGTCCAACCTGTCAATCGCGATCTACCATTCGATCGCAGGCCGTCCCTTGTTGATTCTGGTCAATTGCGTGATCCTGAAAGCTCCCCCCCCCAAAAAAAATAGCTCCCCCCAAAAAACTCATCACCTTTGGTGAAGGCTCCCTCAAAAAAGCTCAACACCTTTGGTCAATGCAATGGGTAGATCACTGCCAGTTTTTATAGTGGGAGTAGATTGGAGTCCCTTGGGAGTTGGACATGCCTGTGCTATAGTTTCAATTTTGGTGTAAAACTTCCAAGCACGCAAGGAATACCTTTGAAGTGACATCGATCCCAGTGATGAAGCTCCCAGCTTTGTTTTCATATCTTCTGCTGGTGTCCTGAAATGAAAGCAAACTCATAATAAAGCAGATAAGCAAGCTACAATTCTACATCAGGCCATACATAGAAGGTTCTGCTTTTGAGGCCTCAGAATGCCAGACAGAAACAGTTTACTGATAAAAGGGGGAAGCACACCACCGGCTGGAAGCCTCTGCTGCCCACCTTCCGTCGAGAGCTCCAAACCAGGCGACCTTCTTCGTAGGGCCAATTGACAAGACCGCTTCCACCTGCTGCGGCTTTTCCCTCGGCATGGGCAAAGGGCAAATGCAGCCAGCCGGCTCTCTCTGCCAGGCGATAGTAGCCCACTTAAAAAACAAAAGCGGGGCCCTCTCGAAAGCTGACCCCGCCCCCGCCCCGTGCTACGTGGGGCTTGAGTGCGCCACGGGCGATCCTTTCTCTTCCGAGCCCTCGCCGACCCGCCAGAGCCCGGCCCTGAGTGAGGAGGCGGGTGCGGAGGGGTCGAAGGCCCCATCCATCGTCATGCGGGAATGGGAGGCATCAAGCCACTCCACGCGTGGTGAAAATGCACTCTGCCCATGCCCAAGGGAACTCTCTCCTCTCCCGACTTTGCAGGCCCAAGGCCTACCCGCCCCAGCCCCCTGTCTCCGTTACCGGCAGCAGCTCCCTCAGCGAGCGCCGCACCGGCACCTCCAGCTCCTCCTCTTCCCCGTCGTCGTCGTCTTCATCGTCGTCGTCGTCGTCGTCTTCTTCTTCTCCTCCGGCGGGGGCGGCGTCGGGCGGAGGAGGCGCGGCGTCTGGGCCCGGCGGGGACGGCCTGGCCTGCACTACCAGCAGCTCGCCCTCCTCCACCTCCATGGGCTCCGGCTCAGCCGCCTTCACGGAGATGCGGAGGCCCCGCACCGCCGCCATCGCCTCACGAAAAAGCCGCCGCCGCCACCGCCGAGGGAGGGAGGGACCGGAAGCAGGAAGGGCCCACAGAGGGAAAGGGTGCCCGGATGTCCGGTGGAAGCGTCGCCGGAAAAAGGCCCTGCCAGAGCGGCAGGGGGCGCCAGTGCAGAAGAGAGAAGAGGCGCAGAGCGGACCCAGGTCGAACGCCGTCTCGTCATCGCCCCCTTCAGGGGCGTTTCGGAACAAAACGTACCAACAGCCACCAGCAGGGTTTAGGCAGGGCCAAGCTGGCGGACTCTGACCGGCAGCCTCTTCGGGGCGGGCAGGGGGCACGTTCTTCTCACTGCTGCTGCTGCCGCCTTCGTCATCTCGGGTCTGCTTGTCCCCTCCCTCCATAAATCGGTCCTTCTCTAAACCCATCCAGGTTGGCAGCCACCACTGCCTCTTCTTGTGGCAGAGAGTTCCACAGTTTAATTCTGTGCTGCTGCGTTAAAAAGATCATTTCTCTCTTTTGCTTGTGAATCCCCTTCCCTTCAGCTTCAAGGGAGCAGTCCATTTGAATTCTGGGGCTAGGAGAGGTTTTCTCCCAATCCACTTTTTCTGCATGATGCATCATCTCTTATTATTCTATCAATTAGGACTGAATTCATGGGGCCGAGGTCCCTTTGGCCCCCATAAAATATTTGAGGGGGCTGGCCCCCCAAAGTTGATAGGCAATGCTATTCAAATGGTGTGCATGCACCACATCTTGTGATTGATTATGCGGGGCAGGGCTTAGCTGGGCCTCCCCAATATTTTTTTCAAGTTGGCACCCCTGAATTAGAGCAAATAATAAAGATGATAATGGGGAGCCTTGTTTGGTCGTGCAGCTAAATTGACATTTTTTGTGAATCCATATTAATTATCCTAATTGTAGGAGATGTACTATCATGCTTATTTTCTAATATTCTGACAAATTTAGGACCAAATGCATTCTTTTCATCACTCTGATTAAATACTTTGGTTCCATGCAGTCAAATGCTTTAAATTTACCTAATGATAAACAGGCTAGTGGTGAGGTAGTCTGTTTACTATGGTATATTATGTTTAATAATTGCCTAATTGAGTCTGTGATTTTACACACCGATACAAACCCAGCTTGAATCATTCCATCAATTTTGATGGGAGTTTGGTGGGTGATCGTTCATTATTTTCTTGTTTCATGTAGTCAGCCAATAAACGGTTGCCAGGTACTTTAAAAAGAAAAAGTTTTGGCATGCCTTGATCGGTCCTGACCTGATTAGTCAATGCATTCTTTTTTTTCTTTAAAAGGCCAAACATCTCCACATTTTTATCATGCTTTAGCCTATCCTGCCCTTTCCTGTGAGCTCAAGGAGGGAAAGAGCAGTGAAGAATCGAAACAAACCCATCTGGTGCAGAAAAAGCGGCCAAGTCAACAGACACTTGGTCCTACTTGATCCTGCCGCTGGAATGCGAGCCCAAAGTTGGAGCTCTTGGCCCCAGGCCCCCTAAAATTGAGGGACAACAGCTTAAGGTTCACAGAAAGCTCCCTGGCCAAGGAAACTGAGACAGACTCTCTTATATACGGATGGAAATCTGCCTGTCTCTCTGATGCAGCCTGGCTGAGCCCCACAGAAAGCAGATACAATCCCACCAGCAAACCTGGTGCAAGGCCTGACTCTGCAGCTTGCCTGTTGCCCTTGAATGTGAAATGCCTCCTTGCCACAGAGACACAAGTCCTTTTCATTTTTGATTTTTAAAAATGAAACTAGGGCCAGCTAGGCTGGTTTTCTTCCTACTACCTCCAGCCTGGCAAGGCGGTCCCAGCTGACAAGTGCAGATGGAAGCCCCCTCCGGCAGCCTGGCCTGCTGAGGAGGAACTGTTCCGTTCCCATATTTTACAGACTGATTTACAGTTGGGCTATGGCTGTAAATCCGTCTTCTCCTGGACAGCCAAGATTCCAGAAGGGCTGCAGCCATCCTGGCAATAAAACAAGCCAAGTCCGGACACATCTTGGGAGAAGAGCCACCTGGGTTGGGGTTGGGGCTGGAAATCATGTGGGGAAACTGTCAGATAGCAGAAGTTGGGATTGGAGGAGAGAGAAGGCAAGGGAGGCTTTAGACACACACACACACACACACACACTGAGTTTGGCTCCTGAGGGAGACAGGCAGCCAATGGAGCTGGGCAGTGGTGAGTGGTGAGGAGAAGTTGGCAGGGTTAGAGGAGACAGGGGTTAGGATTGAGGCAGTATGGCATAATGGTTAGAGTGCTGGACTAGGACCTGGGAGAGCAAGGTTCGAATCCCCACTCAGCCCTGAAGCTCACTGGATGGCTTTGGGCCAATCTTAGCCTAAGCTCCCTCACAGGGTTGTTGTGGAGAAGAAATGGGGAGGAGGAGAACCAGGCACATGACCTTGAGATCCTGGGAATATAAAAGTGGTATATAAATGTAATAGAGTAAATAAATAAATAAATAGGATGTGGGAGCCAGGGAGAGCAGGGGCTCCTGGGTTGTTGTTTTCCTCAGTCTTGAGTGACCCAAATGTTTTGGGCATTTGGCCAGGTGAATTTGACCTGTGCTTAATTCATTTCTAAACTGGGCAACTTTAGAAGAGAAGGAAAAGGAGCATTTCCCAGTCTCCTTCTGGAAGCAGGGTTTGTCTATAGAGCCCCCCAAGCAAGGCTCAGCCCTGGCACTTGGAAAATCAACGTCAGAGAAGTCTGTCCCTGAGCATGTGCAGAATGCCTTTCACTCCTCACAGATACCTGTCAAATATGAAGGAATAATAACAAACCAATTTCTCCTCTGCAAGGTTGCCAGCCAAATCCCCCCCTCCCCTGCACTGGCCCCTGTGTTTTTAAAACTTCCTGGGCTTAGAAAATGTGGCATTTTTCCATCTCCGCCGTATTAAGCAGTTGGCCCCCTACCTCTCTCGCCCTGATCTGGCCACAGTGATCCATGCGACGGTCACCTCCAGACTTGACTATTGTAACTCGCTCTATGCGGGGCTGCCCCTAAAGCTGACCCAGAAACTCCAGCGGGTGCAGAATGCCGCGGCGAGGCTCCTTACCGGGTCTTTGCCGCGGGACCACATTCATCCAGTGCTTTACCAGCTGCACTGGCTCCCGGTGGAGTACAGGATCAGGTTTAAGGTGCTGGTTTTGACCTTTAAAGCCCTATGCGGTTTGGGACCCTCGTATTTAAGGGACCGCCTCTCCTGGTATGTCCCATGTAGGACCTTAAGGTCCTCAAGTGATAATCTTTTGGAGGTCCCGAGCAACAAAGACGTTAGGTTGGCCTCAACTAGGGCCAGGGCCTTCTCAATATTGGCCCCGACTTGGTGGAACAGCCTATCACGGGAGACCAGGGCCCTGCGGGATTTGGCATCTTTCCGCAGGGCCTGCAAGACGGAGCTGTTCCACCTGGCCTTTGGGTTGGTTTCTGTTTAATATTTATGCTTCATCTTTTATTGGTGGGTTATTTTGAAATTGAGACCTGCAGTTTTAATTGAATTTTAAATTTGTATTTTAATCTGTTATTTTAAATTGATCGTTTTTATGTTTTTTGTTGTGATTTTAATTGATGTTAGCCGCCCTGAGCCCGGTTCTCTGGCTGGGAAGGGCGGGGTATAAATAAAATTATTATTATTATTATTATTATTATAATGTGACCCAACATAGAATCGGAAGAGACCCCGAGGATCATCTAGTCCAACTGGCTGCAATATGCTGTTGTCTCATAAGGGGATCGAACCTGCAACCTTGGCATAATCAGCACCAAGCTCTAACCAACTGAGCTATTGGTTGGATGCCTCTTGTTTGACTGCATGAGGCAGGGGCACTTTAGAGCAGCAGCCTGCCATTCTACACATCGACAGGCAAAGGGCTCTGGGAGTAGAGTTAGTGAAGGCAAGGAGCGCTTGGGGGAAGGAGCAAAACAAACTTAGCAGGCGGTTGGGGGTGGGGTGGGAGTAAAGGGACCCTCCAGGGTGGTGCAGCCAAGCATTTGTTATCATCCCCCAGGAATGTGTGGGGAGGATTGGCCAGGACTCCTGGAGAAGTGTGGCTGTCAGCGTGAAACCGGTTCTCCAGCGTCGGCCTGGCAACTCAAGAGCCCCCAAGAGTGTCCTTTAAGGGGAGCTGCAGGGGATAAGAATCATACAATTGTAGAGTTAGAAGGCACCACAAGGGTCATCTAGTCCAACCCCCTGCAATGCAATGATGATTTTTTTATTTGTTTGTTTGTTATTGTTGCCCAACATGGGACTCAAACCCACGTCCCTGAGATTAAGAGCTCCGTGCTCTACCAACTGAGCTGTTGGGGCTGTGGAACCTAGCCATTGTGGCTAGTAGCCGACGATACACTTCTCCACAAATTTGTCAGGACTTCTGAAGTCACCCAAGCTAGTGGCCATCACTGTCTCTTGTGGGGGGAAGTTCCACAGGTTAACTCACTGCTGTGTAATCTTCCAACAGTAGGGGAATTGCCTCACCATCCTGGTGCAATCCCACACTGCAGGGAGGACAGTGTGCAAGTGGGTAGGGTAACAATGAAAGGGAGGCCCAGTCTCTTGGGTCTTTCCCACCAGACAGCCACCTGCGTCCCCTTGCTCTGCGGAGTGACACCGCCATGCCAATGTGGCTCTGTTATAAGAATTTTGAGGTCTTAGATATATAATAATTGTTCATAAACGTACCAAGAAAACACATACATAAATATATAAACCACATGTCTGAAGCAGCACAGGAAGACAGTTCTGAAACCATTTTGACTTCCAAGCTGACCAAGTGTTTGGTGATCCTGGAAGGAATCTTGATCCTGGAAGGAAGAAAGACCAAGAGAGGCCTGGCCAAAAGGCCCAGCCTCTTTTCTTTGGCCTTGACCCCACCCCCACCAGCCGTCCATGGTCCTACCTGGCCAAGGTCGGGTCAAAGGCCAACCTAAGCAGGTGGGTGGCAACCCGCCCAGGTAAACCCCTAGGTGCTGCAAACCCCGGCCACCTGTGTGGAAGGGAGGGCGTAAATTACCATCTCAAAGGAATGGTCAGACTACCAGGAAAGGCAATCAGATAAGGCATTATCAGATAACCTGGCAGACAGGAAAAACAACAACATTCAAATTTCTGTTGTAGACCGCCTTTTCTGTGATGTAGGTATGATGTATCTGGGGCGTGGTGTTGAGCTACACCCATTCTGTGATGTATGTATGATGTTTCTGGGGGTGGTCTTGGACTTCAGGGTGGGCAATTCAATTTAAAATGTCTAAACAGTACAGTATAAGGCAGGGGTCTGCAACCTTTAAGACACAAAGAGCCACTTGGACCCGTTTCCAAAGGAAAAAAACAACAACTGGCAGCCGCAAAACCATTGTGACATTTAAAACAAATATAACGCTGCATATATTGTTTCTTACCTTAATGCAATAATAATAAATAACGTATAGGAGCCAATGCAAAGTATAATTAGTAAAAACAACAAGAATAAGTTCTTACATTTTTGCATTGACTCAGGGGCGTACCCAGGATCAAAACTGGGGGGGGGGGGCAAGCCATGGTCATTCAGGTTGTGACATTTCAGCACGGAAAGGCAAATGAAACCAAAATTTTAGGGAAATTATATATAATTATAGCAGTGCTTTATTACAGTAGTTATTACAATTATTTGCTTGGTTTTTTAAAATTTTTATTCTAGTTACATATCTTATACCAGGGGTGGCCAACTCCCAAGAAACTGTGATCTACTTTCAGCAGTGATCTACCCCCGTTTTTTGGGGTTCGGCTCAAAGTTGTTTTGGGTGGGTGGTGGGTGGGAGAGAGGGCTTCCCCCTCTAAGATAGGTTGGCAAGCGAACTAATAAAGAAAGAAAAAGGGGGTGGGAATGGAAAAGTGGGGTGGAAAAATATAAATTGGGGGTGGGGTGGGGTGGGGAGGATATCTATTAAAAATATGTAGTAGTTTAAAAAATAAAAATAAAGGGGGGAAATCTTTTTCTTTTTCCTTTTTTTGAAAACAAAAACAAAAGGGGAAGAGAAAAGAAAAAGGGGGGATAGAGGGAGAAAAGGGTAATAATAAAAATTCAAATAGAGTGGCTGCAGCAGCTGTGGGGGGTGTTTGTTTGTTTTTCGTTTGTTTGTTTGTTTTAAAAATGGGATTTCTCCCCTTGGATTAAAAAAGGAGGGGAGGAAGAAAAAGAGAGGGGGGTGGGAGAGCAAGGCAAAAAGCTAAAAAGCAAAAAACAGGTTTGAGGGGGGGGAATCGCGCCAGGCACTGCAGCGCGCCGGCCTCGGGGCTCCGGGCCCCCGAGCCGCCCTTGGGGCCATCGTTGAGCATGTACACCGCCCGCAGCGAGCGCTGGCGAAGCACCGGTTGGCGGAGGTTTCAGAAGCAGCCCGGACGTTTTCGCCGCCGCCGCCCCAAAGCAGCTCTACTTCATCCTGTCGGCGACCATTACCGCCCTCCCGTCATGGCGACGCCTGGCCCGCCTGCTCCGCCCTCCGCGCGGCCGCTTTGAAAAGGATTCCGCCCAACAGGGGCCGCTCAGAACAGGGGCCGCTCCAATCGCCGCCACCACCTCCCGCTGTCTTTATTATCCCGACTCTTTTCTCTCTCTCTCTCTCTCTCTCTCTCGATAACTCGCAAAGCCCAGCTCCTTCTTCTCCCCGCCCTAACGCCACCCTCATTGGCACGTTCCCCTCAAACAGGAACAGGCATCCCGGTGGCTCATTGGCCGGACGAAGCGTCGCTCTCCCGTGCCTGCCTCCCGCCTTCATCCTCAGTGGCTACCTCGGCGGTAAGGCCCCGGCTCCGAGCCTATGCGCCAAGGCGGGCGATCTGTCCTGCCAATCGGCACGCCAAGGTGGTAAAAGCTCAGCCCTCCCCACACGCTTATTGGTGTGAAGAAGTCGCTTCCTCTCTCTGGGAGTGGTCAAGGTGGACATCAATCTTGGGTCTGTCCTCGGGAACCCCAAGAGGGCTGAGAAAGACCGCCCAGCTGTTCAACGTTGATGTGGATTATTCATGGTTTTTTTGGCCCTTTTTTTGCCGATAACCATTTAATTATTATTGAAAGGGCATTGAAAGGGGGCATGCCGGAGCCGCGGGAGACCTGTCAGAGAGCCACATGCGGCTCCGGAGCCGCAGGTTGCTGACCCCCGGTATAAGGCATAGCTGTCAACTTTTCCCTTTTTTGCGGGAAATTCTTTTATTCCAGCGCCGTTTCCCATTGCAAAAAAAGGGAAAGTTGACAGCTATGGCCGTTTCCCAATGCAAAAAAAAGGAAGGTTGACAGCTCTGGTATAAGGGCAGGCACATCTTTTTTTCTGGGTCCTTCTCCTCTCTCCCTGCACCCTGTTGCAACAGCTTTAATAAAGATCAGGCTTTGCTTCTCAATATTCTCTGGCTGGCCTGTTATTTTCTCCTACCGATGGAGAACCTACAAAGGACTCTATAAGGGCTCTTGTGTACCCCATAAGGGAATAAGGGCAGATTTTGTTTACAGCAGCTCCACCACGGGTCTTGCAAGCGAGATGCTCCAGAGGATCCCGTGTGTGGCCTTCCTGCCTGCCTGCCTGGGGTGTTCCATGCAGCCAAGAGATTCCTTCCACCTTCTGATACTGTGAGCGAGTTGGCCGCTGTGCAAACATTTGATCCTGTCCTTACGGCTGCAGCTGCCGGATTCCTGTGCCTGGAGGAGAATGGAGGAGGAGATAGAATAATAGATTCTTAGAGTTGGAAGGGACCCAAGGGTCATCTAGTCCAACCCCCGGCAATGCAGGAATCTCAGATAGAAGTTTGTATGAAATGATACATGGCATGGAGAAAGTATACAGAGAAAAGTTCTTCTCCTTCTCTCCTAACACTAGAACTGGTGGACATAAAATGAAGCTGAATGTTGGAAGATTCGGGGTGGATAAAAGGAAGGACTTCCTCATGCAGAAATGAGTTAAACTATGGAACTCCCTCGCACAGGAGGCAATGATGGCCACCAACTTGGATGGCTTTAAAGCAGGCATAGGCAAACTCCAGCCCTCCAGATGTTTGGGACTACAATTCCCATCATACCTAGCTAACAGGACCAGTTATCAGGGATGATGGGAATTGTAGTCCAAAACATCTGGAGGGCTGGAGTTTGCCTATGCCTGCTTTAAAGGAAGATTGGACAAATTCAGGGAGTCAGAGAGGGCTATCAGTGGCTGCTAGCCAGGGTGGAAACGTCCTGTCTCCACAGCTGGAGGGAGCAATGCCTGTGTGAACACAAGTTGCAGGAAAACACAGGAGGGGAAAGTTGCTCTTTCACTCAAATCCTGCTTGCAGGTTTCCCCTAGCCAGCCCCTGTGAGAGCAGCATACTGGACTAGATGGGCCATCGGCCTGATCCAGCAGGCTCTTCTTTTTATGTTGTTAGGCAGGGAGGAAAGCCTCTGGGAAAAGCGGAAAGCAAAAGAAGAGAAATCCTGCCATCTGGGCTGCTCAGGAGGGGAAATAACTTGTACTTGTATTCCACCTCTGCAAACACCCAGGGTGTGACTCCAAAGGGCTCATTTGCCTGTCTGTGTGATTTAGTTAAAGCGCATTAAAAGTGTGTGACGGTTTCTGGCACAATGGGACGTGTGCAGGTGTCAGTCACGCCTGCCCTCCTCCTCCTCCCAGAAGGGGAGACAGTCCAAGGGGCTGGCTTAGCCGCCCTGTGTGCAAATGAGTCCTTGTGGTCTGTCTCTCCTCCGCAAATAAACCAAGGGTGGAAATTGAGGCTTCTTCGTAGTTTAGCACTTGTGGTTTTCTAGAGGAAACAAACCTCCAGCCCGGTATCATGCACAAAACTCCAAGCCAGACTCTGGTTTCTTTCCTCTGGGAAGTCATAGGAACATGAGTCAGGTTTTTGCTGCTCTACCTCACTCAGTATTGCCTACACTGACTGGCAACAGTGGCTGTCCAGGGTTTCAGGCAGGGGACATTCCCAGCCCTGCTCCAAGGTGCTGCCAGTGGGGATTGAATTTGAATTTATTTTTACGGTCACAGACCAACTCACTAAATCAACAATAGAAAAGTAATACATTAAAATTTGCACAACAAATACCATACACGTATATACACGTATACAGCAGCATTTAAAATATATAGATTAGAATCGGGGCATTTAAAATATTGCCTAAAAATTGCCATTTAGGGTTCTGTTCATAGCGATAACACCGCTTGTTCTCTGAGCTTTATGGCTGCTACACAGTATTTCGCTACTTTCAGGGTAATCTCAGGGTCCCTGTCTTCTACAAGGGCCAGTGGGGATTGAACCTGGCACCTTTCGCATGCAGGGCATGTGCTCTAACCACTGAGCTACAACCCATTAAGAGAGGGGGCAAGCACAGTTAATACACCATTGTTTATTTTTAACTATGGTTTAACACTACATGCAAACCTGGCTCTTATATGAGTATTTAGAAATGGTGTTCGTTCATTCATGGGTATCCAGCACTATTCACGCTCCCTTACTGCCAAGGAGCATACAACCTAAAATTTCACACAGGGGAGATTTTGGGGGGGGGGGTGCACAGGAAAAAACGCTTAGTCGTTTCAGTCCCACATAGTGATGCTCAGGATGGCAGAAGGGCCGGGAGGCAGAAAACATGGTTCTGGACGGGGAACGTCCAAGAAGTGAGGGAGGCAACTCCTCCCAGAGACATCTGGCATGGGAGTCTAGCAGGTATAAGGAGCAGCGAGGGAGAAAAGGCGGTCTTGCACTGCGTACTTAAGGACCCCCATAGCTTTCCCCACCTGATTCTGGGCCCAGAGCGGCAGGGCAAGGAGCTTCCCTATGCACAGAGCCCATTCTCCGCTCAGCTTCTGAGGTCCTCCTTCCCCTGCCCTGCTTGACCCATCTGGCCAGCAGCAGGACTACCAACTTGCTTTTTTAAAAGAACAGCTCTGAATCCCCTCCTTCCCCCTGCCCTGCATGTTCACACTCCCACATATTTGCTGTCAGGGAAAGTGGGAGGTGGCGTTTGTGTGTGTTTGCATCCATGCGTGCATCCTGAAGTCGCTGGTGGGGCAAAAGGAAGGCTCAGGCGCCTCTGGGGGGCGGGGGAGATGCTTATCTCAAATGCCCAGGGGTGGGTCTCTCCCTTCAGATCTTTGGTGCCACCTCCATGGCACATCCGGCCAGGCATGGCTTTCCACCTGGACCTTTGCTCCTGCTGCTCGTCCTCCTGGGCTCCCAGTGTGGTGTGGTGGTTAAGAGCGGTAGACTCGTAATCTGGGGAACCGGGTTCGTGTCTCCACTCCTCCACATGCAGCTGCTGGGTGACCTTGGGCTAGTCACACTTTTCTCAAGTCTCTCAGCCCCACTCACCTCACAGAGTGTTTGTTGTGGGGGAGGAAGGGAAAGGAGAATGTTAGCCGCTTTGAAACTCCTTCGGGTAGTGAAAAGCGGGATATCAAATCCAAACTCCTTCTTCTTCTTCTTCTCCTTCTTCTTCTTCTTCTTCTTCTTCTTCTTCTTCTTCTTCTTCTTCTTCTTCTTCTTCTTCTTCTTCTTCTTCTTCTTCTTCTTCTTCTCCCTGCCTTAGAATAACCCTTCCTGGGTCCACCCATCACAGCTGAGTTATTCTGGGGGCAACTGAGCTGCCCCAAGGGAAGGGAAAGTGGGACACAGAAGCTGCTCTCGGCTTCTCATCTCCATGCCCCTGCTGAACATGGGGGCAGCCCCACTTGTGTGTTCTGGGCGACTGGGGTGTTTACTACTTTGGAATTTTGTGGAAGGAAGCCCTTATGTGAGGAAAGGTAGAGAGACATTTGGGAAACAAACCTGGTCGTAAGAACATCAGAAGATGTGGTCTAGTAGCCATCATTAGCCCTCTCCATGACAGACCCTCCAAGTGTCCCTCTTTTCCAGCGATAGCCTTGGATTTACAGAAGCCGCCTCAGTTTCTGATTTAATCCCAGAATATCCCGCTTTTCTTTAGGACGTACCTATTTTCATCGGAGAAATGTTGGAGGAGGGTATGCGGCCTGGAAAGTTATGCAACCCCTGAGCCAAGGAGATAAGTAACTATACAGTACAAGCTTTAGAAGACATATGAAGGCAGGCAGGCCTGTACAGGGAAGTTTTTAAAAAAATGTTTAATGTTTTATTGTGGGTTTATATATGCTGGAAGCTGCCCAAGGAGCTGGGGCAACCCAGTCAGATGGGCAGGGTATAAATAATAAAATTGTTGTTGTTGTTGTTGTTGTTGTTGAATAGGACGTCCCTATTTTCATCAGAGAAATGTTGGAGGGTCTGCAAATTTGTCTAATGGTTGTTTTAAACCATCCAAGTTGGTGGTCATCACAGCCTTGGATAGGGCATGGGCGTAGTCAGGATTTTTTTGGGGGGGGAGAACCTAAGATTTGTACTGCTTTGTATTGATTTTTACTGATTTTTGGGGTGGGCAGCTGTCCCTCTGCCCCCCCCTGGTTATGCCCATGGTCAGGGGATACTGGAGGGTATCAGGAACATAGCTGTCAACTTTCCCCCTTTTTTAAGGGAAATTCCCTTATTCCGAATAGGATTCTTCGCAAGAAAAGGGAACAGTTGACAGCTATGATCAAGAAGCAGGAGAAGAGCTGGCTGGACCATTGCAGAAACCTCCTTTCCCTCAGGGACCAGTCCCAGAACCAGCTGCGTGCCTCCCCCCCCCCATCTTCCCATCTTGCCTCTCTCTGCCAGGGTATATCATGTTGCCTTGCCCTGCACACAGCTAGAGCTTTGCTCTGGAAAGAATGGGAGCCAGCCCAGGAATGAAAGCGATGGGCTGCTCAGATAACGCTGGGCGGCTGCCGCTGCTCCTCCTGAGGGAGGTGGGGAGCTGTCCAGCCGGGCCCAGCCCTGGCCGGGAGTCAACACACACAGGGAGAAAACAAAGTTTGCAGCCATAGCAGCAGCAAATGGGTGCAGCGATGGGATTCTGCCTCCCGGCTCTCCAAGGCTCCGGTTTCTGCAGACCGAGGGAGGAGGCCTCCTTTGGGATCCTCAGTGGGGAGGGAGGCAAGGAAGGGAGCCAGTGGCTGTCGGCAGGGCCTGGGCACAGAGCAGAGCCAGCCCAAAGCAAGAGGGAGCTACGGTACCTAGATGGCCGAAAAGCCAGTTGAGAAGCACCAGTTAGAAAAACTCCTTCGTGGCAGGGTGTTGGCTTGAAGAATGGAAGGGTCAGCTCAACCCCTTTCCTTCACCAGAAGACTTGGAGCCCAGGGGGAGCTCTCGGGGGTCTTCTGAGGCAACTGTGGGTTTTTCTCCGCTGAGAACATCTTGAATGGCTTTGAGAGAGGATTAGACCAATTCATGGAGGAGGGCTATGGATGGCTGCTGGTCACAATGGCCACACTCTGCCCCCATGGCTGAAGGCAGCAATGCTTCTGAATACCTGAAGGAGTGTCTCCACCCCCATCGTTCTGCCCGGACACTAAGGCCCAGTGATGAGGGCCTTCTGGCGGTTCCTTCGCTGCAAGAAGCCAAGTTACAGGGAACCAGGCAGAGGGCCTTCTCGGTAGTGGCACCCGCCCTGTGGAACGCCCTCCCTCCAGATGTCAAAGAGAAAAACAACTACCAGGCTTTTAGAAGACAACTAGATCATACATGAGAGATACCATCCAACCTCTGCTTAGAAACCTCCAAGGAAGGAGAGTCCATCACCTCTCGTAGGAGTCTGTTCTGCCGTCAAACAGTCCTTACTGTCAGAAAGTTATTCCTGATGTTTAGTAGTAATCCCCTTTCTTGTAGCTTGAAGCCATTGATTCAGGTTGGGCTCTTCGGAGCAGGACAAAACATAACCCAATTCCTTCAACCGCTCCTCATCAGGCTTGGTTTCCAGACCCTTGATCATCTTGGTTGCCCTCCTCTACACACGTTTCAGCTTGTCAATATCATTCTTAAGTTGTGGTGCCCAGAATTGGGCACAGGACTCCAAGTGTGATCTGACCAAGGCAGAGTGGAGTGGTACTATTACTTCCCTTGATCTTCTAGACACTAGACCAGGGTTTAGCAAACATTTTCAGCAGGGGGCCGGTCCACTGTCCCTCAGACCTTGTGGGGGGCTGGACTATATTTTGCAAAAAGAATGAACGAATTCCTATGCGCCACAAATAACCCAGAGATGCATTTTAAATAAAAGCACACATTCTACTCGTGTAAAAACACCAGGCAGGCCCCACAAATAACCCAGAGATGCATTTTAAATAAAAGCACACATTCTACTCATGTAAAAATATGCTGATTCCTGGACCGTCCGCGGGCCGAATTTAGAAGGCGATTGGGCCGGATCTGGCCCCCAGGACTTAGTTTGCCTACCCATGCACTAGACTTCTGTTGATGGAGCCTAGAATTGCATTGCCTTTTTTTGGCTGCTGCATCACACTTCTGACTCCACTTTGAGGTTGTTTTGCTTTACAATCAAGTGCTGTATACGTTTTGTGAAATAAACAAGTAATAAATAATTGCACAACCTGAATTTGTGATATGTCATCGAGGCCCAAGGAAACTGAGCAACATTCTGAAAGTGCCCTGCGATGGGTCCATGTGCCACGTACATCACCTGTGAAATTACCCTGGGGAGGAAATCCAAAAAGGGGGTAGGGTGTGTTGATTGGGTGGGCAATTGAGATAACAATGTTGCACACCACCCCAATCTCTGAGCAGTGAGAGATTCCAGGGGTTCCAGGTGCTTACCTAGAACCTGGGGTTCGGTTTCCATGGAATGAGGGACAGAGACTGTGGTGTCTTTATGATATATGGTTTATTTACACATATAAACACAACTTGAGCTTAAGATGGAGGGGCTCACAGCATGAACACCCCAAAAGGTATTGTTTCTCCCATAGCCACAGCCTTGGTTTCCGTCAGAAATAAAACACACCTCTGTTTCTCCAGCTTCTACTTCTCAGCCCCTGCACCCCACAACTCCGGGCCTGGCTTTTGTTTTCTAATACTACTAGCCAGGTGAGACTGGTATACCTTTCGTTCTCTGGCACAGAGCAACTTCTTCTGTGATACTGTGGAAGGTTCTTAGGGCCATTAACTCACCAAGAAACTTGCCTGACTAGTTCAACAGTGGAATCCGCCATTTAACACTTGCTGGATCCAGGACCTCAGGAATTAGAAGGCATCTTGCAGACTTACCCCCTAAATCTCACAACAATCATTATTAACGCCTCAGTGCACAGAATCATAGAATTATTGAGTTGAGTCAAATTTACAGAAGCTATCCCGGTTTCTGATTTGATCCTAGAATGTCCTGCTTTTCCTTAGGACGTCCCTATTTTCATAGGAGAAATGTTGGAGGGTACGGAGTTATCCGATCCCTGAGCCCTGTATAGGAAAGTTTTTTAAAAAAAAATGTTTAATGTTTTATTTTATTTTTATATATGTTGGAAGCTGCCTAGAGTGGCAGGGGCAACCCAGTCAGATGGGCAGGGCATAAACAGTAAAATTATGATGATAATGATGATGGAATAGGGCGTCCCTATTTTCATCGAAGAAATGTTGGGTGGTATGGAATTGTAGAATTGGAAGGGACCTCAGAGATCATCCAGCTCAACCCCCTGCAATACACGGCGCTGAATAGTGGTGCTGTTCTAGAAAGAACAAGTTATTATTATATCTCTTTCTTTTTTAAGACCAGTCAGGCATCCTTTCTAGGTCTTGGGCCTCTGTGTCTACTGCTGCTGCTCTCCTGCTCTTCTTCTTCTTCTTCTTCTTCTTCTTCTTCTTCTTCTTCTTCTTCTTCTTCTTCTTCTTCTTCTTCAAGTTTATATACAGCCCTATACCCGGAGGTCTCGGGGCAGTTCACAGAATAAAATCAAAATATAAACCCACAAAGTACGTAATCAAAATAAAAACAACAACTCAGTAACCCCCGCCACACACACACGCTTGTTTTCCCCGGAGGCTTCCTCGCTTGCACAATTGCCGAGGGTGCCTCTTCTTCCCCTGCCTTTGGGGTCTCAGCCAACACCAAGAAGAGATGACTCAAAAACAAGTTGCCTCTCGGCTGTTTTCACCAACCAAAGACCCCTGGAGGCGAGCCAGCCTGGACTGTGTGTTATATCTCGCTCAGCTGATTTCCAGTAAGCTCCCCAGATTAGCCCTAATGACTTCAACATCCAGCCCTCTCTACGGAAGAAGAGGAGGAGGTGCTGGAGGAGGAGGAGGGGTGGTCTGCATTGGGGTCTTGGGCTGAGCTCCCCCCCCCCACCGCCAGCCCTTGGGTGTTTGCAGCAGGGTGTTTGCAGGGAGAATTCTAAGTCCTTGGTCAGGGAGCATGCATGGATAGATGGCAGCTTTTTCCACTTCAGTTCAACTCTGGAATGGAAGAACTGGAATTGCCCAGGAATGTGGGGATAGCCAGCAGATGGGCCGACTAGTAATTCTGGAGTTCCTGCTCCCACTGCGCCGTGAAAAGGTCCGCTGGCTATGATCTGAAGGTTTCTGTTGTGAGTTCTGAAGGTTGCTGGAGTTTCTGAAGGTTTTCTGCAGGTGTCTGGACGTTCCGAAGATTCCGGAGGTCTCCGGAGGAGAAGATAGACTAAACTAGGTAGCGGCCAAAACTTAGAAGGGCAAATAAAAGCTTTTCAAATAAAATGAAATAAATACTAAGAGACTGCAGTCAATGGTGAAGAAGCTCTCAACTGCTTTGTGCGGCTGGTTTTGGTTTTGGTTTCTCTCTGGCTTGTCGCACACTGATGTTCTCTCTGGCTTGTCTCGCGCGTTCTCCACACACGCTACAGAGAGCGGAGGCTATTTATTGAAGACTCAAACATCGTCATAACATTTACATGAACCAATCACAACCTTGTCTCTATGCTAGCTTTTGGGTGGGAAACTAACTACTGACCATTACATTGGCCAAATTGGCGCGCTTCGCCCAAACGCGGAGGGATCCCTGCAGCAAAACTCCCTGCTGGATCCTTTGTCCTTCCTTCCTAATGCGGAAGGACACCTAAAGTAAATCCAAACAGGTGCAGTAGCACCTTTAAAAACATATTCCCACACAGGAAGGCAGAGAGGTCGGCAAGGCAGGCAAACAGACAGACAGACAGCTTCAGCCAACTCTCCCACCTGCCCTAGTTGCCTTATTGAACGGAGGCCCAATTCAGTGCTGACCCGCCCCCCTCCACAGGCCAAGCACCCTCCGCAGTTCAGATTCCTATTAAGAGGGTGGCAACATGGCACCCTGCCATTCTGGGACTGGGCTGGCCCCAGTTCCCTGGCACTGGCAGGCATTTCATTTCCCCGTAGTAGGCAAACCACTGGCCTCTGCTGTGAGAGGAGAGGCAGAGCTAAAGGCCACAGCATCCTTTCAAGGGCTGGTGGGGTTTTGTGGGGGAAAGGAAGGAGGAGGCAGGGGCACAGCAGGGCAGGGAGAAATGGCATGCTGGGGGGGCTCCTGCTGTGCGAAATGCAGGGGGTCAGATTAGATTACCTTTGGGACCCCTTCCAGCTCTACAGTTTTATGATTCTCACCCTCACTTGCTGTGTCAAAGCACACAGTGGAAGGAGAGGCAGGGCAGCAGGAAGGCAGAGGAATCTCTGAGCCCCCAAACCCATTGGCAGTTTCCTGCTGCTCAAACTTGGCTCCTAAGCCCTCCCACCCAGTAGGCACTCCTCTTTCTTCTTCCCAGGGGGTTTAGCAAGGGCCCCCAGTCAGCCTCTTCCCACAAGTGATCCGCTTCTGGAAGGAAAAGATGATTCACAACCCCCCTTCCTGGGGGACCTTCACAGCTGCAGCCTGAAGACATTTTGGAGCTCAGGGCCTGGGGGATATTTTTAGCTCTGGAGTGAGGACTACTCAGCGAGCAAGAGGGAAACAGGGGGTGCATCCTGCCAGGTCTTCAGCTGCAGGCATGAGAGGCTTGGATCTGCTTACTTCCTCCTCCGGGTTGCAACCTCAGCCCCTTATTGTGCAAAGAAGGAGCAGCCTGCACTCCACTGCTGCAGGGAGAACGTCTCTCCTGTCCCACAGTCACAGGGTGTGTGAGTGTGTGACATCTTTCTCTCAACTCAAGTTCCCTTATACTGTATACATAAGAGCCTGTTGGATAAGGCCAGCGGCCCAGCTAGGCCAGCGTCCTTTTATCACCGTGGCCAAATGCTTGTAAGAATCTAGATAGACTGCCTCTGTACCTGGAGGCTCCACAAGAGCATCAGAAGTGCCTGGCTGCAGGATCAGGCCAAAGGGGCCTATCTGGTCCAGCATCCTGTTTTCACATTAGCTAACCAGATGACCCAAGAAGGATTTGCACCAAGAAGGATTTGCACCACAAGCCCCTCCTGCTTCTTCTAGCAACTGGTGTTCAGAAGCATTCAGAAGCATTGCTGCCTCCAGGATCCTCTCTCTCTCATGAATTTGTCTAATTTATTTTAGCTACTTAGGGGTGAGGGCCCCCCCCCTATTTCACATAGCCTGAAACAGACCCTCCAAGTGACCCTATTTTCCAGGGACGTCTCTGATTTAGAGAAGCCGTCCTGGTTTTTTATTTGATCCTGGAATGTCCCACTTTTCCTTAGGATGTTCCTATTTCAATTAGAGGAATGTTGGAGGGTATGGAATTATCCGACCCCCCGAGCCGCCTGAAGGCAATCTAATGTATAGGGAAGTTTTTATTTCATGTTTCATGTTTTATTATGTTTTTATATATGTTTTGAAGCTGCCCAGAGTGGCTGGGGCAACCCAGTAAGATGTGAGGGGTACAAATAGTAAAATTATCATTATGGAATGGGACGTCCCTGTTTTCATCGGATAAATGTTGGAGGGTATGCTGAAAAGGCTGAAACCGAAACACTACCCTGAAGAGGGTCCCTTCTGCAGCAAGGCCTCAAGGTGATACTCCCCTTCCTGCCTGTCCTGCGGTGCCTCTGCCATTCTCCTTCTTTCTCCAAACTGCCCCTGCAAGGAAGGCCCTGTGAGCAAGACCACCCTGCAGGAAACTGGAGCACAGAGGGAACAGACTCTAGGGCGGAGACACGGGACAGCCCTTTGTGATGCTGATGCCTGAGCTGTGCTCTGCCCCCTGCTCTGTTTTCTCAGCAGTGAGCCACCCCCCCACCCCCCAAGGCCGGATCTGTGAAAACAGAGTCTTCTTTCCCTTTCCCCAGCTGCATAGCAGCTGCCGGTAGCAGCCATGCATTCTGCACATGCTTAGAAGCCTTCTTTTTCTTGATTGCTGCATCACATGTTTCAGAGACGAGTTATGACAGCAGAATAGATTGGGGGCAGGGGGACTCAGTCCAGGCTCAAAATAAAACCCTGACACAGAGGATAAATTAGCTGTGATTCCTGCAGGACAGGGGGTTGGGCTAGATGACCCTTAGGGGTCCCTTCCAACTGCAACCATTCTGTGATTCGGTTATTGCCAGTTCCTTGAATGTGCTTGCTCCTGTGGATGAAGCTTTACCCAATTTTTGATGCATTCACTGTAAGATTTCATATTTCATTTTCCCCGCCCAGACCCCCCCCCCCAATAAAAAAAACCCCACCTCCCATTTGGAGCTTTCCCCCTTTACATACTTGATCTCCTGGCAAGGAGATCTGCTGCTATCTCAACCCTTTTTAATGGCATAGGAGCAGGGCCTTTAAAAAAACAGTTGGCAACCTTCTGGAGGAAACCCCTCCCTCGGGGATGGCAAAGTGTTTGTTTCCATGACAGGCGTGCAAAGTGGAGCCTAGATCTGGGAGGCAGCCTCCCCCACCTCTCCTTCCCATGGAAGATAAGACCCTGTCCTCCCAGTGAAGTAATCTTGCCAAGGAAAGACTCATGGGAAAGCCGGAAAGCCGATGGGAGAGGTGGAAGATATGAGGACATGATTTGAGGGGGGGGGAGCGAAGGAGCAGCAGCCGGGGTCTCTGACAGCACCAGAAGGAAGGACAGAAGGACCGTTGGCTCAGGTCAGACTGACATCATCCGGGTTCCCACCTCAGATACAGACAGGACCAGATTAAAACCTTTAGAGGCCCCAAGCAATTAAAAAGATTTTGGTGCCCCCATATATATCGAATTCAAGATATAAACAATATTAAACCATACACCATTAATCTCTAATATTACTATTTTATTATTGTTGTGTGTGTATATTGATAAGGAAAGTTCCGGCTGTCACGTAGGACCGGGAGCTGAGCAGCCTCTGCTCGGTAATTTCCGTAACAATATATATAATATATAAAAGGTAAAGGTAAAGGACCCCGGACGGTTAAGTCCAGTCAAAGGTGACTATGGGGTTGCGGCGCTCATCTCTCAGGTCGAGGGAGCCGGTGTTTGTCCACAGACAGCTTTCCGGGTCATGTGGCCAGCATGACTAAACCGCTTCTGGCACAATAGGACACCGTGATGGAAGCCAGAGAGTGCACAGAAACGCCATTTACCTTCCTGCTACAGTGGTACCTATTTATCTACTTGCACTGCCGTGCTTTCGAACTGTTAGGTTGGCAGGAGCTGGGACAGAGCAACCGCGGACCTTCTGATTGGCAAGCCCAAGAGGCTCAGTGGTAGACCATAGCGCCACCTGCATCCCTGTGTGTGTGTATACACACACACACACACACACAGGGATGCGGGTGGCGCTATGGTCTACCACTGAGCCTCTTGGGCTTGCCAATCAGAAGGTCCGCAACTTTCAATTATGTGTATGTAATTGTTTCATTAATTTGGGACCCTTTTTGTGGAACCTGGTTCAGGACCCTAGGATGAGGATTTGGTTTCCCAGCTGGCAGGTCTTGCCTTTCCTTCTCCTTTAGTGACTTTCACTTTCCAAGGCTGGAGGAAAGTGGAGGGTGTGGGAGTGACAGAAAGCGGCGGAATTATGAATTCCGTGCAAGAACGGGAAGCCGTGAACTGCATAATTTGCAACACTTGTCCACTTGGGCTTGTTTAGCGTTGCTCTATGGCAACAGAACCTGCATGGAGGAGGCACAATCGGAACCACAGAATTGTAGGGTCCTCTAATCCAGGCATGTCCAACAGGTAGATCGTGATCTACTGGCAGACCAGTGGATGCCTGTGGTAGATCAATGGTAGATCACTGGCTCCCCCCCAAAGAAGCTCAACAACTTTGACCTGAACCCCCCAAAAGGGGGTAGATCACTGCCAGTTTTTAACTCTGCAAGTAGATCGCAGTCTCTAGGCAGTTGGCCACCCCTGCTGTCTCTAATCCAACCTCCTGCAATGCAGGAATCACAGCTAAAGGATCCCCTGGCAGGTGGCCACCCAACCTCTATTCAAAAACTTCCACTGAAGGAGAGTCCACCACTTTCCAGGCCGCATACCCTCCAACATTCCTCCGATGAAAATAGGAACGTCCTCAGGAAAAGCAGGACATTCCGGGACTAAATCAGAAACCAGGACGGCTTCTGTGAATACGGGACTTTCCCCCTGGAAAACAGGGGCACTTGGAGCACTGGGAACATGGTTCCTTCTGCTTGCGCTTCTTCCGTGACTGTCTTTGCTTGTCCTGCCAGCCAGGAGGCTAAAAATAGGAGCTCTTCGAGCCAGGAACATGCCTCCTCCTCCTTCTGGCTGCTGTCTAGGTTAAGCACAAGGTATATCTTTGCTTGGCCCTGGCCCATCATCCAGGCCATGGGCCAGGCAGCCTCCAGCTGGTCCAGGCAGGGGGATTTTCTGGCTCTGTTTCCTCTGCCAGCTGAAGAGCTTCCCCTTCTGCCTCCACCAGGGAAGCTGGGCTTCCCTTTAGCAACAGTGAAACAATGCAGGCCAGCTGGTGGCAGCCCCCAGTTTCCATGTTTCCCAGCCCAACCATTGGACAAATAAGCCCACCTGCCATAATGCCCAGGAAAACAGGCAGCCCACCCTGCATGGAGCTTCCTCCTCCTCCTCCTCCTGGGTTTGTTTTTTTTTTTAAAAAAAAAACTCTTGGCCAAGGAGCTGGTCCCTGGGGGCTGCTCTCTGCAATTGTCATCCAAACAGCTGATAATCTGGGGACGTGGGCTCAACTTGAATTAGGGAAGAACTTTCTTTTCATATTTATATTTTATTAAGGCGATTTCAGTTAAAATAAAGCGATACAGGGGGGGAAAAGGAGGAAAAGTGAGAGGGAGAAAAACAACAAATATACATATAAAAGCGAAAATATGCAAAAAAAAAAAAACCCCACACCCAACAATATACGATATTCCCATGCATTCTTGTATAAATTGGTATAGTGTTATCGTCCTAGTGCTTATGTAAATGCTAATAGCCTAGTACGTTTTGTATAAACTCATTCCAAATGTTATCGTATTTATCCACACAGTCTCTCTTCCTGTAAGCAGTCCATTCATAAATTGCCAAACTGATGTCATATTGTCAGTCCATTGATTGAAGAGTATCCTTTACAGTATTTATTTTACCAATTCCTCAATATCAATCTCTTGGCCACCATTAGGGCACGGAAAACCCATTTCCGTCGTCCCGTTGATAATTTCCATACTGCAGGTATATAGTTCAATAAAATATTCTCCGCTGAAAGATTTAACTTTTCCTGCACAGTCATAGTTACAGAGCACTTTCTCTCAAAACTTAAGTAAAGAACACTGTACTAACAGGTGTTTTCCTTGCTTCATCTCCAACACTGAGCTATCTTAGCTAACCCTTTTTTATACAACCATAAAGGAATCCAATAAGCTCTAAATATTATTTTCTGTTGTATTAGTCGTAATTTTAAATCTAATGACCCCTCACGTATTGAAGCTAATACGTTTTCCCACTGACTGGGTAATAATGAACATTCCAGTTCTTTATTCCAATCATCTCTTACCGTCTGCATATTGAACTTGTGTATTGTTAATAGATATCTATAAAAAGTAATTGCTGGCTTTTTTATTTTTGAATGAGTTGTCCAATTTCTCCAATATCTCAGGTATCTCGGAAGCGGAAAGCGCTGACAGTCCAAACACGCTTGTTAGGAGATGTTGCGACTGGAAGATATTGTCATTGGGCTGTGTCTGATAGATGATATTTTTGTCTTAAAATAGCAAAAGTCTAAAATTCATCTTCCCCATCTATCAGTTGGTCCACCTGCTTCCATCCAATTTTTCCATATCACCATCTTTTTTGCAATTTTTAGTTTGGGGTTTCCCCACAGAGTAAGTTTAACATGTGAAAATGGATAAAATTTAATGAATAATTTCTTTTTTAAAAAAATGGTTATTAATATCCTTTGGGTTTTTATAGACTTCACCTTTATCATCTTTAATACATGGGATAAATGCCTTTTCCTTCTTTTAAGCGATTTGCCAAAAAAAAAAAAAAATCAATCCTGGTCTTTCACCATTCTCCCAATATCTGTGTCTTGCGCAAGCAAGCATAAATTCTGTTTGCTGAGACAGTATATTATTTAATTCAAATTTCCTTTTTTTGTACTTCCCAATATATCATAGTGGTTGGATCCCTAACCATTTGAGCCCAGAGGTCCTTAGGTTCTTCTTTCAACTGTTTCCCCCTTTTATTCTTTCGTCTATTTTTATGTGACGAGTATGCAATTATTCGTCCACGAATATATGCTTTGTATGCGGTTCCCATTCAAATTTCTGATGGGAAGAGCCGTTTGACAGTGGAACAGACTCCCTCAGAAGGCGGCGGCCTCTCCTTCATTGGAGGTTTGTATGGAGAGGTTGGATGGTCATCTGCCAAGGATTCTTGCATTGTGATTTCTGCATTCCAAGGGGTTGGGCTAGATGACCCTTGGGGTCCCAACTCTAACATTCTATGATTCACCGGAGGTTTTTCAACAGACGTCGGGTGGCCATTGATCACAGATGCTATGTCTGCGATTCCTGCATTGCAGGGGGTGGGCCTGATGGCCCCAAGGGGTCCCTTCCAACTTTACAATTCTATGATTCTCGGGATGCCTCCCTGGGTTGGAGGGAAGGACAAGGAGAGGAGGGAGGAAAGCAGGTGAGTGAGTGCAAAGGAGGAAAGGAGCAGCTGCAGCTTTCTCCCTTGGGACAAATCTCCCCCTCACTTTTCCGCAAAACACATCCTTGTCGTTCCTTTCTGTTGTTGAGGAATGTCCAGCTCACCTAGAGTGGTTATCTTGGCGCCCGGAGTGCCTCGTCCTCCTCTCCATTCTTGGCTGCTCTCTGCAAGGCTCTGGCAGGAACAAGATAAGGAAGACGGCAGGCAGAGTAGAGTGTTGCTCAAGAGGAAGGAGCGAGCCAAATCCAGTGGCAGTGACCTCATTCCCCCCCCCCTCAGCCGCTACCAGTTGAATATTGCAGGAGAACGCCAGGCAAATGGGCCTCACTGGGTGATGGTGAGCAGAGCCCCCTCCCGAGAAAAGCCAGGGGGTGGGGGCAACTTTCAATGAAAACAGGCCCCCATTCCTAGACTTGTGGAACGCTAGCTGAGAGGCTCTTGGGATTTGGTAGAATCCCAGCTACGCTGGCCCAGTGGGGAAAATACACCAGCAGGACAACCCAGACCCTGCAGATACTCTCAGATAGCTCAGTCAATAGAGCACGATATGCTTAATCTTAGGGTTGTGGGTTCGAGCCCCACCTTGGGCAAAAAGATAATAATTTTCGCATTCCAGGGGGTTGGACCAGATGACCCTTGTGGTCTCTTCCAACTCAACAATTCTATGATTTAGGTCTAAACAGAATCATAGGACAGGAGTCATCTAGTCCAACCCCTTGCAGTACAGGAATCACAGCTAAGGCAAATACATTGTCTCATATAACCACCCTGCCTCTAAGCCAATCATAATGGAGGCTCCATAAAGGCTGTGGGTCTGAAGGAGGGAACTGGATCACTTCTACCTTTATAGACAAAGCAAGAATTGCAAAAACGCCCCTCTTCCAAAGGGAGACAATCAGTGTTAAGGAAATGTGAAATAATGAATTAGGATAATAGTTGAAGAAATGGATAAGATTTTTTTTTTGAAAATATGGTTTGTATAATGTAAAGAAATTACTAAAGATGAATGACAATGAACGCAGAAAGGGCAGACGAGAGGAAGTCAAACAACAATGTTAAGGAAAGAAGCAGTTTTTAAACAAATAATTTTTCGTTTTTTCATTTTTGTAGTTTGTTTGTAATAGGGTTTTTTTGTAAGGTGTTTGTAATTGTTGTATTGGTTTGTTTTATGTATTTTGTTGATGTTTGGAAAAAGTTAATAAATACATTAAAAAAACAAACAAAACAAAACAAAGGGAGACAATTCTCCTGGAGGCTGCAATTTGAGGGGGTGGGATGTTCTCACGTGCAACAGCTTCAGCTGCCCCTCCTGAGTGTGTGGCCTACATCATCATCATCATCATCATCAGCCAGGAACAAGCCTTGAGGGGCTGGTACCATCCTCTGCTGGCATCTGCCCCAGGCTGCTAAGTAAAAGTTGAATGAGCGAGATCTGGGTGCAGAGCCCTCCTGTATAGGTTAGTTAGGCTGTCTCAGAGGCTGGCCTGTCAGCCAGAATGCCCTTCCCCCCTCCTCCACTTGCAGAACAGGCTAACTTTAACCTTTTGGTGTTGCACATGGCAACCCCCAGTAAATATTGACTTCTGGAAGGATGAAGCTGCTGGAGTGCTGGGCCCCTGTCATCGAGTGGAGCTGGCATGGGAGTGAAGGAAGCCAGAGAGGGAGGGTCTCCTTGTGGGCTCCATCTATGAAGACCCAGTGCCCAAAGGCAAAACACCCCCATCTCAATCCAGGTTTGCCCTCCAGGGGAGAAATTTCTGCCATAATTTACAAGCAAAGTAGGGGAGAGTCTTCTTGCCAGTGGCTGAGAAAGGGCTCAGGGGAGTATCGAGTGACAGGGACACTTTCCTCTTTGGTTTTCTGGCTCGAGATGGGCAAGAAATACACATCTGATTTAGAAGCAGAGGGTTTGTGTCCAGGCCAGCCAAGGCTCCATGCCCCAGGCAACTAAATTGTCTGTGCCATGTGGCAAACCTGGACTCCAATTCTCTTGACACACACACACCCCACACCACTTCTGACCCCCCAAGGAAATCCCTGCTTCCTCTTCAGGAGGGAGGCTGGGGGCATACAGAGAGGAGAGGGGCTGGCTTGCTACCCTAAGGGTCACAAGAACATTGACTCATTGAATTGTAGTGTCGGAAGGGACCCTGAGGATCATCTAGTCCAACCCACTGCAAGGCAGGAATATGCAGCTGCCCCATACAGGGATCGAACCTGCAACCTTGGCATTATCGGCACCACACTCTAACCAACTTGGGCTATAAAAAGAGCCCTGCCAGAGCAGGCCAATGGCCCATTTAGTCCAGCATCCTTTTAGCCAAAAGCAGGATTTGAGTGCAACAGCAACTCTCTTCTCCTGTGGCTACCAGCAACTGGTATTCAGATGCATTGGTGCCTCTGACCATGGAAGCAGAGCACAGCCATCTTGGCTAGTAGACATCAATAGCCTTTTCCTCCTCCACGAATTTGTCTCATCCTCTTTTAAAGCCATCCAAGTTGGTGGCCATCACTGCCTCTTGTGGGAGGGAGTTCCATAGTTTAACTATGCACTGGAAAAGCTTATGCAGTCCAGATAGGGGAGGGTGTCCATAGGTTCAACATGCATCCCCCCCCTCTTAAAAGGGCAGTATTTTGGAACTGATGCCCAGAAAATGGACTTAGGATGTGCTTTAGCCCGGTGCTAAAATCCTCAGGGGGCCTCATAACATTCTCAGGATGATGGTGGATCAGTTTTGCGGCCCTGGTGTGAGAATCTGTTTGATGCTATTCTGGCTCTCCTCAGTCTCCTTCCGCCTTCCTTCCTTCCTCTGCAAGGGCTTGGAAGGCAGGATCTATATTTGGGTTTTTCTGAAGGGTCTCTCTGCTTTTTGCCTGGAGGGAGCCATTGCTGGGTTCTTGAGAGGCAGCTTTCCCCCCCCCGTTTACATTTGGAGGGTGCAAAAACAAAATAAAACCTCTCACCAAGGAGTAATGGTCATTTTGCCCTTCAAAGGCTGCAGGCAAAGCGACATCAATTAACTTAACAAAGCGCTTTCACCACCACTGTTCAAAGGGCAATTCGGATCATATTGGAAGAGTAATTCCCATGAACTTTGGCGACATTAAATTCCAGTTGTTTATGTTGCAAGGAGGCAATGCTTAAATGTCAATAAGAATGTTTTCCATTTGGAAATGCAAATTTCTCTCCCCCCCCCCCCGCAGTGGTGCATAAAACATTGAAATGTGGGTGCAGCATCTGCATGAAATGTCTGGAGCTCAGGGTCCTTTTACATGCAGTGATTTTTTTGCCCTTCCGGATAGAGGAAAACTGCTTGCTGCAGAAGGATCCTCCAGCACAGTGGGGCCTGGTTCCTGCCCAGGGCCTGATCCCACCAAGCCCTTGGATTTGATCCAACTTCCTCCAGCCTGTAATCTGCACAGCCACCACCAGCAGGCCTTGGGTATGTTTGTGGGGATGTCAGTCCCTCCCAGACCTGCTTCCCAATGTGAGGCTTCATGTTGTCCACTGTGAGAACAGGATGCTGGACAAGCTGCTGTCTGTCTCATAGACTCATAGAGTTGGAAGGGACCCTGAGGATCATCAAGTCCAACCCCCTGCAATGCAGGAATATGCAGCTGTCCAATATGGGAATTGAACTTGCAACCTTGGCATTATCAACACCATGCTCTAACCAACTGAGCTATCCAGGCTGATCTCTCTTTGGTCTGCTCAAGCTGAATTGTTGTTCTTACAATGCCTGATTGATGCAGAAATCATCATCTCTTGGCAGCAGTAGGATAATCATTCTGGCTGGCCTGCTCAAGTGATGCTTTGAAGAGCAAAAGGTTATTGGAAGTCAGGTTACTCAGCATCTGAAGATGGTTCTACATAGCGACATTTCTTTTTCTTGGAGGAGATTTGAGTGCAGCTGTACCCACAGGGGCCCCTGATTTTGTTTCAGGGGTTTCCTTAGATAAGAACACAAGAAGAGCCTGCTGGATCAGGAGAATGGCCCATTTAGTCCAGCATCCTGTTCTCACAGCGGCCAATCAGATGCCTTAATACAGGCATAGGCAAACTCGGCCCTCCAGATGTTTTGGGACTACAACTCCCATCATCCCTGACCACTGGTCCTGTTAGCTAGGGATGATGGGAGTTGTAGTCCCAAAACATCTGGAGGGCCGAGTTTGCGTATGCCTGCCTTAACAGCTCTCTCCTCTCCTGTGGTTTCCAGAAACTGGTATTCAGAAGCATTGCTGCAGAGCATAATCACCCCGGCTAGTAGCCTGGGATTGGGAGAGGAGGGTGAGAAAACACTCCTAGAAAATGCAGGCAGAGGGATGAGTCATTTCCAGAGTGTCCTTTCAGGTCCTGCTCCTGCCTTCTGCGCTGCATGTTTACAATGGGGGCCCTTGAAAGAAGCATTAGCTGGATGTAACCCAACTCCTCCGATGGGTCACAAGGCTTCATCTTCCAACTCCACAGGTCAGCATAGGATGAAAATGGGGCTGGCGTGGGCAGGATCTGCCATAAGCTCCTGTCCTTCCCCACCTCAAACCACCTGAGCAGCCCTTGCAATGACCTCTCCCTTGCCGACACTGCCTTCAGGCTGCCTTTTGCTCCACCGACTAAGAACCGTGGCTTTAAAAAAATAAAAAATGTTCTGCCAGCACCCTTGCAAACAGCCCAAGAGCGGACGTCAGTTCACAGCAACTGAATATACATATTAGTGGGGGTGGGACGGAGACTAATTGCCTTGATTACACTTAATTGACATGATCTCACAGCGTCTTGGGATGTGCTGGATTTTCCCTTCTGGACCTCTGGCAGAAAACGTTTCGAGCCACAGCTTCATATAATCAAAGGAGGCTATTTTTTGCCTAATGACTCCTCCGTCCAGAGCAGTGTTGTGATCTGGAGTCCAGCCATGTCACAAACATGGCAGGCAGCGAGCCGAGCCCAGCCAAAAGAGCGCCGGAGATTATTGCTTTACAAAAACATTGTGTGCACAGTGAAATAAGAACTGGCGTTCCGGCTGAATGCAGAATAACTTTTGGAGGCAAATGGATGTGGAGATGGTGCCTCACCAACACCCTGCTCAAAGGCTCAGGAGGCTGCAAACAAATGAATCTGGCCCCGAGTGAGAATCTCCATGATTACCCATGCACCTCCTTCTGCTGGTCAAACAAGCAACTTCCTCTCCTGGGTGAAGCTCCTCAGTAAGAACCAGTTAAGGAAGAGGCTGCTAGGTCTGCTCAATGACCCATCTAGTCCAGCATCCTATTCTCACAGTGGCCACCCAGATGCCCATAGAAAACCTGCAAGTTGGACATGGGCACCGCAGCTCTCTCCCCAGTGGTGGCCATCACTGCCTCACATCCACAAGTTCTAGTGTTATGAAAGAAGGAAACCTTTTGTCTCTATCCACTTTCTCAATGCCATGCATAATTTTATAAACTTGTATCATGTCACCTCTTACTCCGCCTTGCTCTGAACTAAAAGATCAAAAATGCTGCAATCTTTCCTCCTCGGCAAGTTGCTCCCGTTTCTGCTCACTTGTGGCAAAAGTGGGGAGTGCACAGCGCTTGACTGGCTAGTGCCAGTGATGTCACGGCCCCTCCGTAACTGTGTAGCAGTTTTGCAACTTTGGATCAGGTTGGTGTGTTTTCCTAAAAAAACAACAACCAAAAAACTAACGCACATTTAAGTGTCCGATAAACATACCTATTGCATTTGGGGTAATAAAGGTAGATCGAAGATGATAAACTTGGCCAGAAAAGATGCCTGAATCACTAGAACTGCTTGTATGTTCACCCACTGACCTTCTATGACACGAAGGTGGGAATAAACAGAAGGACCCCCCCCCCGCGCCAATACACTCACAGCCACTGATGTCTTAAAGCTACACTTGTGTGTAGCATCCAGGTGCCTCTAGCTAGGAGATACTAGTCTCACCCACCAACCTCTTTCCCATTACATTGCCCATCTGAGAGTTATGAGGCTTCCCCAGTGCTGGATTTCAAAGAAGGAATCTTGATCATTAGAAGTGAACCTTCTCCAAGTACCCACCAGGTTTCCTCCAAACATAGCAAAAGGGCGCTCATGATTGTCTCTGCAAAGAGAATTTCTTTCCTAAGGGTGAGATGGGATTGCATCTGTGAAATGTATTGGGGATGGGAAAATACAGCTGCAGTTGCCCCCACCTCTCTGGGAGAGGGGGGAAACAATCCTGGGAACATGCTCCCCTTCAGGTGGCTGGCTTGCCTGCACACAGGCTAAGGAAGGATGTATAGGGAAAGCCTCGACATGTGCTGGGCAGGAAGGTCCCTGTGTGGGTCGTCCTCCTTCCCCCTGCTTTTCCTTCTGTGGCATGCAGAGTGCCTCTCTCCTTCCCTCTGCGAAATGGGCTTAAAAGAGGCCAATTCAAAGACAACAGGAAGATTCCTCCCCAGGGACTTGCTGCTTGGCAAAACTACCCAATAACTGTCCGATGAAGCGTCCACCGGCCGCCCCCTCCTTTTGCGCACAGGTGTCCTCTCCCTCTCGGAGCACCCCCTCGCCTCTTGGAGGACCCTCTTTCCCCACCCCCAACTACGGTATAACGAATAGTTGCTTTGGCAGCTGCGCCCCAACAACTGAGGAGAGGCGAGCCGGGCCAGCAGCTCCTCCCCCCCCCAGGGGGCTGTCTGTAGCGGCCAGGAAGCTCCCACTCCCCGCGCGTCTTTGCTTGCTCCCTCCCTCCCTCCATCGCGCCCACCCATCCCTCTCCAGGCCCAGAGCGGCGGCGGCCTGCCCCCTCCCACCTGCCGTCTATAAAAGGCTGGGTCCGGCTTGGCCGGCCAGAGAAGCGGATGAACACACGGGGCGCTTCGAGGTGCCGCAAGTGTTGAACACCGATTGCGCTCTCTGGAGCCATGGAGGTCAGCGCGTCGCGGGGAGCGGCGTCCTCTTCAGGGTCGTCGCCGGGGGACCTTGCGGACCTGAACGCGCAGGATGCGGCGACGGTGTGCGAGGCGCTGGGTCGCTATGAGGAGACGCTGCGCGGCGCTGTGCGCGAGATCCACGTGGACATCCAGGCCTTCAAGAACGGCGTGGACCGACAGGTGGCCGAAGTGCTGCGCCTGGCCAACCCGCTGGCACACAACGTGTCCGAGCTCCAGAGAGAGAACCGGCAGCTGCGCGCGCACGTGGAGCGCCTGGCCCGGCAGGTGGAGGCCCTCAACCGGGCGGCGGGGCTCCCGGACGCCTCCAGTCCCGAGCCCGAAGCCCCTACGACGGCGGCGCCCTGGCCGGGCAACAGCAACCGCTTCGCCAGCCACGCCCGGCTCTCGCTCGCCACCAAAAGCCAGGTGAAGTCAATGGGGTGGGCGGGCAGGTGGGATCGCGTCTTAAAAGAAGCAGCAGCAACCCCGATAGTTTGGAGGCCCTCCCGTCCCCTTCTCCCTCTCGGCTCCGACGGTCAAGGAGGCTCCGTCCACACAGCAATCCTTGGGGGCTTTTCCTTCCTTTAGAAGAATTACCGCTCTGGCACGAGGGGGCGGGGTAGGGGTGGGGAAGGAGAGAGGAGGAAAGAAAGAGGCCCCCACACCGGCGGCTGTCGAGCGACCCTCGAGGGCGGGGGATTTGCTGCGGGCAGGATGTTTGCACGAGCGCTTAAGCACGTCGAGCGCTCTGGCTGGAGCGGGTGGTGGTGGCGGCGGCCCTCCGACGCCCCCTGTAGCCGTTTCCGCGTGGGAGGGCCGCAGCCCACCAGCACGAGAACGAGGTGGGCGAGGAAGGAAGAGCCCGTTCCGGCCACGGGGCGGTGCAAAGAGCGCCGGCAGCAAGCGAGGGAGGAGTTTGGGGGACGCTGCCGCCTCCTTCCTGGGGGATTGTGCGGCCGAGCAAAGCTTGCTCTCAGTGACCCCAGCCCAGAACCTCTTTTCACGAGGAAATGGTCTCTGTAACCACGAAAGCTAAACGTGCCAGTCTTTAAAGCACCACAGGATGCATATCTTGTTTTTGCAAGTGCTGGATTTGGGATGCAGAAAGAAAGCACCCTGGAGCATGTGAAGAGTACTGCTGTCCTCTGTCTGGCATTGGGCCACAGGACTGACCAGGCTGTTTTTCAAGAGCGCGGAGCCAAGGGAAGCAGCTGGTGGGGGCATGGGAATCGGCCAGAGGTTGAGGCTAGGGATGTCTTAAGGACCAGTTGCTTGCCAAGCCCCTAAATAGAAGGGTGACTTGGGACTTGGTGTCCCTACCTCCTGTGGAGGAGATGGGATTTCTCAATGTGGATATCGGGTGGATTTAGTCCTGTGGGGATCACCTTTTGCCCTTTTTTGCTGGGCGGGGGAGGCTTACTAATTTCCCCCATGCTGGGAAATCTGGGGACATGGATGTTAAAATGTTTTCCCCAAAGCACAGGCAAACTAGACTCGCAAGAAGTTAATAAGAAGCAACTGTTCCTGGAGAGAGAGCTTTGCCTAGCTGCATGCAACAAAAGTTAGATCAGATCAGCCACTATTCAGGCTCTGTTGGATTGGACCAAAGGCTAGGAGCTTTGCAGGAGCCAGGAAGACCCATCTGACAAGACCCCAGGCAGGGTCCTACCCACATTTGTCCTTCTGCCCAGTGTTTGAACCAAGTGCATTTTGCACCTGGCTACCGGTCACTTTCGACCAAGTGAAGATGTGTGGGTACCAGGATGCCACCTGACGTCTCCACCACCTGGCGGTGCATGCCTGGGGCTCCTTGGATCTTCACTAGCAACACGTCCTTTAGAATTCTGCCCGTGATATTTTTATCTGCACGATCGGAACAAATTTCAAGAACCAAAAGGTATTGTTGAGAAATACGACTTTTGAGCCCTCTGGCCTCAAAGTAGCAACTAGGACATTCCATTTTGGTGACTGCAACCCTGGTTTAAGGAGGCATTTGGCTCCTAGCTTATATGCTGTATCTGGGTTTCTAACACTGCTTCCACCTGCACCCCCCACGGCATGACTCTTCAGAGCTGCACAGTCTCTGGACTGGGGAGGTTGATGGGCTGCGGTGGGGAACCTCTGGCCTGCCAGTTCTCCTCATTTGACCCAAACCACCATAAGGACATAAGAACAGTCTGCTAGATCAAACCAAAGGGGGCACATCTAGTCTAGCAGGGTTATGCGGCTGGTTTGGCCCCAGATTTTGCCACCCCCATCTGTCGGTGTGGGGACATCAAGGCCATCTCCATGAGGAGGTTCATGCCTTGACCTTCTCCCAGACTTCTGATCTGCCTTTCTTTGCAAAGCCTCATCTCCGCTGCTGGGCCAAAACCTTGCAGAGACTTTCTGCTTCCACTGTTTATCTCGCTGGCCTGCATGTGTGTGAGAGAGATCGTCTCCCAGCCCCTCCTGCAGCCTCTGCTGTGTTTTTCTGAAGCCCAAGTGGAGGAGGCAGAGGCAGTGATCCAGCTGTGTGCTCCTGCTTCCAGGTGGCTCCTGCTTTGAGCCGCCTGCTGCTGTCAGGACCACTTAGCCATGACGTCACCTTGGCAGCTGAGCCCTGGGGGGAAGGGGGGGAGAGGAGCACAGGCAGCTGGAGTCCCCCTCCAGCCCAGCAACCAGCCTCTGGCCTTTCCATCAGCACGATTAATGGCTTTTGCAGGGAGTGGGTCTGGTTTATGTTACGCTCAGCGACAGCAGAGGTTGACAGCTGGGGCTTCAGAAGGGCCTGCATTTTGTTCTCTCCAAGCTCACCTCTGGGTGCTCCCCACGTCGGCTGGGGCTGAGCTCCCAGCACTGCACCCTCGCTGTGTCATGCGAGCCGATCCTGGGCTAATGGCAGTCACTGGTGGTGCCTCAGGGCAACTGGGGCCAGCTGCTGCTTAGCAGTGGCAAATGTTTCCTGCTGCCTTGTTGAGAGGGCTCAGGTTACAAGAAAGGAGATTCCGACTAAACACATGGAAAAAAAACTTTCTGACAGTAGGAGCTGTTCAGCAGTGGAACAGACTCCATGAGAGGAGCTAGCATGGCCATCTGCCATGGGTGCTTTAGCTGAGATTCCTGCATTGCAGGGGGTTGGGCTAGATGACCCTCAGGTCCCTTCCAACTTTTAAGGTTCTATGGCAGCCTCACTTTGGAGTGTTAATCCAGCTGTGGCTGGAGGGCATTGCAGGGTGGCCAGTGAGGTCCAGGTCTCCACGTTCCCCCTTCACCCCTCAGCCATAGAGGCTGCCCAGAGGTAATAGCACCTAGTGGGTGCACTGGTCTAGTCAGCTGCTCTACAGGCACCTGCCCTCTGGCTGTCTCCGAGGTCCTCCTTTCACCACCTGCGGGTGACAACCAGGCATATTGCACAGGTCACCACTTTCCTCCCAGATCCCACATTCCCGTGCCTTGAGGTTTTTCTCTGTGTCCTGGTGGAGGCTGTGGTTACTCAGCTGATGAAGAGAACATGCTTTGTACATGCTCTGAGAGACACTCCTTGTTCCAGGCCCCAGGCCAATATTTGAAAGGAGCTCTTTGCAAATCCCTGATTCCAGGTGGGCACATCTTCTCCAGGTGATGTACCTCCTGCCAGTGGGTTGCAGTTCCTGGCTTAAGTTTGTACCAAGGGCTGCATGTCATTTCTTGACAGGTGGTGGGGGGGAACAGTGCAGTCTTTTTTACTGAGGACCTGAATCTTGCAGATTGGCTAAGGTGAAGTTCATTTTGATATTTGGAGACATTTTTTAGGTGAAGTTCATTTTGATATTTGGAGACATTTTTTAGCACGAGTGACAAGTATAATAATCCTGCCTTGGGTGTGGGTGTAATTCTGTATTGTAATTTCGCAGATTGCTTGATAAACATAATGATTTTTCAGAAATGTGTCAGCTTTTGTCTGTGCAGCTTTTTCTCATGGGCAACTAGAAACAAGCCCCCCACCCCACCCCAATGAAGCTGAAGGTTCAAAGATTCAGGACAGACAAAGTCCTTCTTCACACAGCACAAACTGTGGGACTCACTGCCTCAGGAGGAAGGGATGGCCACCTATTTGGATGGCTTTCAAAGCGGATGAGACAAACTCAGGGAGGAGGCAAAGGCTGTCAATGGCTCTGACCCCTGATGCTTATGTTCTGTCTCCACTGCCAGAAGGCATGTGTCCCTGAAGAGTGGGGACTGGGGGGGGGTCATCAGTGGGGAGGGGGCTGCTGCTGCTGCATTCGTGTCCTGCTTATGAGGGCATCTGGTTTATTTCCAGGTGTCAGATGGGTTGGGGTATCAATTAAAAACCATACAGCAATTAGCACAGCGTATTACAATTGCTAGAACAGGCAGGAAAATTAAAGTGGTCCATGGGGGGGTAAGTTTGGGAGCCCCTGTCAGCAGCACACTTGAGGTTCAGAAGCACCACCCATTCCCCCCAAAAAACTGCATTCTGAAAAGCTTTGAAGCTCTGCTCTTTGGGGTTCTGGCCCCGCACGTGCTCCTCTCAAAGTTCTCTTCTTTTTTTGCAGAGTTTGGACTTAGATGATCTGAGTGACTTGAAGAGCAGGAGAGCCCCTGACTCAGCTGCATTGGAGAATGGGCACCACCAGCCCTCCGGAGGTAAGGAAGCCAAGTAACTCCCTGCTGGAGAATCCTAGAATTGTAGAGGTGGAAGGGACCCAAAAGGTCATTAGTTGAACTCCTGCAATGCAGGAATCGCAGCTAATCGCAGCTAAACACAGGCTGTGCTCCAGAACAGCCCCAAATTTGGCCCACCCTAAACCTTGCGAACTCGCAAGGCAGCCTTCGTGGGGTATGGCTATTAATGGGGTCTCTAAACATGTTCCCTCTTTTACCCTTTATCCATCCCAGAGATGGGAAGACGAGCTAAATCTACATTATTGAGGTGTTTGTTTGCTTATTTTTGCTTGTGTCTGAATGAAAATCAAAGCAGTTTACAAACACCCAATTACAACTTTCAACATGAACTTTTAACATTTTTTCAATTCTCTCTTTTTCAAAGTTGTGATTGCGATCCCCCTAGGGGATGAAGGAGGGATAGAAATGGCTGAAAAGTTTTCTGAGTACAAGAGCATAAGCCAGGCATAGGCAAACATCACAAGTCATGGATTGCGTAAAGGTGCCAACAGGGTTGAGCGAGCCTTGCTCTGGGAGCCATCAGGCTGAAGTGGGACTTCCTTTCTCCCTTCTCTGACCACCTCCCTCCACCCAAACCTGAGAACAGGGGAACTTCGGCAATCAGGAAATGGGCAGCCAACTCCTTGCTATTCACCTTCTGGCTTGCAGGTGCCCCCAAAGTCCTGCCTGCTTTCTCCAACACAGAGAAGGATCTCTGCAGTGGCAAAAGCCCAAACAGCATCCAGGAGGGCAACCCACTATCCCCAGCTAAATACACAGTGGTTCAGAAAAAGGCAACCAAAATGATCGAGGGGATGGAGCGAATCCCCTACGGGGAAAGGTTGCAGCATTCGGGACTTTTTAGTTTAGAGAGAAGGCGAGTGAGAGGTGACATGATAGAAATTTATAAAATGATGCATGTCGTAATTGGAGGAAGTGGATGGAGAAAGGTTCAGTGAAGCTGAATGTTGGAAGGTTCAGGACAGAGAAAAGAAAATACTTCCTCATGCAGCACAGAGTTAAACTGTGCAACTCCCACAGCAGGGCAGTGATGGTCTCCAACTTGGATTGCTTTAAAAGAGGATTGGGCCGATTCATGGAGGAGGAGAGGGCTATCCATGGCTGGTAGCCACCATGGCCCGGCTCTGCCTCCGCAATTGGAGGCAGCAATGCTTCTGAATACCAGTTGCTGGAAACCTTAGGAAGGGGGCTCAACTTCTGCTTGTGTGTTTCACAAAAGAGGCATCTGGTGGCCACTGTGAGAACAGGATGCCAGCAGGCGGATCTCTGGTTTGGCAAAAGCAGTATTGTGTCCGGGAGGGGGGGGGCACACACACACACGTTCAGCACTGGAAAGCTCAGTTGGTTAGAGCTATTAAGTGTTGATAACGGCAAGGCTGCAGGTTCAATCCCCGTATGGGACAGCTGCGTATTGCTGCATTGCAAGGGTTTGGACTAGACGATCCTTTGGTCCCTTCCAACTCTACAATTCTATTCTTCTTGCCACCGTCCTCGCTGCCACCCCCACCCGCCGTCCCGTTAGTTTAAAGCAATAGCATGTTTGTGTCAGCTGCAGGAAATGATAATAATCTCAGGAGAAGGAAAAAACAAGATGTTGCAAACTGCTTGGAGGGATCTCCCCTCCTTCAAAGGATGGTCTAGAATTTTTCCATTAATGTGAGCTGTGCTTCTTCACTGTTCACTATGAACATGCAGAGCCCCAGTAGTGACTTTTGCACTCAGTCTACTTTTGCGTCTCTCCCCGTACCCCCCCCCCAAGGCCAGGCCAGGCTTGCCCAGGAACCAGCTCCTCTCCACCGGCCGAATTCTTCTCCCGAGGCCCACGAGCCGGCAGTGAGTCTGCGGATGCCGCACCTTCCTGTGACCTCCGTCACCAGAGTGTCAGGAACCTATTCGGGAGAAACCACGGGGTCGCCCATCTCGCCAAATGTTCCCGGAGGGCAGCCGAGCGAGGCTGTGTCGAAAGCATCAAGCCAAGGAGGTAAAAGAAGAGCAGGAACCCAGCCGGCAGCTGGTGGCAAGCGGGAGGCATTCGGCTCCCTTCAGCCGTTGAGGGCCTCACCCCCAAGGCAACCCGTGAGTGTCATGCATCCTTCCTGGCTGGCCCCCGACCCCAGCAGGATTGCCAGGAGGACTTTGTGCTAGGCCCTTTAAATATGTGTTTACTGGGGAGTTTATAGGGAGTTGTAGTAGGGGCCCCCCTGAAATCTCCCCAGCAGCTTAGAGGATCAATTGTTCAAACACATTTGCCAGAGCAAGGGGAGGCCCACCCTCCTGGTCCATCAGCCTGGGTCTGATCCTTCAAGGGCTCTTCAAATGCTTTGCGATAAATAGACGCCTGCCTTCCTTTGCATGAAAACCAAACCTGCAGGCTTCTGACTTCTGCTTCTTTGCAGTGAGCGCAGTGAAGAATTGGAGCGTAAGTTCCACGAGGACCGGAAGCGCCGCCGTCACCTCAGGTCAGCCAGCTTGTCCCAACTGAATAGCTTCTTCTGCCCCACCCCGCCATTTACAACAAGGGATTCCATAATTACAGTATGGAGGTGAATTCAGGGCCCACCCCAACGCCGGAATCCTAACCCTGCTCAGGGCTCACTGAGACAGAGTGACTTAAGCAAATGCTTGTCATGGTTAAGCCATGGAACTGCCCCCCACTCAAAGGAGGCAGCGTTGGCCACCATCTTGGATGGCGTTAAAGGGCTAGGCAAATTCACGGAGGAGTGGGCTATGGGTGGCAACCAGCCACAATGGCTATGCTCTGCCTCCACGGTGGGAGGCAGCAATGCCTCTGAATACCTCAGGACAGGGGCGTTCTTAGGCGGGAAGCCAAGAGGCACCTCTGGGGGCAGGGCATCGCAGTGCGTGCGTGCGTGCATCATGACGCACGCGACGCCCCGCCACGGGGATGCTGGGCGGCGGATTTGGGAGACTCCTGAAGCCTCCGCCTGGTGGCGGCACCCCTTCATGCCGCGGCTGTTCGTGCCTGTGTGAGCAGCCGCAGCATGAAGGGGGGCTGGGCAGCAGATTCGGGAGTCTTCGCAGGCTGCAAAAACTCCCGAATCCGCCGCCCGGGCTCCCTTGGCGGAGCGCAAGTCGGGGCAGGGAGAGGGACGGGCCAGCGAGGAGGGGTGTCCCTCCTTGCTGGCCCGCCCCTCTCCATGCCCCGGCTCCGCAAGCCAGCCAGCAGCGGAGCTCGGCAAAGAGGCAAGGGGCGGGCCAGCGAGGAGGGGGTGGCACCCCACCTCGCTGGCCTGCCCCTTGCCTCCATGCCGAGCTGCGCTGCTGGAAGGGGGGGCTATTTTCGGCGCTGCTGGGGTGGAGCCGCAGGGGCGGCCAGCGAGGGGGGGTGACACCCCTCCTCGCTGGCCGTCCCTGCGGCTCCACCCCGGCAATGCCAAAAATAGCCTTAAAAGATTTAAAAAAAAATATTAAAACAAGTAAAAAAAAAGCCCAGTGGGCGGGGCTGCCCCCGGTGTGTCACCCCCAGCAGGGGCGCTGCCCGGGGCCCTCCACCCCCCCTGCAACCCCCCTGCCTCAGGATGAGGATTCGTGAGCTTGGGTCCTGTTTGTGGGTTTCCCACAATAGGGATCTGGTCAGCCGATGTGAGAACAGGATGCTGGACTAGATGGGCCATTGACCTGATCCAGTGGACTCTTCTAATGCTCTTATGGGCCCACATGGATCTGCATGACACTCAAAACACCAGGCCTGCATTAGCTAGGGGACATTGATGGACCCTTGACTCCGCAAAGACTGGAGGAGATGGACTTAGGCAACAAAGAGGAGTTTCTGTTTATGAGCCTGGTTAACCAGCAGCAATAAATACCTTAAAGGGATCTGGACACATGTGGCTATAAGGATTTTTGGGGAGTGGAAAAGCCAATTGTTCCCTGGGCAGGAGTTCTGTAAATGGGGGGGGGGGGGTGGACAGGACCACCAAAATGCCTTCACCCACATTCATTTCATTTTATCCGCAGAGAAATTCTCTTCCGTGACAAAGTCAGTGTCAACCGTAACCTACGGAGCCCACCAGGCTAGTGAAAGGTGAGGCTTTGGGGCTGGGGGGGGGGGCTAGGAGGCATCGTTCAGGGAGCCACCACACCTTCAAAAGGGTTGATCATCTGTAGCTCTGTTATAACAGGGCATTTGCCTTTTTCTCTTGTTCTGACAGCATTGTTGCGGACAACCAGCGGGATGCAGCCCCAAAATCCCACTCCCCACCCCCCAGGCAGGTGGAGAAGCGGAGAGAGCTGGTGAGGTCTCAGACGCTGCCCCGGACCTCTGGGACGCAGGCCAGGAAGGCCCTCTTTGAGAAATTTGAGCAGGACAGCGGGAAGTATGTGGCACCTCCCGTGGTCCCGATTTGTAGCTATGAGGGGTTCATATCTATATGCACATGTACAAAATGGGGGTACAGCTGACTTGGACAGCGGTACATGCATAAAGGATTCAGGGGTTTCAGTAGACCAGAAACTGAACGTGAGTACACAGTGTGATGCAGCAGCAAGAAAGGCTAATGCAGTTCTTTTTTTTTTATATGAATTTATTGGCATTTTCATAACAAAACATAAACCCACACCCACACCTACATATATAAATCAAATACAAACACAAATACAATTCTTCTTGTTTACACACTTAAGAGAATGTTCTAGTTCCAAATCTTGACAGTTGACTTCCCCTACCTTCTCTCCTTCGGTTTTAAATCCATATTCTACTTTAATAACATCATCTCTCAAAAAATTATATTCATTTAAAAAAGTTCGAACCTTAAACATAAATCTTAATAACAATTCTTTAAATCTTAACAAATTATTCTTATATCAAATCTAAAATATTCTTCTTTCCCTTAAACTGCTGCTAATAACAAAAAATTTCAAAATATCCCTTTTCTTGCTAAAAATTAAAATAAAACTTAATGTCTTAACCCTCCGATTTCAGATTACCATAACAAAGCAGTAATATTCTATACTTAACACAGTTCACCCTATCCCCCCTCTGTCCAATGTCCTTCTCCATCTTTCACCGGAACCACTCCTCCCATTGTCATCTTTTCTTGTACGTCCACAGAACCAGACACAGTCCCCAACAGTCCTTGCATCGAGCATCAGGATACCCTGTTCATCTTCTCTTGGCTTCTCCCATTCAATGCTGCATTCTTCTATTTGTAAATATCTTAATTTCTTGCCCTTCGCTCCCGAGCTCACACCTCGGGGGCTGGATATAACATTCCTCGCCGTCCTCAGGCTGCCACCACCGAGGGACGCTTCTTTTTCCGGGAATTGCCATGCCATCTCACTCAATTTTCTAATCATCTCCTTCAGCTCTTTGCCAAGTCTTTCTTCCATAGTATCGAATATCTGGAAGGTCTCCTCTGTGGGAAGTAGATTTTTCTTCATATCCCCACTCAAAACCTTCAATTTCTGATTAAGCAGTTCCAGTTTCAGTATAATAATCCTTTCTTCATCAGTTAGTCCAGTGTTCAAAACAATTTCAAAAACAAAGCCCAACATGGTGAGGACGGGCATAGGTATCAAATTTCAGTTTCTATTTCAATGTTATCCGTCATATAGCAGTGATTTTCCACTTCGGTTCAGAGTTTTCGCAGTCATTTTCTCTGAGACCGGGGCGCAAAGACCAAAACTTTCAAATGGAATATTCTCCATCCTCTTCCGCCCCAAAGGGAGATCTATAAAGTCTCACTCATAAAAAAATCTTGACAATGTATCCATCTAGTAGCAACAGTATCACAATCCGTTATTTTCTTGCCTCCGAAGGGAGACAGGCAGACTTCCTTTATCTAAAGCCTCCTGGGTCGTTAAGTCTTTAAGCTCAGCAGTTAATCCAATTAAGTACTCACGACCTCCGGGCTTCTTTTCCTTTCATCTCTCAGGGAGAACGTCGTCGCTCATCAAGGCCAGTACTCGCCGCTTTTCCGCCCGGTTGGGGCATTTCCCCTAATGGCCTGGCTTCGCGCTCCCTTCACCCCCACTCCCCCTTTACAGGAGGAATGAGGGAAGGGTGCTTAGCCTAGCGGGCCCGCCGGGGAGCCCGAGGCGCAGGACGCTCTTCCCACGCCTCACCGGAGCCCCGCGTAGCGGTGGCAGGGCTCCAACCCCCGGGCTGAACTGGGTCGCCTCGCTGCCGAGGCAACCCAGCGACCGCCCGTGATGGCGACCTCGCCGGAAGCCGAAAGGCTAATGCAGTTCTAGGCTGCATCAACCAAAGTAGTGTCCAGATCAAGGGAAGTAATAGTATTACTGCCTTAGTTATAACACACCTGGAATACTGTGTCCAGTTCTGGGCATGATAGTTTAGGAAGGACATTGAAAAGCCAGAAGGTGTGCAGAGGAGGGTGACCGAGATGGTCAAATTTCCCACGAGCAAAGGAGGGACAAAAACTCTCACGGCAGCCACAGCCCAGCTCATGGAGGAGAGAGACTGCTATTGACAGCTACTAGCCCCAATGGCTGTGCCGTGCCTCCACACTGGGAATAGCTAAGCTGGTAGAGTATGAGACTCTTAAATCTCATGGTGGTGGGTTCGAGCCCCACGTTGGGCAAAATATACCTGCATTGTAGAGGGTTGGACTAGATGACCCTTGTGGTCCCTTCAAACTCTACAATTCTACGCTCTTCCCTGCAGGGGCAAAGGGGAGGGGCGGGCCAAGCTGAAGCGGTCGCAGAGCTTTGGGGTCGCCAGTGCGAGCAGCATCAAGCAGATCCTCCTCGACTGGTGCCGATCCAAAACCATTGGCTACAAGGTATTTGTTTATTCCATTGCCTGTATCTCCCTCCTCCTTCTTTGCGGAGCAGTGGGTGGCGTATGGGGGTCTCCCTCTCCCTCATTTAATCCTCACAACCCTGCGGGGTAGGCTAGGCTGAGAGGCAGGGCCTGATCCCCAAGGTTATACCCAGCCAACTTGATGGCCAAGTAGGGATCCCCATCTCACCATCTCCCTCCTTCGCTCTTGTAGAACCCCATGGCCTGTTGTGAAAGGGGAGGGGGCTTCGTAAGCTTGATAGCACAGAGTGTTCCTTCTAACTTCTCCCTCCCTTCCCCCCCCCCACCCCCAGCACATCGACCTGCAGAACTTCTCCTCCAGTTGGAGTGACGGGATGGCATTCTGTGCCCTGGTCCACTCCTTCTTCCCAGAGGAATTTGACTACCAAGCACGAGACCCCACCAAGCGCAAGGAGAACTTTGAAGTGGCCTTCAGCACGGCAGAGTAAGTTGACTGCAGCCTCCCCTGCTCCTGGGCTGGAAGCTCACCCTTAGTGAGCACAGAGATTGGTTGCCCAGGCTCTCCAGTTAAGACTGCGGCATTTATTACCTCTGCCTGACATTTGGGGAGGGCTTGCAGGGCAGGGGGTGGGGAGAGAAAATGTTCTATGAGATGGAGGGCCTGGGGCAAGTCCACCTGAGCAAGCCTCCTTTGCTGGGAGGTCTGAGTAATGACTGCATTAGAAAAATGGTACAGCTCTGGTTGCCTCGCCTCAAAAAGGTGTTGGGTAAAGTCCAGAATAAGGCACCCCAAGTGATCAAGGGGGTGCAGTGACTCAGGTGGTGCAATGGGTCAGTGTGTCTGGCTGCTAACCAGGGACAGTTGTGGGCAGGGTTTGGGTTGGACTAGATGGCCCTTTGGGTCTCCTCCAACTTACAATTCTGTGACTCCCTTATAAGGAACAGTTGCAGCGTTTGGGACTTTCTGCTTGGAGAAAAGGCAAGTAAGAAGTTTAGGAAATGCTGCAGAACTTGTGAACAATGCAGTGAAGCATAAGAAGATTCAATATAGAGAAAAAGCATTTCATGCAGTGTGTCGTTCAACTGTGGAACTCCCTGCCACAGGAGGAAGTCATGTCCACCATCTTGGATGGCTTTAAAAGGGGATTGGGCAAGGTCACGGAGGAGGAGAGGGCTATTAGTCGCAATGGCTATGCACTGCCTTGGAATCCGTTTCTGGAAACCACAGTAGGGGAGAAAACTCTTGTGCTTGTGTCCTGTTTGCGGGTTTCCCGCAGGCATCCAGTTGGTCGCTGTGAGGACAAGATGCTGGACTAGATGGGCCCCCTTTGGCCTGATCATCAGGCCCTTCCAATGTTCCTCTCTGACTCTCGGCTGCCTCTTGCAGGAAAATGGCCGGCTGCGACCGCCTGATCGAAGTGGACGACATGATGCTGATGGGCCGCAAGCCGGACCCCATGTGCGTCTTCACCTACGTCCAGTCCCTCTACAACCACCTCCGGCGCTTTGAATGAAGCCAGCGCAGGCCGCGAAGGGAGCCGCCAGGGCCGCCTGCCGAGAGGGTTGTGGCACTGCTCTCGCCGGAGCAAACAGTTGCTCCCTCCCCTGTGCCCACCTCTTCCTGCGTTGCCATGGAGGGAGGCCCCAGGCGGGCAGAGGCTGCCACCGCCCCAGGCCCAGTGCCAGTGGGTTGTGGCGGCAGGGCTGACTGGTCGAGGCAGAGGTTTCTTGATCTCTCCAGGCAGCTGAGGCTGGAGGAGGTGCTCAGGCTGCCCTTTCCTCCATTTGGCACAGGCCCCCGGGGGTGTCTGCCTGCGCCTGGAAGCTGCCTTCATCATGTGTGCCAACAGAGCTCAGTGCCACCCTCTTACCTACCCCTGTTTTCTTGAGTTGAGGTTAGTAGCAGAGGCTGGATGCCAGGTGCTAGATTCGGCCAGGGGTAAGTTCTTGAAGGAACCCCACAGCCTGTGTGTGTGTTTGTTTGGCATTGGGCAGCCCACTTCCGTTTTTACTTCTACTGTGAAGGCAACTTTGCTTCCGCTGCCCAACTCCAAGGTGCAACAGCCCATGTGGCAAAGCTGAGAGCTGAACAATGGCCCCAGGAGCCACAAGTCAGATTGCCAAGACCAGCCTGGCTCCTCTTTGTCCCACTTTCATTTCCCACCTACAAGGCAGGCCACGCTGTTTGTATGTGTGTGTGTCTGTGTGTGTGTTCACTCTTGTCTCCCTGCTTTGGACAAAATTGAAGCCAGCCTGAAGACCCCAGGGGGTTAGAGGGCAGAAGACTCTGCATAGTTCCCCAAATATGGAAACTGAGCAGGACCTCTTGTCCCAAACAGCCCCCCTCCCAGCTTGAAAATGAGCCCTAAAATTAGCACCCTGTGAAGGAGGGCTCCTTGGTTCTGCTAGGCCTAGGAAGGTGCACCCACTACCCCCACCCTGACCCACCCAAAAGAGGTGCTCCTGGCTTGCTCAGTCCAGCAAGAGCTGCTCCAGGCCTTTTGGGTTGAGGCTTCCTTGCTGATATTTATACATACATTTATATATAATGCCTGGCTCTGTACAGATGGCCATTTCTAATCCCCTCTCTATATATATTAAAAGGCAGCTCTTGTTTGGTCTTCGTCCTTTTATTCTGAAAAAGCGACATTTATGAACTTGTAAACATCAAGTCAGCCTTAAATAACAGCGGCAACTAAGTTAGAAAAAGAGACAGGCTTAAAAAGGCACGAACATCAGAAACACGCAACGGCTTTCCTCGAAATGGGTGCAATGGCTCCTTCCTAGAGTGGAGAGGAATCTCTCCCCCCCCCCCCCCAGGAACAAACCCAACTTCTCTGCACGTGCAAATGGATGCAGGCGGACTCTGTCTTCTCTAAAGGAGGGGAGGGGGCTGCTGTGCCTGGCTTGAGCTTGGAATGCAAAGCCTCTCTCCTGTAATGCATCTGCTCCCGAAACACACTGACAACAGCTGACTTGGAGGGGACAGCACCTCTCCCCACCCCTGGAATTGGTAGCAGGAAGAGTATGCGCTCCTGACCATATATAGGTATACGAAAGCCATGTGGCGCTTGAGCTGGAAGCATTTTGGAGTACCGCTCAGTGTTCCCAGAGAATGAGGGGGTGGGCAAGGTTAATAAGAGCAAGGTGACCCTTTTGCTGGGGGGCTAGCCTGGAAGAGGGGAACCTCTGACCTTACAAGGCTCCCCCCTCCTGGGTTGGGAGGGAAGGGAGAGAAACTGGAGCTGTGGGTGGGACGGGGATTCGTCCGCCAGCCCCTCCTGCACCAGAAGAGCCTCACATGGTTTTCCAGACCTTGTTGAGAAGTTTCACCACCTCCTCGTAAATGACAAAAACGATGGCCACATCCAGACAGACCCGGCCGAGGCGGGGGACCGTCCCTTTGTAGAACCTGTGCAAGGGAAAGATCCCAAGTTAGAAAGGGGTTTTCAACAGGTTGTCCCCCGCCACCACCTGTTAACCCAACATCAGACAGCAGCTAGTGGGTGGAGACTCGGGGGTGCTGGACCAAGGAGACCTGGGTTCAAAACCCAGCCCAAGCTATTTAGGCTCTCTGGGTGAGCAGGGGGGGGGGGTCAGTCACCATCTCTCGGCCTGGCCTACTTTGCAGGGTTGCTTTGTGGATAAAATGGGCAGCGGTAAAAGGAAATAGAACCACACACACTTCCTTTGAATGCACTGGATGAAAGCCACGAATAAGTTTTTAAACAAATCTGTCAGGGATTCTTGAGCTGTGATTCCCACATTGCAGGGGGTTCAACTGGAGGACCCTCGGGGGTCCCTTCCATCTCTACAATTCTATACTAATTAAATGAGTGTGCTGCCTGCAGAGTCAGCAGCTCCAGGTAGGGACATCTTGCAAGGGAAGACAGAGAAATCTTGGAGGCAGGGTGAATGCCTTTTGTGCTACATCACATATGTCAACAACTGAGAATTGGCAGTGTGTCTTATGAAAAATGTGAGAGGGGGAAGAGGAGAAAATGCCAGACAGTGGCTCCATCCAGTATCCTGCCTCCCAGGCTGTATTTTTTTATTTATAAAAATACTTTTATCAAAAAATCAGTGGTGTATAGAAACAAAACCATAAAAAACACTTTTAAACAGTCATCAACTAGCCATTGTGGAAGGGTGTGTATTCTCAATTGCTTGTACAGGCCTGGCAGAATAGAAGAGCTTTCAGCAGGCATTTAAATGTTGGCCCGGAAGGTGCTTGCTGAATCTCCAGTTTCAGAGAGTTCCACAGGACTGGGCTGATGCAACACCAAGGGCTCAGTTTCTCTGACCATTGATGCTGCAGGTGATCTCAGTGATGGAGCTGGGATAGAAGGGTTCAGGCAGTCAACCACAAGAAAACTGCAGAAGATAAACTGGAGTGCTAAAATCCAGTACAGTGTGGGAGATGGTGCACTTTGCTTGGCTGTTGTTGGGTGGGTGATTGGGGAGAAGAGGCCGCCTGGATTCATTGAGCTGCCTTGGTAAAGTCAGTATATCTAGGCCTGGCCTACCTCGTTAAGATTGTTAAGGCTAAAACACCACTGAGCTGCCAAAGAGGAGAGAAAGTGAGATAAAGGTCTAAAGCACACAAAAGGGCCCCAGTGCAAGTCAGCTAAGATGAAGGCGGCCAGTTTAGCTTCACTCACGCCAAAGGGCCCTCGTTTTTCAGGATCTGGTAGGCACAATCCAGGGTGTTTCGGTACTTGTATGCTTCCAGTCCCTTGAGAAAGAGAGAAGAGGCAGGTTTGGAGTTAAGAGCAGCTGAAATCCAGCCCCTTCCCAGAGGTGGCTGGGAGTGCCCTCACCTGCATCCTGGTCTTGATGACATCCAGGGGGGTGTTGCCAAAGACGCTGGCTGCTCCCGCAGTGGCCCCAAACGCAGCCGTGACAAACGGGTTCATCTCCCTGTGGGGGTCGTCCCCTGCCAGGCCCAGCAGAAGGGCAGAGAAGAAAGAGACATTCAGGCTGATGCAGGAAAGGGCTGCCACCACCACCAGCAGCACAGGGATAAAGAAAGCTCATCCCCGGCTTAGCTGAGCGCCTTCTTACCTAGATACCAGTTGCGGAAGGAGGTCATGACGAAGAAGCGGATGGCCTGGTTGGAGCCTTGCTTGAGGATGGTGGCTGTGAGGCCCTGGTAGGTCCCACGCAGGCCTGCAGGGCAGAGAAAATGGGGAGCTCTGGTTAGGGGGCAGCTGCTGCCTGGTTGCCTTCAAGTCCACCTGGTCTCGGGCCAAGAGAGAGTTTAGAGGTTTCTGTGTGGCAGACACCCCTGTGGCTCTATACTGCTTGGGCAAAGCTTCCCCAATTTTCTGGAAAAGGCCATAGCTCGGTGCTTTTGCATTGCATTGCAGGGGGTTGGACTGGATGACCCTTGGGATTCCCTTCTAACCACGATTCTACGGTAGAGCATCTGCTTTAAATGCAGAAAAGAACCAGCATGGTGTAGTGGTTAGTTGACCTCTTCTGAACACCACCCAGCTTGCCAGTAGCCTTCTTAAACTGGGGTGCCCAGAACCAGACACAGGAGTCCAGGTGGGGTCTTTGTGGCAGAATTCACCACCAAGGAGTTGTAACGAGGGCTTTATTTGTTATTCTGCTGCCGAGACAAAAGCAGCTGCCTGCATTTCTGCTCCAGCTTACCTTGTTCCCGTACAATTTCCCGAACTCCGTGGAAAAAGCCTCTGTACCTGGGTGTCAGGGACCCTTGATCGTGAATGAACTTCACCTGCAAACGGCAACGAAGAATAACGAATTCAGCACCGAACTTATTCTGTGTGTCTCCTCATCAATAAATCCAAAGGCGAAAATGGGATAGGAGAAAATGAGGGCCGGGGTGCCCTCCTTCCACACTGAGAATGCGCTCTAAATGGTGCATCAAGCTCAGCCTGGGTGGTGCAGTGCTTAGCACAGGGTACCTGGCTGCAATCAGGGAGACCTGGGTTCGGGGGCGGGGGGAAATAATCCACTGATCCACAAAACTTCCTGCGTGACCTCAGGCCAACAGCCAGACCTACCTCACAGATAGGTAATGTTAGGAGAAGAGGGTGTGATGTAATGTGTGCGTGACAGGACCCCTCCCCAACGGTGGGTGCAACTCCATGCCTATGGGCGGGGGCACATTCACACACACACCTCGCCTCTGCCCAACTACCTGAGCCAGCCTCATGGCTGCAGTTCCATCGCATCTGCCATGAGATGCAACCAATGCTTGGAGCTCCACCTACCTTGATGGTCTCCATGGGACAGACGACCACCACGGCCTCCGCCACGCCAGCCCCAAGGCCACACAGCAAACTCTTCTTGCTGTCCAGCTTCCCTTGAGGGTCCTTGGCAGAATTGCTGAGGACCTCAAAGACCCCAAACCTGCAGAAAACCAGGGGGCTCAAACTGTGTCTTGGGATCATAGAATTGTAGAGTTGGAAGGGATCCCTGAGAGTCAACCAGCCCAACCCAATGCAGGGATCACAACTACGGAATCCCTGACAGATGGACATCCAACCTTTGCTTCAAAACTTTCCATGAAGGAGAGTCTGCTACCACCTGCGGGGATCCCTCTAGCCGGGATGGGGATGAAGTGCAGAGGTTTTTAACCCTTTTGAGTCCATGGCTCCCTTGACCAACTGCATTATTCTGTGGCACCCCCGTGGGGCTCAGGAGCCCAGTTATGTCAACCCTTGCCTGCAGAGCAGACATCCTCTCACACTTTTTCGGACACCCTCCCTTGTGGAGTGTTCCCTCAGCCTCCTCTCCCCCCTCTTTGGGAGCTCTCTGGGCAGCTGCTGCTGCTGCCCCCCCCCTCCGGTCTCTGAACTGCCCCCCTGCCCCAAAGAGAAGTGCCTCCCAGAGGCAACCTTTGCCTGCAGAGCTTACAGACAGGACTGCTGCAATGAACAGCTGTGCAAGCCTTTGGGAGGCAGAGACTTGAGAGGGCAACAGAGGAGGGAGGGAAAAGAAAGAGGGACAGAGGCCAGTGTTGCCCATGGCACCCCTGACCATCATTCAAGACACTCCAGGGTGCCACAGCATACTGGTTGAAAACCACTGCTCTAGTGAGTCCATTTGGACTGCTCTCTGTTTGGGTGCTGTATTTAGGACCCCCAAAGTGGCCCCTGTGTGCAAGTCTGAGAAAATCCAACAGGGTGATGTCGCCAAGAAAGAGCAGCAGGTGCCTACCTGACAGCAGATTTCGGGATGGAGCCGTACAGCAGGGAGCTGAGGCCCCTATACAGCCCCCGGAAGCCATGGTCCTGGACAGTCAGTCTCACACAGTGCCCTGCAAAGGAGGCACCAAAGATGCTGTGAGCACAGGAGATGCGGAATGCGGACTGGCTCACTTGCGAGAGCTGCCTGGAGCTCCTGGCTTGAGTACAGTTCTGGGAAGGCAATCTGAAGTCATTGCAAGGCAGAGGGTCTGTGACAACTCAGCTGCAAGGGAGATTTGTGCTCCTTTCAGAGGAACTCTTCCCAGGCCTGTTTCACTTGCTAGTCTGCACATGATGGGCTCAAGGGAAGCCTCAATTTCACAGAGGGGGTGTGGCCCATCTAGATCACAAGGAGGGGGTCGGGTGGAGAGATATTTGTTGGGGGCACAAATGCCTTGTTCTTGGGAAGGGCTGAATCTAACAGCAAATGTCTGAGAAGATATTAGGCCCACCCACCAACCTGCCTTGGGTAGGGAGACTGGGTCTAAACAAAACCAGAACGAGGAGGGGAGTCCCAGTAGGGGGTCAGAGCAGCCAGTCATTGAATTGTAGACTGAAGGGATCCCCAAGGGTCATCTAGTCTAACCCCCTGCTATGCAAACGCCTTGGGACTCTGGCCAGCCGCTCCAAGGGGTGGAAAGGATGGCTGACCAATGCTCCTGTAGCGCGGTGGGTTGGCCCTCTCATCCAGCTGCAGCTGCGTCTTGACATACTCGGTGGGGAAGGTGATGCAGATCTCGATGCCCCCCGCAATGCCGCCTGAGCAGGAGAGAAAAAAGGGGGTGAGGCGTCAGTGAGCTGGGCCCTGATCTGCGTGGAGAAAAGAGGGATGCTCCGTGCCCCAAGAGTCAGCCTGCTGTGTCCTGCTCTGCAGGGCTGGTGGTGGTTCAAGAGAGTCAGGTCTGGGCAGCGGAGGAAGCAGCGTTGCACCAAAGGAGGGCGATGACGGTTCACCTAGCTCAGTATTGCCGGCACTGACTGGCAGCGCCTGTCTGGGGTGCCTGTCGGGAGGTCCTCTCCCATTCCCATCCCTGGAGATGCTGCATCGGGAGCTTTCTGCAGATAGAAGCAGGTGCTGTGCCCACTGAGCAACACCGTCCTTGAAGGGCTCTCTCTCCACCCACCCTTCAGCCTCCGGGCCAGAGAGGGGCTCCCGGGGGCTAAAGGCGAGGAGGAGCCACGGAGAAGCGAAAAAGGGATGCCAACCCGCCCGCGCCGGTGGGACCGGGAGGTCGCGCCGTCAACCAAAGGGACATTCTCCTCCTCCTCTCCCCTCATTCCGCACCGCAGTGTGTTCTGCGCCCGCCCGGGGGAAGGAAAATGGGTGGGGGGTGGGGCCGCCGCGGCCGCTTCTGCCTCACCTGCCAGGATCGCCTTGCCTGGGTGGGTCAATTTGGGCCGGCCGGGGGCGGCGGCGGCGACCGGAGGGGCTCGAGCCCCGCCAGGCTCCGAGGTCTCGGCCATTCCGACACGCCCAGGCGACTGTGAGGCTGAGGCGACTCCTCGGCTCGATTACAATATTCATAAGCCCGTCATGAATATTAATAGATGGCGCGGGCCGCTCGAGCCAGCCTCAGGGGGCACGCGGATTGGCAGCTGCGAGGCCCAGAGAGCGTGCGATTGGCTGAGCACAGAAGCGAAGTCGGGTGGCCGAGTGGGGTGCTTCCCTCCCCCCCCACCACATTCTGCTGCCATTGGCGCATGCGCAAGGCGATGCTTTAAGAAAGGACTTTTGCTGCCCCCGCCCCGCAGTCATAGGAGGTAGATTGGTCCTGAGTAGGAAGGTTCTCTTTAGCTACCCTGGTTCTTCAATAGCGAGAAGGAAGCAGGACACGGATGACAGTAGAGACCGACAACTAGAGTGAACGCTGCCTCCTCTGATGGCGAAGGCAGCAGAGCACAGCCCCCTCCATCATGGCTAGTTAGCCCTTTAGTACGTCTTATTGTCCTCCAGGAATTAGACTAATCCTCTTTTTACAGGTTAACTGCGCTACTGTGAAGGGCTTTCCTTTTGTCTGTCCAACCCTGCTATGCGAGAGTACAATAATAACAAATATATAAAAAATTCCTTCCAGTAGCACCTTAGAGACCAACTAAGTTTGTTCTTGGTATGAGCTTTCGTGTGCATGCACACTTCTTAAGATATATATATACACACACGCACGCGCGCATAGTTGTTAGAGAGTTGGATTAGCACCTGGGAGAGATCAGGGTTCAAATCCCCACTCGGCAATGGAGCTCACTGGGGGTGCCTTTGAGGGCCAGCCACTGCCTCTCAGCCTAGCCTGCCTTAGAGGGTTGTTGAGGGGACTAAAATAAGAGGGTGAGGAGAACCATGTACGCCATCTTGAGCTCCTTGGAGAAAAAGGTGGGCTATAAATGCAATCAATCAACCCTTCAGTGTCTTTGGAGGATCGCACAGATTTCTCGTCTTACGAGAGGGGAAGTAAAGCCGTCCTCTGTCCACACCACGCGTCATTTTATAAATGCCTCTATCATGGCCCTCATTCCCCACACTACAATAATAATAAAGAACTCCAGTCGCTTTCCACTTCTCCTGGAAAACGAGGGGGGCCCTGAGCATGTGCCGAGCGCCTGTCCTCCCCGTCCTGGCCAGTGGTAGAAACGCCGCCCTCTCGGTTTTCCAGGCTTCGCGCCTTTTCATTCATTCCAGGGTTCGTTCATTCATTCCTTCCCTCCTCCGCGAGTTCGGAGGCGGCAGCAGCCAATCGTGGCCGCATTCCGGAACTCCGCCCCCTGTTGCCGCGATCCCGCGTTACTCGTCCCCATGGCGACGGGTTTGTTGCTCGGCTCTTCAGCTTTGATGCTTCGAGCGCGCGCGCCGAGGACGAGAGCTGCTGCTACTGCTGCGGAAAGGTGATCTGGCTTCTTAAACCTTAATCCTCTTCGCTGTCTTCTTTCGGCCTAGATTTAGAGCCCTCGGGGTTTTTGCAAGCCGGTGATCCAGTGCCAAAGAGGGGCTGAGCGCTGGGTTCCTAAATCCCCGCCGCCACCCCACCCCCCAATCTGGGCTGAATGCGGCGCCGTCCAAGCCTCTCCCAAGCAACGGAGGGTGGTCCTGGTAGGCGGCGCCAGAGGGGGGGTGAGCAAGTTCCCCCAAATACAAGAAACTCGCTCCCTATTTCAGAACTGCTGGCATTCATAGGCTGTCGTTTTTTCTTTCTTGCTCTCCTAGAAATATACTTGCCCCTTCTGTGCCCCCCTTTGTAACACAAAAGTGGTCTGCTAACAGGCCTAGTGCATGAAGCCAGACTGTATTAAGAATGTATGTGCAGGAAAAACTCAGTCTCCAGCCAATTTGATATAGAGGAGGCTCCCTGGCTGAATCAGGAATCCCACTCTGATCATGCAGACCTGCTTTTTCTCCGATAATGTGACTTACTTTTATGCCTGTGTAAAACTAAGGTGAAGGGAGGCCCCTCTATAAACTCAGGCTGACAAAGGGCGGGCCGCAGGTGTGTGAGGAGAGCAGGTACAAATTATTGGTGGTTCGGAAAGGGGGCCTGGATCCCGAATATCTTGCATATGCTTTATGTAACACACACACACACAATTCTGAATAATGGTTTGTGTACTTGTACCATGGACTGAGCGTTTCTGACTCTACAAACACTTGCTTCTGCACTTTGACAGTATGACACTGCAGCCTCCTGCTGTGAAATGCAATCACATTTGTAGGTTTTTGTAAGCGAACCCCTTGCCGACAAAAGCAAAATTGTGGTGTGATGTGCGTTGTGTTACACCCACGTTTAACATTTGAAGTGTATGGTTATAGTATTAAGATTACAGTAGTCATTAGGATCTTAACATTCTCAACAGGTAACAAATATTAACATGCTTATCCTTAACCAAGATCACACATTTCTTTTATATCCTGTGCAATGTTCTTTTAGGTGGTTCATTCATTCTGGGGTTCATTCATTCATTCCCTCTTCCTCGGGTTCCGAGGTGGCAGCAGCCAATCGCAGCCACATTCTGGAGCCCCTCCTCCGTGCCCGCATTACCTGTTCCCATGGCAATGAAGGTTTTTTTAGCTGGTTGGGGCCCGAACCATTTTTTTCACTGGGGCCAAACCTGCTGTCAGTGGACCTGTATCAGTCTGTGTAACCTATATTCTGGTGGACTCCGCTTTGGGGGGGTTCCCCAGCGGCTGCTGTTGTTCTGACCAAGTAAAGCTGTCTTAAACACCACACGTGGTGTAGTTACCGGTAACTGAGGAAAATCCAGTTCACCTCCTTCTCTTCCTCTGTCTGAATCTCCTTCTCCAGGTGCTGAACTGCCCTTTCTCCCTGAAGGACCTTCCTGAGAAGGGAGCATGGCCAAGCTCCTGCAAGTGCCCCCCAAGTTCCTGCCCCCCGAGTGGCACATTGCCAACAAGGCCCAGTACAGCAGCGCGGAGGCTGAGAGGTGCCGCTCTGAGCGCTTGTTGGACGAGAGCCAGCGCCTGGTGGATGAAATCGAGAGGACCACCCAGAAGACCCAAAGTGATGTCAATAAGAGGATAGGTAGGTGTGGGGTGGGTTGTCTGCTGGAGGAGGTTTGGTTTCTGCTGGGGAGAAGGATCAGTTCACTGGCCTCCCTTGGGCCTCCCTACAAAAGGTGGAATCTTCTTGGGGGCCCCTATCTCACCCCGAACTGACTGTTGAGTCAGTCAGGCTAAAGCCCATAATTCCTAGCATTCTGTCTTCAGCAGTGGACAGCTGCTCATTCCAGCCTTTGGAAGCCAAGGAGTATTATTGAATCACTGACCTGTAGGCCCAGAGGGTGATCTTGTGTCCAATCTTGATTCCACACCTTCGCCTGTAGCCATGAGGTTTAGTATGTGTGTGTTTTTAAAAAGCAATCACAAAGCATGGGTTTTCCCTAAATTGAGACCAGAGCCCCACCCCCACCCCCAGGCCTTGGTGCTGTGGGCTTCTCCCTTGGGTGTCACCTGGCTCCCTCTCTTCCCGCAGAGCAGAGGCTCGAGGAGATCAAGTTCTGGAAGCAGCAACTGGATGACAAACTCGACCAGCTTGTGAAGGAGACGGAGGTGCTGCTGTCGTTCAAGACGCGGCTGGAAAAGGCACTGGAAAATTTCAAGCAGCCGCTTTTCATCTCCCAGGAGTGTCTCCTGAACCGGTGAAGATGCGGGAATATATTGGGGGCATTATTCTGGCCTCTCCCGAGTGGAATCATAGAACTGCAGAGTTGGAAGGGACTCTCCATGGGTCATCTAGTCCAACCCTCTGCACTGTAGGCCACTGGGGCCTCTGGGGGGTGGGGACCCACTATGAGGACTGGATGCTGGACTAGATGGGCCATTGGCCTGATCCAGCAGGACTCTTCTTATGCTCTTATTGCTCTCCTTTCCTCTTTTTTTCTGGTCCAGGGAGAGGCGCGTTGGGATTGACCTGGTCCATGATGAGGTGGAACAGGAGCTGATCAAGGAAGTCGAGGTCCTTCAGGGAGTCGTCGCTCTGCTAGAGAGGACGCTGGAGCAAGCCATTGAGCAAGTCAGGTATGGGGAGGGGACACATTGGGGGGGGGCAGGCAGAGGGTGGGGAGAAGAGAGTAGGGATTCTGGAGAGTGTGTGGCCAGGACTGGAAAAGTGTGTGTGTTTGTGTGTGTATACAGCTATTCCCAGGATGTGTGGATGGGTTGCAGGTGGAGCAATCTCCTTCAGTGTTGCCTACTCTGCAGGTGAAAGACGGATTATAAATTTATTAACAACAAGTAGTGATGATACTTCTGTGCCACACCTGATCCCCGCTACAGCCTGGCATTGCTTTCTGCCCCCTTTCTGCCCGTTCTCTTCCCCACCCAACAGCTGATTTTCCTCTTCCAGGCTCAACCGCTCCGCCAAATACAACCTGGAGCAGGACCTGAAGGACAAATACACTGCCTTTAACATCGACAACTATTGCTCCAACCTCAACAACAACACGACGGACATCGGATATGCCCAGAATGTCCTGAAGGTCGAGGAGAAGTGAGTGTCACGGCGGGTTGAGGAGGAGGGTGGCAGGTGCACAACGGGGGCAACTGAACTCTTGTGGAGCTCTCTTCACTTCAACAAGGTGCAGGGCAGGGAGAGAATTGCCCCATGTGGGAACAGATGGGGTCGGCAGTTCTTTGGGGCAGCAATGGAGTTGGCTTCCCGAAAAAGGTTCTACTGCTTTCTGCCAGGTGGTGTTGACCAGGTGACATAACCTCAGGCTCTTTCTACCCACCATCCAACTGTTGTTGCTGGCATCCATCCGTCTGTCTCGAGAGACAATGGAGTGTGGCTCTGGGGGTGAAGTCATACTGCTTTGTTAGCAGCAGCGAAGGGGTGCAAGGCTGGGCAGTGTGTATGGAGCTCCTGGGCTGCCCAGACAACAAGACCCCCTCTTGGCCTTACTGACGAGGTTCAAAGGAAAGCAGAGCAATGTTTGGCACCAGCTTGGCTGCAGGAGTTGCTGGAAGGAGGCAGGGCCGTCTTAAGCATATCCGGCGCCATGGTGCAAAGATCCCTCCGGTGCGGCCCCCCCCCCCCCCGTTTCCCAGAGTTGGCGGAGAGCGGCGGACCTGCTGCTGTGCACCCCTGCTCCCTCAACTCTGCAGCATCCCTGTGGTTCTCTCGCACGTGCGCTGGATCCTGAGTTGAGGGAGCAGGGGTGCCCAGCAGCGGGTCCGCCGCTCTCCTCCTCCCTCAGTGGTGCACTGGGGAGGGGGAGAAGCTCGCCAGCCCACTCATCGTTCGGAAGGGCTCTGCTCTCCCCGGACTCCAACTCTCCTTCCCAGGCACTCAGCTTGGCGCCCTTCAGACCTTGGTGCCCTGGTTCCCCGCACCACTTGCGCCACAGGGTAGAGACGGGTCTGGAAGGAGGCATACAAGGCTTCATCCAGCTGCCTTAGGGATTCTGGATTTGTGTAGTGTTTTTTCCTTAGCCTTTCCCTCTCCCGAAGATTTCCCACAATCTGGTGGAATCATAATGTAACTGCAGCCTCTTTGCCCGCTGCTGCCCTCTGGTAAGGGCTAGACAGGTGTGTACACCCTGACCAGCTGTGGGAATGTGCCTGTCTCCCTCCAGGAGGAAACATCTGAAATTGCAGCTCTGAAATTGCAAGGTCAGTCCCCCGCAAAATAAACCAAGTGTCTGTTGATTGCTGAGTAGATTAACACCATGCAACATCAGATTAATTCTTTTGATAAGGACAAACTAGTACCGTACCCACGAACACAGGGAACTGCCTTAAGCTGCACCAGAACCGTTGGTCCATTCGGTTAGTGTTGTCTACCCTGACTGGCAGCAGTGCTGGCTTTCAGACTGAGGGCATTCTAAGCCCTATGTGGAGATGCTGCCAATGGGGATTGTCCCTTGGACCTTCCATGTGCAAGGCGGATGCTGTTCCACCCTTCTTCTCCAAGGACAGAGGCTGACGTGGGCACCCCACACATAAACACATAAACACACACGCACACAAACAATCTCTCCCTGCCTGTTTTGAAGGAGGCACCAACTTTTATACTTTGGAAAACCCTGAGCAGAACACAGCCGGGACGATATTCCATCTTCAGAGCCAGAGCCACGTCAGAGTTCCACATGGATTCATTGCCCCAATTCCTTAGAGAGAAAATCTTGTTGACGTTTCAGAAATAATACTGTTTATTTAGCATCACTGGGACCCCCCAGAAACCTCTCTCCCCTTCCTGAGCCTGAAGGTTTAGGGCAAGCCAGCTGGGAGTGACCCCCCTTCCTTCCCCCTCTCTCATTCCCCTGGCAGTTCAGTGAGCCCCGAAGAATGGGAGGATTTCTCAAACGTGAATGTGGAAAAGGCCGACCAACAGCGCAACAACTCCCTGGCGCTGAGGGCCCTGATCGATAGCATCCTCTCCCAGGCGGCCAGCGACTTGCGCAAGCAGATCAACACTGTCAACGTCGCCTTCCGGAACCGGGTGAAGGAGACCAAGAGCGCTAAGGCCAAGCTGGAGGACCACCTGGACAAGGTAAGCACTGGGCTGGCAGCAGCAAAAGCTCCATCTGGTCACCACTTAGCCTGGTGGTTCCCTAAGTGGGTGGTAGCAGTGGAATTCCCTAGGGTGGGCAATGGAGGTGTCAGTGACTATCAGACTCTGAAAAGGTGGCATCACATTACTGGATCAAGTACATCAGTTTTCATTAAATGATAATCGTTTTAATATGTGCAATTGCTACAGTTTTTCTTCTTTTACTGTGTTATTGTCTTCCTTAGTGGGTAGTGCAAACCACTGTTCTGAATTAACGCTTTTCATAGGGTAGGGAGGAGTTGATGGATTGAAGGGGGCAAACTGCCGGTTTATCTTTTCCATTCCATCACCATGTTTTAGGGGTTTTGTGTGGCATCAAGTGTCACACCAAGGGAGACCAAGGTATGATTCCCCACTCAGCCATGAAGCTCACTGGGTGACCCTGAGCCACTCACGGCCTCTCAGCCTTACTTGCCTCACAGGCATGTTGCAGGCATTTAACGAGGAGGTGGAGAACAATGTATACCACCCTTGGAGAAAAAGGTAGTGTGCAATTGGAACAAACGAATAAAAATATATAAACTACCTACATCAGTCCTGGGATGTAGGTAGTTTATCAGACAGGCAGCATGTCAGGGCTCTGAACTCCCCCCAAGACAGCTTTCCACTCTTTTAAACTGCAGTGCTCAGGTTTTAGCAATGGGCATGGTTGAGAGACACAGCATCTCCTTTCAAGGATCAATCCACAAAGATAATCCCCATGTAGGGTTGGCAAAGAATTCCTGTAGCACCTCTGAGGCTGGCTGCAGTGTGGACCCAGCGTTGGAGTTTCATGTCCAGAGGCCACAGATTTGCTCTTCAGACACCTCACCCCAGTTGCTTCCTAATGGGCTGCCTTTTGTGTGAATTGGGGGGGGGGGAGAGGAGAGGAGAGGAGACTGAGAGATGGTACAATAGCCATCTTCAAATATATGAAAAGTCATCACATAGAGGATGGAGGAAGCTTGCTTTCTGCTGCTCCAGAGGGGAGGACTCAAGGCCAATGGAAGGAGGCGCCGACTAAACATTAGGAAGAAGTTTCCAACATTAAGAGATGGTGTAGCATCTTGGAAGGTGGTGGGCTTTCCTTCCTTGGAGGTTTTCCAGCAGAGGTTGGATGGCTGTCTTGTCAGGAATCAGGACTAGATGACCCTTGGGGATCCCTTCCTACTCTGCAGTTCTAGGATTCTATGCTCTGACGACTCCCTTAGCTGGGGCAGCAGAGAGGGGAAGTGGCGAGTTGGTCCTCCGAGATCTTCCTGCCCTGCTCCTGACTCCGCTCTGCTTCTCCTTGAAGGTGATGGAGCAGGTCAGTGCTCAGGAGAAGAACATTGACTCCCTGAAGAAAGCCATCTTGGACAAGGAGGGGCCGGCCAAGGTGGCCCAGACCCGCCTGGAGACGAGGACCCACAGGCCCAATGTGGAGCTCTGCCGGGACAAGGCGCAATACCGGCTGATGCAGGAGGTGCACGAGATCAACCACAACATCCAGAGGCAAGTAAAACAGCCGCAGGGCCAGGCCCACCCCAGAGCTCTCCCTGCAGGGTAGCAGCACCCTCCTTGCTCCCAAGCAGGAGCCAGGAGTGGGGTGGGGGGTGGGGTGCTGCCTTGCAAAGGATGCACTTTGTGGTTCCTCAGCAGGAGGCCTTCAAGTACCCAGGCTTGTACTTTTGAAGGTTTAAAAAGGAAGATTCTGTGGGTGCAAACCAAGGGTTTGGGGTAGAGCTGGGCAATATGTTGATATATGGTCCAAAACCGGTTTGAAGTGCTTATCGTGATATCGGTTTCATAGTTTTTGACCTGGCAATATATTGCAAACCATGATGTTAGGGCTGGGCGTATCGTCCAATACCAGGTTTTTGTTTTTTTAACTTATTTTTATTGGTTATTTTCTTGGTTTATGAAAGTACACGCCTTGTCTCTTTTTCAGGTTGTACAGACTTTCTTACAAATCAGTTACATTTGTTGTAGTGTTGAGAACAGTATACGGCTGGGGAAGAAGAGGGGGGAAGAGCAGAAGTGGGGGGGTTATATTCTTTTGCACAGCGTACATGTGGGGTTTTGTGTCAGTGTCAACTGGGTAGGTTATCTTTCGATTCGTTTATTACATTTCCTTGATAGTGAGAGGTATTGGGGGGCAGGGTGTGGTTGGTTGTCTATGCTTGGCTGCAGTGGGGTTTGTTTGCATTTGTGAAGGGGGGGGGGCTTGTTGGATCAGGTAAGCCAGATTGATTCGTATGCTGCCATTGGATTTTTGTTGCATCCAAGACCAGTTTTAAGCCCTTATCATGATATTGCTTTCATAATTTTTGACCTGCCCATAGATTGCAAATCATGATGTGTGTGTGTGTGTGTGTGTGTGTGTGTGTGTGCTATGCAAAAATCACAATGTGGGAAAACCCGTGAAGCCAGCCAATGCCTCTACATAGATCCATCCTTATTTCAGGCATTATGATATATCAGTATACAGTGGTACCTCGACTTACGAATTGAATCCGTTCCGAATGCACATTCGTAGGTCAAAAATTCAAAAGTCGAAAAAAGCGATTTCCCCATAGGAATGCATTGGAAACGAAAAATTCGTAAGTCGAGTAAACCCCATCTAAAATTTGTAAGTAAAGTAAACTCCATCTAAAACCACCAACGGATGTCCTTTGGATGTCGAAAAATTCGTAGGCGTGCAGGCACTTTTTTCATTCACAAGTTGAAAAATTCGTATGTCGAGTAATTCGGTAGTCGAGGTACCACTGTAAGGTGATGTTTAGCTCGTGATATATCATTAAGTTGGAAACCAGATACTGCCCAGAAGTTCTCTTCAGCAGAACTTGGGAGGGTTGCTGGCTTTTGGAGGGGTGGCTGCAAGGGAGCTGGATGGAGCAATCGTGGCCGTTTTGTGGACCACCTTGTGAAGCCACAAAAACCCCTCGCTTGTTTTATGGGGAACCAACAGGAGGTCTGGCAGGGTCCATCTCTTGGCACCTACCTGCCCGTTCAGTGCGTCCTGGGAATGAACCAACCTGCCTTTCTCTCCTAAAGTGGAAAGGAGGGTTGGATATTTGGGGAATGTTTCAGGGAATCCCAGGAACTCAAAGGGACTGAGCAGGGCCTGATTCTAGTGGGGCAAGAGGGAGGGAGGGGCCAGGTAGCAGTGCACCACCTCCTTACCTGCCTTCGTGGCAAACGGAGTAAGTTATGCAAAGCAACCAAATTCACATGCACGTTCTCGTGGACTTTCAACCTAGCTGGAAGTTGGAAGATCCAGCACGGATAAAATAAAGGAGCTTCTCACACAGCTCATAGTTGAAACTATGGAACTCCCTTCCAAAGGAGCCAGAGTGATGGCCACCAGCCGAGATGGCTTTAAAAGAGGATTGGACAAATTAACAGAGGAACGAGGGGGCTATTAGCTACGACGGTTGTCACAGGCAACAATGCTTCTGGGTACCAGTTGCTGGAAGCCACAGGATGTGGGGAGAGGGCTCCTGAGCTCAGGTCCTGCTTGTGGCCTTCCCTTTGGGGCATCTGGTTGACCAAGTGAGAACAGGATGCTGGATGAGATGCCTGATCCAGCAGGTCCTTTATGTTCTTATGGAACCTCCAGGTGTAGGGGCAGTCTCTCTTGATTAGTAAGCTGTTAGAGATATTTAGCCACTGTGAGAACAGGATGCTGGGCTAGACGGGCCTTTGGCCTGAACTAGCAGGTTCTTCCCTGTGGTGTATTGGTTAAGAGCGGTGGACTCGTAATCTGGTGAACCGGGTTCACGTCTCCACTCCTCCACATGCAGCTGCTGGGTGACCTTGGGCTAGTCACACTTCTCTGAAGTCTCTCAGCCCCACTCACCTCACACAGTGTTTGTTGTGGGGGAGGAAGGGAAAGGAGAATGTTAGCCGCTTTGAGACTCCTTCGGGTAGTGAAAAGCGGGATATCAAATCCAAACTCCTCTTCTTCTTCCCATGCGAATTTGGTTCTTTCCCATAATTCTCAAGTGGAATTTTGGGTGTTAGGCTCCCATCAGTCTGTGGGCAAATGTGCTCGCCCACAGGTGTCTGGATGGAGAGTTCTGGTGGGGCCAGGAGCAAGGAGGGCCCGCTTGCCCTGAGGCCTGTGACCCTCTTTCCCTCTGCTCCTCCCTTACAGGCTGAAGGAGACCCTGGCCCAGGCCGACGCCGAGCTGAAAGGCTTGAACCGCCGCCAGCTGTCTCTGGAGGAGGAGATCCAGGTCAAAGCAAACACCATCTACATTGACGAGGTCATCTGCATGCAGATGAGGGAGTCCATCGCCATCAACAACTTCTGACCTCGCAGCAGCGCTGCTGCAGTCTCTGCGCTCCACAGACCCCCCCTTCTCTGCACAACCCCAAATGGACACAAAGGGGCTCAAATCCGCTTTAAACTTTCTATGGGACAATAAAGTAGGGCCACCTCGGAAGCAGAGGGTTCCTTGTAAGCCACCTCTCCCCACTTTAAACACATAGAAACAGACCCTTTTCCCGGGGCAGGGTATGGTCAGTAGGACTGGCCGATATTTGGTTTTCAAAATCGTGATGTATCAGCAGCTAAATATTGGGATATGCTAACATATCACCATGCCCAAAATGTATCTCGGCTGCTTCTTCCTCCCCACCTTAGCGGCGGAGAGACATTGCCTAGCCCTACAGACCGATCCCGCAAACAAGACCGGTATAGGGGCTTGATCAGCTGACGGGTGGCCAGTCTGCTGGCACATTCCTTGCTTTGGGGCTGGCTATGGATGCTAGGGACGCGGGTGGCGCTGTGGTCTAAATCACTGAGCTTCTTGGACTTGCCGATCAGAAGGTTGGTGGTTCGAATCCCTGCGACGGGGTGAGCTCCCGTTGCTCTGTCCCAGCTCCTGCCAACCTAGCAGTTCGAAAGCACATCAAAGTGCAAGTAGATAAATAGGTACCACTCCAGTGGGAAGGTAAACGGCATTTCTGTGCACTGCTCTGGTTCTGGTGAAGCGGCTTAGTCATGCTGGCCACATGACCAGGAAGCTATACACCGGCTCCCTTGGCCAATAAAGCGAGATGAACGCCGCAACCCGAGTCGTCCGCGACGACCTAATGGTCAGGGGTACCTTTACCTTTACCTATGGATGCTGCAGGACGCAGGTCCCATTCACTGTGGGGGCTTCAAGGTGGCACACCTCAACAACACCCTTGTCTGCCCCCCACCCCCGTGAGTCTCCGCAATTCCTTTCCCGCCAGAGTCAATCCCAAAGTGGCTCTTTGCACTCAGTCACGGGTGCGAATCGTAGCTCTTTTATTCTCAATAAGGCAGAGCGGGGCTTGTGCGTTGCAAAGCGCTTTACTTTGAACCTGATCCTGCAGGGAGGCAAAAAAATCTGAGCTGGCCCAACGCCCAGTGGTGGGAGATGTCATTGCCGCTGCCCTGGGATCTTCCTGCAAGAGGGATGTCTCTCTACTTCGACTCCTCTGCAAGACAAGATGAGCAAAGGAGGCTCAGTTCCACGGCAGGATTTGTTTTTTCAGGGGAGTCTGGGGGCCTTCAGCAATGGCTGTGGGGCAGTGTGTGTGTGTGTGTGTCCTCACAGATATGCCATACATAGCCAGGCTAGAAGGCAACACAGGACACACACAGTTGTACAACACCCCAAAAGTGTGTTGGCTGATTCCTGTCTGCTGCAGCAGCAGCGAAGGGTGTTTGCTGGGGTTGCCTCCTCCCAAGGTGGCTCCCTAGATTGGACCACCCCTTGTTCCTGGAAGCTGCCTTGTCGGCCCGCTGGGTGGGGAGGGGGGTTGAAAAGGGCAGCAGATATACAAAATGGGGTCTGCAATCCCCTGTGGTCCCCAGGGAGGGCACCCTGAGGGTGGGGGTGGGCACAGCATGCACTGGATCTCCCGCTTGGAGGGAGAAATGGATCGATCGATCAACCAATCGTCCTCCAAGAGTCATTGCAAGCTTCCAAGTGGCTGCAGGGAGAGGTCCACCAACAGCTTCTCCCAGGGGTTGGAGATTACACTCTAGGTGTAAAAAAAAAACCCCAAACCCAGCAAAGGACAGAGGAGCTTTCTGAGGGCAAAAGCTGCTTGGCGGTGGAACTGACTCGCTAGGGAGGTGGCAGACACTCAACAGAGCTCGGATGGCTGTCTGTCAGGGATTTCTGCATTGCAGAAGGGTTGGGCTGGATGACCCTTGGCCGTCTCTTCTATGATTCTATTCCTTCAGTCCCCTCCTCCCCTCAGGGTTGCAGCGACAGCAGGAGGAGACCAGAGGCTGTGCCCCCGCTTATGCATCCTCCCCTGGACCAGAGGCGAGGGGTCAGGGTTGGGGCTTGGCAGGATTCTGCCTGAAATAAGACTGGAACACGACAGAATGGCAAGAGCATCAGGAGAGGACCTGGAAGAGAACGGGGTTCGAATCCTCACCCCACTTGACCATGAAGCTCACTGGTTGACCTTGGGCCAGTCCTTGCCTCTCAGCCTAGCCTACCTCACAGGGCTGTTGTGGGCATTAAATGAGGGGGAGAGCCACGTACGCCACCTTGAGCAGCAGATATCAACAGAATGCAACCAATGAATAAAATAAATACATACCTCCTTTCCTCAGGATCCGGGGGCTCCGTCGCAGGGCCTGCAAAGAAGCTCCCCGTCGACACTTTTTCTGGAAGGAGGAGAGGAGGCGGTAGTGAGGGTCTCTCCCCCTGCAGGCTTAGACCCCCCCCATTCCCCAAAATGGGGGGGGGGGTTTATACAGGCAGATATGTGACCCAGACTGGCCAAACTTCTGTAAGGAAATCTCCCCCTCCCACCACTGCCAAGGAGGAGCCAGCAGGTGGCGCCACAGTTCACCCTGGGGGCAAGGAAGCACAGCCCCTCCCCACAAATGTCAAAACTTTCAGGCCAGGGGTGGCAAGCCTCTGTGGCCCCCTCTTTTTTTTAAAAGATTTTTTATTATTTTTGCAATAAAACAAACAAAGAAAAAAACATTACATAAACATAAACACAATGAAAACACAATACATAATAAACAATAAACAAAATAGAAATAATAACAATAACAACAAACAAAGAAAAACATATACAAACCTTAACAAATATCTATCTTTGTACTTTTCTTGTTTCTGACTTATCTGTTAGGGGACTTCCCCTGTTCCCTCCACTGCCTTTAAAATCGTATATACTCTTTAGGTAGCTTTATATCTTTTTCCAATAACATTTACCAAATCTCTTAATACTCTTTAAAATTACTTAATCTAGTATAAATCATAACTTATAATCAATATCTTAAAGTGTTCTTACACCATTAAATCATTCCCAACATAAAATTCTTCTGAACAATTTTTCTAATATTAACCTGCTAAAGCCAGTTCTTCTAGTTAGTTCTGCTCAAATATTCAAATGTTCAATTTTACACATTTAAGTAAATAGTCCTTAAATTTCTTCCAATCCTGCGACACCTTCTCCTCCCTCTGGTCTCGGATTCTAGCGGTCAGTTCAGCGAGTTCCATATAGTCCATTAACTTCATCTGCCATTCTTCCACTGTTGGGATCTCTTCACCCTTCCAGGTTCTTGCCAATAAAATTCTAGCAGCTTTAGTGGCATACATAAAAAATACTCTATCCTGACTGGGAATCTCTTCATTGGTCATGCTCAAAAGGAATGCCTCTGGTTTCTTACTAAAGGTAATTTTCATTACCTTCTTTAACTCGTTATAAATCTTATCCCAGAAAGCATTTACCCCAGGACATGACCACCACATATGAAAAAAGGTACCTTTCATAGATTTACATTTCCAACACACATCCGACATTTTAGAATTCATCTTAGCTATCTTAACTGGTGTCAGATACCATCTATACATCATTTTCATTATATTTTCTCTTAAACTATTACAAGCAGTAAATTTGATACCTTTCTGCCACAATCTCTCCCAGTCATCCATCATAATATTATGACCCACATCTTTCGCCCAATCTATCATTGTCGATTTAACCAGTTCGTCTTTCGTATGCCACTCTAGCAACAAGTTATACATCTTGGAAAGGTTTTTAGAGTTCGATTCGATCAGTTCTGTTTCCAGTTTTGATTTTTCCATTTGAAAACCAATTTTCTTGTCTAATTTAAATGTTTCATGAACCTGATGATATTGCAGCCAGTCGGGGACTTGGCTTTTTACTTGATCATAGCTTTTCAGCTTAATTGAGTCACCTTCTCGCTGCAATATATCCACATATCTTAGCCAACTTGCAGACATGTTCGGTCTCTTATATGCCTTGGCCTCCACTGGTGAGATCCATCTAGGAGTCTTTCTCTCTAACAAGTCCTTATATCTTATCCAAACCTGATACAAAGCTTTCCTAACTATATGATTCTTAAAAGTTTTGTGGATTTTTGCCTTGTCATACCAAAGGTATGCATGCCAACCAAACATATTATCAAATCCTTCCAAGTCCAACACGTCCACGTTCTCCAATTTAAACCAATCCTTCAGCCAGCAAAAGGCCGCTGCTTCAAAATAAATCTTTAAATCCGGCAGGGCAAAGCCTCCTCTCTCTTTAGAGTCTGTCAGAATCTTAAATTTAATTCTAGGCTTTTTTCCCTGCCATATAAACTTCGATAGGTCCCTTTGCCATCTCTTAAAACAATCCAATTTGTCCAGAATTGGTATGGCTTGGAATAAAAACAGCATCCTTGGTAGAACATTCATTTTAACAACTGCTATTCTTCCCATTAACGACAATTTCAATCTCGTCCATATTTCCATGTCTTTCTTTATCTCCGTCCACAATTTTTCATAATTGTCCTTGTACAGGTTCAGATTTTTTGCTGTAAGATTGACACCTAGATATTTTACAGTCTTAACAAAATTGAGACCAGTGCAGTCTTGTAATCTTTGTATCTGCTCTAAACTCATATTTTTACTCAATACTTTGGTTTTCTGCTTGTTTAGTTTGAAACCAGCTACACGTCCAAAAAGTTCAATTAATTCCAGGGCTTTGGGGACACTGCTTTCAGGTTCCTGTAGGGATAACATCAAATCGTCCGCGAAGGCGCGTAGTTTGTACTCTTTCTCTCCCACCTTGATTCCTTTTATCTGTTTCTCCATTCTTATCATATTTAGGAGGACCTCTAGGACCATAATGAATAATAAAGGGGAGATAGGGCACCCTTGTCTTGTTCCTTTCTCAACTTCAATTTCCTCCGATATCACACTGTTTATTATTATTGTCGCTTTTTGTTCTCTATATACGGCATTAATGCCATTTAAAAATCTTTCTCCAACTCCCATCTTTTCCAAATTCTTTTTCATAAATGTCCAAGATACATTGTCAAAGGCTTTCTCTGCATCTATAAACATTAGTGCTGCATCTGTATTTATGTTTCTTTCCAGTTTTTCTAAAATGTCCACAATGATTCTTGTATTGTTATTTATTTGTCTTCCTGGTAGGAAACCTGCTTGGTCTTTATGAATACAGTCTTTTAGCACTCTTTTTAATCTTGTAGCCATGACATTCGCAAAAATTTTGTAATCCACATTTAAAAGGGAGATTGGACGATAATTTTTCATTAGCGTTTTATCTGTCTCTGGTTTTGGAATCAGTGTGATAAAGGCTTCTTTCCATGTCTCTGGTGCCCTATCTCCTTCTAGTATTTTGTTGCAAATTTCTTTCAAGGGCTGTGATAGCCAATCTTTCAAGATCTTGTAATATACTTTGCTGTCAGTCCATCTGGTCCTGGGGCCTTCCCTAGTTGCATGTTGTTGATTGCATCTTCTATCTCTTGGGTCGATACCGGTTGGTTGAGAATTACTAATTTATCCTCTGGGACTTTTTGCAATCCATTTTTTTCCAGAAATCGGTCTATCTCTGATTCTTCTATCTTCTCCTCCTTGTACAGTTGTTTATAAAATCTTTGGAAACACCATCTGATTTCCTCCGGATTCTCCACGATTCTTCCATTTACTACTAAATTGCTGATGACATTTGCCTTCTGTCTTTTCTTCAGCTGCCAGGCTAATAATTTTCCACATTTGTTTGCTGACTCGAATGTTCTCTGCTTCATCAATTTCACTTTCCATTCAATATCTTGGTTTACAATTTTTGCATATTGGGATTGCAAGTATTTAATTTCTTTTTGAATTTTTAAACATTTAGGGTGTCCTCTTAATTCTTTTTCCTTTGCTTTAATCAGTTTCAACAATCTTTCCATTTCCGCATTTTGTTGTCTCTTCTTTTTTGCTTTTTCACTTATGAGGAATCCTCTCATTACCGCTTTACTTGCATCCCAAACAATCCTCTTTTCAACTTCTGAGTTCCAATTGATTTGAAAATACTCCTTCATCTTTTTTACAGCTCTTTCTACCAGCTTAGTATCTCTCATCAAAGCGTCATCCATTCTCCACCTAAAAGAATCCTTGGAAACCATTTTTAGGGTTACCTGTACCGGATTGTGGTCAGAATATGTCTTTGGGCCAATTTCTGCTTTTTGTATTTTCGGTGCCAATTCATTCGAGATCCAGATGTAGTCTATCCTCGACCATGACTTCTGGGATTCACTGAAATAAGTTGCCTCTGTTTCGGTGGGTCCACCAAGTTTAAATTGTCCACCATTTCAAAAAGAGTCTTTGGTAGTTTCCCATCATTTGTTAATTTAGTTCTTTGAGATCTGTCCATTAGTGTGGAAACTGCACCATTAAAATCTCCCAGGCAAACTATTTTATAGTCCAAATAGTCCAACAGCAGATCATGTATGTTCTTGTAGAAAATTGACTTTCCATCATTTGGTGCATAAAGTCCCAGAATCAAGAATTTTTCGCCTTGTATTTTAATTTCAATTGCGATGTATCTCCCTTCTTCATCTTTGAATAACTGTCTTGGGCTATATTTTTCCTTTACATAAATTACCACTCCTCTCTTCTTGACTTTATCCGATGATATGAATTCTTGGCCTAGTTTTTTGTTCTGTAATAGTCTTCTGTGACGTCGAACTATATGGGTCTCCTGTAGACATATTATGTCTAAATTCTTCTTTTCCAAACTATAAAAAACTCTGCGTCTCTTCGGTCTCTGGTTCAATCCCCGAACATTCCATGTCATCAATTTGAGCGCCATTTTCCTTTACTTTTTTATTCTCCTCCTCCAGATGCCTCTGCTTTCTTGCCTTCTTCTGGGTCCTTTTCACTTGGTCCTGGTAACCCCGGCGGTGGGAATGCACCTGGAAGTCTGTAAAAGAATGCTGGGTCAAGTGGTGTATCTTTAAAATCTTCCAGATGTTTGTCCAGAAACTTTTGCTTTTCCACCGGGGATTTTATCCTTATCTTTTTTCCTTCAAACGTGAACGCCAGGCCTTCCGGGAATTCCCAACTGAAAGGGATATTTCTTCTCCTTAGCTCTGTTGCCAAATCGTTGTACGACACTCTTTTGTCCAGGAAAAATTTGGGGATGTCCTTATAAAAGATGACTTTATTCTGCTGTACCACCAGGTTGTTCTTGTAATGTAGGTCCAGAAAATAGTCTCTGTCGTATCTGTTGTGCAGCACAATCAGACAGTCGCTGACTGTTTTAGTGTTCTTCTTTCCTCTGGATCCTCTAGGCCCAAACCTGAAGGCCTTCACTATGAGGGCTGAGACTTCTTCTGCTTCCAAATGCCAAAATGTTGAAAATTGCTCCACGATATATGCCTTTAGGCTATCGCCTTCCAATTCAGGGAGACCTCTTAGACGGATGTTCCCTTCTCTTTGGCGGAGTTGAAGAAAGGCAAGGGATTCTTCTACACTTCTCTGCTGTGTTCCAATTCTTTCTATTTTCTCCAAATCAATATTATCCAATTTCTCCTCCACCTTTTTTATTTTTTCTTTAACCACTTTAAATTCCTCTGAGTCCTTTTTCAAAACTGTCACCTCTTGACCAATTTTATTAATTTCTTCTCTATTTTTCCTTACGTTTTCCTCAATTTGTCCAATTGACTTTTCCAATGTTTGGGTGGAATCTTTAATTTCAGCTTGAAGTTTTTCTGTTGCAGAGTTAACTGTTGCATTTATTGTGTTTACTGAGGCCTGCGTTTGCTTCAACTCGTCAGTTACATTTTTAAGTCCTTGTGCTATATCTGCAATACTAGCAGCTAGTCTCTCCATTTGCTCCTGTAAAGTTAAGGAAACAGAGCCTTTTCTTTGTGCAGAAGCAGTTGTTTTGGATCTAGTGCTATCTTGCATTTCCTGTGGGCTCTGCAGCTGGAGTCTCAAGGTCACCCCCTTTGTAGTGACAGTCTCAGACATTCCTCTGTGGCCCCCTCTGGATGCTGCTGGGCTCCAACTCCCATTCAGAGTCGAGAGTTCGAGCTCCACGTTGGGCACTGCAGAGGGTTGGACTAGATGACCCTCCAGGACCCTTCCAATTCTATGATTCTATCAGGTGGGGAGGGCTGGGGGCCTCTTGCAAGCCGGAGAAGGAACAACAAAGGGGGAGACCTCTTGGGATCCTAGGGGTGGGATTCAGGTGGAGAGCTACCCCCCACTTGCAGTCTGCAAATACCCCCCCCCATTTCCACCCAGCCAAAGCCTTCCTCTTCCCTCCCCCCATCTCACCTCGTGCTTCTGCAGGGTGGGCCTGGGCAGGAGGATGTTGCACTGGGAACAGGTGGCCAGCTGGTCATAGGCTGTGGCGGCCTCTTCCTCGTCCCCCAGGGCTTGTGGTAGGGTGGAGGTGAAGGCTGGCCGGCTGGAGGACTTCTTGGGCCGAGAGGGCTTCATCGAGGGTCTCCCCAGGGAGGACAGCTCCTTATCCTTCACCTTGGGCCGGACGTCCTTCTCGGCTGCAGGGCTCGGGGTGGGGGGCGGAGTGGCTGGGGTCAGGGGGCTCGAGGGGGAAGGAGGGGAGGTGGATGATCGGGTGCTGAGGGCCCCCAGGAGCTGCGAGAGGGGGCTGCACTCGTTCTGCGGAGGAGAAAAAGGGAGGTTGGAGCTGGGCAGAGTCAGGGCCAGGGAGGGGCTGACTCAGCAGCACAACCCCCCCTCCCCAAATGAAGAAGCTGGCTGGAGTCAAACACATGGGGGCAAAAGGCTTGGGGTGAGTCGGGGTGCCCTCTTGGCTGTGCATACAGCCTCCCCACACCCCAAGTTGGGTGACTTTCAGGTGGGAAGGAGCCAAGTCCCCCCCCCAACTTTACCCTAGCAGGGAGGGGGGTCACAAAATGGGCTGGGGAATATCAGGCTGAACATGGCCCTCCTGAGCTCTTTAACTGGCCCCTGGGAGTCTCTGCAGACCACACCCCTCAACAGCCCTCTTCTGTGCTCTCAAAGCCTTGGGGTGGCTGGAATGGGCCCCCCACCCCACCCCCAGATTACACACTACTAGACTACTGACTCCCCACCCCACCCCCAGATTACACACTACTAGACAAAGCTTCCTATCCATTGCTCCACCCATTTTTACATTTGGCCCCACCTACCACTGGGGGCACACAGCCCCTAGAAAGCCGCCCAAGACCCCCCCCCCTAATCCCTGGGCTCAAGGGTTTGGCTGGTGAGATTCCAGTGACTTGACAGGTGTCACAAATTGCCACCCGGCCACCTGTCCTGGAGAGCCAACTGGCAGCTGCCATTTGCCGGCGGGAGGGTGGAATCTGTGCCTCCTCTCATGGGCTCCAGTCAAAGCCCCCATGGTGGTGAGATGGAGCCAGGAAGCTTACCAGGTGCTGGAGGTACTTCTCGTCGGGGAACCAGCTGTTACAGTTCTGGCACAGATTGGCCTTGGGCCCTGTAGCAGGGAGAGAAAGGGTTACTAGTGACAGGCGGACTATGTCAGTGTCCTAAGATTGGTTGGACGTAGAGGAATGGTGGGAGGAACCAGCTGGGGAAACCCCAAATGAAGAAGGCTCAGAGCTCAGGGAGTGGTGGTGGGACAATGATGAGTGGTCAGAGAGAGATTGGGAAGAGGTGGTCTCGGAAGCTGAAGAGGCAACAGGGTTTAGTGAGCTGGGAGAGTGTGGCAGAGAGAAGTCCAGAATCAGAGCCAGAAGCTGAACCAGGAGAGGAGGGAGGCCAAGGGGCAGAGAGGAGTCACAGATGTCTCTCCCTCCTGCTGCGACAAAGCTCCCCCCAGTCTCACAGAACCAAGAGAGGCATGAAAAAGACAGAGGAGAGGTTGGCTGCATGCAGGCACAGTCTCAGTTCTCCCCAGGGTCAGCAGCTACACCACCGTTTGCTGGGACGAAGGAGATGAGGGAGGAGGCAGCGATGGCCACCGACCTGGATGGGCTATGGGCCTGATCCAGCCTAGGCTCTTCTTGCACCCTTATCTGGAGGGCAGTGTGTTGGCCTTCCCTAGGGGTTAATGTGGGGCATGTGCAGAGCCCCCAGAATGGGAGATGGCTTAGGAGACATCAACACCATGCAAGATTGGAGGAGTCAAGGAAAAGTAGAGGCAGGGTAAGGGCCTGCAGCTGCCATAGGAACCAAAGAAGTGTTGGTGTATGCATTGCAACTGTGCATTTTACAAACTACATTACAGTGAATGTATTTAAGGTCCAGCTCCCGAGTCGCTGCCTTGTGTCTTGTGACTCTCATTAACCGCCTCCTTAGAAAGGGAAACACGCATGCATGACTACAGAGGCGTAGAGTCCGGTCTGAGAGGAGAAAATGAAGTGTGTGGGAGGCAGAGCAGATAAGTGTGAACGGAATCCTTTTATCAAGGACACGTAGCTAGCAGGAGGATTAACTGCTGGGGGTGCCGCTGGGGGAATGGCGGCAGCAGGGAAGAGGCTGGAGAACTTTCTGCCAGGAGAGACCCAGGAGAATAAAGAAAGGGACAGGCAAGCAACTTTGGACTCCAGTAACAACCGAACCGTTTTCCTTGTACTTAAAAGGACTGCTCCCTCTTGTGAGAGACTTTGTATTGAGGCCTTGTATTAGACTAGTTGCCTGTTTGCTTATCTAAAAGCAACTCATTGCCCTCTCTCTCTGTGAGAAGGGGTTACTTCAACATTGGGGTCCGTGGGGGAAAACCACTGTGCTTCAGAAGAGCCCTGCGGTATCAGGCCCACGGCCCACCGAGAGCAGCATCCTGTTCTCTCACTGGCCAACCAGATGCCCATTATTGGAAATTGAGCTCAGCAGCAACCCTCTGCCCTTCAGTGGTTTCCAGCGACTGGTATCCATTGCTAGTAGCCCCCGGGAGCCCTCTCCTCCTCTGAGAACTTGTCTAGTCCTCTTTTAAATCCATCCGTGTTGGTGGCCATCACTGCCTCCTGAGGCAGGGAGTTCCACAGTTGAACTACACACTGTACCGAGTCCACAGATTTCAGATTTCACCGCTCACCACATAAAAAAAAGGACTTGGGCAAACTCACCGGGGCCAGTGAGCACCTTGTTTTCCCGGCAGGTGCGGCTGTGGTCCTCCAGGGCTTTGTACATGATGTACTTGCCGCAGTCCCAGCACGGGGTGGTCCGGCTGCCGCAGGCCTTGAGGTGGCTCTGCAGCTGGCGGAAGGGCACCTCCAGCTCGCAGAAGTGGCACTGGGCCAGGCGCTCGGGGCAGTCTTCAGCCTGCAGCGGGAGAGGAGAGACAGGGGTCCGTCTTGGGGAAAGGGGGCTGGGGGAGAGATGCTCAAGGTGGTGTTCTCTCCCCCCCTGCTCATTTAATCCCCACAACCACCCTGTGAGGTAGGCTAGGCTGAGAGGGAGTGACCAGCCCACGGAGCTTCACATGGCGGAGTGGGGATTGGTACCCTCCAAGGTGCTAGTCCTCATTTAATCCCCACAGCAACCCTGTGAGGGAGTGACTGGCTCCCCAAGGCCACACACCCAGTGAGCCTTCATGGCCAAGTTGGGGTGTGGGGTTTTGAACCCAGGTCTGTCCCAGGTCCTAGCCCGACACTCTAACCACTACACCACACTGTCTGAATGAGGAAACACAACCTCGGGAGCACATGTCAGCTCTTCAGGGAGCCAATGCTAGTTACTCCCTGTGAGGCACCCCCAAGGACCACCCCCGCCCCAAACTCTTGTCTCTGCCAGGGTGAAAAGCAGCCATGTCCAGGGACCTGGGGGGGCGAGGAGGGGAGGGGGTGTTGCTGGCTCCCTTTCAGGCCCCTCTAACCAAACTGAGCCCGAGAGCTGCTGTTATCCCAGGGTCAGAACAGAAGCAGGAAGAAGAAGAGGAGGAGGAGGAGGAGGAGTTTGGATCTGATAGCCCGCTTTATCACTACCCGAAGGAGTCTCAAAGCGGCTAACATTCTCCTTTCCCTTCTTCCCCCACAACAAACACTCTGTGAGGTGAGTGAGGCAGAGAGACTTCAGAGAAGTGTGACTAGCCCAAGGTCACCCAGCAGCTGCATGTGGAGGAGCGGAGACACGAACCCGGTTCACCAGATTACAAGTCTACTGCTCTTAACCACAACACCACACTGGCTCCTGGCTGACTCAGGAAGCTGAGTCAGCAGGTTCCTGACTCTCTCAGAAAATGCCCCAGCATCCTCCTGGGAAGGCCAGTTGGCCCCCTCCTTACCTCGTGGTGCTCCAGTAAGTATCGCTGCATTGCCTGGTGGCAGCGCTTGCATCTGACCTGGAAGTGGGAAGAGGAGGAGGTGGTGGTGATGAGGAAGGGCACTGGCACTGACACAAGAAGGCCCCAAGGTAGCAGAAGGGAAACCACCCCCCACCCTACCCCACCCCACCCCAAGGAACAGAGGAAGGTGCCTGATCAGCCCCACTTCTGGGGCATTGACTACCCCATTTGGTGATGATACAGCAGCAGCGGAGGGACTTTCTGCTTGCAAAGCAGATGCTCTGCCACAGACCCAAGAGGGCCTCCCCCCACCCCCCAGGGACCTGCTTTGAGAGACCCTTGTTCTAACCCAAGGCTGGAGGGGCTGCTCTACAGTGCCTCTACAAGGCTCTAAAGATGTTAACGAGGTGAGGGCAAGAGGGCGATGGCAGAGAAAGGCAAATGTGGAAGCAGAATGTTTGGGTCCAGAGTCTGCAAGGACCTCTGCCTGAGCCTGTCTTAAGGCCACGTCTCCCTCACAGTGGAAAAAGGAGAGAGCATAGGGTTGCCATATTTCCTAAAATAATTTTAAGCTTTTTGAGCTGTTTCCACTGCCTTTTCCACCATGTTGCCATACATCTGGGTTTTCCCTGACAACCCCCCCATGCCATTTTTACACCCCAAACCCAGGACGTCAGGTGGGTGGGTTTTGACCAGAAATGCTGTTTCCCTGTGTTTTTCTTGCTATGTCTCCTTAATCAGGTTGTGACAACTTTGCGAACCCCGTATCATAGGCAGAACACCCCATATCGGATCAGATCAGAAGTAGGTTTGGCTGGTGGGGACTTCTCCAGCGCAATTGCTTGTCCTTAACAAACAGTCTTGAGTAGACTTCTACCCTAACCACAATGCAAAGTCTTGATTTTTCTTCACCACAAGTTGGCTCCCTTCCATATACTGGGGCAAAAGGCTAAGGGGCTGAATCTGGCCAGGCCCCATGGCTTTCACTCTCTGTCTCTGCCAGGCCACAGCTCATTACAAATGCAGAGACCCAGGGCTGTGGAAGGTGGTGTTTGTCCGCCATGATTCCTCTGATGTGAACTCCATAGCTGTCAACTTTCCCCTTTTCTTGTGAGGAATCCTATTCAGAATAAAGGAATTTCCCTTTAAAAAGGGGAAAAGTTGACAGCTATGGTGAACTCTGATCCCCGACCCACTTCGCAGGCTCATCTGTCCTACAACTACATCTGCTGCCTGGGCAGTTGTGATTCCTGCATCGCAGGGGGTTGGACTAGATGACCCCTGAGGATCCCTTCCAATTCTTCAGTTCTATTTTTCTATGGGCCTTCATCCCCCATGCCCTACCTGTTCATGGGCTGTAGCGAGGTGTTCCGCCATGTCCTTCAGCACCACCGGCTCCTCACACTTGGGGCAGATGGTCAGGAAGCGCAAGCAGTGGGCCTCATGGAGGGAGAAGTTGGCAGCCACCACGTCCCGCTTGCTGGGTGAGGGAAGAGGAGCCAAGTCAGCACTGCTGGAAGCCCAGCTCCACAAGGCACCTCCTACCACCCCTGAACTGTGCCAACTGGTCTTCATAAGAACAACGATATACTGCAAGAATTAGTGCCAGAGTTGGATTTTGTTTTTCCTCCTCCCTCCTTGTCCCTTTTTCCTTGTGTGCCATGTCTTCTTAGATTGTAAGCCTACACGGGCAGGGACTTTGTATGTAAGCCATTCTGGTGCAAATGCTCTGTTAAAACCAGGAATGCTCTAAGCAAATAAATAAATAAGCTTGAGCCTTTTGCCAAGGCAAAGGACTCGGTTCTGCCTGGGAAGTCCTCAATAGAACTGTGAGAGGCTAGGACTTCGCCAAGAAGAGGGTCACTGCCCACGGCAGGGACCGAGAAGGGAAGGGAACTCTAAATGTTGCATCTGGCTGTTGCTGTAATTCTATACTGTACAAATTAATTTCCATATATTTGTAAAATAACTAAGAATAGTAACAGATGCCAATAATAAAACAAATAGAAAGGGATACCTAGAAGTAAACAGATGAGAACTAGTTTCCGTACCAAAATCAAACGCCATGAATTAATATTGGAAGGTTTCAAGGAACACAACTGGAGTTCACATTTATATGTGAAGTTATATGAATCCTTTCGCACCCAACAATTATATTGATCCAATTCCTTTTATGTTAAACGACAGATATTATTTTATCCATGAGTCACAAAATCCGAGAGGCCCCCTACATGCAAAACAACCGGGCCCTCAACGTTACTTCTTAACGCGGGGCGTGGAGGCGGGGTTCCCACACATGCCCGGAGACCCTACTGGATTGGGCCCCAGTCCCACTGTAGCCCAGCCAGCCTGTTTGCAGGGAAGGAGATTCAACAGACAGAGAATGATAGACAGGGCTGCATTCCTTACCAGTTCTGGCAGACGCGTGTCTCCACCTCCATCTCCCATCTCTGCCCAGCGCCCTCTTTCACTTTCATTTCTGCAAAATCTGTCCTGGGTGGAAACGAAAGTCAGTCGCTGGGTGCAACGTCAACAGCCGGGTCAAGGAGAAAGCCGGCGGGCCAGCCAGCTGTCCAGCTCCAGCCAGCAGCAGCATCCCTGGGTGGTACTCCAGGGCATCCATCCTTGCTGCCCCCCCCCCCGGCGGGGCTCCCCCTTTTCGCCGAGAGCGGAGCCCCGACGGCGCTTCTCGTAGCAGCGCGCGATCCAGGCGAGGCCGGACCGGTGTACCCGATGCGGCCACCAGAGGGCAGCAGACGAGCACATGAAGCTTGCTACCCTATACTGTACCTGCGTGAGATCAGTGGGTCAATCTACGTCGGTATTACCTACACTGACCGGCAGCGGCTCCCCAAGGTTTCAGCCACGGCTCTCTCTCAGCTCTACCTGGAGGTGCCGCTGGAGGGGATCGAACCTGGGACCTTCTGCATGCAAAGCAGCTATTCTGCCATTGAGCTATGACCCTTCCCATATAGCTCCTTTTGCCTAACTCATCATGGTCCATGAAAACCTGTTGGTGGGGTGGGGGGGTCTCAGGCTCACACTCAGAGCCTCTGAGAGTGAGCTGCTCTGGGATTGCAGGTCTCCGAAGGAGGGAGCTTCCCCACACCCCATACCTGCTACCTGAGCTGCTTTTAACTAGAGATGCCATTGGGAATTCAGCCAGGGGTTTTCTGCCTGCCAAACAATCAGGCTCCATTGTTTTAGATTGTAAGCTCCTTGCGGGCAGAGGACCTGTCCAGTGCTGCACTGGAAAGTATCATTCTCACGGAGGGCATCGAATTATAGAGTCAGAAGGGACCCCAAGGGTCATCTAGGGACGTTTAGAGAAGTTTTTAATGTTCTGTTGGGAGCTGCCCAGAGTGACTGGGGAGACCCAGCCAGATGGGTGGGGTATAAATAAATAAATAAATAAATAAATAAATAAATAAATAAATAAATATTATTATTATTGTTGTTGTTGTTGTTGTTGTTGTTGTTGTTATGTCCAACCCCTGCAACACAGGATGAAGGACACGGTGTCCCGCGGACGAGCAATTCATACATATTACGGCAGGGAAGGAGATTGCTGTGGGCTTGTGCAGTGGCAGGGGGAGCAAAGGTGAAAGGTGGAAGGATGTCAGGTTGAGACCCTGGGGATCCTGTACCTTTAAGAGCAGTATAGAAACAGGGAGGTCTCTGCCTAGGGGCCCTGCTTCTGCCCCCCCTGCAGCTCTGGGGGTCTGGCAGGGCCAAGGGGATTGCCTTCACCACGTCCTGATCTGGAGGGGCCTGTCAGCTCTGGCGCTGCTGCTGTGACCGCTGGCGTCTGTCTCTGGAGGCCGAGAGAAAAACATTGGCTCTGGCCAGTTGGGGTGCCTGGACCATCCCCAAGGGAGCAGAGGGAGCTGTGCAACCCCATCACTCCACCCTCTCTGGGCATGTAACAATGGCTCTTGTTCAGCCAGCCAATTGTGGCGAGGGCTGACCACGCTCCCTGCATCCCCTGGGGCTGCATCCCCAAGTGGGGGCTTCCTAGTGAGCCTCAGTTCCCGAAAGGGGACTCAAGTCTGCATTGGGATTGGGGAAACTCCACACCCGCTAATCTCCATCAGGTGGGGACTAAGAACCCAAGGGGAGCCTGATGGATCAGGCATATAGAACCCATCGAGTCCAGCATCCTGTTCTCACGGTAGCCAACCAGATGGTTCAGTGGGAAGCCAGCAAGCAGCACAAGAGCCCTTTCCTCTTCCGTGGCTTCCACAGCAACTGGTATTCAGAAGCGTTGCTGCCTCCAACTGCAGAGGCAGAGCACGGCCACTGTGGCTAGTAGCCATCAATAGCCTTCTCCTCCTCGGATTTTTACCTAATCCTCTTTTTTTAAGGCATCCAAGTTTGTGGCCATCACTACCTCCTGTGGCAGGGAGTTCTGCAGTTTAACTGGGACCCTCAAGGTCCTTTCTAAACAGTTACACAAAAGGCCCCCCTTCCCTTCCTGACATCTTGTGTGATTCAAAACTCCCGGGGAGACATCCTGTTCAAGTGCTGGACCAATTCTACAGAACCGTACGGGTGGGAAGAGAGTCCAGCCTTTGGCCGAATCGCTGCCGCCGCCAAGGCTCTCTCACACCCATGCACAGAGGGATGAGTGGGGCAATTCCAGCTGATTCAGAGGGGGATGTAGCCAGGCCTGCTCCTCTCTTCCTCCCACCCACCCCACCCATCTCCTTAGCAGCTGCTTGAGCCACAAACCAAAGATGCTTTTCAACCCACAGGTGATGTAGTGATTTTTTTTGGAGGGTTGTTGGTGTTTTTTTTTTAGAAGGTCAGTCTGGATGATGCCCTGAGTTTCTTCCCATTCTTGGGTTCCTGTATCTGTCAGGGTTGAAGGTATGAAAGCAAGCTTGCCCAACCAGTCCCTTTAATTAAATCCTTCCATTCTAAAGACACCTACCTCTCCACTGATCTTCATTGCAAGAAAACCGAACCCTAGTTAAGTTCCTGGAATACCTTGCTGCTCAGAGATTTATTTATTTATTTATTTATTTGGGGGGGGGTAAAAGTAGTGAGTGGGTGGGGGCACACACCGAGTGCCAAAGACTGGAGAGGCTTCCTTGGGATAGTCTTGGCTGCTGCTGCTGCATGAAAAGCTGCGGAAGGAGATCTTGAAGGAACACAGCGGCCTCACAATGCCACTTTGCAACTTCCCCATCCCTCCCTCTGTGAGTTTCCTTGTGTGAGTTTCTTGGTACAGAACAGAACAAGACAGGCTGTGTTTGGGCATTGTGAGCCTAGGGAGGTCCAAAGAGGACCGGCGGCCTTTGGGGGGTTGCTCCTGCTGGGCTGGGCTGGCATTGGCAACAAGGGGCTCCGCTAATCTGCCACAGAGAGGGAGCTGTTGCTGCCAGGATTGCAGATCTTCAGAACCGAGCCTTCAGAGAGGGGTCCTGGGGGGGGGGGTCCCCTTCTGGGTGCAAAGAGCCCTTTCCCTGGATATGCTCAGGCCAACCATAGCAGTATGCAATATTTCAAGGGTGGTCACAACACCAGTTTGCATAATGCCGTTATCATACTTTTTACAGTCCCTCTTCTTAACCATCCTTGGCATGGGATTTGCTGCTCCCAAGGTCTCATTCCTGGCAGTCACTGCCAGTTCTGTCCCCATGAGCAGGTGTGCAAAATTACATCCCTCTCCTGCCTTGGTGCTGCCTTGCTTCCTTACACTGAATTGGATTTCCCATTTTCCTGCCCTTCCACCAAGTTTGGATAGGCCCCTTTGAAGCCTCTGCCCCCCCCCACTCCTTAAACAATTTGCTGTCACTGCCCCGCCGGCCAAGCCAGACTGCTCACCAACCTGAACTCCACACCATTTCTTGTACAAGTTTAAAAGCCCAGAATCAAGTGTGGCTCCATTCCTCACACCTCTTTCTTGGGGAAAACTGTCCGCTCGCAGGATATGGTTGTGGCTTTGCTAAAGCACTTTGCACATGCCTAAAAGCCCTTGCTTTTTTATTCCACACCTTCAAAAGGTGGTGCACACACAACATGAGCAAAGGCTGGGCCCTTGAGAGATAATAATAATAATAATAATAATAATAATAATAATAATAATAATAATAATGGTATTATTTATACAACCCACCAGATCTGGTTAGGTTGCCCCAGCCACCTGGGCAGCTTCCAGCACATATAAAAACATAACAGAACATCAAACATAAAAAAATTTCCTGATACAGGGCTGCCTTCAGATGCCTTCTAAAAGTTGAATAGTTCTTTTTCTGCTTGACATCTGATGGGAGAGTGTTCCACAGGGAGGAAGCAACTGCCGAGAAGGGGGCCCTGCCCCAGCACAGTGGCTCAACTAAAATGGCTGTGCGGAGCAGTTGCGGTTTCCATCTCTCTGCTAGCTGGAGAAAATGAGGGAAATGTCTGCCTGGTTGAACTGGCCTCAGCCTAGCAGAATCTCTCTGCTGGATCTGGGCTCTGGCAGCACTCCAAGAACCGGTGGTGGATGTTCTCTGTCGGCTGGTCTATTGTTGCCCTTCTCAGTCCAGCACACTCACACAATGCCTCCCTCCTTACCCAAGGACAACCTGCCTGGATACCTCCACACCTGCCGCTCACCCCTCTTGGGCTCTCTTGCCTGCCTGCTTGCCTGCCCCATAGGAAGCTGCCTTATTCTGAATTAGACCATTGGCCCATCTAGCTCAGTACTGTCTACACTGACTGGCAGAAGCTTTCCAGGATCTCAGGCAGGAATTGTTCCCATCCCTGCTGGGAGATAGTACTACTACTACTAGTAGTAGTAGTAGTAGTAGTAGTAATTTATTATTTATATCCCACCCATCTGGATGGGTTTCACCAGCCACTCTGGGCGGCTTCCAGCAAAATATTAAAATACAATAATTCATCATCGAAACAAAATAGAAAATTTTTTCCAGTAGCACCTTAGAGACCAACTGAGTTTGTTCTTGGTATGAGCTTTCGTGTGCATGCACACTTCTTCAGCACATGAAAGCTCATACCAAGAACAAACTCAGTTGGTCTCTAAGGTGCTACTGGAAAGAATTTTCTATTTTGTTTCGACTATGGCAGACCAACATGGCTACGCACCTTAACTGGAATAATTCATCAAATATTAAAAGCTTCCCTCAACAGGGCTGCCTTCAGGTGTCTTCTAAAAGTCAGACAGTTGTTTATTTCTTTGACATCTGGTGGGAGGGCATTCCACAGGGCAGGTGCCACTACCGAGAAGGCCCCCTCTGCCTGGTTCCCTGTAACTTTGCTTCTTGCAGTGAGGGAACCACCAGAAGGCCCTCGGCACTGGACCTCAGTGTCTGGGCAGAACGATGGGGGTGGAGACGCTTCTTTAGGTATACGGGGCCGAAGCCGTTTAGGGCTTTAAAGGTCAGCACCAACACTTTGAATTGTGCCCAGAAATCTACTGGGAGCCAATGTAGGTCTTTCAGAACCGGTGTTATATGGTCTCGGCGGCCGCTCCCAGTCACCAGTCTAGCTACCACATTCTGGATTAGTTGTAGTTTCTGGGTCAGATGCTGGCAGGAATTGAACTGGGAACTTGTGCTCGCAAGGCAGACTATCTAACCACTGGGCTGTGGCTCTGCTCTTGGTTTGCTTCCCACAAATGTAAGTGCTTGGTGATGATGCTGAGAGGTCTCACCTGAACAGGGGCCAGCACAGGTGAGACACTGCAAAGACACACACACACCCTGCCCCAGTTTGAAAAGGTTCCAAAAAAGGCAACAAAAATTGGGGAAGGAGTGGCTCCCCTATGAAGAAAGGTTGTAGCATTTGGGACCGAGTAAGTGGTGATATGATAGACATTTATTAAATGATGCTTTGCATGGAAAAGGCAGATGGAGGAAGGCTTCTCTTCCTCTCTCATAACTCTAGAACTTGTGGACACCACATGAAGTTGAATGTTGAAAGATTCAGTACAGACAAAAGAAAGTCCTTCTTCATGCATCGCAATAGTAATAATGGTAATAATAGTTATCCACTGCCCTTTTAAAATGTGTTGGGGGGGGTCTATTGGGTTGTTTTTGTTTTTATTATGCATTTTGTGTTTTTATATTGTGATTTCATTTTGTAACCGCCCTGAGACCTGCGGGTATGGGGCGGTATACCAATTTTAATAAATAATAATTAAAAATTAATGGTTAAACTATGGAACTCACGCCCGCAAGAGGTAAGTGATGGCCGCTGACTTGGACAGCTTTAAAAGAGGATTAGACAAATTTGCAGAGGAGGTTATTGAAGGCTACTAGCCAGGAGGGTTCTGCCTGCGCCTCCACCACCAGCAGGTTCTGAATGCCAGTTTCTGGAAACACAAGAGGGGAGAGGGCTCCTGTGCTCAACTCCTGCTTGCAGGTCTCCTGGTTGGCCAGCATGAGAACAGGATGCTGGACTAGATGGGCCATTGGCCTGATTCAGCAGTCACTTCTTGTGTTCTTAAGGTGGCTCAGCCCATCCTGGAGCAATCCCAGATGTGCCAGGGGCATTCCCTGTTGCCCTGTGCAAGGAGGGCTAAGGCTGCCTGCCTGTTGCACACCTAGTGCCAGGCTCATGCCAGCTCCCTCCTGTTTCTCACCTGCCCCCCCCCCCTTGTGGAGGAGTGAGCAGGTCAGGGAGAGGTGAGATGGAAGAAGTCTCCCTCTGCCAGCCTCCTGGAGGGGGAGATTAGGAGAGGATTAAGTGTGCTGGTTGGTACAGTTACTCACCTGCAGCAATGTAGGGAGGCCGGTTTTTCTGCTACCTGTTTGATACCCATCTCCTTGGTGATAACTTCCACCTGAGGAGGCTGGCCCCAAACCTCCAAGTGAGCCCCTACCTCTGGCCTGCAAGAGAACCTAAGAACCCAAATAAGAGAGCTGCTCTATCGGACCAATGATCCATCTAGCTCAGCATCCATTTCTTACTTTAGCCAAACACCCCATAGGACCTAGGGATTGAGATAGACTGTCTCTTGATATGGAAGTTCCACAAGAACATAAGAACAGCCTGGCTGCTGGATCAGGCCGATGGCCCATATAGTCCAGCATCCTGGACTCACAGTGGCCAACCGGGTGCCCCAATGGGAAACCCAAAAGCAGGATTCAAGCGCAAGAGCACTGTCCCCTCCTGTGATTTGCAGGGAGAGGTATGGCTGTCTCCAACCATGGAGGCACAGCATAGCCATCATGGCTTGTAGCCACTGATTTGCCTAAACCTCTTTTAAAGCCATCTAGGATGGTAGCTTTAAATAGGGACCCAGGTGGCACTGTGGGTTAAACCACACAGTCTAGGGCTTGCTGATCAGAAGGTCAGCGGTTCGAATCCCTGTCACGGGGTGAGCTCCCGTTGCTCGGTCCCAGCTCCTGCCCACCTAGCAGTTCGAAAGCACATCAAAGTGCAAGTAGATAAATAGGTACCGCAAGTAGATAAATAGGGAAGGTAAACGCCGTTTTCGTGCACTGCTCTGGTTCTCCAGAAGCGGCTTTGTCATGCTGGCCACATGACCCAGAAGCTGTCTGTGGACACCTATACAGCGAGATGAGCGCTGCAACCCCAGAGTCGGACATGACTGGACCTGATGGTCAGGGGTCCCTTTACCTTTACCTTTACCTAGGATGATAGTGATGGTGATGATGATGATGATGATTATAGATTTATTATTTATACTCCACCCATCTGGCTGGGTTGCCCCAGCTACTCTGGGTGGCTTTCAACACATATAAAAACACAATAAAACACCAAGCATTAAAGATCTCCCAACACAAGGCTGCCTTCAGATGTCTTCTAAAAGTTCTACGGTTATTTATTTCCTTGACATCTGATGGGGGGTGTTGCTTCCTTTGGAAGGGAGTTCCATAGTTTAACTATGCTCCTCCAAGTTTGACACACCCTGGATAGACTGAGGCTCCCTGACATGGCTGGACTTGGGGAAATGAGCACCCTGAGAAGCACCCCAGAAGGTCTGCTCCGGGGGTGCCTGCTCCCCGCTTCCGCTCTCTGCTGAGGGAGTCATGTAGGGCATCTCCACTGAACAATGTTGCAGCATGGGTGTTCACAGGCCATGCGTTACGGACATTTTAGAGCACGAAAAGCTGACGTAGGTTATTTTTCCTGCCTGGGAGAAAAGAACCACACTGGTTGCATGTCCACATGCAGACTGGCAGGTGGAGCTGACTTCCATAGTGGCTAAGGGGCAGCAAATCTCCTCCAAGCTAATTTGCAGCGTTCCTAGTAGGTCTGTGAGATGAGGCACCTTGGCCTCCAACAGAGGCGAATAGCAGTGGCAGAAGCTCAAGAGGTACAAGGCTGAGGGTGCAATGGCCTTTGCTCTGCATAAGGTTAGGGCCGGCCTTGAGACTTTGACAAGCAGGAGCTCTCCAGCATCTCCTCCTCTGACTGGCAGGGCCTCAGGCAAAGAGAGGCACTTGGTCTTCAGAGTGTCCTATCTGATGATGATGGTACTGATTTACTACAGGTTCATAGAATCATAAAGTTGGAAGGGAAAGTGAGGATTGTCTAGTCCAGGAACCCCCAAACTTGGTCCTCCAGATGTTTTGGGACTACAATTCCCATCATTCCCGACCACTGGTCCTGTTAGCTAAAGATGTTGGGAGTTGTAGTCCCAAAACATCTGGAGGGCCGAGTTTGGGTTTGCCTGGAAATGCCATTGGAAATGCCATTGAACCTGGGGACTTTTGCAAGCCAAGCAGCTGCTCTGCCGCTGAGCTACTGCCCTCCTTCTGAAAATAAAGTAAGATTCTAGTCCTCATGGTTTTAAAGGGAACATTTACATGAGAAAAGTGGTTGAGCAATTCAGACTGAAAACGTTGAATCAGCCTGCCGTGCACACAACACTCCCCTCCTGCCCCATCGATAGGAGCTGTCTTTGCAGACCCCCCCCCCCCAAGTCACAGAGAATGTGCCTCTGCATAGGTTTAATGATTTAAAAGTGTTTCCTAACTGCTGAAGATTTTTAAAAATAAAATAAAAAACCCTAAGTGGTATACAAAAGTCTTGTAAAAACCTTTAAAAACAGGAGTCCAGGGGCAGCAGGGTTCCATTTAATGGGCCTGGCAAAAAAGACAGATTGATAAAGCCCATTTCAAGAGCTCAGAGCTCTTCATATCCATTCTCTCAGGGATCTTCACAACGATCCTGTAAGGTAGGAAGGATAATCACGCTTCTATTGCAAAGGCTGACAGCGACTCAGGTGAAATGAGATTTGCAGCCAGGACTTAGTGGGGAAACCGCTCAATGGCACAGGGGCATTATGGTCTGGAGGGGTCCTTGAGAGTGACACCAAGTAAGCGACTGAGCGACTGAGCACTGATTCACAGAAGTGTAGAGCTGGAAGGGACCTGAAGTCTAGTCCAACGACCTGGCTCTACAGCATTGGACTGAACTCCTAGGGACTGAGGTCCCTTCGCCCCCCAATAAAATATTTGAGGCCCCCCCTCAGAAAAAGTTGATGGGCATTACCATTCAAATAGTGTGCGTGCAGCAAGTCACGTGATCGATTATGCGGGGCAAGGCTTACCTGCCCCCCCCCCCAAATTTTATTCAAGTTGGTGTTGGAACGTTTATATAATATAGTTGCAGAGTTAAACGTTCCTTATTTAAACCTGCACAGCGGCAAACGGATTGCTGACTCGTTTGAGTCCTTAGTCCTTTCTTGATTGTCAATCCCTTTATCCCTCTTAAAATAAAGATACACGTGAATCTGATTAATAACCAAAATAAACTAATTTGCCGACATATTCATTCATGTACATATTAAGGTTACAAAACAAAAAATATAAACTATATAAACTGAGAGACTCCATCAAAGCATGTACAACCAGCAGGAGCAGCCTAATCTGAACAACCGACCTAACTGACAGATTCACAGATGGCAGTTAGCCATCTCATGGAATGTTGAATTGACTGACATATCCCACAGTTGGAACCCCTGCTCTGTATCTTTCCAGAGGTCGCACCAAAGGCAGGGTGACCCCCCCCCCCCCGTAGCTTCCCGTCACTTTTAGCGCAAAAATCCCGGCCTCTGAGGAAGCTGTTTCTTTGCGCAAGAGCGCACCACGCGTTGTGCAACCTGACGCGGAGGTGACCCCCAACCCCAACCCATCTCATCTGCCTCTCTGTCCTGCGGCTGCCCCCAAACACGAGGGGTGCCCCGCCCCCTCTCCCCTGACTTTCCTCGCCCGAGGAAATTTTTTACTCTGGATGTAACTTTCCAGTTCCAGCTGTTTCCCTGGATCAGGCGAGGAAGGAGAGCAAGAGGTCCCGCCGTGCGGCGACGGCGACTCCTGCGCGGCCAGGCCAGGGCACTCTGCACGCGCTCAGAGGCGTCCTGCGGCCAGGAGAGGCGACGAAGGCTGCAGCGGAGGAGGAGACCGGTTCCCGGAGTGGGAAGGGGTGGGGGAGAGGAGTGAGTGGGGCGGGGGCTGGCTCGGTCCCAGGCGGGCGCTGTTGCTTAAAAGGCCGGCCGGCCAGGCGAGCGCGGCGCTGTCTCTTGTGCCTCTGTGTCTCGGGATGCCGTCGCCTCCGCTGATCCGCTCTCTGCTCCGTTGCAAGACCCTGATCACGCTGTTCGGCTTCCCGCTCGCCCTCTTGCCGCTTCCGCTTCTCGTGCCCACTCAGGTTAGTCAGGCCGGCCGGCCACGCAGCCAGCCGGCAGAGCGAGGTCCCTCTCCTGGTCAAGCGAAGGGGCGCCCCCCCTTCCGCCAGTTCCCCTTGGGGTGGCACGCCGAGCCTCTCCGGACAGGGACAGTCTACCGCCCAGGACCAACTTTTGGCCCGGCGCTGCCTCCGGCCCGGGCTGGCGTTTCTCTGCTGCTGCCGGGACCAGGCATAAGCGTCGCCTCGGCGGGGGAAGCCAAGGCACGCCAGGTTCAAACGGAGCCTCTCCAGAGCTCGCGGGGGTGCCCTTTTTGCAATCGCCCCTCCCGTCTCTTTCCTCGGGGGCGTTTGTGGGGGGTGTCCCTCAGTGGGCCTCTTCTGTAGACCATCAGCAGCGCCCCCTCCCCACTCGGGCTCCCTCAACGGAGGGAAGACCTGAGCCTCTCCCTCCCAGAGTGTCCACCTCTTTTGGGGGGTATTGAAGACTCAGGAGGGAGGGGAAAACCTCCTCAAGAGAAGCCCCCGCCGCAAGAACATGCGGGAGAGGGAGGGGAGGGGGACTGGGTGCCTGAAGAGGGAGCTAGCTGTCACCAGCATCACCGCCACCTATAGGTGCAAAAAGGATTCAGACAAACCCAATGGAACCTCCATGTCTAGGGAGCGTATACCTGTAAATGCCAGGCACACCAGAGTTTTTTTTGGGGGGGGGGCTCGGTCTGTGGACTTCCCGGAGGCACTTGGCAAACAGGAGGTAGCCCTAAGCAATTCCTGTGCTGAGGACATTGAGAGAGACATTCGGTTCATTGCTGGGTGCATGTTCCGGTCGGAGCACTGACCCGATTCAAATCTGTTTCTGGCTCTGATGCTCAGTAGCAAGCGGGATGGGGGTGTGGAGGGAGGGAGAAAGAAAAAAGATTTTCGGTGTGGTTTTGAAAGGGGGGAAAGCTCAGCACCAGCCCTTGTCAACTGGAAGGGGGAGCGCCAGTCCCAACTCCAGATAGGCACCTTGAGAGGGGGCCGCCCACGCTGAGCCCCCAGCTCCGCCCCCACTGGTGGTTTTTCAACAGAGAGTTCAGATGGCTATCTGTCAGGGATTCTTTAGTTGAGATTCCTGTATTGCAGGAGGTGGGCCAGATGGCCCTTGGGGATCCCTTCCAACTCTAAAATTCTATGATTCTAAGGAAAGAGTTTCACAGATGCATCCGGCGGCACACACTTCAAGAGCTGCCCAGGAGGGTGGCAAGTTGTGTGCCCAGCGGGGAGCAGATTCTGCCTGCGTTCGCCACAATGCTACTTGGGTCCTGTGGGGTGTTTGGCAGCCTGAACCGACCAACAATGTCTGCACAGGCAACTCTAATAAATCTCTAAATCTCGTCCGTCCCATTGACAGATGCAGCTTTAGTATTGTGTCGCCAGCAGTTTCCCCCAATGCTTTCATGATTTCGATATTCTATTTATTTGCGCAAGCCTAGAAGGTGTCCCTCCTTTGGTCTCTCTCTCCCCCACCCCCGCCGACTTCAGCTGCGTTAATTTCTAAGCCTGGTTGTATTCTTGAACTTTAAAGAAATGATTTACTCCAAGCCGGTCAGGAGGGCATTGGCTGGTGTTGGGTGGAAGGATGCAAGCTGCCCCAGGATCCCGAGGGCACCAGGTGCTTCTTCAGGCAGAGGGAGGGCGTGGGAGGTCACCCTGGACGTTTGGGCAAAGGGAAGCCCATTTGCCCATATTAGGTCCTGGTGGCCGGCCTGGGAGGCGGGAGAGGGCAGGACCCAGGCACCAAAGGGTTAAAGTGGCCAGGAACATTAGGAAGGACCACCTGACTGTCGAAGCTGCTCAACACCTACTCCAAGACTGCTTGGGAAGGTAATGGGCTCTCCTTGCTTAGAGGCTTCAGGGATGCTCTGGCAGTGTGGGTTACCATAATCAGCAGAGGAGAGGACCAGATGTACAATAAATAGGCCACCTGCCCCATGCAGACAGGTCTGGACCAATGTGAAATCTGACCCCCTGCTTCTTTTTCTTTTTTAAGAGGGGTCTTGTGGGTAAGAGCAGGTCTATTTGTTGCCCTGTGTTCTGGCAAACAGTCATTTTGGGCACAATCAAATGTAGAGGCAATGAGGTGTTTGCCCCAAAGATCCCCTGTTTACAGGACGTCTACCCACAGGAAAATTGACTTGACAAATTCTAGGCCACTTCAGCCTCTCATTAGCAGTTTGATCTGGCCTGTTTACGCAACATTAATCCAGAGAGTCTGGCTTGTGGTTGCCGTAATTGTGGTTTGGTGGAGATTCATTCCAATTATGGGCTGTCAGGGGAGTGATTAATTCTCCTGCATTGTGGTAATTGTAAATTTTTAAGTGGGGGACTTTTTGGTTCTAGTGGCGCCCCTATCCTAGCTCTTGGAGTTACTGAATGAGTGTAGATCTCTTTCCCCCTCCCACCAGCCAGCCCACTCAGCTCCTTTTCTGCCTGTTTTCTGCTTGTGCCAATTGAATTCAGTGTGCAGCCTCACTTAATTCGAGTTTTCTGAAACAATTCACAAACTGAAACACAGAGCCCTCTTTCAAAATGTGCACCTCTGAATTTTGCAGCGTAGTTCTCCAGCCAAGGAATGTGTGCAAAGATGTATGTTTCTAGTGTAAAATGTGCGCCTTAAATTGTGAAAATAGCTTACAAACATGCATTATATTAGGGGAAATTGTTCTGCAAAATATGAGGCACCACTGCATGCCAAAATGTTTATATTTTGATATAATAACAATGCTGACAAATTTTAAGGAGGACTTTAAAAAAAATGAAAATTGCAAACTAATGTGGCAATGTGGAGAACTGAAGAGTGGAAAATGAGCTTAAATGGCAGGTTCTCCCATGCCTCCTGAATCTGCAAGGAGCCTGCTCTCTTTTGCACTGGTTTCTGAACCAGAGCCGGTGCTGCCATTAGGCAGAGTGGGGCAGTGGCCTCAGGAGGCAGATTCTAGGAAGCAGGGAGCAGGGAACAGCAACCAAATGTCAGAAGGCAGAATGTTGTGTGTGGCACAGGATATTCTCTCCTGGATGTCAGCAATGTGGGCCTCCAGAACACAGAGGATTAGTTAGACTCAGAGAGTGAATTAAGTGAATGAGGTACCGGCTCTGTAGGTGAGAACTGACTGTCAGAATTGAGAAATGGCAGTTTGACCCCCCCCCTTCCTAGAGAAGACTCTATTAGCTCTCATGGAGAGGAAGAGTTGGAAGGCAGCCAGAGTGTTGCTAGGCAATCAGCAGATAAGCAGAGGTCTGAGTCTGGGTCGAGTGAGAGTGAGGAGGAGTGGGGAGGTCAGCCATCCTCAATTCAGGCATCTGGATAAAATCAGATGGCATCTCCAGGTGGGATGGGGAGAAACTCCCTGCCGGAACCCCTGGAGAGCAGCTGCTGCCAGTCAGTGTGGGCAATGCTGAGCTAGCTGGATCAATGTTCCTACAAACCTCAGGTCTTAGTGTCTTGGGCCTTTTGAAAGGTTTGTAGGAGCATTGATCCAGCTAGCTCAGCATTTTGAAAAAAGAATCCTGCAACGTGTTCAGTACCACAATAGCTCTGGGCAGGCAGTTATTTGGAGAGCGGGGCTGGCAGCGAACCCAGTGAACACACAGGCAAAAGTTTACGAAGACCAGTGATTTCATCAATCAAGTCTCTTCCTGGCAAATCTGGGAAACTGGAATGGATGTCCCATTCCCAAAATGTGGGGTGCACCAGTTCAACCCATCCCAGTGTCTCCTGAGGAGGCTGAGCCTCTGGTTCAGCCACTGTGCTTGGCCAGCCATTCTGGCAAGGAGGGTTCCTGGGCCCTGAGGCATTCTTGCCTGTGTCCTGCATTAGAGGGGGGTCACTAGAGGATGCTTTGAGTCTCTCCTAACCATACAATACTACAGTTCTCTGAGTCTGTGATCACTGGGCCTGATGGAACTCTCCCTCCCTCCCTCTCTCTTTCCCCTCCTTGCAGGAGGCCAGGTGTGGCTATGTGATCATCCTCATGGCTGTGTACTGGTGCACAGAGGTGATCCCTTTGGCAGTCACAGCCCTCCTGCCTGTCATCCTGTTCCCAATGTTTGGCATCCTGGAGTCCAAAAAGGTAAGGCTCAAGGGCAGCAGAGGTGAGGCGCCCTGCAAGAAAAGTTTTAATTCTTCCTCCTCTACTGGCTGGAACCTGGAACCTTTTTTGAGACTGAGCAAAACCCACAACTGAGCTCAGGAAGTCAGAGGACAACAGGGAGGCGGGGCAGGAGCAGAATTAGATCTCAATACACAGACAGGTTAGCACTTGAATGGGGCAGAACCAAGAGGGAGGCTGCGGACTGGATTGGGCCCTGAAAAAGACGAGCTGAGCCACAGTGCAAGCTGGGGCCATCCTGGGAAAGGAAATGCACTCTGTGCATGGCCAGAGGTGACTGCAAGGACTATACAGGTAGGTAGCCGTGTTGGTCTGCCATAAGTCAAAACAAAATAAAATAAAAAAATCCTTCCAGTAGCACCTTAGAGACCAACTTAGTTAGTTCTTGGTATGAGCTTTTGTGTGCATGCACACGAAAGCTCATACCAAGAACTAACTTAGTTGGTCTCTAAGGTGCTACTGGAAGGATTTTTTTATTTTATTTTGCAAGGACTATAGGCATTCCAGACCTTAAAGAAGCCCTGATGCCAGAGTATAGAGGGTGGGTGTTGGGAGAGAGGGGAGGGAGCCCTTCCCAGAGAGGCAGGGAGTGGGGGAAGGCAACCAAGCCATCCACCATGAAGCTGCACCATCTCTGACGACAGTGGCCAAAAGTGACCAAGAGTTATGCCTCCTTCATTTCCCTGCTCACTTCCCAGGTGTGCATGCAGTACCTGAAAGACACCAACATGCTCTTTGTGGGGGGCCTGATCGTGGCCGTCGCTGTGGAACACTGGAACCTGCACAAACGGATTGCCCTGAGGGTGCTGCTGATTGTCGGGGTGAAACCTGCCCTGTAAGTGACTCCTGTCCTGTCTAACCACCCCAACATCCCAAATGAGACCAGGTGGGGCGATGGCTGAGCTTCTAATGCAGTGTGTGTGTGTGTGTGTGTGTGTGTGTGTGTGTCTTGGGGGGGTGTTATACTGGGTCAGGGCTGGAGGCTTACATGTAACACTCGTCACATGCTCAGAGGGCCTCCTTTCACAGCTGCTGCTTGGGCATGAGGACCAGTACGTTGTCCCAGGAGGCACACCCTCCCATTTATTTATCCGTTTCACAAAATTTATACAACTTTTGATAGTTTTTTTTAAGAAACATCAAAGTGATTTGCATAAAAGTCAAAACAATGAAATTAAAAATAAGAAAAAATAACAGCAATAGTTAAAGGCTTTTGAAAAGTTAAAATAACAATAGACTAAAAACGGATGTAAAAATTGCATTGGCTTTCTAAACATTGCATAGGCTTGCCACGTGTGCTGCCAGATTTGTAGACCCACCTTTGAGGGTGGGGGGCAGCTTCAGCTGAGCTCTACAGGGGGCCTATCCAGCACAAAGCCCCTGCCGCAGCCAGGTTGCCCTTTCCTGGCTCTGGGGGTGTAACATGCATGATTTTCCCCAACCTATCCATCCAACCTCAGATGTAAGTGTTTTTCATGAGTGGGTGGGAGTCAAGGTATTTAAATGTGCTCTGCTTGGTCCCTTGGGGCTGATCCTCAGTCACCCCAAGCGACCACCTGGCAAGCTTCCCTCTCTCCTCCCCGCCTCTGTCCTCCTTGCAGGCTGATGTTGGGCTTCATGGGGGTCACAGCCTTCCTTTCCATGTGGATCAGCAACACAGCCACCACCGCCATGATGGTTCCCATAGTCCAGGCGGTCCTGAACCAGATGAACAGCTCTGAGCAGGATCTGACCGTCATGGAGTCTGCAGCTAGCAACCCCAAGGGCGAACTGGAAGGGAAGGTGTCTGGCTCGGGGCTCTCCACAGTGCAGGGTAAGTGGGTGACGGCTGCAAGGAATTGAAGGGTGGTGGGGGCGGGGAGCGATGGTTAAAAAATAAATAAAATTTCTCAACCTGATTGTCAAGGCTATCCCTCTCACGGTGGGATGCCAAGAAGTAGAAAAACAAGAAGAGTTCTTACCATGTAGTTTATTCAATATTCACAGAGAGAGATGAAGGAATGCGGTCTCTCTTTGTTAATGGCGTTGCTCCAAGTAAAGTCCCACCCCCTCAGTCCCTCCTATTCTACGTCACCCCTGCACCAGCTGATCTGTGCTTTCTGCCTCTGAGTTTTCTGTTCTATTACTCTCAAGGCACGCCTTGTTCTGGGAGATGGGGGGTGGGTCAGGAATGCTTTCAAGAGACACTGTGTCTGTTAGCTCTCTCTCCCCTGGTGCTTATTCTTCCTGCTGCCCCCCCCTCCAATATTTCCCAGCTCTACCCCCTCTGCAGCCTCTGAACTATGGCCTTCTGCAAACCACTGTTCTAAATCTACATTGTCTTCCTCTTTTCAGGAAGGTGTAGGAAAATGGGGAGGATGGTTCCCACCATTCCTCCTCAGTCCAGCCCCTGACACTCATGTGGAGCTCTCAGTGTCAGATTTTTAAAAATCATTTATTTCACATGTTTATAAACCTCCACATGGTCTAAGGCCATCAGAGGAGTGCACGAGACTAAACTGAATTGAAATCCAGAGTTGACTCCAACTCAAAAGAGCAGACCTCTTGAAAGTAAGAAGATCAGAAGAGCCTGCTGGATCAGACCAGTGGCCCATCTTGTCCGGCATCCTGCTCTCACAGGGCGGAACCAGATGCCCATTATGAAAAACCTGCAAGCAGAACCTGAGCACAAGAGCACTCCCCCCCCCCCCCGCCATTTCCAGAAGCTGGTATTCAGAAGCATTGCTGCCTCCAACTGCGGAGGCAGAGCATGGTCACGATGGCTCACAGCAGCCTCCGGACAGCTGCTAATCGCCATTGATAGCCCTCTCCCACATGCATCTGAAATTAGCATTATTTAGCCATGCCTATCAATTTCAGTGGGTCTGCTGAGTAGGGCAAACACTGCATACAACCCACCAATTCTAAAAAGAGTGAAAGCTATGCCTGCGAGTTTTAAGCACGGTTAAAAGCATTCCTATGAATTCTAAAAACGGCAGGCGCTTCTGAACTGCCCCTATTTCCCGCTGGAATTCAATCCCATAATAGCCGGCAAATTGCAAATTGTGCAATTCCAATTGATTGGGAGCTCTTGTGCCATAAACCTGTGTCTCCTAATACGAGAAGTGACAGGGAAATGATTGATTGGGAGCTCCAATTGATTGGGAGCTCTTGTGCCATGAACCTGCGTCCTGCAATACGGGAAGTGACAGGAAAATGGCCCGGAAAGTTTGCTTTGATGCAACCATCTCCTTCGCAAACAGATCGGAGTGAATGCTCAGTTTGGTAGCCAACATTGTCCAATCTCTCTGCAAACAAATCAGGATGAGCACCCTATAAAGAGGGCAAGTGGGAGCTACCTGGAGAGGCTAGGGATGGAAAGAGAGCTCGCAGCCTTGTGATGCATGGGGGCAGCTACTAGTTTTCATCTGTTTTTATTTATTTATTTAAAAAAGGAGTAGACAAATCTATGTTTAGTTTTTAATATTTAATGCTGTATTGTTTTTAACACACGATTGGGAGCCGCCCAGAGCGGCTGTGGAAACTCAGCCAGACTTCCATTTTCACACCCCTCCTCGTGACCAGGGACCTAACTCCACATTCTGCACCCATGTCTGGAGATTTCTTTCTTTCTTTTTAATGCAATCCTTGACATAGGAGGAGCTGAAAGAAAGAATTATGCTGATAACAAGTTTAATACATTTTAGAAAGCCAATGCAAGTTTTAATCTGTTTTCAGCCTGTTGTTTTTAATTGTTACCTTGCTGATCATTTTTATTGCTTTATATTTTTTGTAAACTGCTTTGAGGCTTAAAAAAAAAACCCAACCACAATCAAAGTGGTGTATACATTTTATGAAATAAATAAATAATAAAATGTATATGCCAGACTTCTTCCAAGAAATTCTTCCCCTCCTCATTTTGTCCTCTGGGATAGATTAGGCTGAAAGGCTGAGACTAGCCCCACAAAGTCACCCAGTGAGCTTTGTGTGGCTGAGTGAGGATTCGAACTCTGTTCTCCCAAGTCCTCCTAATCCAACACTCCCATGTGCTGCTCCGCGTTGCAAGGAGAGGCTTAGCCCTTTCTTCCCCAGCCACAGTCTCAATAAGAATGTCAGCTCTCCCCATGCAGCCATCAGCGATAGGAAAAAGCTTCCAACAGGGACCCTTACGTTAGCAGACTTTGCTGCCTCTGTATCTTGATTTTCATCAGGTTCGTGGCTGCGGAAGGGAAGGGTTAAACCTTTCCCTCCCAGTGCATGAAATCAGCCCCAATGATTGTTTTTTAATGAACCACACAATTAACAGTAACTCTCTGCAGTTTTCTTTTCCAGAGGCAGCTGGGCAGCTGGGTTAGCTGCTGTCTGGAGGCTGTTAAAAGCCATAGTGGCTGTGCTCTGCCTCTGCAGTTGGAGGCAGCAATGCTTGTGAATGCCAGTTGCTGAAAGCCACAGGAAAGGAGAGGGTTCTTGTGCTCGAATCCCAATAGGGGCAACTGGTTGGCCGTTGTGAGAACAGGATGCTGGACTAGATGGGCCTCCTTGGGTCTGATGCAGCAGGGCTCTTCATATGTTCTTATGCTGAACCAGTACAGTGCGCCACTTGCACCTTGAGGGCTCACTCTGGTCTCTTTCTCCCACCCACCTGGTGTCATATTGCAATCAAAGGTCAAATCAGCTTTGTCTCCTTCCAGTTGCGAGCAACGGGCACTTGCCAGACAGCTCCAAGAAGTGCGACAGGGAGACCAGGAAGAGGATCAACAAAGGGATGACCCTCTGTGTCTGCTATGCTGCCAGCATCGGAGGGACAGCAACCCTGACCGGGACGGGGCCAAACCTGGTCCTCAAAGGTCAGATGGACCAGTAAGTCTCTACCGCACCCACAACATGACACAAAGCAAAGGGTGGACTCTGCTGGGCGGCTCTTTTATTGAAACCAAAACAGTGTGGCGTGGTTTTTTTCTTGGGGTCATTGGGTTGAAAGGGGGCCTGTGTTTTGTTCAGCCCTCTTGGTCACTTGCTGTGTTACTCCTAAACCATCCAAGCTAGGGTTCTCCCAGAACAGCCCTCCCCCCTGCTCCTGATGACCTCCACATTGCTCTCCTATCGGTCTAATCTGCCTTGGTCAGACACCACCTGGATTTTTGTGTCCAGGTTAAGGCTGGATCTAGACACATCAAGAATCATTTTAGGGAAACGTGTTGTAAACGACATACAGCAATGGGAAATCGCGTTGGCAAAAGGCGGGGCTCCACAGCACCATCTGGTGACATGGTATTATAACGCATATAAAACACTTTTTCTTTGCTCATGTAGCTGAGTCCAAAGAAGAATACTGTATTGGCAAGCTGGAAGGTGTGTAGGGAGGGCAGCCAAAATTATCCAGGGTCTGGAAACTAAGCCCTACGAGGAAAGGTTGAGGGAGCTGGAAATGTTTATCCTGGAGAAGAGGAGACCAAGAGGGGATATGAGAGCTGTCTTCAGATATCTGAAGGGCTGCCACCTGGATTCATAGAGTTCTTTGAATCATAGTTGGATGGGGCCACAAGAGTCTTCTAGTCCAACCCCCTGCAATGCAGGAATCATTCACCCAATGTGGGGCTCGAACCAACGATCCTAGGATCCAGAGTTTCATGTTCTACCAGTCAGAGCCACATAGATGGATCAGGCTTGTTTTCTGCTGCTCTAGAGGGGAGGATCCAAAACAATAAATTCATTTGACAAAAAAGGAGATTCCGATTCAGCACTAGGAAGAACTTTTTGATGTTCTCTCTCCTTCAATGGAAGTTCTGAAAGAGAGGTTGGATGGCCATCTGTCAGGCATCCTTTAGTTGTGATCCCTGCCTTGCTGGGGGGCCAGACTAGATGGCCCTTAGGGGAACCCCTCCAGCTCTACATTTCTACAATTCTGTGATTCTAGTCTTTTCAACCATTTCCTCCTCCCAGGTTGTTCCCTGAGAACGGCGACATCTTGAACTTTGCCTCCTGGTTTGGCTTCGCCTTCCCAAACATGCTCCTGATGCTGACGCTCGCCTGGTTCTGGCTCCAGATCTCCTTCATGGGGTTCAAGTAAGGACTCTGCACCTTTGGGTGGGTTGGTGGATAACCTGGCCCTGCTTAATCCATCCTGATCTTCCTGGACTGATCTTCCTGGACTCCCACCTCCCTTTCCTTGTCCCTGATCTCTGGCCTGGCTGGCTGCTTCTGGGCTTTTTTGGGAGTTCAGCAAACAGAAGACCATCAGAAGAGCCCTGCTGGATCAGGCCCATGACCCATCTTGTCCAGCATCCTGTTCTCACCATGGCCAACCAGATGCCCCAATGGGAAACTGGCAGGCAGGACCTGGGCACAGGAATCCTCTCCCCACTGGTGATTTCCTGCAACTGGTAAATTCATGGAGGAGAGGGCTATTGAAGGCTACTAACCATAGTGGCTAAAAGCCTTCAGCTGCTCTTCACCCTAAAGGGGCCTCATTGCCTACACATAAAAACACACTCACATCAATGGGCTTTCCCCACTAGGGCTTTGGTTGCGCCACTCTGAAGGGCCAGGAGTGGTGTAGAGGTTAGAGTGTCGGACTAAGGTGGGAGAGACAGGGTTCAAATTCCCCCTCCCCACTCAGCCATGAAGTTCACTGTGGGCCAGTCACTGTCTCTCAGTTTAACCTACCTTGCAGGGATGTTGTGAGAGTGGCAGGGAAGAGCCATGTAAGCCACCTAGAGCTCCTTGGAGAAACAAGTACGTTTCCTTGACCGTGGCTGTTCTGCCGTGCCACCTGCGACTTTGCTCTGGCCACGACCCGCGCCACCCCAGCTTGGTTCTCTCCTGGAGCCTCCAGCACCTCTTGTGAATGCCCTTTCCTGGTGTTTCTCTCTCCTGCGTTCAGATCTGGGTGTCCTGTTGCTCAGGTTGACCTCACAGCCCCCCCCCACAAGACACACAAATGTGCCGAGTTCCCAAGTTGCGTCAAGTGCCCGGTTGTGGGACCCTCCCCTCCCTCCCTCCCTCCTTGCTGAATCCCCCAGGTTGTGTTCCAAAAGGTCAGCCTGATAGAGTGGTTACCTGGCAGTCTACTTGGCCCCCTGCCTTGACCACCCTGCTCTTTCTCCCCAGCTTCCAGAAGACCTGGGGCTGTGGGACCCAGAGGACCGAAAAGGAGCTGGCCGCCTTGCGGGTGCTGAAAGAGGAGCACCGGAAACTGGGGCCCATCTCCTTTGCAGAGTTCAACGTGCTGCTGGCCTTCACCCTGCTCATCCTCCTCTGGTTCACCAGGGACCCTGGGTTCGTCCCCGGCTGGGCCACCAACTTCTTCAACAAGGACAAGGAGTGAGTGGGTTTTGTTCTTCCTCTTGCCAGCCATTTTGCAGAGTGGCGATGCTACCTGTGTGGTGTTTTTTGTACTTTTTGGGGGGGGGAGGGGTTTTCCCCGATAGCACCAGGCTTAGGGGACTCAGGTGCCTTCAGGCAAATGGCTCAGGGCAGGATTCCTTGCAGCGAAGAGTCTCCTCCTCCTCCTTGTGCCGGAATGTTCTGGCTCTGGGTTCGAATCCCTGCTTGGCTGGGAGACACTAGGAGCAGCCCGGAGGAAATCTTGCTTGTGCAGGAAATTTGGGAGGTTAAATGGGAGAATCTGAGCAACTTGGAGGAACCCAAGAAGAGCCCTGTTGGATCAGGCCAATGGTCCATTTAGTCCGGCTTCCTGTCCTCACAGTGGCCAGGTTCCCCTAAAAGCCTAGGGATCAAGACAGACTGCATCTGCACCTGGAGGTTCCAGAAGAGCCATGCATAATTTCACAAACTGCTATCAATGGCCTCTTTCTCACTTTGAACTAAAAAGTCCCAACCGTTCTTCATAAGGGAGTTGCTCCATCCCTTTGATCATTTGGGTTGCCCTTTTCCAACTCTACAATATCCTTTTTGAAAGGACTCCTGGGAGAGGCCCAGAGAGGGATGCAGCAAGGAGGGTTCTCGTCTCTCTCCTGGGAGCTCATGTTCCCTCTGGGGTGTGTGTGTGTGCGGTGCTGCTGGCTGGAGGTTTGAGGCATTCCACTGGCTGACCTGTTGCTTGTGGGACTGAGCAAGGGGAATGGGACACTGCTGCTGCCTCCTCCTCCTCCTCCTCCTCCTCCTCCTCCTCCTCCTCCTCCTCATTCTTTATCTTCCCAAATGTGTTCCAGGTATGTGACGGATGCCACCGTGGCCATCTTTGTGGCCTTTCTCCTGTTCATCCTTCCTGCCACCAAGCCTAGGTGTGGCTTCTGCAGTCATAGCAGCGGCGACCTAGAAGATGGAGAGGAAGGTAAAGGAAGGCAGAGACCCCCGAGGGCCCTTCAGGAGGCTGGTTGAAAGAGACAGACCAGGAGGGGCATGCCAGGTTCTGCCAGTATTTCATAGCATTGTAGGGTTGGAAGGGACCCCCAAGGGTCATCCAGTCCAACCCCCTGCAATGCAGGAATCCCATCTGAAGAATCCCTGGCAGGTGGCCATTCAACTTCTGCTTAAAAACCATCTGTGGAGGAGAGTCGGCCACCTTCTTCCCCTATTCAATAGCTCCTACCCTATAAAGTTATTCGGATCTCTGTGTGCCCCTAGCCATGGCACCCAGCCTGCTGGCAGCCTCCTGCTGGTGCCAGCTGCATGGTGGGTGGGTGGGTGGGTGGGTGGGGGCCTCGCTGGCAACTGCTTTGCCTCCCCCCTCACACCCAACTTCTCTTGGACTCTCTCCACAGCTATGAAGGAGCCCTTCTTCCCTGCCCCATTACTGGAGTGGAAGGTGGTCCAGCATAAGATGCCATGGAGCATCGTGCTGCTTCTCGGAGGAGGCTTCGCCCTGGCCAGTGGGAGTGATGTAAGTCCTTGGTGGTCGCAGGAGGTGGGGGGAAGCCGGCTGGCTGGTCGTGGGGATCAGAGAGCTCTGCCAAACCTGGACCTTTGCCACCCAACTTTGGAGGCATGCATTTCATGTGTGGCTCCCTCCACAGCGACAGCGTCGTTGAATATGTCTTTTTGTGTGTAAATAAAGGATGTGGGACAGCCAAAGGGTGCCTCTAGCCACATGCAGAGTGCACTACCCTTTCCTAGTAATGTGAGCTCCTGTAATGTTGGGAATTGTGGGGGGGAGCAGGGCCTATGAACCTCCAGGCAAGTCTTGAGTGTGGCCTCTCTCATTTTCCATTCAAAAGCTTGAGCAGGAAGGGAAAGGGAAAGGGAAATCCTTCTGGGAAAGCCTTGCAAATGATTTACTTATTTCCCTGTCCTCATTTAATCCCCACAAGAACCCTGTGAGGTAGGCTAGGCTAAGGGGCAGCCCACCCAGTGAACTCCATGGCCGAGCGGAGGGGATTTGAACCCAGGGCTCTCCCAGGTCCTAGTCCAATGCTCTAACCACTACAACTCTAAGGTGGCTGTAGTGAGGCCTCCTCCTGTGTGCTTAAGCCATGGGGAGTGGGGAATTTGAGGGGCCTCTGCCTGAGCTGAGCCTGACCCCCCCCCACCGCAGTATCCGGTCCCCAGTCTCCCTGGCAACATTAGAAGCATGCCAGGGCTGGCTGTTCTCCAGCTCAGAGGCCACCGTCAATTGCGCCAAGCGAACCGCAGCACTGGTGGGGCTGGCTGTGCCCCATGGCAGAGAATGGTGCAGCAGGTTACAGGCCTGTCCTTCTGCCTGTTCCATCCAGGGCTCTTGGAAGCGATTCCTGTGATGGTGCCATTTTTCTGGCTTTGAGGTGGTGGTGGGGAATGTGCCCTCCACGATGCCACTTGGCACCAGAGCCCCCTCCTGCCACTGCCAGCTGCATTCTGATGTCCCCAAGAGAAGGGAGGACTTGACCTAGTTTCAACTTGCTTGGAAATGGCTGCAAACTCTCTCCCTGGTCATATTGAGCACCACTCCAAATGATAGGTTTAAATGCTCAAAAAACCCCACCCTGCCAGCCTTTCAGCAGCCCCTCCAGAACAAGCCTCCCTTGTCCTCCCCAGAAGAACTTGGCCTGAGCCAAACCCTGCCGGGCTCAGACAAAGAAGGTGCTGTGCGCTGCCCAACCTGCCGGCCTCATCCAGGCATTGGAAAAGAGGCCTCTTCAGCAGCAGCACTGCAGCAGTGTGCAGGACTTGGCCCCACTAAGCTGGTTCCTGCTCTAATCCTTAGAACCAAAACAACCCCAAGATGTATTCGGGGGAATCGGGAACTGGACCCCCATTTCTAATGTGGGGAGGGGCACCAATTCAGTAAGACACTCTCTAGCTCAAGAGGAGACCTGTATGGATCCCTCCCCTGCGATGAGGCTCCTCTGTGCATTGCCTGAGCTGTCTGAAGACAGTAAATGCTTCCGAATCCCAGTTGCTGGAAGCCGCAGGAGAGAAGAGTGTTGCTCCTGTGCGCAAATCTTTATTGTGGGCTTCCCTTTAAGGCACCTGATTGCCCCCTGTGAGAACAGGATGCTGGACTAAATGGGCCACTAGCCTAACTCAGCAGGGCTTTTCTTATGGAGGTTTGTTGTGAGAGCTGAACCTCCATGCCCAGGGATAGTCTACCTCTGAATGCCAGATCATGGCGAACAACAACCGGAGAGTGCTTATCTGCTTGGGTCCTGCTTGCTGTTTTCCCATAACTGGCATCTGGTTGGGCACTGTGAGAATGGGATACTGGGCTAGATGGGCCACTGGCCTGATCCAGCAGCAGTCTTATGCATTTTGTGGGTTTTGCAAAGCCCTACATGGGCCCCAAAGGGTTAAGGACACACACACACACACACAGTGGTTGGACAAATACAATAGATTGTCAGAGACCACAGCGGTGGTCTGGTCCCCCCCAATATTGTCATGGACTGGCTGGATACAGGGGAGTGGTCATAGAATCATAGAGTTGGAAGAGACCACAAGGGCCATCCAGTTGGGAAACCCCTAAGGGAACCCCCAGGGGAAGAAGGCTCAGATTGTGTTGGGATGCCGATGAGTGTTAGAAGGGAGAAGAGGGAGCAGACTGGGAGCAGGAGGTGTTGGAAGCAGAAGAGGCAACAGAGTTTAGTGAGCAGGAAGAGGCTGTGGCAGAGAGCAGTCCGGAATCAGAGGCAGAAGAAGGGGTGGGGTGGGGGGCCAAGAGGCAGAGATGAGGCAGGCTGCTGAAGAAGCCAGGGAGTCTCCCCCTCCTGCTGCAAACAGCTCCCCTCCCTGCTGGTCTCCTAGAACACACGGAGACATGAAAAGAGCAGAGCTGAGGTTGGTTGTGTGCAGACACAGTCTTAAGACTACTTGGGAAGTCAGAGAGAGGAGGAGACTTAGAAGGTGTTGGGAGGCAGGGGCCTTCAGCTCTCCCAACTGCATTGCTGGAGCAGGACCTACTGGGAAGAGCTACTGGGATCTGTTTCGGTTTCTTGAATACGGAGTTAACTTCACTGCCCTTGGTACGCTCATTTCCCACCACCCCATTTCGACTCTTTGGCCCCATATTTGCACAAGCTTATTATTCCAAAATACAGACGTGCTTTCACACTTGCAAGGCTGGATGTTTTGCCATCCGCTGTACTTGAGGGTTGATTCCAAAAGATCTTACCTGAGAAACGACTTTGCCCCTGTGGAGATGGTAGTATAGAAACAGTGGCACACGTCCTCCTGTCCTGTACGTCCTGTACCCTCTACAAAGACCTGAAGAATGAGATCATCACCCCACTCCTACTAACCATCCCAGGGCGCCCAATGACAGCCATAGTGCCCTTTCTTCTATCAGACCATGGCTGACCAGATAACAGCCAAGTTTGCCAGGTTTATAGCAGGGGCAATTAGAATAAGGGCCATTAACTGATTGATAATTCAGGATTTTAAAATGTGTTTTTATATCAAATTTTCTTTTCTGTATACATTGTGATATTTTATTGTTGCTATGGCCATTGGCTAATGCAAATAAAGTTTATCTATCTATCTATCTATCATCTATCTATCTATCTATCTATCTATCTATCTATCTATCTCTGACACTATGTTTTGCTTTGATCGCTGACCAACACTTGATTTCAGCCCTGGACAATATTCTCTTTCTCTGTCCCTTCCCCACAACTCCAGGCTTCAGGGCTTTCCAGATGGCTGGGGGAGCAGATGACCCCTCTGCACAGCGTCCCCCCCTGGGCCATCGCCATCATCCTCTCCCTGGTCATCGCCATCTTCACCGAATGCACCAGCAACGTGGCCACTGCAACCCTCTTTCTGCCAGTCTTCGCCTCCTTGGTAAGGGAGTTTCCCTCCTGATTTTTATTCCTCGTTGCGGCTCTACGCATGACAACCCTCAACCTAGGTCATAAGGATTAAAACAAGGGAAACCAAGGCAGAATGGAGCCAGCCTGCCGGGTTCCAGCGAGGTTCACATTTAGGCCCAGCTGAATAAGTTTCGAGGACTAGGACCTAGATTAGGACTGTTACTGTGTCAAGTATCCATGCCAAGTATCAGGCAACAGGTCTCTGCCCCACAAGCATACAGTTGTTGGTCTGGCATATCTGTTTAGAAAGCCTGGAATAGAGGCGATGGGAGAGCCATCTTCAAATATCACATGGAGGATGGAGCAGACTTATTTTCTGCTGCTCCAGACGGGAGGAACCGAACCAACAGATTCAAACGACAAGAAAGGAGATTCCGACTAAACTCTAGGAATATCTTTCTGATGCAAAGAGCTGTTTGACAGTGGAATGGACTCTCAAGAGAGAGGTGGTGGGCTTTCCTTCATGGGAGGTTTTCAAGCAGAAGTTGGAGGACCTCCTGTCAGGGGTGATTTAGTTGTGACTCCTGCATTGCATGGGGTTGGACTAGATGACCCTGGGACCCCTTCCAACCCCATGATTCTCTGCTCTCTTTCTCTCCAGTCGCAGTCCATCCAGGTCAACCCCCTCTACATCATGATTCCCTGCACCCTCAGCTCCTCGTTTGCCTTCATGCTACCCGTGGCCACCCCTCCCAATGCCATCGTATTCTCCTACGGACACCTCCGCGTCTCAGACATGGTAAGGGGGCAGCTTTGCTGTTGCTCAGGCCTTCCCCAGCCCCCCCCCCCAGGCTGCTTTCTGTGGGTGCTGCTAAGAAGCCAAAACCTCTAGATCAGTGGTTCCCAAAAGTGGCCGGTACCACTCCCTAGGTGAGGGGGGTTTCCCTGGAGGGGACGTTTCCATTGGATTTTGAACATATGGAATTGTAGAGTTAGAAGGGACCTCCAAGGGGCATCTAGTCCAACCCCCCTGTGGTCATCTCCACTGCCTCCCTGCTTGGCTTAGGTCTCCCAGATTATTATTATTTTGTGCAAGGAGAGGAAATATCTAGGGCATTTGTACAATTGATTGCTACTGTTTTAAATTTATTATCTTCCTTAGTGGGTCACGCAAACAGTTACTCTGAATAATGCTTTCTGTAGGGTAGGGGGGCACTGGGGAGGTGTTTATGGAACCAAGTGGGCAATGTCCCCCCCAAAAAAGTTAGGAAACAACTTCTCTATATGTCTTGGACTACAACTCCCATCAGCCCTTGCAGACAGCACACCATATTAGAATAAATGATACTTGCCCACTGGGGTTGATAGGAACTGTAGCCCAAAACATCTGGGTTGGGGAAGGCTGCTTTAAGGGGATGCTAATGTCTCCTGTCGATTTTGACGAATCTTAAAACAGCTGCTGTGGGGCTCAACTTAAGGCTGAGCAAGCAAGAAGGCCTTGGTTGGCTTGTGCCTGGCATGGAGGAATCCCAGTGGGCCTGACCAAGATGACACAACTGAGTGCATTGACTGATATTAATCGGCAGATGTTTCCCAAACTTGGGTCTCCAGCTGTTTTTGGACTACAATACGCATCACCCTGACCACTGGTCCTGCTAGCTAGGGATGATGGGGGTTGTAGTCCAACAACAGCTAGAGACCCAAGTACCAGCCATGATGGTTTTGCTCAAAGCTTCTGAATACCAGTTGCCGGAAACTGCAGGAGGGGAGACAGCTCTTGTCCTCAGGTCCTGCTTGTGGACTTCCTATGGGCACCTGGTTGGCCACTTTGAGAACAAGATGCTGGCCTAGGTGGGCCATTGGCCTGATCCAGAAGGCTCTTCTTATGGAACTCGTTCCCTCAAGAGGCAGAAATGGCCACCAGATTGGGATGGTTTAGAAAGAGGATTGGGCAGACTCATGGAGGAGGAGAGGGCTCTTGATGGCTACCAACCACGATGGCTATGTTCTGCCTCCATGGTCAGAGGCAGCAATGCTTCTGGAACCAGAAGGGCCATTGGCCTTATCCAGCGGGCTCAACTTATGCTCTTAGGGGCCTCTTTCCTAACTGTACACTGTGTTCTTCAAAACATCCAGGCCACGTGAAGGGGGAGAGCACACAGTGTTCCTGGACAAGGAGATCTCTCTGGGTAAGGGGTGGTTCCCTCCTGACCAGGACAGGTCATGCTCTGATGGCAGCGTCTCCTCCTTGCCTCCCTCCCACAAAAGTCTTCTACTGTCTGAACGTGACCCATGAGACACCTGCCTCTTCCTTCTCTTCTCTCCCTCCCAGGCCAAGACGGGCATAATGTTGAACGTCATCGGTATCTTCTGCATCACCCTGGCCATAAACAGCTGGGGCCGTGCCATGTTCCACTTGGACACCTTCCCTTTGTGGGCCAACACCACTGGGAAGTGAGGGGTGGGTCAGCCAAAGAGGACCTTGGCACGTGGGTTTCCTCGCCTCCTCAGCCGCCTGGGCCCTGGAACTTTCCCTCCAGTGCTGGCCCTTTGGAGTCCATGGGTGTGTTTTGGGTTGAGGCTAGAGACTGTCTGAAACCTGCTCCAATTGCTGCCTCTGCTGCTTTGTGAAGGGACCCTGAGGAGGACAAGGGACCCCAGCAGGAGGGGCGTCTTCTCCTGGGACCAGCCGTCTGAATGGAATACGGGTCATTTGTTTTTAAGAGAAGAAAAGGACCATAAAACAGGACAAAGAAGAAGTTGCTGCTGCTGCTACTTTTCATAGAATCATAGAATTGTGGAGTCGGAAGGGATCCCCAAGGGTCATTTAGGCCAGGCACCCCCAAACTCGGCCCTCCAGCTGTTTTGAGACTACAATTCCCATCATCCCTGACCACTGGTCCTGTTAGCTAGGGATAATGGGAGTTGTAGTCCCAAAACAGCTGGAGGGCCGAGTTTGGAGGGGCCTGATTTAGGCCAACCCCTTGCAACGCAGGAGTTGCAAGTAATACATTTCCTTTGACTGAGGGAGGGGGGAGGCCACAGGCCTGGCAAGACTCACAGCCACTGAGGGAGAGCCTAGGGACTTCCACAGGCCATGGGAACCAGGATCTGCCTCCCCCCCCTCCCTCCCGCCTGGGGCCTGAAGGTTAACCATTGCACAAAGAAAGATGCACACGGAACAAATATTTGACCTAGAGTCCAGCTGGGCAGGAGGCCCCACTCAGGTGGACACAAAGTACATAGGAAGTTGCTTTATACAGTCAAACCCAGAGGCAGAGGAAGCCGCTTCGCCACCCGGGTTGGCAAACCCGGGGGCGGAGTCACTCCGTAGCGTGCATGCGCAACGTCGCTACGTACAACGCATATCTCATTACATTCAATGCATGCGTAGCGACATTGCACATGCGTGCTATGGAGCAGAGGCGAGCGAGGGAGGGGCATCAGCAGCCCAAGAGAAGCCCGCCCCTCCCCTCCGCCCAAGCAGGAAAGAACGAAGCAAAGCGCTGAGCGGCACTGCTCGGCGCTTTGCTTCGTTCCTTCCCGCTTGAGCTGCGGGTGGAGGGGAGGGGCTTGACCCGCAGCTCGCCTCGGCCCGCAGCCCAAGCAGCAAAGCGCACGCCGACAGCTAACCTGCTCAGCGTGCATTTTGCTATTTCCAGCTCGGGTGGAGGTAAGGGGCTAGTCCACCCCTTGCCTGTGGCTGAGCCGGAAATAGCAAAGCGAGCACCGAGCAGGTTTCCGAGCCCCTCCGCCGAGCGTGGCTCTTTACCGGGTGTCCGCGGGGCTGGCTTGGGTGTCGCACAGGGGGGGGCACCCAGAGTGTCACCCCCTCCAGGGTGCACCCCAGGGCACCCCACCCCCTTCGCCCCCCTTCCTACGCCACTGGTCCAACCATTGGCCCATCTAGCTCAGTATTGTCAACACTGGTTGGCAACAGCGGCTCACTAGGGTTCTAGGCAAGGATCTCTCCCATCCTTACCTGGAGAGGCTGCTGGAGATTGAACCTAGAACCTTCTGCATGCAAGGCCGATGCTGTGCCACTGAGCAAAGGCCCAGAGCTTCCCCAGATGGCACCTTGAAACATAGGAGCCGACTCCTAGGGGCTGAAGTCCCTTCGCCCTCCCCCAATAAATTATCTGAGGGGGCCAGGACCCCCAAAGTTGATGGGCATTGCCATTCAAATGGTGTGTGTTCACCATGCCATGTGATCGATTACGCAGGGCGGGGCTTACCTCCTCCCCGTCCATATTTTATTCAAGTTGGCACCCTTGCCTTAAAATGCCTTGTGGAAATGACCTCTTTGCAGGCTCTAAGCCAGGAAGGTGGAGTAGCCACTGGGCTGGGCGTGGTCAGGGAAGAGGGGTGGGGTGGGAGGAAAGACAGAACAGCCAGATTCTAATACAGGTAGCCCTAATATATTTAATGTTGTTATTTAATTGCCTTAAAATATTAATAAAGCACCACTTGCGTTTTGTAAATTTTAAATAAACAGCTGGTTAATTCACCCCAATGCCTTGGAATACAAGAGAGCCAGTGGTGCGTACAGTGGTTAGGGTGTCGGAGTAAGACCTAGGAGAGACCAGGGTTCAAATCCCCCACTCAGCTGACCTTGGGCCAACCACTGCCTCTCAGCCCAACCTTCCTTGCAGGGTTGTTGTGAGGATAAAACAGGGCGGGGGAAATCTGTGTTGCCACCTTGAGCTCCTCGGAGGGAAGGTGGGATGTAAATGCAACAAAATAAACAAACACTCACAAATCAGAAAGGACCTCTGTGCTCCTCCAGATACTGCTGCCGGGCTCCCAACTCCCATCAGCCTCAGCAGCCAGCAGGGCCAATCATCAGGGCAGGGGGTGAGGGGTGTGGGTGGGTGTGCTGCCCTGCAAACAATGTCTGAAGGGGTCACACACGGGTTCCCCCCTCAGGGCCAGTGATGCTATAGTAGGGACTACTACGCTAAGCACCAAGTGGCTGAATCTTGCTCTAGAGAGTTTGCAGTCTCAATGGGAAAGATCAGGAAGAGAGGGACTGGGGCCATTGAGGACCGAGGGCAAAGGGCATCTGGCAGGGGGTCTGCAGGAGCCTTCGTGACATTGCCATGGATCCTCATCTTCCTTCCTTACGTCTCCTTACTCCCTGTGAAGGGGGGGGGGCTTTTGCTTGAGCCTGCAGGGCAGGCAGGGTTTTTGAGATGCTTGACAAAGACTAAATATTATTTGTATTGTTATTGTTCATGGTGTTACCTCTCCAGGGTGGGGGTGCTTATCTGTCTGCTTCTTGTTGGAACTGCAGGATTTATTTTGATTTATTTACTCCTTTTATTTATACCCCAACTTTTTCTCCAAGGAACTCAGGGGTAGCATACATGGTTCTCTTCCTCCTTATTAATCCCTACAACAACCCTGTGAGGTAGGTTAGGCAGAGAGTGAGCGACTGGCCCAAGGTTACACCCAGTCAGCTTCATGACCGAGGTGGGGATTTGAACACTTGTCTCCCAGGTCCTAGTCAGACACTCTTTTTTTTTTTTTACAAAAATTTATTGGTTTTCCACATTACAAAAAACAAGTACAACTAATACAAATAATAACAATCAAACAAAGAAAAACAAATACTACAAAAGACATCAACAAATTAAAAGAAAACAAACACAAACCTTAACACTGGAACACACCAACTATTAATTTTAATCTTGTTCCAAATCTTGTTTGGGGGACTTCCCCCGTTCTCTCTCCTGCGTTCAATTCTAATTTACTTTAGTAACTATCCTAATTATTTTAACTTTACATTCACCATCATTCTTATTCTTTATCTCCACAACTTATATCTTTTAAATTCTAAATGTATCAAAAAATACCATCTCCTATTACAAATCTTAACTTCTTATAACCTTATCTTTTCTTGGTTCCATAAAACTGCTGCTCTTATTACTTCTAATTCATACCTTATAAATCATTAAACCAGTACAATATCATAAAAAAAACCTAAGTATTTCTTCTCCAAACCAAATCTATTTTTACTCTCTGACGTCGGGGTACCATGATAAGCCTTCCTATTTAATCATATATATTCTTTCACCCTATCCCCCTTCTTACCATTTTCTCTCCTCCCATCACATTCACCCACCAGGCCTCCCCCCAACCTTTTCCCAAACCCTTGTCCAAAATGTCATCTTTTCCTTTATATCCAAAACCCAAAACCTTGTCCCAAAGGAACTTTGCTGAATTCTTCAAAGGTCGTAATACATCACCACCACGCATCTCCAGTTCAGTCTTCAAATCAAATTGTAGTTGTAAGTTCCAAAATTGTTGTTCCTGCATTTCTGGGCTCCCACCCCAGAAAGCCGTTGTTACGTCGCCATAAACAATCCCGGACCTCTCACGTTGACAGTATTTTTCTTCGTCCTGGGGTTGCGCCTTCTCTACATCAGATGAAATCTCCAAGCATCGCTCTCTAATTGTTTCTTTAAGTTCCTTGGCAAAGTCCTTAATGGCAGTTTGCATCTCAAAAATCTCAGTAAAACTTTCGGTGACATTTTGCTGCAAAAGTTCTAATTTAAGAAGAATTGTCCTTTGTCCTAAAGTCATCGCTGGGTCTGGTGTCATCGTAAAAGCGAAACCAAAAATGGCAGAAGTAGGCAGGAAATAACAAAGTTCAGTACTTTTCCATCTTCAAATCTCAAATTACAGCCGCCATTTCCCCCTGATCAGAGTGCAAAAATTCTTCACCTTATAATCCACAGTCTCTCAGAAAAAATACCTCAGAAATTCTCAGTTCTGCCCCTTACAGGGGTTTTCATAATAGATCAAATCCAAAGTCTGCAAAACATTGTATCAGCCAAAAGTAGCAACAGCCAGAGTCAATGTTACTGTTCTCCTGTCGCAAGGGGGAGAAACGGACTTCCTCTTTAACGTTTCTCCCCTAAAGCCAATTAAGTGATTTAAACGTCCAATTAAACTCCGTACTTACAGCTTACGGGTTTCTTCTTGTTTTGAGCCAAAAGAGAAAGAACGGGGCGCTCAAATGCCGCCGCCGGCCGCCGCTTGGTTTCCCGGCTGGGGACAGCCTCCACAGCCCCACGCCGCTACCCATTCACTCGAGCCTCCCTCTTACAAGGGAAGCTTGAGAATGGAGCGGCGCAAAGGGGCCCGCCGGAGTGCCCAAACCGTGGGACGCTCCTCCCGCAGCTCACCGGAGTCCGCTGAGCGGTTGCGGGTCTCCTAACCCTCGGAGGCGAGGCAGCTCCCGACCGCCGGCGCCCTCGCCCTAGTCAGATACTCTAACCACTACACCACACTGGCTTGCAGAAGACGGCCTTCCCAAAAGATGTTTCAGCTGGCAATGAAGTTTGAGTTCCATTATTCTGGAAGATCTGAAACTCGATCCGTCTTTGCTGGGATTCTTAGCTCTGTTCTTTCCAGGCTCAGGTCCAATAAAGCTCTGTTTTATTTTTTGCTCCAGAGCTTTCACCATGAAAACCCACTCTTTAGTGCTCAATCAGAGCAAATGCCAATCCAGCTTTCCCATTACACAGAATCATACAATTGTAGAGTTGGAAGAGGCCCTGAAAATCATCTACTCCAATTCCCTGCAAGGCAGGAATGTGCAGCTGCCCCATCTGGGGATCAAACCTGCAACCTTGGCATTATTAGCACCACACTCTAACCAACTGAGCTATTCCCAATTGCTCTGATTGAGCTTTAAAGAGTGGGTTTTCACAGGGAAAGCTCTGGAGAGGAAAAAGGGTGCTCAGACATGGAGCTTTAAAGCATGGAGTCCATGCCTGGAAAGAGTGGAGGAAAGCTAAGTGTGGATAAACCCTCAATTAACCAAACTAACTTAGCGCTCACTCTTTCGGTTGCTGCCAAAGAGGGATTGAGACCAGGACAATGAAGGTCCAGTCCTCCGTCCTTAGTGCTGGAGTGGTGGGAAGCTGCCAAAATGATGAACTAGGAGGCTACAGAGAGAGGGGGAGAGAAGCAGCTCCGTTTGTGTTGCTAAGAAACCTCAGAATTAAGCCTCCTGCCCTGAGTTCTCTGCTTCTGTTTGGATTGCAAACCTTGGGTGTGTTGATCTTCCCCACTGTATATTGTTGTAGGTTTGGGGAGGGGTCCATCTGAATGATGCCCTGAGTCTCTTCCAATACTTGGGAGTCCTTTGCCCAGTGATGGTTGGAATCTAGTAAAGGATGCTGTTGTTGCACTAGTCAGACAAGCTTATTGGTAAGACAGCGAGTGACCTTATTTGGCCACTTGTCCTCATCTGTATCCCCAAAGACTGATCTGGGTTGCAAGAGCTACCACTGTGTTGGTGCCCTCCGGGCTAATGAGTGGACCTTTCCTCCACCCTATTGAGTGGACCTTTCCTCCACCCGCCTCACCTGGCTGCTAGGTAGGCAAACAAGAACCAGAATAATGTAGATGAGATGAACTGGAGCCAGGCTGGAAGCTGGGTACACACAGACCTGCTTGTTCTGTACTGGACCCAAAGTTACAACTAGTAGAGAAGAAAGATCTGCTGGGGTGCTTGATGCTGGGAGCCCTTCCATCTTATGCTCAGGTTGTATATATGTGTAAATAAAGCCATATATCCCAAACACACCACAGTCTCTGCTGACCTTCCTTCCAAGGAAACCAAACGCTGGGTAAGAGCCTGGAACCCCTGGAATCTCTCACTGTATGGAGAATGGGGTGGTGTGGAACAATATATGTTATGAGTTAATTTAAGCAGGGGGGCTTGCAAAGCCTCTTTCTCCTGGGATGGGCAGAGGCAGCCAGGGGGCTCCAGGCCCTTCCATGCCAGGGAAGGATTTGAGTATTTGTTGCTGAACATAAGAAAGTAGGCTAGTCTCTGCCAGCTAAGGCTGCTCTCTTGAGCCAAAAATGTGGGTCTTCATTGCTGCTCCCCCACTTCCAGGTTTCCCCACCTGTGTCATCAGCACCAGGTATTTCCAATACTGTATCCCTCTACAGAAGGGGGAGAGGACCCTGAAAGCAGGCAAAGGGCATAGCAAGCAGCGATGGAGGTGAACTCCAGGATTGAACAAATTTATCTGTTTTTCTCCCCCTGTTTTAATCTCACATGCCTGGATTTAGGTGCATTCTGGGACAAAACCTGGGTTTTTTTTGGGGGGGGGTGTTTGTTTTTGTAATGGTGCTGACTTATGCTGGATTTTTCCAGTGACCACAGAGGGCTGTCTCACCCATTGCAAAATTCCTACCTGAAAGGTAATATTTGGCAACCCAGAGATTGCTGTCTTTAAAAGGCAACTTTCTCACCCTTAAGGCTGTGAAGAAGAAAGCCATGAGAGACTGTGGAAAGGGGGGGGGGCGTTGCTTGGTATAGTCAATTAAATCAGAGGAACAAAGCAGTCAGTTCTAGTATATGTGTTGCAATCCTGACAGCAGAAAGAGAAATAATTTCCCCCAAATCACCATGTTATGTGGTACTAAAAGTTCTGCTAAACTACATGGATTTTTTTGTAGCTGTGGCTCACCATGTCCCTCTCAGATCATCCTTCAGGTCCAATGCCCAGTTCAAATTCCCACCCATATAAATGGTCCCTGTTGAAAGCCTCATAAAAGATTGACTACAGGTTTTTAAAACACCTATTGGTCCTTATTTGGGCTATAGATCAATCCCAATGAATTTCCCCCATGTAGGTGTTGGGATATTTGTACACGCCAAGCTGCAAAAGCAACAGCGAGGCCAGTGTAACATGTGTCTGTTTTTATCCTGTGAGAAAGCCAGCAGTCCTATCTGCTTTCTCACACATGTGATGTTATTGTACTTTACTTTCAGTTCTGGCTCGAGAGATGCTAGACGCTCCTATGCACAGCTCTGAGTATCTGAGCTGGCTAGCAGAGACATATTCTGCATTTACCTATAATAAATAGTTTAGCCTCATCAATGGCTTGTGTGTGTTGTTCTTCACACTGGGGAACAATCGCATATTGAATGTGCCACCTGTCTCGCGTAGCCGGGAATGTGCACAAGGCTTTGTTCCAGGTTCGGGGCAGTCTCACAACTGACCCAGGACGGGACATTTGCTAACAGTAGGATCCCTTTAAGAAATACATATCTGCTTCGCAGTTCACCAAGAACTGCATCCTCTGTAAATGATACATGAGGGGACACACAAATATTCCCCTGCTTTAGAGGTGCCTGCAACTGAATACCACATGCCTCAATAAATATTTATGTGTTAATACCTCAAGCCTCTTTTTAAAACTGAGTTTCCTGCAGCATTATAAATTCTGGGTTTTTTTTGTTTTTGTTTTGGAGCATTCCAGACTCTCCATCTCTTCCTTGGCTTACCCAATCCATTGACATTCCAGGAGCATAATGCTCAAGAGGAATTGTTAGGTATTTTCTATTTACATACCTTATGTCCTTAAAAAAAAAAAAAAGGATTCCCGATTCAAGTCACTTGGTGTATTTTGCCTCTTCTCCCCTGTTCCCAAGCACAACATAACACCCAACTGCTGACTGATTCCCTGCACTGAGCATCCTGCAAGAGCAGCCTCCAAGGTAGGGAATGTATAAGGGGAATGAGATAAACACCACCTCTCTCAATCTGCTCACCAGTACTTTCTACTGAAACACTAAATTTCAGCAGAATAGCAGAAAGCCCCTGTTTTCTACCTCACTTCATATGGAAAGTGTAATCAGGGCATATAGGTCTCATTGTAACTCCCAAAACATAACAAAGAAGTAAGCTGTCTATTTAGTACCTGTGTGATAGAAACATGCAACCCTCATTTCCCAAGAGAGTTCTGTAATTGTATAATCTAAGCCATCATTTTATTTCATTTCTTTATTTCATAGACTTTATGCAGTGCCTGACTGCACAAAACCCCAACAGTATGGTCTGTCCCTAGTCAATGGAGTTATTAGGGGATATCAGGTCAGCCTCATTCGCCCTCCCATGACCCAAGGGGGGTGGGGGCTGGACATGGGAAGTGTTCCTTCCAGAAGACACCTGGCTGGGGAAAGTGTTGCTTACTTTGGGGGAAGAAGGAGCTTCCACAGAAAGGCCTCCTTTGGGCTCCCCTTCCGGTCATTCACCCCCAAGGAAGTAGCCTCTTTCTCTTGGGTCATTTTTCAGCTGCAAAGGGGGGAAATCTCCCTTGCCAGAATAAATCTGCCATGTTGCAGAATCAGAGGTCTGCAAAACACTCCTGTTTCTTTCATCTTCACCTGGTTGAAAACCCTCTCATTATATGAAAAAAAGGGGGAAAGTCGGGTTGTTGAGGAGAGATCCTGCGCCAGCAGAGCCTGTGATGCTCACCGGACAGGCGCTTGTGGAGGACCGGGTTGTTGTACTGTGTATATATATATACAGACAGGCTTCCCCCCACCTCCTCCTCTAGGAGTTTCAGAAATGGCATCATGAACAGTGTGCAGCCAATGAAGCCTATTAAAAAGAGGCAGTGTGATGTATTGGTTACAGGGTTCAAATCCTCCCAGTCAGCCATGAAGCTCAGTGAGTGTTCTTAGGCCACCAGTCACTCACTCTCAGCCTCACCTACCACACAGGGCTGTTGTGAGGAAAAAATGGAAAGTAGGGCCACATAGGCCCCCTTGAGTTGCTCAGTGGAAAGGTGGGATAGAATTGTGAAAACGGAATTAAGCTGAAATGCCGCAAGCAGCTTGGCTGAAGCTGCCTCTCTGTAGCCAAAAGTGGGCCTGCCCCCACTTCGTTTCCCAAAATATTCCATTGGAAACACTGCAAGACTTGAACTGTCTGGCTAGTCTCTTTTGAGAGTCCTTGAAATGCTACTTTCAGGATGGGGTGGGTGCTTGTGTGTTCTGAAAGTCACCTGCTGCTGCTTCTTCGGAATAATTTGCCAGGAAGCCCACCCCCTCCCCCCACCGCTCAGCTCAAGCTGCTCCTCAGATCTCTGCCCTGAATTCAGGCTCCAGGAGCTTGGCCCAGGTGGGGCTGTAGGGGTGTACCACCAAGGTGGGCCTCTCCTGCCTGTCCACCATCTGCCTCCGTTCAACGGCCCAAGCCACCAGGCCACCACAGACGTTGTAGATCTTGGGCGAGGCCATGCAGGTCTTCCCAGCTTCCCTGGAGAAGAAGCTGCCCAGGAGCTGAGCTGCCATGGACGACCGATAACCCACTGTGCAGTAGCAAATGATGGGCTTGCTGGGACCCTCCTCCTCCCGCCCTGGAAGAGACAGAGGTGTGTGTGAATAGAGTAAAAGTCTGCATAATTGGACTGGAGAAAACTCACATCATCCTGACTCTCTACTGAGCTGATTGATGGGTGTGCTGCTCACAAGCGGAACTTAACGGCTCTTATCAGGATGACCGAGTTATTACAACCTGGTTGATGAAACATCACAAGAAACTAGCTTTGTAGGAAAAACACAGGGAAACAGCACTGCTGGTTAAAAGCCTTGAAACATTCCATATGTACTTCCTTCACGCTTTAAACTTTTTACCTTTTCACTCACATTCAGGCTGACTCTCCTTTTTTTAACATTTTAAGGGAGAAATGGCTTTCTGCCATAAAGCCTTAGGCCTTGCAGACCCCAGACCCATTCATTCTGTGTCCATAGAGAGAATGGGCTGGTTTCGTCTTGTTACGAAAAGAGAATTGCAAAACATCAGGACAGTTATAAATAACAAAATATGAGTATAAACGAGAAAGCTAGAAGGAAGCATACGATTGTCATTGATCTTGAAAATTGCTGCTCCAAAACGTAATACATTTTTAATTTCATTTTTTAAATTTTTTTTATTGAGAGTATTTCAATTGAACAAAATAAAGTTTTTTTAAAAAAAAAAGCTTAGAGAGAACAGAAGAAAAGAAGTATATTATATCACTAGGTAAAGGTAAAGGGACCCTTGACCATTAGGTCCAGTTGCAGACGACTCTGGGGTTGTGACCAGCAAGGGAGCTGGCGTACAGCTTCTGGGTCATGTGACCAGCATGACTAAGCCGCTTCTGGCAAACCAGAGCAGTGCACGGAAACACCGTATACCTTCCCAACGGAGCAGTATCTATCTATCTACTTGCACTTTGATGTGTTTTTGAACTGCTAGGTTGGCAGGAGCCAGGACCGAGCAACGGGAGCTCACCCCGTCGCGGGGATTCAAACCGCCAACTTTCTGATCGACAAGCCCTAGGCTCTGCGGTTTAACCCACAGCGCGACTATCTATCCTATATATCTTACATCATTTATTTAGAAGCATTAGTGTCTTCATGATTTGTGGGGAGAAGTTAACCAGGTTCTCCCACCTGGTGGATGAGATGGTCCCACCACACACACCCTGCCAGAGTCCTCCTGGCAAAGCCAGCCTTAGCAGACCATGAGGATCTCACCACATGAGGAACTGGCTATACCTGGCGCAAGCCGTGTCTTGAAAAACTCCAGCAAGGCATCTGCTTCGGGAGGAACCAAAATGGCACCCGGCAAGTGGCTGACGTCAAACTCAGCCGAAGTTCGAGTGTCCTGAGGCAACAAGAAGAAAGAGGAAAATGACTAGTAGGTGACAACCATGTTTGTTGATTAATGTTTGGCTGAAATTGGCTTCCTGGTCCTGCCCGCTGCAGCTGCCCAAGCCTATGAGGAACGGTTGAGGGAGTTGGGTGTGTTTAGCCTGGAGGAGACTGAGCGCTGATTTGATAGCCATCTTCAAACTCCCAAAGAGCTGTCACATGGAAGATGGAGCAAGCTTGTTTTCTGCTGCTCTGGAGGCAGGGGAACCCAAACCAATGGATTCAAATGACAGGAAAGGAGATTCCGACTCAACATTAGAAAGAACTTTGTGATAGTAAGAGCCAGTGCTTTTTTCTGGGGGGGGGGGGATATGTTTAGGAGTCCTCTCATTTTCCTACTCATATTGAAATACTGCCCCTCAATGAGGCCAAACTTAGATTCATGAAATGTTTAGGGGTGTGCGTACCCCCAGAAAAAAACACTGGTAAGAGCCATTCAACAGTGGAACGGATGACCTTGGAAGGTGGTGGACTCTCCTTTTTTGGAGGGTTTTAAGCAGAAGCTGGATAGCCATCTGTCATAGATTTTTGAGCTGTGATTACAGCATTGCAAGGGGTTGGACTAGATGCCCCTTGGGAGTCCCTTCCAACTCTACAAGTCTATGATTCAGAGGCATTCATACAATGGAGCTTTTGTGAGCTCTGCAGCATCACCTGCTGCTCCCTTCCCTACTCCCAACCCTCAGTACAACTGGTGGCCAGATCAGCCAAACCTCTAATCAAGGCTCTGCTGTTCCACGCAGGAATCCCTATGATCTTAATGCTGCTCCTGCTGCCTAATGACAGAGAGAGAGAGTCAAGAAATTGCAGCTTGTGTCCTCGGCTGGTTATAAATAAGCATCTTCTATGCACACCCTCTTTCCATGGCCTGTTTGCAAGTGAAACACTCTGCAAATTTTGCCTGACCTTTGCAAGAGAGAATCGCTGAAGGTTTCTGGGTGAATTCTGTGTTAAGTAATTCTTGGACCCGGAAGTGGGCCAAAGCAAAAGGCTGCATTCTAGCAGGGCAGAACCAGGAGCAAAAGTATTCTGGGTTAGCGATAATCTGGAATAAAGACTGCCCTGCTTCCATTTGCACCAGGGTTACCTGAGGTTAGAATTCCCATTCCTTGGTAAACACATTCTACTGTTTTGGCAAGCAAGTGAAAGCAATTCCTTTTTCACTTTAACGTGCTACATGCATTCTCTCACACCAGAAGCCTACCGATTTATTCTCAGACAGATGGGGGGGGGAATGGATGATGCTTACACTCCCCATGCAATAAAACCAATAGAGATCCACTGCTGTATTGGACTAGGCCTGGGAGACCGGCGTTTGAATCCCCACTCAGCCATGAAGCTTGCTGGCTGACCAGCCACTCTCACAACCTAACCTACTTCACATGGTTGTTGTGCAGATTAAATGAGGAGGGGGGAGGGAGAGAACCAGGTATGCACCACCCAGTGCTGCTTGAGGAGAAAAGGTGGGGTAGAAATGCAGTAAAGTGAATGAACGAATGAATCCCAAGCTATAAACTTGTGCTTACAAAAGATTGACACAGTGACTCCTCAACAGCTCCTGAAAAATACTTCATTGCAAAGGAACAAGAAGAAGAAGAAGAAGAAGAGTTTGGATTTGATATCCCGCTTTTCACTACCCGAAGGAGTCTCAAAGCGGCTAACATTCTCCTTTCCCTTCCTCCCCCACAACAAACACTCTGTGAGGTGAGTGAGGCTGAGAGACTTCAGAGAAGTGTGACTAGCCCAAGGTCACCCAGCAGCTGCATGTGGAGGAGCGGAGACATGGACCCGGGTCACCAGATTACGGGTCTACCACTCTTAACCAATACACCACAGAAGTCCCCTTAAAGTTTGGAAGCAGGTTCTGTTATTGGAAGGAGGGTAAAAGGAAATAGATAATACAGCATTCACAGCGAACTAAGCAGTAAACCGGACTGTTGTGACTGAACGTTTATGACCAGAGTTGAAAGCGAGAGCTACAGTGGAATGGACTATGGACTCCCTTGGAAGAAGTTGGATTCTTATTCATTGGAGGTTTTAAGAGAGAGGTTGGATGGCCATACATCGGGGATTCTTTAGCTGTGACTCCTGCATTCAGGGCTGGACTACATGACTCTTGGGGGGGGGGGATCCCTCGCAACTCTACAATTCTCTGAGTCTCCGTGAGCTGAAGGGATGTGCCGAAAGTTTGTGGATCACCCCCATACAGTTCACGATGATGAAATCCAAAGAAGGGGTCCTCTGGAGAGCTCCCAAGGGAGCAGCTGTCCAAACTGGACAAATGAGTGATGAGTCATGAAAGCTGCTGCAAAGAGATGTAAACTGAGTAAAAAAGAAGAAGAACGATTAATCTAGATTTGACTAATCCAGAAAGAAATATTGGGGTGTGATGGATATAGTTTATTGACAGCATGAATGCAGGGAGGGTGGCACAGCTGTGGAACAGGTTCAGTAGAGGGAAACCCAAATGTTTAAGGGGATAGAAAGGTAGCAGCGTTTGGGACGTTTTTGCCTGGAGAAAAGCAAGTAAGTGGTGACATGATAGAAGTATATAAAATGATGCATGGCATGGTGAAAGTGGATAGAGAAAAGTATTCTTTCCTCTCTAATAACACCATAACTTGAGGACACCCTATGAAGTGGAGTGTTGCGGGATTCAGGGCAGTGCATTTTTTTGTTTTGGTTTTTAGGGCAGTGCATTGTTAACCTGTGGAACTCCCACCCTCAGGAGGCAGTGATGGCCACCAACCTGGATGGCTCTAAAGGAGGATTAGACAAATTCATGGAGAAGAGGGCTATTGATGGCTACTGGGCACAAATTTGCAAAATGAGCCACAAAGTCAGTCCTGTCTCGTGCCTAGATAGATAGATACTTTATTTTCATTGCACATAGTACAACGAAATTGAATGCCATCCCACATTTACAGCCACATATACGCATTTATACATTTACAACCACACATACACATACATACCATCCATCACGACTCCCCAAAGTTCATATCATTTGGTTACAGCATTTAAAATAGTTATAGCTCTTGGATAAAAACTGTTTTTTAGTCTATTCGTTCTTGATTTAATTGTTCTGTATCTCTTGCCCAAAGGCAACCGTGCAAACAGAAAAGCACCCTCAGTATTTGTTTTGGAAACTGGCACCAACAACGTCCATGGGGACCAGACTGACACAACCGCACACACTTGTATTGCCAGGGGTTGGAAAAGAGCCTGCTGTACAAAACCAACTTGCAAATCGAGCAGCGTTTATTTCAAGCAGTGGAGGCTTAAAATGTCTGTGGTGCGGTTGTGTCAGTATGACCTGAAGGAGAGCAAAGAGACGCTTGTGTTGGCTGGGCCCAGCTGGGAGACTGGTTGGCTGCAAGGGCTGATTCTAAAGAGAGACACTGGCCTCTCTGGCAACCTGAGCCCTGGAATTGTACCTGGCCTGAATCAAACGGAAAAGGGGGCCTCCTTGGCCTCCTTTCTGGGCTCCCCAACGCTGCTCTCCGTTCTGGCACACAACAGCTGTCTCTCTCTGGGGCAAAGCCCAGTCCTAAGGTAGAAGGCAAGGCAGCAGTAGGTGTGCCCCAGGGACCACATAGGTCAAAAAGTCATTTTTGGGCCTCATCAAGCTCTTTGGAACGCTGGCACACTATGGCGGATTGATTGTGAGAGTGTGGTTGGTTCCAAAGATCGCCTTTTTCCTCTCTTTTTAAAAAAAAATGCATAATCCCAGTGTTGGACCCCCAACAGGCAGTCTAACCACATGCTTAGGGCTCCAGCAAAGCGTGAGCACCAAAAACAAATGAATTTGACATTTGATATTTAAAAAAAACAAACCATACAAGTAGTCTATCATGGGGAAAATCAGAACACCCCCTGTTCTCTATTTATTACTTATCCCCCCCAAACTAGACGGGTGTCATACAAACGTGGACACGTCAGAGGAGAAACTGTTGGACTCATCCAGGAGCACTTCTCCCGCCTCCCCTCAGCCTGGGACCCCTTATAAGGCAAAAAAGCTGCTTCATTATTCTTGTCGTCTTTTCACATTTTTGTAGGGAATGTTCTTGGCCTTCATTCCGATTTGCTGGTGGGGAGGTTACATGTGCATTCATCCTGATTCCATTGTGGGCTCTTTATATGACTTTCTTGTTAATCATCAATTCATTCCACGCTTTTTATGGCATTTCCCTGTCACTTTGGGCACCCCCAACTACTACCAGGATTTTGCAGGAGGGATCTGAGCATCTACCGGAAATTCAGGCAAATCTGTTGCCATGGTGCAACAAATCCACTTTAAAAGACAAACCCCTTGGCTGTTTGCAGTTTGTTAAGTGATGCGAAATGTGCTGGGAAAGTGTGTGGGGTGGTGGTGGTGAGCAAAATGTTTACTAGGGAGACATGTCAACACTGCAACCAAACTTCATTTCATTCCTCCAGATAAGCTTTGGGCAAGCAGATACAGCTCAGTCAACAGGATGACAGAGCCTTGTTAATTTCCCAGAATGCTCCTGAATTCCTCCCCTTCAAAGTAAATGAACACAGTAAACCTACACAGCAGCAGCAAAATGGAGCCAGGTGGAATAACGGGGTCAACAATAAAATGTTACAGGAGATTGCCAGGGCTTCCCCCATTTCTGCTGCAGCAGCCAGACCTCCTGACCTAAAGTCCAGGCCTAGCTCCAAATGGTTTTCTTGCCTGAAGTGGAAAAGCACACAGTTGCTGGGAATCACAAGATGTGCTCGGGGGAGGACTGCTGCTGTTGAACTCAGGTTCTGCTTGCTTGTGGGCTTTCCTTTAGGGCATCTGGTTGGCCACTGTGAGAACAGGATCCTGGACTAGGTGGGCCCGCTTTTGGCCTGAACCAGATACAGATCTCTTCTAATGTTCTTAGCAGCCAATGTCACACTCACACCTGTCAGGGAGCATTGTACCTAAAGTTGGCTAAATCATTTTGACCAGAAAGTTCCACAATCACCTTGACCTGGGAGTAAAAATCACAATAATTATAAATTAAAAAGTAACAGTATAGCTGCCCTTTCAAGACGACACCCTAAATTAGCTGCCTCATTCAATTTAATAACAGTCAGATACTGAACAGCTCACTTCACTGCGTTTAGCACATAATGTATAGGACAGCTGCTTATTCCTGCACTGCAAAGGGTTGGGCTAGATGATTCTTCCAACTCTACAATTATATGATTCTATTATTCTCTTGCACATTCAGCTAAGCTAGTTTTAGAGAACAGATGCAACTTTTTGGTCCATTTTTGTCCTGCATATTTTATCCTTTAAGAAAACAAAAATTGGCCTGGCTTGGGTGGCCTGGAATAGAAAACGCTGCCATTTATTTTGGCCCAGCGAAGGGCCAAAGCATCCTGCCGGGCACTGTCCTCTGAAGTCCCATGTGGGAAAGTGAGCTTGTGGGTTTGTCTGGTGAGCTGCCCCCACCTCCTTTTAGCCCGGAGCAAGAGGCTGTGTTTACTGGGGAGGGATGGCATTCTTTGCTTTGTGAAGATGATAGCTTCTTAGCTGCTAAAACCACATTGTGTAAAGAATTGCCCTCTCCTGCCATGTTAACAAAAGCTAAGAATAAGTCAGCTGGAGAAGCCTTTCTAAAACTCACTTCTTAAACGCTTTCTTGGAATGGGGAAGATTATAGGATGCCGCTTAAAACAGTTACACGATATCTCCTCGTGCAAAAATAGCAAAACCGTTTCTAAAAAGGACACGCTGAGGCTGTTGTATGTACATAACAGGCAGTTTTTAAAAATAACATACCCAAGGAATGTCCAGTGAAATTCTGCTTGTTTGACTCTGTGGGTTACACCACAGAGGTTGTTTTAGCCTCCTGATGCAGGGGGGAGAATCTGGGTCAGTAGGCAACTCAGATTTTGGCTATCAATAGAGGCCCTTTCTGTGGCGCTTTCTCACCTTGAAATGCAGTGAGAAGCAGCCAGGGGTGTCTTGACCCCTTTGTGGAGCAGAGGGCCTTGCAACCAAGCCTCATTCAAACAGACCCACAGAGGAGGAGGCGAGCCTGGCAATATCTCCCGGGCTCATGAATGAAGACCCACAATAGGAAACGTGACTGGGATGAAAATGAAACCCTTTAATAGGGTCCGGAGGCTCCTGATCTGAAGCATTTGAGCCAAAGAAGAAAAGGGTTGCTGGGAATGCTCTCAGACCCTCCAAGGGTCCCTATTTTCCAAGGATGTCCCTGATTTGGAGAATCTGTCTTGGTTCCTGATTTGATCTTGGAAAGTCCCACTTTTCCTTAGGATGTCCCTACTTTCACTTGACAAATGTTGGAGGGTATGGTGCTACAGTATCTGACCCCAGAGCCGTCTGAAGGCAATCCTGTATAATGTTTAATGCTTTATTATGCTGTTATATATATTGGAAGCTGCCCAGAGTGGCTGGGGCAACCCTGTAAGATGTGTGGGGTATAAATAGTAACATTATCATTGTGGAATGGGACGTCCCTATTTTCATGAGAGAAATGTTGACAGGTATGTGCTCTGGGGGGCCTGGCATTAACATGTTGGGGATGTCCAGTGCCACAGGGATCCCCAAGGCTGTCCCCATCCCACTTCAAACACCCAGGAAATGGACCTATGAAGCCTTGTGCCTTGAAAAGCATTCCTTTGGGAAGAAGCTGGGTGCTGCTGCTCCTGCAGGCACAGGATTGGGTTGCATCTATATCTAAATTTGTGGCCCAGATTTTGTAGAAACCTCCCTTTCATTAGATGAGGAACCACTGGTGAGAAATAAACTTTTTTTGGGTTGAGGGGTGTTTCCCAGTCAGCTGTGAATCCACCTGGTGGTGCTATCACTTAACCCACATTTAGCCAAAATATCAAGTGCTTTACTGAATACAAGATAAATTGCACCCACAACAACACGCCCCCCCAACAGTCCACCAGGACAGGAAATCAAAAGCAAAAATTTGTCAAGATTTATCCTTGTCAGAACCACACCTCCTACTCATCACTGCAACGTTATCTAGATGCTTCCAAGCTGACCCCTTTCGTATCTTCCATGGTGTTTAAGCCAGACTGACAGGCCACAGTTCCCAAATTCTCCCTTTGTGGAAAAATTACGAAATTTTGATCTCTCTAACCTTGTGGCAACTCACTTCTTCTCTTAATCAGCAGAGATTCTGAGAGCACATCTGAGAGCACAACTGTATCCTTTATGGATACAGTTGGCCCTGAAGCCTTCAACTCATTTCAGCTGACCTGGCAACTCTTTACCATTCCGCCTCTGACCATGGAGGCAGAACATACCGTATTTTTTGCTCCATAAGACGCCTTTTTTTCCTCCTAAAAAGTAAGGGAAAATATCTGTGCATCTTATGGAGCAAATGGTGGTCCCTGGAGCTGAATTGCCCAGGAGCCAAAAGAGGATCATGCTTTTTATTTTACAAAAAGAAAGGGGGGTGTTGAAAGGACCCCGCTCAGCAGCTGATCAGCAAGAGATCGGGAGAGAGATAAGAGTCCGGCTCCCTTTCAGCCCTGCCCCCTTGCCCAGGCCTCCATTGTTGAATGTGCTGCAGAGGGAGGTTGTTTGTTTCCCCAGCGACATGTGACTGGCTGATTAGATTATCTGTCTGGAAACTGTAGAAAAGGCTCCCTTTCCTTTAGAAGCTACAGAAATGTGAGTTGAACCCCATAAAAACGGGGCTTTTCCTCTTTGCTTTTCCCCCTTTGCAAAAGGGGCTTTGCTTTTCCCCCTTTGCAAAAAAAAGTTGCAAAACGTTTAGCTGATCCTCAAAAAACCAGGGCTTTTCCCTTTGCAAAAAAGCTGCAAAACTTTTAGCTGATCCTCAAAAAAACCCAGGGCTTTCCCCTTTGCAAAAAAGCTGCAAAACCTTTAGCTGATCCTCAAAAAAACAGGGCTTTTATAGGAGGAAAACCAGAAAAATGTTTTTTTTTCTTGTTTCCTCCTCTAAAAACGAGGTGCGCCCTATGGTCCGGTGCGCCCTATGGAGCGAAAAATATGGTAGGCACCTTGGCTAGTAGCCATCAATAGCCCTCTTCTCCATGAATTGGCCTAATCATCTTTTTAAAGCCATTTAGGTTGGTGTCCTCCTGCAGAAGGGAGTTCCGCAGTTCAACTATTCCTGGCAGCAAGAAGCGGCTACTTACAAGAATGATCAGCTCCTCTGGTTTTTCCTCCATCCACTGCTGAAGGGCCTCTGTGGTGATCAACTCCACACCTGGGAACAGCCCCTTTACCCATTTTATCACCAGGGACCTCTTTTCTGATAGGTCCCTGGTGCCTGCAGCCTCGATTTCTTTTAATAGCTGGTCTGCCATCATCAGGACCTGGAGCTCTGAAGGAAACGTGGAAAGTGGGAGCCAGCAGGAGACTTTTGACTGGGTGGCTCCAGTAGTTAAGAGATCACGTGGAATTTAAGGGACCAGCCTTGGCAAATAGAGCAACACAAGCTTTTCACAACATTGGGAGCATTTTGTGGGGGAATTCAAAAGGTGGCCCAAAGTCTGATTTTTTTTTTTTTTTTTTTAGCAATATGCCAGTAAAATATGATAGTTTGGGGTGTCTGAAACTTGTTCCCTACTGCTGTGCCCTCAAATTTGGACCTCCCCCCCTCCCCCTTGGCAGACACAGCCTGAAACTTAGGTGAGGCAAAACATTAAATGAAAAGGGAGGAGGCACCAATGATAAAACTTCAACTTTGCTTTCCAGTATCAAAAGCTCTGTGCCCTTTGAACACTTCAAAACCGGAGATGGGAGCCAGGAGGCGGGGAAAGCAGGATCCAAATCACGAGGTAGAATGAATAAAACTTCTGCACAGGAAAGTGAGATCTGAGCACAAGAACTTCTCTAGGTGTGGAGGCAGAGCACGGCTACTGACAGCCTTTATCCATGAGTTTGTTTAATCCTATTTTGAAGTCATCTAGGTTGATGGCCATCACTGCCTCCTGTGGGAGTGAGTTCCACAGTTTAACTTTGAGCTGCATGTCATACTCTTCAACATTCCTCAGTGGAATTACTTTCTTTAACCTGTCCTGAATCTTCCAAAGCCCAGCTTCATTGGATGTCCACTTTGCTATCACCTGTTCATTAACCTACCCTTCTTCCAAGCTCAGGATAATCCACATGGTCCTCTTCCCCATTTTATCCTCACAACAACCTTGTGAGGATGGCAAGGTTGAGAGAGGGTGTGTGACCGAATGTCACCCAGGGAGCTTCACGACTGAGTGGTGATTTGAAGCTGGGCTTCCAAAACTCCTGACATAAAACTCTTCCTACAGGGATGCAGTGTGGACAGCATTGCAATGGGGACCACCTGTTTATGGAGCACTCATCCTGATTTGTTTGCATTGTGGCATCTGCTTGGCCCCTGTGAAAACTGAATGCTGGACTAGAATGGGTATTGGTCTGATCCAGCAGGCTGTTCTTATGACCCAGAATTAGGATCCCTGCTTGAGAGCTCTACAGAGCCTTGCAAATAGATGCATTTTAGTTACTGGCAGCTGTGTGGAGCAGGCTTGTGGTGCTGGACCTAACCCTGACTTTAGCAGAGTTAAGCCTTCCTGACTACTGAATCACAGATTTATGATCTCCCTTCTTGATTTTTGAACTGGGTTGGGCCTTCAAAGAGAGGGCTGTCCTCGATTGTGGCAGAAAGGTATCAAATTCACGGCTTGTCATAGTTTAAGAGAAAACATAATGAAAATGGTTTACAGATGGTATTTGACACCAGTTAAGATAGCTAAGATGAATACCAAAATGTCAGATGTATGTTGGAAATGTAAACATGCAAAAGGTACCTTTTTTCATATGTGGTGGTTGTGCCCAGCGGTAAATGCTTTCTGGGATAAGATTTATAACGAACTTAAGAAGGTAATGAAAGTTACCTTTTGTAAGAAACCAGAGGCATTTCTTCTGAGCATAACCAATGAAGAGATACCCAGTCAGGATAGAGTGTTTTTTATGTATGCCACAACAGCAGCTAGAATCTTATTGGCAAGAACATGGAAAGGTGAAGAGATACCAACGGTGGAAGAATGGCAGATGAAGATGATGGAGTATATGGAACTCGCAGAACTGACCGCCAGAATCCGGGACCAGAGGGAGGAGAAGGTGTCACAGGACTGGAAGAAATTTAAAGACTATTTAGTCAAATCAGTAAAATTGAATATTTGAGCAGAACTAAATAGAAGATCGGCTTTAGCAGGTTTATGTTAGACAAAATTGTTAGGAAGATATTTTTGGTGTGAAAGATTTATTTGTTAGAAAATAAGTTAAGATTTGGTGTTTAAGTTAAGATCTATATGTGATTAGGTATATGATTAAGTAAAGTTAAGCACATTAAAAATTGGGCAAATGTTAATAGAATAAGATACAAAGCTACCTAAAAGATATATATGATTTTGAAGACAGTGGAGGGAATGGGGGAAGTCCCCAAAAACAGAGAAGATAGTACCAAGAAAAGTAAGAGGATAAGTGTTAGTTTAAAGGTTTGTATATGTTTCTTTTTATTGTAATTGTTTGATTGTGTTTATGTATTGTATTTTTGTATTGTTAATGTTGGTGTTTATGCTATGTTTTTGTTTTGTTTTAATAGAAAATAATAAAATCTTATAAAAAAAAAAAAAACAAAGAGAGGGCTGTCCTCACTACAGGAAGGCATCTGCCACCCTGTCATCCTCACCATAGTAGGCTCCTGGAACAACTTGCCACAAGGTACCACAGTGATTACTGGCATGGAAAGGCTGTTGTTGTTTTAACAATCTGGACTCTTACTGGACTATTGTTATTTTTCTTTCAGAGGGCTTAGCATGTGGGACACAGATCAGTCAACTAGAAATATATTTTACCCCTTCTGTGCCCCCTGCCCATATTTTTTTTTTCTGGTGCCACCACTGTTCATGGAGCAGGGGAGGCATTTTCCTGGTACTGTTACAGGTGCCGCATAACGCCCTGCTCTGCATTTGTAAGAAATAATTCTTTTAGTGTTGCAGCACCTCTACACTTTGGAACTCCCTGCCTATTGAAATCAGGCAGGTGCCTTCACTGTACTCTTTCTGCCTACTAAGAGCATTTTTCCTTTTGGCAAGCCTGTCCAGATACTGAGAATGCTGACGTGCTTTCGGTTTATTGCTGATTGTTAATATTTTTAATGTTGTAATTGTTTTTACTAAGAATCTTACTTTTTTGTAAACCGTTTTGAGTTGTTCTTTTTTTAAAAAAAATTAAAAAGTAGCACATTAATAATAATTTATGAAATAACAAATACATAAATATTCCATGGAACAAGCAACAGCCAGAGAAGCAGTGAAGGATAGGCGTGCCTGGCGTGCTCTGGTCCATGGGGTCACGAAGAGTCGGACACGACTGAACGACTGAACAACAACAAAATAGCCGTAGCCTGTCCCGCCCGGCGCCGGGTCTCCCTATTCGACCCTCCCTATTGGGACCTTCGCCAGGCCCCGAGTATACCAGTTGCCCCGGCAACAGCAACATGGCCGCATCCGCCGCCCCAGAGTTTCCCAAAAGGCACCGCGGCCGGGCTACGCTGCGCAGGCGCAGGAGCCGCCGCCGCCGCTATCGCCGCCATTTTTCTCTTCTGGCAGAGAAGCCGCGGAAGCCGCTGTCGTCGTTATGGAGAGCGGTGAGTGTTTGGGCGAGGGGCGAGGAGGGAACCTGGGCCGGGCGGGGTCTCCCCTCGGCCGGAAAGGCCTCCGTTGGCTAGTCAACGCATTTAAACCCAAGCCGTGCAAAAAAGGTCGCGCTGTTAACTTGCGGAACTCGCTGCTGCGATGTGCGTGGGGTAGCCCACGGCAGGGAGACGGCCACGGCCATTCAAAGAGTGTTGGGCATGAGAGGAAGTCTCGAAACTCCTCTGAATGCTAATTATTGCTGCATGAGGGGAGGGCATACCTGCCTGCCTCCCTCCTTGTCCTTTTGAACTTCCCAGCTGGCCACAAAAGCCTCGATACAACACCCCCACACACACACAAACTTTGGCCTGGTTCCTCCTTTGTCTGCCTGCTTTGAGAGCTGGGAGTGGAGCCTCCATGTGCAGTTGGAGCCTGTCTCTTGAGTGGCAGGGACTAGGGAGAGCTCTGCTTGGGGGCTTCTGGGAGACACCTTCCTTGCCACCAGATGCTAGAATCTGCAGGAGGGGCGAGTGCTCTTGTGCTCAGGTTCTGCTTGTGGATTTCTCACAGGCTTCTCTTTTTCAAATTTCTGGGCAGGGATAGCACTTGGGGGTTCTAAACCTTTTTCCAGCTCTGCCCCACACTGAGCGACATCAGGTGGAGCATTTTCATTTCTTGTTTAATTCCACTTGCCTTTCTTCTTCTCTTTGCCACATCAGATGATACTGGCAATCGCCTTCGCTTCCAGTTGGAGTTGGAGTTTGTGCAGTGCCTGGCAAACCCCAATTACCTAAACTGTAAGTACTCAAAACAAATCCTTGGTTAGTGCTGAAGGACATGTGGGGGGCCCTTCAGAAGTTGTTAGATTCAGCCTCCCACCAGCCCTTGACAACATGCCAATGGACAGGGATTATGGGAGTTGTAGTCTAGGAACATGTGGAGCACCTCCCCCTGCAACCGCAGGTTCCTTGTCCCTGTCCTGTTAAAACAAATGTTCACTAACGCAGAATATTTTAAAATTAATGAGAAAGGAAGTGGCTAACTTGACTCCTTAACAACCTGGGACTGGTTTACCTACAAGATTGCCTTACCTCACGTGTGCTCAGCCGACTCCTTCAATTGGCAGAATTGACACTATTGCAGATGCCACATAATACCCACTCTGCATTTGTGGGTTCAGCATGACGCGCATGTGAGCAGTCATATACACGTTAAACACGTGTGAATGGGGGGAGGGTTTCCTGTAAGTTTAATTGGTTTCAGTATTTTGACTTTTGTATGTTTTCTAGTGAAATTTTCTCGATTTAACCTTTATTTTCTTGATTCTTTTTTCTTTTTGTAAACTGCTTTGAGGTTTTGTTTTTTTTACAATAAAGCGGTATATAAAGTTTATAAAGTAAATAACTAAATAAATACACAAAGTTCCAGCAACACCTGCAGCCAAGCTGGTGCCAAGCATTGTTCTGCTTTCCTTTCGACCACATCAGTGAGGCTGAGAGTGGGGTCTTGTTGTCTGGGCAGCATGGAATTGCCATAAACCCTGCCTAGGCTTGCACACCATGGAAGCTCACTTTGTTACTGCTAACGCAGTGATTTGACTTACCCTCAGAGACTCACTACATTTGGCTCTCAAGACAGATGCCAACAAGATTTATGTTTTTATTCACGTTATTTGGGCAAGACCCACTAAACAGATTAGGGAATATAAAACATATAGGTAAACCCAAGTTAAAACAGTTGTGGCTAAGACTGTTGAAATTAGAAAGCACTGGATGCATCCTTGACCAGATCCAGCAAAGGTGTCCTCAGTTTTCTGTAACAGCTTCAGTCTTTGTGTGACTTTATGGCTAAAATATAGCCTATGCATTTGGAGGAGTGTTTTGCGTATAGTTGACCTTTATACTGTTTGTACATCCTCTTTCCCCACATCTGTAGAATGGGAATAATGGTGACTAACTGCTGTGAGGATAAACAGGGAAAATCCACTTTTAAGTAAACTGATTTTTGTGTTTCTTCTAGTTCTTGCCCAGAGAGGATTCTTCAAGGACAAAGCGTTTGTTAACTACCTTAAATACCTGCTCTACTGGAAAGAACCAGAGTATGCCAAATACCTAAAGTAAGAGTTACGATTGTGTATCTTGCTGTGTTAAACAAGCTTAGAGCTTATTTGGCTATCTGAAAAACCCCCACAAGTAGCCCTCTGAACTCTGCAGTGCTTTTGAAGGCTAGGGATTGTGTATCATGACAAGTCATTGTCCCAAACTGCCACAGCCTTTCTGGGGCCCTGTACTATGTCATTTTTCCCTGAGTTCATAGATCTGGTTTTTGATTGTTACAAGTGGCGCACAAGACTCAAGGGTTTTCTGTCTACCCATCACTTGCTCAAAGTACAAATGTGTGCACCACCCCCTTTAATGCATGACAAAGTTGAAAAAAATTGCTCAGTGTGCTGAGATGGAATTTATACCAGTGCCCCGAGAGAGTCTCAAAGGCAGCGAGCTAAAGGCAGATCAGTTTGCATGACATGTGAGGGAAAGGACTCTTGTATTTACATTAATTTTATCATGGGGCAGATAAAAAAGATGCTTAAAAAATAAAATTGGCTTAAAAATCCAATTACGTGTCCCTTAATATAACTTGGTCTAAAATGGTATCTGAATATAACATAGATAAACATGTGAAAAGTCTACACCAGGCTTCCTCAAACTTGGCCCTCCAGATGTTTTTGGCCTACGACTCCCATGATCCCTAGCTAGCAGGACCAGTGGTCAGGGATGATGGGAATTGTAGTCTCAAAACATCTGGAGGGCCGAGTTTGAGGAAGCCTGGTCTACACTCATAATCTCTTAAATGGGTTCAGTTTAGACAGTCTTCCAAATAGCGGTTTCTAGTTTGGACGGAAAGTGCCAGACCAGGCTTTGCATATTTGGACATTCTGACAAACTTTGGGTAGCTGAAAAATATAAATGGAAAGTATAGCTGTTTGGGTGGTGGGGACACTTTCAGTGTGTTTTTAAGCTCTCTGTCCTTGTTTCCCAAGCAAGAACCTATCCATGCGCTGGCTATGCATTTACAGTGGTACCTCTGGTTACGTACTTAATTCATTCCGGAGGTCCATTCTTAACCTGAAATTGTTCTTAACCTGAAGCACCACTTTAGCTAATGGGGCCTCCCGCTGCCGCCGTGCCTCCGCTGCCCGATTTCTGTTCTCATCCTGAAGCAAAGTTCTTAACCCGAGGTACTATTTCTGGGTTAGCAGAGTCTGTAACCTGAAGCGTCTGTAACCCGAGGTACCACTGTATCGTGTAAGATTTCAAGCAACTGGACTTCAACTGTGTATGATTGCAATTGTGCATATTAAATGCACATAAGACATGATCATACTGTATTTGCCTGGCAGTCCGTACGTGTTTTAAAAGCCTCTGCTAATGTGTGTATGACCCTTCTTTTGTCGCAAAGGTACCCTCAGTGCCTGCACATGCTGGAGCTGCTGCAGTATGAGCACTTCCGCAAAGAGCTGGTCAATGCCCAGTGTGCCAAGTTCATCGATGAGCAGCAGATCCTGCACTGGCAGCACTACTCTCGCAAGCGCATGCGCCTCCAGCAGGCCCTGGCAGAGCAGCAACAGCAGCAACAGCAGCAGAACAGCACCTCTGTGAAGTGAGCCCATTTGGCATCCCCAGTGAGTGCAGGAGGGACAGTTGCAGTGGCGGCACCACTCTGGAATCATCCAAGCATGGGGCTGCCTTGGCTGAGCAGCCACAGCACAAATTAGTCACCCTGGGGGACCTCAACACCTCTTATGGATCCTCTGGCTTTGCTTTACCAGAGGCTGCATAAACAGCTTCTTTATGTGTTGGATGAAGTAGCAATAAGTTCTCACCCCCTCCAGATTTAAAGAAGTTACTGCATTTCCCAAAAGACTTGTCAGTGGAAAGGTGGGCAATTTGGGTTGGTATGTCTCTTTCTGTGTGTGTGTGTGTGTGTGTGTGTGTGTGTGTGTGTATATAAAAGCCCTGTGGTGGTTAGTTTTTAGCATGTTGATTGAGAGCAGCAAATAAAGAGACTTAAAAGCTTGTCAGTATGTGCTGGGTTTGTATCAGTCCATTGTTAAATAAAAGCCTATATTCCTTTTGACAAGAGAAGCTCTCAGATCTATAAGTGATCTTTTTTAAAAAAAGCGAAAGCAAACCCATCTGTATTGGCTGGCTAAATTCATTGCTGGAGTGCAAGATGTAACTGGTCAGTGAGAACCACTTCCAGCTGCGTGTCACAGAATCCTCTCATACTTAAGCTCAGTGGGGATGTGATGGGCCATAACTTTCTGCAGGTTTTCAGCCCAAAGTGGCATACGATGCTTCTAAAGGCAGTGACATTCCATAGCAATAGCTAAGCAACAGACTTCGCTGTTGGTTCACCTTGTTTATTTGAGGACACTGGCTACTTGTGAAATCAAGGAGGAGCAATTATATGTATTTCAATCACATCTCTTTCAAAAACCTCCTTTGTCTGAGACCTTTTGACTTAATTTTTTGTTCCCCACTTGAAGTTTCATTGTAGCTGCTGTCTCCATTTTTCCTAGCCTCGTTTCTCCCTTGTTGTCTGACTTTGATTGTAAGATCCTTGAGGGCAGGGACCTGTCTTCTTGTTTATAAAAACTTCACATTGTTAACACATCATATACTGGCTTCAGTTTGATGATACACTATTATAGGATGGTACTCACAAAATCAAAGAAATTTTTATTTAACTCAGTTGGCTTGCAGGCTGAAACTTCATTTTTCTGTATTTTAAGACATGATTGGTCTCCTGAAGGAATTCTGGTCAGCTTCTCAGCTGGTAGCAGCAAACTCTTTTCATTAGAGTGGAAACAACTTAGTCTTCCGTGAACAGCATCCTCACAAGGTCTGGTTTAAAGCATTCCTGTTCCACCAACTTCTGAGGCTGAAACAAACATTGTAAATGGTTAAGAAAAGCTGCAGGAGATTAAAATCCTCCTGTAAGTAAGTATCCCTTCCTACTTTGGCACACTGCCAGGCTTTTGAATAGCTACACAGCTTGAATTCCACACTGACTACAAGGTTGTTTTGTATCTTTCTAAATGAGCAGCTTGGCACCTAAAGGGAAATGTTGTGAAACATTTAATCATTAGTTAACAAGTGTGTAGCAGAGTCCAAAGCTAAGTCATGCAGGGATCTTATTTTCCAAGTCAAATTGGCTCCAGCTACAAGTGCTGAGAGATAGTTCAGCTGTAACAAGAGACTAACTTAATGGTCTGTACTCATGTTTACTTGGGAGTCAGTCTGAATCTGGTGCTCTGAACACAGTGGGTCTTCATACTGAGTATGTAAACATGAGCTGAATCTTTTTAAAAAAAACAAAACTGAATGGCTTTGTAGACATTTGCACAGTTTTTCAGGAAGCATAAGAGCACAACTGTAAAGAGACTGTTTTAAGAAACATGAAATTGTTTGCAATACTGGAATAATCAGCACAGAGCGCACTACCATGTCAATGTGGATTCCAAGCCATCATTCATCACATGTGAAAATACTTACAGTCCCATATTTAAGAAGCGTAGGCACTCCAGTTAAGTGAAGATTCTTTCTGAATTCATTGTCAGGATCTTTCCAACTGGGGGGGGGGGAAATAAAAATGGGCAATAAGTTTTAAAAGGCATTAGTTTAAAAGGCATGAAGGTTTTGACGGGGGAAATTTCATTAAGATTAATCTGTGAGGACTAATTACTTGTGACCTGGGAGGGGGGAGGAGTCTCACCTTAAAGTCTAAATGCCCTGAGAAAAGGAGAGGTGGAACAGGGGATATTTCCAGACCCCAAACCTTATCGTTTGGCCAGGCAGTCCAAGCGCCCCCTTCTGGCAAAGAGAGAGATTGGACATTCTCAGTTGTAGCCGCCTCCTCATTAAATGCACTCAATGAAAACCAGAATAAAATATTTTCAATGCCAATCAAACTTCTTTCTCAGGCATTTGAAAGTTAATTTTTATCTGCTGTTTTGGAAGACATTTCTATCTGGTTGATTTTAATAGTGATCATGTAGGGAGGGGTGTGGGTGTAGCTTTTAATTATTGCTTCTTGATGGTCAAATCAAATTCCTTATGTAATTTTTCATTTTGACCAGATTTATTTTATTGTGAGTCACCTTGATACTGTTTTGAGTATGATTATGACAGTGATCTTAATAATTATACCATGTTAGAGAAAGAAGTGACTTCCAAGCAAACCTGTACAAGCAAGGCTGTACTTGAACCAGGATAAATTAAGTGTCCATTCTGGTGTGAATAGGTGCAACATGGGGGGGGGGGCAACATGGGGATTTGTCTGTCCTGCTTTCTACAACAGCCATCCCTAAAAAGCTGACAGAGCCTTAAGGGCCTTTCCACGAACAAAACCCAGCACTGGATTGGCTCCCTGCTCAAAATCCGTGCTCTGCATGCTCCCCAACTTGCTCCACGTTATACTTACTAAGCTCTTTCTCCTACTTGGCAGTAAATGAACACTGATCCTTCAGGCAGGTACTTGAGCTCTCCCCGCACAATGGGCTCCGCTGAAAGAAAGCAAATGCAGCCTGCTTACCAACCCATCTGATCACGCCGGACACTTCTAACACACCCTGAAGCTACCAGCAACCCCCTCCTCTCCCTTGCATGGAGCCCAATTGGGGCTGGATCATTCCTGTTGGGTTCACAGCATGGGGGCTATATGGGTAGCCATAACACTTTAGGTAAAGGTAAAGGTACCCCTGACCATTAGGTCCAGTTGCGGACGACTCGGGGGTTGTGCGCTCATCTTGCTCTATAGGCCAAGGGAGCTGGTGTTTGTCCACAGACAGCTTCTGGGTCATGTGGCCAGCATGACTAAGCCGCTTCTGGCGAACCAGAGCAGCGCATGGAAACACCGTTTACCTTCCTCGCCGGAGCGGTACCTATCTACTTGCACTTTGACGTGCTTTTGAACTGCTAGGTTGGCAGGAGCTGGGACAGAGCAACGGGAGCTCACTTCATCCCAGGGATTTGAACTGCTGACCTAATCGGCACGCCCTAGGCTCAATGGTTTAGACCACAGTGCTACCCGCATAACACTTTAGAGTGCATTAATGTGCATCAAGAGTGTTATCTCAAGTCACTGCTTTACTGCAGTGGTTCTCAAAACTTTTTGGGGCCATTCCCCCCCTTAGTTCCATAAATTAATTGCCGGAGCCCCCTACCCTAAACATTATTCAGAACAGTGGTTTGCATGACCCACTAAAAAATTCAAAATGAGGAAAAAATGCACATTTGTTAAATATCCAATTAAAACTACCGTAGTTGAGTTAGTTCAGCAAAACTGATGAACTTGATCCAGTGATACCAGCTTTTCAAAGCCTGATACCCACTTTCACCTCCAGCGCCCCCTGCATCATAGCTTCCCTAGGGAAAACCCACAGCTCAGGTGGCGTAATTCTGCATTCAGCACGCAGTTTTAGACGGGGTTTTTCCCCCAGCCAGGAAACAATTTAGAAATGACTTTTACATGAATAAATAAAACGAATCGGCACAACAGCCTAGCAAGGTCGGCCGGCGTTATTGCACCCATTTTACAGAATGGGACGGAGAAGGAAGGCTGAGGCGCAGAGAGAGGGGGGCAAGATTCGAAGCAGCAGCTGCCCCTCCTTCATACAAACATATGCAAATAGGAGGAGGAGGAGGATGCCTCACCGGTGACGCAGTCCGGGCACCAGCTGGTGCCGCTCTGCGGGTCCTTCGTGCCGCTGAAGTAAGCGAAGATCTGCCGGTCGCGGCGCTCCTGGACTGCGGTCGAGAACTCCTCGTAGCCGCTCACCGCCACCTCTTCGTAGCCTCTCATTGCGGACCGACACGCGCGGAGTCAGGCAGGGAAAAGCAGACCCGGAAGGCGAAAGTAGACCAGGAAGGCTCCGCCCACCGGGGCGCGCGGTCACGACGGCGGCCGCGCTGGGACATGCAAGCAGGCCCTTTCCCTTGCACGCCACGATGTCTCTCGTCGGCCCCCGTACTTTCCCAGCCGTTTCCCGGCGGCCTTCGCGGCGCGCGGTTGCCAGGGAAACCATGGAGAGAAGAGGGAAGCGGTGTCGGCCATAGCGCGGTTTCTCTTGGGCCGGCCGGCGGTGGCGGCGGCATTTCTGCTGGTGGGGTCCGCCTCGGCCTCCTCCTCCTCCGAGGGAGAAACCGAGTAAGGCAGGCCGGGCCCGACACCTCGCCACCTCACCCATTCGCCGCAGGGCTCCCTGGTACGTGCGAAGGAGGTCGGGGAGGGAGAAGATAGAATGCTCCTGCGCATGGAGGCTTCCTCCGCTTTCCTCTACCGGCCAGTTTGTGCTGTTTCGCCCGGTTGACCCAGTGGGGGTGTGTTGCATCTGCTTGCGCTTTCCATCTATTCTAGCACAAGGGTGATAGCGGCTGGGCCTTATGTCCTGCACACGCACACCCGCCACCTCAGCAGCTGCCCGTCGTCAAGAGATACGAAGAACTTGCAGCGACCCTGTGGGTGGGTGGGTGGCTGGGCGGCGGCAGAGGGGCTGGGCTGGCCTCTTCCCGCTCCCCAGTTCCGTGGGACCTCGGAGGCTGTCAAGGGAAGCAGCCCATGTGCAGCCAGGAGTCCAGGTCAAGCAGGGAGCTCCCAGATCTCCGGGCAACTACAAGAGGCTGTATCTTTGTAGGGGGCAGGTGCCAACCGAACACTCCTATGTAGTCCAACCAGCATAGGATACGGTAGGGGCCACTTTGCCTCCATATAGAGGGGCTGGCTGCCTGCAGCTAAGCTGGGGAGACAGGGAGACAGCAGGGGAGACAGTGGCCAGACTCTGCCTTCTGCTCAGGAGGGCCCAGAATAAAGTACTGTCTTCCCGCCCCACGCAGAGAGGAAGCAGCCTGTTGCTTGTGTCCATTTGAGCCCTCTGCCGTGCACTGTGAGGTTGTGGGACATGGATGCCAGCTTCTCCTTAAAGTAGCGCTTCCACAGATCTGGTAACTGAGCAGGCACAAATGCCAGGGGGCAGGGCAGGAGGAGCTGCAGGCCACCTGCACCTTCTTCCTCATGGAATTGTATAGAAGGAATCTTTATGGATGCCCTCTGCAATGTTGCTTTCTCTTCCTACTTCTCCTCTTCTTCTTAATGGCTATACAAAGTGCAGGAGGCAGCCTTCCTCTTGAATACCAGACCCTGGAGCCAAGGCGAGCAACAGGAGAGGTTGTGCCTTCATGCTTTCCTTGTTGCAGGCTTTTCCAGGGACCCCTAGTTGCTGTTTGGGCTCAGCTTGATGAGATCCAACCAGCCTCTTTGTGCCCTTCTCCTTTGTACCTGGTCAGCCCTTATTTCCATTTCTCCTTTGTGCATTTTATGTGCTGAGGCAGCATTTTGGGAGAGTAGGTTGTGCATCTGGGCAGGCTTAGGAAATTTGTATCTTCTTTTGCTTGAAAGGTGAACAGTAAGAGAATAGTTTTGAGAAAAGTGAGCATATGCTGGTGGCAGTTCTTCCCCTTCCATTTTCCTTTCTAAATTTAATTGAGCTAGCAAAATAAGTGCAGGCATAATAGAAAGAGAACTAAGAATCTAACTGATTTAAACCATAAAGTGTCACAGCCTGGGAGGACAAAAGTACAAAGATATAGCACAGCTCCAAAGAGGAAATAAAGTATAAACTCATTTTACTTCATTTTTCATAAATCTTTACTATTTGTATTCTCCACCTGTGAGTTCCATTATTATTGAGAATAAAGGTTCTATTTAGTCTTAAATGAGACAGATAGTTGTATATGTTGATGGCACTGAGTGGTCATGTGCCTTAATATTTGTATAATAAAACCATGTCATATATAAAAAAGATCATTTGAGCTCCGCCCTTTAGATATTTATAGTTTATGAGATATAATGCATTCTGGTGTTGGTTCTTATATTTTCATTTCCTCTCAGTATTTCAGCAGTATCCTCATAGATGACTAGAGATCACTGCTCTGTCGGGTGTGATGGGGCTGAGGAAGCCAGCAGCAGTCGGCGTTACTTCAGCATCTCATTTACAGCCAGACAAAAGTGATGGAAAAGCCCCTCAGAGTATGATGCAGGTACTGGGTGATGCCTTTGCTTTGTGGTTTGGGTGCCAACCTGCTAGGTCTCTTTGGCCTAACTAGTTGGGCATGTTGCTTTTGCGATATGTTTATAAAACTTATATACCACTTGATTGTAAACAGCCTTAAAATAGTTTGCAATGAAGATAAAACACTAGAATTATCACAAAGAAAAATTAGCAACAATAAGACATTCAAAAAGTTAAAACAATGATATACTTTAAAAAAAGTGGCTGATGGGCCCAAAGCTTGTATCTTTCCCCCCATGCTGACGCTTGCTGTTTAATGCTTGGCACAGCTCCAGTTCAGTCGGGATGCTCCTGCCCTGCCAGAGAACTTGGCTGTCCGCTACAGCAACCCTCGCCCAATCATCATAGAGAAGCTGGCACAGCCAGAGGCTAGACGGGATCCGGGAGCTGGTGATGGGCTCAGCTCACAGGGTTCCATGGCATTTTCCATTGTCTCTGAAGAGAAGCTCAACTTAGCTGTGCAGCTGGCCAGGAGGGACATGAAGCGACGGCACCTGGAGGAGCAGATGAGGCAGCACTTCTCCAAGGGGGAGAAGGGCCCTCTGGCCACCTCCCTTCAGGGAAAGAAGTCTGGCAGTGTAGTTGTGAAGTCTCACTTGAATTTTGGACGTCAGCCGGGCCGCTGCCCCAAGGTGGAGACTACCAGCTCTGGAGCCAGGGTCTACCTCTACACGCCCTCCCGGGTCAAGTCGGACCCTTCTTTCTCCGACTCGCCCCCCACCCGTGATCCGGGCCCCGGGCCTCCCCCAGCCTTCAAGAGGGAGGAAGACAGAAGCACCCTGGAGGTCAGGCGGCTGCAGAAGGAGCTTCAGAACTACATCCAGAAGATTGACGAACTGGTGAGGAGAGGTGAGAGAACTTCATGGAGGAAAGGGCTCTCAACGCCTGCTAGCCACGATGTGCTAAGCCTCCATGATCGGAGGTAGCAAACTCCCCTTTGAGCTCCAGGGAAGGTCTCCTCATGAGCTGGAGGTGTAGTGGAATGCTCCCCATTTATGCAGGCATTACGTTCTGACTCCCTGTGCACAAAAGTTAAATTTGCGTAAATTGGGAATCGCTTGTAGTGGTTAAAGTGTCAGACTGTGACCTGGGAAACCAGGGTTCAAATATGGCTTGGGCCAGTCACTATCTCTCAGCCTAATCTGACTTGCCAGGGTTGTTGTGAGGAGGAGAACTATGCGCTACCACCTTAAGCTCACTGGAGGAAAACGTGGCATATAAATGTAATAAATAATTAACATAATAACAAATTTGGACAGCTGCTTTCACATTTCCTCCTGGGGAAGCAGCTCAGAGTTGCCGCCTTGAACTGAGTTTTAACTGTTTGCCTTGGGCGAGGGGAAAGTGCCATTGGGACAGTTTCTGGAAGTGGAGCTGTTTCCAGGCAGCCTTGTGTCCAACTGGGAGGGAGGTGTCTCTCATCACCCTTCCCTCTCGACTGGGGGTTTTGTGCAAGCCTTTTCTGCTTTCTTCTCCAAAATTCCACACCTATCCCCCTCATTTGTGTTTGCTAAACATCCCCCCCCCTCAGAGAGAAGTGAGGAAATTTTGGATCCCGATGAAGAACACCGCGTCCAGATCCGGAGGCAGGAGCAGGCCGTGCGCTCTGCCCGGATGCTGTATATGCTCCAGCAACAGGTCAGAACTGAGCACCAGGGGACAGTGTGCTGGTAGCTGCGGGGCCTGTGGAGCTGGGTGGGGCAGCCTGGATTTCAGCTCTGCCTACCTTGGGCAGAAGCTTCTCTGGATGTCAGAACTTCTCACCTGAACCAGCAAACCAAGCATTTCGAATTCAAGTTTCCTCATGATTTATCTACCTAATTTGTTTGCATTGTTCTTGAAACAGGTAAAAGAAATAGAGGACGACCTGGAGAAGCTGAGCCCTCGTAAAATAAAGCACACAAAGAAGGTAAGAGATGGAAATTGCCTTGGAGAGTCTGTGGGAACATCAATGATGCAGGTCATGCTGGAGCCTCCTCAAAAGGGTTGTGGCAGATTTCTTCTGTAACCACCTCACTTTTAAAAGAATTGTAGTATCAACAAAAAACAGACAAAGAATAAAAATGTAAACCATAAAGCATCACAGCCTGAAAGGACAAAAGTACAAAGAGACAACACAGGGATGGTGAAGTATTATTTCATTCAAATATTCCCTTTATAAAAATATATAAGAATAGCAGTTTTTTTCCACCTGTGAGTTCCATTGTTATTGGGAATAAAAGTTCTATGTGAGCCTTAAATGAGTCAGACAGTTGCATATACTAGTGGCACTAAGTCACCATATGCCTCAATATTTGTATAAGAAATAATATAATGACATATATGAAGAAACAGCCATTTGCGTTATGCCCTTTAGAGATTTTTAACTTATGAGATATCTTTTCAAGAAGGGTAATTTACCAAACCCTTGAATAGCAGCAATCAAAATTATTAAGTTTACAGGTCTTTCAGGATTTGGCAGTACAGCCCTGCACAGCTGTTAAGAGATGTTAAGTTCTTTGTCTCTTTTTGGTATGTTTGCACTTTTCATTGTTATTAAATCAAAAAAATTAAAAGATAAATATTTTTTTAAAAAAATAACCACCCCATTGTGATGTTTAAGGCAACTTTACTTGGTCATAGCAGCCGTCACTGGAGAACCCAGTGGAGTCCTCGGGCCTGTAAATTAAACAGAGGAAGAACAGGCCTGCATTATCAGAGCTGGATGACTGATTCATTGAGAAGAATGGGGTGCCTCCTCTCTATCAAACTAGCTCAAGGGTGAACATTTCATACACATTCTTGACGCATAATTCATGCAGTCTGAGTAAGTGGATTCTCCTAACTATATCCTTTCACACATACTTCTTTACATCTCTTCACCTGCACGCTACCTATCTGCCCTTGTCTCCAGGATGGTCTTGTAGTGGATAAACATATTGATGTTGATAGGTAGCCTACATGCGAAGACTTGTAAAATGTATGTGAAAGGATATTGTTAGAAGAATCTGCTGGCTCAGGCTGTATGAAGAATGTGTGAAGAATGTTTCTGCAGGAGAAATCTCAGCCTTGGGCCTGTTTCATAGAAAGTGGGCAAACTTTTCCTGCTGAATCAGGCATCCAGCTCTGATAGTGCAGACATGCTTTTGCTCTGAGAATGTGATTTAATTTCTACTCGTGTAAAACTAAGGTGCGAGAAGCCTTTTGTATAACTCTGTGTAACTTACAGGCCAAGGATTTCACATTTGGGGTTCTCAGCAGCTGCTGTTCTGACCACAAGTAAAAAGTTATCTTAAACATCACAACTGATGTGCTTAATAGAAGAAAATATATGATCCTATTCAGCTAGGGATAGACTTCCCCTCTGGTTCTACCTTCTGCTTCTGGTGTTGCCATGAAGCTCTTGCATCCTTGGCTTCTCTCCTTGACCAGAAATTACAAAATTGGAAGGGACCCCAAGGGTCATCTATTCCAACTCTATGCAGGATTCACAGCTAAAGAATCTCTTGACAGATGGCTTCCCAATCTTTCTTTAAAAACCTTCAATGAAGGAGAATCTACTACCTTCCAAGGGAGATCTTTCCACTGTCAAACAGCTCTTATCGTCAGGAAGTTCTTCCTAATGTTTAGTTGGACTCTCCTTTCTTGTCATTCAAATGCATTGGTTGCTGGTCCTCCCCTTTGGAGCAGCAGAAAATAAGCCAACCTTTCCAGTTTGGGAGAAGAGCCCTGGCTCAGAGCAGCCCTCTCCTCATGGCTGCCCAGCTAACTTCAGTTCTTTCTCACCCTCCCTCCGTTTGTGATGCAGTCACGTGCCATGGCCAGGCTGGCAGCAGCCCACCGGGGAGCCGTCCGGGCCCTGCAGGTCTTTGCCTCCCGTTTTGCTGACCAGCCGGAGGAGCAGCCAGTCCCAGCCCACTGCAAAGAGCTGGGCCACCTCATTCGGCAGCTCTCCCTCTGCTCCGCCCGCCTCGAGACAGACTCCTCCTCCCTTCCCGACAGAGTCGTTGACCTCCTGCTGCAGATCGAGGTCAGGTGTGATTGCTCCTTTGTTTGGGGCGGGGGTGTAGCATTTGTGGCTGAGGAGGGGGAGATGAAGAGCTCTGCCTCCTATGGGGAAATCTAGCCCCCCACAATCAGTCCGGGGCCAGTGGAAGGAGGGCATCACTTCATGGCCTCCAGGTTTGGGATACAAGGAAAAGAGCGGCCACCATGCCTATTTTAATCTGCTCTTTTGTGGCTATGCAAAGAACTGAGATCACCTCCTGGCAGCCTGTTTTGAAGGGATGTTTGCTACAACCTTTGTTTTTTAAACGGCTATTGTAAAAATGTCACTTAACAACTAGGGACTGGGTGACCCTGCCCAGTAACTCCACTCCTCAGATGGGGCACTGCTGAGAGGTGCGTCACTTTGCATGCTCCAGAGTTGCACTTGGAATGGACTAGGAACTGGGCTTTTAGTGTTGTAGTCCCAGCTCTCTGAAATCGGTTAGCAGCTGAAATTAGACAGAAGGGTTGCCGCTCAGTGGTAGAGCAGCTGTTTCACCTGCAGAAGGTCCCAGGTTCAATCCCCAATGGCATCTCCAGGTGGGGCTAGGAGTGCATTTATCTCTGAAACCCTGGAGGGCCTTTGCTGTCAGTCAGTGTTGACAGTACTGAGCTAGATGGGCCATTGATCTGACTATGTGTAAGGCAGCTTCCTCCGTTCCTAGATGAGTATCTGATATTTAGGCAGCTGTTGAGAGGCATTTTCATCAAGTGAATAACTTGCAAGGACTTAACTAAAGTTCTCTTAAGGCTGAATATCAGAGCAAGCTTGAGTGCAGGATTGCTTGGCGAGCCCTGTGGCTTGTTTAGGGGCTTTCTGTTTGGAGGAGAATCATGAGAGGGTGTTCCTGAGCTTGGCAATGAGCCCATTTTGCATGTTTAATCTGAGGTGCAAATTGTCATGGCAGGATTTGGATTCTCTGCTGTCCAAGAAGGAGTCTCCCAAGAAAGGGGGGCCGAAAGGGAGTTTCTCTATGTCTCAAGCCGCCTCTGTGATGGACACGAACCGATGGCTGAAGAGAGAGAAGAAAGCTGCTGCCTCAGAGCCAAGAAAGCCACCAGTGGCCAGGAGGCTCCTCCCTGGTGGGTCTTCTGGTTGTTGAGTCTGAAGAGGCTTGGTTGCTTTGCCTGTTTGCACATGTTCGAGCAGTGATCTCCCCTGCAGAGGCCTTGTTTTGCCCATCTGGGCATTCCCCCCCCCCCCATAATTATTGTGGGCAGAGGTGCAGTGAAGGATTCCCAAGCAAGCCCAACCTTGTGGTGTTGTGACTGATGATTTGTGGACTGTGATCCAGCTGTGATGTCTAGAAAGGGAAAGCTGACTGCGGAGGGAGGTTTGCAAAAAGAAATACCCTTTTCTATGGAGAGAGCAGTGGTTTCCAAAGTTGACAGTAGCACCCCCTGGAGGTGGGATTCCCTAGGAGGGCACTAAGAGGCAAGGGGGCGGGGGCTGGAAGTGACAGTGACTACCAGACTTCGAAAAGCTGGTATAGAATCGTAGAATTGTAGAGTTGGAAGGGATTCTGGGGTTCATCTAGTCCAACCGCCTGCTATGCAGGAATCTCAAGTATCCATGACAGATGGCCATCCAACCGCTGCTTAAAAACCTCCAGTGAAGGAGAATCCAAGGGAGCCCATTCCACTGTTCAACAACTACTGACATAAAGTTCTTCCTAATTTTGAGTCAGAATTGCCTTTCTTGCCATTTGAATGCCATCAGTTTGGGTTCTCCCCTCTGGAGCAGCAGAAAGCAAGCTTGCTCCATCTCCCATGTGGCAGCCCTTCAGATATGTGAAGATGGCTGTCATATCATTTCTCAGTCTCCTCACTGGATCAAGTTCAGCAATTTTGCGCCATTTAAAATGATTTTGTTTAATTAATTCATTTTGAATACACGTGCAATTAATTGTTATTGCTTTGAATTTTAATGTGTTATTACCTTTCTTAGTGAGTCATGCAGATCGTTAATCTGAATCATGCTTTTTATAGGTTAGGGTGCACTGGGGATTAATTTAAGGAACTAAGAGGAGGTGGGGTGGTCCAGGAGAGAGAAACCAGCAAAATGCACCCCATAGATTTTGCTGCCTGTCCATGGCATTCATCCTTTGGGGGCTGCCCCTGAGAGCTTACAGTTCCTATCCCCAAGCAGCCTTGTCATCATTGCCTTTAGATGAACATGAAGGACCTGATGGGCTCCTGGTGCCTCACAATCCAAGCAGTCCCTGCGACATGGCAGCCCTCGAGGGCCAGCCCCCTCCGGAGCGAGAGGCGGTGGGGCAGGCCAAGTGGGAGGCACTGGGGCATGTGAAGACCAGACCTGGCCCTGAGGCGGGGAGGCCCCCCCGGAAGAGAGGCGTGCTTCTCCCCACCAGACCGCAGGTAGGTAGACGTATAATCATCCGCCCTGTCTCTTGGCTTAATTTTGGGTGCTGCCAAACACTACCTCTGCTATGCTGTCACGTCTTGGCCTTCACTTCTCCAGAATTACAGTGGTTGAGGTGAAAGGCGTGCCATGTTTTGAATAAGAGCTGCTTGAGCTGTCTGGAATTGCATGTTTTTTTTCTTACTGTTATTTATCTCCCCCAAGGGAAACAGGCCCCCTCCCAGGGCAAAAGGCACGCAGCTTCATCAGGCCAAGCAGGCCCGCTTCCAGGAGCCCACCATCGCCTTCCGGCTCAAGGAGACGAAGCCACCCACCCGCGATAGCCGGGTCCCTTGGGTGCCTCCCAGCCTCTCCTCCCCCCTGGCCTCACCTCAGCGGTAGGTTAGCATCTCTGCTGAGGCAGCGGTGTGGGATGGAGTCGGCCAGGTTACTTGAGCAGGGAGCAGCACACAGCAGCCCCTTCTGTACCTGCTGAAAAGACCTTGTCCCACATTCTGATCATCTGTGTCCATTAGCTCAGCCTCATCTGCATTACCTGGCAGCAGGAGCCATCCATGGTTCCTGGCAGGGGTCTCTCTCCAAAAGTCATACCTTGGAGATGCTGGTGGGGATTGAACCTGATACCTTCTGCATGCAATGTGTAGGTTCTGCAAGGAAGCTACAGCGGCCTCTTCCCAAGGAAGATGCTTAGTCAGGCCCTTCGTCCATCCATCTTGGTGTTAAGTAAACAGCTGGTAGAAGCTCTCCAGGGTTTCAGGGCCTTTCTTAGAGATTCTGCTGGGGATTGAACCCAGGACTTTCAGTTGTGCTATTCAGGGTTGGTGGGAGTTGTAATTCAGAACATCAGGAATGTACCAGGTTTGTGGAAGGTAGCACTTTTAGACTCCATACATTGTCCAGTGTGCAATGCAAAACTTTAGCTGCAGCTAATGCCCAACTTTTCAAGGTTGGAACCACGACAGCAATAATAGCAATTGCTTCTCTCACTCCCCCCCCCCCTTGCCCAAACCCAAATTTCCTTGCAGGCACTCGGAGAAAAGTCCCAGAGGCAGAGAGCCAAGGCCAGGGAGAGAGGCGGAAGAGGTGGGAGAAAAGAGTCGAGCAGCCCCAGAAAAGGAAATGCTCAGGTTGACCTGGAATCTTCTTTCACTTAGGGCTCCTTTGGTGGATTTCCTTTTCTCTAAACTTTTCATGCTAAATTTGCAGTCAACTGGGAGGGAAAGTTTCTTGGGAATATTCTTGCTTTGGGTTCAATTTTGAAGGCTCCTCTCAGTGAGAAAACAATAGGGAGGTGGAGAAATAGACCCCAGTCTTGACCAAAACCCCCAAGTGGGAGTGAAGTGGTAAACATGAAATGCCAAATTCTTATAGAATTCTATTGTTTGGACTCCCCGCAATGCTACCAGGGATAATGGTGCTTCTGCAGCCCAGATAGCGGCGACAGTGGAGCGAGCTGTCCGGGAGCGGCTGGAGCCCCTCTTGGCAAACGCACAGGTAAGGCAGCAGCCAGGAACCTTCACCCCCATCCCCACTCCACAGTCTTCAACATCACTTCCTGTTGAGGACCTCCACCGCATCTCTCATTTAACAGATGCCCAGCCCACCATCTGGGGTCTGTCTCCTCCCAAGGCGAATTACAGCAAGCCAAGCAAATGCAGCATTATTAAGATTCCGAGTGTTGAAATATAAGCAAAAACGACAAAGGATGCTACAATATTTGGCATGGTTTTCAAAAATAAAAAACCCCAAAATCACCTGAGTGCAGCCTGGAAAAATACTTGCTTTTGGGTTTTCATAAAGGATAGCAGGTGCACAAATTTCCTGAGGGGGCCCCCACCACAGAGATGGACTTTTCCCTGGCTCCCAAGAGACTCTTTCAATGGTGGGTCAGAGCCCTCGGCCTCAGGCAGGGCTTGGTGGGTGTTGGGTGGCCCTTCAGGTAGCCTCAAATTATTTAGGGTTTTGAAGGCCTGGATCATTGCCTTGAATAGGCAGCCTGGCTCCGGAATAGGTGTTGGGGGATTGGCCAAATCACTTGCTTGCCCAGAGGAGCATTTTAGCCTCAACACATCTGCCAGGAAGGGTCTGGGACTGTGCAGGAAGTCCTGTGGTGTCCTCTTTGTTTCCTTAGAAGGTGAACCGCTCCTTGGAAAGGAACATCTGCCAGAAGGAGCTGCCCTGCCAGGATATTGGGAAGGTAGGACAAGAGCCAGGAAATGGAGGGATCTCTCTTGCCTGGCTGATGTGGCATGGCAGAGAAAGTTTTGCTACTTGGCCCACTTTAGAGGAGGTGGAATCATGGAGTTGCAGCATTGGAAGGGACCGCAAGGGCCATCTAGTTCAACCTCCTGCAATGCAGGGATCAGGGACAAAGAATCCCTGACAACAAGAGCTCTTTGTGTCCTCCTTCATTGTCAAGGCCTGGGTGCAACCTGGGTGGAAGAGACCCCTTTTGCTGCCTGTCCACAGTGGCCTTGAGCCCTGTATCCCAGCTCCTCTGAGCCCCTTCTGGACATCTATGGAGGCAGAAGAGAGATGAGTCTAGCTGGCCTGACAGGCAGGTGCCTGCGCATGAATGGGCCTTGCCTGAGGTGGGGCAGGGTGGGGGCTGATCTGGGCCTCCCTTTAAACCAGGGGTAGGGAGGAGTCTACACCAAACACCTGCTTTGTGTGTTGCCAGGCTCCTGTTGGTCTCCCACGTCCAGGTCTGGAGGACTTTGCCGAGCTGCAGCGTGGGGAGATTGAGACCCTCTCGAGCCCCTCTGACCTGGAGGCGATGCTGCAAAGGATGGAGGAGATTGAGGTATTTTGGAGCTCGAACCTTTTCCTTTGAGAAGGAAGAGGCTGCGGGGTGGAGAGCTTCCCGTGGCTTTTGAATAAAGGCCCTTGAGGACTGGCTGGCATGGGAGGCAGTAGCATCCTGGAGTGGGGCAGCCTTGCTCTTGTGTGTGGCAGGGGGTGGGGAGGGAGGTGATGGCTGGGGCCATGCTTGATGTCTTAACACCAAGGCCCGTGCCCCATAGCAGACAATCCCTTCCCTGTTTTTGGTTAAATATTTTTTATTAATTTTCATGGAAAGGTTCTACAAAGCTCTGCAAAACACAGTCTTATCAAACAGGATCTGATGGTATGCATAGTCTCCACATACTGTACAATGATAGATCACCGTTGAACAAAAGCAGTGAGGCAGTGTGCTTTCAAACTCCCTACCTCTTGACACCAGGGCCAGTCACAGCCTCCTGGCCTAACATACCTCACGGTTGTTGTGGGGATCAAATGAGGAGGAGAACCATGGACACCACCTTGGGCTCCTTGGAAAATAAGGTGAGATATAAAGGCAGCTAATTAATAAATTAACTTTTCTGTCCTGCAGCGCTCCCAAGAGGCCGTCCGCAGGCGGTACCACCAGATTGTTTACTCTGATGCTGAGTTCTGGGCTCGGCAAGAGAGATGGGGTGAGTGTCAGGCTTTGTGTTTTTGTGTTTGTAGGAAATAAAGGAGCAGAGGGTGCAAAAAACAAACAAACAACAAGACAAGGGGATGCCAAGAGATCAAGGAATGGCCCTGCCTTCTGTGTGTTCTTCTCAATTTCCTTCCACATGTATTGGAGGTTGTGTTGCTGCTGTTGTGCCACCTCTGACTTGCAAGAGGAAAACAGGCCTCTTGGGGTGGTTCTTGGGTTGGAGCAGGTGGCCCATGAGGTGATGATTCCTGGAAAGAACATAAGATGAGTCAATTGGATCAGGCCAATGACTCATCTAGTCCAATATCCTGTTCTCACAGTGGCCAACCAGATACCCAGACATTATGGGAAACCCTCAATCAGGATTTGAGCACAAGAGCAATTTCCCCCTTGTGCAATTTCCAGCAACTGCTTTTCAGAAGCATTGCTGCCTCCTATTGTGGAAGCAGAGCATAGCCATCATGGGTAGGTGCCATCAGTAGCCTTATCCTCTATGAATTTGTCTGATCTTCTTTCAAAGCCATCCAAGTTGGAAACCATCACTGCCTCCTGTGGGAAGGAATTTGACAGTAACTGTGCTGCATGAATAAGTCCTTCTTTTTCTCTTTCCTTAATCTTCAAATGTTCAGCTTCATTGGATCTCCAGGAGTTCTAGTGTTATGAGAGAGGAAGAAAAAATTACCTCTCTGGGAATGTGGGAACAGGAAAGGCAGATGAGGAAATGTGTGCAAAGCTCCCCAGGTTGTAGTAGACAGTTTCTCATCTTCCTGATTTTTTTCTCCACTGCCCAGAGAGAGAAAATGCAGAGGCAGGCCAAGAGCCTGGGACTCCCCATCCCATCCAGATCACTAGGCGGGAGAGTAATCCAGAGCCCCAAGTGGACATTGTACTGGAAAGACCCCTGGACACCAAGTGAGTAGAGGATCCAGGAAATGCATCAGGGCTGCTGGTTGGGCTGAAAACTACCTGTTTGGGTGGGTTGCCCGGGAGTCACGGAATGTTTATGAATATTCTAATAGCCTACAGGTCATGTGATAGCTAGGAAGGCAGATCGGAAGGCAGCTCAAGGTACCCCTCTGCTGCTGGGTTCTGGGGTGAAAGGAGGGACAGAAAGGGGGTCACTAGGGAAGGCACCTGCCAGAGCAAGACCACGCTGACATTCCTGTTTTCCACAGCAGCCACTAAGGACACTCACAAGAGGAAGATGAGCTTTTCCCATGGAGTGGGAAGGGGTGGCAGCGGGAGGAGGCCTCCTTCCGTAGATTCTTCTGCCTTCTCTCCCCTGGGGGGTCCAGGAGGTAGGGGAGATGAGGATCCTGGATGCAGCAGTGCTGAAGGGACCACAGGCAGGCTGGGGCACCTAAGGGGCTAAGACACGATTGGTGTCAGGAGGGGCTGTTGCTGTTGGCCCAAAGGGGAGGCTGGCCAGAGAGGCAGAGGAAAGAACCACATGGGAGGAGTCTGGTGCTTCCCCATAAGAAGAGCCTGACTGCTGGATCAGGCCAATGACCCATCTAGTAGTCCAACATCCTGTTCTCACAGTGGCCAACCACCGCACTTCTCCAGTGGTGACATTGGTTAGGTCTTTGGCTCTTAACCTTTCCGGGTCTGGTTTTGGGGCTCCTGCTGTGCCAAGGAATGGCCACTTACTTTGTGTGGTTGTGCTTCCAGTGCTGCGGAGGAGGAGGAAGAAAAGAGCGCTGGGATGGAGGAGCTGCTGGAGCCCAGGAATGGGACTCTGCCATCTTCGTCGTCACATCCCCGCCAGAAGGAGGCTGGCGTCTTCCTCTCTGTCCCTAAGAACATGCTGCAGAGCATTCATGATTACAGTGCACGATACAGCCAGCACCTGAGGTGCATCTCCCATGAGGCAGTGGGCAGCTTCAACCCCTGGCGAATCGCAGAGAGGTACTGGAGGAGCAGTTGAGTCTGCTTGGCAAGGCTGCTTTTCACTTGTGTTGCATCCATTGGGATTCCTTATGACGACACCAGGGGGCGCACCATTCACTGCCAAAGAAGGATCCAATATCTGTATCACAGCAATGCCTTTATTAAGCCTTTATTAGGTCACAAAATAGCAGGGATGCTTTCTAGTTTTCCAGAAGCTCTGTATCAGGGCAGATGGCAAAAGAAAAAGCAAAGAATTCTGGGAGGGAACCTTCCCTACAGCCACTACCCAATAGAATTAGAATTGTTGGGACACCAAGGGTCATCTAGCCTAACCCCCTTTGTTTTTACATTTGCATAAACCTGGAACGAATCTGTCCCTTTCTGATGATAAATGGGGTTTCTGCTTCCCAGTGGGAGGGGGGTTGAAATGAAAAATGGGGTTTGGGGGTGCCATTCTTGTCATGTCCTTTTTGGCGAGGGCCCGTGTAGAATAGTATTTAGCATGCTGCACTAGGACCTGGGAGATACCAGAGTTCAAATCTTCATTCTGCCATGAAGCTCACTAGATGTGACCTTGGGGACCAGTCCCTGCCTTTCAGCCTAACCAACCTTGCAGGTTTGTTGTGGGGATTAAATAGAGAGAGGGAGAACAATACCCAGTTGGGTGTGACAGGGGCTACTCCCTGCTCTTGTGTCACATGCTGGTGGGATCCCTTCCAAGGGAACAGCGGCGGAGGAAGCCTCCTCGCCGCCTGGGGCAGCGGCACAGAGACAACCCCCCCCCCCGGGGGCAGGGTGTCACGGCGCGTACGTCTTGACCCCACGACGCGTCAGATGCACTGTGCATGCCTGGAATTTCCGGGCATGCGTAGTGGATCAGGCTGGCGCTGCTGCGAGCGAACGGCAGGTCAGGCAGCCCCATCCGTAAAGAAGCACGGACGGGGGGCCGGGTGGTGGGGGAGGGGCCGGGGAGTGTCACCACCCCTCCCCTAGAACCGGGGATGGAGCGCCCCCTACGCCCCGCTCTCCCTACGCCACTGAGTGGGAATCTCCTTCCTTGTCATTTGAGGAGGAGACCCTTGCAGGCTCTGGCAATTTTCCCCATCAAGCAGATCGTGGCTGAGTCGCAGCAGTCTGTAGTCCTGCCTGTTGACTGTCTCCCCCCCTCCTGCTTCTCCCCCTCCAGCCTGGCCGAGGAGCTGACGGAGGAAGCCTTGGCGGACGTAACCACAGAGCTGCAGGGCCTTTGTGAGGATTACGCAGAAGCTGTCTTCACCTCGGAGTTCCTGGAGGCAGCTGAGTAGGCAGCACTCTCACCTCCTGCTCCTTCTCCTGGTCCAGCAGAGCCGGGCTCCGTTGTTGTGGACATGTCAGGAAGGGCTCTCTCTTTGTGTGGAGTGGGAGCTTAACATGGGCAACATCCCAGGGGTGGTGTCTGTCAATTCCAGCTGTGTTTGCCTTGTTCAGGAAGGGTGTCTGGGCATGGGTGCAGGGAGTGTAATGACGGCTAAGCAAAGTGAATGATGTCTGGCACCTTATGCTTAGCTGAAGCGCCAGTCAAATGTTAGCTGTTCCAGGAAGTGTTTCCAACCAGCCAGGCTTTGTGAACAAACCACTCTCTTTTTGCCCACTGTCACACTTGGGTCTTCTGGGGGTGTTCCATCAGAAGAGTGGGCATCTAGGGGGTGCAGAAGCTGATCCACTGGGATCCTATTCGGGGGGGGGAGGGAGAGGTTGCACAGGCTCTGCTTCTATGGCCTTTATGCCCCCCCACACCTGGTGTCATTGCCTCAAGTCTCGAGGCAGCCTGTGTGCTCTGGTTGCAAAATGCATGTTGTGTCCTGTGAGATCTTGGGACCCTTCCTTCCTTCAGGGTTGGCACCTTCTCCTTGGTGGGCATTGTGCTGCAGCCGATGAAGACTTGCCTCTGTGGGAGCAGGCTTGCCTCTCTGACCTCTCTCCACCCCTGGCAGTGCCAGGCTCCCTTCCCTAGGCACTGGGACTCCACAAGGTTTACTTTAAGAACTTATTCAAGATGAAATGAAATGAATCAGTTATTCAGTATGCTGTTGCAGGAGTTTGTCAAGCTACCAAACATCACCTCTTTGTATAAAGGTCGTATTTATGAAAGCTTTTGTACATTCCACAAGTAAATTTTCATACTCAGCTTTTTTCTGAAATGTGGGGAAAAGCTCACCAAATTTATTAAATAAACTTACAATACTCACATGTCTGTATTTTTGTGCAATGCTGTTTCTGCATCAATTATTGCTTTGGGAACCAGGGTCAACCCTGAGGGTGCTGCAAAAAAGTTCAACGTGATTGCATTTTTGGATCAAGAGGAGGAGGAAGAGTCTCTGTCCTCGCAGAGGGTGGCCTCCTAGGTCATGCAGAGGTCCTGTTGAGAAAGAGTTCTGTCCTTTTCTCTATTTGGAATAGTTATGAACCTAATTCATAAGCAATACAAAAGGCCTTATCCTTCACATGTTTGTTGGTTCGTTCTCACTGCAACAATTTCTCAGTGACACCTGTCTCCTTGTGGGGTCTGCTCCTGCTGTCCTTTCGGAAAGCACAAGGCCTGCCTGCAGATTCTTAGCTCAAGGAAGTCAAATTCTTGAGCACCTGAGAGGCAATGATGGTGACTTTGGCCATGACCATTGGGACATTTCCCTGTTGAACTGAGCAGGCCTGGCGGGAATGCTGATGGACTCCCTGCATGTGGATTCTGTGTCCATTTTGCTTTCCCACCTAAGGCATGGCTTGATTCTGCTGCTATCTGAGCCAAGGGAGAGAGCCAGGCTCTGCCTCTTTGGGTCACCATCCCAGCTGTTTTATTGCCAGATTGTTTTGGGTCGAGTCCTGAGGCCAACTAACTTAACTAGGTCAAAAAAGCTGTTGTGGACTTCTTTTATTGATTCCTCCCTGCTTTCTCTGGGTCCTCTTGAAGAAAGGGGCTTTTCTGCAGTTTCATGCTGAGCATCTCCCAAAGGGTTCTGGTCCTTCATGTTCAAAAGCATCTCCATCTTCCTGCCCCTTCTCAGCATCTGTGTTCTTCTAAAGGGGTCTGCCAAACATCCAGTATTTAGAAGCATTGCTGCCTCTGGCCGTGGAGGCAGAGCATAGTCATTGTGGCTAGTAGCTGTAGCCCTCTCCATGAATTTGCCCAATCCTCTTTAAAAGTCATTAGGTTAGTTAGCCAAATGGAGCCTCCAGCTTTAGAGACAGTCTACCTTTGCATGCCAGGTGTTGTAGGGAGCAGCGGCTAAGGAAGGCTGCCTTGCTAACACCCTGCTTGTAGGCCTTCCTAGTAGAAGCCGCTCTTTGGCATTGTGAACTAGGCGGACTCTCTCTCTGATGCAGGAGGCCTGTTCTTCCTTTGGAGCATCTATGCCCCATTGCAACAGCCTGTCCTGTGGCTGGGGAGTTTATATTCTGTGTAATATTCTCAGCAGTTAGAAGTGAGGCAAGCCCCTTTGAGGCAGTGGCTGGTTGGTTGGTGGCAGAGTGGAATGGATGGCAGACCCCCCCCCCAAGGGTGGTGGTGTAGCAGGGAGGGGAGAGGGCGATCTGCCTATCTGCACATAATCCTGGCCACCCTTAATGAAGTGGGGAGTCTATTGACTTCCACCTCCATCCACCAGAGGAGTTGGCTGTGAGTCATCCGCTTGGACAGCTTCCAGGCATTAAAAACAAACACGAGCTGCAGTGCGCATCACAGTGGGCTCTGAAGAGAAAAGGAGAGGTTAGCCCAGCATCCCGAGGAGACAAACCAAGGAGGGCTAAGGAGGAGGAGAGGGAGGGCCAAGAAGTGGTGGGGTGGTGGACTGCCTCTGAGGGAGCCAGGTGGGACCCCCAGCCACCTTCTAATGACAACCTGGCCTTCAGCAGAGGGAGTTTGCAAAGGATGACCCACATGGAGCTACCATCTTGCAGGTGCCATGGGTATGGTGGCATGCTATACCATGGGAAGGGTGGGACATCTCTTCTGCTTAGACACCCCACCTGGCTGGGCTGATGCTGCACCCCAGGATCACCCTAGCCCCAGAACTTCTCCCCAAAGGGGACACCCTCAACCGGCAAGTCCGGCAAGCTCCGCCCTGAGCAGAAGGCCATCCAAGGAGCCCCAGTGAGGAGCTGCCTTGCCAGTCAGGATGGAAAAAAGAGAGAAAAGTCTTTCATCACACAGTGCATGGTGAAACACTGGAACTCACTCCCACTGGAAGCAGTGATGGCCACCGACTTGGATGGCTTTAAAGAGGGTAAATCAAATTCATGGAGGGGGAAAGGGCTATTGATAGCTACTATCCAGGATGGCTATGCTCTGCCTCCATGGTCAGAGGCAGTACTGCTTCTGAATACCAATTTCTGGGAACCACAGAAGGGGAGAGTTTTGCTCTTGTGCTCCCATTGGGGCATATGGTTGGTCACTGTGAGACTAGGTGGGTCCAGTAGCCAGGCTCTTCTTATGGAACCTCCAGGTGCAGGGGCACTCTATCTTGATTCCTAGGTTCTTTAGGGTATTTGGCCACTGCGAGTGCAGGATGTTGGACTAAGTGGGCTACTGTCCTGATCCTGAAGGGCTCTTCTTAGGTGGTCTGCCAGTGGGCGGGGATGGGGCCCTTCCGTGGCTGCCATTTGGTTCTTTCCCCGCTCTGCCCGGACCCTTGGCTGGCCTCACTCTGTCAATGTTTCAGCTCCATGTCACTGGGGCGCTCCTATCTTTGCAAGGGGGTGTCTGTTACGCTCTGCGGCTCCCTTCAGGGTTGTGACATTTGCGGTTTCTTCCTTCTGTCTTCCTTTGCCTCCGACATGCTGCAGGAAATGCCACCCAGGAGGCCAACCCTTTCAGAATTGCATGTTTACGTGACGTCTTCCCTGGCATGGAAAAAAAATCTCTTTATTTTTGAATAGCGAAATGAGCGGGTGTCAAGATGCGAGAACCAAAAGCGTTTCTCCTGTCCTTGGTTAGCGGAGCAGAACAAAAAGGGTGGGGGAGAGAAGAGGAGATTTGTCCCCACAAGGAAATAAGAAGACAAGGAGCAAAAGGCCCTCAGTTTTCCATCTAGCTTCTTGGAAGAGGCACACCAGCCCACACCAGTTTGGCCCGAGACAGGGAGGAGTCTTGGTGGATTCGGAGGAGACTAAGGAGATGGGGAGGCTACAAGAGAAACCCATTTCTGTGGGAATGTTTAGGGATGAAGGAGAGGATATATTGTTTAAGATATCCTATTCCAACTTATGTTTACAAGTTCAACAATATCAGCAGAGTTAACATTCCCCTTTTTAAACACACACAACGGATAGCTTGCTCAGGTTCGCTAAAACCTCTGTAATGGATGTCCTGGTATTTTCTCCTTTTAATCCCTCTCAAAATAAGACACTACACAGTCTTCTATAAAAGCATAAAAAGAGTTTACTTACACATCTGTTCACAAAAGGATCCCAGAAGGCAGACTTAAACTTAGTCTCCACATGTATACTATTTACTATCTCCATATGGGAGAAAGCTGGAAGCCAAGAGAGCATCTTAGCGATGCTGCTTCTTTGAGAGCGCCGTCCAAAAGAGAGGAAAGATGGTGGTCAGCCTGGTGCTTTTGTTTACCTGCCCAGGTGAGGCCACTCCCATCTCCAGACAGTTACACAGAGGAAGCCCATCCCAGCCCAGAATAAACAGCAAGTTCCAACTGGCTGGCCTAGAGTTCCCCTTTTATGTCTACTCTAGCAATGTTGTATTTGACTGCTCCCGTGTTTCACATCCCACAATTTCCACTCCGGTACTTGGATGATCTGAGTCTTCCTGGACTCCAACATGAGTGAATCCCCCTTGAAAATGCAAACAGTGCCCGGTCTCTCTCCATCCACCACTTAAACCTGCTGGATCAGACCAAGGGGCCCCACCCTGTTCTCAGTGCCTGATTGGATGATGCCCCCAAAGGGAAACTAGCAAGCAGGACCCGAGCACAAGAGCCCTCTCCTTTCCTGTGGTTCCCAACAACTGGAATTCTGCAGTGTCGCTGCCTCTGACAGTAGAGGCAAAGCAGAGTCATTGTGGCTAGTAGCCATTGATAACTCTCTCCTCCTTCATGAATTTGTCCAGTCCTCTTTGAAAGCCATCCAAGTTGGTGGCCATTACTGTCTCCTGTGGGAGAGAGTCCCATATTTTAACTATGTGCTGTGCAAAGGTCTTTCTTTTCTCTGTCCTGACCGGCAAGGCAGCTCTTCACTGCAGCTCCAACTGCAGAAGGAGAGCAGCAGAGCCCTTGTGGCTAGTAGCCCTCAACAGTCACCTCCACTTGTGTGTTTGTGTTTGGTGGTGGTGGTGGGCTGTAAAAGGGGAGTGTGGGTGAAATGTGAAGAGCCTGGCTTTCCATCCCATTCCTGCCACACACACACGCCCTCTCCCTTACGCCTGGACAGAGGCCTGTCCACCCGTCCCCATGATGCCGTTGCCTCCATCTGGTGAGGAGGCTGCAGCAGATGGATATAACTGGTAGGTTCTATTTTTAGCCAGGTGCAGCGCAAAGCCCAGGCCCTGGACCCTTCGGAGCGTAATGTGTGAATGAGAGGAGGGTGTGTTCTCCCAAAGCCTGGGGGGGGGGCAGCGGCCTTTATTTCCTGGTGCTAACCAGGCATTTGCTGCTGCGCTGAAAGGCATGGGCATCTCCCAGCCCAGGGAGGGAAGGAGAGGAACATAGCTTGATGGTTGCCTTTCATTCTATTCAGACCATCGGGGTTCATTCTAGCTCAGTACTGGTTACACTGACCGGCAGCAGCAACTCTGCAGGGTCTCCAGCTGGGTTTTCTGCCAGCCTGACCTGGAGGTGCCAGCTTCAGGGACCTTCTGCATGCAAGGCAGGTGCTCTACCACTAACCCTTCCAATGCAAAAGGAGCACTTTATTTTGAGTGAGACCACTTCCGGGCCATTGACTCTCCAGATGCACAGCTTCTAATTTGGCAGCAGCTGCTGCTGCAGTTTCTCTCCCAGGGACCCTGATTTTTCTTTGCTGCTGAGCCTTTTCTAATGCTGGGGCGATGGTTTTTCTCCCTGTTAGCAGAGAGCATAGGAGACTGCTGGATGAGGCCAGTGGCCCCGCTAGTCCAGCATCCTATTCTCACAATGGCCAACCAGAGGGTCAACCCTCCAGCAGGATCTGAGCACGAGCAATTTCCCCACCTTGAGGTTTCCAGCAATTGGTATTCAGAAGCATTTACTGCATCTCTGTGGAGGCAAGGCAGAGCCAACATGGTTAGCAGCCACTCATAGTAGCCAAACCTCTTGAAAGTCATGGTGGTCCCTAAGAGATTCACCCACAGCCTACAGCAGCTGTGATGGTAGTCAGTATGGAAGCCACAGCGTGTGTGTGTGTGTGTGTGTGTGTGTGTGTGTGTGTGTGTTGGGCATGGCAGCTGCCCCAAGCAGGGAGATGTGCAGAGGAGGAAGGGGGCAGCATTTGGGGAAGGGCTGCAGCTAAGGAATAATAGAGCATCTGCCAAAATTCAAGTCCTGGAAATCTCCAGGTATGGCTGCGAGAGACTCGTGCTTGGAACCCTCAAAAGCAGTTGCTTCCAGTCAGTGTGGACAGTACTGAGCTAGATGGGAAACTGGTTTGACTCAGTATAGCAGCTTCCTATGTTCCACCTCATGGTCGTGGGGAGGTAGCTGCTGTCAAGACCGTTTTCCAATGAGGTTGGACCTTGATGCTACCCCAGTGGCACCAGGTCGAGGGGTGGTGGGGGTCTTTTGTGGGAGGGAGAACGACATCTCTTTCCCAGATAGCTGCTGCTGCGGAGATGTTTTCTCCTCCTTTGTCAAAGGCGAGACAGATGGAGACCTGCCTCAGTTTCCCTGGCAGAAGGAAGCTGGAACGCCCGACGCAATTTTTGTGAGTACAGGGAGTTCCCCACAGGTGAAAGAGGGGGATAAAAAAGTCATTTCCCGAACGACGGGGCAGGGGGCGGCTGTCTTGTTCTCTGCCCACTGCCAAGCAGTAGAGACGGGGTGCACATGCTTGGGGGAGAGGCCTGCACTGCTGATTCCTCGCACCGAGTTCCACCTGTCAGGGATCTTAAAGCTGCGATTCCTGCATTGAAGGGGTTGGACTAGATGAGCCTTGTGGTCCCTTCCAACTCTACAATTCTATGAGAAACAGCAGGAGTTCTCCACCCCTTTGCGCTTTAGACGCAGGACTGAGAGGCCGGGAATGGGGGATTAATGGTTTCTACCCCAGCTCCGGGCACAGCAGGCGCGGGGTGTGTGTGTCCTCGAAGACAGTTGACCCCCCCCCCCCGGCCACACGCTGTCAATTGGCTGCGGCGCCTTTAAATACGGAGGCGTGGGGTGGGGAGAGCGCGGCGGCGGCGGCGCCTATCCTTCTCCTTCTCCTGCCCGGGCGAGGAGCGCGACGCAGCTCCAGCGCTGGAGAGCGGAGGGAGGCCGGAGGCGATGGCGACAGACCCGCCGCAGCCGCGCCCAGGTGAGCTGCCACCGCATGACCCAAAACGGAGGGAGGGGGAGCATGCTATGGCGGAGCGGCTCCTGAGCACGTGCAGAGCGCGGCGAGCCAGTGTAGGCGCTCGACTTGACCTTCTGCATACCTGGAGTCCCCTGCACCCGCAAGCGGTCCCGTTTGCAAACCAGGCGGTGCCTTTGAACAGGGGAGGGGGAGAGAGCGCTGATGGAGCGAGGACGCCAAACATGTGCAAAGGGCCTTCTCCCCCTCTGCCGCTCTGGAATCGCAGGGAGCTGGGACTCCTCCCTCCTTTAGCCATTGACAGAAATGGTGATTTCTGCTGCTGCGTCTCTCCCCCCCCAAAAAAATACCCCACCATCCTGGCTGCATCAAGCGCTCTCGGGCCGCCATCTCCGCCCCTCATCGCTTCTCCGCCCCCAGGTTCCTTCTGCCCCACGTTGTCTCTACTCCTCACCGAGCTCTCGTGGTGGTGGGAGTCATAGGAGCCAACTCCCAGGGGCCGAGGTCCCTTCGCTCCCCACCCTAAAATATTTGAGGGGGCCGGCCCTCCCCCCAAGTTGATGGGCATTGCCATTCAAATAGTGTGGGTGCACCCCGTCGTGTGATCAGTTATGCGGGGTGGGGCTTACCTCCCCCCCCCCATATTTTATGCAAGTTGGCACCCCTGGTGCGAGTCTTCTGGAGCACCCACGGCGAATCTCCGGGACCCGGAGAGGTCCCGGAGGCTGGACTAGCAGTAGCAGTCCCGGGCCGGGACGATGCCGGGTTCTCGCCAGCAGCCTTTAGTTTACCCGTTTTCCAGCCTTTGCGGGAATCCCTCTTCCCTACAGCAGTAAAGGCGTTTTTTTTACTCTACCAATCCCCCATCTGAGAGGCTTTTCCCGCTGCGTTCTCGGTTTGGGGCCAACTTCGTGTTTCTGCTTGGTGACAGCAGGGCTTGCCCCGCGGAACTCCCTGCTCCGTGAAGTTAGGCAGATTCCTAAACGCGGGGCGACGTTTCCCCACGTTCTTACAGACGTTATATTTTCAAAAGGCGCTGGCTCCTTGGCCTCATATCTGTTAAGGACAGCTTTTACCTGATATGGTTTTATCCTTGAATGCTGCTGTGGTATTACTGTATTGTGCTGCTTAGCGGTGTATAAATATCTCCGACGTCTTTTCTGCTCTCCCCACCCCCACATGTGTTGCAAAATGCCCTTGTGGGGCTGATTCCCACCCCACCCCACTCCCTGCTCCTGGAATGAACGAAGCTTGACTCTTCCCAAGCAGACAGAGAGCAAGCTGGAGGATGTGTGGCGGAAGACCTGTGGTTATGGCAGTTGCAATGGGACTTCCTGACACTGTTGTGGCTGCTTTGTGCAAAGGGGTGAAGCTTTGGAGCCAGGAGGCCACTGTCCACGGTGGGGCTGCGTGGGGGGTGGGGGCTGCTTTTGGCGGCGGCGGCGGCGAGGATAAGGCGCCTATCCAGGCCTGGGCCGAGAGGGTTACTTGACTGCTCTGAGTCTGCCTTGGGGCCAGTATCTCCCCAAAGCTCTGGAGAGATGACTTCCGTCCCGTCCATTCTGCTGCTGTTCTGTAGCCTGAGCAGAGGAAATGTTCCAGCGAATTTGGAAGGAAGGAAGCAAGCCTGTGCTCTAAGTCTCCTCAATTCCACCCGCCTGGTGCAAAACCTAATTGGGGATGGGGGTGGTTTGTAGATGCATAATGGCTACGTGCTTCTCTGAGCGCCGGAGAAGTTCTAGCCGTCGCGCCCCTGCTGGGTTTGGCCTCCTCCGGACGAAAGCGGAGGGGGAAGTCATGCTATCTTTGTAACGGAGGAGGCAAATGGGCACTCCCTCAGCAGGCAGAGTCCCCGCCTGAGAACCCCCTTCGCCCGCACCCCACAGCTTTTCAACAGGTCAGACTATGAAACTGGCTCACATCTGGAGCTGGGGCGGGGGTCACTTTCCAACCCCCTGGTGGAACCTCCTTCCGAAAAATCAGAGGGTGCGTGGGGAGAGATTCCTTCTGCCAAGGATCCTTCCTCCTCTTTGGCTTGCTGAGCTCACATCCACCAGTCACCCTTCCAGAGATCAAGATGGCCAGGGTCGTAAAAGGTAGTGTTGTTTCCTAGCTGAGCATCCCAAAATAAGAAGCTGGGTTTGCAGGCGTTTCTGCTTAGGGGGGAATCTGGGGACCCTTTGGAAAGCTTTCGGTTCAGCTCTGTCTCCTGCTGCTGTTCTCTCTCTCTCTCCCCCCCCCCACCTCTGTCACAGGAGATCCTGGATGGGCAGTTCAGCCTTGCAGGCATCCTCCTAAGGAAGGAGCCCCCATGGACAAGGCTGAGCTCCCCAGCTGTGGTCCTGGAGCAAAATGCAAAGCCTTAAGACTGTGGTTCCCGAAGTGTGTGGTTAGAGTGGGATTACCTGGGAGGGGGGCACCGGAGGTGTCAGTGCCTATCAGCTGGTATCGCTTTGCAGTTGCTGAATTGATTAAACTAAATGGTTTTAATTGGATTTTGAATGAATGTGCAATTAATTGTTACTCTTTTGAATGTTATTGCATTGCTATCTTTCTCAGTGGGGTATGCAAACTTCTGAGTAATGTTTCTTATAGGGCAGTGGGCAGGAGTTTAGGGAAGCAAGGGGGCAGTGAGATAAGAAAGGGGTCAGTTGTGTTGGTGCAAGGAGGTCTGCTTCCCACCCTGTTGCCAGAACTTTACTCTGTCTCTCTGGTTCATCTCTGATAAGCTGCTGTTTCACGCTAAGGGCTTCCTCTGTCTTTCATCTCATTTTTTTTTTTTTTTTTTTTTTGCACCATAAGTCAGTCACTGTCAGTTATAGGATGTCCCTGCGTCATTCCTTTGAAGAACCACATTTGTAGCAAAGAGATGGCCTTTTTCACATTCCCTTTTTTATTTATTTTTTGCTGCAGGGGAGGGTGCCCCCATATCCTCCAGCCGTTGCTTTCATGGGGATTGGGTTAACAGGTGTAGGATGAGTATGCAAGTGTGTCAGGCTACCTGATGATTTTGGGAGCATCATGAGGCCAGGCCGTTGTGGCTGCAGCAGATGTCTTCAGGAGGGCAGGTCCTGATGCAGGGGAATCCAACCGCTAGGAAAGGAATTTTGACTCAAGTTGTTTGATGCTGGATCTGGGAGGGTAGTGGGTGCTCCTTAGAGGTTCATCATCAGAGGTTGGCTGGCCATCTCCTCTCCAGGATGCTATAGTAGTGGGTGTGTTTCTGTGCTGCCCAGGGGTTGAGCTGGATGACCTTTGAGGGACCTTCCAACACTGTAATTCTATTGTATTTTTAAAAAGTATTTCTTGTTCATGCCATTAGAGGTCAAGAGCTTAGTCTGTGCTCATCTGCCTTGCAAAACAAGAAAAGTGGGGGTGGACATCCTCCTTCTCATTTTATTAAACGTTTTCTTTCTTTCTCTTTTTCTTTTAACTAGCTGTCTCCTCCTCCTTGATTCTTGTTTCGAAGGAGGAAGAACAGCTCATGGGCGAAAGTGCAAAGGAGAAAAAAGCATGCCACATTTTGACTTTGCTGGGATTTCTGGCGAGTCTCTGCCTGGATCCTTGTTGTGGGCTTTCAGGAAGGCAGCTAAGGGGAGCCTCTTTACATAATGTGGCTTTTATTTTATTTTTGCTCCAAGAGTTTTGCTTTGACCTCGCAGAACAGGAAATACCACTTGTGCTCCAAACTTTCCTAGGAGGAACAGGAAGGCAGAATCTGCCCGGGCAAAGGAGGGTGGTTGGCTCCTGCCTTTGGGATGGCAGCAGCAGGGAGAAAGTCTGTGTGTGTGTGTGTGTGTGTGTGTGTGTGTGTGTGTTGGGCGGGGGCGGGGAGACGACTCAATCTGTTTTCTGTTAATTTGGATGGAAATGAATTCTTCCTCCAGTAATTGACTGCTAATAGGATTGGACTTGGAAAGCTATTGATGGCTAGATGGCTATGCTCTGCCTCCACAAGGCAGCAATGCTCCTGAACACCAGTTGCTGGAAACCACCAGAGGGGAGAATTGTGCTTGCGCTCAGGTCCTGTTTGCGGGTTTCCCCATAAGGGGCATCTGGTTGGCCACTGTGAGAACAGGATGATGAACTAGATAGAACCCCTTTGGCCTGATCCAGCAGGGTCTTCTTATGTCCTTAAGCTGCACCAGTTGTCCCTCCCTAGGTGAAGTCTGCTGAGCCACTGGCCACAAACCCTTAACCGGAATAAAGGTGTCATTTCCCTCTCATTGGTTGACACAGATGAGTTTCTACCTGATGAAGAGAGGTAAGGGGAGGAAAGGGGGAAAGAGCAGCAGCCCTCAGCTCCAAAGATAGACCCCAGACAGCAAGCATTCCACTTCCCTTTAGACAGGCAGCCCCCAAACCCTGGGTAAGGATGGGTGCTTGCAGCCCAAAGGAAGCTCTGCTGTTCTGCTCCTGAGTGCGACTCACCTGCAATGATGTACAAACAACCCACCTTCTGCCCAACCTGCTGTATCCAACTCCTTCACAGGCAAATGCACTCGAAATCTTAAGGACGAGCAGAGCCTGCTGGATTAGGCCAGTGGCCCATCTAGTCCAGCATCCTGTTCTCACAGTGGCGAAGTCCACGAGCAGCACCTGAGCACTTTCCCCTCCTGTATTCTCCAGCTTCTCTCTAGTGGATAGAGAAAAAACGTCCCTCCCTCTCTCATCACACCAGAAATCCCGGGCATCCCACGAGGCTGGACGTTGGAAGATTCAGGACAAGAAAGAAGAAAGCCTTTCCTCACGCAGAGTTGAGTTAAACTATGGAACTCCGTCCCACAGGAGGCAGTGATGGCCACCAACTTGGATGGCTTGAAAGAGGGTTAGATCAGGGCTGCGCCCAAGATATTTTGGCACCTGAGATGAACCCCACAACGATGCTCCCCTAAAACAGGCCAGGGGCGAAGGCAGGGTGGAGATCTACAGGAGGAACAAGAGTGGCGGGTAAAGATTCTCAGAAATAGGTGGTGGGAGGAGACCAACAGGTCATCTATTCACAGAGGAGACAGCATTGGGCTGGGGAAGGGGTGGCAGCGCTGCTGAGAAGGCAGCATCCAAGGTGTGTGCTGCCACTGACACCGTGGAAGCAGTGGCAGGCGATGCATTCCTTGGAGGCTGGACCTGCCCCCCCCATGGATGCTGTCCCCCCTCCCCCGGGGCAGCCACCTCATCTTTCCTCATGGGTGGGCCGGCCCTGAGGTAGACAAATCCATGGAAGAAGAAGAGGAGTTTGGATTTGATATCCTGCTTTATCACTACACGAAGGAGACTCAAAGCAGCTAACATTCTCTTTTCTCTCCACTCTGTGAGGTGAGTGGGGCTGAGAGACTTCAGAGAAGTGTGACTAGCCCAAGGTCACCTAGCAGCTGCATGTGGAAGAGGGGAGACGTGAACCCGGTTCACCAGACTACGAGTCTACCGCTCTTACACCAAACTGGCTCCATGGAGGATGGAGATGGCTGTCAACGGCTACTAACCATGGTGGCTATCTTCCCCCCTCCACAGTCAGATGCAGCAATGCCTCTGAATACAAACGTCTCAGGTTACAAACTCCGTTAACCTGGAAGAGTTACCTTGAGTTGAGAACTTTGCCCCAGGAGGAGAACGGAAATTGTGTGCCGGTGGCGCAGCGGCAGCAAGAGGCCCCATTAGCGAAAGCACGCCTCTAGTTAAGAACAGTTTCAGGTTAAGATCAGACCTCCGGAACGATTTAAGTTCGTAACTAGAGGTACCACTGGACTAGTTGTTGGAAATGGCAGGAGGTGAGAGGGCTCTTGTGCTCGGGTCCTGCTTGATAGGTTTCCCATTGGGGGCAGCTGGTTGACTGCTGTGAGTACAGGATGCTGGGCTAGATGGGCCATTGGCCTCATCCGGGAGGCTCTTCTGATGTTCTTAAAAGGCAATGAGGATCACATCTGCCCACCCAAGGAAGTGGACCCCCACAGAAACCCCCTTGTCATGTTCTGACCCCCTCTCTTTCTGCCCCACTGCTGTTCTGAGTTTCTTCTTCTTCAAAGAATTTATTGGTATTTCAGAAAAATACAGAAAAAGAAAAAAGAAAAATACATACAAAATACAAACTACAAAATACTAAACAAAAAAGACTTATACAAAACATAAAAAACATCTAAAACAACAAAACACCTATTTAACCATAATAATCTTCTTTAAAATCTTACTTGGGGGACTTCCTCACGTCCTCTCTTCTGCGTTCATTTCAAATATATTGTAGTAACTTTGTAACTTTTTTATCCCTACTTTTACAATTAATCTTACTCATTATCTATCATCTTGTATCTATCACCTTATTCTTAATCAAAATGCATAAAATACAAAGAATCACCATCTTAACTACTAAAGTCCTATTTTAAACTAACATTTTAAAGCTATCGCCTATAATATCCGCTGGTTTCTTTTCAAATTTCTAACTTTTCACGTTGTTTCAAATAGTCTTTAAATTTCTTCCAATCCTCTTGCACCTTCTCCTCCCTCTGGTCTCGGAGTTTCGCGGTCAGTTCTGTGAGTTCCATATATTCAATGAACTTCATCTGCCAATCCTCCACTGTCGTTAGTTCTTCACTTTCCCAGTTTTTAGCAATTTTAGTTCTGAGTTTTTAAAAGCCTTCTAGGAAATAAAACTGCAAGGCTTGTTTTGACTGGAGATGGCATAGGGTGTGGACTGATGAGCAATTACTCTCTCCTACCTCCCACTGGAACTCACTGCGGGGGTGGGGAGATTGCCCGCCTCCACCCTCTGCTGGGCTCAGGGCCAAAGCCTCTGGTGTGTGCTGGAGGCTGATTTAATTTTAAAGACTTTTACGTTGGCTTAATAGGAGGCAGGTTGATTGCATCTCCTTCAGCTCTACAGGGAAACCCTGGGGACTTGGTTCTGCTGCTGCATGTGGGGACCTCTTGTGGCCCAGCTGGGAAGCACATCCCATGCTGTTGTGAATCCCAGCCTCCCTTTGAAAAGGCCCCAAACTGGCTGCTGGCCTGCCCATTAGGGCAAATCCACCTTTAATGTGCACCCCACACACATTTAAATCACATGACCTTCCCCAAGGAATTCTGGGAAGGGTAGGTTGTTAAGGGTACTGGGAATCAAAACTCATTTGAGGGGGCAACTACACTTAGCAGGATTCTTGCTGGGGGGCGGGCGTGATTTTTATTTATATTTATTTCATAAAATTTACACACTGCTTGATTGTTTTTTTAAAAAAAAACTCAAAGCAGTTTATATATAAAAAATAAGGTTATCACTAAGAAAAACTAACGAATACTTTCAAACTTTCAAAAAGTTAAAATAGCAATAGACTAAAAACAGGTCGAGACTCTCAACAACTTCCTCAACATCTGGACAGACTGTTTTTAGCCGGTGCTGAAAAGAGTTCAGTGAAGGGGCCTGTCTGTTGTCAAGAGGCAGGGAGTTCCAAAGGGCAGGAGCTGCCATACTAAAGGATCAATTGCTTACAAATGTGGAATGGGTATTATGTGGCAGCTGTAACACTGCTCAGTTCTGCCAATTGACATCATTAAGTAGTTCCAGTTACAGGTAGGTAGCCGTGTTGGTCTGCCATAGTCAAAACAAAATAACAAATAAAAAATTCCTTCCAGTAGCACCTTAGAGACCAACCAAGTTTGTTCTTGGTATGAGCTTTCGTGTGCATGTATCTGAAGAAGTGTGCATGCACACGAAAGCTCATACCAAGAGCAAACTTGGTTGGTCTCTAAGGTGCTACTGGAAGGAATTTTTTATCGTTAAGTAGGTGTATATGGGGTAAGGAGATTTTGCAGGTAAACAAGTCCAATGTTGCTAAGGGCTTTAAATGTGCACCTGATGTTTTTTTTAAATGTATGGTGTGGATCTGCTCATAGTGTGAATAGTTGCTAGGCTCCCCCTCCAGCCCATCACAGTAGCTTGCATGGCCAGTGGTCAGGGATGGTGATACTGGAGTTTTTGGTGATGGGAGTTGTTGGAGGGGCACATATTCCCCCCGCTAGAAAAGGCAGAATGGGAAGCATTTGCAGGATTTGTTCCTGGTTTTGGTGGTAGAATCAAGTCTGAATCCCTGAATCTTTCAGGGTTTTGTAAAAAGCAGTTCTGGGCTGGAGAGGGAGAACAGCAATGCCTCTGAGCAGTCGTGTAGGTAGCGGGGGTGGGGAGAGACTATTTAAGAAATGGAGAATCCTTTGCCCTGATCACCACATCAAATTGGGGTTTTGCAGCTAAATCTAGTGCTTCCTGTCTCCCTATGTTCTGGGATGGTTTCTACCTTTGGCCTGCCAGAAGTTGCTAGATTACATTTACAACTCCCATCATGAAAACCTAAGAAGAGCTTGCTGGATCAGGCCAATGGCCCATCTAGTCCAGCATCCTGTTTTCACAGTGGCCAACTAGATGTCTGTGGGAAGCCCCAGAACAGGATTTGAGTATAAGAGCAACTCTCTCTCTTCTCTCTCTTCTGCCTTGGTCAGACCACACCTGGAGTCCTATATCCAGTTCTGGGCACCACCATTTAAGGAGGATATTGACAAGCTGGAACATGTGCAGAAGGCGGCAACTGAGTTGACGATAGAAAAGTTTTCTAGCTAGCTGACAAAGATTGTCAAGGGTCTGCATACCAAGCCTTACGAGGAATAAAGTGTGTTGGGTGTGTTTAGCCTGGGGAGAAGAAGACAAGAGAGGGGTCATGACAGCCACCTTCAAATATTTCAAAGGCTTCCACGGCGAAAGATGGAGCCAGCTTCTTTTCTCTAGCTCCAGAGAGGAGGACCTGAACCAATGGGTTCAGCTGATAAGAAAGGGGATTCCAGATCAACATTAAGAAGAACTTTCTGACAGTAAGAGCCATTCAACTGTGGAACAGGCTCCTTTAGAAGGTGGTGGACGCTCCTTCATGGGATGATTTTGAAGAGATATTGGATGACAATTTGTCAGGGATTCTTTAGCTGTGATTCCTGCATCACAGGGTCAGACTAGAAGGCTGCTGGGTTCCCTTCCAGCTCTACAGTTCTATGATTCCTCTCGCATGGTTTCTGGTAACTGATATTTGGGTGGGTGGGGGGCGGAATTCTGCCTCCAATTGTGGAGGCAGAGCACAGCCACCAAAGCTGGTAGCCCCAGCAAGCAGGGCCAATGGCCAAGGGGGATATGGGAATCTAGCACCATCTGGGGGGCTCAGATTCCCACCAGTACCGGTGTTGGGGCTTGTCTCATTGTGGCATTCACCCCACCCTGAATAACATTTAATCTCTTTCTGTATCTCGCTGTCCCAGTTGCATCGCTGCAATGTGTGGGATGTAAAACACAGGAGCAGTCAAACACAACATTGCTAGAGTGGACATAGAAAGGGAACTCTAGGCCAGCCAGTCGGAACTCGCTGTTTCCCCTGGGCTGGGATGGATTTCTTCTGTGTAACTGGACATGAGTGTGGTCTCACCTGGGCAGGTTAACACAAAACCACAGGGGCAAGACTCCATCTTCCTCTCTTTAGGACCACGCTCTCAAGGAAGGAGCACCACTGAGATGCTCTCTTGGCTTCCAGCCAAGAGACCACAAAGGAACAGTCCCCTGAGTAAATGTGACTTTTATTAAATTTAAGTCTGCCGTCTGGGATCCAATTGTGAACAGATGACTTCTCGTGAGTAAACTTTTTATGCTTTTATAGAAGGCTGTGTAGTGTCTTATTTTGAGAGGGATTAATGGGGAAAATGCCAGGACATTTGTTACAGATGTTTTAACAAACCTGAGCAAGCTTTCCGCTGTGTGTGTGTGTTTAAAGGGGAATGAGAACTTTGCTAATTTCTGGGACTTGTAAACACAAGTTGGAATAGGATATCTTAAACAATATATCCTCTCCTGCATCCCAAAACATTCCCACACAATGCTGGTGGTGCTGAGTGCCCCCTCCTGCCGTGGTCTGCTGGGCATCTTGCCTCCTGCAGTAGCGGTGATATTTGAAGGGAGCCCACTGCACAGGCGCCTCCCTGCACGGGAGAGAGAAAATAGCTCTGGGAAAATAAACATTAGTTCAGGGTGTTTGAAAGCCTGGCGGCCTGGCTAGACGCCAGTGGCGCTCAACTCTATCTCTCTCTCTCTGCTGGCTGGCTGGCTGGCTGGCTGGCATTGTGTCGAAGCGAGCTCTGAAGGAGGCGCCTTGTCTGCCCAAGGCAGAAAATGAGGCTTGGGCTTCTTGAGAGTCTGTGACCTTCTCCATCCCGAAGGAGTTTGAGCAGCCTCCTTTGTGTCTCCCTTGAGAGCTGCATTCAAAGGGAAGGTCGATGGGCCACCTGCAATGGCGAAACAGGCTTTGCATCCTTCTCCAGAAACTTGGAAGGATTTAAAAACAGGATTGGACACATTCACGGAGGCCGAGAAGGCTGCTGCTTGCCACGATGGCAATGCTCTCTGCCTCCATAGTTGGAGGCAGCAATGCTTCTGAATACCAGTTGCTAGAATCCACAGGGGGGGAGGGCGGGTTTTGTGCTTGTGGGTTTCCCATAAGAGGCACCCGGTTGGCAACTTTGAGAACAGGATGCTGGATGAGAGGGGCCATTGGCCCAATCCCAGGGAGGGCTCTTCTGGTCCTCTTCTGGAACCTCCAGGCCCAGAGGCAGTCTATCTAGATTCCTAGATTGTTAGATGAGTAAGAAGCAGCATGATAAAAAAATTCATGAAATTATGCAGGGCATAATCTTTTGTAATACCAGAACGCTCGGACATCTAATGAAACTGAATGTTGGGGGATTCATGACAGACAAAATAAAGTCCATGCAGCGCAGACTTAACCTGTGGAACTCCGTCCCACAGGTGGCAGTGATGGCCACCAACTTGGATGGCTTAAACAAATTCATGGAGGAGGAGAGGCTATCAATGGCTACTTGCCATGATGGGTATGCACTGCATCCATCATCTGAAGCAGGGATGCTTCTGAATGCCAGTTGCTGGAAGACATAGGAGGGGAGAGTGGTGGTCTTCTGCTTCAGTCCTGCTTGTGGGCTTCCCTTTGGGCTAGCTGGTTGGTCAGTATGCTGGGCCAGATGGCCTGATCCAGCAGGGCACTTGTTAGGAGCAAATGTCCACACAGAGCCAGAAAGACCTGGAAATGCTTGGTTCACGGAGGAATCCATTCATCCGTATTGCGCGTGTGTTGAAAGTGAAATACTACATTTTGTGAAGAACCACATAAAACATTTTTATTTCATTAAATTCACACACTGCTTGATTGCAAAAACAAACACACCTCAAGGCAGTTTACAAAAAGACAAAATAAGACAACCGAGAGAGAAAATTAACAGTAGCTTAAAGCATGCAAAAAGTTTAAATAATAAAATGGGTTAAAATACATACCAGCTTTCTAATCTAGTCTAAACGGGAATGTTTTGAGCAGGTGCCCCAAAGAGTACAGCGAAGGCGCCTGCTTGATTTCAATAGGCAGGGAGTTCCAAAGTGTAGATGCTGCCACACTAAATCGTAGAGGATGCCCCCTTTCCACTGGCTTTCCCGCTCCTGTCGTAGGCCCTGCCAGGGACAAAAGAAGGGGTGCTTAGCTTTCCTTTCTTTCTCTCCTCCCCTCCCCTCCCCCCTCCTTCCCTGCCCCCTCTGAACTGGAGTGAAGCTGCATCACCAGCACCCGATTTAGCCCCTGATGTCACCCTTGAAGTTGGCGCTGTGCTCCAGAACGCAGCCACTCCTCTTGCGTCAGCCGCGGTTCATTGGCATTCTCTCCGGTGCTTCCCTCTCCCCTCCTCAGCATGCGCCGTTGCTGCCGGTTCTATTTTTAGCTCCCCAGGTTTGAGCAGAATGAGGCCTCTCCATCACAACTTCAGTCTCCCCCTCCCCGACTTCTGATTGCCTCTTCCCATGTTCAACACACGGGAGGAGACTCCACACTCTCTTAGTGTTTATTTATTGCCTTTAGAGCTCCACTTTTTTTCTCCCCAGGGACAAGGAGCTCCAGGCGGTGTACCCCCCCCCCCATCTCCTTTAATCCCCACAGCAAACCTGTGAGGTAGGCTTGGCTGAGAGGCAGCGACTGGCTCCCCAAGGTAACCAAGCGAGCTTCATGGCAGAGTGGTGGATTTGAACCCAGGTCCTAGTAAGACACTCTGACTGTTACCAATGGGAACATGTGATCTAGTTGTGACTTATTTGTCAATGGTGAAAATTAAGCACTGAAAGAGGATAGGACAACTATCATCCTTTCCTTAGCGGTGATAAGGACCCTGATGTCTCTCCTTCCCCCATCTGCAATATATATCCTGTAATTAAGACGCCCATTATGTGCTTGTGGGGTGTACCCCCCCACACACACACACCTCCCTGTTGCAATGCAGAATAGCATCCTTGCCAAGTCTGGATGGCCCTGAGATGAGAGTCTGGAAATCACCAGAGAGTTTATGAAATTTTGCATGGCTCGGATAGAGTTCTTGTTCTCTTGTAAGCAGGCCAGTGCAGACCTTGCCTGAGGTCTGGGATGGGAGTCTTGTTCTTGGCATGACAGCATAAGTCTAGCAGGCCCCGGCAAGGCTCCTCAGATGGCTTAGCCCTCCAAGGCTCAGAGCCAAGTGGACCTGGCTGCCCACCCCTCTGCAAGGGTATGTAAGGACACGATCATCTTGTGGAGCTCAGGTGGACATCCAATCTTGTTGAATGCCATGAAGTGTTGTTTTTGGCTGTTGAGGTCAAAGGCCTTTGTCAATTCTATGAAGGCGATGTATGAGGGGCTTCTCTCCTCTGGGCATTTCTCCTGCAGCTGCCGCAGTGAAAAAATCATGTCAGCTGTTAACCTCTGAGCTCTAAAGCCGCATTGTGACTCAGGATAGACCCTGTCAGTGAGTGACTGTAATCTGTTGAGAAAAGGATTTCCCCACAGTACTCAGCAGGGAGACCCCACGGTAGTTGTTACAGTCATGGCAGTCACCTTTGTTCTTATAGAGCAGTGTTTCCTTTGGACTACAACTCCCATCATCCCTAGCTAGTGTTATAAAGCAGGGTCCAGGATGCTCAGGTTACTGCCACCAGACCTCCCCTTTCTTGATGTGTCCATGATGTATGGAGGGGTGGTCTTGAGCTGGAGGGGGGCTATTTCAAAAGTCTATATAGGAGCTTGCGCTCCATTGTTCCATGTCTTTTGCTTGCAAAACACCCTGCTGCAACAGTTTCTAATAAACAAGGCCTTGCTTTCGGAGACTTGGTATTGTCCTTGTCTTTGTGCTGCGTTGTCGGGAAGGGGCTCTTAAATTATAGCGCTCTTCCCGGGGTTATGGACTCCCTTCTGGAGACGGACCCAGTTACAGAATTTTTATAACAATATAATAATTTAACACTAGCAGGACTAGTGGTGAGGAATCGCGGGAACTGTAGTCCAAACATAGCTGGAGACCCAAATTTGGCTGGCAATGGCCACTAGTCATGATGGCTATGGTCTGCCTCCAAGGTCAAGACAGTAATGCTTCTGAATGCCAGTTGCTGGAAACCGCAGGAGGGAGAAGGCTCGCATCCTGCTTTCCAGTTTTCCACTGGGGCATCTGGTTGGCCACTGTGTGAAGAGGATGCTGGACTAGATTAGCCATTGGCCTGAACCAGCATCCTATTCTTACGTTCTCATGAGACCCAAGCCTTGAACAAGGGGCTCCTTTCCACAGGGGCAGAGCTGCATTGCAGAGCCCCTGAATAAAATGCCTGCCCCACTCAGCTCTCAGGATGTTGTTGTAAGAATTTTAGGTATTTTATTTTTATATATAATAATTGTTATTAATGTACCAAAACAAATAAGGCCACATGTCTGAAAAACAGCACAGGAAGACAGGCCTCACTCCATTTAGACTCCCAACTGACCAAGTATTTCTTTGTCTCAGGAACAAAGGGGGGGGGGTTGCCCCTCCAGCTACTCAGTACTCAGCAGCCCTCTGCCTGAGTGATAATCTCTGGCATCCTGATACCTGAGTGTCAGACAAAAAGGTGTGATTAACTTGGCTGGGAAATAGGGAAATGTAAATATCTTTTGTTTCACTTGATGGGTTTTTGGTGGAGGGCAAGAGGCATGGGGGCAGGGTCCAAGATGCTCAGATCACTGCTACCAGACCCTCCCAATTTGTGATGTAATTCTAATGTATGGAGGGGTGGTCTTGAGCTAGAGGGGGGCAATTTTCAAAAGTCTATATAGGAGCTTGCACGCTTTTGTTCGGGCTTGCAAGACACCCTGCTGCAGCAGTTTCTAATAAAGGGCTACCGCCTTGCCTTGGGAGATTCTGTATTGTCTCTATTTTATTCATAAGTGCTCTTGAGAGGAGGGGAGCCCTAATAAGGCTCTCCCCTGGGTTCGTGGACTCCCTTCTGGGATTGAACCTAATTTTTAAAACAATGTCCACAGTTGGGCACTTTCCACATGTTGGCAAATGCCCAGAAAATTACTTTTAATGTGGCTTGCAAGGACCTGATTGCATCCAGGTGTGGGCCACAGCCAGAATCTGCCAGAAAATGATCCTTGGCATGGAGGCTGACCTTTAATTAATTGGATGCAGCATAATATAATTGAATGATAGAATAGTAGAGTCATCTAGTCCAATCCCCTACAATATAGCTAGTGCCTAGGCTTGCCATACGTCAGGACAATTCCTGACATGTCCTTGTTTTTGGGTGTAAAAATGACGTCGGACAGGGGGAATTTTGCCAAATTGGCAAAATGTCAGGGAAAACCCAGGTGTATGGCAATGCGGAAACAGCTCCCAAAGCTTAAACATCAGTACTTTATTGGGGGAGGGTTTGCTCAAAAGTTTGGGTTTGTTCACATTGTTGTAAGAATATTATATTATATATAATTGTTCATTAGTGTACCAAGTAAACATGTGCAGGAATGTATAGGCCATGTCTGAAGCAGCACAGGAAGACAGGCTTGACACCATTTTGACTCTCAAAACTGACCAAATGTTTACCAAATGGTTCTCTGCAAGGAAGGAGGGGGTGAGGGAGCTTTCCCATTGTCCCAAGAATTAAAAGTGATTACCATCTCAAAGGAATGGCCTGGCTACCCAGGAAAGGCAATCAGATAAGACATTATCATATAAATTGGTAGGCAGGAAAAAAACAAACTTCTCAGATTTCTGTTACAGGTAGGTAGCTGTGTTGGTCTGCCATAGTCAAAACAAAATAATAAAAAATTCCTTCCAGTAGCATCTTGTTGTTGTCGTTCAGTCGTGTCCGATTCTTCGTGACCCCATGGACCAGAGCACGCCAGGTACGCCTATCCTTCACTGCCTCTCGCAGTTTGGCCAAACTCATGTTAGTAGCTTCGAGAACACTGTCCAACCATCTCATCCTCTGTCGTCCCCTTCTCCTTGTGCCCTCCATCTTTCCCAACATCAGGGTCTTTTCTAGGGAGTCTTCTCTTCTCATGAGGTGGCCAAAGTACTGGAGCCTCAACTTCAGGATCTGTCCTTCTAGTGAGCACTCAGGGCTGATTTCTTTAAGAATGGATAGTTTTGATCTTTTTGTAGTCCATGGGACTCTCAAGAGTCTCCTCCAGCACCATAATTCAAAAGCATCAATTCTTCGGCGCCTTAGAGACCAACTAAGTTTGTTCTTGGTATGAGCTTTCGTGTGCATGCACATTTCTTCAGAAGTGAAGAAGTGTGCATGTATCTGAAGAAGTGTGCATGCACATGAAAGCTCAAACTTAGTTGGTCTCTAAGGTGCTACTGGAAGGAATTTTTTATTTTATTTTGTTTTCTCAGATTTCAGTTGGAGACCGCCTTTTTGTGATGTAGGTGTGATGTATTGGGGAAGGTGGTTCTGGGATACACCCCTCTTTTGTGACATATGTATGATGTTTCTGGGGGTGGTCTTAAACTCCAGCATGGGGAATTTCAAATGTGTATATAAGAGCGGACACATTCTGGGTTCCTTCTTTGTTCTCCTGTGTGAGAGGAAGGACCCTGTTGCAACAGTTCAATGAAGACTTTGCTTCTCAATCTTCTCTGGTTGGCCTCTGTTATATTCTCCTACCGATGGGGGACTCTACAAGGGCTCTTCTGTACCCATAAGGGAAAAAGGGCCAGATTTTGTTTATTACAGCATAGAAAGCTCAACAATTTGGGTGGTTTCCTAAAGAAAGCTCAGCAACTTTGTGGATGTCATGAATGCCAGGAATTTTACTTTTTGAAATATGGCAAACCTACTAGTGCCTATCAAGGGGAAATGCATGTGGCTGCCAGGTAATAAGAAGGGCCAGGGAGGTGGGATTGTCCAGCTACCAGCCTCAAAATTCTACCCTGGGTTTCTGGGCTAGTTGTTTGTCATGGTTTGCAAAGCCCTTGATGGTTTGGGTCCCAAATATCTGCAGGGCTCCCACCCCAGCTCCAAAACCAGAAGGATCTATTCTTAATACTTCTGTGTGTATGGAGGGAGGGGCTCTGTTCATGCTCTCTGCCAAGATTTGGGGTGAGGGGCCTCTTTTCCACGGCTCTGGAATGATCCCACCTCTCTTCTGCATTTGAAACAGACATCTTCAGATATCTGAAGGGCTGTCACACATGGGAGATGGAGAAAGTCTGTTTTCTGCTGCTCCAGAGGAGAGGACCCAAACCAGCGGGATTCAAATGGCAAAGAAAGGAGATTTGGACTAAGCATTAGGAAAAACTTTCTGACAGCAAGAGCTGTTCGACAGCGGAACGGACTTCCCTGGAAGGTAGTGGACTCTCCTTCCTTGGAGGTTTTTAAAGAGTTCAATGGCCACCTGTTGTGGATTCTTTATCTGTGACTCCTGCATTGCTGGGGGTTGGCCTAGATGACCCTTGGGAGTCCCTTCCAACTCAACTCTACAATTCTATGGCCTGTGTCTTTTGCATTCAGTTATCTCTCTCTCTCTCCCCCCCCCCCCGCCCCAGCAGTGATGGCGATGCCTCCTTCCGGAAATGATGATGGGCTCCCTTGCAAAAGCAGGGATACCAGGGCTTGGCCCCCCCAGCAGGGTTAGTTCTGCCCATCAGGGGTTCCATCTAATAGCAGCAGCGTAGCTTTTTTTGCAGGGAATGGAGAGAAAAAGATACCCATTTGGGGGATGAGTCATCCAGCGAGCAGCTCCACAAGCCACCCCCCCCTTCTTCTTGCCTGTTTTGAATTCCCAGGCGAGGGCGGAGGTGAGCCTGGAGCCTGAGCTAATCGCCACAGCAGGGAACGTTTTTACCCTCTCAGGGGAAAGGAAGAAGGAGCAGGAGGCAGAAGCCTCTCATCCCAGTCCACCCCCTTGAGGAAGGAGGAAGGAGGGCTTTTAGCATTTCAAAGGAACTAGGAGGCTTTTTGAGAAGAGAGAGTGCATAATGGAAGCTTTCATCTCGGCAAAAGGTGACAGAGCCTGGTGTGTCTGTGGTGTCCATGCACAATTTGGTTTGGTACCGTGAGGGGGGAGGGAGAGAGAGAGAGGCAGTGGTGGTGTAGTGGTTAGAGTGCCAGACTAGTGCCTGGGAGAGACTAGGGTTCAAATCCCCACTCGGCCACGAAGCTCACTGGGTGGCCTTGGGGGCCATTCACTGCCTATCAGCCTAACCTACCTCACAGGGCTGTTGTGAGGATAAAGTGGGGAAAGAACCATGGGCACTACTTTGGTCTTCTGTGAGGAAAAGGTGGGATAGAAATGGGCTAGCCCTCGTCCTTCTCCTCTGCAGACCCAATCTTTGTCGCTTAGGGCCTAGAACATGCCCTCCCCACTGTTCAGTGTGCCCGGGGCATTGTAGAATCATAGAACCGAAGAGTTGGAAGGCACCCCAAGGGCCATCTAGTCCAACCCCTTGCCATGCAGGAACCACAGCTAAAGAATCCCTGACAGGTGGCTGCCTAAGCTCTGTTTAAAAACCTCCAAGGGAGGACAGCCCACCGCCTTCCCATGTGGCCCATTCCACTATCAAACAGCTCTTACTGTCAGAAAGCTTTAATCAGAATCTCCTTTCTAGCAATTTGAATTCATTGGTTCAGGTTCCCCTCCTCAGGAGCAGAGGAAAGCAAGCTTTCTCCATCTTCCCAAGGACAGCCCTTCAGATATTTGAAGGTGGCTATCATGTCACCTCTTGGTCTCCTCTTCTCCAGGCTAAACATCCCCAGCTCCCTCAACTGTTCCTCATCAGGCATGGTTTCCAGACTCTTGGATATCTTGGTCGCCCTCCTCTACACACTTTCTAGCTTGTCAATAGCCTCCTTAAATTATGATGCTCAGAACTAGACACAGGACTCCAGCTGTGGTCTGTCCAAGGCAGAATAGAGGACTATGAACCCCATCTTTTCCTGCCCCCCTTCCTTCAGCTCTGTCTGACAGTTGGATGCAGGGAGAAGAGTGTGTTATGGTAGCCTAGCAACCAGAGGGGTGGTGGTGGTCTTCCTTTGCTTTCCTGGCATCTCCTGTGCCCATTTGGTTTGCAGGTAAGCTAATGCTCCTCCACCCCAGCCTCTCTCTTCACGCAAAGCTACCGCCATCCCTGCTGTGGTCAAAGGACAGAGGTGAGGCCAAAGCTGAGGCTGAACGCTTGAAGTTTCAGGATAGGTAAAAGAAAAGTTATTCACGGAGCACATAATTAAACTATGGAACTCCCTCCCACAGGAGTTGGCGATGGCCACCAACTTGGATGGACTTAAAAGAGAATTGAACAAATTCATGGAGGAGGAGAGGGCTGTTGATGGCTACTAGCTACGATGGCTATGCTGTGCTACCACGGTCAGAGGCAGCAGTTGGGAATCACAAGAAGGGAGAGTGCTGCTGCTCTTGGGCTAAAGTCCTGTTTGCGGGTTTCCCACAGACATTCTGGGCAGCCACTGTGAGAACAGGATGCTGGACTAGATGGGCCGCTGGACTGATCTAGCAGCCAGGCTATTCTTAGGTTTTTAAAGGGCACCCAAACAGGACAACTGTTTCTCTAATTGCTCTAGCACAGGGGTGGCCAACTCCCAAGAGACTGTGATCTACTCACAGAGTTAAAAACTGGCAGTGATCTACCCCCTTTTTGGGGGTTCAAGTTAAAGTTGCTGAGCTTTTTTTAAGAAGAAGGAAGGCCCATTTTAGGGGGGGGATTCGGGTCAAAGTTGTTGAGTTTTTTCAGGGAGGAGGTAAAATGTTGAACTTTTTTTAGGGGAGCCACAGTTGTTCAGCTTCTTTGGGGGGGAGCCAATGATCTACCAGTGATCTACTGCAGACGTCCAGTGATCTACCGGTAGATCACGATCTACCTGTTGGACATGCCTGCTCTAGCAGAAGAACAATCAAGCCTTCACCATGTGATTAGCATGAAATTCCGCTCAGGTTGGCTGTTGTATCAGAGGAGACTCCACTCGCCAGACTCTCTTCTGAGCTGATAGGCTGTTTTGCGTACATAACAGCTTTTAAGACAAAGTTATTACAACCTGGTTAATAAGACACTGCAAGAAATTAGCTTTGCAAGAAAAACACAGGATAATAGCATTGCCAGTCAAACATGCTCCTTCTTTTGTTGAGTTTCTTTCTTTCTTTCTTATTGCACACTCCAAGGGAGACACGGTCTCAAGATAGAAATAGGCTGAGGACATAATAGAGTCCAAGTTCCTTGGTGATCAGAGACCCAGACATTCTGCTTCCACACTGCAAGGGCTCCCTTACCCCCTACAGATGGGGGGGCTGAAGCTGGCATTGGCTTTTGAGGCTGGGGAATGCAGAGGGCAAGCGGGCGATGCAAAGGAGCACTGCTGGGAGGGAGGCCTAAACATTTATCCTCATCAGGCGCAGCACTCAATTAGTCGAGGCTTCGTCAGCTTAATTTGAAGGGGCTCCGTGTGTGTCTGGGAACACTTAAGGCTAAGTGGACTTTATTCAATGGAGCCAAGCGATTAAGCTGAGTTCTGTGCCTGCCAGGCAAAGCGGTCGAGATATTGGATCCATGACTGCCGCATTCATTAGCCATAATTAGACAACTTGCATTTATAAAATCCTATAGGCATTAAGTGGGCTTATCAGGAGGAGCAGGAACAGTGAGGCTGTCGAAGGAGGAAGGCTACCTAATGGCTGACCTGGCTGTGCCAATAATGGCACGGGGGCTTCTTGGGGGAGTTTTAAGACTTTCCCTTGCATCTGCTGAGTCTCTGAGCCCAAACAGGATGTTTGTTTGGCCTGTTCCAGTTGTAGGGCTCTTCTTAGTTTCTTAGGATTGCTAAATGGAGCCTCCGTGGACAGAGCCGGTCTACCTTAGAATGGTGGAGAACAAGAGTGGGTTTCCCATTTGGCCACTGTGAGGGCAGGATCCATCAGGCTCTTCCTATGGTCTTAGGACAGGCTCTGAGTCATGTCTGAGCTGCTGAAGGTGGTGGTAACTGAAATGTTTCTTTTCTCTCAGAGTGTCATATATCTGCCTTGTTAGTCATCGTACTTAATCTACAAGCATTTTTACCTCTTAGCCAAAGAGACTCATCCATTGATTTGCAAGAATCATGCATTGCAAGCCGCCAGAGGGCTTTTAAAAGTCTTGCACAGGTACACACCTAATAAATTTTAAGCAGGAATGAGCACTGTTGGCCGTTTCCAGAGAATTCTGACTTGCCACAGTGTTTGCAGACAAGGGGAGAGTTGATAAAAGATTCATCTTTTTGGCGGCTCTTGCTGCTTTCCTTCATTGATGATTGTCTTTATTGTATGAGTAATGGTTTGCCCCTTGTTTATTTCTTTGGGTGCCTGATGTTTGGGCTGCAAGCCAAACTTCCAAATCATATACATTAATAGAGGAGAAGCCAACTTGGGGTTCTAGTTTCTAGCTGTCTGTATTGTTCATTTGTTGCATTTATCTCCCAACTTCTTCTCCGAGGATCTTAAGGTGGCCCACATAGTTTGTCCTCCCTCCTCATTTAATCTTCACAACAACCCTGTGAGGTAGGCTAGTCTGAGAGGTGGCGACTGGCCCACCGTCACTCAATGAGCTTTAGAGTTGCTTCCAAACTCTTCCCTGGGCTGCGTTCCTTTTCTGGGATGAATGTGTAGAACAGATGCAGAGCCTGCTGGATCAGGCCTATGGCCCATCTAGTCCAGCATCCTGTTCTCACAGTGGCCTATTGTGGGAAACCGGCAAATAGGATCCTAGCACAAGAGCCCTTTCCAGCAACTGGCATTCAGATGCATGGCTTTCTTCTATCTGTCCTAAATCTTCCAGTGATGTTCTCTGGACATGGTGGGTACTCTCAGATCTCAATAAGTGATGAAATGGTAGCAGTTTTACTCAGTTGATTGATAGGTACCAGTAAATCTGTATAAACAGTTTGAAAAATGGTTGGAGGGGAATCCACTTGGTCCAGAAGTGAAAAAGTGTCCTTGAGGATGAAGGGTTGTTTTGGATAAGGGGTGCATTGTTGTTCTCTCATGTTCATGATTATTATTTGAGCATTTACACCCCTGTGCTCAGCCAACAAGACTCCCAGAGTAGCTTACATACAGTCACTTAAAACAAAGCAATCCCATTCTCCACAGGCTGGCTATATGCCAGTAAGAAAATACAACTTGCAAGGTAAAAAGGCACAGGAAGGGCAGAGGAAAACAAAACAAAACTTGGGTACCAATTCTTAAACAGCTGTTCTTATGTGGGGTGGGTGACCAGGACCCTGCCTTTCATATGGTGCTTGATGTTGGCTGTTTCTGTAAGTCCTTGTATGAAAATAAGTTTAATTTCACCAGGCTGATTAATTGGGAGCACTTTTCACAGCGGATCAAAATGTTTGGTTTTGACTCCAGCGTTGCAGCCAAAGATCTGTTCACTCCTCTGACTTTTCTCTGTTTGTTTGTTTGTCTGTCTCCTTCTGCAGCTGATTTACGTCGGTTCAGCACCCAGTGGCCCATGCACGGGATCCTAACTGACTCCGTGGAGAGCTCCGATGATGAGTTCTTTGATGCACGAGGTTGGTGTTCATTGTGCTTACTGCCAGGCATCCAAAGTCCCCTTGCTCCGTTTCCTAGAGGCCTTTGGTGCTTCCACTGCCGGGTTCCTCTTTGACATCCTCTGCTGCCTTAGGCTGAGTCAGACCACTGGTCCATCCGTGTCAACATTATTATAAATGAAAATAATAAAAGTAGAAATTTAAAAAAAACCCAAAGCAAAACAGTGTGGTATATCTGATCAGTGCAGTACTTAAGACCATTAGGAAAGTCAATTTTCACATTGTGCTGTGGAAAGCGAGTCCTGTGTGACTGTATTACATAGAACCGTGGAATTGTAGAGCTGGAAGGGACCATGAGGGTCCAACCCCCTGCCATGGAGAAATTGCAGCTAGAATCCCTGACAGGTGGCCATCCAAACTCTGTTAAAAACCTCCAGTGAATGAGAGTCTATTGTCCTCCGAGGGAGTTTGTTCCACTGCTGAACAGTTCTTCCTAATGTGTAGTCAGAATCTCCTTTCTTATCATTCGACTCCATCAGTTCAGGCCCTCCCCTTTGGAGCAGCAGAAAACAAGCTGGCTCCTTCTTCCCATGCGACAGCCCTTCAGGTATTTGAAGATGGTTCTCATGTCACCTCTCGGTCTTCTCCAGGCTAAACATCCCCAGCTCCCTCAACCGTTCCTCATAAGGCTTGGTTTCCAGGTCCTTGATCCTGCTGGTCTCCCTCCTCTGCGCATCTTCCAGCTTGTCAATGTCCTTTTAAAACTGTGGTGCCCAGAACTGGCCACAGGACTCCAGGCTGTGGTCTGACCAAGGCAGAATGCAGTGGTACTAAGATTTCCCTTGATCTAGACACAGGGCCGTCTTAAGTAAATCTGGCGCCCTGGCGTGAAGATCTCTCCGGTGCCCCTTGCACACCACCGGGCAGGGCCAGGCACAGCAGGCAGCCGGAGGGCGTGGCACGGCGCGCGGGGACGCCGAACTCGCGCTCCGCCGGGCAGGGCCAGGCGCGGCGGACAGCCAGGGGGTGCGGAGGGGTGGGTGGGGACGCTGCCAGCTGTGCTCTGCCTCTGCCTGCTTGGCTGAAGCGGCAGCGCTGCCATCCAGGGAGCCTGGCTGCAGCGCCGACGGGAGGCTTGCCAACAGCCTCCCTGCACCCGCAGCCCGAGAAGAGGCGGGCGAGAGCAGCCCTGCCGCTGCTGCTTCAAGTCCCTCGTCTGGGGGTTGGGGGGGAGGAACGGGGCGAGGGGGAGCAGCCAAAATGAGAGTACCCCTAAATCGCCGCCGCTGATCACCTCCTCCTGCCTTCCCATGCCCTCCTCCAGTACTGCACAGTGGCAGGCTGGAGAAGCGCTCCGGCGGCCAATTGCGGCGCCAAGAGGAGGGGCGGCCGCCGGGGATCACGCCCGCCTCCCGGGCGGGGCGCACACACCAGCCAGGGAGGGAAGGAGGGAGGCAGGGCTGATTGCTGCGCGCCCAGCTCGCCGCCGCCGATCGCCTCCTCCTGACTTTCCCCTGGCGGGGGGCAGGCTGCCACCCCTACTGAGCCGCTGACGTGGCCCCGGACCTCTTCCCTGGTGCCCTCCAGAACGTGGCGCCCTGGTGCACTGCGCTTCTAGCCTTTATGGCTAAGATGGCCCTGTCTAGACACTGGATTTCTGTTGTTGCAGCCTAGAATAGCATTAGCTCTTCTTTTAGTGCTCCATCGCACTGTTGACTCATGTTAAGCTTGTGGTAGACTAAGACCCCTAGATGTTTTTTTTTTTTTTTTTTTTTTGCATGTACTGATGTGAGAAGCCTTGAGGCCTTGTGAGTGTCTGTGTTGTTGGGGGTGGGGTGGGAGCTCTCCTTCCTTGGCTATCTGACATGTCCATAGTGCAAAGAAGACTCCAGAATGAGGAGCCTCCCCGGTGCTCTTCCCCTTCTCTCCCCCCACCTCTTGGGAAGGAAAAATGACCCCCCTCCAAAAAGCCCTTTTGGAACCTTAAAGTCCTTCCTTCTCACGGCAGCTCTTTCGTCCCGCTGCTATTTCTGGAATTGCTCAACAACATCTATAATTTAAAAGCACCGATGGCATCTTTCCCTAGGCAGATGCCTGAACAGAGGCCCACCCAGGCTTTCCATGGAAACTAGAAGTACACAGTGACAGAAATGCTGTCAATATTTTGATGTTTCAAAAGACTCTTTCCCATCAAATATTATTATTACAGTTCGTCAGCGAAAGACAGTAATAATTGCATTAATAAGGACTGGGTGTGATGCAGGTTTCCAGTCAATTTTATTATTTGATAAGGGAGGACTAATGTCCTAATCTGGAATAAATGCCAGTGGGGGAAGACAGTTGTGTGTGCAGCCCCCAGACACACACACACGGATTACATCTCTGGTGTAAGGTGAAGGTAAAGGGACCCCTGGCCATTAGGTCCATTCGTGTCCGACTCTGGGGTTGCGGTGCTCATCTCACTTTACTAGCCGAGGGAGCCGGCATACAGCTTCTGGGTCATGTGGCCAGCATGACAAAGCCGCTTCTGGTGAACCAGAGCAGTGCACGGAAACACCGTTTACCTTCCTGCTGGAGTGGTACCTATTTATCTACTTGCACTTTGACGTGCTTTCGAACTGCTAGGTGGGCAGGAGCAGGGACCGAGCAACGGGAGCTCACCCCGTTGCGGGGATTCGAACCGCCGACCTTCTGATCAGCAAGCCCTATGCTCTGTGGTTTATTTTTTTATTTTTTTATAATATTTTATTATTTTTCGTATAAAGAACAAAGAAAAAGTACAATACATACACAATAAAAAACAATAAACACTGAACATTAAACATTAAACAATCACCACCACCAACAATAATCACAAAATATAAAAACATACAGATACAAACCTGAATATACACTTATCTTTATACCATTCTAGTTTCTATCTTCACAGTATGGGACTTCCCCCGTTCCCTCCACTGCATTCAAGATTCATATATATATTGGGTAACTTTGTATCCTTTTTCTTAAACATTAACCATATCTCTTAATAATCTTCTGGATTTAAATAACCAGCTCTATTTCATCGCTTAAACCATATATCCCAAGATATTCTTGAATCAATAAATCTTCAACAATAAGACCTCTTAAAAACAATTTTATCTAACATTAACTAGCTAAAGCCTATTCTACAAGCTAATTCTGCTCAAATATTCAATTTAACACAATTAACTAAATATTCTTTAAATTTCTTCCAATCCTGCGACACCTTCTCCTCCCTCTGGTCTCGGATTCTCGCGGTCAGTTCGGCGAGTTCCATGTACTCCATTAACTTCATCTGCCATTCTTCCACTGTCGGGACTATGCTCTGTGGTTTAACCCACAGCGCCACCTGCATCCCATCTCTGGTGTAATCAGCCCCAAATGCCAAACTGAAAGAATTTCTGGTCGTATTGATGGCTGCTATGCTCTACAGCCACATGCCTCTGAATGCCAGTTGCAGGAAACCACAGGAGGGGAGAGGGCTCTAGTGCTCAGGTCTTGTTTGTCGGGTTTCCCAAAAGAGGCATCTGGCTGGCTGCTGTGAGAACAGGAAGCTGATGGAGATGGGCCATTAGCCTGTTCCAGCCGGTGGTTCAACTTACGTTCTTTCTTATGGTTACAGGCTGCTTCCAAGCTGGGTATTGGCTGTGAAACACCCATGCTGTGTTTACTCAGTTTTTATGGGGCATCTGCATGATGCAGGGGTGCTGGCTCCTAAGGGCCGATGCAGATTTGGCCCCCAGAATATATTTTTTTGAGGGGTCTGGGCTGCCTCAATATTCAGAGGATGTCACATGTTGTCAGCACATCGTGCAATGTTGCATGTGTGACGTCAGGAAGCCGTGTGATGTGCCGCCCCCCCATCCTCTGGAGAAGCTGGTGCCTCTGTGAAGAAAATGCCATTCTTTCAGCTTCTTCCTGTTCTCCCCCCACCCCACCCAAGAGATCAGAGGATAAGACTGTCACCAACCACTAGCCATGGTGGTCATGCTCTGTCTCCACAGTCAGAGGCAGGATTGCTCCTGGTTGTATGATTCCCCAGTGGTGCCTCCGTTGAATGAAGGGACTCTTTGAAGAGCCTTATAGCAGGGGGTCTTCCCAGTAGTAATGTACGGAAGTGAGAGCTGGACCATCAAGAAGGCTGATCGCCTGAAGAATTGATGCTTTTGAATTATGGTGCTGGAGGAGACTCTTGAGAGTCCCATGGACTGCAAGAAGATCAAACCTATCCATTCTCAAAGAAATCAGCCCTGAATGCTCACTAGAAGGACAGATCCTGAAGTTGAGGCTCCAGTACTTTGGCCACCTCATGAGAAGAGAAGACTCCCTGGAAAAGACCCTGATGTTGGGAAAGATGGAGGGCACAAGGAGAAGGGGACAACAGAGGACGAGATGGTTGGACAGACAGTGTTCTCGAAGCTACTAACATGAGTTTGGCCAAACTGCAGGAGGCAGTGAAGGATAGGCGTGCCTGGCGTGCTCTGGTCCATGGGGTCACGAAGAGTCGGAAACGACTGAACGACTGAACAACAACAACATAGCAGGGGGTTCCAACTCACCCAGCCTCCTGTCCTCAATAGTAGCCAACCAGACGCCCCCAAGGGAAACCTGCAAGCAGAATGATATTTGAGCAAATGAAACAATCATTGCATTTTTTTTCCTCAAGGAGGCCTCAGAGCTCCTTGCAACAGGTCTAGTTGTTGTCCTTGGATGCTGGAGCCCACCTGCCTTCTGTTTTTCTTCTTCTTCTGAATTTGCAGCTCCATGAGAGTGGAAGGAAAATGGGTTCCAGAGTCCTCATCCCCTTTCTTTCTTTCTTTCTTTCTTTCTTTCTTTCTTTCTTTCTTTCTTTCTTTCTTTCTTTCTGCCTTCCTTGCTGCTGACTCTTGAGCGAACACAAAGGGCCTAGAGGGGTTCCACTCCCAAGGTGGCATTTTCTGGCTTCAAAACACCTGATTGGAAGTGTTGGGAAGGGAGGGGGATCCGTCATCCATATTCATGAATCCAGTGGCTGAGATGGTGATAATTGCAGCAGGAAGGAAATGCTTTGGGCTTGGTAGAAAAACCACCCAATGGAGGAGTCAGAGATTTGCCAGGGGTGAGGCTGCCTTTCCACATTGTTGCCTCTTGGAGCCAAGCCAGGCCCAGGATGACAAAGACAATTAATGGGGGATTTTTCTTGTGTTTCGTTATGTAAATAGCATCTGTGGAGAAGACTGAGCTGCTGGGGGGGGGGCAGCATACAGCTGTCTAAGTGCCATGTCCTCGTCTAACCTTTTGCTCTGTCTGAACGCCATGTCCATTGTCTAACCTCTTGCTCTCTCAGTGGTCTGCCATGCCCTGTCTGTGACCTTTGCCACCCTTTGCAGAGGCATGGCTCACTTTCCACTTGGTAGGAACATGATGTGGTGGAGCGGGTGCGACGAACCTCCCTGCCAACTACCCCTCTGTTACTAAGTGTATTATTTCTGAGGTGTTCCGGGTCACTTTTTCTATTCACCCCACCTCGATGCCTTGAGGTCCGTCTGTGTGAATAATCCCCTTTTATTATAACTAGGGATAACTTAGTAACGGGGTTCTCTTGTCCAGCTTCCGTGGCCTGATATATATATATATATATATATATATATATATATATATATATATATATATATATATATATATATATATATATACACACACACACACACACACACACACACATACATACATATATATATATATTGCTCTGGGCTCCTGGGTTAAGAATACCTCTCAGCTGTCAGTTCCGGGTCTCTCTCCCATTAGATTCCCCCACTGCGTCAGTTAGCTAAACCCTTTTAGCAACTGTGTAGCCTTACCAAGGTTTCTGCCCTTTTGCCCCATCTGAGTGAAACTCCAAGACACAAACTATCACCCTGCAGGTCAGTTTTGTCTTTTGCCTGAGTTCACCTCCTCATGAGCATCCATATATCGCTGGACCAAATAAATGCCTCTTTTCTCTTGGCTCAACAAAAACAAGTCTTTATTTATTTCAGAACATCATGTTTCAAGTACTTCAATAGTTCATCAGCTTAGTTACATTCTAAAGTATAAACTCTTTCAGTATAACCGACTGATCTTCATCCTAGCCTAGCCTAACCACCACTATCCTGGCCCCATACCCCTCTTCTTCCCTGTCTCCACACACACCCTCCCTCTTCTCAACTGCCAAAACGGGCGGTCCCTCCTTTTAAACCGGGGGACCGCCCCGCCCCCAAAGGATGAACTGTCCGTCAAGATGGAGGTGGATTAACTCCTTCTGAGCCGGGATGTAATAACTCCTCCACCCTAGGGCCAATCCGTCACAGCAGGTCTCGCAAATGTCAGAGGAAACATATGTGTCAGCTCATGATGTAAAAGTGCTAAAGGTCAGACTGTTCCTAAACGTGTGCATATTCTTGCTAATAAAAAGAGCCTCTGCCGAGCTAGCAGTCAGCTTGCTTACTCACAGCTCACCTGCATCATCAATTCCTAAGCGTGTTCTTCACTTCATCTCTGATGAAAATAAAGGTAAAGGTACCCCTGACCATTAGGTTCAGTCGCGGACGACTCTGGGGTTGTGAGCTCATCTCTCTCTATAGGCCAAGGGAGCCGCCATTTGTCCGCAGACAGCTTCCAGGTCATGTGTCCAGCATGACTAAGCCGCTTCTGGCAAACCAGAGCAGTGCACGGAAACGCCGTTTACCTTCCCGCCGGAGCGGTACCTATTTATCTCCTTGCACTTTGACGTGCTGTTGAACTGCTAGGTTGGCAGGAGCAGGGACAGGGACATCCTATTTCATAATTGTTGGGATGTGATCCATGAGAGGCAGTCAAGTACAACATTCCTTGTAATGCTAGAGAAGACATGCGAGGGAATGTTTGGTCCAGCCAGTCAAAACTTTCTGTTCCTCCTGGCTGGAGCATCCTTCCTTTTGCATGTGATAGAAGGTGGGTGTGACCTAACCTGTCCAGGTAACAAAAGGACGAGTCACGCAGCACACCTGCCTCTTTTTTACTTCCTTCTTCGTTTGACCAGCTTCTAGCCAGGACTGCTCTGCTAGCTCTCAGCTAGCAGAAACACCGGGATTATTCCCCCATATGGGGTAGATCCACATGTACATATTTGTAGCTAAGTCTGCCTTCAGGTATCTAACTGTGAACTGATGTGAGTAAACTTCTTTTATTCACTTTGAATAAGATTGTCACGTGTTTATTCTTTTAAGAGGGATTCAAGGGAACTTACCAGGAATGTACAATTCAATCTGAGACAGATTGAATTGTATAATAGTGAGGCTCACACGAGCCTGCAACCAGATATCTGCTGTGCGTATAAAAGGGGGAATGTAACTCTGCTACATAAAGGAACTTGCTAGCGCAAGTTAGGAAGGATATTAATAAACAATATAGCCTCTCCTGCCACCCTGAACAGTCCCACAATGATGACGATGACGACGATACACTGGGTAGCTTCCAACACATATAAAAACACAATAAAACTATATAGGGCTGCCTTTAGATGTCTTCTAAAGCTTGTATAGTTATCTCCTTGGGTCTGGGGGTCACATAACTCCATACCCTCCAACATATCTCCCATGAAAATAGGGACATCCTACCATACCCGCTAATATTTCTACTTAGGGACGTCCTAAGGAAAAGCAGGACCTTCTGGGATAAAATCAAAAACCGAGAAGGTTTCTGTAAATTCAGGCTGTCCCTGGAAAATAGGGACACTTGGAGGGTCTGCCACAGGGGTCATCTAGTTCGGCCCCCTGCAATGCAGGAATTGTAGCTAAAGAATCCCTGACAGTTGGCTGTATAACCTCACCTTAGAAACCTCCAATGAAGGAGACTCCACACATTCATTGGGAGTCTGCTGTCGAATGGCTTTTACCCCCAGAAAGTTCTTTCTAATATTTGGTCACAATCATCTTCTTGTCATTTGAATCCATCAATTTGGGCCCTGCCCTCTGGAGCAGCACAAAGCAAGCTAGCTCCATCTTCCATGCGGCAGCGCTTGAGGTATTTGAAGATGGCTCTGACATCACCTCTCAGTTTTCTCTTCTCCAGGCTAAACTTGCGCAACTCCCCCCAACCACCAGTGTGTTGTAAACTTGCCTCCTCTCAGTGTATCAGTCTTAACTGCAGTTTGCACACAGTTGATGGTAGCAGCCTTGGACTTCAATAAAGGGGGATGGAGATCTATTTATTTTTAATTCAGGGGAATGCGTATACCTTACTTAATCCTCCATTAACATCGCCGTCTCTTACAAATTGCACTGAAGTTCAGCCAAGAATACCCACTACAATTAACCCAGAACAGTGAAACATACAAATGATAACACAACCTGTAACAAATATCCTCAGAGAAAGATTTTGTATTTTATTACCTGTGTTGTTTTAATTAGGGGTAAGGTGCATTGAGCCCTGGTCTGGGAAAACAGTGGGGTAATAATAATAATAATAATAATAATAATAATACTGCCCGTGTGAATGCCTTGTGAGTGGCACCCAGCTCTGTGCCAACCTTGCCATGTGGTATTCTCTCTCTAGCGCTGCAGGGCTAACATCCTAAGGGGGGGGGGGGTTGTGAAGGAGATACAGTGGGTGTCTGGGCCTCCTGTTTATTTATTTATTTCATAAAATTTACGCACCGCTAGCTTGCAAAAAGAACTTCAGATTCGTTTGCGAAAGACAGGCAAAACCATAAAGTTATCAGTGAGAAAAATAAACAGCAATAATCCAGAACACTGAAAAGGTTAAAATAACAAGAGACTGAAAAGAGATATGAGACTCACACTGGCTTTCTAAATAACTGGATATGTGTGTGTCTTAAAAAGCATGTTTTCAGCAGGCACCAAAAAAAAAAAAAACCCACCCCAAAAACAACGAAGGCACCTTCTTGACGTCAATAGGCATGGAGTTCCAAAGTGTAGGTGCTGCCTCACTGAAAGATGGATGGATTTCTTACAAATGCTGAACGGGTATTATGTGGTACCCATAGCAGTGCCAGTTCCACCTACTGAAGCGGTTGAGTCAGCATATATAAGGGATAAGGTGATCTCTTGAGTAAAGTACCGGTAGTCCCAAATTGTTAGGGGCTTTATATACTAATAGTATTTTCCACATGCAGGAGATGCAGTGATGCTCTTGCCGTACTCTTGCAAAGGATCCTGGGGGACACCCTCCACTTTCTGATCCTGTGGCCAGGCCATGCATTCCAACCACGGCCTGCTTTAGTCTCAGTGAAGCCGCCCTGGCTCTGGTATCCATGCCATTGTGCTGAAATGTGATGCTGTTTTCTCTCACCGCAGAGGAGGTGGCGGAAGGGAAGAGTGCAATCCTCCTGGGGATGAGCCAGTGGAACTCCAACGACCTGGTGGAGCAGATTGAGACCATTGGGAAGCTGGAGGAGAACCAAGGTAACGTTGAGTCACGTGCAACGCCTCCTCTCTGCCCCCCCCTTCAGTGTTGGAGAAGTTTCAGAAAATGGGATGATCAAGGGGGTGGAGTGACTCCCCTAAGAAGAAAGGTTGCAACATCTTTTCAGTTTGGAGAAAGGGGAAGTAAGTGGCGACGTGATAGAAGTTTATAAAATTCTGCATGGCGTGGAAGAAGTAGACAGAGAAAAGTTCTCCATCTCTTTTAACACTAGAACTCATGGCTGTGCAATGAAGCAGAAAGTTGTGAGTTTCAGGGCAGATAAAATGGAAGAAGTTCTTCCTGCAGCACAGAGTTAAACTATGGAACTCCCTGCCACAGGAGGCAGTGATGGCCACCAAATTGGATGGCTTTAAAAGAGCCATCATTTAGGACAGGTTCATTGAGGACAATAAGGCTATCAGTGACTACTAGAGATGATCTGGTCATGGAGATTATGGAGGTAGGGACTATTGATGGCTACCAGCCATGGTGGCTATGCTCTGCCTACACAGCAGGAGGCAGTAATGCTTCTGGGTACCAGTTGGGTACCAGTTGCTGCTTGTGGGTTTCACACAGGCTTCTGGGTGGCTGCTGTGAGGACACGATGCTGGACTAGATGGGCCTGATCCAGCAGAGCCCAGGAAGGCTATTCTCATGCTCTTAACACCTGGAGGGCCCCCAGTTGGCAAATGCTGCTCTCATTCTCTATAGCAATTGGGAGCCCAGTTTGATGCTGATGCAGCTCTGTTGCCCGGCGACCAAAGTCGCGTGATGCTCTTCTGCAGCGGCTCCCTGCTCCTCGCAGCTCAGGCTCAAGACCAGCCTCTGCAACCTGCCTATGATTGCAGATCACTGCTCCCCTCTCAAAGGCTTCCAGCTACAATCTTGCCCCTTCCCCTTACCTGCACCACACCTGCCAGCCCTTCCTAATGTTGAGTCAGAATCTCCTTTCTTGTCATTTGAATCTGTTGGTTTGCCTCCTCCAGAAAACAAGGTTGCTCCATCTTCCTTGTGGAAGCCCTTCAGATGTTTGAAGATGGCTTTATTATGTCACCTCTCAGCCTGCTCTTCTTCAGGTTAAACACCCATAAACTCCTTCCACCATTCCTCATCAGGCTTGGTTTCCAGACCCTTGGCGACCTTCGTCAATTAGCTTAGAATTAGGTATACCTTTTCCAAGTGATGCACTCCCAATAATAAGCTGCTTTGCTGTTTTCTTGCTCTACAAGCCCTTGTGTGTGTGAATCAACAGATTAGTATCCTAACACATATTCTGTGCACACTAAAGACCTCCAATCAGTTATTGGGCTCTGTTGCAATATGCTGGAGAGGGTAGTAGCATTTGCTGCTCTCTTGTCACTGCTTGGGGTTCTTCTTCCCCGCCTGCTGGCATGTTAGCTGACTGTCATGGGTTCCGCACAGGCCAGGCAGCATCTTCAAGGCTGCTGAACAGATAATTAGTGGGTATGTGTGTGTTGGAGGGGGGGGGGAGTGTGATCTGTTTCACACTGCCCTTGATGATGGCCAGGATCAAGTGCTTCCCTGCTAATTTATCTCAATCAAGACCGGATGATTCATAGGTTTTTCCTTTTTCCTTTGCTGAGAAAAGACGGTTTCTCTGCATCCCAAGCTTTTTTTCTCCTCTTGACAGCAGGCAAGGTGGGGCATGGGGGAAGCAGATTAATCTGACAAGGAACAGAGCCATTTAGCGGGGAATGACAGGGCTGAGAACCTCAGATCTGGCTTCCCCCTGGGAGTTGTCGTCATTGCAGTGCAAGCCTCTTAGGGAATGAAACCTGCAAATGGTGCTTTTATCTCTCTTTTGTGTCCCATCTTGTGTAGGTTATGTAACAGCCTATCAAGTCTTAAATCTGGCTGTGAGGTGGAGCAGGATTGTGTTCGATCTTAAATCTGGGTCTTAAATCTGGATCTTAAACCTGGCTACGAGGTGAAGCAGGTCATATTGGCTTTGGATTCTAAGGACCGGAATTTGGTGCCGAGTTCGATCTTGCTCATAGAGCAGAACAGGGCTGCTTGGGGTCCAACAAGCATCTCCCAGCCTAATTGATCTTCCAGCTTGCCATAGGGTGAGGGTGTCTTACTCCACCCCCATCGCCCCTCCCCCTCGGTAGGGCACTTTGTTTCTGAATGCCAGTTTCTGGGAACTGCAGGAGGGGAGAGGGCTCTTGTGCTTGCATCCTGCTTGCAAGTTTCCCACTGAGGCATCGGGTTGCCCACTGTGGAAAGAGGATGGTGCATAAACTGCACCATTGGCCTGATCCAGCAGGCTCTTCTTGGGTTCTTTTGATGATGGCCCCTGTGGACCACTAACACTTGGAGGGGCCCTGGGCCGGTTTTAAAACCACCCAAACCAGTAGCCATCACTGTATTTTGGATGGGTTACACATTGTGCAATAGGGTCCTTTCTTCTGTCTCTCCTGAGCTTGTTTGGCTCTGAGCTGTCTGTTTCTACCCATCCACCCAACTCTCACTGCTTTCCATTTGCACCACCCTATCTTTATTCCTCATGGTAATTAGTATAATTGTATGGCCTTTCAAGAGTCCCAGTGATGCAACTGCCACATTGGCTTGGGTGGGAGATGGAGGTTAGTGGTGGGGGAGGCAGGAAAGTCCCTTCCTGGAGCAGCCAAGCTTTGCCATGGGCTTGGAAGGTCAAATTTGGAGCTTGAAACTTGGACCCAATGTGGGTGGAATATAGCTCCTTATTATGGAGCACTTAGCTCACCATCAGAGGAATAACAAAACATGGGTTTGGCTCTGTGTGCTCTCAATTTATACCATTTATTAACAATAGTGCAATTATCTCCCTTCCATCTCGGTCATAACAACCGCTCTGGAGAAATTATCTTAATACTCTAAACTGAAGAATACCCTGTGGATTTGAGCTTAAACTGTCATGGGAAAGATTTTCCAGCTCAGTTTTGATGTCATATGGATGACTGCATTCAAGACTTAACATCTGTGCATGCATTTGTCCTGGAAGATGGCACTTAATGCTTGGTAATTGTTTAAAAACCTTTTAATAAAAATTGTAATAAAAACAAACAAACAAACAAACAAACAAATAAATAATAGAGACTTTGGAGCTTGAAAGTGTCTGGGAGGGAGAGCAATTTGTGGCTCAGCAGATGCCACACAGAGGCAGTTTCCTTGTACTTCTGGCCAAGAGATGCTAACTTTGCCCCTCTTGCTTCCCTCTGGCAGGCGAAGATCTGTCCTTCTGCTCATCTGGAGTCCTGCAGGAAAAACAAAGTGAGTCCTGGTGCTTTTTTAAAAAATAAAAAAACCTCCTCCTTTTTTCCTCCAGGGGGTTCATTCTTACATTTCAATTTCAAATGGTAACTGGGATTAAACCCATTGTAATGCTCTTTTCTAAGGCCATCTGGAGGCCAAAATCAGATTTTTGTTCAGCCCCGTCCTCGGGATTATGATGTTGATTATTTATGACTTGAAAGCCATGTTTTGGTGCGTCTTCACTCTCAGTAGTTCTGCCTCCCCTTTGGTTTAGGGAAGTTTTTAATGACTGGTGTTTTAATGTATTTTTAATCTTTTGTTGGAAGCCGCCCAGATGGGTGGGGTATAAATAAATTATTATTATGTACAGCCCCAGATGCTCTTTTTGTATGTCTATGTGTGTGTGTGGGGGGGGGGAGCCCAGGCTTGGATATGCACAGGCTCCTAAGTCCACCCCCTGGCACCTTCAGTTAACAAGCCTCTCAAATAGAAAAAGTGATCCCTGGAGTTTGTGATGTGTGGTGTGGGGCAGGCCATGGGTCAGGGTAGTTGCAGATTTCAAGACTCAGTGCTCCTCCAGACAACCTGTTTATTGGGTATTTATCCTGAGTTGCTTATGCAAAGGTTAGACTCTGCCCATCCTTTAGCGAGCATTCATTGTGATTTGTTTACAGGGCAGTTGTTGTTGTTGTTCTTGTTATTTCTATTTATATCTTGCTTTCCCCCAGACAGGGACTCAAGGTGGCTTATGCAAATTAAAACCACACAGATGAAATGACAAAAGCTAAAATCACATAAAAGACTATCAATAAAAAATAATTAAACTCTGGATAGCTCAGTTGGTTAGAGCGTGCTGCTGATAATACCAAGGTGGCAAGTTCTTTCCTCATATGGGACAGTTGCATATTCCTGCATTGTGTGTTTGTTTGTTTGTGTGTGTGAACTAGATGATCCTCAGGGTCCCTTCCAACTCTACAATTCTGTGATTCAATGAAATACAGATAATAGAAACATAATGGCACTGTTCAGAGTCTTTTCCTTAAAAGAAGTTCCATTTCCCAAAGCCTGCCGGAATTTAGAAAGGGATAACAGGGAGGGAGGGAGCCCTTTAGCTTCTCTAGGGATGGGGTTCCAAAGCCTGGGAGCAGCCACCAAGAAGGCCCTGTCTTCACCAAGCGCAGTGTGCGGTTACACATGTCAGAACATTTTTGCACCGCTTTGCTCTTGTGGCCAAAGCAGTCCTTGAATCATCAAATGCCACCCTCACTCACACCCCATGTCACCTTCACTCTTATCGTTGTACAAAGCAAAATTCATTACGCTCAATCCCAAAGCCAAGCTTTATTGATCTCTCTAACATGAAGGTCCACAGGGAGCTGGTCCGAAACGGGCTCTCTGTGGCTGCAGAGTCGGTGCCAAAAGCCTGCGCTTCTATAAAGTGGGCAGATTGCAGGCTGGGCAGCACTGATTCCGGGGGGCTTCCCAGCTCCCACCCCCCTCGTGTGCCACTTCTCTCTCTCTCTCTCTCTCTCTCTCTCTCTCTCTCTCACACACACACACACACACACACACACAGTAGCCTGTAAGCATTTCAATCTTCCATCAGGTTTTTCTTTCTAGATATTTTTTTTTATCACTTGCTAATAGGAACCATATGCCCACAGCCCGCATGCAAGTTTATTTCTCTTTGACAGATTTGTTGTCATAAACAGCTAGCAACAGTGCAACAGATGGCAGGAAAACGGGTCTGATTTCATCGGGGAATGCGAGAATGACAGGCTTTCACCCCCCACCCCACCCCCTCCACCCCGGCACCATTCGTTAGCATCGGCTTGTTAATTCTCAATTGTTGGCAATTCTTCTCCTTTTAAAAAACAAACATAAGAAGAGCTGAAAAGGACTTTGTGAGGCACTGAGTGATTATTTCCCCCTTCCCACGTGCCCATACATAAAGGAGCAGCAAGAATCTTAACCTTCAAGGACTGAGCATTTTTGGGTAGGATGCGTGGTTTGGAGAGACCTTTAACAGGGCTGGCTGGAGGGATGGGTGGGTGGAGATGCTTTTGACTCAGGTGCTGGATCCAGGCCTGCTGCTCTGGTCAATTGCTTGACTACTCCTTGCAAAGCTATCCCCCCCCTCCCTAGGCAGCCTGCCTGCTCTATCTCCCCTGCAACCAGGAAGGTCTCTTACAAATGGGCAAACACAACCATAAGAACACAAGAGCCTGTTGGGTCAGGCCAATAGCCTATCTAGTCCGGTATCCTGTGGTGTAGTGGTTAAGAGCTGTATACTCGTAATCTGGTGAACCGGGTTCGTGTCTCCGCTCCTCCACATACAGCTGCTGGGTGACCTTGGGCTAGTCACACTTCTTTGAAGTCTCTCACCCCCATTCACCTCATAGAGTGTTTGTTGTGGGGGAGGAAGGGAAAGGAGATTGTTAGCCACTTTGAGACTCCCTAGGGTAGTGATAAAGCGGGATATCAAATCCAAACTCTTCTTCCTATCACAGTGGCCAACACAGATGCCTGTGGGAAACTAGCAGAAGAGCACTCTCCCCTCCTGCGGTTTCCAGCAGCTGGCACTCAGACACAGTACTTACTGCCTCTAGCCATGGAGGCAGAACAATAGCCACCATTGGTAGTAGCCATTGATAGCCTTATTATCATCCATGAGTGTCTGATCTTTTAAAGTAACCCAAATAGTTGGCTTCATGCACCTGTTAGAGCAAGTTCCACAGTTTAATGGTACACTTTTATAAACTTCTATCATGCTGCCTATTACTTGCCTTTTCATCAACCTTCTTGCCTGGTGGCTCTCGGCTTCTCTGCAGCAGGCAAGACAGAAAATTAGTCCTTGTCCCCCCCCCCCGTGAAGCAATGGATGCTTTATGAAGCCCAGCTTCTGTGATGGTCTGCAGCAGCAGTAGCTAGGGCTAGGAGGAGGAGCAAGGGGTGGCTGGACCCCACAAACCAGAAACTCCAGAGAAGCACTTCCCTGCATCTGATGCCCTTAAGAGGCTGAGCCCCCTCCCACACCAGCCCCCTCCCAGCCCCCTGGGATATCCTACTGATGCTAGGCAGCAAGTGACCAGAGCTGGTTCAGGGCATGAGGGCTGCTGCCCCTTTAAGGATATTTGTTCCCCAGAGAGAAAAGGTCTTCCTTGGAGCTGGGAATTCTTTTGGGCGAGTGGCTCCCTCCAAGAGTTCTGTCCGAGGTCCTGAAAACATGACAGGCTCTGTCCCAATGATCTGTCCATAGTCCTGAAAATGTCACTGACTCCCCCAAAGCGACCTGTCCGTGGTCCTGAAAGAATCGCTCTGTCCAGCTACTGGACCTTGGTTTATCTGCTAATCTTCATCTCAAGGATCATAAGCACCACTTTGGAATGGGCACCTTGTCAATACCAGGTCTCTCCAGACATCTGTGGGTGCTGTCCTTTCACCAAGACAGGATGTGGAGCAGATAACCAGATATTGTGGAGAGGTCCTGCCTTGGAAGCTGGGCTGGCTTTGCCAAAGACCAGGCACTTTGTGACTCCTGTAACTTGTGATGTCCTTCATGTATTATCAGATGGAGGTGGGTGACTTTGCTATGTCGCTGGAATGTATGAAGACCTGTTACTGTGTGAGCAGGACTAGCTCTTCCCTCTCAATTGTTGCCCAGAATGGCGAGTGGGCATGCTTGCACCTCCACCACCACCACCCCAATGCTGGGCCTCTGCTATGACTTTTAAAGGGCACCCCTGTTAGCTCTGGATGCTGTACAGTTGACTGCTACTTTCTGCCATGTTCTCAGTCTAGGGCAGAACCTACTGATTCTGCCAGCTGCTGTGCAAAATGGTCCTCCCAAACCTAGCAGAGAGAAGCTGCATTTGACCTTCTGCTTCCCTCCCCAGGAAATGCATGTTGAGTCTGGTTTGTTGTTGTTGAAGGCCTCATTCCCTTGCAAGGGTGGTGGTATAGTGGTCAGAGTGCTGGACTGGTAACTGGGGAGACCAGGGTTCAAATGCAACCTTGATATCCATGAAGGAAAAATGGAATATAAACACAACAAATAATAAATCCTGGCAGGGGGCCAGAACTTCTCTTTCCTCTCCTTCTCCTATCCCTATCCCTCCCCCTTTGCTACCTACCTGCCTGAAATTAACTTGAGAGCCATAGGGCTCTCCACTTCTTTCTCCCAGATACCATTAGTCCAAATCCCCCCCTGTACTTTTTACTATTTTCTTCCCACAAAAAGAGCCTGGCATGTTTCTCCCATGCAGGGCTTTGCTGTGCCAGCCCTGCAGCAGGATGTCTGCTATTGAGTACAGACCCTCCTGGTGAGTTCCTTTTTTCCCTTGCAAAGAAAAGAGGAAAAATAAATTCCAGCTTTCCTGGCTGTGATTCATAAGCCAGTTTTCGAGCATCTTGTTCTCCAGGGTGGAATCCTTGGCTTGTCCCTGTTTTCTACCTGCTAGCATCCCAGTTGGAGGCCAGGAAGCCTTTGGAACAGGTTCTGAATTGCTCCCTGCAAGTTACATGAAATGGGGAGATGCAATTTTGCCTTTGCAGCAAAGATTAGTTTTCCTATTCCGTTCATTGGTGGCTCAAGTCGGGCTTATTTAATGAGGCTGCCCCCCCCATTAACTCAACCCCCCTTCTGCCTCTGCACAAAAGGGGAGGGTTTCATTGAGGCAGGAGTTCCACACTGGGCTTAACATGCTCTTGAATTCTTCTTCACGCACTGCATGGTTAAACTGTGGAACTCACTTCTGCAAGAGTCAGTGATGGCCACCAACTTGGATGGCTTTGAAAGAGGATTGCACAATTAAAGGAGGAGAGGGTTATTGAATGCTGCCAACCATGATAGCTATGCTCTGCCTCCACAGTCAGAGGCAGAAATGCTTCTGAATACCACAGGAGAGGAGAGGGCTATTGTGCTCGGATCCTGCTTGTGAGTTTCCCACAAGCTTCCGGCTGGCCACTGTGAGAACAGGATGCTAGACGAGATGAGTCATTGCCCTGATCCAGCAGCCTCTTTTGATGCCCTTGTGATGGTGGAGGAAATGGGCCCCCTTTGGGAGATCTTCTTATGGAGGTCTATTGTGAGAGCAGAACCTCCATGCCCAGGGACAGTCTACCTCTGAATCCTGGGCAATGGAGAACAACTGGATAGTGCTCTTTTGCTTGTCCTGCTTGCAGGCTTCCCATACTGGGAATCTGGTTGGCCACTGTGAGAACAGGATGCTAGACTAGATGCCCCTTCCTTTGGCCTGATCCAGCAGGCTCTGCTTACATTCTTATGAGGAGTAGAGGTTTCCCCAGGAAGCACTGCTGCCTCTCTGCCAGTCAGATCTTTCCCTCCATGGCCTGGAGCTCTTCTGAGAAATCTTAGCAGAGACGTTTTTCTTGTTATCTACAAATGCCTTAGGAAGCCATGGAGGCAGGTTGCCTGGAATGTGGAATAAGGCCTGTGTTTTCTGATTAAGCACAGCTCTTCCATTTTGGGTGGCGCCATCCCTGTCTAGCAGATTGCTGTCTTGATGGTTGAAGGCTGGCTGGCTAACATGTTAAGACAGGGGGGCCTGGGCCTTGTCACCCAGGAGGGTTGGGTAGGCCATTGATGCCTCAGCCTTGCTCAAGAGTGGTAGGCGGTGGTGCTGCCTCCAGGGGCCGAGCAACTCTTGCCTTTCTGCCTCCTGGAGCAGTCACTGCCTCTCAGCCTAACCTACTTTACAGGGTTGTTGTGGGGATTAAATGAGGAAGGGGAGAGCCATGTCAGCCACCTTGATCCTCCTTGCAGGAGAAAGGTGGGATGTAAATGCAGTGAATAGAATAGATCAGAACAGGGTTAGCTAATGGGGTGCCCTCTTGATGTTCTTGGACTGCAACTCCCTTGGTCCCTGACTGCTGGTCCTGCTGGCCGCTGGGAATTGGGATCCAGCAGTATATGTAGAGGACACCACATTTGCTACCCCTGCTCTGGAGAAGCAGCACAACTGAGGAATGACCACTTAGCAGCCAGCAGAGGAGTTGCCTGGAACAGCCAAGCATTCTTGTCTGTGCGAAGAGGGAAAGTTAACTGAGCCTGGCCAGTGTTATCTGAAATAGTAGATGCTCTTAGTTTGGAGTTAGTTTACCTTTGGTCAGGAGGTCAACTCTCCCTCCAGGACCAGGTCATAGAATTGCAAGACTGGACAAGATGCTATCCTTCTCCTGTCCTCCCCCTTTTCCCTTTCCTCCTCTTCCTCCTCCTCTCTTTTTCTTCCTCCCCCCTCTCCCGTCTTCCACGCAAAGCTTGCCTTGGTTCTTCCCTCCCCAGATCTGGATTGTAAACAACAACAAAACAAACCCCTCAAACAAGCCCATATCCAATCAGGACTTTCCCCCCTGCTGTTTGAATGGAGGACTCTCATCCACTACTGAGTTCTACCTTCTGTGTGGGATTTTAATTTACCTTCTTTCCTCCCATAGTTTGTATAATGATGTAATTAGCATAACTTGCAGTAATGACAGTACAAAGGCTGCCAAGGAAAAACTGGCGAAAAGCTGGAGCCTCACCTGGGAGCCTCTTTGAGTCCTACTAAGTCTCTTTTATAATTTTACCTCATTAAAACTCCTCCAGTAAACAGAACAACACATCATTTCCCTCATAATCAGCTTCATTCAGGCAGCTAATGAAATCACCCTGTTTTCTTTATGGTCCTCTTCCTCTTCTCTTGCTCTGGGGACCTGCATACAACCTCATCCCTGGTGTATGCTCAACTGCAAGGTCACAGGTTTCTCCTTTTCCATTGGGTGGGTCTGGCTGTTTCCCCTCCACTTGGATGACAGGACCATTCACAGTCCCCAGTGCCCCTTGGAAACAGTCAGTATTCATTGGTTTCCAGACAGGCAGGGAGGTGATGTAAAATCAGCACCTTGGAGAGTGACCTTGGTGTGGGTTTCAGGACCTCGGCCAAAGATCCTGCTGCTGAGGTAGAACATGCACGTTGCCTCAGCAGCATCCTGGAGCTTTGCTCACTTTTGGCTCTGGCCCCAAACAGCGTCAGCATGTGACCAGAATGGAAAGTGGCCCTCGGACTGGAAAGAACCCCACACCCGTGGTGTGTGTCAGTGCTTCAGGAGATGTCAACAGGGGCATTTTATTTCATCCACAAAATTCATACACTTCATTGGAAACGGGGGGGGGGGGAGAGAGAGAGAGAGAGAGAGAGAGAGAGAGAGAGAGAGAGAGAAAGACATCCCCCAAAAGGGGAAAAACCCATTAATTTTAGTACTAAGAAAAATCAGCAACCATAATTTAAAACTTCTGAAAAGTTAAAATAGCAGTAGACCAAATCCGAATTAAAGCAACAGCTTTCTAAACATCTGGGTGGGGTTACCTAAAGAGGAATGATTTCATCAGGCAACAAAAAGAGTACAGTGAAGGGGCCTGCCTGATGTCAAGAGGCAGGGTGTTCCAAAGTGTAGGAGTTCTTATAAATGCAGAATGTGTATTATGTGGCACTTGTAGCAGTGCCAGTTCTGCCGATCAAAGCGGTCAAGTGGGCACATGTTCAGAAGGCAATCTCAGAGGTCAACTGGTTGTAAGTTGTTAAGGGCTTTGTATACTAATAGGGATGCGGGTGGCGCTGTGGGTTAAACCACAGGGCCTAGGGCTTGCCGATCAGAAGGTCAGCGGTTCAAATCCCCGCGACAGGGTGAGCTCTCATTGCTCGGTCCCTGCTCCTGCCAACCTAGCAGTTCAAAAGCATGTCAAAGTGCAAGTAGATAAATAGGTACCGCTTTGGCGGGAAGATAAACAGCATTTCCATGCGCTGCTCTGGTTCGCCAGAAGTGGCTTAGTCATGCTGGCCACATGACCTGGAAGCTGTACGCCGGCTCCCTTGGCCAGTAAAGCGAGATGAGCGCCACAACCCCAGAGTCGTCCGCGACTGGACCTAATGGTCAGGGGTCCCTTTACCTTTACCTTTTTATACTAATAGTAGCACCTTTGAACCTGGCCAGGTAGGGCATCGGCAACCAGGTGTGGTATGCTTGCAAGACCTCACTCCTGTCAGCAATCTGCACTAACTGCAGCTTCCAGATCAAGCACAAAGGAAGTCCCACATAGAGCATATTACGGCAATCCTGTTTTCAAGTAACCAATGAATGAACTATGGCAAAGTTTTCCTGGGGCAGGAATGGCCACAGCTGTTGAAATAGCCACAGTTGGTAAAAGGCACTTTTAGCTACTGATGCTACCAGGGCCTTCAGTGACAGAGCTGGATCCAGAAGCAACCCCAAACTGTGACTCTGCTCCTTCTGGGGTGGGGGGAGAGCAAACCCATCCAGGGTAGGCAGCTGAGCAATTTCCCAAACACAGGAGCTTCTCGCACACAGTGCCTCCATCTTGCCAGGATTCAAGCTCGGCTTGTTTCTCCTCATCCATTTTACCCCTGCATCCTGGCAATGGCCCATAGACTGTGTGGCCTCTACTGATTCATGTCTTATGGAGAAATAAGAGCCGAATGTTTTCTGCAATGGATGGTCTTTGGGAACAATCCGCAACTCAGGATTTCCACCTCAAACCAGCTGAATTGGCCTCATAGGCTCATTGCCTGCATGTCCCATGTTGACTGTGGCATCAGGTGATTCAGCTCCCACACAGAAGGAGTTTCCCCAGGCAAATCCTCACAGCAAGGAACTCCCTTGTTGCCCAGCCAGGATGCAAAAAATGTATCACTTTTCTAGGGTGATGTTATTGTGCTAGTCTGCTTTTGAAGCCCTGCATTACGCCCACTCAACCGCTTCAATAAGCACGAGTTGGCCCTGTTACAGGGAGCCACAAAATACCCGTTCTGCATTAGTAAGAAACCCATCTTTTAGTGTTGCAGCGTCTGCACATCTGGAACTCCCTGCCCATTGACACCAGGCAGGTGCCTTCACTGTATACCCTTTTTGATACCTGCTAAAAACATTATTGTTTAGATAAGCCTACCTAAATGTTCAGAAAGCTGGTGTGTGTTTTAATCTGTTTTTAGTCTGCCATTGTTTTAACGTTTTAAAAAAAGTATTGTAATTATCATTGTTGATTTTTCTTGTTGATAATTTTCTTGTTTAATTTTTTTGTAAACCGCTTTTTTAAAACTATCAAGCAATGTATAAATTTTTGTGAAATAAAGAAATAAACGTGAGGTAGTCAAGTGGCCAGAACTGTAGTGGCAGTACGCCCTTCAGAGGGATCGCAGTTTTGAATTCCCCTGCTCCATGTTTAAAATTCCCTGCATGTAGAAAGCCAGCAGTCAAAGGGGCTGGGACCCCAACCTTTTATCCTGGCTTTTATCCTCTGTCCCTCAGATATCCCACCTCACCCTGTTGCCCATGAGTAGAGCCACTTTGGATCAGAGCACATTTTCTGGGCCAGCACCCTTTTTTTTGAGACTGCAGTGATTTCATTTTTAAAAATACCCTCTGGCATCTTTTAAACAAACCCTGCCTGTAGAAAACTAGTGCAGCAAACAGGAAGTGTGAGGAGTCTTCTTCCCTGACAGGAAGGTTTTGGATAATGTGGGGCAGGAGTCTTCAAATGCAGGACCCCATCCTCTGCTGGTGCAGTCCCAGGGAGGAGGCAGTGCATACACAGGTGGAGCCAAGGAGAGAAGCCTCTGGAAGCGAGAGAAAGAAGTTCTGGCCCTGTGGCTGCTCCCCAAAACTGGCGCAGAGTTTGACATCAAAATGCAAAATGGGGGGCAGTGGGGGCAGCTGGGGCAGAGCTCCTGGTGGCCGCCCCAGAGATGGACATGGCAGCCAGGTTTTGCCACAGAGATAATTGGATTCTGTCCTGCGGCCGTTTCCTTGACAACTACCAGTAACAGAGGCAGAGATAGCGAGAAGACAGAGTTGAGCGGGTGGAAGAAAAGCCTGGGGTGGGGAGTGACCGAGCAAGCAGCTTTTTTTTGGGGGGGGGGGGAAATACAGGAGTATAAAAACCTTTCCTCACAATTTCATCACACCTTACATTTTGTAGAGTCTCCTCCAGAGATTTCAGGAATGTAATGTGCGAGATTGAGCCCCCTGGTGGGACTTTCACCTCCCTCCCTCTTCCCCTTGTTATCTTACCAATGGGGAAATCGTAGAATTGTAGAGTTGGAAAGGGCCCCAAGGGTCCTCTTGTCTAACCCCCTGCAATGCAGGAAGTTGTGCCCTGGTTCTCTGGGGCAGGGGAGCCTGTTGCCTGCAAGATCCCATTCTGACTCATAAAACTAAAAACAGAATCGAAATCAGCAACATATATAGAACAATGAGACATCATAAGGAAATTTCTGCGTGTACGTAAAACCTACTTCTGAATTAAATTAGGTAAATTATAATACACCCATTTCCTATTATTGCAGATATTTCATTATTAGTTGTGTCTCTACTTTCTTTATTACAGGTAATGGAAATAATAATAATAATAATAATAATAATAATAATAATAATAATAATAGACAAGTTTGTATAAGCCAGACCACACTATATGCACACACTCTCCCCTGCTTGCCCTCATTCTTCTGCTATTATTACTATTACTAAATTTATTTATATCCTGCCTTCTTTCCAGACTGGGACTCAAAGGCAGTTTGCAGAAATCAAAACAACACAGATAAAATACAAAAAGCTAAAAACCTATAAAACGTGATGGTTAGAAAGTAATTAAACTCTAGCAGAAATTAAAGCCAAGTAGAAAACAAGTCTATTAAAACACAGACAGTAAAATCAGCACAGCACTATTAAAAGCCACTTCCTTAAAAAAGAAGAAAAAGCAACAGTCAGTTCCCAAAGGCCTGTGAGAACCTAGGAGTCTTCAGCTGCCAGAGGAAGGACAACAAGGAGGGAGCCAGTCTGGCTTCTCTAGGGAGGGAATTCCAAAGCCTGGGAGCAGCTACCGAGAAGGCCCTGTCCTGCGTCCTCACTAAGCGGGACTGTGAGGGTGGTGGGACTGAGAAGAAGGGCTTCCCCCGATGAACTCAGAGCCCAGGCTGGTTCATATGGAAGAATACAGCCCTTCAGGTTGCCACCCAGGTGGTCCCTGCAGATCGTGACTATTATATCAGGGCTGGCAGGAGAGAAAATTCAGCGGCCCATTTGGCGGTTGTCCAGGACAACCAGCAGTAAAAGCGTTTGAAAGGTGACCCCAATTTCTCTCTTTTCCTCCAGGGGAGCTCTACAGAGCCTCTTTGAGGAAGCACCGCTATCCTGCGCAAGGCAGCATCGAGATCCACGAGGAGAGTGAGGTGAGCCATGGCCATATCGCACTTCAGGAAATAAACAGGCAGTGTGTGGGAGAGGGGCAGGAGGAGGGTGGGGGTGGGCTCCGCAGAGGAAAGTTTTGGACGTCATGGGGTGTGGGGCTCTCTTTGATTTCTCCTGGTTTTTATTGTGGGGAGGGTAATAGAATTGTAGGAATGTAGGATTGGAAGGGAACCCCAAGGGTCATTTAGCCCAACCCCCTTCAGTGCAGGAATCACAGCTCAAGTTTTCCTTTGCAGATGGCCATCCAAACTCTGTTTGAAGGTGCCTTACGAACTGTTGAGAGAGTTGGGTATGTTTAGCCTGGGAAAGAGAAGACTGAGAGGAGATATGATAGCCACCTTCGAATATCTAAAGGGTTAAAGGAAGAGGGGAAAGAAGGTTTTCTGCTGCTCTAGAGGGGAAGAACCGAACCAGTAGTAGATTCAAATGACAAGAAAGGAGAATCTGGCGAGCATTGGGAATAACTTTCTGAGGGTAAGAGCTGTTTGACAGAGGAACGTCAGCAGGTGGCAGGCTCTCCTTAGTTGGAGGTTTATAAACAGAGATTGGATGGCCACCTGCCAGGGATTCTTGAGCTGGGATTCCTGCATTGCAGGGGGTTGTAATAGATGGCCCTTGGAGTTCCCTTCCAGCCCTGCAACTCACTCATTCCCTGTAGAATGCACTGCCACAAGGCTCTTTGGTTTTTCTCACGAGGTTTCCATTGCCCCTTGACTCCAAAACAAGATCTGCTCAGGCCTTTATCCTCAGATTGGTTTGCTCTTCTAGGTAGGTACATAGCTTGGTTCACTTTTCTCTCTCTCTCCCCAGGAAGGAGGTCAGCAGCAGAACTGCAAAACCCACGTCTTGATCCTGGTCCTGCATGGCGGCAACATCCTGGACACGGGCGGCGGGGAGCCCAGCACCAAGATGGGTGACATCAACACCTTCACGTTGGTGTTCGAGAAGGTGACACGGGCCCACTTCCCGGCTGCCCTGGGCCACATCCTGATCAAGCTTGTCCCTTGCCCAGCTGTCTGCTCAGAGGCCTTCTCCCTCATGGCAAAGTGAGTTTTCTGTGGGTTTTTGGCTGTCGTGTTGCATTGTTCAGTCAACTAGTCCTGAGTGAGGAAAGGGGAAACCTTCTCCCTTAGGCTCAGCCTCCCACCTGGGAAATGGGAACAGCCAGGATCTCCTTCGCAGGCTTCTATTGTATGGACAAATAAATACTGCAAACAGTACTGGGTGCCTCACCTTGAAAAGGATATTGTGGAGCTGGAAAAGGTTCAGAAAGGGGCAAGCAAAATGATTGATAGAGCGACAGGCCCATAAGGAAAGGTTGCAGTGTTTGAGACTTTTTAGCTTTGGAAATAAGTTGATCAAGAGGAGATATTGATGTTGTTGTTGTTGTTTAGTCGTTCAGTCGTGTCCAACTATTCGTGACCCCATGGACCAGAGCATGCCAGGCATTCCTGTCTTCCACTGCCTCCTGCAGTTTGGTCAGACTCATGTTGGTGGCTTCAAGAACACTGTCCAACCATCTCGTCCTCTGTCATCCCCTTCTCCTTCTGCCCTCCATCTTTCCCAACATCAGGGTCTTTTCCAGGGACTCTTCTCTTCTCATGAGGTGGCCAAAGTATTGGAGCCTCAGCTTCAGGATCTGTCCTTCCAGTGAACACTCAGGGCTGATTTCCTTCAGAATGGATAGGTTTGATCTTCTTGCAGTCCATGGGACTCTCAAGAGTCTCCTCCAGCAGCATAATTCAAAAGCATCAATTCTTCGACAATCAGCCTTCTTTATGGTCCAGCTCTCACTTCCATACATCACTACTGGGAAAACCATAGCTTTAACTATACGGACCTTTGTCAGCAAGGTGATGTCTTTGCTTTTTAAGATGCTGTCTACGTTTGTCATTGCTTTTCTCCCAAGAAGCAGGCGTCTTCTAATTTCGTGACTGCTGTCACCATCTGCAGTGATCATGGAACCCAAGAAAGTGAAATCTCTCACTGCCTCCATTTCTTCCCCTTCTATTTGCCAGGAGGTGATGGGACCAGTGGCCATGATCTTAGTTTTTTTGATGTTGAGCTTCAGACCATATTTTGCGCTTTCCTCTTTCACCCTCATTAAAAGGTTCTTTAATTCCTCCTCACTTTCTGCCATCAAGGTTGTTTCATCAGCTTATCTGAGGTTGTTTATATTTCTTCTGGCAATCTTAATTCCGGTTTGGGATTCATCCAGTCCAGCCTTTCGCATGATGAATTCTGCATATAAGTTAAATAAACAGGGAGACAATATACAGCCTTGTCGTACTCCTTTCCCAATTTTGATATAATGGAGGTGTATAAAATTAATGCGTGGCCTGGAGAAAGTGGATAGAGAAAAGTTTTCCTCCCTCTTGACACCAGAACTCATGGACGTCCAGTGAAGCTGAAAGTTAGAAGATTCAGGACAGATATAAGAAAGTCCTTGTGCATGCAGTGTATTGTTGAACTATGGAACTCTCTCCCACTGGGAGCAGTGATGGCCACTAACTTGGATTGCTTTGAAAGAGAATTAAACGGTATAATGAGGAGGATAATATGGCTACTGAAATCTACTAGCCACGGAGGCTATACTCTGCCTCCACAGTTGTGATAGCTCAGTCGGTAGAGCATGAGACTCTTAATCTCAGGGTTGTGGGTTTGAGTCCCATGTTAGGCAAAAGATTCCTGCATTGCAGGGGGTTGGACTAGATGACCCTTGGGGGTCCCTTCCAACACTACAATTCTATGATTCTAGCAACGCTTCTGAATACCAGTTACTGGAAACCACAGGAGAGGGGAGGGCTCTTGTGCTCAGGTCTTGCTTGCTGGTTTCCCGTTGGGGTGTCTGTTTGGCCGCTGTGAAAACAGGGTGCTGGGCTAGATGGCGAGACACGTCTGGATTAGAAGTGCTGGATTCATAAAGAGAAAACAAATAGGAGTGATTTTAAGCTGGTGGCAATTTTCATAGCAAGTTAACACGAGCGATCCTTCAGCTCCACTTAGCAAGCTGCTCAATCTATGGCGTTCAGCCCTGCTCACTGCCTCTGGCTTTTTGGAGGCTCCTGCGGGGATCTCTCTGTGCACAAATTTATGGAACGGCAAAGCTTCTGTGTGGCATTTCCAGTGAAAAATGAGACCCCGTTAAGCAAAAAACGCCTCTGCTTAGGATGAAATATTTGGCTTTTGCTCTGCTGCGTTTGGGCTGATATTTAGTGCTTCTCTCACAGCAGAGCTAAAACAATCTGCTTACCCATGAAGCCACCAGCTAAGTCTTCGTGGAAAAGAGGGTGGGGGAGATATACAATGATTTCCAGCCTGCCTCCCTGTTTTCTCCTTTTTCATCCATGTGACATGTCTTTGTTACCATAACAAATCCTACATTTTTGTTTTTCAAGAAGCCTTTGGGAAAATTTGCATCATTTCTGCATGTTCCCCTCTGCGAAATTTGCATGTCTGTATGTGCTTTATTCTCAAACAGGCATTTGAATCTCAAATGTGATTATTATTTTTTTGGTACATAGAGTCCCCAAAGTGAATGATTAACTGCATTATGATCCATGTCTTAGTTCGAGAAATGCAAATCCGGTCGATTTCATAGAATCATAGAATCATAGAGTTGGAAGAGACCACAAGGGCCATCCAGTCCAACCCCCTGCCAAGCAGGAAACACCATCAAAGCATTCCTGACAGATGGCTGTCAAGCCTCCGCTTAAAGACCTCCAAAGAAGGAGACTCCACCACACTCCTTGGCAGCAAATTCCACTGTCGAACAGCTCTCACTGTCAGGAAGTTCTTCCTAATGTTTAGGTGGAATCTTCTTTCTTGTAGTTTGAATCCATTGCCCTGTGTCCGCTTCTCTGGAGCAGCAGAAAACAACCTTTCTCCCTCCTCTATATGATATCCTTTTATATATTTGAACATGGTTATCATATCACCCCTTAACGTTCTCTTCTCCAGGCTAAACATACCTAGCTCCCTAAGCCGTTCCTCATAAGGCATCGTTTCCAGGCCTTTGACCATTTTGGTTGCCCTCTTCTGGACACATTCCCGCTTGTCAGTATCCTTCTTGAACTGTTGTGCCCAGAACTGGACACAGTATTCCAGGTGAGGTCTGACCAGAGCAGAATATAGTGGTACTATTACTTTCCTTGATCTAGATGCTATACTCCTATTGATGCAGCCCAGAATTACATTGGCTTTATTAGCTGCTACATCACACTGTTGACTCATGTCAAGTTTATGGTCTACAAAGACTCCTAGATCCTTTTCACATGTACTGTTCTCAAGCCAGGTGTCACCCATCTTGTATTTGTGCCTTTCATTTTTTTTGCCCAAGTGTAGTACTTTACATTTATCCCTGTTAAAATTCATCTTGTTTGCTTTGGCCCAGGTCTCTAATCTGTTAAGGTCATTTTGAAGTGTGATCCTGTCCTCTGGGGTATTAGCCACCCCTCCCAATTTGGTGTCATCTGCAAACTTGATCAGGATGCCCTCAAGCCCATCATCCAAGTCATTGATAAAGATGTTGAATAAGACTGGGCCCAAGACAGAACCCTGTGGCACCCCACTTGTCACTTCTCTCCAGGATGAAGAGGAGCCATTAATGAGTACCCTTTGGGTTCGGTCAGTCAGCCAGTTACAAATCCGCTGAATGGTAGCATTGTCTAGCCCGCATTTTACCAGCTTCTTTACAAGAATATCATGGGGCACCTTGTCAAAGGCCTTGCTGAAATCAAGATAGGCTACATCTATCCCAACCCTTTGGAATGCAGGAACCACAGCCAAATCATCCTTGACTGTTGGCAATGCAATGTCTGTTTGGAAACCTCCAAAGAAGGAGAGCCCATTCCACTGTCAAGCAGCTCTTGCCATTGGGCAGTTCTTCCTAATGTTTATTTAGAATCTACTTTCTTGCCATCTGAATCCATTGTTTCAGGTCCTACCCGCCGGTGCAGCAGAAAACAATCTGGCTCCATCTTGTCACCTGCCAATGGGCGGCTGGCGTGAGCCTCGTACCCCTGTTGTTTGGGTCCATTTCTAATGCATTGCTGGGAGGAGCTGGACTAGTTTACCCTTCCAACTTTACAATTCTGTGATTCTAGGATTCTTTCATAGAATCATAGGTGTCTAGGGTTGCAAGGGACCACAAGGGTCATCTATTCCGACCCCCTGCAACGCATCATCTTTGGCCCAAATGTTAGGCTTGTACCCATTACCCTATGATTAAGGGTCTCATGCTCTTCTGACTTGAGACGTTGAAGGCGGGAGCGTTCAAGAGATTCAGGTCACAGAGTTAACATATACTGTAGCTCTGCACAAGCTATGATTAAAATCTTTCGAAGAATAATTTTCAGCAATCATTCTGTGAGCAGTGAAATAAAATCCAGAGCCCAGGCTGCTCCTTCCTCTGCCCTCAAAACGCCATCACATCACCATAATTGGTAGTTATGGAACGGGCGCCCATGTCAAAGCATCTCTCCTGCCCTAATTGGCGTTTTCTGCTGCTGCGCCTTCAGCGACATTAATTGAGTTAAACTGCTTTGTAAATAATTAGAGACCACCTTGTCCTGTTTGTGTTCCTCTTTGTGCCATCCAATCAAGGGTATCTCCCAGATCAGTTTGGCCAGAGGCAACCATGTCAGGTCTCCAAAGAAGGGAAACCAGGTTTCCTCCAGAGAGGAGGCCAGTATTCAGGACAGAGAAAGGAAAGTCCTTCCTCACTCAGTGCAGAGTTAAAACTTTGGAAGGCAGTCACCACCAACAATTCATGCAGGAGGAGAGGGCGATCAAGGGCTACAGGATGGCTATGCTCTCGGGCTGTCATACGTCCAGATTTCCCCAGACATTACCGAGATTTCAAAGACAGAATTGACGTCCGGGGGGGAATTTCCGAAAGGCAGCGCTTTGTTCTGGATCTTTTGGGGTGTCCTGGTTTTTTTACTTTTTGAAATATGGCAACCGTGCTTTGCTCTGCCTTCATAGTCAGAGGCAGCGATGCTTCTGAATACCAGTGGCTGGAAAGTACAGGAGGGGGAAGTGCTCCTGTGCTTGAATTCGACTTGCTGGTTTCTTACTTGGGTCTCTGGTTGGCCACTGTGAGGACAAGGTGCTGGACTAGATCGGCCATTGGCCTGATCTTGCAGGCAGCTCTATGTTCTTACGTTAAGAGAATACTGAAGGAGGCTGGCCAGTCTTTCCATTGGGATGGAGCCAAAGCGACTCTTTCTGCCCTGGGGGATCCAGCCTCTCGGCCAGTCGTAGGACAGTGTCAGCACCTGGATCTTCCATGGAAGAGATCTGCAAATAGCAAGAAAACCCATCCTGAATAGGGGTTGGACTGGATGTCCTTTAGGAGTCCCCTCCAACTTTACAGTTCAGGGATTCTGTGAACATGACCGAGGATCAGAGCCCATTTTCAGGCCCACTGCTCTGTGGCAATCATTGTGGCAAAATAAGCTTTAAGTTTTGCCAGTACTGCTGTTGCCTCCACACCGTGGTGGCATTTCGAGTGGTGAGATGCCTGTTGAATGCAGGTTTGGGGAGCCCCAGCTGTGATTCCTGCATTGCAGGAGGTTGGACTAGATGACCCCGGGGTTCCCTTCCAACTCCACAATTCTATGATTCTAAGAACTCTCAAAACCTCCTGGTGACCAATTCCTGGAGGACACTTTGCAGATAAGACTTCTCGCATTCCTGCCAAGATGGACTCAACACCTTTGGCTGAGTTGGAGATGGATGCAGTTTGGACACAGTTGCTAGAGGCTCTGTTGTTATGGATACCTTTTCAGCTTGTGCAACCTGGACCAACTCCCTAGTGGGAGGAGGCTTCCTGTCTGGACACCAGACCCTTCCCCATCAAGTCTGCATCAAAAGGCAAATCCTACCTATGGCAAATCTACCTTTCCTCAGGATCACCAGCTGCCTTGGAAGCAGCGTTCTTGCAAGGCCGTTTAGAAATCTTGCATAGCAAAAGCTGCTTCCTTAGGGACAGGTGCTGAGCACACCTGTGTGAGCAAGGGGTGGGGGGTGTTCCTTACACTCTGCAAAGGGCACCTGCTGTGGTTGGCTTGCTTACTTGAGCCACCTAGACCTCACTTGCAGAGCCAGTGTGGTGTAGTGGTTAAGAGCGGTAGACTCGTAATCTGGTGAACCGGGTTCACATCTCCGCTCCCCCACATGCAGCTGCTGGGTGACCTTGGGCTAGTCACACTTCTCTGAAGTTTCTCAGCCCCACTCACCTCACAGAGTGTTTGTTGTGGGGGAGGAAGGGAAAGGAGAATGTTAGCCGCTTTGAGACTCCTTCGGGTAGTGATAAAGCGGGATATCAAATCCAAACTCTTCTTCTCTTCTTCTTCTGCTCTTGCACATTCTCTCTTTCATGGGGCAGAGGCTTCTTGGTGGTGGGCTGCATGGATTTCCTAGGTGGTGGACTGCTCATCTTCTGGCCCTGCAAGGCCATAGCTGAGCGGTAGAGCACCTGCTTTGCATGCAGAAGGTCCCAGGTTCAATCCCCAGCAGCATCTCCAGGGAAAAGATTCCTGTTTGAACTTCTGGAGAAACTGCTGCCAGGCAGTATGGACAGTACTGAGCCACATGCACCAATGGCCTGACTCCGTATCAGGCAGTTTCCTATGATTCTGTGCTCTGATGGCACTCATTCCACAGCCATTGCTTCAGTCCACTCCATTTTCTCATCTGAGCTGTGCGTTTGACTTATTTTCTTAGATATTCTAACTCTCCCCCCCCCGAGACCTTTTCATACCTGTTGTGTCTCAAAGGGGCCCTTTCAAAGTGGCCACATTAGGCGGACGGATCCAGCAGGAGCGGTTGGGCTGTTTTGGAGGCCGAACATCTCAGGCACTGGAGTCTTTTGGATAGATTTGGAGGACGAGAGCAGAGTGCTGACTTACGCGGTTCATCATAACAGAGATCCCAGCCCTGGGGTTCTGCAGAAGGAGCAGGTGGCAATAGGGAACCAATAGCCAAGGCTGGGCAATGCCGACCCCTTGTGGCAACAGGCATAATCATTCTTTAGGTTCGATTTACGGATTCTTTAGCTGTGATTCCTGAATCGCAGGTGGTTAGACTAGATGGAGCCTTGGGTACTTTCCAGCTCTATGACTCACTGGTGGCTTTTAATCAGGGGTTGGAAGGCCACCTCTGAGGGATTCTTGAGCTGTGATTCCTGCACTGCAGGGGGTTGGACTGGATGGCCCTTGGAGCACCCCTCCCTACTCTGCAATACTATTATGATCCTAACAAAATAAAAAACTCTTTCCAGTAGCACCTTAGAGACCAACTAAGTTTGTTCTTGGTATGAGCTTTCGTGTGCATGCACACTTCTTCAGATATTATGATCCTATCTGCAAATATTTAGGGTCTGGCCAATACAAAACCAATATGGATAACAACTTCAGAGAAGAAGGAAGATATCTCTGAGCATGCCCATGTAACACACCTCAGCAAAAACATTTCCAGCATCACATCTCCAGCATTGACCTGTATCATACAGCCCCTTTCTGTAAGAACATGCATTAGTTCTAAACAAAACTAATTCTTAAATGAATAAAACTTCTTTGGCTTTGGGAGGTCTTGAAGCACAAGGTGAGTCTCAGCAATACAGACAAATTGATCAGGTCTTGAACGTACGTGGGAGAAAGACCTGCACATGCAAACCAAGGATTCTAAATCGTATGCACTTTGGTCATCTAAACCATATAGGCCAGTCCCAGCTTATGTGTTCCAGGAAAATCCTACACAGAAGGAACTGTACACCAGTGCAAACTGCCCATATGATGTCAAAATATTCTCAGAACTCTTGGGAGGGGCTGTGGAAGAAGAGACAGCATTTCTCACTTGTGGTGGGACTGCCCACAAGTATTCAACTTCTGGACAATGGTTTGTCAGGAAACGACCGGAATACTCAAACGTCCCATTCCATCTTTGTTTATTAAACCTGTGGGATGATCAGCTGAAAGGTTTTAGCTCTCAGGAACCCTTGACGTGGATGATGTCAGCTGTCGCAACCTCACTTTCCCCCAAATGGAAACCTTGCAGGATTTCCATGTTTCGCTTTGTTATTAAAATATGTGGAGTTTAGCATTAGCTGAAAAACAACAACTCATAAATTATGTGTTGCCAAAGGCTCGGAGGACCCTGGAAAATTCTGCACTGGTTGGTGGGATTTTGTCTTATATGCAACAAATACAAACACACAGGACTCCTTCTGCACAGCATAACGTGTAATTTGGCCTTCATCGGAGGTTAGGGTGGACTTTGCTCCATATTTTCAAAGCGTAGTGTCCCCCCCCCCAGTTCCCTTCTCTCACACACGCAGTTCCAATTTTGTTAAATTCCATATGTATGTTCCAATTCCTTCCTTCCTCGCTTGTACAGATATTTTTTTTAAAATAAAACTTGCATTCCAGGGACAATTGCCGTATCATAAATGTAGAGAAAAACTTTGATATAAGCAAACCATGGGCTCCCCTTCCCTCACCATCTCTTTCACCAAATTAAATCCCCTCTCAATCCAAACCTTTTAAATCCTTGTAAACTGGGTTTATTTTTGCAGTTTCTTATCTTACCATCTCCAGTGCACACCTGCAATTTACTCCCATTAAAAAAAAACACCAATTAGCAGGATAACCTGTGCCTCCAGGAATGGGATGTGGGTGGGTGGGATGGGTCACAGCAGCCAGAGTGCTCCATGCACCCAGTGCCTTTGCCTGCCCTCGTATTCCATGGGGAAGTGAGTGCCAGACCACCAGGCAAACTACGGGTGAGAGCCAGGTTCCTCTTCCAACCGAAGAGGAATGCAGAAAATGCAATTCCCCCATCATTTTCTGATTATTTGTTTTGCTTCAATAAATCTTTTTGTTTGTTTTAAAGAGAATCTGAAAATAAGTAATACAGATGAGGATCCTGGTGTCAATGGCCCTTGTGATTTCGCACCTGCTTTGTAGCCCTGGCTAATTCCCTGTGCTGTCCCTTTTCTTACCCCCTTGTCCCCCACCCCCAGCCTGAATCCCTACAGCTATGATGAGACCTCCCTGAGCAGCAGCGAAGACCACATCCCTCTGGCTGCCTTACCACTGCTGGCCATCTCCTCCCCGCAGTACCAGGATGCGGTTGCCATGGTGATCAGCCGAGCCAACCAGGTTTACAATGAATTTCTCAAGTCTCCTGACGGGAGTGGATTTAACGGGCAGGTATGATCATGCCTCTCTTGGATGGAGAGCACGATGGCCAGGGTTTAATGGGATCAGCCAGTCCACAGACGGCAGCTTTGCTTAAGGTTCTTCCCTCTAACCACTGGGCATTTCTCTCTCCCTTTCTCTCTTCCATACTTTGAACTTGTGTGTTCCTTTTCTTTAAATGGAATCAAGGCAACTGGAAACTACACAGAAATCTGCCTTATACACAGTGGAAAATAAATTTTAACTTACAAAGTTTTGGCCTTGTAAGCACACTGCAGTTAAAACTCCTTCCCGTGGGAAGCAGTGATGGCCACCAACCTGGATGGCTTTAGAAGAATCCTCTTTTAAATTCACGGAGGAGGAGAGCGCTCTCCAGGGCTAGTAGCCAGGATGGCAACACTCTGCCTTCGCATTTGGAGGCAGCGATGCTTCTGAATGCTGGTTGCTGGAAGCGGCAGCAGGAGAGAGGGCTGCTGTGCTCAGGTCCTGGGTGTGGGTTTCACCTTGGCTGGCCATTGTGAGAACAGGATGCTGGACTAGATGGACCATTGGCCTGATCAAGCACGGATCTGCTTACATTCTTATGTTTTCACGTCACCTGAATCCTCCTGTCTCCGTGTGTTGTGGTGGAGGCTCTCTTGACTTCTGTTGATGGGTTTGGGGATTGTTTGAGTCTTTGTGTGTGTGTGTGTGTGCATGCTGGGTGGTGGGTCCAGATGAGGCCTCTGGGACTTTGCTGCGAGGTGATGCCCTACCAACTTGGCTGCCCTTCTCTTCTCCTTCCCCTTCCAGGTGTGCCTCATTGGGGACTGCGTGGGAGGAATTATGGGCTTCGATGCCATCTGCTACAGCACCGGCTTGGCAGATGAAAGTCAGTCCAGCAGCAGGAGAGGCAGTGCCAGCAGTGCCCAGGTACAGCCCCTTCCTCTCGGGAGTGGGATGGAGGGCGGGAGTTGGGACTGGCACGCTTCCTGAGAGAGCCCAGGCACCCTTGTGCTTGGGAACCCCAGTGATCCTCCTATCCACTGAAAAAGCACATTGAGGAAGCTTTGGAGGCGAAACAATGGTTGCAGCTGCACCTGTTGAATTTCTGTCCGTCAGACTACTATTAAGGGTAGCAGAATAGGATACTAAGAAAAATTGCAAGCCTTTTTGCAAGAGGCCCAGAGACCCAATATAAGGTGGTGTGGTATAGAGGTTAGCGTGTGGGGCTAGGACCTGGGAGAGACCAGCATTTGAATCTCCACTCAGTCATGAAGCTCACTGGGTGTGGCCTCAGGCCAGTCAGCCACTCACGGCCTAAGCCTACCCTGCAGGGTTGTTGTGAGGTTAAAATAGGGGGGACCACATGCACCACCTTGAGCTTCCTCTTAGGAAAATGTGGGATGTAAATGTAATAAAATAAATAAATCAGTTACTGGAAGCCACAGGAGGGGAGAGTGTTGCTCTTTTGCTAAGGTCTTGCATGTGGGCTTCCCATTGGGGCATCTGGCTGGTCCCTGTGAGAACAGGACACTGGACTAGATCCAGTAGATTCTTCTCATGTTCTTATCCCTGCTTTATCCCACTCTTTCCCTGCCACTATAAACCTGTCCAAATTTTGGGAGTAGATTTTCATGGCTGTACATTGGCGATTTTTGCACCATGAATGCCCCCTAGTGGATGAAGGCCTCTACATAACAAGATTCCAGATCCTCTTGTGTCCCATCATGTTCTCTCTTCCCTTTTGAGCACCCCTGCCCCCAGGGTCGTCCCAACGGCAACCCAATATTCCCTTTTGCTGACTTCTCTGTCCCTTCAGGATAATCTCCTCTCAGGCGAAGACTCCAACCTGGGGGAGCTGAAGCGTCTCAGCAAGAGCAACATTGACATCTCTGGGATGATGGAGGACGAGGAGCCCCGGCAACCGTTGCCGCGGAAACAAAGCGACTGCTCCAGCTACGAATGTGATGCCATTACGCAGCATCACGCCTTCCTCTCCAGGTAAGGAAGAGGGAGAGAGGAGGAGAGGCAGCCTCAGGTGGGTCCATCCAGGAGCCTGGAGGCCAAAGTTCTATGAGCACCTGGGAGCAGTTCCTATTCATGTCGTTGTTTAGTTAATTATTTGCAAGTTTTAAATGTTTCTTTATTCAAGAAAGGATGCAATCTTCAACAAGATAAAAGACTAAAGAAGGAAATAAAGAGGACCATGCAACTGAACTAGGATTAAAATTAAACATGCACACAAAACAAATTTGGGCCTTTTTGTTCACAAACCCCATGGTGCATCAATAAAACCGCTACGACATTTGTAAAGCTTGTGGGAATGTTTAGGAGTGTGGATGATGATATATTATTTTATATATCTCAATCCCAGTTTGAGTTAACAAGCTCCAAACTTAGCAGAGTTCCATTCCCTTTTAAAACACACACACAGCAGACGCGCTTGCACAGGCTTGCTAAAGCCTCTATAAGAAATATATATTCCTGGTATATTCCCCTTCTTCCCTCTTAAAAGTAATGACACAACACAGTACTGTTTATAAGATATAAAAGAGTTTACTTACAAGCATCCTGAGCTACAGCATACAGTCTCAGAAAGGCAGACAGGCTTAGATAAATGTATTTACATGTAGTGAAGCTGATTCCATAGGGGAACAGGCTTCACCTCTGCTCTTCTCAGCTGCAAGCTGAGAGAGAGCATCCTGCTTGTTCAAGAGACGAGGCAAAATGGAGAATGGTCTTTGGGATCTTGTTCCCAGGTAAGACCACACCTACTTCTGGTTCCTGTAACTCAGTCCAGGTAAACAGGAAGTTAAGCCTGGAGGACTGAGTTACCTTCATGTCCACTCTAGCAGTGTTGGGTTTGGCTGCTCTGTGTTTACATCCCACAAAGCTAAGAGGATCTGGTATAGTTTCAAAATGTATGAGAGCTGACCTCCTGCTTTGCAGGGGCTTGGGCTAGATTGCTGTTGGGGTCCATACCAACTCTGCAATTCTATGATTCTGTTAGTGGGAATGTAGAATTGTAGAGTGGGAAGGGACACCGAAGGTCGTCTAATCTGACCTCCTGGAATCCAGGAATTGCAGCAGAAGAATCCTTGATAGGTGGCTATCCAACCTCTGCTTAAAAGCCTCTGATAGAGGAGAGTCCACTACCTTCCGAGGGAGTCCGTCCCCTGGCTGAACAACTCTTACTCCCAGAATGTTCTTCCTAAAGTTGGGGTTGACTTTCTTCTCATTCAAATCCGTTGGTTTGGGTCGTCGTCGTCGTCCCCACCCCAGAGCAACAGGAAACAAGTTTGCTTGATATTTCATGTGACAGCCCTTCAGATATTTGAAGATGGCTATCATGTCACCTCTCCATCTTCTCTTCTCCAAGCTAAACATACCCAGCTCCCTCAGCTATTCCTCATAAGGCTTGGTTTGCAGACCCTTGATCCTCTCGGTCTCCCTCCTCTGCACAACGTTCATCTTCCACGTTCTTCTCCCTCTCCCTCTCTCCCCTGCAGCATCCACTCCACAATGATGAGTGAGGATGCTGATTTCCCTCCTGAGACCTCTGCCAACCTGTTGGATGTCAACCTGGGACGCTTTGACTTTGAAGTCTCTGATTTCTTCCTCTTCGGCTCCCCACTTGGTTTGGTGCTTGCCATGAGGAGGACGGTCCTCCCCGGCCTGGAAGGTGAGCCCAGTTGCTTGGGGGTAGGTGGAAAATTACCTGGAGGGGTGCTAAGGGGGTAGTAGGGGGGCTCTGGAGGTGGCCCCCTTCAAGCGCACCAACCACTTCTTTATGACTGATCAGCCTTAGAGCCTTGAACAAAACACATTCCACACTTCTTCCTCAATTTTTTTTACTGCTGTTAGCGCTTTCAACACTACTTCCATTGGTCACATTTGTTTGTATTTACGGTGCCGAGTTGTCACAACATAGCCAATTTCCGGTAACAGCTATTGATTTTCCTATAAATTAGTAACTGTACATCTGTGGTAGGTGAAGGTTTGCATAGAGAATCATAGAATTGTAGAGTTGGAAGGGAACACGAGGGCCATCTAGTTCAACCCCCTGCAATGCAGGAATCACTTGCCCAACATGGAGCTTGAAACCACAACTCTGAGATTAAGAGTCCCGTGCTCTACTGACTGAGCTCTCCAGCTTTTTGGTAAGTAGTCATATGTAAATAATCTAAATATACAAACACTCTGAAGGCTCTAAATTTCCTTCACCCTCACATTTCCATTAGTAAGGATGTGTAAAAAATATTTTTCATGCAATATTCTTTGCTGCATATTCTTTCTTTTAGCTGCAATGTCAGAGCATATATTTATTTTCTGAATGAATGAATGAATGAATGTGCAATTAATTGTTACTGTGTTGAATGATGCAGATGCAGAGAGGATTATTATTAATCTGGAAAAAGAAAAATTCTGCTGTTTATGGGATGCACCCGCTCATTCAAGAATCCACTGGGCTGCCCCATATCTCCATTTGACAGCTCAAAGCTGACCCCATCCTGCCTGCCCCCACCTCTGCTGAAGCCTCTCTGGGAATGTAGGGACAAGCTTGGCAGCTGTTTCTGTCCTGCTTCAAGACATTTTGTGAGCAATTTCTGATGATTCTGGGGTTCCTCCCTCCCCTCCCTCTCTCCCCCTTTCCAGCCTCCCAGGTGCATCCCGCCTGCAGCCAGGTCTACAGCCTTTTCCACTCTGCGGACCCTTCTGCTTCCAGGCTTGAGCCCTTACTGGAGAACAAGTTCCACCTCCTGCCTCCATTTACAGTCCCGAGATACCAGCGATACCCACTGGGAGATGGGAGGTCCCACCTCTTAGGTACTTCTCATATTTCTCTTGTTCTCCAATTTTATTGGTTTGTTACCTCAAAAAGTGCAAATATAACAACAAATGAAAGAGGACAAAGAATCATAAAAATTCTTCTAGTGTATACATACAGCATCAAAGCCCGGAAGGGCAGAAGTATAAAGAGAGAGCACATCTCCAAAGGGATAATAAAGTATTAACCTCATACAAAGAGCCAGTGTGGTGTAGTGGTTAAGAGTGGTAGACTCATAATCTGGGGAACCGGGTTTGCATCCCTGCTCCTCCACATGCAGCTGCTGGGTGACCTTGGGCTAGTCACACTTCTCTGCAGTCTCTCAGCCCCACTCACCTCACAGAGTGTTTGTTGTGGGAGAGGAAGGGAAAGGAGAATGTTAGCCGCTTTCAGACTCCTTCGGGTAGTGAAAAGCGGGATATCAAATCCAAACTCCTCTTCCTCCTCCTCCTCCTCCTCCTCCTCCTCCTCCTCCTCCTCCTCCTCCTCCTCTTCTTCTTCTTCTTCTTCTTCTTCTTCTTCTTCTTCTTCTTCGCAAACATTAAAAATAAAAACGATTCTCTACCTGTGAGTCCCATCATTCTTGAGAATAAAGTTTCTATGTAGACTTAAATGAGACGTTTGCATACCCTGGTGGCACTGAGTAGCCATGTGCCGCAATATTCGTATAAGAAATAAAACCATGCCTTTCCTACTATAAGGTGACTTGCAAAAATAGCTGAAAACAATAGATAGATAGATAGATAGATAGATAGATAGATAGATAGAGTGGTACCTTGGTTCTCGAATGTCTTAGTCGCTGAACAAATCGGCTCCCGAGCGCCACAAAACCGGAAGTAAGTGTTCCAGTTTGCGAACGTTTTTCGGAAGCCGAACATCCAGCGCTGCTTCTGATTGAGTGCAGGAAGCTGCTGCAGCCAATTGAAAGCTGTGCCTTGGTTTTCGAACAGTTTCGGGAGTCAAACAGACTCCTGGAATGGATTAAGTTTGAGAACCAAGGCACCACTGTAGGTACTGTAGGTAGGTAGGTAGGTAGGTAGCAAAAGGCTGTAATATCAGATAAGATAGTGGCAAAACAGTAGCCTAAAAGACTTCTGTTTTCCCCAAATACTCAGCCAAAGGGAGGCATCTCACGAACACATGGGGTTTTGGGGGGGTGGGGGTGGGGACTGGAATAACACCTTCTGTCACCTGATCGCTCTCTCTCTCTCTCTCTCTCTCTCTCTCTCTCTCTCTCTCCACCCCCTGCAGCGGATGTCCTCCACTGCCACAGTGCCCTGTTTGCTGAAGATAGTTCTGCAAAGCTGCCCTCCTTCTCCTTGGCAGGGGTCTCTGAGCCCCCCAACGCCACTCTAGCGAAGGGGCGGCGAGGGAGCACCGGCAGCAGTGACAGCGAGAGTTCTGGGTCGAGGGAGAGTTTGCTGCCTGCCAGCGTGACCCAGAGTGAGTCCCGCCCTCTGGGGTTTAAGGCAGGAGATCTCTCTCTCTCTCCCCCCCCCCCCATTTCTGGCTGTTCCAAAAATGGGAATCCAGGGTTCAGGGAAGGAACCTTTGGGGCACAGTCTTGCTGATGCTGACCTCCTTTGTTTCCCTGCAGTCACATCTAAATGGTGGGGGGCAAAGAGGATAGATTATGCCTTATACTGCCCAGACGTCCTTACGGCTTTCCCCACCGTGGCTCTCCCCCATCTCTTCCACGCCAGCTACTGGGAGTCCACAGACGTGGTTGCCTTCATCCTCAGACAGGTGAGAGGGCCACTTTTTCTCCTCCTCCTCCTCTACCTTTGGGCGGACGTAGAATGGAGGGTGGGAGAACCATGGAACCTCGGAGGGGGGAAAAGGTGGAATATAAATGTAATAAAAAAACAAATAATTAACGCCTTGGGATCAGTTTATCTGCAACATTGGCTCAACCAGTTTGATCGGCCAAACTAGCACTGTTTGCAAGTGCCACGCAACACCCATACTGCATTTGTAAGCAATCGATCCTTTTGTGTGGCAGCACCTGCCCTATGGAACTCCCTGCCTGTTGACCCCAGGCAGGTGTCTTCACTTTGCTCTTCTTGGCGCCTGCTAAAAACATTCTTGGTTAGAGAAGTCCACCGAGATGTTTAGAAAGCTGGTGCGAGTTTTAACCTGTTTTTAACTTTTTGAATGTCTTAAATCATTGTTGTTAATTTTTATTATCCATAATTTCATTGTTTCATATATATATATTTGCAAAACCTTTTTTAATGAATTGTATGACTTTTATGAAACAGAATGGATAAATAAATAAATAGATCAGGGCGCCTTGAAATTCCTTGTTCCACGCGTGCAACAACCTAGTTGAATCCCACCCATTATTATTTTTTAAAAAAACAATGCCGTCTTACATGGCTGTTTCTGCCCCCGAGGCCACCGTCCCTCTCAGACGCTCACATTTCATTTCAGGTGATGAGATTTGAAACCACCACTGTCAAAGAGAGTAACAGTTTGGACCCGGCGATGCTCAGTCCCTCGAACCCACGAGAGAAATGGCTGCGCAAGAGGACCCAAGTCAAACTGAGGGTGATGAGCGCCATTCATTCATTCATTCATTCATTCATTTTATTTGTATGGTGTTTTTCCACACATAAGAGAGAAATACCCACTGCAGCTTACAACAAAGAAACCAGGAGTGCATTTCCTTCCTTTTCAGAATGTGACTTCCAACCACAGATCGAACGACGTCATCGCGGCTGAAGATGGCCCCCAGTCCCTGGTTGGCCGCTTCATGTACGGCCCCCTTGACATGGTGGCCCTGACGGGAGAAAAGGTAAGCCCTCCCGGTCTTCATTCTTTCTGCTAAGGTTAATTGGAAACACAGGGGTGTGTCAGCCGTGCGGTAAAAGATGCTTGAGAAAGGGACTTCTCAGACGTTCTCAGACGGGGGCTTCTTGCTGGTGGGACGGCAGAGGAAGAGCATTTTCAGCAGGTTCTGTATTGCACCAAAGTGCAGCATCTAAGGGAAGCAGCTCCTGGGTGGGAACCCTTCGCTGGCAGCTTTGATTTAATGCCACATTTAAATTTGCCTCTTCCTTTGCATCTCTCTTCACCTGGGCAAAATTGCAGCACTCAAAGCTGGGAAGTAAAGTGGGGAAAGGGACTGGTGCTGCCTCCCCACTAATAATAATAATAATAATAATAATAATAATAATAATAATTACAGTGGTACCTCAGGTTAAGAACTTAATTCGTTCTGGAGGTCCGTTCTTAACCTGAAACTGTTCTTAACCTGAAGCACCACTTTAGCTAATGAACCGCCAGAGCACAATTTCTGTTCTTATCCTGAAGCAAAGTTCTTAACCTGAAGCGTTATTTCTGGGTTAGTGGAGTCTGTAACCTGAAGCGTATGTAACCCGAGGTACCACTGTGTTATTTATATACCACCCTATACCTGGGGGTCTCAGGGCAGTTCACAGAACAAAATCAACATATAAAACCATAAAATACCTAATAAAAATATTTTTTAAAACAACCCAGTAGCCTTCCCTTCCCCCCAAACCACCCACATTTTAAAAGGGCATAGGATGTAAATCGGATCAACCAAAGGCCTGGTTAAGAAGGAACGTTTTTGCTCGGCGCCTAAAGGTGTATAATGAAGGCGCCAGGCGAACTTCCCTGGGGAGAGCATTTCACAGACGGGGAGCCACTGCAGAGAAGGCCCCGTTCTCGTGTTGCCACCCTCCAGGCCTCTTGAGGAGGGGTCACATAAAGGAGGGCCTCAGAAGATGATCTCAGGGTCCGGGTAGGTTCATATGGAAAGAGGTGGTCCTTGAGGTATTGCTGTCCTGAGTCGTTTATAGGTCAAAACGAGCACTTTGAATTGGGCCCAGAAACTAATTGGTAGCCAGTGCAGTTAGACCAGGATCGGTATAATATGCTCAATCCTTCTTTCTCCAGTGAGCTCCGGTGAATTCTGCACCAGCTGAAGTTTCCGAACCATCTTCAGAGGCAGCCCTATGTATAACGCACCAATATCACAGCCTGGTGCTGCTTGCCACTAACGTTGCCTCCCTCTCCTCTTCCACTGCAGTCTGGGGCTTATGAGAGTTGTACTCCATGAATATCTGGTCGTAGGGTGCTTGTGACACAGACCTGGTGGTGTCCCAATAGAGAAGAACGGCTGGGGAGTGTATGTGGGGGGGGGGAGTCTCAGGAGGAAAAGCTGTGGGTCTGTTGCCCCTGCACCACAACATCCAGGAAGGATCGTCTGGTGCTCTTCTGGAGCCTCCAGGCCCAGAGGCATTCTATCTACATTCCTAGCATTTGGCCCCTGTGAGAATAGCGTGCTGGACCAGACGGGCCACCAGCTTGACCCACCAAGGTTCACCTTTCGTTCTTATGTGCTCCTGCTCTCTGACTGGATAACAGGAAGTACATCCAGGTGTTCTCTTCCTCCTCCAGGTTGACATCTTCATTATGACAGAGCCCTCTTCTGGGCGCTGGGTCTACTTTGACACGGAGATCACCAACAGCAGCGGGAGGGTCTCCTACAACTTCCCTAAAGAGAAGAGGCTGGCAGTGGGTGTCTACCCCATCAAGATGGTGGTCAGGTAAGGCCCAGGGCTTGGGAGGTTCTGGGAAGGGTGTCTGTGTGCCATGATGAGGGTGGCGGCGCAGAATCCAAAGAAATGCTCAGTGGTTGGAGAGAACACGGTACTTGCTTTTTGCCCACTTCAGGGGCGACCAGAGCACAGCCGTCAGCTACCTCACTGTCCTCCCCCGGGGGATGGAGTGCGTGGTTTTCAGCATCGATGGGTCCTTCGCAGCCAGTGTCTCCATCATGGGCAGTGACCCCAAAGTCCGGGCCGGTGCAGTCGACGTTGTCAGGTGAGGGTCTCCCAACAAATTATTCTGTGGACAGAATTAATCCATATTCAGGCTGGGTGGAGGCTCAGTTGACCTTGAGAAGCCCCAGAGGCTGGATAATGAGAACAGGCCAATGGATCGGGCCAAGGACCCACCCAGTCCAACATCCTTTTCTTCCAGTAGCCACCCGGAGGCCTGTGGGAAACCATCAAGCAAGACCCGAGCACAAGAGCCCCCTCCCCGCCTGCGGTTTCCAACAACTGGAATTCAGAAGCATTGCTGCCTCCAGCTGTGGAGGCAGAACATAACCATCTTGGCTACTAGCCATTGATAGCCTCCTCCTCCTCCTCCATGAATTTGTCCAATGGTCTTTTAAAGCCATCCAAGCTGGTGGCTATCACTGCCTCCTGTGGCAGGGAGTTCCATAGTTTAACTTCATGCTGTGTGAAGGAGGACTTTCTTTTATCTGTCCCGAATCTCCCAGTGTTCATTGGACAGCCCCAATTTCTAGCTTAACAAGAGAAGGAGGAAAACTTTTTTCTTCGTTACTAAAGTATATCTGAAATGAATGCAGAAGAGAGGGAGAGAGGAAGTCCCCCCAATTAAGATATAAAATAAGATTAAGATAGTTAAATAGGTGTTTTATGTAATTTTTGTGTTTTGTATGAGTTTTCTTTGTTTTATTTTTTGTAGTATGTATACTTTTTTGTAATTTGTATGTTTGTATTGTTTTTATTTGTTTGTTAATTTTTTTGAAATACCAATAAATTCTTATTAAAAAAAGAAAAGAAAACTTTTTTCTTCCCTCTTGCTCCATGCCTTGCGTAATTTTGCAAACTTCTATCATGTTGCTTCTTATTTGTCCTTTCTCCAAATCGAAAAGTCCAAAATTCCACAACCTAGCGGAGTCCTTCCATCCACTTTTTCATTTGGGTTGCCCTTTTCTGAACGTTTTCCAGCTCTAGAAAATGATCCCCTTCTCTCTCTGTGTGTGTGTGTGTCCCCTGCATATTGCAGACACTGGCAAGACCTGGGCTACCTGATCATCTACATCACAGGGCGCCCGGACATGCAGAAGCAGCGGGTCGTCTCCTGGCTCTCTCAGCACAACTTTCCCCAAGGGATGATCTTCTTCTCGGATGGGCTGGTCCACGACCCCTTGAGGCAGAAGACCATCTTCCTCCGTAACCTGGTGCAAGAGGTAGCTGACAAATGGGTTGGGACTTCTGCTCTTGAGGGTTTTGGGAATGGAGGGTGGGGTGGGGGATACAAATGCAATAAGCAAACAAACAATATACTGTATATATCTATATATCTACACAGCATATATAGCTATATTCAAGCAATCCTCCTTGATATAATGCATTATTTATTTTTATTTTTTAAATAGACACATTTACTGGCCCACAAGTATATGTGTTTTTGGCCACTTTTCTGTTGTTGGATAACTTCACTCCAAAATCCAGACAAGTGAGAGTTTTGTTTCAGTTTGCAAAATTGTTTCAGGAAGTTCAGATCAAATCCACACCCATCCTTAGTTCGGGTTGGGGCAGAGGGCTTTGCCGACTGGGCACTGACCTTCCGGTTCAGCTGGCGCCAGCGTTGGCTTGGATGAATATCTCTTGTTCAGTCCTGATGCTTCAAACTGCCTGCAGGGGCAAATTTTGGACATTAGGAGCATAGGAACATAAGAACATATGAAGAGCTTGCTGGGACAGGCCAGCAGCCCATCTAGTCCAGCATCTCACAGTGGACAATCAGATGCTTGCAGGAAACCAGTAAGCAGGATCCTAGCCCAAGAGCCCTCTCCCCTCCCATGGTATTCAAAAGCATTGCCACCTCCAGCTGTGGAGGTAGAGCACAGCATGTCTAGCAGCCATTGGTATCCCTCTCCTCCATGAATTTGTCTCTCGTATACCCCTGGCCCTGGAGAGAGTACTGAGAGCAGGTCCATAGCAGCAAACGAGAATCCCTCTGGGGTTGGTGCTTCAAGGCCTGAAATAAGTGAGTTGAAGAGGCAATGCGATGAAAAGGGGCTGAAGCTTTGCCATTTCTCCATCCTCTCCTAGTGCCACATCAAGATCTGTGCTGCCTATGGCTCCATGAAAGACATCTCTGTTTACAACGTCCTGGGTCTCTCCCCCTCCCAGATCTACATCGTAGGACGGCCAGCAAAGAAATATCAGGCTCAGTGCCAGGTGACTTTGTTGTTTCTTTGTTTAGAGCAGTGGTCCCAAAACCCTTGGGGGCCGCCACCCCCCTTTGGTTCCATCAGTTCATCCCTAGTGCTCCCTGTGATATATATATATATATATATATATATATATATATATATATATATATATATATATATATATATATATATATATATATATATATATAAGCATCATTCATAATATCGCTTTACATGATCCACTAAGGACGATAATAACCCAATGAATGAACGAGTCAGTTTATTTCGGTGTCTGACCAGGGTGAGCAACCCAAAACAGTTGCACTTAATTGCACATTTATTCAAAACCCCATAAAAAAGTATTTTTCGGAATAGCAGTTTGTGCAACCCACCGAGCAAAGTAATAATGCAGCACACAGTTCAAGGCAATAAGAATTAATTGCACGTTTATTCAAAATCCAAATGAAACTGTTTAGTTTAATGGAGTAAGCAAACTGGATGAAATTGATCCAGTGCCCCTCTACTATCTGCTTGCCTCTTAGCCACCCCCCTAGGGAATCCTGCTGCCCCCCAGGGGGTAGTACTGCCCACTGTGCTGAAAGGCAAGGCAAGGAAATCTCATTGAATCAAAAAATAGTGGAGTTGGAAGGGGTCCCAAGAGTCATCTAGTTCAACCTCCTGCAATGCAGGAATCGTAATCAATCTGCTTTAACTGCACTGCAGCCCTATTTATTATTGTTGTTGTATAACTGTAAGATTATTGCATAATCTTAGAAGGGGGCATGGCTGTGAGGAAGGTTGGGACCCTACTTTTCTGTGTTTGCCCCTCCAGTTACTGACTGAGTGCATGTGAGTGTTGACTCTTGGCGAGGGGCAGGTCCAAAGGGTGAAAAGGGCGATTGTGAATGGGCTTCTGTTCCCTTGCCCTGGGTGGTTTGGACTTCAGGAAACAGCACCCCAGTCCTCACATTCTTATAACATCTTATAGCAATAGCAATAGCAATAACAACATCAATTTATTATTTATACCCCGCACATCCAGCTGGGTTTCCCCAGCCGCTCTGGGCGGCTCTCAACAGATTAAAAACAGAATAAAACATCAAACATTAAAAACTTCCTTAAACAGGGCTGCCTTCAGATGTCTTCTAAAAGCCAGATAGTTGCTTATTTCCTTGACATCTGATGAGAGGGCATTCCACAGGGCAGGTGCCGCTACCAAGAAAGTCCTCTGCCTGGTTCCCTGTAACCTCATTTCTCGCAGTGAGGGAACCGCCAGAAGGCCCCCGGCGCTGGACCTCAGTGTACGGGCAGAATGATGGGGGTGGAGACACTCCTTCAGGTATACTGGACCAAGGCTGTTTAGGGCTTTAAAGGTCAGCACCAACACTTTGAATTGTGCTCGGAAACGTACTGGGAGCCAATGTAGGTCTTTCAGGACCGGTTTTATATGGTCTCAGCGGCCGCTCCCAGTCACCAGTCTAGCTGCCGCATTCTGGATTAGTTGTAGTTTCCGGGTCACCTTCAAAGGTAGCCCCACGTAGAGCACATTGCAGTAGTCCAAATGGGAGATAACTAGAGCATGCACCATTCTGGCGAGATGGTCTGCGGGCAGGTAGGGTCTCAGCCTGTGTACCAAATGGAGCTGGTAGACAGCCGCCCTGGACACAGAATTAACCTGTGCCTCCATGGACAGCTGTGAGTCCAAAATGACTCCCAGGCTGCGCACCTGGTCCTTCAGGGGCACAGTTGCCCCATTCAGGACCAGAGAATCTTCCATACCCGCCTGCGCCCTGTCCCCCCCCCCAAACAGTACTTCTGTTTTGTCAGGATTCAGTCTCAATCTGTTAGCCACCATCCATCCTCCAACTGCCTCCAGGCACTCACACAAGGCCTTCACCGCCTTCACTGGTTCTGATTTAAAAGAGATGTAGAGCTGGGTATCATCCGTATATTGATGGACACCCAGCCCAAACCCCCTGATGATCTCTCCCAGCGGCTTCATATAGATATTAAAAAGCATGGGGGAAAGGACGGAATCCTGAGGCACCCCACAAGTGAGAGCCCAGGGGTCTGAACACTCATCCCCCAACATCACTTTCTGGACACAGCCCTGGAGGAAGGAGTGGAGCCACTGTATAACAGTGCCCCCAGCTCCCAGCCCCTCTAGCCGGTCCCCTCTGCCCCCCAGAATCATCATAGAATTGTGGAATTGGAAGGTACCCCAAGGGTCTAGTCCAACTGCCTTCAACGCTGCCGATTTCTGTCCTTCTCCGTTTCCTCTTCCCTCCAGTTCCTGAGCGAAGGCTACGCAGCCCACCTGGCCTCGCTGGAGTTCAGCCTGCGCTCCCGTCCCAAGAAGAACAACTCACGCATGATCCTGCGCAAGGGCAGCTTCGGCCTCCACTCCCAGCCGGACTTCCTGCGCAAGCGGAACCACCTCCGGAGGACTCTCTCCGTCCAGCAGCCCGACCCGCCTTCCCTGACCCCCAAGCCGGAACGGGCCCAGAGCCAACCCGAATCGGACAAGGACCACGACCGGCCCCTGCCCCCCATTGCGTGGGGCAGAGGCGGGGTCCCCAAGTTCGAGTCCGCCCCATAGCGGGCATCGGGGAGGGTGCCGTCGTGGCTCCTGCGTCCTGTGATGAGCGTGTTGGGTTCCGGCGCTTTGAGAGCCGCCTGGGCAGCTCTGGGGTCCAAAGTGGGCAGGGAAGGGCCGGGAGGGGGGCTCCCCCAAGCTCCAATGGTGTCTGTCTTCCGAAGGGACACCCCTGCGTGCTCCCCTATTTGTGTATCTGCTGATGAAATGTGGAGAGCAGAGAAAAGAGAGCACGCCTGCTACGGTCGCTGGGGGTTGGTGTGTTGGGCGGGCAAATGAGCTTTGTCTGTACATGTATACTACATTTTGAAGCGTGCAATAAGGGGTCTGGCTTATACCACAGAGCAAGGGGGGACCCCAGGCAGCACCTAAACCTGCTTTTCAAATAAAAAAGTGCAGGTTGGTTTCCAAGCCCCGTGGCTGCACCGACAGTGGAGACAACTCTCTCCCGGGGATGGAAGGGAACCCATCCAAGCACAGAGGTGGTCAGCAGGCAGCTTTGCAGAAAGAGACTCTGAAGTGCCTGAAAGGTCTTTTCCATTCCAGCGGCCCATTGATATAGCCGGCCTCAGATTTCCATGTTTCTAAAGAGATGAAAAATGGACATCAGCAAAGAAGGAGGCGAATGTGGCTTCTCTCCGGAAACATTTACGGAAGGAAAATTCCCTGGATAAGAGGAAGGCAAAGGTGGCATATGTTGCTTGAAGGGGTGCCTGGCTTTTTTCCCAGCTGTGGCGCCTGCTTTCTCCTGCCACACGGTTGGGCGTGTTCGTGGCTTGTGGTTTTGTGGACAATAAACCCCACACTGGAGCAGTCCATTTGGTGAACCAAATAGCGTTAGGGGTCTGTTATGTCCCCCTTCTTCTCCTCCTCCTCTCCTTCGCCCCCATTGGGATCTCCAAAGCACCCCTCAGTGCTGCTGCTGCCACCCTGTGTGCGTGTGTCGAAATTGTGCGCGCTGCCGTTGTGTCTTGTGGAACGTGGTCGGTTGTGGCAAGTGTTTCCAAGTGAAAGGGGTGGGTGGGAAGTGCATGTGTCGCCTGTTCAGTGTTCAGTGTGGATCTCAAACGGAAAAGGCAGGGTCTTGCTCACACCTGCGCTTCCAAGTCTGATGTCCTAAACACACACACACACACACACAACCATACATGCCAACACAGCCAACACACACACCCCATACCCAACACACTCACATTCTCTTTCCCGGCTCTTGGGTGCAAACCCATGGCTTTTTGGGGGGGGGGTAGGGGAGCTCCATGGCAGCTGAGTAGCCCAGTTTCACTAAGCCAAGGTGTGCAAAGAGAGAAATCTTTAAATAGGGGAACAGGATGGGGTGCCAAATGGCGTGCCCTGGAACTACCCTGTGTGTGCAGTGTATATTATCCCATGGGGGCCTTTTGCACAACTTCCACTGCTGACGTTGTGCAGCACAGCTTCACATTTTTGCACTTGGTCTGTTTCGTTTGCTGTCCTGTAAGAAAGAAAGCGGGGAGAGGGTTGGGTGGGGGACTTGCACCCATCACCCAGATCTTGAGCTTTCATGACAAGAGGTGCTCAGGCGATGGTTAGGTCTGCTGGTCCTGAGGGGTGAGAGAGCTGGGCTTCCCTCCTCAGCTCCATCCTGAACCTTCTCTCTGTGGAGTTTGTTTCACAAGTCTTAGAAAGCGAGGTCACGCAAAACACTTTCAACTTCCTCTTTCTTTAATAAAAAAAAAACCTACTGATGTGATACCATGATTTGGAGTGAGTCAGCGGTGGTCTCGTAACTTGGAAGGTACTGCAGACCCATTTCAAAGCTTTTGATGCTCCAGGCTGAAAAATCCCAGGGGTAGGGTTGTGTTTCTGTGAAAGTTTTTAATAATTGCTCCAGTGGGAAAGTAACATCCCTGAACCAGTTTCAAACTGGCTGGAATCATAGGATTGCTGAGTTAGAAGGCACCCAAAGGGTCATCTGGTCCAACCCCCTGTAGCAATACTGCAGTGGTGTCTCCTTCAGAGCCCAACCCTGAGCTTGGAGCTGGGGACAGACTGTCCAGTGATTATCTCAAAGGACCGCATTTCAAACTCTGAACTGCTTGAACTTTGGGTTGCTAAATGCAGCATCAGCAGCCTCTTAGGACACAGTTGATGACCATAGAGAGGTTCCCTCTATGCCTATTGAACTTCTGCCATGAAAGGCAGAGGGGTGAGATCACCCAAGCAAATGTAAGCGAGTCTGGACAATCAAACACAGCTGTAGTTCTTGATAAAACTCAGGCTGGGTGATGGAAGTTGCAAGCGCCAGAAGATTATGGCCCCTCCAATGCTTTCAAGAGCTGGTGTGCCAAGGAATGGTGGTCTTGGGGTGGCAAGGCTCTTCCTAGCCCTGACTCTGAGGATTCTTGTCCTGACACAGATGTGAAGTCCTGGGTGTCCTCTCTGTGCAAAGAGACAGGAGGGTTTCGGGGTGCATTTTGAAGTCTCACAGTCTGCATCAATGTACAACTCTGAATTTCTTACATGGACAATCAAAACGGGAGGAGGGGATAAAGACTCATGTCCTCCCCCCAAAAGCGGTGTACCTTTTGCTGTGGAATTGTGTGTTTTTCTATTATATATATAAAAATAATAATCCTCTGACAAATGGAGTCCTGTCAAATGAACACCTTCTCTGCCTTTTTGGTATCTGTACTTGGAAAGGGTCCTTTTCTCACTCTCTGTCCTTCCTGCTGAATTTCTGCGACCCTCTCAGCACACGGATCAAATAAAACAACTCTACCTTCTCACTCAGGACTGTGTGGCTCTTGCTGGTTTGCAATTCTTTGTTTTGTCAGACTGTGTGTGTGTCAAAGTATGATCTGCTCCTCTTGTGGGAATGTTGAGGATAGTAGGAAAGGAAATATATTGAACAAGTATTATCCTTCCTTTACTCATACTAGTGAGTGATGTAGCAGAGCAGATTCCCCTCAATATAGCAGGAAGCTAGTTTGCAGATTCATTTGAATCTCTTTGGTTAAGTAACCCAATCTGGCTTGCCCAGGTAGATTATTCCTGGTGTCCCCTTTTATCCCTCTTAAAAGAATAAAGGCACCATAGTCTTTCCTTAAAAGTAACCAGAGATTTACTCACATTTCAGTTCACGATTTGATCCCCGAAAGGCAGGCTTTACTTAGTTACATAACAAACTGTAAGTTTATCTCATATGGAGGTTGAGCTCATGCGCTGCTGGCTGAGAGCCAGCAGACAGCAAAATTACATTAAAAGAACAAAATGGCAGCAGGAGAGCAGCATGGCAGCAAGAGAGCAGCAAGCAAGAGAGAGAAAATGGCTGTGTGACTTGGCTCTTTTATGGAGTCAGCCAGGGCCACACCCATCTCCCAGATCACATGCAGGGGGGAGAATGCTCCAGACCAGTGGAAGAGGAAGTTACACTGACTGGAGTAACATCCCCTTGCCTGTGCCCACTCTAGGGAAATAAGGAATGTTGTGCTTGACTGTTCCAATGGATTACATCCCAGGGCTATGGCCAGCAGCCATGATGGCTATTGGTGGTGGTGGTTTTTAAATTTTATTGATTTATTATAAAAAAGTGAAAACATAACAAAATGGGGGGGATTAAACCACAATGCATCACAGTCCAGAAGGACTTTCCAGTCCAATCTTAGAGACAAAGCACATGTTCTTGTTAGAAGATCAGAAAAGAAATCCTCCAGGCAGCATTCATCTATGGAGGTCGCCCCCATGGGAGGCCGTGATGGCTGCCAACTTGGATTGCTTTAAAAGAGGATTGAGAAAATGAATGGAGAAGAAAGTTGCTCTTGTGCTCAGGTCCTGTTTGCGGGTTTACTATTGGGGGCATCTGGTTGGCCACTGTGAGAACAGGATGCTGGGATAGATGAGCCATTGGCCTGATGTTAAGCTCAGCACCTTAGGAACTCTTAATTTAGCATTCCCTGCTGAGCTTCTTGGTTAGAACCTCATTTATTGTCAGGGCTATTGGCCTCAGTTTTCCAGGCTCCCTCCTTCCTGAAAATGTGTGTTTGAGAACAGGGGTCTGCCCTGCACTTCCACGGTGAGGACCCGTTTGGGGCCTTTGCCCCCCTTGGCTCCATAAACGCATACCCAACACCCCCTACCCTACCCTCCAAAAAGCATAATTCAGAATAGCTGTCTGCATGACCCCACCAAGTAAGATAATACCACAATGGAATTCAAAACGAGGACAATTAATTGCGCTTTTATTCAAAGTCCAATTGAAGCTAAAACAATTCAACAAAATGGACGAACTTGCTGCTTGGAAATAGATGATTCTTTATGTGAACAAAAAAACCTCAAACAGTGTAAATTACATCATTCCAGTAGCTAAGAAAGGGACACTTGCCGACTTCGGGGACCACTTTCTGGGAGAGCTTTTCCCAGAAGGCTTGTCTGCTTGATGGGCAGAGAATCCCTTGGATGAAAAGGCCAGAATTTGAGGTGGGGAAAGAGAGAGGGGAGGCCCATTGAAGTGGCAAAGGGGTTGCTGAGATCCGGGCTGCGTTTTCCTCATGAGGTCTATGCGCTGGTGGTAGTGGCAGGAATGGCTGTAGTATTCATAACACTATCTAGATATGACACAAGATCCTTGACCCACTGAGCATTTGAGTCAGCACAGCCTGACCTCCCACTGCTGAATATAAACCTGTCAGGGAAAGAAACAGACATCATTAATCTGTCACCGAGTATGCTCTTTGAATTCTCCGTTTGTGTGAGGACCTCTCTTCTGTTGAATCTGGGGAAACAGGCAGGGAGTTTCCCTCCCACGTTAAAAGGCACCAGGCCCATCCTTGACAGGGCGTAGAGAGGAGGGAGAAATTTCTCCTATTCACAATGTAATAAGAGTCCCACCAAATTCCCAACCAAAACACCCACTGAATTGCATCTCTCCTTTAAAATGTGCACTTCTCTAAATTTTTCAATCCAGTTCTCCCACCAAAACCACACACACAAATATGTCTGTGTTAATGGTGATAATGTACAAAAGTACAACCTATTGCTTCCATAAATGCATGGATTATGAGTAATATGCAACGTTTGTCTACAAATTCCCTGAAAAATTGACTGACTCAGAAGCTGAATTGGAGAGTTTTTACCATCCCTAAGTGGGAAGACAAAACCCATCTTGGCTCCCTGGTGACAATTCCTCCGTATCTCTCAGACCTACTCGTGATTTTCTCAGTGTGTCTTCCTCCTCTAGGACTGTCTCCCCCAAACTCAAAACAGCCCCCCAAATGCTGGAACCTTTCGTCGTCGTCATCTTTCACCTTTCACCCTTTGAACCAAGTTTACCCACTGTTCTTTGGACTCTTGCCCAGACTCTGAAACTTACACTACGGAAGGCAGAGGACAGCTGCTGCTGGTGTAGAAATAATCCTTCACCCTACCCTTTGGGAATGCCTTCTTGGAATTCTGTATGCAGCAGGGAGTTGCATCCGCCTCAGCTGTAAGAGGTGGGGAAAGCAGGTATTGTTATTTATTTACTAAATTCATTAAAAACCAAGTGGCTATCACCAGAGACACTATCATCCACTTGACCAGAGGGTTCCCCCCATCTTATCTGTCCATAGAGGCAGGGCCGGCGCGTCCATTAAGGCGAACTAGGCAATTGCCTAGGGCGCCAAAATGGAGGGGGCGCTGGCCAGGCTTGGTCGGGGGGCGGGGGGGCTAGCAGCAGCTTCTCCGCTGTAGCGGAGAGGTGCTGCTTGCCTCTCCACCACCCCCCACTTCCTGCTAAAGCAGGCTTTGGCAGGGGGCGGGCGGCGGGACAGGCGAGCAGCAGCTTCTCCGCTACAGCGGAGAAACTGCTGCCTGCCTCTCCACCACCCCCCACCTCCCGCTAAAGCAAGCTTTGGCGGGGGGCACCAGAAAGTGGTCTGCCTAGGGCGCAAGAAACCCTAGCACTGGTCCTGCATAGAGGCTTGTGCATTTAAAAGCAGGAGTGGGGGACTTCAGGCTTGGCTGAATGTGGCCCTTCAGGACTCTCCCTCAGAACTCTCCCCAGACCACACTCTCCTCCCCTTACCAGTCCCTGCTCTCCACCTTCCTTGAGTGCCCAACCCTAGCCTATCAAGGCCAAGGAGCAAGCACTGCCAGCTCTGGTAGGCTTTGAAGTCTACTAGACAAGATCACTGCCACACATTTCCCCGAATAAAGCACTGCCTTTTTAATTCCTTTTAATAAAAAGTGTGATGCCCTTCATCCTGTCTACCTGTTTCACCATACTCTTATCACCAAATTTCCATTGTGCGGGGGGGGGGGGAACCTCTTGCGTTTAACTGCTGTGCTACACAGAATCTTTCAGGGTCCCTCATTTTGGGGCATCCCTGAGCCCATCAAACCCAGGTACTGTGATTTATTGACTAAATTTAATATATGTATTAAATGCAAAGTAGTTATCACCAGAGGCACCATCATTCACTTGACTGGACTGCAACCCCCCACCTTTCTCTATCCCTTATATTTAATAGCAGCAATTAGGAACCTCAGTCTGAATGTGGCCCATCGTGAGTCTCTATCTAGCCCTCAGAGTTTTCCCTGGACCTGGCTCTTATGTGCCAGGATGGAGAAAGGGGAAGAGAATTGGAGACTGGAGGTGGGGGGGATGGGACACCCTGGTTTTCTGTGTGTGGCTGGGATGTATTTTGCTGTACGAATCTCAGAGGCATATCCAGTGCTTCCCCTCCTCCCCACTTTGCTTCTGGCCATACTCACTACCTCTGGGTATGTGAAACCCCCTCCCCCAAGATGGGAATGTGGCCCTCGGTCTATTGAAAAGCTGTCATGGGTAACCCAACCACAAGACACAGGGGCTACAGATGGGTCTGGGCTTGATGGGGTACTACTTCCAAGGAAGGTCTCCTGACGAAGCCCCAGTGAAACGAACAGGATCTCATAGGAATGCCTGGGGGGGGGGGGGAGGGAGAGAAGCATGGCCCTCCTAACATGTGGGTTCTATGTAGCTGTCATGCCTCGAAATTTTTCATTTCATTTCTAAGATTTCTTACCCTATCCCTTCACCATAAGGTCCTGGGGTGGGTGACAACAGAAATTACTGCTATAAACGCAAATATAAATACTGTTTTATATACTGTTGGAACAACTTCTTTTTCCTCCCCCCCCCCCCGCCTGCTGCATGGATGTGTCTATGTCTTTTCCTTCCCACCATCTAAGATAAGATGTTTCCATCGCCACATCTTCAGTTAATGAATTGCATCAATGGGGCGTGTTCAACCAAAAACACCTTCCCATTAAACATGGCACTGAGCCACCTCTCCAATGAACTGGTTGGCACATCCCTGAGATGGCCCACCCTAGTGATGGCCTTCTTGTATGGCTTTAAAAGAGGGTTAGATGACTCCATGGAGGGCACTAGCCAGGATGGCTATGAGCTGCCTCCGTGGTTGGAGGCAGCAATGCTTCTGGATATCAGTTGCTAGGAACCACAGGAGGGAAGACTTGCTTTTGTGGGTTTCCCATTGTGGCATCTGGTTGGCCACTGTGAGAACAGGGTTTTGGACCACATGGCTCTTCTTGCATTCTTATGTCCTTATTTCAGCTAATGTCCAACCACAGGACAATCAATGCCTCAGAACAAGCACTGACAACTCCAGTAGGTTTCCAGGTCAGCTGAAGGTCACAGCAGACATTGCTCTCCATGAAACTTTTTGATTCTTTTTAGATGAAGAGATTGATGCCTCTCATCATGTCTCCCCATTTCAAAGTGCTCTATCCCCCCCCAAAAAACAAGCTCCTGTACTACACCCACTAAGTATGCCTCATTTTAGAGCATCCCCAAGCCCATAAAGGACCAAGAAAAGGCACCACAAGCCCCTGGTGAGTGTCCCAAATCTCCTAGGAGAATCATGTGGAGAGAGACGAGGAGTTGAATTGACTTACCTGGGGCAGCAGTGGCCAGGGAGAACAAGGCCACAGCAAGGAGAGCAGTTATGGCAGCCAGAGAGATCTTCATGTTGTCTAGCGACGAGGAGCAGATTTGAGGACTGACCAAAAGGCTTTCTCAGCTGCTCAGTACCTAATGCTCCTCCAGGTCTCTTCTTATATAGGATTTTGGCTGAAGTCACAGGGCGTGGCGCAGAGAGGACACACACAAAGCTTCTCCAGAACTGAGGAGATGATGTCATGGGGGCAAATCATTTCATGGGTAGCAGAAAGGGGAAGTTGGGCATAATCAAAAGATGCAGCGATTGAAGGAGGCTGATGTGTAGGATGAGGCACATTTCACAGGGCGAACCTTTCATGAGAAGGAGAGCAGTTTCCACAAACACAGCCCCACACTGGGGGATGGCAAGCAACCCGCACCCCACAATACAGAGGCAGGATGCGACACTTGGGGCTTTCCAGTTCAGAAAAATGGTGAGCGGGGTAATACAAGTGCAACAGTTTGTTGACGGAAAAGATTCCTTAGCTGTGATTTCTGCACTGCAGAGGGTTGCATAACATGCCCAACGCTTTCCCAAACTGACTCTTCCCTGTAATCAATAAAGTTGTGGCCTAATTCAACCTAATACTGCATCAGTCTCCTGTGTCCAGTCTTTTGGCCCTCCCTACACTGGCCACGGACGTCGTGCGGCCGTGGCGGCAACTTGTTCCTACATGAGGTAATGATGGCCAACTTGGATGACTTTAAAAGAGGATTAGACAAATTCCTGGTGGTGGACTGAAGATGTTAGCTATGGCTACTAGTCAAAAGGGCTAGTAGTTGTTTGTATCTCCCCAATCAGAGGTAGCATGTCTTTGAATGTCTGAGAATCACAGGTGGGGAGACTTGGTGTTGCTCTCCTGCAGGAACATAAGAACAGGCTGCAGGATCAGGCCAGTGGCCCATCGAGTCCAGCATCCTGATCTCACCGAATGTTTGAGGGCAACCAGCAAGCAGGTTTCAAGCACAAAAGCAACTCTTCCCGGCAGTGGTTTCCATCTATTCAGAAGCATTGCTTCCCTCCAGCTAAGGAGGAAAAGTACAGTACAGCCATCCTGGCTAGTAGCCATCGATAGCCCTCTCCTCCTCCATGAATTTGTCTAATCCTCTTTTATAGCCATCCAAGCTGGTGGCCATGACCACCTCTGGTGGAAGTGAGTTCCATAGTTTAATACTGTTATAGGTAGGCCTCTGAGGACATATAGCAACTTGTGGAATGATATCTTTTAAGTCATTTCAGGTTTATTGGTTTTTTAAAAAAGTAAGTGTAATTAATTATGTAGTGTAATTATGGTGCTGGAGGAGACTCTTTGGAGTCCCATGGACTGCAAGAAGATCAAACCTATCCATTCTCAAGGAAATCGGCCCTGAGTGCTCACTAGAAGGACAGATCCTAAAGTTGAGGCTCCAGTACTTTGGCCACCTCATGAGAAGAGAAAACTCCCTGGAAAAGACCCTGATGATGGGAAAGATGGAGGGCACAAGGAGAAGGGGACGACAGAGGATGAGATGGTTGGACAGTGTTCTCGAAGCTACTGACATGAGTTTGGCCAAACTGCGAGAGGCAGTGAAGGATAGGCGTGCCTGGCGTGCTCTGGTCCATGGGGTCACGAAGAGTCGGACACGACTGAACGACTGAACAACAACAACAAAGTGTAATTAAATAGGCACCTGATCCTTCTGTGGGGTGGGAACTGTTGAATATTGATGGTTGCTTCTTGCATAAATAAAAACAATAAAATATTTGGGTGTGGGGAACAAAATGACGGGATAAATCAGCAAAAATAAAACTAAATAAAACACAAGGCAATAAATTTAAGAAGCCAGAGAGCACCTAATACAGAGCACTGCAATCGCTATGGCAGCTTGTAGTGCCCTCTGCAATTTTTAAGTGGTCCATGGAGAAAAGTCATTTGAAGTCCCTGCTCTGAAACCTTCATTGTAACCCTCCTTGCTTTCAACCTTCATAAACTAGTTTCCATTTTCTTTTCTTTTGTTTACTGGGCTTGTTTCAGTTTCATCAAGACGAGTTTCCATGAACTCGGTGGTCTGTGATTATGTAATTTCTATCTCCAGAACTGAGGAGATGATACCATAGTGGCAAACGGGTCTGCTGTTAATGGAAAAGGGAAGCTGGGTGCAATTGAAAGATTAAGCTCATTTCCAGGAAGGAAATTTCATGAGAAGGAGGTCAGTTTCTGCCTACGCAGCTCCTCAGTGAGGGGGTGGCAAGGGACTGGCACCCCATGAAACAGAGACAGGATGCGAAGGAAAGGCTGCAACATTGCTTTTGAGTTTAGAAAAATGTGGAGCGGAGGATGATAAAGAAGAACAGTTAAAGTAGGGAGCATGTTCCTCCAGGAAAATGTAGTGATGGAGGGCCACCAGCTTAGATTGTGCAACCAGATATTTCTGGGAAACCCAAGAGCACCACATTGGGGCAACACTACTCCTCCTCTGCTGTTGTTCCCCTTGTTTCTGGCTATTCAGGGGCAGAGGGAGCATAACATAGCAATCTGGACTATAACATAACTATCATGACTAGCAGCCATCAATCACCCTCTCCATCAGTGCTTTTTTTCTAGAGCAATAGCTGCCGGTACTCACCATGAAGTTGTTACAGTAAGTGCCACACTTTTTAACAACAACAAAAAGAGGTGTCAGTACTGCGTACCCTTGAGTGCCCCCTTAAAAAAAAAAAAAAGCACTACTGTGGCGTTTGCCCCTTCCTGGGGAATATATGAAAGTGCAGGAGTAAGTAAAGGGTTAAGTGGCTGACCCTAGGTGGACCAATAAACAGAGGGAGGAGGAGCTAGGGGCAGCTGAAAAAAGGGAGTTGGTGTTAGGCAGTTGGTTAAGGGCAGTTGACTGAGACGGTTGGTTGGTGGTTGGTGATGGTGAGGGTTGGTGGTGAGGTAGAGTGGTGAGCGTAGGATCAAGACAGGGCTGAGATAAGAATAAATATATACTATTGTAACTAATATCCTAAGTTTGTTGATATTTTAAATGAACACTTATTATTTTGTTCAAATACAAACCCTGACTGTGACAGTGATTACCAGGGGGGGATCCTGGTTGGTGGCAGCAAAGCGCTGTGGTGGCACAGGGATCAATAGACTGTGAAAGGTCCGGGGACCCTGTGTGATCGCCACAACTATTTCTATAAATATCTCTAAACCTATTTTAAAGCCATCCAGGTTGGTGGCCAGGCAGGGAGAGATAAGGAATCGACATTTACCAGCTGTGACAAATGGTCAGGATGGATGATGGCAAGTGTAGTCCAACAGCTGCTTCTGCCGCAAAGGAACACCGTGACAGAAACCAGAGCGCACAGAAACGCTGTTTATCTTCCCGCCGCAGCGGTACCTACTTGCACTGGCGTGCTTTCAAACTACTAGGTTGGCAGGAGCAGGGACCGAGCAACGGGAGCTCACCCCATCACGGGGATTCGAACCGCTGGCCTTCTGATCGGCAAACCCAAGAGGCTCAGTGGTTTACACCACAGCACCGCCCGCATCCAGAGGGCATCACATTGGCTGCCCTTGCTCAAAATGCTAAGGCGCTTTCCAAACGATTGTGTGATATGGGTCAGCTCCCACCTAGCAGTGTTTTTAGCCAATGGGTGACATCAATGCGATGATTGACAGTTAGAGGGAGTGGTGCTTTTAACCATAGACACACTAGAGTGACACACCTGTCTGGAGGTAGCAGCAAGATCTTCCTGGCCATAGGAGCCAAATCCTAGGGGCCAATGTCCCTTCAGCCACACCCCTCAATAAAATATTTGAGCCCCACTCAAGTTGATGAACATTGCCATTCAAATTGTGTGTGTGCACGTGCGTGCAGCATGTCATGTGATGAATTATGCAAGGCAGGGCGTATCTGCTTCCCCTCCCAAAACTTTATTCAAGTTGGCACCTCTGTCTAGGCTCAGATCTTATTTCATGCAAAACTATAAATATGAGTTTGCATTTAAAAAAAAATAACCACCTCTCCCAATGAAAAGGATGTAAGGATCTGGAGTGTGCTTCAGAAGGGCTTCCAGCTGGGGGGAGCTTTTCTTCCTGTCGCTGCCTGAGTTGAAAATGCTGAGCCCCCACCCCTACTAGCCCTCCGCTCTGTCTCTGACTTTATACAGGACAAAACTCAAAAGGGCCATGACTCCAGCTGACCTTTAAGCATCCCCCATACTTGCAAACTAAACACTCAAATATGCAATTTTAAAAGAAAGACACTCTGCACATGCTCAGAACTACTCCCTTTAATCATATAGCAGAAGCCTGATTTTCTGGCATTCAAAACAGCTTGAGACCTGATTCCACTTCTCTTCCGGAGGAGGAGGAGGAGGAGGAGGAGGCAGGGAGCAGGAGGGATGTTGTCTCTATGATGGTGGTGGAAAACACTTCAAGATCTCCTGGACCCATTTTTTGCTGGGGTCAGTACAGATGTTCCTGTTCTTCTTCTTCAGATGGACTCTATGAAAAGGGAATGGTCTGCTTAGTGTCCATTCAGTCAGAACCTGGCAAAAAGCAGTTTGGAGGTTCCACAGCTTAGGACTGATGGGGTGCAACTGGGTTGCAGGGAAGAGAACTGATCCTGACATTTACCTTCTCAGGCCCAGGAGATCAAGGTTCAAATCCCCACTCAGCCATTAAATTGGGTGACTTTGGGCTAGTCCTAGTCTCTCAACTTAACTCACCTCGCAGGGTTGTGGTGAGGGTGATACAGAAGGGGGAGAGCCACGTACAGTGGTACCTCGGGTTACATACGCTTCAGGTTACAAACTCCGCTAACCCAGAAATAACGCTTCAGGTTAAGAACTTTGCTTCAGGATCAGAAAAGAAATCGTGCTCTGGCGGTGCAGCGGCAGTGGGAGGCCCCATTAGCTAAAGTGGTGTTTCAGGTTAAGAACAGTTTCAGGTTAAGAACGGACCTCCAGAACGAATTAAGTACTTAACCCGAGGTACCACTGTATACCACCTTGAGCTCCTTGGAGAGATCTAAATGCTGAGTTGGGGGCCTGGTGTTTCCCAAAGGCCACATGGCCAGTGCAGGTCAGAGAGGAGATTCCAGCCAGGGACCACCTGACAGGTACAAGACTTAGGGATTACTCTGGACCTCTAATGCCACATTCACAGTCCTTGTGGCTCTCCGTGCAAAGAATCCTGGGAACTGTGGTTTCTCTAGGGCGCTGGGAACTGTAGCTCTGTGTCGCCTAAACTACACTTTTCAAGGTTCTTGTCTTGCTTAGAGCAGGGTGCTGATAATACCAAGGTTGCAGGTTTGATCCCCATATAGGACAGCTGCACATTCCTGCATTGCAGGGGGTGGACTAGATGATCCTCAGGATCCCTACCAACTCTGCAATTCTATGATTCTATGAAATGGCACTTTCAATGTCAGCTGTGGATGTGATCTGTTGCAGCTTACCTTGGGGGAGTTGCTGGTATGCCGGATCTGCACAAATCTGCTGCAACTCAAGGACCAGTCCAAGAATTTGAAACAAACAGCCCTGAGCATTTTCTACTTTCAACATGCAGAGTTGTGCCCCCCTTCATCTAATGAAGTTTGTTGCTACTTACATGACAGCCGGCTTGGCACATGTGCTGGGTGCCCATTCGTAGGATTTTATTTCCTTGCATGGAATTCGTTTCTTTGCATATGTAAGGCAGCAGTGGGCTCCTAAGGAGAGGGAGGGAATGGAATAATTGAGTGGCTTCTGTAGTGTGGAAGAGGAAAGAGAGATTATGCCCACAGAGGCTCTGGAGGTCCCAGCCTGCTGCTCTTCTGGAGGGGGAAAGTGACTGTCTCTCCTGTGATCCAGGGAAGGTCCCTAGAAAGGGCTGGGATGGACCTCCCTCCCACCCACCTGAATGGATGCTTCATGGAAAGGAGTCTGAAGCCCCCTTTGGTGGACATTGCCTCCATCACAACAAGCTCAGCAAGGGACAGCCTTGAGAACTGTGGCCAGCATTGCCTGAAGTGGTCGTGTGAAGAGCATCCTCAGGACAGAGAGTAGGGAAGGAACTGCTTCTGTGTGTGTGGCACCAGCTCCCCCTTTGAGTATAGCTGAGGAGGCGGCAACAAGGAAGACTTACTGGTATTATCATGAGCCTCATCCTGAGTCTCCTTGGCAGCTTCCACTGAAAGAGAGAAAGCAGATGAGGGTCATTATGGGTTCCTCTCTCCATGAACTGTCCACTGTTCCACAGCCATGGATATGGGAATCTTTTCCCATGAAACTTTTGTTGCTAGCCTATGACTTGGGTGAGACTTTCTTAGGATGGCTTTTTCACCGAGCAAAACAAGGAAATCCTGTGGCAGCTTTCTCTGGGTGAGACAAATGCCTTTTTTGTGGGCCAACATTGCAGCTCTGCATTTGGAAATCCCTGCAATCTCCCCACCAGTCCCCTCCGTTCCTGCTAAGATCCAGAGGCCAGTCTGGGCGAACAGACTCACTCTGGTGCCTGCACCACAGAGGCACTGAGGACCAGTTGCCCTGGGGCTACATAACCAAAGGGAAGCCACCTCTGAGTCAAAGCCTTGGTCTGTCTCTCTTACTATCATCATGCATTGATGAGCATTTGCTGTCCAGGCCTTCCTTTACCAGCCCTACCTGGAAATGCTGGAGTCACACCTGAAACCTATGGCAAGCAAAGCAGGTGCTCTACTGCTGTCCTACAGCCTGTGCTGTACAACTACTACAACAACTACTATTTTCAAAATAAGGAATAGAAGAAAAGGGCAGACTCACATGGGCAAACAGCAGCCAGGGCCAAGGTGGCCGCAAGGAAGAGGGAACCGAGGGAAGTTGGAGAAATCTTCATGGCAGGTGGAGATGGAGGGAGGACTCAAGACCCTCCCAGGCTCCTTCCTCGACTCCTTCAATGCTCAGTACCCCAAGGATCCCCTGGTCTCTTTTTATAGACAAGTCTGGCTACCCAAGATTTGTGTCTCTAGAATGCGGAGGTGACATCACGGGGAAAATGACTTTATATGAAGCAGTGAAGTTTCCACTCCATGAAGATACTGAGGGGCTGATGTTGAAGATAGAGAGGCAGTTTATGGGCCGATCATGAGGCCCATAATCTGCGGCACCTCGAGAAAGGGGTTGATAAGAGCCCTTTCGTGCACCAACTCTGCTGCAGCAGCAGATCCGCTTTCTGAGAAAACCCACAAAGAACTTGGATGCTTCAAAAGCATCAGGGGAGGGTTGGAGAACATCAGGGCAATAAGCAAGCAAAGGGCAGCTGGAACAAGCTCCTGAGAAAAATAACCCATTTTAGGGTTATGGATGGGTAGCAACCAGGCTGTGGGTGTAATGGAGGATGTCATGACCTTAAGGACTCTGAGAGCTGGGAGAGGAGTGGGAGGGGTGCACTATACAGAAACACATATTCTAAACACCAAAATAAAACTGAAGTTTACACACACACACACACACCTTTTGTGACTCTGCTCAGTATCAGAAGGTATAAATCATTTGAAGGCTCCTTCTCCAGGATGAGAGAGTTATCTTCTGTCAGCCCCCTACCCAAAGAGCTTTGAGAGATGGAGGGCTGAATTCCTCCTCTGCCCAGTCAGGACTGGTTAGAATTTTGCTGATGACTAGAAACATCCTAATATGTATAGACTGGGAGCATCTGGGTGAAAAAGTGAGCCCCCCCCACATGGGCGTACCCAGCATCATAACTGGGGGTGGGGGCAAGCCATGGTCACTCAGGTTGTGACATTTCAGCACGGAAAAGGTGAATGAAACCAAAATGTTAAGAAAATTATATATAATTATAGCAGTGCTTTATTACAATGATTTGCTTGGAAATTTTTTTTTATTCTAGTTACATGTCTTATACTCATATCATTTTTCTTGGGTTTGAAGAAAACTTGTTCAAAACTTCCGTTTCAATCCAGTCCTGAGGGTAAAATCCCAACTTTACACAGTATAGAAGCATTTAAATTGGTTTATTCCTACAGCCTTGACTGTAAAGCATGCTTAAATTCAAGTGTGCCAATTTACATGGAATATTTCTCCTTTATATAGAATTGTATTCTTCTATTTATACTGATCCAACCCCAGTGGATCAACCCCAAAATCTGATTACAAGTGTCTTTAAGCCATGTGAAGGGGGGAAAGAGATGTAAACAACATTAAGGATAGCATTGTGGCGGGTTGGACTAGATGACCCTTGGGGGTCCCTTTCAACTCTATGATTACATTCCTTCAGTCTCTGCACTTTAAAGCCTATCTGCTACCCTTCTCCTTTCAACTTACTTTAGAAACAGGAGTTGTCTCCTTCAGAGAAATTCTTTACATGCAAAGTGGAGATCTCTCCTCTCTCAAATAGCAAATTTAAAAACTGGAAGGTATGACGACATGGCTGTGATATGAGCAGCCAGCTGCTCTCAGGACAGCATGAAATAAGAAAAAAAAAGTGTGCGAGGATCAATTATATGAGAGAATCTCCTAAATGGAAAGGTGGTGGCTTGCAGTGTTGGGGGGAGGGATTCCTTGCCGGCCTCGCAGTGTTAAGGAAGCGATGTGCAAAATAAAGGCGGGAGAGGAGGGCACTGATTTTGACACCGAAGAGGACTCTTTAAAAATATTTTTTAAAATAGGGAGGGAGGGGACGCAGTTCAACTGGGGTGGGGAAGCCTGTGCCTGTGCCTGCAAAACGGGGAGCCCCATGGCAAGGACTTGGGGGGTGTCAAGGACAAAAAGGCTCTGGGGGAAGGGTCCCCTCCCCCCGGGTTGCCATGTGAGAGATCTCAAACTCTCTTAGAAACCAAGGCTGAGGGAGGGAAAGAGGCGGCAGTCGGCATGGCCAGGAAGCCAGCGCGGGGGGGGGGCTTCTTCCCCCAAGGCTGAGGCGAGTGGGTGAGACCTCCAGCAGCAGGTCTGCCGCTCTCCACCGACTCTGGTGGGGCTGAGGACTCCCTGCGCCCCCAGTGGCAGCTTCAGGAACTGCAGGGCTATTTCCTAGCTCTGTTCAGCTGTCGGCTCTACCCTGGAGTCCCGGTCTACTTCAAACGGACGCCGATCATTTTCGCTTGGGGGGGGGGGTAGCTTGCTTCTAGGGGGGGCATCTGCCCCCCTTGGGTACGCCCATGCCCCCCCATGCTACCCTGGTCAGATTTGAGGAGGAGACTGCAGTCCTGGGCCCATTCCAGGTTTGGGTAGTCATGTTTCCTTGGCAGCTGGATTTTACCTAGGTCCTAGCCCTGCCTCCTGTGCCCATTTCCACCATTTACTGGCCAGATTCCCAGCTTTCCTTGGAAAGGCAGCTGTTGTTGCAGTAACCACTATGTCATGAGATCCATAATCTTGATATACATCATACGAAACATGTACAACCGACGAAGCCCAGGCAAAACAAGGCTATTATTCCGGAAATCCTTGACGTGGAACTGTAGCAAGCTCCCATCTGGATTCTTTGGACCTTATGAATACACAGAGGCATGTGTGGATTAGAAACTACCGGTAGCTTATATTTGGACTTTATGAATGAACTGGTTGCTTGGGACTTCTTAAGGTTCCCAGGCCCTAAAGAAGCCAGATTATCCTCCACCAGGGCAAGGGTCTTTTCAGTGATGGCTCCAACCTGGTGGAATGCTCTCTCCCACGAGACTAGGGCCCTGCAGGACTTGATCTCCTTCCGCAGGGCCTGTAAGACAGAGCTATTCTGCCAAGCCTTCACTTTATCCTGATCCTCCATTCCTTTTTCCCTTCCCTTTTTCTATGAAGAAACCTTTCTGAGACCCCACATTTAAACTCTTCCTTGGTCTCCTTGCTGGCCCTAGCAGGACTAACTTGGCCAATTAGCCCTGGCGATGCTACATTTATGTTGAACTTTATGCTGTTTTTATGCTGTTTTTAAAGTCGTTTTTATCAATGTTTTATATTGGTTGTTAGCCGTCCTGAGCCCGGTTTTTAAATCGGAAGGGCGGGGTATAAATAAAAAAAGATTATTATTATTATTATTTACTTTGTTGATCTTTACATGCTGATTGTATGAGAGAAATATTTGATACTGTGAGAAACATATTGAAGAGCATTACCGGTATTTATGTGCAGCCGGTTACGTCGTGTGTGTTTATGAATGTATTTCACGTAACCTCAAGTTTGATGTTGGTTTGCAAGTTGGGACTACAACTCCCATCAACTTCTAGCCATCGTGGTCAATGGTCAAGGTGGATGATGGGAGTTCTAGTCCAATGACTTCTGTAGGATACCATGTTGCCCTGTTCGATATGGAGATATGAGGTGAAATGTTGAGAGTCAACCCCCAGCCCAGCCCAGCTCTCCACCTCTGCTTTTGGCCAGGACGAAAGGGTTGGGAATGTACATTTTCAGTTGCGAGGCTATAAATGAGAGGCACTCAGCACATGATCAGCATCACTCCCTTTAATCATATTGCTTCACTTTTTGCACGTCTGTTTTTTTCTGGCGTTCAAAGCAGCTTGAGCCCTGGACTCTGTTTTCTTCCTGTGGAGAAGGATGGGGAGGGACGTTGTCTCTATGGCGGGGGTAGTTTGTGGATGCGATCCTTGACCCACTGATCATCGGGGTTGGTGCAGATCCTTTTGTTCCCCTTTGTGAGGAATCTGCAAAAGGTGAAATGTCTGTTTAGTTCCAAGTTGGTCAAGGCCGGGCAAAAGGTTGTTCTCTGCCTTGGGATTGACTGAGGTGGTGCTGAGGTCTGGTCCCGACATTCACCCTCTAGGACCCGGGGTCAAGGGTTCAAATCCCCACATAACCATGAAGCTCTCTTGGGTCCAGTATAGTCTCCCAGCCTAACCTACCTCACAGGATTGTTGTGAAGATGATATGGGGACAGGAGAGCCACATATACACCACTTTGAGCTCCATAGAGGGTTATAATATAAATATGGTTAACATAATCCAATCAGAGTTGAGGGTCTTAAGGCAACTTGTCCAACTCAGGGCAGAAAGGAGATTCCATCCAGGGACCTTCTGACAACTAGAAGACTTAGGAATGACTCTGCTCTCACACACTTCATGCCCTTTGAATACCACTTTCACAGTTTTGGCTCTGCCCCAAGGAATCCTGGGAGTTGTGATTTCTTAAGTGTCCTGGGCACTGTAGTTCTGCAAGGGATAAACTAAACCTCTCAAGATTCTTTCTTTAAGTGGCATGAGTGTCTTTTCAATGAATGGGGTGGATGTACCCAGGTGCACCTTAACTCAAGAGAATTGCTGGTGGGCTGGATTTGTACAATTCATCAGCCAAGTACATGAAGTTGGCTGCAACTCAGCGACGAGACGAACAATCGAAAACAAAGAAAACCCTTTGTTACTTTGGAACATGCAGAACGTGCAGAGGTTTCTGGTTGTTTGGTTGTTTTAAAAAACAAACCTGCTGCTACTTACATGATAGCCGGCAGGGGGCAGGTACTGCCTGCATACTCATAGCTAACCAGGAGCTTGAGTGGAATGGGTCTCCTGTCATATTTTGTGCAGCAGTGGCTTGAGCCTGTGAAGGAGAGGTGAGGATTGGAACAGCTTAGTGGCTTCTGTACCATGGAAGGTGAAAGGGGGATAGTATTCATAAAGGCTCTGTGAAGTCCCCAGCCTCTCCTGGAGAGGGGAAGGGTTCTTTCTCCTTCCAATCAAGGGAGGTTCACTGGGGAGGGCTGCAATGGGCCTCCTTCCCTCCCCCCATCCACCTGAACTGATGCTTCATGGAAAGGAGCCCAAATCTCCCTGAAATGGATGCTGCTTCCCACACAACAGGCTCAGCCTGGGGCAGCAGGGACAGCCTTAAAAACTGTGGCCACCTTTGCCTGAAATATGGTGATAGGACTGTCACATGGAAGATGGAGCAAGCTCCCCCCCCCCCCCGCTGCACCAGAGGGGAGGACCCAAACCAATGAATTCAAAAAACAAGAAAGGAGATTCCGACTCAATGTTAGGAAGAACTTTCTGAGGGTAAGAGTCATTCTACAGTGGAACAGGCTCCCTTGGAAGTGGTGGGATCCCCTTCAATTGAGCTTTCTTTCTGCTGGATGGCCACCTGTCAGGGGTGCTGTAGCTGTGATTCCTGAATTGCAGGGGTTGGACTAGAGGACCTTTGGGGTGCCTTCCAACTTTACAGTTTTATGATTCTATGAAATGGCTGTCTGAACAGCATTCTTAGGACAGAGTAGAGAAGGAACTGCCCATGTGAGTCTGGCACCAGCTTCCCCTTTGAGTATGGTTGAGGAGGGAGGACAAGGAAGACTTACCATCACGAGCCTCATTCTGGGTCTCCTTGGTGTCTTCCCCTGATGGAAAGAAATGAATGGCGGCTCAATATAGGTTGGTCTCGCTTTCAACAGTCCACCATCCCATTGCCAAGGATACGGGATTTGCCCTGTGAAACTTTCATTGCTAGCCTGTGACTTGTGTGAGGTACTTTCCCCCCTTTTTTAAATTTTAGTTTTAAATTTTCAGAAGGTTGCAAATTCAATACACCTTGTGTATCTCCTTGTGAGGAGATGCAGAGACCAGTCTGGGTGGGCAGACTCACTCTGGGGCCTGTGCCATTTCAGCTCTAGAACCCGTCACCCTGGCACCACAGAGCCAAATGGATGCCCCCTCTGGCCCCATTAGGGAGTACGCACTCTGCAAAAATGTGTATATTCGGAGCTTTCTCTAAAAAGCTGATGAATTTTCATGAGAGCTTTTAAATATGAGAATGGGCAATCAATGTGGAAATGCAGAAAACGCACCTGACAATTGGAAAAATGTGGAACAAAGAAAGAGGGAATGTGACGGAATCATCACCCATTGCTAGGCCCTATCTTAGTTTAATTTATTTAAAAGCCGTTATAAAGCACTTAAATATTTTTTAAGTCTAGTATACCTGAAAGAGCGTCTCCACCCCCATCATTCTGCCCGGACACTGAGGTCCAGTGCTGAGGGCCTTCTGGCAGTTCCCTCACTACAAGAAGCCAAGTTATAGGGAACCAGGCAGAGGGCCTTCTCAGTAGTAGCACCCACCCTGTGGAACGCCCTCCCACCAGATGTCAAAGAAAAAAACAACTACCAGACCTTTAGAAGACATCTGAAGGCAGCCCTGTTTAGGGAGGCTTTTAATGTTTAATAGATTATTGCATTTTGGTGTTCTGTTGGAAGCCACCCAGAGTGGCTGGGGAAACCCAGCCAGATGGGCAGGGTATAAATAAATTATTATTATTATTATTATTATTATTATTATTATTATTATTATTACTCTCTAAGTATTGTAGAAATATCTCTCTCTCTCTCTCTCTCTCTCTCTCTCTCTCTCTCTCTCTCTCTCTCTCTCTCTCTCTCATAAAAGTAGCTTGCTGGATCAGGCCAATGGTTCACCTAGTCCAGCATCCTGGTTGCACAGTGAAGGAACAGTTCCTATGGAAAACCAGCAAGCAGGATTTCAGCAAAAGAGCCCTCTCCCCTCCTGTGGTTTCCAGCAACTTTCTCCCTTCCCACCCCACCAGCCCCTCTCTAGAATTATTACAACCTAATGATGAAAGCCATCCTGCCCACCTTTCAGCTGTAAAACAGGGTCTAAATCTCAGGCACACAGGATGCTGCCCTATCCTGAGTCAGAGCCCTGTTCCGTCTCTTGTACCAGCATCATTCCTTGGCGAGCATTTGCTCACCAGGGATTCAGGTAGCGAGCACTTTACCAGCCTTACCTGGAAATGCTGGAGTCACACCTGAAACCTATGGCAAGCAAAGCAGGTGCTCTTCCGCTGACCTACAGCCTGTGCCTGAGGAGAGGAGAGGAGAGGAGGATGGATAGACACCCTTGACTCACCTGAAGAGGCATCAGCCAGGGCAAAGGTGGCCACGAGGAGGAGGAAGACGAGAGCAGCCAGAGAGAGCTTCATGGCAGATGAAGATGGAGAGACACTTCCCAGACTTCTTCGTTTATTCAGTCCTGGGTACCCGAGGCTCCCCCAGATTTCTTTTTATAGAGGATTCTGGCTACCCAAAATCTAGAACGCAGAGCTGACGTCATGAGACAATGGCTTTGTAGGAAGCATTGCCGCTTCCCCTCCAGCTTATGCCAGTAGAGATAGTGAGGGTTTGATACCCAAGATAGGGAGGTAGGATATGGGCCCAACATGGGGTTTATCATCTGTGGCATCCTTTTGTTGACAAGGAGGCTGATAAGAGCCCTTTTGTGGACCAAACCTGCTGCTGCAGCAGATCCACTTTCTGACCAAACTTGCGAATTTCTGTGTAAACAGTTCAGATGCTTCCGAAGTAGATAGCTGATTTATGTGTTCCATGAGCAGGTGTGGAATGCATCCACCAGCTAAGGCAGTGTTTTTCAACCTTTTTTGGGCAAAGGCACACTTGTTTCATGAAAAAAATCACGAGGCACACCACCATTAGAAAATGTTAGAAAATTTAACTCTGTGCCTATATTGACTATATATAAAGTAATTCTCTTGAATTTTTCAATTTTTCCCACGGCACACCAGGCAACATCTCGCGGCACACTAGTGTGCCGCGGAACAGTGGTTGAAAAACACTGAGCTAAGGACCTTTGGAGAGAGATGACTTGACCATGCTCTGATAACTTCCAGGCTGGATTTTTGTGATGCGCTCTATGTGCAGCAGCCAGTTTACTGACTGAGGTTCTGTTTAGATCTCATACAAACCCCTGCTCTAAAATAGCTGCACTGGTGCCAGTTTCTGGGCCCAATTCCAGGGGCTCATGATAGTGTTTAAAGCCCTAAAGGACTTAGCTCTCAAATATTTGAAAAACTAGGAAAATATGGTTGGTACAATGTAAAGAAATTACTAAAGATGAAGGACAATGAACGCAGGAAGGGCAGATGTGAGGAAGTCAAGCAACAATGTTAAGGAAAGAAGCAGTCTTTAACAAATATTTTTTTTTTCATTTTTGTATTTTGTATAGTTATTGTTTTTGTATTTGTGGTGTGTTTGTAGTTGTTGTATTGGTTTATTTTATGTGTTTTGTTGCTGTTTTGAAAAAAGTTAATAAATACATTTAAAAAAAAACACAAATATTTGAAAAGCTGCCTCCTTCCTTACAGACTGCCTTGGGTGTTGAGGCTGGCAAAGGGGTAGTTCCTCCACTCTCAGAGGTGGCGGCCCAGGACAGGGCCTTCTCTACGGCAGCCCCTAAGTTGTGGAACTCCCTTCCCACAAAGGTTCATCTGGCATCTTCATTGTACAGCTTTCAGAGGATGCTGAAGACCCACTTCTTTGCCCTTGCCATTAACACTTAAGATATGCATAGTTTTGGGACCAATCTTATTTTTATAGTTGTACAGTAAGTTGTATTTTTAAAAAAATTAAGGTTGTGTTCTAATGATGTAATATGCCCTTAACCTTATGGTTAAGTGTGGGTTGATAATGATATTGGTAATAATAGTAACATTATAGGTTTTAGGTGTCAACCTGGATGATGCCCCAAGGCGCTTCCAATTCTTGGGGTCTGGCACTCACAGTGGGTTGGAGATTAACAGAGGAAGTTGCTGAACTAGTCAGACAGGTTTCTTTGTGAGACAGTCGTAGGAATGTTTTGGGATGCGGGAGAGGATATATTATTTAAGATATCCTATTCCAACTTGTGTTTACAAGTCCCAGAAATCAGCAGGGTTCTCATTCCCCTTTAAACACACACACAGCGGAAAGCTTGCTCAGGTTCGTTAAAACCTCTGTAATAAATGTCCTGGTATTTTCCCCATTAATCCCTCTCAAAATAAGACATTACACAGTCTTCTATAAAAGCATAAAAAGAGTTAACTCACGAGAAATCACCTGTTCACAATTGGATCCCAGACGGCAGACTTAAACTTAGTAAAAGTTACATTTACTCAGGAGACTGTTCCATAAGAGGAAACAGTTCCTTTGTGGCCTCTTGGCTGGAGAGCATCCTAGCGATCTCACTTCTTTGAGAGTGTGGTCCAAAAGAAGAAGATGGAGTCTGGTCCCTGTGGTTTTGTGTTAACCTGCCCAGGTGAGACCACACCCATCTCCAGTTACACAGAGGAAGTCCATCCCAGCCCAGGGGAAACAGCAAGTTCCGACTGGCTGGCCTAGAGTTCCCCTTCTACGTCCACTCTAGCAATGTTGTGTTTGACTGCTCCTGTGCTTTACATCCCACAACAGTGACCTTAGCTGGCCACTTCAGGGCCCTCATCAGGATGAGCTAGGATACAAGAACTACAACTAAGTGAGGGTTACACCCACTCTTAACTTGGACAGCTGTTCCAGGTTGCTGAGAATTAATGGCACATGTCATCATTTAGGGTGACCCAAACAGTTTCTGTGCCAAAACCAGGCCTAAACCTAAACTGAAATGTATCTAGTTGCTGGAAACCACATTGGAGGAGAGGTCTCTTGGCCTTGATTCCTCCTTGCAAGTTCCCACAGGCCTCTGGTTGGCCACTGTAAGGACATGATGCAGGACTAGTTGGGCTGTTGGCCTCATCCAGCCTCATTCATACCCTCCAACATTTTGGGAGGGCAAATCGGGGCACCTCGACACATCACCCTGCTGCCCCACTGCCTGCCCACTCACCTCCTCCCTGCCTGCTCTTTCGCTTCCCAGCTGCTGCCCCCCCCTTGTACCATTGTCTGCCGCCTCCTCCTCTGCTCCCTCCATGGCTTCCACCACCTCCTCCTCTGCTGGTGCTGGAGATGTACTTCCAGAAGCTGGCTTCCATAGGTTCAGCGATGGAAGGAGGAGGAAGAGTGGTTACACGTGGGGGCAAAGTAGGTTTCGCTTCCATTTTTTTGGTCCCATGCACTGGTGTGGGTCAACTGACTTGTGGGACGTGTGGGACAAAGAAACAGCCACATTCTGCTCCTGCATTCTGGCACAGCCAAGATGGAGACCAGAGGTCAGGGCAGCTTCTGTCACTCTGGGATGTCCCGCTTAAAATGTCCTTCTGTTATGTTCCTATGGAAGCAGCTGGCTTGTGTCATCTTCTGGACCCTTGTTCCTTGTATCCACCTCTGGGTTGCCACAACACTTCCTGACTCAGTCTCACTCAGTGCTGGCCTCAGCTGTCCCCCTGTTACCCCCAGAACCACCTCAGCTAGACAAGGGGTCAGGGCACCATGAATCATTTGGATAAGGAAGAAGTGGTTTATGTCTCTTGAAAGAGATGCCACTTCCTTCCTAGTCACAAACACACACTCTTTCTCTTGCTCAAAAATAGAACGTCTGCAGTGCTGTGCAGTGTGACACAGCATTATGGGGGCAGTGTTCCCTTTTGATTCCTGGAGTGCATAGGAGCCAACGCCTAGGGACTGAGGTCCCTTTAGTCCCGTCCCCCCATTAAATATTTGAAGTGACTGGGGACACACAAAGTTGATGGGCTGTTGTTGTTCAGTCGTTCAGTCGTGTCCGACTCTTCGTGACCCCATGGACCAGGGCACGCCAGGCACTCCTGTCTTCCACTGCCTCCCACAGTTTGGTCAGACTCATGTTAGTAGCTTCGAGAACACTGTCCAACCATCTCATCCTCTGTCGTCCCCTTCTCCTTGTGCCCTCCATCTTTCCCAACATCAGGGTCTTTTCCAGGGAGTCTTCTCTTCTCATGAGGTGGCCAAAGTACTGGAGCCTCAACTTCAGGATCTGTCCTTCTAGTGAGCACTCAGGGCCAATTTCCTTGAGAATGGATAGGTTTGATCTTCTTGCAGTCCATGGGACTCTCAAGAGTCTCCTCCAGCACCATAATTCAAAAGCATCAATTCTTCGGCGATCAGCCTTCTTGATGGTCCAGCTCTCACTTCCGTACATTACTACTGGGAAAACCATAGCTTTAACTATACGCACCTTTGTCGGCAAGGTGATGTCTTTGCTTTTTAAGATGCTGTCTAGGTTTGTCATTGCTTTTCTCCCAAGAAGCAGGCGTCTTCTAATTTCGTGACTGTTGTCACCATCTGCAGTGATCATGGAACCCAAGAAAGTGAAATCTCTCACTGCCTCCATTTGATGGGCATTGCCGTTCAAATGGTGTGTGTGTGTGTGTGTTGCATCTTGAGATCAATTTTGCTCCACCCTCAGCCCTGCTCTCTGCTTCTATCTTTGGCTACAGGAGGAAAAATAATGGGTTGTCCCTCTGGCTGATCTTTAAGCAACTCACACATACACACACTTGAATGCCACACTCTTGGTCATGTGGTGGTTATAAGTGAGAGGCACCATGCACATGCTCAGCCTCACTTCCTTCAATAATATTGTATCACTTTTTGCACGACTGGTTTTCTGGCATTAAAAGTCACTATTTCTCTAGACTATTTTTCTTCTGCTAGAGAAGGAGTAAGAAGAGGAAGTATGTTGTTTCTATGGTGAGGGGAGATCCCGCATATTTTCCTGGACCCACTCTTCCCTGGGGTCAGCACAGAACCTCTGGTTCTTCTTTGTGATGGATCTGCAAGAGGGAAAACATCTGCTTTGGCACAAATTCATCAGAAGCCTGATGAAAGGCAGCTCTCTGCCTCGGGGTCAGCCCAGTTTGGGGCTGAGGTAGTGCTGAGGCCTGTGACCTTCCCCCTCTATGTCCTCTCCCTTCATCCCAAGCTATTGACTTGTTCTTCCATCGGCATCTCACCAGAGTTGAGGGCCACATGGGCAACTCAGCACAGGGAGGAGAATCCAAGCTGAGACTTCCTGACAACTAGAAGATTCAGGAAGGACTAGGGTCGTAAACACACCACACACTCAAAGCACTCTTATAGTATTTTCACAGTCATTGCGCCTCCCTGCCAAAGAATCCTGGGAACTGTGGTTTGTTAATGGTGCAGGGAACTGTAGCTCTGTGAGGGATAAAACTACAACCTTTTAAGTGGTTCTTTAAGTGGTATACAAAAATACAGGGCATTTTTTTCAGCCACAACTCACAGGAAGTCAGTTCTGGCACTTCTCGGGTGGGTGCCATTGCCTGGCGAAAGAAGATTGGATACAAAAACTCGTGGATTATGCAGAAATGGCGAAACTTACCGGAAAAATAAGAAACCAAGATAACAAACCTTTTAAAAATAATGACAATGGTTTATTGAATATGTACAAATAAATTGTAAACAGATAAGGACATTGGCAGGATTATTATAATAACCTGCAGAGTAAATAATTAAAGTAGATAAATAAAAGAATGTTAAGTTAAGTTAGAATATGAAGGAAATGATAAATATAAATTTAAGAAACTGTGGATCCCTCCAAATCTATGATCCTACATCCGTAAGCTTAGAATTTGTAAGAAGAAGAGAAGAGTTTGGATTTGATATCCCGCTTTTCACTACCCGAAGGAGTCTCAAAGCGGCTAACATTCTCCTTTCCCTTCCTCCCCCACAACTAACACTCTGTGAGGTGAGTGGGGCTGAGAGACTTCATAGAATCATAGAGTTGGAAGAGACCACAAGGGCCATCCAGTCCAACCCCCTGCCAAGCAGGAAACACCATCAAAGCATTCCTGACAGATGGCTGTCAAGCCTCCGCTTAAAGACCTCCAAAGAAGGAGACTCCACCACACTCCTTGGTAGCAAATTCCACTGCAGAACAGCTCTCACTGTCAGGAAGTTCTTCCTAATGTTTAGGTGGAATCTTCTTTCTTGTAGTTTGAATCCATTGCCCCGTGTCCGCTTCTCTGGAGCAGCAGAAAACAACCTTTCACCCTCCTCTATATGACATCCTTTTATATATTTGAACATGGCTATCATATCACCCCTTAACCTTCTCTTCTCCAGGCTAAACATACCCAGCTCCCTAAGCCGTTCCTCATAGGGCATCGTTTCCGGGCCTTTGACCATTTTGGTTGCCCTCTTCTGGACACGTTCCAGCTTGTCAGTATCCTTCTTGAACTGTGGTGCCCAGAACTGGACACAGTATTCCAGGTGAGGTCTGACCAGAGCAGAATATAGTGGTACTATTACCTCCCTTGATCTAGACGCTATACTCCTATTGATGCAGCCCAGAATTGCATTGGCTTTTTTAGCTGCTGCACTTGGGCTAGTCACACTTCAGAGAAGTGTGACTAGCCCAAGGTCACCCAACAGCTGCATGTGGAGGAGTGGAGACGCGAACCCGGTTCCCCAGATAACGAGTCTACCGCTCTTAACCACTACACCACGCTGGCTCTCAACTTGCTAAAGGAGCCAGACCAGTTTCTTTGGCAAGTGAATGGCCTAAGTTGGCCAGATAAGTACCCCTATTTACATGTTGAAAGTGTTTGCCATAGAGCCAACATGACAGTGATGTGGGATTGAGGATTGGAGTGGTCATTCTGTGATATCATGGCAGCGGACAAAGCTGTATTGTAAAATTTGAATAAATGTTTTGTTGTTGTTTAAAAAAAATTTAAAAAGAAAGAAAGTGGTTGCTGTAGAGATAAGCAGATGGAATTTCCCCCACCTCACCTAGCTGAATGCAGGGTCTTCCTAGGATGGGGAGCAGTAAGCCAAGGGTAGCTGTGTAGGAGAATTGTACTGTGTGGCTTTTACTGATGCTGGAAGCGGGAGACTCAGAGCCTTCTCTTGCTCTGTGCTGGACCCAAAGCTGTGATTTGAAGCTTCCCTGAAACCCTAATGAGGAAGCAAGCTCCTTTTCCTTTTAATAATAATTTTTATTAGTTTTCAATTACAGTCCAGTAATAGCCTCATTATAACAATACTAATTTATAATATAATCATTAATACCAATCGTTCAAATACCGAATTATAAAATCTAGTTAAAGTGGCTCCCCCGCGTGCTAGATTTGGTGTTTTTCTTTATTTTTGCATTCCAAAATCTTATTGATTTCAATTACATTCCAGCCATAATAATAATCCCTCATACAAGAACTGCAATATTAATAACTCCTATTCATGTTGACACATTAAATGATTTATAAAACTATAAGTGAGGAACTCAAACTATATCCTTATTTTTTCTTGTATGTGGCAATTATTCTGTCCGTGCTGTTTCTTCCTGTCCTTGTAAGATGTTATGTCTTTCTTTCGCCCGGTTGTTGCTATTATCCCTCATGCCTTGGGCGAAACTGCTATCCCATTGCTGTTCCAGAAATTCCTCCGTTGCTCCATCCACAACTTTAACGACAGCTGCAAAAGTCACTCTGTCCCAGTAAATATTACCTGTTGTCACCATTTTTCCTCAGCCTGGGAAGAGAGCGGTCAGTTGAACTGCAGATGACTCAATAAAGAACCTTATCGGTTCCTTGGCAGTTCACAGACTCCTTTCATCCTTCCTTCCAACTGAAGATATATGAGCAATTATACTTCCAATTAAAATCCAAGGCCTCTCAGCGTTATTCAGCTCACTTCGTAAATGATAGAAGATGGGGAAGAGTCAGCTCTAAGTTTCCATCGTTAACCTTTTGCAAAATAGAGCTTCCCTCCCTTTAACCTTTTTTTTAAACACACATAGTTCCGTTTGATGTTATATTCCATATTTACAATTCAATTTCTTCCATCCTTGTTTGCACAAATATAATCTGAACTAACATTCAGAGGAGGGTTGCCAAATCATAAATGTAGAGAAGAAAACTTTAAATAAAGAAACCGTAGGCTCCCCCCTCCCCCCGTCTTTTGCACCGAATGAAGTCTTATCTCAAGTACAAACCTTAAAGTCCTTTGCAGCTGGTTTGTTCTGCAGTTTGTGATCTTATCTCTCCTAGCACACGCCTGTACTTTACTCCAATTAAGCTCTAACTAACAGGAGAACCTCTGCTTCTTAATGATGGCGTTGGAGGGTTTTCAGCAGGTGAAGTGCTGAACCCCAGGAAAGTGCAGGAAACCCTTGAGTCTCTTGGTGCTCAGAAATTGGGCTGCTTGTCACAATATAAAATTGTATTGGGGAAAGTTCCTTGCCCAAAATGTATGTATTTGGCAAAATTGTGTAAGAATGCGGATAAACCAGAGAAAATATATGTGGAAATTCATGTGGGTTTTTGCACAGGCTTTTAAAAGAAAAATTGATGCAGAAATGTGGAAAATGGAACTTCCAAGTTGGAAAGAATGAGAAACTCAGAGGAACCCAATGAGCCGCTTTTTCTTGCCTCCCCCCCCCCCAATTAAGCTACAGAATGAAGCTGAACCCTTACGAGCGGGATGGGGGTTGGGATGAACGAACCAGAATGAACCAGTCTGAGGCCCAGAAGGATTCCATTTTTGCCCTGAGATTTATTCACATGAAAGGTCTTTGTGATGATGCTTTACAGAAAAAACCTTTAGGCTATCTCACTTCCCTTGTCGAAAACAATAATACAAAAACATGCAACTGCTTAAAATATGCTGACATAATTTAAATAAAATACATTATATTAAAGTGCAACTGTCACATGGGCGGGTGTGGGTGGCTGTGCATGTTCCACACGCAGCAAAGCTTTCAGGCACTTGGTTCCCTCATTCCTTGCTGGGTTTTGTCAATGTTTGAGAGAGAATTCGGATACGTTGCTGGGTCCACGCGGCACTGGGGTCTGCACATTGCCATTTATTCGCTTTCGTGGTAAATCTGCAAAGGGAGAAATGCCTGTTTAGTGCCCAGCCAGCCAGAGCATCAGAAGCTGACACATACTGATTCAGACCAATTGGTTCATCTAGCTCTGCACTGTCTACACTGACTGGCAGCAGTGGCTCTCTAAAGTTTCAGGAAGGACTATATTCCAGCCCCACCTGGGACTGTACCTAGGATGATCTGCAGGCAAACAGGTGCTCTGTCCCAGAGCTACATGGAGAAAGGCAATGCTCTGCCTTGAGAGCATCCCAGCTTTGGCCTGGGGGTGGGGAAGAGGAGGGCACCCCTGGCATTCACTTTCCAGAGCCTCTCCCTCCCCTGGGAAGCTGTTGACTCACTCTCCCACTTGCATCTCAGGTGGGGTTGGGGTTGGGGGCTGAGGCTTCCCTGAGGCCAGCAGGTCACTTCCAGGACAGAGAGGTTCAAGGTCGCCTGACAGTCACCCAGGAGGTTTGGCGGTGGTGTTGCATTTGCACCGATCAGGCACCGAGGAAAGGAAGCTAGCTATAACCCCATGAAATATAAACATGACATGAGGAATAGGAACTGGAGGAGAGGGCTATCAAAGGCTACTAGCCAGGACGGCTGTGCTCTGCCTCACTGTCGGAGGCAGCAATGCTTCTGCTGGAAACACAGGAGGAGAGAGGGCTCTTGTGCTGGGGTCCTGCTTTCAGGTTTCCCACAGGCATCTGTTTGGCCACTGTGAGAACAGGATGCTGGACTAGACGGGCCACTGGCCTGATCCAGCAGGCTCCTTTTATGTTCTAATGTCCTTCTGTTCTAAACTTTTGCCCCCCTCTTCCTGCTCTGGCAGTGCCCACTGTTTGAACTGAGGCAAGGGACGGAGGCTCCCTTCAGTGGCATAATGTGGGGGGGCAGGGGGCTGTGGCTCCAGGTGCAAAATTCTGAGGGGGTGCAACTAGGAGCCCCCATACAGGCACAGGGACCCCCACCCTGGTGAAGACAACAGAGCAGCCCAGGCCCACGGTGAGTGGGCACAGTTGGAGGGAGGTGGGCAAGGGGAGAGTCCAGCACAGCCTTGCCTGGTGCTCCTCAATGTGGGCATTGGGGGGATTCGCCCACCAAGGGCTGTGTCGGCTGGCTGGTTTCCCCCCTGTATGGACAGGCAGGCGGTGCAGCACGGCCCCACTTGGCTCTCATGGGGCGGGTGGTCTGGCAGCATCAGCGGCTTGCCTGCCCCAGGGACACCCACGCTATGCTACAGTCACCCTTTTTGCAAAAAAAGGAGTGTCCCCCGCCCCTTCCATGCAAAGAGCAGTCCTGGAGCCCCCTGATCTGGTATGGAATTGCAAAGGGGCTTTGGCCTCTGCAGCTATTGCTAATAGTTTGTAGCTTGGCTGATCACCCACAAATTGTTTTCAAAGTTTTTCATACTTACATGACAGCTGGCAGGGAGCACCAGCTGTTTGCATATTCGTAGGATGCCAGGAGTCTGAGTGGTATTGGTTTCCTAACGTATTTCTGACAGCAGTAGCCTGAGTCTGTGGGAGAGAAGAGCAGAAGGGAGTGAACGAATGACTTCTGCTTCCTGCAGTCTTGATTTGACTCCACAGGGGGTTGGACCTGAGACCTTCTGCATTCAAGGCAGTTGCTCTGTCACTGAGCTTCTTCCCCCAAAGCAAGATTCTAGTCCCAAGGATTCTGAATCAAGGACTGTTATTAAATATAGGAAGCTACCTTATACCGAGCCAGACCATTGGTCCATCTAAGCCAATACTGTCTACACAGACTGGCAGCAGCAGCTGTTCGGGATTTCATGCAGGGGATGTTACCAGCCTAACCTAGAGATGCGGCTGGGGATTGAACACGAGACCTGCATTCAAAGCAGATGCTCTGGCACTGAGTTACTGTCCTTTCCCTAAAACTATCCACAGTCATGAGTACTGAAATCTTAGAGGGCTGATTTAATAGGCACATAAGAAGCTACCTTTCAGCAAGCCAACCCATCTAGCTCACCATGGTCTGCAGGGACTGGCAGTGGCTCGGTGTGGTTTCAGATGTGGGGCATTCCCAGCCCTACCTGGAGATGCTGGGGTGTGAATCTGGGACCTTCTGCATGCAGGACAGATCAATGCTCCACCACTTAGCTACAGTGGTTCTCCTTTAAAACAATTGCCTTCCTCCCAGCTCTTAATAGAGTGTTCAGGTGGATTTTCCCTGGGTCAGCATTAATAACGTGAAGAAGCAGCTTTAATAGGCAAGCGGCAGAGTCCTGATGGGACCCCTTCATCCTCCTCCCACCCTCGCCTGCTTAAAAACAAACTCCAGTCCAGAGCCACTGGAGGAAGGAGGTCATAATTTTGACTTCACTTCAGACACATAGACAGTCCAAAATGAGCCCAGTGCTGGATTGCAGAGACACAATCTGGGAGCTTGCATGGTGTGATGTGCAGGAAAATATTCCTGTATTGTTGAGGGTTGGACTAGATGGCCCTCGAGGTCCCTTGCAATACTACAATTCTATGACTCTGTCTTTGCGAAGACCCAATTACAACATTGGGACCAATTGCCTAGAAAGCTGGTAAACTCCCTCCCTCCCCCCACTCTCTCCAGAGCTCTTGATGCAAAAGCTTGACAACCAGCACTGTTGGGGCTTCCCTAGTTCTGGATTCATCCCTTGAAAGGGGAAAGACTAGGCACCCCACAAAGACCCCTCCATGGCTCTATGACACTTACTGGCTATTTTCTACAGGTACAGGCAGGGAAGAGAGGGTACTATCTCTGTGCCTGGGAACCCCTGTTTTGCGCGCAGAAGGTTCTAGCAGGTCCAATCCCTGAACTCTATAATTCCATGATTCTATGATCTGGGAGTTGTTCCTGCTCACACAGGCCATTGTGTTCAATGAGGTTATGGGAAACTGTTCCTCCACTGGAGAGAGGAAAATACTCTCTCTCTGGCCAGCAGAGGTGCCTTGGGGAGGGTTGCAGTGGGGGCCTGCTCTCCTCCCTAGCAAACCCTTTAGGAGGAGACCATCGCTCCTTCACTGTGCGCCCCCTTAAGAATATAAGAGGAGTCATACTATCCTCCATGAACTGATCTAATGCTTTTTTAAAGTCTTCAACATTGGTGGCCATCATTGCCTCCAGTGAGAAGGAGAACATCAGAAGCGCCTTGCTGCATCAGGCCAGTGGCCCATCTAGCCCAGCATCCTGTTCTCACAATGGCCAACCAGATGCCCCAATAGGAAGCCCACAAGTGGGACCCGAGCACGCTCCCTTCCTGTGGGTTCCAACAACTTGTCTTCAGAAGTGTTGCTGTCTTCAACCACAGAGGCAGAGCATAGCCACCATGGCTGGTGGCCACTGATAGCCCTCTCCTGGTTGGCCCAGCTCCTGGGGCAGCAGGAGCAGCCAGGAGTGCAGGACAGCCTTGGAATAAGATGGTGGTGTGGACTGTGGTCCCCAAGGCTTGAGATGCCTTTGGCAGTGATGCTGTGAAGAAGGAAAGGGGGACTTACCCTCACGAGACTGAGCCTGGGAGAAGAGGAGGGCATTGATGGTCAGCAGGAAAGCAAAGGCAGAGATGAAGCTCTTCATTTTTGCTTGTGGAATGGAAGAGTTTCTCCCTCCCCTCTTTATACAGAAAGTTAGGAGGAAAGTGGGGGGGGGGGTTCCTTGGAAGCCAAATCACTCAGGAGTGACGACATCCATTCCCAGCCCAATTTTGCTGGGAAGGGGAAGTGAAAAGGATCCATATTAGCTAGCAAGGGACGGAAGGGGAAGTGAAAAAGAGATTCTGCAATCCCCTGCTGGTCCTGCAGATGGCTGGATCTGGCCGGGAAGAGAAGGCAAGGATGTGTTTGCTGCCTTGGCTATCAGTCCGAAGAGGAAAGTTTTCAGCACCAGATCTCAGAGGGATAAGAACGAGCACAGCAATCTGTGGAACATTTCCAAGAGGGAGGCAGCAGTAGGGGCTTTTTGTTGTTGCTGTTCTTGCAGATGCACAAGAAATAGCAGGACACTGGGAAGATTTTCTGCTAGGGATTATTATAGGGACAGAAATTCCAAAAAAAAGATAATTAAGTTGTTTATGTATATAACTTCAGCAGCAAGGATTCCCCACCCCCACCCCCCCTGAAATTGAAAGATGAAGAGGTTCCCACTAAAGAAGAATGAAGAAGGAAAGAGAGAAAGAAAGCAAGAAAGAAAGAAAGAAAGAAAGAGATGGACTGAATCAGCAAAGTTACCAGCTAAAATAAAGGAACTTAATGATTGTTCCAGTTACAGGTAGGTAGCCGTGTTGGTCTGCCATAGTCAAAACAAAATAAAAAATAAAAAATCCTTCCAGTAGCACCTTAGAGACCAACTAAGTTTGTTCTCTAAGGTGCTACTGGAAGGATTTTTTTTAGTTTTTTATTTTGTTTTAATGATGGTTGTTTCATTGAAGAATGGAAGCCTTTTTCGGATTATTTAAATAAATATTATAGAATCAGGAACCCGTGAGCAGGATTCGAACTATAAGCAACAGAAAGAATTAGAAATTATTGTATCATCTGAACCTAACCTTAACCTTGAACGATACATCAAGAATTAGTGAAAGGGAAATGTAAATTATTTATGTATGCGGCAGCCGCGTCAATAATTTTAATAGCTCAAAATTGGAAGTCTGGAGAAATGCCAACAAAAGAACAATCCAGTATAATATATGCAACACGTTGGCGGCGCACAATAATCTCCAAGTCAATTACTGTATACATTCGTTATCATATATTAGTCATCAAAGTTCTGAGAAGAATATATAAAGCCTTATACAAAAGCCACAAAGACTTATAACCTGACAAATCTGAAAACAGACTGTTGATATCTAATTACAATGTGTGTGTTTTTTCAAACGTTTGATACCATCTAAATATCTAATTCCAGTATGTCTTCCAGATGTTAAACTCATCTTCAGGAATTCTGAAGATATCAACAAAAGTAAGTTCACTGTAGTTTCCAAAAGCATGAGGTGTTGATGAATATTACAAACAGACATTAATAAAGATGTACATAAAGATGAAGAGACAGGGTGCCAGCGTTTTTCACCTGTTTTGCCCAGGCAATCCTGTAGTTTAGGAGGCCGTTATTCATCGCCAATGGGGCCCTTTGATTGGGGCTTGCAGATGGCACACTCCCACGAAAGATTATGGGCTTCTTCAGTGGTTCTCAAGACTTAGATACATATACAAATTCATGAAGAAAACTTTTTCTTGGCTTAAGCTGAAGAACTAGGTTTGATAGCATACACAATGTTAGAAGATGAGGAGCATGATACCCAGAGAGAACTTGCTGCAAGACAGACTCACAAAAGAAAATAACAGAACACCACTAGTAATCACACACAGCTCCCAAGTTAAAACAGTACAACACATCATCAGAGATCTACAACCTCTCCTAGACAATGATAGTTCTCTTTCTCAAGCTCTGGGAGGAAGACCTTTCCTCACCTACAGACAGCCACCCAATCTTAAACAACTCCTCACCCACAATAATACAACAACAGGACTCAACATGGACACTGGTACCAGAACCTGCAATAAACCCAGATGCCAACTTTGCTGCCACACACACCCGGACAACACCATTACTGGCCCCAATAACATCAAACATACAATCTCAGGACTATTTAATTGCTCATCTTCTAACATTGTGTATACCATCAAATGCCAACAGTGCCCTTCAGCTCTCTATATTGGACAAACAGGCCAAATCCTACGCCAAAGGATAAATGGACATAAATCTGATATCAGGAATCACAAGACAGAGAAACCAGTAGGAGAACACTTCAATCACCCAGGACATTCTATACAAGATCTCAAAGTAGCTGTCTTATTTCAAAGGAATTTCAGAAATAGATTGGAAAGAGAAGTTGCTGAATTGCAACTCATTACCAAACTTAAAACCATGGAGAGACCTGGTCTGAACAAAGACATTGGATTCTTATCTCATTATACATGACAAAGCATTTTTTAGCCATCTCACCCCTTGCCTTTTCCTGTAAGACCAATTGCAGTCGTTAACAGTCGTCAACAGGTTTTCCACACCTATCAGCCAATCACCCATTCCCAGCACCCTTCTGAGTAATACCCCTCCCCATTCTCTCACTATATATAAGGGCCTGGTGACTTCTGTTTCAGTGTATCTGAAGAAGTGTGCATGCACACAAAAGCTCATACCAAGAACAAACTTAGTTGGTCTCTAAGGTGCTACTGGAAGGTTTTTTTTTTATTTTGTCATTACTATTACTATTATTATTATTATTTTAACAATAGCAACAACAAACATAACATTTCCTAAGCAGGAGCTGTAAAACACCAAAATAGGAAATTCCATAGTACAGTAGTAATATACACAACAGCAGTTTTATTGTTCAGCAAATATAACATACTGTCACACGCCTCCTCTGTTTCTAAGCGCGGTAAGACTCCTTGGTGTGAGCCATGGTGGAGGCTGTGCTGTCTTTAGGATACAGTGGTACCTTGGAAGTCGAACGGAATCTGTTCCGGAAGTCCTTTCGACTTCCAAAACATTCCGAAACCAAGGTGCAGCTTCCGATTGGCTGCAGGAAACTCCTGCAGCCAATCGGAAGCCGCAGATGCTGCGTCAGATGTTTGGTTTCCAAAGAACATTCACAAACTGGAACACTCACTTCCGGGTTTGCGGCATTTGGGAGCCAAGGCGTTAAGACTCTCAAGGTGCTCAGGATCCAAGATACGACTGTATATGGTTTATTTGCACATATATACATATTGAGTTGACAGCGGAGGGGTTCACGGCATTAACAACCAGGAGAGCCTTGCTTTCCCCTTAGCAGCCTTGGATTCAAACTATAGGGTTGCCGTACATCCGGAATTTCCCGGACATAAACGGAATACTGCAGCCGAAAGCAGTGTCCGGGTGGAAATCAGCGAAACTTCTGGGGAAATCCGGACATATGGCAGTCCATGCTGGCAGTGTCGTTATTGCCCATTTCCCTCAGGAACAGCTCAAAGACGTCCGATTTCTTTGCATTGTTGCTAAAGTAAAAAAAAGCCTGACAACTTTGCCCCCCCCCACAAGCTCAAACAACTTTTCTGTCCGGATTGTCACTTTTTGAAACATGGCAACCCTCTTCAAACAGAAAGCAATCAGTGCCCTGACTCTCTCTCTCCAGCTTGCTCACATCACTGCCAAAACTCTCTGCTCTCCATTCTAGTTTTGCCTTTCTAACTATTTGCGGGTTGAGGGAGGGGTCCCACACATTTGCCATCTTGCACAGATTCCCTTTCCTTTGTTCCCTTCCCTTTATTGGCCCATCACCCAGGCTACTATCTCACTAGTGGGCCAGCCTGGCTATTCCAAGAACTAGAAACCTTGATGGATCCAGGGATTAGAAGGGATTAGGTGGGTCTCGGCCTACAGCCTAACGCCCCCACCAAAATCATAACAATGCAAAAATCATAAAATAATGTAACAAACTAATTGAACTACAAATAATATGTACTAAATCATGATGCATGTTAAAAAAAGAAACGAAACCAAAATATAGTGCAAAGTCTTAAAATAAATAATGCTTTGAGATGGATTGAATCTGGTCCACTATTTTAGAGGTCTTGCATATGCGCTCTCTCTCTCTCTCTCTCTCTCTCTCTCTCTGTGTGTGTGTGTGTGTGTGTGTGTCTGTCTGTCTGTCTGTCTGTCTATCTGTGTGTACACCCACCCACCCACCCACCATCTTTCGGGAAGCAGAGGCACCAAAGGCATTTTTATTTTGCAGGGTAAAAATTAGAAGTTACCCATAATATGATATCATTCAACTTTTAACACATTTAGGTGATTTTATTATTGGTTTTCATTTGGCTAGAAATCTATGGTGCAACTGCATTTGGAGCACTCTACTGTGTACAGTTCTGGTTGCCTCACCTCAAAAAGCATATTATAGAGTTGGCCAAAGGTTCAGAAAAGGGTCATCAAAATTATTGAGGGGATGGAGTGGCTTCTCTGTGAGGAATACTGCAGGATTTGGGACTGTTTAATTTAGAGAAAAGAAAAGCAAGAGGCAACATGGTTTAAGCTTCAATTGTTTTGCCTGGCATGAAAAAGCGAATAGAGAAAAGTGTTACTGTATTCCCTTTCCCATGACACTAGGACTCGTGAACATCCTACGAAGCTGCATGTTGGGCACAAATTTCTCCCCATATACAGTGGTACCTCAGGTTACAGACGCTTCAGGTTACAGACTCTGCTAACCCAGAAATAGTACCTCAGGCTAAGAACTTTGCTTCAGGATGAGAACAGAAATCGCGTGGTGGCGGCGTGGCGGTAACAGGAGGCCCCATTAGCTAAAGTGGTACCTCAGGTTAAGAACAGTTTCAGGTTAAGAACGGACCTCCAGAACGAATTAAGTTCTTAACCCAAGGTACCACTGTATACATCTTTATGTGTGCCTCATTTGGCCTAATATAATCCCTGCCACAGGGTGAGCTCCCGTTGCTCGGTCCCAGCTCCTGCCCACCTAGCAGTTCGAAAGCACGTAAAAGTGCAAGTAGATAAATAGGGACCGCTCCAGTGGGAAGGTAAACGGCGTTTCCGTGCTCTGCTCTGGTTCGCCAGAAGTGGCTTTGTCATGCTGGCCACATGACTCGGAAGCTGTCTGCGGACAAACACCGGCTCCCTCGGCCTATAGAGCGAGATGAGCGCCAGAGTCGGACACGACTGGACCTGATGGTCAGGGGCCCCTTTACCTTTACCTTTACCTGTTTCTGCAAAGCAATTTCCCCCAATATAATGCATTTTTGCTTGCTGTTTTCAATAATTCAATGCACTTTTAATGTAAACATATCCTTAATATACACATTTTTGGGCACACGATTGGCTGGTGAACTGCATTGCAAAATTCAGAGAAGCACAACTTTCAAATGACAGTTGGTGAATTGTTTTGCGCAGGAAGTAGGTTCTCCTTTAAATGCAAAATGCATCAAATCTCTCCCCCATCCCAAGATTTCTTGTCACTGTGGGTACTTCTAGAGCCTCTCTGCCTTGGGCTCAGCAGGGTCCCTTGCACAGCACCCACATGAGTTAACAGGAAGGCCACCCATCGGTTTCTTCTGAACTGCGGGAGCTGAGTCACCCTGCTGGTCCCAGGACTGCGCTTGCAAGGTCCTTTCAGAATGTTGAAAGTAGAAGCTTTGCTAATCTTAGCAGATATTTGTCCCAATGGGTTTTCTGGGGAACTTGATTGAGTTCCACGGATGTCTCAGGCCTGCAGCCAAGCTGTACACAGTGACACACAAGGCGCTGATGCTGTCCTTTGCACAAGCACACAACCCTCGCAGTTTGAACACACAACCCTGCTGAGGCAGCAGGAGAAGGGAGGATGCATTATAACTCTTGACCTGGGAAAGCAGAAAATTGCCTGTCAATGGAATCCAAGACCATCTTACACACACACACATCCGCCGGCACTGTTCCTGGACCATCTGCAACTCATTCTGAGGGTCTTCCAGAGAAGCCATGTATGAACCCAGCCAAGGACGCAGAGAAATTTAAGAGCAGAGCTGGAACAAGGGGTTGGGGGAATCAGCCCTGGGCCAGATGTCCTTGCAAAAAAAAACACATTTACATTTCATGCCTGTTTTGGAGAGGGAAATAATTCTCAGCACTCTCAGCTATGGGCTCTGGTGGTGGTGGGTTACACACAACAACAACAGCAGCAGCAGCAGCAGCAGCAGCAAAAATACAAGCATAACAAAACGAAGAATCAAAAGTGTAAACTATAAAAGCATCTAGTCTGGAAGGACAAAAGTACAAAGATCCAGTACAGCTCCAAAGGGATAGTAAAGTATTAACTCATGCAAAGATTCCCTATATAATGTGGAGGAGGAGGAGGAGGAGTCCCATATGATCAGAGAACGTGCCATTGTGCCTTGGGAGAGGTAGAATCCACAGAACACATTCTACTGAGCTGCCCCTTTTATGCTGATCTAAGGCAATATCTCATAGCCCCATATCTCTCTTAGGTTAGTTCTCTGTCTAGAGAAAGGCAGGTAGCATATCTGTTGAATAAGCCCACCGGAAAAACAGCTTTATCGGTGGCTAAATTCCTCTTCCTAGCGCTCAAGTGTCGGAAACGTAAAACTGAATGTCTCGACATGGGTTTATCTGTATAGTGTTTATTAGTCCATATTTTACTTGTGTAGCCTGTTTGATATTTTAGTTTGTACTGAGAAATGTTTTTCTGACTGTCGGTCGAATACAGTATGTACCGGTATTTCTCAGTTCTCAACCAGCACACACATATATCCATAAAAACAATCCAAAATACATTCTAAAATATAAACTAAAAATATCAACTTTCAACTTTAAAATTTTTAAATAAAAGAAGATATCACTACTTTAAAAGGTGGGCTGGAGCCGATTATAGCCTTGGTTCGTCTTTAGCTTTGTCCTGAAGTTGTGTGGGTACTGCTAACTAGATTGGACCGAATTTTTATGGCTCTAGCACAGAACTTGGCTACCTTGATTCCCTATATAAATAATAAAGACTTATTTTTTTAAAAAAAGGATTCCAGACCCTCCAAGTGTCCCTGTTTTCCAGAGACAGTCCTAGATAAGCCAGACGTATACTGATGGCACTGTACTTCTATAAGAAATAAAATCATGCCATTTTTTTTTAAAATGGACATTCAAGCTCTGTCTTTTAGATACTTTTAGTTCATGAGGTATCATTTCAAGAAGAACAATGTACCCAACCCTGGAGTGCCAGCAATCCAAATGATTAAGATTATTATTGTTTATTAAATTGATATACTGATCTCCATCTGAAGTTCACAGGGCACTTTGCAACATAAAAATACAAAATAAAAACAAGAAGACACAACACAGCAGCAAATACCCTCAACACATTCTGAATGTCATAGATTCTTTTATTCAGTCAAAGGCCTGGCTGAAAAGCAACGTTTTTTCATGGCTGTCAAGCTTTCCCTTTTTTGTGTGGGAAATTCCCTTATTACAGCATTGGGAAACAGCAGGGAGGGTTGACAGCTATGCTAATGATATGTAACGAAGGCACCTAAATATATGTAACGAAGGCACAAGACTGGGCCTGACCCATGAGGCAAGGCGAGGTGACTGGTCTCAGGTGGCAGGATCCCGTGGGGCAGCAGATCCTGATGTCAATCTTTCTCCCTACTTGTTCCTGATGTTTTCCTGGTGGGGAGGGGGGCACTATTTTGGGGTCCACCTCAGGTGCCAAAATGTCCTGGGCTGACACTATCACAAGAACATTCCCCTGTCCTGTGGTTTTCAGCAACTGGTATTCGGAAGCATTGCTGTCTCCAACTGTGGAGGTAGAGCATAGCCATTATGGCTGGTAGCCACCAATAGTCCTCTCCTCTTCCATAAATTTGTCCATCCAAGTTGGTGGCCATCACTGCCACCTACGTGTGAAGGGGGTTCCACCATTTAACTATGCACTCTGTGAAGAAGAGCTTTCTTTTCTCTGTCCTGAATCTTCCAACATTCAACTTGGGTGTCCACTCTCCTCTTTTCACTCCCCCCATGCCATGCATCATTTCGTAAATTTCCATCTTGTCTCCTCTTCCCACCTTTTCTCTCAACTAAAAAGTCCCAAACACTAACATCTTTCCAACAATAGGCATCTGATCAGCCACTGTGAAGACAGGATGCTGGACTAGGTGGGCAAATGGCCCAATCCAGGAGGATTATGTCCTTATGGAAACCAGAGGAGGGGAGAGTACTCTTGGGCTCAGCTCCTGTTTGAGGGCTTCCCGTTGGGGCACCAGGCAAAACATTTCCTCAATAACCAGCAGGTCTTTGGCTTTTAACTATCAGTGGCCTTCTAGAAGTGGACGGGACATCTTGAATGCCTTTCTTTCTCCTCTTAGTTTTAATGTATCTATGTAGGACTTTTGGTCTGTTTGGTTGGTTGTAGGTGACTTTGGGTTGCCGTGGGGAAGAAGATAAATTGATGAACAAATTCAATGAATGAATGAATGAATGAATGAATGAATGATCTTGGTTGGCCACTGTGAGAAGAGGATGCTAGACTAGAAGGGCCATTGGTCTGATCCAGCCCAGCTTTTCTTTTGGTGCTGGACTAGCTGAGCCATTCATTGGCCTGATCTGGCAGGATCCATCCTATGTTCTTATGTTCTGTGGTTCATTCCAGAAGGAAGAAATGTTTTCCTCCCTTTTCCTTAAAAGAGTAAAAGCTTTGACTCTACTGTCAATCAGCCTGTCTTAACACATCCTGATCTTGAGAGTGAGAGAGGTGCAGACACCAGGGCGGGGTGTGTTCCAGTCCATGTTGTGGTTGTTCCTGGGTGCTCAGCAGAGGATGTATGTTCTCCACTTATTCCTCTTTCTTCAATCAAGAAATAGATTATGGGAACTGGGGGCTCCCTCACTCTTCCCAGGTTAACTGCTGTCTCCCTTTACAGACATGTGGGACTATTGTTTACTCATTATTTTATTTTTTTGCATTTATATCTCACCGTTTTCTCTCCAAGGAACTCAATGTGGCATTCATGGTTCTCCACAATCTTCATTTAATCCCCACAACAATCCTGTGAGGTAGGTTAGCCGAGAGCTGGTGATTGGCCCCCAAGGTCACCCTGAGTGAGAGTTTCATGGCTGAGGGAGGATTTGAATCCTGTTCTCTCCCAGCAAACAGCCCGGCACATTAACTACTACCCCTCAGCTATGGCATTTTAGCTCAGTCATCGAATTCAGATCTGTAACAAAGCAGCTCCCCAACCCCTGCACATAAAATGATGTTGCTGAGGCTGGTGGAAGTTGCAAGCCACAACATCTAAACAGCACCAGATTGCAGTGTGCGTGTGTGTGAGAGAGGGGGGGGGGATATATAAACCACAGTTGTATAAATAGATGAAGCTCTGGGTCTCTTCTAGATAAGTTGCAGGGTGGTTAGATAATGTGGCATCAAGCAGATGTTATCCCACTTACTGCAGCATCTTTTCCTGGCACTTTCTTTATCACATAAACAAACAAAACAAACCACTTTTGGGGGGCAGTCTAACCTTCTGCAAGGCAGCTTCTGGTGTGCCTGTTTAGCACAGTCCTTAATTCAGAACCATAAGGACTAGAATCTTACTTCAGGGAAGAGTGAGAGCTCAGGGGTAGAAGATCTGCCTTGTATGCACAAGGTCTAAACTCCAGCAACATCTACAGGCATGTTCCCAACCGGAACCCGGGATAGTTGCTGCCTGTCAGTGCAGACATTACTGAGCTAGATGAACCAAATGTCTTCCTCTGTCTCAGTACTAAAACAGTTTACTAAGTTCTTATGCTCTTTGCCTATTACTTATGTGCAAAAATAAACCAATGCACTCTGGTTTCTCTTCGGACAGTATAAACCTTTCGCCTTTTACAAAAGGCAGTACATTAGAAACATTTGTGATTTGTAGGCTTGGTGTGGATCCAAATAGGTCAAGCCCCAAAAAAAAAAATTCAGTAGACACTGAATCCAGCTGACTGCCTGTTTCATTGGGCAGCAAGAATTTGAAACGGATTCAGCAGGGTGCTGTGCTTAATTATTTTCCCACAAGTGTCCTTGCAGTTTATAAGCTTGATCCGGGGAGAAACAATAAACAAACAAGGAATTTCATGATCACCCAGTTGCAAGCCAAGTCGGGGTTGGAGAGGCGAAAGTTTGGTTTAGTAGAAATCACAGGCAGGAGTTTGTAGCTGTGAACTGAGTGGAAGTTACACACTCCCTTCCACTCCCTTGGCCTGCCTGAGAAGGCTAAAAAACACAGAGCCCCGCCCGCCAATCTCAAAATGGTGGCAGAGATGGGCATAACCGGATGGTAGTTAATGGTTTTTAATATTCTCTTGGGAGCAAGTCTCTTGGAACTTTTACAGAGATTGCAAACCTGTGTCACATGCTCAATTTCAAACAAGATGAATTTTAACAGGGAGAAATGCAAAGTACTACACCTGGGCAAAAAAAAAAAAATGAAAGGCACAAATACAGGATGGGTGACACCTGGCTTGAGAGCAGTACATGTGAAAAGGATCTAGGAGTCTTGGTAGACCACAAACTTGACATGAGTCAACAGTGTGATGCAGCAGCTAAAAAAGCCAATGCAATTCTGGGCTGCATCAATAGGAGTATAGCGTCTAGATCAAGGGAGGTACTGGTAATAGTACCACTATATTCTGCTCTGGTCAGACCTCACCTGGAATACTGTGTCCAGTTCTGGGCACCACAGTTCAAGAAGGATACTGACAAGCTGGAACGTGTCCAGAAGAGGGCAACCAAAATGGTCAAAGGCCTGGAAACAATGCCTTATGAGGAACGGCTTAGGGAGCTGGGTATGTTTAGCCTGGAGAAGAGAAGGTTAAGGGGTGATATGATAGCCATGTTCAAATATATAAAAGGATGTCATATAGAGGAGGGTGAAAGGTTGTTTTCTGCTGCTCCAGAGAAGCGGACACGGGGCAATGGATTCAAACTACAAGAAAGAAGATTCCACCTAAACATTAGGAAGAACTTCCTGACAGTAAGAGCTGTTCGACAGTGGAATTTGCTGCCAAGGAGTGTGGTGGAGTCTCCTTCTTTGGAGGTCTTTAAGCAGAGGCTTGACAGCCATCTGTCAGGAATGCTTTGATGGTGTTTCCTGCTTGGCAGGGGGTTGGACTGGATGGCCCTTGTGGTCTCTTCCAACTCTATGATTCTATGATTCTATTCTATGAGGTATCGTGCCGCCGCTTTCCCTTCTATGATTCAAGAACCCCTTGGAGACATTCCATTTAAATGGATTCAGCTGCATCAAAGATCCCAGTTTGGAGCTTTACTTCTGGTCAAAGACCAGGCCGTGGGGCCTCTGTCTCCCTCTGAAGAGCTGATGGTTCAGCCCAGGGCCAGAGGGGGGGGGGAAAGGCACAATATCAAAAATCGACCACATTCTCGTGATGTTTATGCCTAGCTCCGATAAGGCATTTCTGGGAACATGATGTTAGAGATGAAACTTCTGCCAATGAGCGGGGCAAGATTTACAGCTCTGTGCCTTTTGAAACCACTTCCGCCAGAGTGAAAAGAAAGCGCTTTGAAAGCGTTTCAACACTTGGCACCTCACCACCATGCCTGTTGGGAGAAATCACTACATTGGCTGATCCCATTGGCTGGAGAAATTGGAGTTTGTTGGGTTCACATGTCCACCATGTGTGATGGTTTTCCCCCTAGAGGAAACTCATTTTGGACAATAGCATTCAGAGTAACTGAGCAAATAACAAAACAGAAAGTTTTCCTTAGCTCTTGCTTTCAATTTCTGATTAATCAACCCAAATTTATTGCATAAGAATTTGGGTTTTTTCCTCTCTCTCTCTTTTGTAAAATTGACTGTGGAGACATCTTTGAGGTCTTTCTTTTCCTTTTTTATGCATTGATTTGTTAAAGGGGAGGCAAAGACAGATTTGGGATCTTGTTCTCCTGGAGAAAGAGACTTGATAGTTTAACTATGCACTGCATGAAGAGGGACTTTCTTTTATCTGTTCTGAATCTCACAACATTCAGCTGCACCAAATGCCCATGAAGTAGATTTGTTTCACCCATTTTAGAAGCAGCCCTAGAACTTTTGCTCATGTCTGACCAGTGCTCTGTTTGGGGGGAGGGTGGGGTCTGGAGGACAGTTACAGGTCCAAATCTGTGATGAAAACTTTCGTCGAGTCATCCTACCAACAATTGGGTGACAAAAACCTGCAGCTTTGACGTGCCCTTTCTGGTGAATGGCCTTCAGACTAAGGAGTTTGGGCAAACCAGCTTTTGCACATGGAAAATGTGAGTCAGGCCATGACAGGAAGGTTGAGAGTTCATCCTGATTTGCTTGCACAAAGTTTACACAGACTTTGAAAGCATAAGACGATAAGGACAGCCTGCAGGATCAGGCCCATCTCGTCCAGCATTCTGTCCTCACCAACCACATGCACCTATGGGAAACCAGCAAGCAGGATCCAAGCACAAGAGTCCTCTCCCCTCCTGTGGTTTCCAGCAACAGTTATTCAGAAGCATTGCTACCTCTGTCAGTGAAGGCCCGGCACAGCCATCATGGATGGTAGCCACCCATAGCCCCATCTTCCATTATTTCCTTAAGCACATGATCTCTGGTCTTTGTTGAGCCTTGGTTCTGCTTGTCTGCCTTGGACACAGCCTTCTTTTTTTCTTTTTTTCAATTTTTATTTATTTATACTTTTCAAATTTATACATTTCACTAATTTTACAATCATTTTAACACTTCAAGGTTTGACTTCCTTCGCTCTCTTTCTGCGGTTCCTTAAATGTATTTTTTTAATAAAAAAAAATATCTTCTGCATATCCAAATTCATTTAATTTGCTCATTTAATTACCTTCCTTAAATATATACTCTTATGAAACTGCAGGTTGTTACAATAATCGTGCCGCCGTTTTTATCTGTTTGCAATTTATCTGTAAATATTCAATAAACCATTTCCATTCTTTTATATAAAAAAGTTTGTTATCTTGATTTCTTATTCTTCCAGTGAGTTCCGCCATTTCTGCATATTCCATAAGTTTCTGTATCCATTCTTCCTTTGCTGGGACTTCTTCTTCTTTCCATACATAAATAAATAAATTTCTATGCACTTTAGGTAGTTCTGTCCCTATAATTCCCAAAAGACCTGGGCCCAAGGGCAGACGCCCAAGTGAATATGGACCCACTCAAAGAGCAGGAGTGGGGGGGCACTCAGGGCATCATGCCTGAGCCTCCCAGCAGGGCCAAACTTGGTCCTGGAATGGGACAGGATTGGTTTCTCCTGGGAACTGCTCCACCACAGAATTGTAGCATTGGAAATTTCTAGCATTGTAGCGTTCAGAAATTTGTAGCATTGGAAGGGATCCACACAGGTAATGTAGTCCAATCCCCACAGCTCAATAATCCCTGACCAATGGCCATGTTCAGAGGAATCCTGGGCTACCTGGTGGTGGCTGAGGAAAGGAGGCTCCACAGGGCTCAGTGGTGGCTAGATCAAAACTGCCATTGCTCCTCCTGTACTGACTGGATGCATCTTGGCTCTGCAAAGGAAACCAAAGAAGAAAAAGAAGAAGAAGAAGAAGAAGAAGAAGAAGAAGAAGAAGAAGAAGAAGAAGAGGAGGAGGAGGAGGAGTTTGGATTCCCGCTTTTCACTACCCGAAGGAGTCTCAAAGCGGCTAACATTCTCCTTTCCCTTCCTCCCCCACAACAAACACTCTGTGAGGTGAGTGGGGCTGAGAGACTTCAAAGAAGTGTGACTAGCCCAAGGTCACCCAGCAGCTGCATGTGGAGGAGCGGAGACACGAACCCGGTTCACCAGATTAGGAGTCTACCACTCTTAACCACTACACCACACTGGCTCTCCAGGGGGGATTGTTTGTTGCCCTTTAGAACCAGATAAGCAAGAAGAGGAAGTTTTGCCACAATCAGAAGAGGAAGGATGTAAGAATAGCTCTCTCGCATGTTCCCTTCTTCACTGAGCACCTGCTGGCCTAATCGTCCTTGCAAAGAGGAAGTGCCAGAGGGGCTCTCTCCCCCCTCCCAATTCTTCACATTTTAAGAAAAATCCCTCCCAAAAACTCATCAGGATTTTACTGCAAACTTCTCCTCATTCATGTATGCAATTTTGCCACCTAGACACATTTTTGCAAAGCAATTTCCGCCAATAAAATGCAACCCATGCATTTAAACCAATCCATGCATTTCTATGCAGACTTTACACAAGCGTGTGGATTTTTGGCCACATTCCTCGGCTGCGGAAGTGCACCGCAAAATTCAGAAGCCTACTGAAGGATGGTTTTGTGTTTCAGTTTGCAAATTGCTCCGAGAGACACAAATTAAATAGAGTCACCTTTAAGCATGAACTGGGCCAAATTTCTCCTCACTCCCTAGCGCAGGAGAACACTTGTAACGTCATCTAGCCTCCCCAAAAACAAAATCTGAGTGAACGCTCATGAAGTAGGCAGCTTTGTCTAATCTCTCTGCAAAAGAATCAGGCTTTACTTTGGGACTGGTGATAATGATCACTCTTCACACGGCTCCTGCCAGTCCACGGCTGTGATGCAACAGATGAGTTTGCAAAATCAACTTATTTAACATTGGCCTCTCTGAACTTTGTCCGGAATGCAACTTGCCCAGTGTTCGAATAAGCAAAAATATATTGTATTCATATGATATGTCCAGATGATCCCCAAGGGAGGAAAACCAACAAGCCCAAGAAGATGGTTTTGGTTATCACTTATAATGAGGATCAGGCAGGCATGAGACTCTTGCTTCCGGAGGTCGGTTGGGTTGTTTCAAAGTGCCTCTTTACAATATGCCCCTTCAACCTGCTGGGGGGTGGGGGACAAACAGAGGTAACTTACACACATTTTATGAGTGTTTTTTAACCTATCCGTGCATTTTTATGCACACTTTACACAAACGTGTGGTTTTTTGGACACATTCCTTGGCTGCGGAAGTGCACTGCAAAATTCAGAAGGATATTGAAGGATGGTTCTGCATTTCTGTTTGCAAATTGCTTCAAGAGACACAAATGAAACAGAGTCACCTTTGTTTAAATCCACAGAAACCTGGCGGGGGGGGGTGTCCAAGTACCTCCTAAACAGAGGTAACTTTCACACATGTTATTTGCAAGTATAGCAAGGAGAGTGTCAGGGATTCTTTATCTGTGATTCCCACATTGCAGGAGGGTTGACTAGATGATGATGATGATGATGATGATGATGATGATGATGATGATGATGATAATTTATTATTTATACCCCACCCATCGGGCCAGGCTACCCCAGCCACTCTGTCCCTTCCAACTCTACAATTCCATGATTCTATGAATGTGGTCCAAACTGCATATGGCATTTCCTTCCTAGTTTGCACTCCATTAAAAAAAACAACAACAACAGTGGTCCTGATCTGGAACCTAGCAGGAGGTGCGAGGAGGGAGCTTTAACCCTTTGATTCCTGCTGTGGCCATGACTCCAGGGTGAGATCTCAGCAGATCTCACACGATCTCACACGAAGCTGCTGCTGCTGCTGCCAGCACCACTTCTCTGCCAGTGGCAGAGGCAGCAGAGCAGGTGGGGCATCCGTGAGGGTGCCACCTCTTGGGCTTCTGTCACCTGAGGCAGTTGCCTCATCCTGCCCCATGGGTTGGCCAGCTCTGATCGAATAGCAGAATTTCTCTAGAAATTACAAGATAGCTACGAATTGTGGCTAATGTTTAAATGCCAGCAGTGGGGAAGTCACAGGAGGTGGCGTGTATGTTCATCTTTCTACAGCCTTAGATAATGTTAAACAGATCACATGGGTATGAAATTCCAAGGAATCCAATAAATGCATTTTTGAATTACTCGGAAGGCCATGCTAAGAATGTTAATGGGGAAATGTTGACTATTCTCTTGATAACAGCTAACGTGTCGGTTTCGATGTACTGGGGATGATGAGAAAGTTGGCAGAGCAGTCCTTGTTCATGTTTGAGGTTCAGCAAAGGGCAACAGAAATGATCAAGGGGATAAAGCAAACGTTGCTGTGTTCAGGACTTTTTAGAGAAAGGGTAAGAAAGGCAACAAGATAGAAGTTTATGAAAGTATGGAGAAAGTGGATGGAGAAAAGTTTTCCTCCCGCTCTCATAATAAGGCTAGAGCCCGTGGGCAGCCAATGAAGCTGAACGCTGGAAGACTCAGAACAGGCAAAGCAAAAGTCCTTCGTCACACAGTGCATAGTTAGACTATGGAACTCCCTTCCACAGGAAGGAGGCAGTGATGGCCACCAACTTGAATGGCTTTAGAAGAAGACTGGACAAGTTCACAGAGGGGGAGGGGGAGAGGGCTATTGATGACTACTAGCCAAGGAGGCAGCCATGCTTCTGAATACCAGTTGCTGGAAACCCCAGGAAGGAAGGGACAGGGCTCTTGTGCTCAAATCCTGCTTGCTGGGTTCCCACAGGCCACTGGCTGGCCACTGCAAGCAAAGGACTCTGGACTAGATTGCCCCCCTTTGATTCATCAAGGCTCTCCTTAAATTCTTATGGGTCCCCCCCCCAAGGGCAGGAACCACCAGCCAGGAGTTGTCTTTAGAATACTAAAACTGTGGAGTTGGAAGTGACTCAAAGGGTCTTCCAGTCCAACCTCTCTGCAATGCGGGAATCTTTTTCTTTCTTTCTTTCTTTCTTTCTTTCTTTCTTTCTTTCTTTCTTTCTTTCTTTCTTTCTTTCCTTTGGCAGGCTGCCATCCAGAGTGACCCCTCTCATGGTGGCAAATGACAAGTTAAAGTCAGAACTCCTGGCAGAAGCTCACAAACCATGAAATCATGAAAACAGCACCTTGAACATGGCAACAGAAGCCCGGTATCTGATTTCCTATGGGGTTGTCAGGCCAGCGAGCAAGCAGAGATATAGCTTTGTTCCTGGGGGCAGGACCGGGTTTTGTGCTTCAGCTCGCCAGACCAGTGTCCCGTTTGCTGGCTGGATGTTACTTAGGGACACCAATAAGTTGTGCTTGTTGAGAAACATTCATCCCCGCTCTTGTTAGAAATAGAATTTGTCTAGGGCAAATCATTCTTTTCATCATGGCGTAACAGATGCTGGAAGAAAGGATACCTCACCACCACCGATACAAAGGCTGATTTGGGAACCAGCAGCAGTTCCACAACCCTCAGGGACACACACCCCTAGGCCGTACCCACTTCTCAGCCCCTAACCCCTCACCACCCTTCATTTGCACCCTTCCTTGATGTGTTTTGGCCTGGCTATGATCCACTCCGATGGTGCCTCTTGCCTGCCTGGAGGATAGAGAGGGTGTTGGTTTTTTCTGTGTGTGTGTTGCTTATGATGCCTGGTGGTTCCTTGGCTTCCCTAGTCCACAAGGCTTTTCTTGTTTTCTTAATTGGCCTCCTTCTGTGGGCTGGGTGTTTTAATCCTGCTTAATTTTTTAAAAAATATATTTTAAAATTTATTTGTATAGATATCTATTAAATAGTGGGTGGACATAGCAGATGACACAGTGATTGCATGTCTACATCCCGCCCCCTCCCGTGGAAAATAAAACACAAGACACCATAGATAAGGTTAAATGGGCGAGAAATGGCCACAACTTTATTGGTAACGGATGTTGAGCGGAATTGGCATTAGGCATTGGGCCTAACTAGCTATATCCGACTCCAGTACGTCGCACTGGCAGTCCGGGAAGGGATAACCACATATCAACTGCAAACCCCCCTCCTTCTAAGGGCGGAAGGAGCTTTCTCCAAGCAGAAGTGGAACAGAAGTGAGCTGAAGGGCTCAGCAGCCTGCTTATATAGAACTCAGCTACAAGCAACAGTAACAACTTTCTGTAGTTACCCAATCCCTGAACGTCACTTTCAATCCCTCATTTGCATGTGCGGACCTGAGTGAAAAATGCAGCAGAATGAACTATATACACACACCCCTAGTGGCCTAGGCTGAGAACTTCAATACATAACAATATCATTGGGCTAACAACAACTACAACAAAAGTACACATCAAGCTGGTACACTAAAAACAGAAGACTGAGTATACAATTAAACACAGAATGAAATAAATAAATAAATACCTCATTGGCATGGCTGGGATGAATTCAATAATATACTCTCATATATTATTGAATCAACCAAATCCATTGAGAAGCATTCCTCTTCCTTAAGGAAGAATGCCACATTTCCCCCTTATTTACACGTGTAATATAACCAAACCAAAGCTCTGCAAATCTATCCTTTTTGCATTGTCCCCTGGGAAACACATAGTTCGTTGGTCAACTTTTCTGATAAAGCAAGTTCTCAAACATTGGAATAACAAAGAGAAATACTGGCTCCATTCAGAGCTCTCCTGCCTTTTAAAAAAGGGAAGGTGTTTTAGATTTCTCTGTGTTTCGTTTCATGCCGGTGCAAATGCGTGTTTCATTTCTTTATTGCTACAAGGTATTTTTGCAAAAAAAAAAAAAAAAGGAAAAAGGAAAAAAAGAACCAAGTATAAGTCATAATAGAAGACCTTGCTCCCTCCGTCCAAGGAGAGGTTGGACATCAGTGTCAGGCTCCAAGAGGACTCTTGACCCAGGCCATGATTTGCACTATTTTTATGCCTCTGGCGTTTAATCATGGGCCAGCGCACAGGGCTGGAATCCAGGGAAAGCAGGCTGACTCAATCCAAAAAAGGCCTCCTGTGATATCAGCTCTCAGGACCGAGGCCTCCTTTACGGGAACACAACAAACTACGCCTGAAGAAGAGGTGAACACCCCCCCCAACCCTGAACAGCAGCTGAACCCTCTTGCGGCCCAGCCAAAAGGACAGCGGAGGAGGCAGCGGGTGGGCTTTTGACAGCCTGGCTGGAATTTCCCACATTGCAATGAGAAATTTCCCAGTGTCTTCTTTGGGGGTATGCAAGTGGCGGGTCTCTGGCCAGCTACTTCCAAAGAATGAGCGGATTGATTCAGCCACAAAGGATTTCTCAGGAGCTTGGTCATCATAAGAACAATGGTTTTAGGAATTGGCACTGCCCCTCTAGGGCTTTCTAAGCCAATGTTTTGCCATGGCTTGGAATCTTTAACTACCTTAGATGCTGGATTTAGAAAGTCATTATAAAACGGAAATGTTAAAAGCGATAATCCTGGAGATACTGAATGGGATCCCTTGCTCACTCTACCCTGCCCATCCCTTTCCTCTTGCAGGTCACAGCTTGCTTTAATCAATTGCAGGCAAGCCACTCTGGGAGACGGTTTGCTTGAAGAGCTCAAATGTGCTAAATAACGAACTAAACCCCATCGCTCCCCAACCAGCAGGGATGATGAGAGCTATAGTTCAACAATGTCTGGAAGGCACCAGATTGGCAGGGGCCTCTCAGCACCGTTTCCTTGAATCTCCCTATTCCGTTTCCTCTGAGCTGGCCCTTTCAGAGAGCCTCACATTCATGGCTCCCTGCCTTGTTCTTTTCCCCTAAAGAAACACACAAGCATTCTTCTGTCTGATGAATCCGTGCATCACAGAAATGTCTGCCCAGGTGACTCAGGCTTTCCTGAAAGACTTTTCTGTTATTAGAATTTGTATTTGGTTAATGTTTGCTAATAGTTACGAAATCACCTTACCTCATACATGCCCACTCGGCAGCTTCAATCCGTGGAAGGAGTCGCATAATACCCATTTCGCATTCGGCATGGCAGCAGTAACACTTTGGAACTCCCTGCCTCTTGATATCAGGCAAGCCCCTTCGCTCTGCTCTTTTCAGCACCTGCTAAAAACATTTCTTTTCTTTAGGCAAGCCTACCCAGAGATGTATAGTGTCGGTGCGTATTTTGATTTACAAAAAGACTGGAGCGATGGAATTATCAGTTAGAAATAACCATTTTAAAATTTCAAAAGGTGATTAAGGCTTTTAGATAATAATAAGAGTGGCTCCCAACGGAACACTAAAAACAGAATAAAACTTCAAACATTAAAAACAAAAGTGTGAGATCAGAAAACAAGAGTCTTCCAGTCTGACGCTCTGGTGGGAGCCAGCTGACTCATGCCAGAGCGCCGGGACAAAAAAGCAGGACATTCCAGGTTCCAATCAGAAGCCAGAATTGGCTTCTGTAATTCTGGGGTGCCCTGCTTAAATCAGGACTGTTGAGTGGTGTGCTCATCTTGCGTCATGGGTGGGCTGGTCTTGAGGTCACCTGGAGTTCTGTGTCCAGTTCTGGGTACCATGGTTCAATAAGGATATTGACAAGCTGCAAGGTGTGCAGAGGAAGGCAACCAAGATGATGCCTGGAAACCAAGCATGGTTGGGAGAACTGGGGATGTTTAGCCTATAGAAGAGAAGGTTGGGAGGTGACACGAGAGCCTTCTTCAAATTTCTGGAGCAGGCTCATTTTCTGCTGCTCTGCAGGGTAGGACCTGAACCAATGCAAGAAAGGAGATTCCAACTAAGCATTAGGAAGAACTTTCTGAAAGTGAATGTGGAACGGACTCCCTTGGAAGCTGGTAGTCTCTCCTTCATTGGAGGTTTTTAAATGGAAGGTGAGTCATAATCTCTCAAGGATTCTTTGGTTGCAATTCCTGCCTTGGGACTCCCTTCCAACTCCAAAGGTAAAGGGAGCCCTGACCGTTAGGTCCAGTCGTGAACGACTCTGGGGTTGTGGTGCTCATCTCGCATTATTGGCCGAGGGAGCCAGCGTACAGCTTCCGGGTCATATGGCCAGCATGACTAAGCCGCTTCTGGCAAACCAGAGCAGTGCATGGAAACGCCGTTTACCTTCCCGCCGGAGTGGTACCTATTTATCTACTTGCACTTTGACGTGCTTTCGAACTGCTAGGTTGGCAGGAGCAGGGACCGAGCAACGGGAGCTCACCCGGTCGTGGGGATTTGAACTGCCGACTTTCTGATCAGCAAGCCCTAGGCTCAGTGATTTAACCCACAGCGCCACCCGCATCCCAACTCTACAACTCTTCCAACTCTACAGTTCTCTAAATCTGTGAGGCAGTCACTTCATGCAGCCACAAGGAGACAGCAAATCCTTGGTTATTTCCTTCATTGCTTTCTGTTTGCTTCCAGAGGAGATATTTGTGTCTGGGGTGGCAGGTGGGCATAGCTGTCAACTTTTCCCTTTTCTTGTGAGGAATCCTATTTGGAATAAGGGAATTTTCTTTTTTAAAAAGGGAAATGTTGACAGCTATGCAGGTGGGGGTTTGTGTGCTCTGCCTCAGGTGCCAAAATAATGTGAAAAGCCTCAGTTACTCTGCACCTGATGAAGCAACCTTTCTTAACCTTGGGTTCCCCAGATGTTGTTGAACTACAACTTCCTCCATTCCTAGCTAGCATGGCCTGTGGTCAGGGATGATGGGAGTTGTAGTTCAAGAACATCTAAAGTTGAGAAAGTGATGATCGCCAGTTTGGATGGCTTTAAAAACAATAAAAACCCATTACAGTATTACTATTTTTAAAACGTACAAAACAATATGCTACAATAAAAAGGAAGAACAAGGGGGAAACGAGAGAGAGAGAGAGAGAGAGAGAGAGAGAGAGAGAGAGAGGAACAATTGATAAATTATATTTAGCCTAGTAAATAAGGTCTCCCCATGTCCATATGGGGGGGCCTATCCACACATGTTTTGCCCCACACTTTCTAGGTACAGGTCCATGTATTTTTTAAAAGTTTATTTATTGATACTTATTCAAAGATACACAAAAATGCATACCCATTAAAAAGTACCCTTTCATAATATGCCGAGATAAAACAGCTACTGTACTTAGTTATTACTTTTTTGAATTTTCATTGCAGTTATGAATTTCATTGTGCTATTATCTTCCTGAGTTGGCCGTTCAAACCACTATTATGAGCTTTTTATAGGGGGGGCACTGGGGAGGAGCTTACGGAACCAAGGGGGCAGTGGCCCCCAAAAAACATGGGAACCACTGATTTAGATGGTGGTCCTGAGCCCATACCAACTAAGTTGGCTTTCAAAGAGGATTAGACGAGAAGAGCTATCAATGGCTACCAATAGTATACCTCTGAAGACCAGGTGCTGGGGAACAGAATTAAGCAAGTGCTATTGCACCCAGGTTCTGCTTGTGAGCTTCCCTTGGGGGCATCTGGTCAGACTCTGGACTAGATGGGCCCTCTTTGGCCTGGTCTAGCTGCTGCAGGGCTCTCCTAAGGTTGCTATGTTTCCTAAATGCAGTCTCCATGGACAGTCAGTCTAGCTTAGAGTGGCAGAGGTTGGGAGAAGAGAAGGTTATGGCCCTCACAGCCTGCTTGTGGGCTCCCCTTTGGGGCATCTGGTTGGCTGCTGAGAGAACAGGCTGCCGGGCTCCTCCTATGGGGCGGACCTGGGTGTGAGTGACATTTGCTGCCTGCCCAAGAATTGGCTTTCATGTCCATCAGTCAGATAGCCCTTGAAGGTTTTTCTGATAGCAACACACCTTGGATTTGGACCTGAGATTTCAAGGGCACCTATGAACCCCTCCCCAACCCAAATGCAGCCTTCCCCAATCTGGTGATTGCAGGATTGCTGCTTCCATCAACATGCCGGCCGGGGCTGATGGAAGTTGGAGTCCAAAAGATCTGAATGACACCACCAGGTTGAGGGAGACTTTTCCCAGGAACCCTCCCCCTGCCACCCCTTTTGGACCCTCCAGCCCCACTCCACGTTGAGATTCCCAGAGAAGAGACAATCTCAGCAAGAGGCAGAGATAAAACCAAATTGCATCTTTATTTTTGGAAGGCAGCAAGAGAGCTGAGGAATTTCCAATATGCAGACATGCATTAAGAAATAGTGAGAATAGCTTATAATAACACAGTATAAATACTTTTTCATGAAATTCATATACTGCTTGATTGGGGTTTTTTTTAAAACAAACAAACAAACAAACAAAGAAACCTCAAAGCGGTTCATAAAACAATGAAATATATTATTATTATTATTATTTTTAAAAAAACACCACAGTATAAATAGGAAACACACTATTCTTAAATCTCACAAAGAGGTCGAGGAGTACTTAAATATATAAATAACACATACAAACAGGTATGGAAATGGATTCACAAAAGTGGGAGTATGCACATGCGGAGACCTCTAGTTTGCAACACACACACACCCCAGCAAAAACCTGCTCCAAATTTCATTTTAGTTAAGCTTATACTACTTTTACCAAGGAATTGTGGGAATGGGAGTTTTGTGCTTTGCTGAGAATTCTATGGACAAAGCTGCATCTCTCCAGGAAGGACAGTGATCCTGAAAGCACTTTTGGAGCTCTAGATCATACCCTGTATTCTATCAGCCACATACCGTAATATATGTTCCCAAATCTATCTATATCTAAATCTTGAGTTTGGTCCTAAAATATGTTTTGGGGTGGCAGGGGGAAGGGATAGAGTTTGTTTTCCTTCACCATCTTTCAGAATCAAACTTTGGGTCCGCAGACCAGTTTTTTGAAACTGATCAGCAAATGTGCAAGGCTGACCACCAAGACTGAATTTGAACATTCAGAAACCGGCCCCCTTCCTCCCCTCTCTGTGTGTAAATTTCCTCATGGCTGCAAATATTGTGGCCTAGTAATGAACCTGACTTTCAGCCACACCAGAAAGCTCAGGCTTATTTCCAAAGGCTCTTCAAAAGACGGAGACTTGTAGCAAGGAAGAGGATTCCTTTGCTGTGATGCCTGCAATGCAGGGGTTAGACCAGATAACCCTCGGAGTCCCTTCCAAGCCTACCATCCTATAATTCTGCGATTTAGCCAAGAAAGGGCATCTTCTCATCCCCGGACCACTTCTCGCTGAGAGAGCCCTTCTCTGGAAATGGATGGCTTCATGAGAGCGGTGGCCCCTAGGGACCTCAACCTGGGTGGCAACGGTGTCCCTTGGGTGGGTGGATATCAGAGAAACAGCAGGATCACTAGTGGAATGAGGCTGTGGCTCAAAGGTAGCTCTTCCTAGCAGGAGATCTGCAGCTGGCACCAGAAGGATAGAGGCAGAGATGCAGACGGTTGATGGATAGGTGGGTTGTTCTCACTCTGGTGTAAGGGATGCCATCAGTTTTATCACCCACTCGGCCTTGGGGTCAGCACAGCCCGATCTACCATTCCTGAATACAAACCTGTCAAGGAAAGAAGCAGGTGTTTACAGAGTCCCTCTCTATCACAATTGGATCTCTCCATTGTGAGATGCTCTTGCTCCTCCTGCGTTTTATAACAACATCGGAAGAACCTGCTGGATCTTGCCCAAGCGAACCCGTCTAGTCCGGCATCCTGTTCTCACAGTGGTCAGGCAGATGCCCCCAATGGGAAACCCACAAGCAGGGTCAGTGCACAAAAGCCTTTCCCCCTCCTGGGGTTCAGGAGCACTGCTGCCTCTGACTGGAGAGGGAGAGCATAGCCATTGTGGCTAGTAGCCATCGCTAGCCATGAATTTGTGCCTTTCAAAGAGCCATCCAAGTTGGTGGCCGTTTAGAGAGATGGGAGCTTGCCTCACACTTTAGGAGATGACCACAGGGTCATGTTTGCCATGGGCCGTGCCCTTGATTGGCAGGGAGGCAGAACCACAACCAGCCACACCTGTCACAGGTGAGACTTCTCTGGTTTGTTCCCATCCTGGAGTGTAAATTAAAAGTTTCCTGTTCACACGCTCTACCCATTTATTGCTTTTTATTAATTCCAGATGTGGGATTCGTGATGAATTGCTCCTCAATTGTCCCATTGTTGGCTGAGGGGCTTTAATGACTAATTTCATGGCATTTCTTTCTTTTCTTTTGCATTTCATTTTTTTTTACAGCTAATGGCCACTATTGAAATGAAGGGGGTGACAAAATCAGTAATTAAGGCCAGACAAAATGGACATTGGAGCAATTCAGAGTGGCTACTCAGTCCCCAAGCCACCATCAACAAGAAGAAGGGGTAGGGTGTGCAAACAGGACCCTTTTAACTAAAGGTACAGGAGCCCCCAAAAGCCTGAAGAAAGCTTTGTCTGTTCACCTACATTTTACATTTTAGTGCAAAATAAAAATGCAGCAAATCAAGGCCCCTAGCTCAGAGGTAGACCATTTGCCTTGCATGCAGAAGGTCCTAGGTTCAGGTCCCAGGGGCAGGGCTGAGAGGGAGAGGCTCCCTGACTGAAAACTTGGGCAGCTGCTGCCAGTCAGTGTAGGCAATACTGTGCTAGATGAGCCAGTGGTCTGACTTGGTATAAGGCAGCCTCCTGGGTTCAAAAGTGGACCACACAGAAATGCCCTCTTGGGCATTGGATTGCTTGGCATCTGCCCAGTCCCGAAACTTACACCACGGCAGGATGGTCGCAGTGCGAACTGGTGCGGAAAAAGCTCTTCACGATTCTCCTTGGGAACGGTTTGTGGTTGTACCTGGGGCAGCAGGGAGACGCATCCATAGCACCTGGAAGTTACAAAAGGCAGGTGTCAGTTTTAACCTTTGATCATAAGCTGCAGTGTAGTGGTTAGAGTGTCAGAGTAGAACCTGGGAGAGACCAGGGTTGAAATCCCCACTCAGCCATGAATCTCAATGGGTTAACTTGAGGGCCAGTTTACTGCCTCTCCATCTAACCTACCTTACAGGGTTGTTGTTGTTGTTGTTGGGAGTAGGACCTGGGAGGCCAGGGTTCAAATCCCCCCAGGTCCAATCTCGAGCTATTTGGAGAAAGAGGACGGGATATAAATGCAAATAAATAAATATGGCTGGCCTTTTTAACCCTGGAGGCTCTTGAATTTCACCAACTGAGCTAGTTCCCGTTCCTATCCATCATGCCACTCTCAGATGGAATCTGGCTCATTTTGAATCACAGGAGTGTTCAACATTGTGCCTCCCATAGAATCATAGAATTGTAGGGTTGGGGGGGATCCAAAGGGTCATCTAGTCCAGCCATAGCTGTCAACTTTTCCCTTTTTAAAAAAGGGAAATTCCCTTATTCCGAATAGGATTCCTCGCAAGAAAAGGGAAAAGTTGACAGCTATGAGTCCAACCCCTTGCTATGCAGTTGTTGCTGGGTTATAGTTCCCACCGGTTGAAGCCAGTGGGGTCAGTGCTGTGAGGGATGATGGGGCTTGTAGTCCAACGATATCTGGAGGGCATTGTCTTTGCTGCCCGTGATTTACAACACTCCTTATCTGTGGATTCTGGGCAGATCAAAGTCCCAGAATAGCTTTATGAACTCTCAAAGGTTCATAATTCTTCTACGGATGATTGCCATCTTGCACCAATTGCATTGGCCACTCCACAGGAGGTCCAGAAGATGGCTAAACAGGAGAACAGGGCCTTTTCTGTGACAGCTCCCCACTTGTGGGATGCTCTTGCCTGCCAATATAGTTACATATCTTTAGCCACCAGGCAAACACATTCCTATTTAATCAGGCTTTTGGTTTTTAGCTATCTATGGCCTTTTTGTGTGGGTAGGATGTTTAAAACCTGCCTTTTAAAAATCTGAATGTATTTTAGATTATTATTATTTTTGTTTCATGCTGGTTTTAACGCATGTTTTATTTATTCATTGCTGTAAGTTATTTTTAGGTTTGTTTGTTTGTTTTAAGCGACTACCGTGTTTCTCATAAAATAAGACACCGTCTTATATTTTTTCCCCCTCAACAAAACACAGTATGGCTTATTTTCAGGGGATGTCTTATTTTAACCGCGTCGCATCGGTACGCTGCATAGCCACGCTTCTCCAGGCTGTTTTAATGGGAGGTGCCGCGTCACTATGGCTTATTTTCGGGGTATGGCTTATTTTCGGGGAACGGCTTATATTTCGCAAATGCATAGAAATCCTGCTATGGCTTATTTTATGGCCATGTCTTATTTTAGGAGAAACACGGTATGTTTATGCCCCTCCCCGTTTTGTTTTATGCTGGTTTGAATGGATGTGCTATGTATGCCCTGTTGTAGGTCACTTTGAGTTCCTTTTGTAAAAATTAAAGGGACTAATAAGTTTAATTAAATAATAATAATGACAACAACAATGAAAACAACCCCCTGCCAAAATGATATTCCTCATTTCAAAGTTTATCACCCATGATTCTCCCCCTATTTTTAAAGGGTTTCTGTCCCTCATTTTAAAGTTCTGAGTTTGAGATATACAAGCAGAAGAGGTTTGACTCACGTTGGGAAGCGACGGTCAGAGACAAGGAGACAAGGAGTAGGAGGAAGGCGAGGCCAGCTACAGAGACCTTCATGTCTTCTGGAGATGCTGAGTGGAGCTGAGGATCGTCTCTCAAAGTCTCTCTGTGCTGCTTTGCTGCTCTCTACCTTTCTGTCCCCCAAGTCTCTCTTTATATAGGGTTCTGGACACTGTCGCAGTGGAAAGAGTGAGTGTCCGCGTGGGTCCGTGGAGGTGGAAACACCAGAGTTTCATCCTCCAGAGTTGGTCATGGGGCAACTGATTCTGCCGCTAGCAGAAAAAGGAAATTGCGTGAGAAGGGTTGAGGAAATCATTGGACGCAAGAGGAAGCAGAGGAAGGTGATCAATCATTACTGCAGGCGCTCAGTAGGTGAGGGGAGCAACGCTGCCCTAAAAGGCCTGGAGCCAGGATGTGGGGACATCACAAGGCACCTGTTAGGGTCCCCTCTGTTGGGCTTTTCCCAAAAGAGGATTAAAGAGCCCCTTCTCTGATGCAGCTCTGACTCCTAAACATCTACTCACATTTCTGCATAAACGGACACCCTAGGAGTCTCAGAAATACAGGTGAAACTTGAAAAATTAGAATATCGTGGAAAAGTCCATTTATGTAAGCAATTGTTTTCATTAGCTACTGGAATTTAATATATGAGATAGACTCATGGCATGCAAAGCGAGATATGTCAAGCCTTTATTTGTTATAATTGTGATGATTATGGCGTGCAGCTGATGGAAACCCCAAAGTTGAAATTGTTAATTTGGGGTTCTCATCAGCTGTACGCCATAATCATCACAATTATAACAAATAAAGGCTTGACATATCTCGCTTTGCATGTCATGAGTCTATCTCATATAATAGTTTCACCTTTTAAGTTGAATTACTGAAAGAAATGAACCTTTCCACAATATTCTAATTTTTCGAGTTTCACCTGTATCATAGAAAGTCCTAGGAAAAACCAGGTAATGTGAGGCTGGTGGACCTAGATGTGGCAACCAGAGACTGATTCAGACCAGGCAACTGTACTCAGGTCCTGCTTATGAGCTTCCCAGATGAATCAGAGAACTGTAGAGCTGGAAGGGACGCCCAAGGGCCACCCTCCTGCATTGCAGGAATCACAGCAAAGGTGCCCCCCCCCAGCCTCTGCTCAAGAATCTCCAATGAAGGGGAGTCCACCACTTTCCCAGGGAGTCTGTTGCACTGTCAAACTTCTCTTACCATCAGAAAGTTATTCCAAATGCTCTAATCAGAATCTCTTTTCTTGCAGAAGAAGAGGCTTCTGGTCAGCCACTGTGAGGAAAGGAGGATGTTGGACTTGGAGGGCTCACTTTTCACCTGATCCAGCAGCCAAGAACACTTTTTAGAGCCACAAAAAGCCAATTTATTAGACCATTTCATAGTTTTCCAGGCTTGCAATTTTCCCCATGGTGCGAGACCTCACAAGTCGCCGCCCCCCAACACTTCTCCGGTGAAATTCACAGATGAAGGAGAGGAGGAAGCTCTTGCCTTCATGCTGTGCTTGTGCAATAGAGACATCTTGTAGTCACAGCTGGAATCCAGATGCTGGACCAGATGAATCTTTTGGCCACTGATCAAACCAGTCTTCAGTTCTCCCAAAGCATTTTCCTTCTCAGTGTTTGTTTTCATTACAAGAGGCGAGATTGGTTGAAGAATATAACAACCTCAAAATAGCCCTACTGGAGCAAACAAGTGGTCCATCTGGTCCCTGTTCGGACAGTGGCATATTCTCCCCTCCTGTCTTTCCAGCAACTAGTATTCAGAAGCATTGCTGCCTCCAGCTGTGGAGGCAGAGCACAGCCACTATGGCTGGTAGCCATTGGTAGCCTTACCCTCCAAGAATTTGCCTTATTCTTTTTTAAAGCCATCTAAGTTGGGTCGCTGGTGACAGCAGTCACGAAATTAGAAGACGCCTGCTTCTTGGGAGAAAAGCAATGACAAACCTAGACAGCATCTTAAAAAGCAAAGACATCACCTTGCCGACAAAGGTCTGTATAGTTAAAGCTATGGTTTTCCCAGTAGTGATGTACGGAAGTGAGAGCTGGACCATCAAGAAGGCTGATCACCGAAGAATTGATGCTTTTGAATTATGGTGCTGGAGGAGACTCTTGAGAATCCCATGGACTGCAAGAAGATCAAACCTATCTATTCTCAAGGAAATCGGCCCTGAGTGCTCACTAGAAGGACAGATCCTGAAGTTGAGGCTCCAGTACTTTGGCCACCTCATGAGAAGAGAAGACTCCCTAGAAAAGACCCTGATGTTGGGAAAGATGGAGGGCACAAGGAGAAGGGGATGACAGAGGATGAGATGGTTGGACAGTGTTCTCGAAGCTACTAACATGAGTTTGGCCAAACTGCTGGAGGCAGTGAAGGATAGGCGTGCCTGGCGTGCTCTGGTCCATGGGGTCACGAAGAGTCGGACACGACTGAATGACTGAACAACAACAACAACAAGTTGGGTTGCCATACCTGCCACCCACAGAAGCGAGTTCCATAGTTGATCTATGTGCTGGGTGGAGAAGTACTTCCATTTATCCTTCGAAATTGTCCAACATTCAGCGTCATTGGGTGTCGACCTGTTGTGTTCTTATGAGAGAGGAAGGAAAATGTCCCACCTTCCACTCACTCCATGCCCTGCACCAGTCATTTAGCCTCTTACATGCCCTTTCTCTAAACTAAAATGACTAGAACGCTGCAACCCTTCTGCATAGGGGAACCCCTCCATCCCCACGATCACTTTTGGTGCCCTTCTGTCTACCTTTTCCAACTCCACCATATCCTTTTTGAGGTGAGGAGACCAGAACTGCACACAGCATTCCAACTGTGGTCGCACCATAGATGTGTAAAATGGGGTTATCATCTCTGCAGGTTTATTCTCAGTTCTTTTTATTATTATTGTAAAATAAACTTTATTTAGATTATTTAAATACAATACACAAATCATATAGCGGGGGGGGGGGGGAATACACAAAGAAAAAGAAAACATGAGAAGAACCAATTAAAAGTCAGCTTCCAATTCTTTGTACATCGTTTCTCTCAATAATTACTCATAATTTGCTATATCTAATACATGAAAATATAAATAAAACAATAGTTCACTCTTTGATATAACCGTCCCCGTATGAATCTCAATCAAAGCAAATCACCAATTCTGTTTTTATACCTTCTTTTTTCAAATAATCTTCAACATATTTCCACTCCTCTTTACATTTTTGTTTTGATATATTTCTAATTACTGCCGTCATTCTAGCTAAATTCATAAATTCCACTAATTTAATCTGCCAATCTTGGACCGTTGGTAGTTTCCCTCCTTTCCAATTTTGGGCAACAAGCAACCTAGCTGCAGCAGAAGCATACAAAAAAATATTTTTCCTATCCTCTGGTATATTTTCCGGTGTCATACTCAGTAGAAAGGCTTCAGGTTTCTTTTCAAAAGTAATTTCCAAGTTTTTTATTTTTTCATATACTTCATTCAAAAATCCATAAATCTTTATACATTCCCACCAGCAGTGAAAATAATTGCCTACCTTCTCATGGCTTTTCCAGCATTTATTAGTTTTAGCTTTTGAAATTCTTGCTATTTTCTCTGGTGTCAAATGCCATCTATATACTAATTTCATCATATTTTCCTTGATTCCTGTACAAGCTGTGAATCTCAAGGTTTATTCTCAATTCTTTTCTCAATGATGCCTAGCATGGATTTTACCTTTTCCACAGCTGCTACACTCTATGTCCACAGGTTCATGAAACTACCAGTACGTCCTCTGAGCCCAAGGTCTTGCTTCAAGTCCTTCCCCTCCAGTTCATATTCCATGAGCATTTATGTGAAATAAATATTTTTTTGCTCCAACATGCATCACTTTACACTTGTTTACCTTGAATGGCACTTGCCTGCACCCCACACCCATTTTGCCTATGGCAGATGGGAGAAGGGGGGGGGGGCGCTGATCTGTGGCTATGCTGTTCAAGGTACCCATGGAGGCAGGAGGAAAGAAATGACTCATGCCAACTTCCAGCTGAGTCAAACCTTGGCAAGAGGGCCATCACACGGGACACAGAGTGGATCCCTCTCCCCAGAGAGGGAAGTCTCAAGGGATTACTATTTCAAGTGCCAGAGAGCATAGAAGCCACCAAGAACTTTTGACTCATGCGAGATCCCTTTTTCATGGGTCACAGCCAGCTTCCCTCTCCCCTCTGCCCCTACGTGGTTTGTGTCATGTGGCTAAATATATCCCCAGAGGAAATCTAAGACGCCACCATGACAAAGCAGTTTCACTTGAAGTGGCTTTGGTTCGTGGCCCTGCAGAACCAGAAAATGGTCCACAAAAGCCAAAGAAGGAGAAGAGTGGGAAAAGGAGGACCCGGTAGGCCCTTTTCAGTTTTCTCTTCCCTTTTGCCCTGGGTGCAGGCACATTTTGCTTTGAAGAAGGCCAAGGGCACAAGGCAGCTTCAGGAAGAACATGAGAAGAGCCTGATGGAACTAGTCAGTGGCCCATGTAGTCCAGCATCCTGCTCACACCATGGCCAGCCAGGTGCCCATCATGAGAAATCAACCAGGAGCACCTGAGCACAAGAAGATCCAAGCACAATTCTGAATCACAAAATTGTGGAGTTGGAAGAGACCCCAAGGGTCTTCTAGTCCAGTGTTTTTCAACCACTGTTCCGTGGCACACTAGTGTGCCGCGAGATGTTGCCTGGTGTGCCGTGGGAAAATTACTTTATATATAGTCAATATAGGCACAGAGTTAATTTTTTTAACATTTTCTAATGGTGGTGTGCCTCGTGATTTTTTCCATGAAACAAGTGTGCCTTTGCCCAAAAAAGGTTGAAAAACACTGTTCTAGTCCAACCCCCTGCAATGCATGTGACTAAATACCTCCCCAGAGGAAATCAAAGACACCACCATAACAAAGCAGTTTCACTTCACCCAGGTTTGGGTCAGGAAAGGTTTCCCGAAAGCCAAGGCAGAAGGAGGGTGGGAAAAGGAGAACCGGAATGCCCTTCTTATTTTGCTCTTTCCCTTTGCCATGGGTGCTCATGAGAAGCCACATAATCTGCAGTACAGAGATAGAGGTGTAGAGAAAGAGAGATGATTTGTCAGTGGCTTTATCTTGCCCAGGGCAAGCAACTTGCAAGCAAGCAAATATCCTGGGGTAAATTGTGCATAAAAATGCACATAATAGTAAACGTTTGATTTGTCAGACGATGGAGTGCATGAGCATCCCTGAGGGTGCAAACCTGGGCAGTGTATATCGAGGTTCTGGGCTGCCCAGATGACAAGACCCCCCCTTTTTTTTGCCTCACCAATGTGGTCCAAAGGAAAGCAGAGCAATATGTTTGGCACCGGTATGGCTGCAGGAATTGCTGGAAAGAGACGTACAAGGTACCATCCAACCATCTTAGGGACTCTGGATTTGTGCAGGGTTTACTCCTTAACTTTTTCTTCTCCCAAAGATGTCCCTCAAGGTGGTGGTGGTTTAGGGTCAGAGTTTTTCTTCTACTAGATGAGCTGCCTTCCCAGGTTGGTGGGCCCCATCTGCCTTTCATTTCCCTCTAAAGCATGTGCAGATACTGCCTTAATGACCACCGGATCCACTATTGGTCTCGTCCACTCATTCCGTTGGAACCTGATGAAAGTGCATCATTTTAGGAGAAATCGCTTTGCAAAATTGCATGCAAATAAGTACCGTATATAAGTAGAAGAAATTTGCACTATAATAATAATAATAATAATAATAATAATAATAATAATAATAATAATAATAATAATTTGTACCCCGCACATCTGGCTGGATTTCCCCAGCCACTCTGGGCGGCTTCCAACAAAAATCAGATACAAAAATATTACACATTAAAAACTTCCCTGAAAAGGGCTGCCTTCAGGTATTTTCTGAATGTCAGGTAGTTATTTATCTCCTTGACCTGTGATGGGAGGGCGTTCCACAGGGCAGGCGCCACTACCGAGAAGGCTTCATGAGGACTTCATTTATAAAAATATTTATATATGGGTAATTCATGAAGAAGGCATCAAAGCAGTTCAAAACAACTTTGCATAAAACAGACCAATGACACTAAAATAATAATAATAACCAAACCACAAACGGATGTAGAAAACCAAACATAAGGCTGGAGAAATGAAAAACTGAGAGGGAACAAAACTGACAAATTAAGCCATCCACCACTTTCAGTTTCAGTTCTGTACTGCAATAAACGGCTGTGTTCATGTCTTGCACCTCCATGGACAACTTGCTCTGATGTTCTCCTTGCTTGAAATGCTTCCCTCTGAATCATAGAATTGTGGAGTTTGAAGAGACCCCAAGGGCCTTCTAGTCCAACCCCCTGCAATGCAGGAATCACAGCTAAAGAATCCCTGACAGACAGCAATTCAACCTCTGCTTAAAAACTTCCCATGAAGGATGTTATAAGCTCCCCATTACCAAACAAATGTTCAATAAAGCCCAGATAAAGCCTAACTTCCATGTAAACAAACTTGGGGGAGCAAGTCATCTGGGGCAGATCCTTTCTCTGTATTGGCAGGAATTTTTTTTTACATGTTTGCAAACTCAGTGTGTTTGTTGTTGTTGTTGTTGTTGTTTTAAGGACCCAGTGGAGCCCGACACTACAGCGATGGAGCACAGCTCACCCGCGGCAGGCCCCGCTGTGCCTTTCAGAGGGTGTGATTGGCCTCGTCGGGCCTCCTCCTGCTGTGTGACATCACACACATGTCATTTGTGACACACCTGTGGTGGGCAACCAGCGTGTCTGCCCCCTACCCCCCAATCACAGCCACCCTATGTCAGGGTGCTGTTGACAGTTCCTGACTATCTGCCGAGGAAATCAGAGATGCAGAGAAAGAGCATTTCCGTTCTTTTATTTTTCCACAGGAACACGAGAAGACAAAGGGGGAAACATCCTTACGCTTTAGCAACCAGACTTCTCCTGCTAACTACGGTGGCTGCTAAGGGCAAATCTCCTCTGGGCTTTCTGTTCTGAGACACGCAGAGCATGTCTAGTTCTCAGAGAAAGGGGGCTCTGACAAACTTTCCAGAGACAGTGTTTCACTTGGCTGCTGCACAGATTTGAACACATATGACTCCTGCCTCTGTTCACTGCTATCTTGCTCCTGCTCTTCCTCACCCATTATTTCCCAACTCCGTTCCTCTTCTTCTTGGGGTGGCAGTCTCCACCACTCCTCCTCACGCAAACAGAACATTCAACAGACTGAACAGCCAAATGGTCTTAAACACAAATCCCACCCTGTCTCTCACTGGTAGCAGCCTGCTCACACACCCTGTCTCACAAAAATGAATATTAAATTGAAGCTGCAGGTGAAGTGCAATAGGAAATGAGTCCTGAGAAGCCCTTGACCTCTCCAGGTGAGCAACCTGGTCAGCAAAGGAACAAATGCATTTCCCAAGAGCCAAGTTTTCCTTGTACAAAGCAGACATCTACAACACTGTGCTGCCTCTCCCAGCTTCACCAGGAGTCAGCTTCCCTGAGGGCCAGGAGCTCCTTGTACCAAGGAAACACACCCCCAGCTGCAGTCCAACAGCCAGAGAGTCATACGTGGCACTTTCTGCAGGAGCTATGAAGCCTAAAGAGGGAACGTTGGAGGAACATCCCAAGGCTTGCTTACTGTTCTGTGACATTTTGATTGATCTTGATGAAGCGTGGGTTTGGAGGTTCATTTTATGGAACATCGAAAGCTTCCCTTGCATTCCTCACTACACTGCTTTTTGGGGATTGTATAACCACCCACTCCTTTCAGTAAAAAAAGGGTAAAGGACCCCTGACAGTTAAGTCCAGTTGTGAATGACTCGGGGGTTGCAGTGCTCATCTAGCTTTACTGGCCGAGGGAGCCGACATTTGTCTGCAGACAGTTTTCCCGGGTCATGTGGCCAGCATGACTAAGCTGCTTCTGGCGAAACCAGAGCAGCGCACGGAAACACCGTTTACCTTCCCACTGGAGTGGTACCTATTTATCTACTTTCACTTTGACATGCTTTTGAACTGCTAGGTTGGCAGGAGCAGGGACCGAGCAATGGGAGCTCACCATGTCGTGGGGATTCGAACCGCCAACCTTCTGATTGGCAAGCCCAAGGCTCAGTGGTTTACACCACAGCACCAACCGCATCCTTTCAGTAAAGGTAAAGGTAAAGGGACCCCTGACCACTAGGTCTAGTCACGGACGACTCTGGGGTTGTGATGCTCATCTCGCTTTATTGGCTGAGGGAGCCGGCATACAGCTTCCGGGTCATGTGGCCAGCACGACTATGCCGCTTCTGGTGAACCAGAGCAGTGCATGGAAATGCCGTTTACCTTCCCTCCGGAGCGGTACCTATTTATCTACTTGCACTTTGATGTGGTTTCAAACTGCTAGGTTGGCAGGAGCAGGGACCAAGCAACGGGAGCTCACCCCGTTGCAGGGATTCGAACCACCAACCTTCTGATCGGCAAGCCCTAGGCTCTGTGGTTTAACCCACAGCACCACCCACGTCCCCCTTTCAGTACCTTTCCCCCAAAAGAACATGCTTGGCCAGTAGTAATTGCAACCTTCAGGGTCTCACTGCTTCCTTCAAGGCGACAGGGATCAGCCTTCTTCTCACTCACCTCCTGGACCCAGTTGTCCAATCCCCTTTTGCAAGCCCAGTAGCCAAGGAAGACAAATATCAAACATCCAATAGGGTTGGGAAGAGACGTGGGCTGAGGTGTGTGCATGTCCTTCTCCCTCCCCATCTACAAGAAGAAGGTTCAGCTGTGGAGGCAGATTGGGGATAAATGCAGCACTGAGAGCAACTAACTTCAAGGAGAAAGGAAGGAGGAATCTCTAGCATAGCAGATCCAAAAATTCACCTTGGAAGAGGAGGAGATTACAAGGTAAGATGGAAAGTGAAGGGAACCCCATGAATACAGGACAGAATTGTGGAAGGTCTGGAACTAAAGAGAGGCAAACAAATCCAAACCTTTCTATGTGGGGATGCCTTGTGACGAGAAGAGCCTTGAACTTCCTCTGGGAGGAATAGAGGACTCTTTGTGACCTCCCAGTGAATGAGAAGAGCTTCAAAGTCCCTGGGGGTAGTTGAGCCCAAAGATCTTACACTGAAGGGGAGCTAGAAGGACTGAAAAGAATAATGTGGCCCCCCCCCAAAAAAAAAATCCCTCCTCTCTCTCTCTCCCTTCCCAGCACAGATAGCAATAGCACGTTAGCATTGAGGAAGCATTGCAGAAAAAACTAATCAAGCAGGATAAATCCTGCTTGGGCTGGGCTATTCTTGTGTCAAGAGCAGACCAAGGAGGGCACCAGCAAGAAACCCCCAGTCTGAAGGGGTCCTCAGCTTCTCCAGATCAGCCACTTTGGACTCAGGGGAGCAAACACATTCCCTGAGAGCCAGGAGCTCATTGGAATAAGGACACCCCCAGGTTTCAGGGGACCCTGCCTGCTTCTCAGTGGCCTCAATCTGTGGGGTGTCCTCTTTGCCCTCTGTATCTGGTACCATTTCAGGGCTGGGAAAAGAGCAGAAGAAGCTTTAGTAGGTTAGCATCATGGAAACCGAGAGTCCAGGGAATGGTCCTTAAATCTGTTCTTCCTCTCCAGGCAGCATGAAGACCTCTGGGGCTGCCCTCACCTTCCTCCTTCTTGTGGCTATTCCACGTGAGTCCAATCCTTTCCTCTCCCATGGTAGTTGTCTTACCAGAGTTGGGACTCCCATTGAAGGGTGTCATGCCACTCCCTGGGCCCTGGTGAACTTGGGGGTGCTCTGAAATGAGGAGCCCCAAGACGGCCCTCAGACCCACCCTGCTCCATTCCCCTGGGTCCCACTGGAGGATTGGCACTGAAAACTTTTAAGGCAAGATGGGAAACCACTTTCAGATGGGAGGGGGCTTCCCTTGTTGGCCACCTTCCTGGGGCCACATGCCCAGTGGCACTGAGTGTAGCCACCTGCAAAAGTAGGGCAGGGCAACTGATATAACCCATGAATTCCAAGCAGGGGGGAAAGGGAGAGGTGTTGTGGTTTTATCCCAGCCCCCAATTCTCTTCCCCATTCCACAGCAAGGGTGATTTCCAGCCAGGCACAACCACTCAAAGTGGGGGCAAAGGAGGACCAAGGAGGGGCATGGCCCATGGAGGTGGCTCTGACCCAGGACTTGAGGCTCCCCTCCCCTGCTTTTTTAGAATCATAGAATTGGATGGGACATCAAGTGCCATCTTCTCCAACCCCCTTCAGCGCAGCAATAGCAGCTCAAGAATCCCTGGCAGATGGCCTGAGTTCAAAAGCCTCCAGCAAAGCAAACTCCTACACCTTCCAAGGAAGTCTGCTCCACTGCAGTGGCAGACACTGGAGTCTCAGATTTCAGCAGCAACCCTGTGCAACGCCAAAATTCTGCGCCCCTCACATGCTCCATTGCAAATCATAATTGTAGCATTCTTAGCAGTGCCCCCCGAGACTCCATGCCCACTGAGACCATGCTCCCCTACATCCACCTCGGTCCACTGTGTAATAAAAATTAGGTTCGGCCCCAGAAGGGAGTCCACAAACCCGAGGGAGAGCCTCAGCAGAGCTCCCCTCCTGTCAAGAGCACCTAAGAACAAATAGAGACGGAATAGAATCTCCCAAAGCAAGGCGATAGCCCTTTATTAGAAACTGCTGCAGCAGGGTGTTTTGAAAGCAAAAGACCTCCAACAATGCTCCTATATAGACTTTTGAAATTGCCCCCCTCCAGCTCAAGACCACCCCTCCATACATCATACATACATCACAAATTGGGAGGGTCCGTTAGCAGTGATCTGAGCATCCTGGACCCTGCCCCCATGTCTCCTCTTGCCCTCCACCAAAAACCCATCAAGTGAAACAAAAGATATTTACATTTCCCTATTTCCCAGCCAAGTTAATCACACCCTTTTGTCTGGCACTCAGGTATCAGGATGCCAGAGATTATCACTCAGGCAGAGGGCTGCTGAGTAGCTGGAGGGGCAACCCCCCCTTTTGTTCCTGAGACAAAGAAATACTTGGTCAGTTGGGAGTCAAAAATGGAGTGAGGCCTGTCCTCCTGTGCTGTTTTTCAGACATGTGGCCTTATTTGTTTTGGTACATTAGTAACAATTATTATATATAATAAAATACCTTAAAATTCTTACAACTGTCAGTGAGGAAGCACTGCAGGACCATTGGGAGCCTATAAACTGTAAACTCTAATTTTTTTTAAGAGACAGAGGAAGGCTGGAGGGAGGGAGATAAAGAGGGTTGGTGGAGGGAGTGGCGTCAGCATTCCAACCAAAGGCTTTAGGCTCCCCATTCCAGCTTGTTCAACTTAAAGTCCTCCATGCAGAGGCAGGGGGAGGGGAGTGTCCAGTGATGCTTCAAGATGACCAATGCAGCCTCCCTTCCCCGGGCAAGAGCTATTAAGTATCCAACCTGCCTTCTCCTGCTTTCAACAGCTGTGGTATCCCAAAATTACTGCTGCCCCTCATATGCCAAGCAACGATTCACAAAGGACGAAATAAAGGACTATACGTACCTCACCTACCCATGCAAGTTTGATGCTGTAGTGTAAGTATCTGGTGCTGGGTCACTTGGTTAAGGATGCTCCAAACACTGTGGGTGAAGAGAGCTGATGCAACACTTAAGCCTTTTCAAAGCTTGGGTGGCTTTGAAAGTGCTTTAGACAAATTCATGGAGCAATATCAATGGCTGGTAGCCATGATGGCCATGGGCTGCCCCTACAGTTGGAGGCAGCAATGCTTCTGAATACCAGTTGCTGGTAATCACAGGAGGGGAGAGGGGGCTGCTGCTCACATTCTCCTTGCTGGTTTCTCACAGGTATCTGGTTGGCCACTGGGAGAGCAGGAAGCTGGACTAGATGATCCAGCAAGCCTCTTCTGATGTTCTTGTTTTCCCATGGGATCGGGTACTACGATGCCCAGCTAGGGGTGGATGAAACTCTCCATTTCACATTTGCCTGGTTTTACAGTCTTATGTTCAGTTTCCCCAATTTAAATGAAGATCTTCTAATCTGCATGCATCTCTGCAAGCTGCTTCCCCACAACAGGAAGTATCTTTGCACCTGATTTTTCCCAGTATGAACATGTTTGCATGCTCCGATTTGCTGAAAAACTGAATGGCAAAATTCAGAGAAACGTGACATTTTGGAGGCAAGCCACATCTTGTATTGGATTTGGAAGTGTGAGTTTGATAGGTAAACATTAAGTTGGGAACAAAATTAATTTCTCTTTCCCCCCCCCCCGCCCTTTACACACACACACACACACACACACACACCCTTACAAGGGCAGGACGTTTGAAAAATGAAAGCTTGGAGTCTTGACACCAAATGCAATGAAACCATCCTCAATCTGGTCCTCTCTGTAGCACATTGTAAATGCTTGCTTTCCCCCCTGACAGATTCATACTCAAGAATGGTAGAGTGGGCTGTGCTAATCCAGACGATGACTGGGTGCATGAGCTTGTGGCATATGTGGATATGTTGTATGAAACTTCTTCTCCTGACTATGTACCCCTCAGAAGGAAAAGGAACCCCTGAACCTCAACAACTTCTTTGCTGCTTTGGTGAATTTCCTTTCTACCTATCTCTCTCCACCTTCAAAAAAAATTATGACTCCTTAATGGCTGGACAAAGTCTTCATCCAAGGGTCTCTGTGGCTTTCAAGGGAGTGATTTGAGAGCAGCCAGCAGTGATCGTTGAACTTGTCAAATGCCCTTTTCTTAGTTAAGTGTACTTGCCTGGCACAATTGACGTTGTTTCAGGGTTTCTGTTCATGCAAACAATTGTCTATTTACAAGACCATCATGTAGTGCAGGACAAATCTAGTTCCATACCCCTTGGTGCATGTGATATACACGCTAACTACCAGGTCTACCCAAAAAACATTTTCGTTTCTACACTGATGAAAAAGAGCTTGCGAACATATAACTGCTTCATATTATATACCTACTTCAACTACCTGCCCTTCCTCTGCTCTGAGTATGCTTGCAGATCAGTTCTCCTGTTGGCTTCCAAAAATAAAGATGAAAACTGCTTTGTGTCTCTCTGAGTTCTTTTCTTCTCCGGTAATCCCACAATGAGGTGGGTTGGACTTGGAAAGGGTGGGAGGTGAGAGGCAGGTCAATCCCACACCGGGAGGGTAATATTGCAATTATTAATACTGCACAGCTGGATGCATTAAAAAACTGACTTTTGAAATAAAAATTGTCCAGACCCATAAATATGATTCAAAGCTTTACTAACCAGAACCTTTTCAAAACAGAAACAAAAAGAAATCAATAATACATCCAAATAGTTCCATAAGACATATGGTTGTCCAAAGCATAGGCTCAGCATCATCTTAGAAATACAATATAACTCCGAACAGGCCTAGAATCAAAAGTCTCTCTCCGTACACTATCCATTAGCCTGGAGCTTTATTCTCTTCCAGAGTGATATAAGTAAAGAAACAAACAAAAAAGCAACAACTGCTCCTTTTCCCTTATGGGGTACCCAAAAGCCCATATAGAGTCCTTTTGTAGGTTCTCTATTGGTAGGAGAAAATAACAGAGACCAACCAGAGAATATTGAGAAGCAAAGCAGCTAGTAAGCCTGATCTTTATTGACTGTTGCAACAGGGTGCTTCTCCACACGCAGGAGAGAGGAGGATCCCGAACAATGGTGTGCAAGGCCTTATATATCCATTTTGAAATTCCCTGCCCTCGAGCTCAAGACCACCCCCCACAAACATCATACCTACATCACAGAAAAGGCGGTCTACAACAGAAATTTGAACATTGTTTTTCCTGTCTGCCAGGTTGTCTGATAATGCCTTGTCTGGTTGCCTTTTCTGGTAGTCTGGCCATTCCTTTGAGATGGTAATTACTTAATTCCTGAGACAATGGAAAGGTTTTTTTTTCCCCATTTTCTCCCTCCTTGCAGAGAAACATTTGGGAGTTAAAATGGTTTCAGGACTGCCCTCCTGTGCTGCCTCAGACATGTTGTTTATATATTTATGTACGTGTTTGCTTGGTACATTTCTGAACATTTATTATATATATCTAAGACCTTAAAACTCTTATAACAAGAGAGACTCATTTCTACATATTTCTCCCACTGTGTCTTGGGAAAAAAAAACCAAACACAGCTCCCTTCAAAATGGCAATTTGCAATTCATTACCTTAATCATGTGATCTAAGGTTAATCACTCACTTGTAAGAGCAGAGAACATCAACAGTTAATCATTAACCTAGCTAGAAGCTTAGAGACATTGACAGAAGAACCCCCCCAAGCTGTTTACAATGAAGAATCTAAAAGATCTGCTTATTTGCTTTAGAAATCACAAAAAATTTAAAAACATTTACATGCATGTTTCAGATATTTTAAAACCCTGCGATTTAAAAACAATTTTACATACTAAAATCGCATGTTAAAATGACATGTCTTGCATGATGAAAGAAAACAATGTAGTGAACCCCTTTGTTAAATCCCTGATCTCTGATGGTGATGGAGGACCTTAAGATCTGAGTAGGCTGATTTGGGAGCCGGGAGTCCTACAGGTCCCATGGTCCCAAGCCATGAAGGCCTTTGAATGAACAACACCATAAGAACATAAGGAGAGCCTGCTTATTGTCAGGACAATGACCCATCTAGTCCAGCCTCCTGCTCTCACAGTAGACAATCAGATGCCTGTAGGGAACCAGCAAGTGAAACATGAGCACAGGAGTAGCACCCACTCCTGCGGCTTCCAGCAACTGATGTTCAGAAGCATTGCTACCTCCAACTGTGGAGGTAGAGCATAGCCATCATGGTCATCAGCCATTGATAGTGCTCTCTTCCATTACTTTGTGTAATCCTCTTTTCAAGCCATCAAGGATGGTGGCCCTCACTGCCTCCAGTGGGAGGGAGTTCCATGAGAATGCAAGAAGAGCATGCTGGATCAAAGGGGCCCATCTACTCCAGCATCCTCTTCTCCCAATGGGCACCCACTAGCAAGACCCAAGTGCAAGTGCGTTCTTCCCTCCTGTGGCTTCCTCAACTGGGATTCAGAAGCATTGCCGCCTCCACCTGTGGCCAGCCCAATACATTTTGGTGCCTGAGCCAAACCACAAAATGCTGCCCCTGCCCCTCAATGAGAGAAGAAGGCAGAAGTGAAGATGTACCTTGGGAACCAGAGTGGGGCATCATTTCAACCTTATCCGATGGTTGAAGGTGGGTACAGAGCTCGGGAGACCCCATAGGGGTGGGAGGAGACCAGTAGCACCTCTTATTCTCCAAGAGGACATTGTAGAGGCAGCACAGATGGGGCTGCCAAGGAGGAGACAGATCCAGCCTCCGAAGAGTGTGTGGCATTGGCAGTGCTGGCAGCAGCAGGCAGTGCATTTCTGGGAGGCTGGATCTGCTGCCTCTGTGGATTCTGCCACTTGAAGTGGTCACCTCACCTTGCCTCACGTGTGGACTAGCTCTGCTAGTAGCCATCAATAGCCATCTCCTCCAGCCAGAACTTGGAAGCCACTCAGAAGCCAGGGAAGATCTCCCAAAGCTGGTGAGATGTGTTCCCAATTAAGTGTATGAAAACTTCCAAGGCCTCAGAGGCCTCACACCCACTAACCTCCTCCAGGCCAGTCACCTGGACCTCAAAGGTTCAAATCCTTCTCTGAGAGCCAGGAGCTATTTGTACCAGGAAAACACCCACATCTTCAGTCCATTAGCCAGAAAGTTGGATGTTTCCCTTTCTGCAGGATCCACATAGTTTGAACAGGGAACGTAGGAGGAGAGATCCAAACCTGATTCACTATTTTTGCCCATCTATAAGAGGAAAGCTCAGCAGGGGGAAGGAGACAGAGGCTCAACACACCAATGAGAGCAACAGACTTTGAAGGTGAAAGGTGGCAGAGGAGACCCCAAAACTAACCTTGGAGAAGGAGGTGATTACAAGGTAAGTGGGAAAGTGAAGGGAACTCCATGAATACAGGATAGAATTGAGAAGGAAAGGTGAGTAAGACAAAATAATAGAAATGTATAAATTTGTGCATGGCATGAAGAAAGTGGAAAAAGAAAAGCTTTTCTCCCTCTCTCATAACCCTAGAACGTGTGGACAACATGGCGCTTAATGGTGAAAGATTCAAGGCAGAGTAAAGGAATTCTGTCTTCACACAGGGCAAAGTTAAACTATGGAACTCTCTGCAACAGGAGGCAGTGATGGCCACCAACTTAGATGGCTTTAAATGAGAATTAGACAAATTCATGGAGGAGGAGAGAGCTATTGATGTCTACTGGTTTGCCTTTGTGCGAACAGAATGTCATACCGTCCAACATTTTCAGAGGCAAAACTGGGACGTGCATCTCCCAAGATGTGGTCCTGGGCGACTCACGTCACCTCACTCTGACCGGGGGGGAAGCGGCAGGCTTGTGCAAAAAGAACAGGCTGTCCCATTTTTTTCTGGGGCACTTACCAGGTTTGGATTGTTAGGCTACATGGGCCATGGGCCTGATCCAGCAGGCTCATGTTCTAGGAGGATGCTCTAACACATCAAATCCCAAATCAACCTTGGAAAAGAGGGCGATTACAATTTAAGTGGAAAACAGAAGGGTACTCTTTAAATTCAGGACAGAATTAGGTAAGGCCTGGAACTCACAGGAGGTGGACAAATATGGTCCTTTGTAGGATGAGAAGAGTCTTGAACCTTCTCTGGGTAGAATAAAGGACTCACCAGGACCCCCACAGTGAATGAGAAGGGATTCCAGGTCTCCTTGGTGTGTTAAGCCTATGCAAAACTCTTATACTGAAAGGTAGGCAGTGAAAAGTCCTCTGGGGGTTTCTGTCCTACAGCCTCATATTCCCTGGTTCCATGGAACTTTATCTGCTCTCAAGTCCATAAACATGAGAGTGTCCTGCTTATGCTCCAAGGACTCCATGTCTGGTACCATATCAGGACTGGGAATGGCATAAAGAGGGAGACCTAGTGGAGCTTCCAGTGCTGAGCATCATGGAAGCAGAGAGAGCCTTTGGCATGGTCCTTAAATCTCTCCTCCTCCAGGAAGCATGAAGACCTCTGGGGCTGCCCTCACCTGCCTCCTTCTTGTGAACTTCTTCCTGACCATCTCCAATGGAACTGACTTTGACTGTGAGTTAATTCCTCTCTAAAGGTAAAGGTAAAGGGACCCCTGATGATTAGGTCCAGTTGCTGGCAATTCTGGGGTTGGGACGCTCATCTCGCTTTAAAGGCCGAGGGAGCTGGCGTACAGCTTCCGGGTCATGTGGCCATAATGACTAAGCTGCTTCTGGCGAACCAGAGTAGCACACGGAAATGCTGTTTACCTTCCCGCTGGAGTGGTACCTATTTATCTACTTGCACTTTGAGGTGCTTTCGAACTGCTAGGTGGGCAGGAGCAGGGACCGAGCAATGGGAGCTCACCCTGTCGCGGGGATTCGAACCGCCGACCTTCTGATTGACAAGCCCTAGGCTCTGTGGTTTAGACCACAGCGCCACCCATGTCCCATTCCTCTCTACTCAACATGATTGTCCTTCCAGTCTGATCTTGGGCCTTGAGGTAATTGGAGATGCTCTAAAATGAGTTGCATTTAGAGAGTTGAAGGAGCACAGTGGTTAATCATGGGAGATGTTTCTTTGTGGTCTCCACCACAAGAAACTAACATGGTCACGCTTGGAAATTGAGAGATGAAGCCCTTTTAAATGGGGAGATAGGATGAAGGCTACCAACCTTTTGTGCTTTTTTTAAAGTATTATTTTATAGAAGGCAATGCATGATATGATGATGTGGCAGAAGCAGCTGAGCAAACATCCCATAAGTGGTATGCAATACCAGTCGTGCTGAGAACAAACCCACTGAAGTTAATGGACCTGCATCTCCAGCATTGATCTGAGTTAGACAATGACATCTTATAGAGACTAATCAGGTCTTCCCCAGGTTTTTTGAACCCAACTCAAAATTTCTCTTTTTGCTTTGCCTCCTCCAGCTTCCAATACAAATTCCCTCATAGTATTTACCATTCCCAATTCTGCTACCATGCTTGCAAAATCTTGAGTTTCTGAATACATTCTCAACAGTCTAGTAAATTCTTCATCCTGCATATTATATTGATCTCTCATTTCTAAAAAAATAAAAAATAAACAAATTACCCCTATCTGTACAGGGTTATCACCAATTTCCCCTTTTATTTCTCTCAGATCTGCAGGAGGCATTTGTTCATATATTACAGAATACATATTACTCCCTTCCTGTACTGCTAATCCAGTGCTTTTTATACACTAATTCAGGTAAAGGGTTAGTTATTTCTTCTTGTCCTAATTGTTCAGTCAACAACGCCTTCCCTTTTCGAAGCCCGTCTTTCACATTAGGCGTTCCACGCTGCTGACTTTTCAACATCCAATCCATTCCTTGATCAGAGAGATCTTTCCCTAAATCTCCCTTAAAATCTTTAGCCTTCCCTGGCTCAGTTACAAAAGGACTCTCATACAGTAGTCCATTCTTTGCTCCTCTCTGTGAAGCTTTACTCCTCTCTTCGGAGTTTTTCCTAGTTTCCATAAAGAATGACATTTCGCTCTATAAAGGAGTTCGGGAACATGCAATTCCGTCACCTCCTGTCTCTTTTTCAGTCCGGACCTTGTGTGTCTCCTCAGACTTTGCCCGTGTTTCAACCTTGTCACCCTCTGAGAGCACCCTTTGTCTCATTCACAAAAACACCGTCAAGATCCCACTTTTGACACCAAATATGTTATGACCAAAAAAAGGTCCTTTTAATCTGTTTAGGTGTTTAACATATATGAGACCCAGTGCACTCTAGGAAGGCACAAGTAAACCTCAGACAACCAATATCAGATTTTCTCTATAATACTGCTTTATTGGTTAACAAGTATGACAAGACAGGGAACATGCACTCAATCATACACACATTGCATACTCACCACCACTCTTCACTGAATGGGCCAGATTCAGTAAGAGCCATGGATAACTAGACAGAGGGATCCCATCTGCGTCTGGCACACACACCAATCTGAAAAGTCCCATTTTATATACTCTTCTTGCTGTCCATCTGAATCTTGGTACTCCTTATTGTCCTTGGCATGTTCTTGCCATTTCACAACCCTCATTGTTTGAACCTGGTGTTGTGTAGCTCCTGACACATTACAACACTTATTGTTTGAAACTAGCAGGGCCGTCTTAAGCATATCCGGCGCCATGGTGCAAAGCTCCCTCCAGCGCTGCCCCCCCCCCATTTCCCAGAGTTTTTTTAGGGAGGACGGTGCTGCCAGTGGGGCTGGAGGAGGAGGGCAGTGGCTGGAGGGCGGCTCCTCCAGCGGGGAAGAGGCGGAGGCTGGACATGGTGCCTCCTGGCTCAGCTGGTCACTTCATACCACAGTGGCCATGGCAGACGGAGTCTCTGGGCGCGGCGCTGCTTCGGTGTGGCATGGCAGAGGTGGACGGCGGCGGCGAGCTGATGCCGGGAAACACCGTGTCCAGCCTCCGCCTCTTTCCTGGTGCCCTCCAGAACTTGGTGCCCTGGCACCCCGAGCCACTAGCCTCTATGAGTAAGACGCCCCTGGAAACTAGCGTTGTATAGCCATTCTTTATGCCTCCTTGCATGTACCGTTCATAGCATCTTGTTTTTGCTAGAACATGCACATTCCATTAGCTCTTTGATCAACACAATTACTTCATCAACAGCATCCATTTTGTGGTGGTGTTCTTCAACCATTTTAGGTCCATTCAGAACATAGCATTTGTTACAAAGGAACGAGTAGGAACGCCTCAAAGAAAGATGGAATTAAGGTAAACTAGCAAGTAGGATGCGCCTATGAGCAGCAGTAGACAAGGTAAGTGAAGAGAAAGGATGAAAACGGACAGCAAAATAAAGGAGATGCAGCAAAAGAAAGAGTGTGAAAGAGGATGTCAGGGAAGAATAGGTTGGGAAGTCCACATCAGATTATGATCAAATAATGAATGTCTGTAAAATATATTCTGAAAAAATGCATTAAAAATACTTCATTTAAATACAACTTAATGTGATAAATGAATAAATCTTTACATACTGTACGCAAGGAGGCAGAAACCAGCTGTTGGACCTTGGGATGAGGAAGGAGCATAAGGTGTGCTAAAGGAAGAGAAGGAGGCCCCAGAGAAAGCTGGATGAATTTTCGGCTTCCGTTTCTGATGCAGAAGGACAGGTGCCCATGCTTGAACAGGAGTGTTCAGGGATGGAGTCTGAGAAGGCAGAGGAGGTATCTAGTTAATTCAGTAAGGAAAACAGTAACAATGGCTGCTTTCCCCCGCCTCTTACAGATTTAGCAGTTCCATCTTCTTGCTGCATGGCCCATTATAACAAAATGATCCCCCAGGAGTCCGTCATTGATTATTACTACACCGGCCCAGATTGTCCCCTGCATTCTATCGTGTAAGTCTTGAGAGCAAAACCAAGAGGCCAATTGACAAACATGGTCCAAGGGGTGAAGGATGAACAAAGATGGTGAACAAAGGGTTAAGCATGAGGGACTGTTTTGGGCTGGGGGGAAGCTTTGGGGGGCAAAAGAACCAGGAGAGATATTAAGGAAATTGGGAGTGAGTTGGAGAGAAAGGGAGCTGGGATTGGCTGTGACCCCCCACTGGGAATGGACAGATCTCCCCATTTCAGTTCCTTGGTTTCCCAATCTTAAATTCAGCTTGCCCCATTTTAAAAAAAGTCAGCATGAACACGTGTAGATATCATTGTGCATATCCTTCCAAGTACATGTAGTTTCGTGAGCAAATCCCCCATGGCAGAATGCACGTTTGTACATTATTTTCACTGACATAGAGCTATTTGTGGCCGTAAATTGGCTAGAGAACTGCATTGCAAAATTCAGGGCAAATTTTGAAGGGAGCTGTGTGTTGGTGGGCATATTGATACAGGTTGCTTAATTTTCAGGTGGGATGGAAACCCACCTAATCATATGTAGGCATTATTGCACATATTACTCCCAAAATATGCATTTTTGGAAGAATATTTGCCCTTAGCTGTTGGGATAACCAGTTGTTGGAGTAACCTGCTCCAGCTGGTCTTGAAGGTCTTGAAGGTCGTGAGGATTTGGAAGAATTGAAGAGGGCTGAAGAAGCGATAGGAAGCAAGAAAAGCAAAAGGCGACCGACGTAGCAGAAGGAGGCCAAAAATAAAATAGACTGCAGTCAGAGCTTGTAGTGCACTCACTGATCGCGAGCGAGCTCTCCGTCCCCTCAAACTGAGGCAGGGGCTATTTATTAACGTTTTGTACATCGTCATCAGCATAACACCAACCAATTACAACTCAGCATTAACCAGCCCTTCCGGGCGGGAAACACCCTTAACAGCCACTAACTAGAGGCTTCCTGGTGCGCTTTTGGAGGAACGGAGGGATCCCGACTCCAATTCTGGCCAGATCTTCTTTTTCCTTCTGCGCGGCGGCTGTCGTGCGGGAGACGCTAAAGCGTATTCCCACACTTAGCAGATTTTATTTGTGTACATTATCTTCACAAATTATGGAGGTTCTTGAGTGCTTTTGTTCATTGGAGAACTGCATTGCAAAGTTCAGACAAGCGGCAAATGTTGAAGGCGAGCTGGGTTTCGGTGGTTTGGGAAGTGGCAGTTTTTGTAGGGTTGCATTAAACTGAGCAGTGAACAAATTACTCCCCCATCTCTACATTCCTCCCCACATCCCACCGAGGGCATGTGGTTTGTGCCAAGGGTGGGCCCGGTGCCTTGTGACAGGTGACAAGAACTACATGCCTGTTTCTCCAAATCCAAGAGAAGTAGAGTCCCCACACTGGCAGAGGCACATGGTGAATGTCTGCTTCTTTCCCCCAACAGGTTTCAACTCAAGGATGGTAGAAACGTCTGTGCTGACCCAAACACCTGGGAGAACCAGAAAATTATTGAATTTGTAAACAGCGCTGGCAGGTTCTGAACCTCTATTGCTCCAACTGGCACTAAATGCAGAGCCTCTGTGGCCATCAAGGTGGTGCAGCTAGGGTGATTTCTGAGATGGGCTCACCCTGACACTAGCCTCTGAAGAACTCAGGATTTCTCAGTCAATACAGCATGAGATTCTTAATTTCAGAGTTGTGGGTTTGAGCCCCATGTTGTGCAAAAAGCTTCCTGCACGACCCTCACGGTCTCTTCCAACTCACCAATTCCACAATTTTAAGTGCCCCTTTCTTAGCTAATTCTGCTTGCATTATACAATTTACACTGTCTGGGGATTTCTGTTCACACAAACATGCGTCTATTTCCAAGCAGCTTTGGAAAGCCACCATGTTGATTTCCATTCTGTGGCATCAGGATAAGAACAGTACTTTGCTCATGTTAAATGTAAAAACAAAGCACTAGATTTCAAATCTCTCTGCTCTCTACCTTGAGGCAAGAGATGTTGTCACCTGAGCATCCTGTATCCCTGCTTAGACCACCTGCTCTTCCTTTAAGCACATCAGACAGTCCCTCCTGCTGGCTTCTTCCAAAAATAAAGATGCAATATGCTTTATCTCAGTCTCTCCTTTCATCTCCTCTCCCCTTGGAGAATCCCAGAATGAAGTGGGTTGGACCAGAAACCACCTTTCATACCCCTCAAGCGTCCTGATTTAATCAGGACATCCCAAATTGACAGAAGCTGCCCTGGTTTCTGATCCCAATCTGAAACGCCCTGATTTCCCAGATGCAGCAGGGGCTCCATCTTCCCAGAGGTTGCTCTGGGCTGCACGGCATCTCCTAGCATGGCGCAGGCTGAAGTGACTTTCCAGAGGCTGCTACAGGCCGTGCTGCATCTGGACACGCACCGTCTCGTGAGCAGGAGCCCCAAAACAGCAGTGGAAATATAGGGAACGGGGTGAGTGATGGAGATGGGGTGGTGGTTTGCGGGTGTCCTGGCACCCCAAATTTTTGTCAGAGGGTATGACCTTGTTGATTTCCAATATGTAACTGCAAGATGGATCCAGTTCCATACTTCTTTGGTATGATAATTTACCCATCAGACGGTCCTCAGTTCTCCTGCTGGCTTTTTCCAAAAATAAATATGTAATGAGCTTCATCTCTGTCTCTTGCTGAATCCTTCTCTTCCCCCTGGCAGTTCCAAAGTGAAGTGGGATGTGCCAGAAAAGGGAGGCGGCAGGGCCCTAGAATTGCTTGAACACATTTAACAAAGAAACGGGAAAGACTGGAAAAGTGAATCAAGGAAGTTAACCTCAGCAGTTCACATTGAGAGTAGGAAAACCATCAGTACATGAATTTAAGCATTAAAAAATAATTTAAGCCATTCAGGTGTTAAAATGCCCATCTCCGCTTGAAACTGACAAAATTTCGAGGGGTAGGGTGTTTTGAGAACCCTGCCTCTCCCTCCAAAGGCAAATGCTTTCAACTTTCTATGAAGATCAATTTATTCCCACTAGCTGAGGTCCTCAAAGCAGACAATCTATAAACAGACACCAGGAGGTGCTGTAGTTAAAGACATGGCCATTCAGCCTTCACCTGCAACACAGAAAAAGCAATATATGATCTAGTCTAATGGACCGTTCAGCCCACAAACAGGCTGAAATTGCTTCGTAACGGGCAAGCTTCATTGACCTCAAGGGAACAAACTCATTGCTTAAGGGTCTGGGGCTCCTTGTACCAGGAACACACTCACAGCTTCAGTCCAACGGCCAGAGAGTTGGACATGCCCCTTTCTGCAGAATCCACAAAGTCTGAAGAGGGAGCATGGGAGGAAAATCCCAAGGCCTGCTTACTGTTCTGTGAAATTCTGATTGGTTCTGATAATGGTACCTATTTGAGGAAGGTGTGGCTGGGGAAGGAGACGGAGGCTCAACACAACTGACTTTGATGGTGAAAGGTGGGACAAATCTGTAGCAAACCAGACCCCTAAAACTGAATTTGGAGAAGGAGGTGATTACCTGTACCAGGTAAGAGGGAAAGCGAGGACAGAATTGTGAAAGGTCTATAGCTAAAAAGTAGTAGACAAGCCCAATCCTTTATATGTTTGATGGTGGAACAGACTCCATTAGAAAGCAGTGGGCTCTCCTTCATTGGAGGTCCTTAAACAGAGGTCCTTCTGGGATCCCGTGGTTCCTGCATTGCAAGGGGCTGGACTAGGTGACTCTTGGGTTCCCTCCCAACTCTACAATTCTATTATTGTATGTTGTTGCTCCTTGGCCTGGACCCGAACCTTTTGGCGCCAGCATTCTCAAGGACTGAAGGGGGCTCCCTTCTTCCACTGATAGCTCTGGGGGTCTTCATCAACCCAGAGGGTCCTACTCAGGGGCATCCTCAGCATTTATTTCACAGGAATGTTCCTGATCCTGGACCTGTGCTGTGTTGGGGACTCTGTGGCTGGAATCAGGTTGGGGTTGGGGATGGTATACAAAGGGACACCAGGAGGAGGCTTTAGGTGTTGAGCATCACAGAAGCCCAGGTTGCTCCTGGAAAGGTCCTGAAATCTCCTCTTCCTCTCCAGGCAGCATGAAGATCTCTGTAGCTGCCGTCACCTTCCTCCTCCTCCTGGCTACTCCACGTGAGTCAGTTCCTCTCGTCTCCCTTGATAATTGTTCTAGGAGATTTGGGGCTCACACCAGAGTTGATCGTGTTTGTTCCATGGGCTTGATGGTCCTGGGGGATGGAGATCAGATGGAGCAGGAATCAGATCAGATTATATCAGGCAGGCGCCTTCACTGTACTCCTTTGGGCACCTGCAAAAATGATTTTTGTTTAGACAAGACTGGCCAAAAGTTGATACGAGTTTTAAATCCATTTGTAATGTGTTGTTGTTTTAACTTTTTAAAAGTATTAAATTGTTATTCATTTTTTAAATTGATCGTTTTATTGCTTTATCCCTTTTTGTAAAGAGCTTTGAGGGCTTGTTTGTTTTCTTTTAGTGCATAAATCTTATGAAATAGATCAGGCAGTGTGGTCACTGTTCAAGACCTGATATGTCTGGTAACTCCAACCATGGTGTTTGCTCTTCTCAGCCCTTACAGGTCGGCGGGATCCCGTTCCCGGCTGCTGCTTAAGTAACTCTAAAGATCCAATCTCAAAGAGTGAAGTTGAGGATTATGCCCTCAGCTGGCCTTACTGCCTGCGTTCTGTGGAGTGAGTTTTCGGGAATGGGCAAAAGCCAAGAGGCCTGTTGGCCAATTGGCGGGGAAGGGGTTGAAGAAACATGGTGGACGAAGGGTTAAGCATTTGGGGGACGTTTGTTTGTTTGTTGTTTGAAAGGGGAAGGCAGCAGAAAAGCCAGAATAGAGATTGAGATAATCAGGAGGGGGTCAGAGGGAAGAGCAGGAATTAGCTCAGTGGTAAGAGCATCTGCTTGGCATGCAGAAGGCCCCAGCTTCAGTCCCCAGCAGCATCTACAGTAGGGCTAGGAAAGACCCCTGAGTGAAAATGCTGGAGAGTTCCTGCCAGTCAGGTAGACATTACTGAGCTAGATGGAGCAATGGTCTGACTCATCAAAAGGCAGCTTCATTAGTTCTTAAGGTTTCATTCAGTTTTCCAGCATTAAGTTCGACACTTGCAGACGTTATGATGCACTTTTGCTCCGATATATAGTGTATGCATTTTTGCAACCAAATCCCTCAGCACAGAGTGTATGTTTTGGAACATCGTTTTCATGAATACAGATATTTTGTGTCCATTCTTTAATGGGAGAAATATATAGGAAAATTCAGAGCAATTATTGAAAGCAAGCTGTGTTCCAGCAGGCATACTGGCTTGGGAAGTGGGAATTGTGTAGGTGGGCATTCAGGTGTGAGCAGAACCAATCTCTGCCCCATCTCTACAGCCCACTGGGGGCACAGGGTCTGAGTCAAGGGTGAGCCCGGTGCCTTGCATTGTGGCAGGTGGACTGCCCAATTAAAGTGGGGCCCTTGGGCTAATGGAGAATTAAAAGTGTATACTCAGTGGCCGACTGTGGATGCTTGCTACTTTCTCTGACAGGTTTCATCTCAAGCATGGTAAATTCAGGTGTGCTGACCCGGATGAGCCATGGGTCCATGATCTCATGAAATACATAGACAGCCTTGAAGAAGACATCTGCGGCTGAAACTGGCACCAATTGCAGAGCCCTTCCTTGGAGAAGCCACCCTGAGCCTCAACAACCTGAGCCTTTGCTGAACTAACTTTCTCCCTCTCTCTCTTTCTCTTTCTCCCTCTCTCCCCACTTCCCCAAAGTTTTGGCACCTTCACACTGAACAGAGTCTTAGGCCCTGCCAGCACTATGCATTTAAATCAGGGTCATACCACTTTAAACCATCCCCTCCAACGTTCCTCAGATGAAAATAGGGACATTTCTCACTCTGAAGTTGACAAGTGTCCCTTTCTTACCTTGGTACAACAGACACCATGATGTACAACTGTCCCATTTTTAGTGGGACATTCCAGAATTGCAGAAACTGCCCCAGCTTCTGATTCCATCCTGGGATGTCCCAGGATTTCAGCCAAGGGGGACCAAAAGACACATGTGTTTTGGTTCCGCATCCTTGCTTGCTGGCCAGTTGCTGCCCACCACACACACAAAAGAGGAGGGCTGCAGCTTCCTGAAGAACAGTGCTGCTTCTGGAAGTAAAGCACTTTGGCCCTCCTTGTGCCTGGGGGGGGGGGGGCAAGCAGCCCTCACCAGCACACGGATGAGCAGCAGTGAATGGTGGCACACATTGAAGAAGAAGAAGAAGAGAAGAAGAGTTTGGATTTGATATCCCGCTTTATCACTACCCGAAGGAGTCTCAAAGCGGCTAACATTCTCCTTTCCCTTCCTCCCCCACAACAAACACTCTGTGAGGTGAGTGGGGCTGAGAGATTTCAAAGAAGTGTGACTAGCCCAAGGTGACTAGCCCAGCAGCTGCATGTGGAAGAGAGGAGACGCAAACCCGGTTCACCAGATTACGAGTCTACCGCTCTTAACCACTACACCACACTGGCTCTCATCATAGCTGTCAACCTTCCTTTTTCTTGCATTGGGAAACGGCCATAGCTGTCAACCTTCCCCTTTTTTTGCAGCGGGAAATGGCACTGGAATAAGGGAATTTCCCACAAAAAAGGGAAAGTTGACAGCTATGGCTCTCATTGGCAGGGGCACACACACATGAGCTGGTAAGGTGGCAGGTAAGCGAGTGGTCGCCGGAGGGTGCGAGCGGCAGCAGGATGGTGGGTGGGGTGTCCCAATTTCTTCTTGGGAACTGTTGGAGATTATGTATACACCGGTTGGGGGTTTCTGTTCGTGCAAACAACCATCTACTACCCTACCAGAAACTTTGAAAAACCACCTTGTTGATTTCCAGACTGTGGCTCTGAAACGGATCCAGTTCCCTATCTCATTGTATGTGTTAATTTACATCTTTAAGTACCTTTTTGGGAGGGGGGGGGCAAATGCTTTGCCCTCTGCATCCAACAAAGTGAACTTGAGAAAACACAAGTCCAGCCTCCTATATCACTGCTTAGACCACCTTCCCCTCCCTCTGCTCTGAGCATGTCAGCAAATCAGTTCTCCTACTGGCTTCTTCCAAAAATAAATATGTGATGGGCTTCATCTCTGTCTTTTGATGTGTCCTTCTATTTGCTGAGAATCCCAAAATGATGTGGGCTGTTGGACCAGAAAAGGGATGGAGGGGTTTAGAATTAATTAAACACATTTGATGATGGAATAGGTTTTATATTTGATTTTATTCTGTGAACCGCTCTGAGACCTCTGGGTATGGGGGGGGGGGTATATAAATTCAATCAATCAAAAATTAATCCAATAATTCCCTCCATTCAAAACCCCCAAAGCAGACAATCAACAAGCAATCACCAAGAGGTGTGATATTTGGCCGTTCAGCACTTTCCAGTAAATGATATTTGAGCTGCAATATAGAAAAAGCAAAATACGATCTAGACCCCACACTCAATCAGTTTATTGCATACGAACAGGCTCTTTATCTTCAGAATCAGATGACCCCCATCACAGGTCAGCCACTCTGAACTCAAGGAAACAAACACATTTCCCTGAGAGTCTGGAGCTCCTTGTACCAGGAACAAAGCCACGACTTCAGTCCAGTGGCCACAGAGTTGAACATATCCCTTTCTGCAGAATCCATGAAGCCTGAAGAGGGAGCATAGGAGGAAACCCCAAGTCTTGTTTACTGTTCTGTGACATTTTGATTTGTCTTGATAAAGTTATTGCCTGACTGTGGGTTATTGGATTCTTCTTATCAGGAACAAGACGTTCCTTTTATTCCTACAACACCACTTTTGGGGGGCTGTCTACCACCCTTTCCTTTGATTACCTTGCCCTTAAAGGGTGGGACTGGTTGTTAGTTATTGCAACCTATTGTAATATATATATAAATTTATTTGGTTTTTCAAATTAAAATTCTACAGAGATATATCAAACATAAATCATCAAAACAAGATTCCAATGAATCCCCTGGACTTCCATCCTCCCCTTTGTGAGTCCTATTATTTATCATTTCCTTCCTCATCTTTTATGGTAGTCCAAATCTTTTACATCTCCATGGTATCCAGAATTCACCCTTAAACTACAAGTGATATTCCAATCCTACTAACAATTTTAACTGTTTACAATGGTCTTTGAGATAAGTTATAAATTTTCCCCATTCCTTATTAAAAAGGTTTAAGGAATGGCCACAGGGAGTTGGGTATGGGCAGCCAGGAGAAGATGGAAAGGTGAAAGCTATCTTCAAATATCTGAAGGGCCGTCGCACAGAAGATGGAGGAAACTCGTTTCCTGCTGCTCCAGAGGGTGGGAGCAGAACCAATGGATTCAAATGACAAGAATGGAGATTCCAACTAAACATTAGGAAGAACTTTATGACAGTAAAAGCTGTCTGACAGTGGGACAGATGACTTTGGAAGGTGGTGGACTCTCCTTTGCTGGAGGTTTTTAGACTGAGGTGTATGGTCACCTGTCAGGGATTCTTTAGCTGTGATTCCCACATTGCAAGGGAATGACCCTAGGGGTCCTTTTCAACACTATGGTTGAAGAGTTGGTTCTATTGTTCAAGGCAGTTGAGACTGACCACCTCTCACAAGGCGCCATTAATTGCCTTCTCAACCCAGTTGGCCAATCCCATTTTGTGACCCCTTAACCAAGGATCAAGATTACATAGGAATTGTGATAGGATGTGGGTTGAGGTGGGTGCAGGCCCTGCCCTCTCCTGCCTCTCTATAAGGGGAAGATGCAACTGGGGGAGGAGACAGAGATTCAGCACAGCACTGGGAGCAACTGGTAGGAGGACTCTGTAGCAAAGGAGTTTGTTCCAAAAACTGACCTTGGAGAAGGAGGCGGTTACATGGTAAGTGGGAAGTATTCTGAGAAGAGGAACACAGTGAACTCAAGAAATTCAGAACAGAATTGTGGAAGGTCTGGAATGAAAATGAGGCAGGCAAGCCAATCCTTTCTATGTGGGACTGTCTTGGGATGCAAAGAATAGCCACCACTTGAGGGCATCCACCCAACCTTTGCATTCAACTGATCAAATACTGGCTTCCAGGTAGATCTCTGCTTTCTCAAACAGGGTGACAAACCCAGTAGCTTTCTAAGGGACCCAGACTAAGCTTCTGCCATTTGGGAACTAAGCCATTTCATAGGGGACCCACCATGTGAAATACTCTCCCTATTGAGATTTGGAGGTCACCAACGGTAGTGTTTTCACCATCAGTGAAACACCTGTTTGTTTCCCCAGCCTTTTACCAACTGCTAGTAAAGGTTCCCTATTGCCTTTGCGGTCTTTGCTGTTTTCACTTCTAAGTACTCTTTTTTAAGAGATTACTGTCATGTTTTATGATGTGAACCACTCTGGTATTTTTTGATAACAAAAAGCAGTATATAAATTCTGAAAATTAGTTAATTAGTTAATTAAACCCTATGATCCAGATGGGGAGGCCATAAGTCAAATGAACAGAGGACTTCATTGTATAAGCCTGATTGGCAGTAGGAATTATTATTATTATTATTATTATTATTATTATTATTATTATTAAAAGGCAAAGGTACCCCTGACTGTTAGGTCCAGTCGCAGATGACTCTGGGGTTGTGCACTCATCTCGCTCTATAGGCCGAGGGAGCCGCCGTTTGTCTGCAGACAGCTTCCGGGTCATGTGGCCAGCATGACTAAGCTACGTCTGGAGAACCAGAGCAGCGCACGGAAATGCTGTTTACCTTCCCACCGGAGTGATACCTATTTATCTACTTGCACTTTGACGTGCTTTTGAACTGCTAGGTGTTGCAGGATCTGGGACCGAACAACGGGAGTTCACCCCGTTGCGGGGATTCGAGCCACCGACCTTCTGATCGGCAAGCCCTAGGCTCTGTGGTTTAGACCACAGCACCACTCATGTCCCTATTATTATTATTATTATTATTATTATTATTATTATTATTATTATATGCTACCCATCTGACTGGGTTGCGCCAGTCACTCTAGGCGGCTTCCAACCAATTAAAACACAGTAAGATATCAAACATGGAAAACTTCTCTATAAAATGATCCCACCTTGCAGAAAAAAGACTTGTGCAATAAATTGCCCTTCAAGAAAACATCAAAGACCTGAGTTTCTCCCAGCAACTGAAAGGCTAAAGTGGAATACAGTTTAGACTCTGGCCTCCTAGACCACACCAAACCACAACTGCTAGCAGAGGAGTTCCAGGGATTGCTTACGCATGAGTAGGCTGCTTACTCATGAGAAGGCCCCTTTTACTCAAGTGTTCCATGGTGACTTGGATATGTTGATGCGTGCTGTGCTGCTGCTTTTAGGCTCAGCCCTGGCCTTCTGAAGGACCAAGGGTGAGGGGGAGAGAGAGAGCTTCATAGAATCATATAATTGTACAGTTAGAAGGGATACACACAGGGCATCTAGCCCAACTCCCTGCAACCTCCTCCTCTGACAGCTCCAGGGCTTCTCAAGCAGGTCTCTCAGCCTGTGAAGAGGTTCCTTAGCATTTGTTCAGAGGGGACCCTGCCTGCTCCTGGATCTGTGTCCTGGTTGTCCTCTGAGACTCAGTGTCTGGTTTTGGGTCAGAGCTGGGAATGGCATATTAAAGGAGAGGTGGAGGAGCTTTAGGTGGTGAGCATCACAGAAGCAGAGGAAGCCTCTGAAATGGTCCTGAAATCTCCTCTTCCTCTCCAGACAGTATGAAGATCTCAGGGGCTACTGTTGCCTTACTCCTTGCTGTCGCAGCTCTGCGTGAGTCAACCTGACTTTTAAATTTGTACAGTACTATGCATTCCAGCCACAAAAGGTCAAGTGCTGGTTAACAACAACAACAACCTCTCATCATCATCATCATCATCATCATCATAGTATGAGGATGCATTCTACCCCAATAAGCCACCAGAAGAAGGGACAGAATCATAGAAGGGTAGAGATGAAATGAATCACGAAGTGTCCTCTATAAATCCAACCCCTTGCAGTGCCTGACAGATGGACACCCAGCCTCTTCTTAAAAGCCTCCGAGGAAGGAGAGTTCATCACCTTTTGAGGGAGTCCATTCCAGTGTTGAATGTTCTTCCTAATGTTTAGGGCTGTGAGGGATATGGCCCTGGATTTGAGAGAAAGACAGGGAGGCCTGGCTGAAGGGAAGACCCACACAGACCCCAGCCCTGATGTCTTTCAACATAAATGCCTCCACACAGAGAGAGACAAGGGGTGCGAACTTCCAGTCAAGTGGGTGGTGATGTCTCTGGATGCTTTACTATTATTATTATTATTATTATTATTATTATTATTATTATTATTATTATTATTATTTTATTTATACCCCGCCCATCTGGCTGGGTTTCCCCTGCCACTCTAGGTAGCTTCCAACAGAATATTAAAATACAATAGTCTATTAAACATTAAAAGCTTCCCTAAACAGGGCTGCCTTCAGATGTCTTCTAAAAGTCTGGTAGTTGTTTTTCTCTTTGATATCTGGTGGGAGGGTGTTCCACAGGGTGGGTGCCACTACCGAGAAGGCCCTCTGCCTGGTTCCCTGTAACTTGACCTCTCACAGTGAGGGAACCGCTAGAAGGCCCTCGGCGCTGGACCTCAGTGTCCAGGCAGAATGATGGGAGTGGAGATCCTCCTTCAGGTATACTGGACCGAGGCTGTTTAGGGCTTTAAAGGTCAGCACCAACACTTTGAGTTGTGCTCGGAAACGTACTGGGAGCCAATATAGGTTTTTCAAGACTGGTGTTATGTGGTCTCGGTGGCTGTTCCCAGTCACCAGTCTGGCTGCCGCATTCTGGATTAGTTGTAGTTTCCGGGTCACCTTCAAAGGTAGCCCCACATAGAGTGCATTGCAGTAGTCCAAGCGAGAGATAACTAGAGCATGCACCACTCTGGCGAGACAGTCTGCGGGCAGGTAGGGTCTCAGCCTGCGTACCAGATGGAGCTGATAAACAGCTGCCCTGGACACAGAATTAACCTGCACCTCCATGGACAGCTGTGAGTCCAAAATGACTCCCAGGCTGCACCCCTGGTCCTTCAGGGGCACAGTTACCCATTCAGGACCAGGGAGTCCTCCACACCTGCCTGCCTCCTGTCCCCGCAAAACAGTACTTCTGTCTTGTCAGGATTCAACCTCAATGCAAATAAACTCCCATAGCTTTAGCTCTTGGGCATCTTACACATTTCATAATATGAATAGCAATGCCTGCTCTCCCCAGCTCTCCAGGCTCGACGGGATGCCCCAAGTGGCTGCTGCAAAGCCCATTATCCAGAAAGTGTGGTTCCTGATGCCGTGATGGATTATTTCTACCCCAACTCTAACTGCGCTCTGCCTTCTGTGGTGTAAGTTTTGGGGAATGGGTGAAAGACAAGGGGTCAACTGACCAATGGTGGGGGATCAGGAAAGATGGGAAGCAAAGACTTAAGCATTTGGGAGCTGGGTTTGGGTTTGTGGGGCGGAGAGATCATAGAAACGATAGATTGAGAAAATCAGGAGTGGGTTGGAGGGAAAAGGAGGAGCTGAGATTGATTTTGCTTCCCCACTAGGGAAGGGCAGATTTTTCAGTTTCAACTTCTCTCAATTTTCCCATCTTAAATTCAGCATTCTGGTGCACCTTTGTTTCAAAATATGCTAATTCCCCAGGAAAGGATATTGTTTTTATATATTTTTTCCCTAACAGAGACATTTTTGTCTGCACTGGAGAACTGTATCCAAAATTCAGAGAAGTCCAAGTGTTTATGGTGGGCATGCTGCTTTGGGAAGTGGGGGTTTGGCTGGCAGGCTCGCATTTAATGGTGAGCAGAATGAACTTCTGCCCCCTCTCTGTCCCCCCCTGCTAAGGACATGGGATCTGTGGCGAGCGCAGGCCTGGTGCCTTTTAACAAGGAAGGTGACCTGCCTTCCTGTTTTACCAGTTCCAGAAGTGGAGAAATAATGGAGAAATAAATAGCCCTGTTCAGTGGCCCATTGAAAATGCATTTGGGACTTTTTAGTCCAGAGAAAAAGCAAGTAAGAGATGACAAGAGACAGAAGTTTATAAAAAGGATGCATGGCATGAGAAAATGGGTAGAGAATCCCAGCCAGATGGGTGGGGTGTAAATAATAAAGTTGTTGTTGTTGTTGTTGTTGTTGGTGGTGGTGTTGTTGTTGTTGTTGTTGTTGTTGGTCTCCCTCTCTCATAACACTAGGCCATAATGTGAACACACCCTCTGTCCTCCTAGGACAGAGAAAAGAGTCTTTCTTCATGAAGCACATCATTAAGCAATGGAACTCCTTCCCTCAGGAGGCAGATATGGCCACCAACGTGGAAGAGAAAGCGTAAAAGAGAATTAGATAAATTCATTGAGGAGATGGCTCTTGGTGGCCACTAAGCCACGATGACGATGCTCTGCCCCCACAGATGGAACTGGGATGCTTCTCCATAGAGGTGTAGCAAGGTCAGGTGGTACCCGGTGCGAAAAACTTTTTGTCCCCCCCCCCCACATTGCAGGCCCCAGAGTTGTTGTTCTGTTTTTAGTGAGGCTTGGCAACGAAACACATACACCCGCAGGTCGCGCTAATCCTACTGATGAGCACATGAAACCGTGCCAGCACTGCCAGCCGGAATTTGCCAGCACTGCCAGCTGGGGCTGTCAGCGTTGCCAGCCGGGGGTGGGCTCGCATCCCCCGGCGGGCAGATTTTCACAGTTGCCGTGATCACCCCGCCATGAAAATCTGTCCGCTGACCGCACAAACACAGCCGGCGTATGAGCCGGGGTGTGAGCACTGCCCGCTGGGGGTGCCAGCGCCGCCCACCGATCGCGAAAATCCGACTGTCGATCGCATAAAACCACCTGACGGGGATGCGAGCGCCACCCACCAGGGGGTGCCAGCCTGATCGCCAGGCGTATTTGTGCAATCAGCGAGCGGATTTTCACGGCAACAATCACGCCAATCGTGATCCGCCCAGGGGGATTTTGTCACACACACCCCAGGCATGACACCTGGGGCAAACCGTACCCCCTGCACACACACCCCTTGCGACGCCCCTGCTTCTCCACTAGAGTGGTTCTCTCATTCTCAGGCTCCGCTTGCTGGTTTCCTACATGCATCTGTTTGGCCACTAGGAGGACAGGAGCCTGGTCGAGATGAACCTGATCCATTAGGGCACATCTTATGCTCTTATGGCTTCTCCTTTCCTTGACAGGTTTGTTTTGCTTAACAAGAAGGAGCTCTGCGCTGACCCAAAAGCTGAATGGGCCATTAAACTTGTGAGAATCTTAGACATCAAGTACGGGATCTCCTCCTGAACCATCGTCGCTCTGCCTGATTTCCATTGTGCGGCTGCAGGATGAATTCATTTCCATATCAAATTGTATGTGTTGATTTATGTACATTAATTTACATATTTAAGTAGTGCTTTTTTTGCAAGCGCTTTGCCCTCTTAACTGAGTGAAAGAGAGCTTGAGAACACATAGCTACAGCCATCTGTATCCCTTCTTAGACCAATTGCTGCTTATCTGTTCTGAGCCTGTCAGCAGATCAGTTCTCTTGCTGGGTTCTTTCAAAGAATAAAGATGTGAAATGTCTCCTCTCTGTCTCTGGGAATCCCAAAAGGAAGTGGGTTGAGTTGGAAAATGGGGGGAAGAGCTCCATGACATCCTCCTGGGTCCATCTTGGAAGGGGAGGGGGATACAGGTCATGCCTCATGGCCACAACATACATTCTAGGTCAGGCATCCCCAAACTTGGCCCTCCAGCTGTTTTGGGACTACAACTCCCATCCAGTGCTGTCAAGTATCCCGTTTTCCCCGGGAATCTCCCTTATTTCAAGCAGTTTCCCGCTGCTATCCCTTATTTTTTATATCCCTTTAATTTCCCGTTTTTTTCAAAGGAAGCAGCTCCTCTCCCATCCCCTGCTGGCCAGGGACTGGGAAGACCTCACCTCCTTGCAGCCTCAAAGCAAGCGGGAGCCATTTCCCGCGCTTACAGGCGTCGTAGCCCACGGGCAGCGTTTCCAAAATACAGTAAGCCTACTGCACGCGTTCACACCAGTGCCGCCCACTTTTGCTTCTGGCTCCGCCCACCACTGCCATGTGACTGTCCCCGGGATAGGTGAGGCTGCTGATCCCTTATTTTCAAATCTGAAACTTGACAGCTATGCTCCCATCATCCCTAACTAACAGGACCAGTGGTCAGGGATGATGGGAATTGTAGTCCCAAAACAGCTGGAGGGCTGAGTTTGGGGGTGCCTGTTCTAGGTGTTCCTGCACCCCCATAAACATCCTGACATCACACACAAAAATCCTGGGAAGTGTAGTCTGTTATGGGTGCTGAGAAATGATAGCAAACAATGCAGAGAGCTACTATTCTGTGCATCTTGAACAAGCTGTGGGATTCTTTGGGCAGAAGTCATTAAAGTTCAAGTGGTATCACAGATACTGTGAATAGGACTAGAGACAGTTTTGCAATCTGAGGTTCATGTTCTGAGGTTCAAGTTTAAAGTTTATTCAGAGCATCGTCGGGGGGGGGGGGGCAGGAGTATTGGCCGCCCGGATGCTGCTAGCCCAGAGATGGAATGAAGAGACAACCCCGACCAAAGAAGAATGGCAGATCAAGTTGATGGACTATGCTGAAATGGCAAATTTAACTGGGAAGCTCAGGAATCAAGACGACGAAAATTTTAAAAAAGATTGGGAAATGTTCATAAGGTATATACTAAATCATTGCAAATAGGTTAAAACATTAGCAGGATTTTAAATGCACTTGGAATAGAAACTACAGATAATTTAGGAAGATGGAAATTTTGGAGAAGTATTGATATGCAGATGAAAATAGAATTAAGAAGACCCATGGATGGGATGGGGGGGAGTCAGTAATCTCGAGTAACCAGAGTAATCTCAGTTACAGGTAGGTGGCCGTGTTGGTCTGCCATAGTCAAAACAAAATAAAATAAAAAATTCCTTCCAGTAGCACCTTAGAGACCAACTAAGTTTGTTCTTGGTATGAGCTTTCGTGTGCATGCACACGTCTTCAGAGTAATCTCAATATGTGAATGTGTAAGAAATTTAACTTTATCATCTTCCTTCCTTCCTTCCTGTTATGTACTGAGTTGAATAGGATCCTAAATGCAGCAGTCTGATTGGTCCTAGAACAATAGGATTGAGATTGCAGCAGTCTGATTGGTCCCAGAACAATAGGATTGAGATTGCAGCAGTCTGATTGGTCCGCAGGAGCCACCCAATCCAGCTCCAGGTGGAAGTGAATCCGCACTCTGATTGGCATACAGGAGTATCCCGGAATTAGCCAATCACGTGGGGCCCATTGTGTAAATAGTGTATATAAAGCAAACGTTTGGGGGGAACTGCATTCCCCACTACTATGAGCTGAATAAAGAGCATGAAATTCACACTCGACTCCGAGTATATTTCACTTCCTTCCTTTCCTTTCCTTTCCTTTATTTTTGAAAATCAAATGAAAAAATTATTAAAACAAAAACAGGAGTGTCGTGGAGGATACTAAGGCTATCGACAGCTACTAGCCACACAGGCTATGCTCTGCCTCCACAAGTTGGAGACCGTAATGCCTCTGAATGCCGATTGCTGGAAACCGCAGGAGGGCAGAGTGCTCCTGTGCTCAGGTCCTGCTTGCAGGCTTCCCAGAAGAGGCATCTGGTTGGCCACTGGGAGAAGAGGATGCTGGACTAGATAGGGCCAGGCCATCGATCTGACCCATCTTATGGAAGCCTCCTTCAAAGCAAAATCCCCCCACTTCTCAGACCCAGTCACGGCAAAGGGGAAGAGAAAAACAAAAAGGCGGGGAAGATCCGAAACCAGAAGATCAAGTCTTTTCTAAAGACTGGAGTAAATTTGTAAACACACTTGCAATGTGGAATTGTTTTAATGGTAATTATGGTTATATAATAGCTAGATAAGGGGGAAAGATGCAGTAAATTTAATCTTAAAGATGGAACCCAGGGAGGGAGGGAGGTCTAAAGGTTTGAAAGAACTCTGTTTTTTTCAATATTTGAAATTGCTATGTTCTATACATATAAAAAAATTCAAAAACTTAATTTAAAAAAAAAATTAAAAAGAGAAAAACAGAAAGGGCATTCCTGGTTCTTCTTTTTCCAGCCTCCTGCTGCTGCCTCAGCTTTCGAGGACTGTTTCCTGCTTCTGCAGGGCCAGGAACCAAGGGTAGAGCAAAACCCCTTTTGTCATTGTGGCATACTTGATTTCCTCTGGGGATATATTTAGCCACACGGCACAAATCACACAGGGTTGAAGCCAGCCGTGGCCCACAGAAAAGGGATATTGCATCACCGACAGGCTCTTGGTGGCTGCTCTCCTCTTCCTCAGCCAGCCACCTCTGGCAGCGGAAACATGGGGAAATGTCCTGTTCTCGTAGAAACATGGGGAGCTGCGAGTCCTCTGGTCTATCTAGCTCAGTATTGCCTACACTGACTGGCAGAGGCAGCTCTCCAAGGTTTCAGTCTCAAGCCTGACCTGCAGTTGCTGAATACAGTATGGAAACTGGGAGATCTTCTGCAGTGCATTTCCTGGGGTTGGACTAGATGACTCTTAGGGCCCCTTCCAACTCGACAAAACTATGATTCTATGCAAAGCAAGTGCTCTGCTACTGAGCTATGGCCTTTCCCCAAAGAATAACGTAAGATTCCAGTCCTCATAGTTGATTTGAATAGGAACGCAGGAAACAACCTTACTGGTCCATTTAACTCAGTATTGTCTGTGCTGTCTGGCAGCAGCCCTCCAGGGTTTCAGTTCCAGCAGTGACTGGAGATGCTGAGTCTTGAAACAGGAAGAACTCTTGCAGGTGCTCCATCTATAGAAACAGCTATAATTTGGCCACATCCATACCATGCATCTGAAGTGTGGTTTAGGGGTTAGAGTGTTGGACTAGAACCTGGGAGACCAGGGTTCAGATCCCCACTCAGCCATTATGCTTACCGGGAGACCTTCGTGGGGGCTTGGCCTCCTCCAATATTTAATTGCGGGGACCTCAGGCCCTAGGAGTTGGTTCCTATGCCCCACTCCCAGCTCACTTCTGGTATCAGAGCCAAGAAAGGTGGGCAGAAGCAGGCACAGAAGGAGGAAAGGTTCAATGCTCACTGGGTGACCTTCGTGTTGTGGAGGTTGAATGAGGAACGGGAGAACCTTGAGCTCCTCGAAGAAGGAAGTGGGATATAAATGTAATAAAGAAAAGCAATCATATATCACAAGATTGCTGGGAACTGTGGTTTGTATACTCTCATGCTTACGGTAAATAAAATATTTCAAAAGGGGGGGATCTTGGGTCATTTCCAGAGGAGGAATATGATGCCACTGTTTGACAAATGTGAGCATCGGGGTTATTGGGATGCTCTGTTATTCCTAGAATCATAGAATTGTGGAGCTGGAAGGGACCCCAAGGGTCATCTAGTCCAACCCCGGCAATGCATCCACCCATCCATTAAATAAAAGAATATCTCATTGAGCTGCAGAGTCATTCTCTTATTCATCTGTTCTTGGAAGCTCACATCTGTTGAGTCGGCTCCTCTGCCAATTGCAGACATAACAAAACCATTCTTGCAGGGAACCTCCCTTCTTTCCAAGATTGTACAATCGTCTCTCTTGCAATTGCCAATTTGAAAGTTAGCATTTCTTTTTTTTTAATGGGTGTCTTCTATAACATTCCAGTATGTCGCAATAGAGAAATACATAAATAAATGGGGGCAAGGAATGAGAGTGCCCCTCTTGGATGAGCACGTTTAACCACTGACTGCGACGCCACAGCGATCTCTGGTGGTCAAGAGGAGCTATTGCTGCTGCCGCCTCTCTCATTGCGCATTTTGCATAAACGCAGTTCCACAGGCATGTCTTCCGTTTCCATGCTCTGGGCGCACAACAAATCGTCTGTCTCTAGAAGTCTTCTTCGTCGTTGCAGCGCGATGCAGTAGACTGGAGAGGAGCAAAGGAAAGGCACGGAAGAAAGCTCTCATAAGTTGTGGCTAGTCACTTTTTGATCCTGCATTTGTTTGTTTATTATTATTATTATTATGGCTTTTAAAAAATGACTCTGACCAATTCTCCAATTAAAGGTTGTCCTACTGCAGACAGCTGTTTCAAACCAGTCAATGGATGCTTCTCAGTAATCCTCACAACAGCCCTGCAAGGTTGATCAGAAGTATCACCCCCCCACACACACACACACGCTGTTGCAGATGAGAAGAGTGATTGGCCTCAGGCTACCTTGCAAGGTCATGGCTGGGGGCAAGTTCAGGCTGAAAACTCCTCTCTTCCCCTTAACACTCTTAGTCAGGATGCTCTCTCCATAGGAGGTTAGGTGAGGCAGCCGCGTGCGTCTAGACCCCCTTCCTCTCCAGGTGCTTATGCTGGGCACCCACAATTTTGGAGATCAGCTCCATGAGCACCATGCAGACATCATCTTGGTGCTCATCCATCTTCCCCTAGAAAATCCCCGGCAGCCCAGAGGGGGCGTAGCTCAGTGCCAGAGCACCTGCCTTGCATGCAGAAGGTCCCAGGTTCAAACCTCCCCCCCACCCCTCGACACCTCCAGGTAGGGCTAGGAGAAGATCCTGCCTGAACCCCTGGAGAGTTGCTGCCTGTCAGTGAGGGCAACGCTGAGCAAGATGGACCAGTAGGTCTGATTTATACTAAGACAGCTTCCTAGGTTCCACCTTTCCTCCAAGGAGCTCAAGGCAGGGTACATGGTTCTCTTCCTCCCCTGGCCCAGGGCTTTATGGCTGGATTTGGATTTGAACACTGGTCTCCCATGCACCACACTGGCACCCTTAAGATAAAGCTCTGGCCTGGTTTGCACATCATGGAAAGTCAAACTGTTTATGCCCCATTTTAGATCATAGTGAAAGACTGGCTGGCCCAAGGTTATCTTCATATGTTCTTTTGGGACATTTTGGTGCTCCTCGTCATGGTGGATTTTGGAGCAAACCCTTTGTTTTTCTTCTTCTTCTCCTTCTTCTCCTTCTCCTCCCCCTTCTCCTTCTTCTTCTTCTTCTTCTTCTCCTCTGAAAAGGGATTCTTGGCAAATGTGTGGACTAAACATCTCCTGGGGCTCTTTGCAATTTGCTCACAAAGCACCAAGAATGAAGCGGTTACATGGATATGTTTGCTTTTCCATGAATCAAAGCTGGGTCTCTGCGTCGGCTGCCGTTGCACTGAGCTGGAAAACATGCAAGTCGAAACATTGTACAAGCCACAGAAATCTGATCAGCTGCAGAAATCTGTTGCGATTAAGGAATGTCTATTAAAAAATTCCAAGGCGCTGAGTGGCAGGTGTTGCTTCCTGGAAATGTCCCATCACAGTTGTCATAAGAATGACGCCCCGTAGGTGTTTGGCAGATCTAGGAACATAGTTATGTTCTTATCAGTTCCATAGAAATATTGGGAGGGCAAGGTTTGCTTGCGCAAAAGCACAAAAATGGGCATGGATTGGGTAATCCGGATTGGCTAGGATGTGAGGGAATTTCACCGGGGAAATAGCAGCACCCTGGGGGCCTGTCTGAGGAATAGGGGTCTCCTAAAGACTCTCAGCACCCTTAGCAAACTACAGTTCCCAGGTATTTTGGGGAATGTGTAATGCAGACGAGGCCTCTGTGTCTGAAACAGGAGAGGACTCTGCATTCCTCCTTTTTCCTGGAGCTGCCAGGATTGTCACAAAGCCTGGTTTACTCACTGGGTTCATAGCGGAGGCTCCAAAGTGAAAATAAAGGGGTGGGGGGCAGGGAGAACAAAGGCTTTCTGTGCAAATTATTATTCCTACATAGGGGTTTGTTGACTGGGCTTTGCGGGGTTTTCTTTCAGATTCGTTTGCGGCTTTGAAGAGAGCCGCTGCCTGCCCTGAATTATTTACACCTCGCTGGCAAGAGGCTGTCTGGGAAAATCCCGCAGAAAAGGGAGCATGGCCTCCTGACTCAGTGACCCGGTGCTGCTCACCAGAGGAAGCAGCTGTGAAAAACAACCAGAAGAGCAAGAGACCAGGATAGAGAAGGAGGCAGCAGCTTATGCCTGGAGCCAAGCAGAGGAGATTTGGGGAGAGGACTGTGACTCAGCAGCAGATGGGGAGCGGCAAAACTTCTCTGTTTCACTTTCTTCCCATTTTTCATTCTTCTCGTCTTCCAGCTCAGTTCTCGGCATTTCCACATCTGTTTACGATTAAAAAAATTAAAAAAGCTAGTCCTCATGAGAATTCAGCAGTGAATTTCTCCTATTAGACATATTTTTGTGTGTTTGCAATTTTTTCCCCGCAATCTCCCCATTATATAATGCATTTTGGTATGTTATTATTATGAATATATGCATAAATAGGCAATGCTTTATATTCATAATATGCATTTGGAGAGCCAGTGATTAGAGTGTCATACTAGGACCTGGGAAAGGCCAGGGTTCAAATCCCCGCATTTGGCCGTGAAGCTCATTAGGTGGTTAGCTTGGGGGCCAGCCATTGCCTCTTCGTCGAACCTACCTCACAAGATTGTTGTGAAGATAAAATGGGGAGGGAGGTACACCACTTTGAGCTCCTTGAAGGGTTCGGTTGGGACACAAATGCAACAAATAAATAATTCCTCGGCTGGAGAGCTCCACTGCAAAATTCAGAGCAGTATGAAATTTGCAGGATGGTTCTGTGTTTCAGGTTTGTTCATATATATAAGGAAACAAAAAAGTGTACAAAACATATAAAAGAGAGAGAGAGAATAAAAAGTACAAGAAGACTGTAATGTCGTACATGCTTGTCCAGTTTTCCAATTTGCATTTTTATTTTTTAAAGTATGAATCGGGAATTTTTGCCGATAAATGCAGACTGAACTGAATTTCTCTTTCCGACCTGCCCCACTCCCTCCTGACAGAGCACTTCCTCTACATGCAGAGGACCCCGGAATAGGCCAGACAAGTCCTGGCATCCCTGAGTAGGTCTGGGAAAGACCTGGAGCTGCCAGTCAGTGTAGATGATACCAGCCTCCACCAACACTCCCTTCAATTTGCTCATTAGAACCTAAGAACATAAGGAGAGCCTGCTGGATCAGGCCAGTGGCCCATCTAGTCCAACACCCTATTCTAACAGTGGCCAGCCAGATTCCCTGAATGGGAAACCCACAAGCAGGACCCTCGGCACAAGAGTCCTCTCCCTCCTGCTGTTTCCAGCAGCTGGGATTCAGAAACTTTGCTGCCTCCAACCGCGGAAGCAGAGCAGAGCCGTCAAGGCTAGATAGCCTTCAATAGCCTTCTCCTCCATGTACGTGTCAAATCTTCTTTTAAAGCCATCTAGCTTGGTGGTTATGGCTGCCTCCTGCGGAAGTGAGTTCCACAGTTTAACTCTGCGCTATTTGAAGAAGGGCTTTCTTTTATCTGCCCTGAATTTTCCAGCATTCAACTTCACTGAGCTAAAAGCAGGTTGCAGGCAGAGAAGCTGGGACACGGAGCTGGATTTATTATGTGTGACTCCAAAACTGTGGATCTGGGAGAAGCAAGGCTTGGGGGAGGGTGTTAATGCTGTGAGCCCATCCGTCTTAGGCTCAGGTTGTATATACGTGTAAATAAAACCACATATCCTAAAAATACCACGGTCTCCACTGTTCCTCATTTCGAGGAGACCGAACCCTGGGTGAGCGTCTGGAACCCCTGAAATCTCGCACCACTTAGAGATTGAAGTGGCAGGTAACAATACAATAAAATAAGGAATATGGAGAGCAGGAATCACCAGGACTACAAAAATGGGCAAATAAAGTCATTTAAACAAGTCGTCTTAGTCGTGTTCGGCTCTCTGTGACCCCATGAACCTGAGCATGCCTTGGAAACTCTCAGTTTCTTCTCAAAGCCCCCCTTTTATATCCATGGAGTTTTCTTGGCAAAATACTGGAGTGGTTTGCCAGTTCCTTCTCCAGGTGGATCACATTTAGTCTAAACTCTCAGCTATGACCTGTCTGTCTTGGGTGGCCCTGCATCGCGTAGCTCATAGCTCATAGCTCATAGCTCGTTGTTGTTGTTGTTCAGTCGTTCAGTCGTGTCCGACTCTTCGTGACCCCATGGAACAGAGCACGCCAGGCACGCCTATCCTTCACTGCCTCTTGCAGTTTGGCCAAACTCATGTTAGTAGCTTCGAGAACACTGTCCAACCATCTCATCCTCTGTCATCCCCTTCTCCTTGTGCCCTCCATCTTTCCCAACATCAGGGTCTTTTCTAGGGAGTCTTCTCTTCTCATGAGGTGGCCAAAGTACTGGAGCCTCAACTTCAGGATCTGTCCTTCTAGTGAGCACTCAGGGCTGATTTCTTTGAGAATGGATAGATTTGATCTTCTTGCAGTCCATGGAACTCTCAAGAGTCTCCTCCAGCACCACAATTCAAAAGCATAAATTCTTCGACGATCAGCCTTCTTTATGCTCCAGCTCTCACTTCCATACATCACTACAGTACTGGGAAAACCATAGCTTTAACTATATGGACCTTTGTCGGCAAGGTGATGTCTTTGCTTTTTAAGATGCTGTCTAGGTTTGTCATTGCTTTTCTCCCAAGAAGCAGGCGTCTTCTAATTTCGTGACTGCTGTCACCATAGCTCATAGCTAATAATAATAATAATAATAATAATAATAATAATAATAATAATTTATTATTTATACCCCGCCCATCTGGCTGAGTTTCCCCAGCCACTCTGGGCGGCTTCCAACAGAATGTTAAAATACAATAATCTATTAAACATTAAAAAGCTTCCCTAAACAGGGCTGCTTTCAGATGTCTCCTAAAAGTCTGGTAGTTGGTTTCCTCTTTGACATCTGGTGGGAGGGTGTTCCACAGGGCGGGTGCCACCACCGAGAAGGCCCTCTGCCTGGTTCCCTGTAACTTGGCTTCTTGCAGCGAGGGAACATCCAGAAGGCCCTCGGCGCTGGACCTTTCTTGGAGTTATTCAAGCCCCTTCGCCACAACAAGGCAGTGTTGTGGCGAAGGGGCTTGAATCCATGAAGGGATAAAGTCATTGGCATCATACAAATAGGTAAGTAGTTACTTCTTATCTAAAGTAGCACTTGTATCAATACCTAATTCAGCTTCTCTGTTTCATCTTTTGCAGAGTTTAAGCTTCAAAAGAAAAATCTTTTACCAGCCAAACCATACGACACACTGGAGATATCTCACTACCGGTCACTTAATTTATTTGTGTGTGCAATGCTCTTCTTCTTCTTCTTCTTCTTCTTCTTCTTCTTCTTTTCACTTTTTCCATCCTGGCAAATGATCCTATATGTCATCACATATTCAGCCAGCCAAGCTCAAAGCAGACACCGTGAATTGCCAGGTCAGCATCGCGGCAGCTAACCAGAGACCCGTGGAAATTCCCCCAGAGCAGGCCGAAAGAAAAAGGGGAAGGAAGGATGGAAGGAAGGAAGCCAATCAGTCAGTTGATGAGCTAGTTGGCCTCCGGAAAGTATCAGCTCTGAGGTTCCTTGGAGGGGAAGGTCTGCTTCTCTCCATCGTGACATCTCAAACACAGCAGCCACTTGCCTCGTAATGGAAAGGCTGCCTCATTGGGCAGAACTGACACTACTGCAGGTGTCACAGAATGCCCATTCCACATTTGTAAGAACTCTGTCATCTAGTTTGGCAGTGGCTACCCTTTGGAACTCCCTGCCTCTTGATCTCAAGCAGGCACTGTCACCATATTCCTTTCACTGTTAAAAATATTCTTGTTTAGACAAGCCTGCCCAGATGCATAGAAAGCTGGTGTGGATTTTAATCTGCTTTTAGCATTTTAACTTTCTGTATGTTTTAAAGTATTGCAAACTTTTTTTGATTTACATCTTTTAGTGTATCAAGTGGCGTATAATATTTTATGAAATAAATTATAATAAAGCAAAAGTGCAAGGACCTCAGAAGAGCCCTGCTGGATTAAGCCATCTGGATTAAGCCTGCTCCATAAATCTTGGACTACAATTTCCATCATCCCTTGCAGTCAGTACAGCTGTGCTAGAGTAAACAGGTTGGCCACACTAACTGGTAGTGATAGGAATAGCAGCCCAGTCTAGTCTAACATTATATATTCCATACTGTTCAACAGGAGGTCTCTGGGAAGTCCACAAGGAGGGCATGACTGCATCACCTTTTCTCTGATATTCTCAACCACAGAGTGGCATTCAGTGGTAGACTGCCCCTCAACATGTAGGTTCCATAGCAGCATCACTGCTAACAGCCATTGATAAAATCCTCCTCTTCCTCCACAAGAACACTACTGAATCAGGTCAATGGCCCATCTAGTCCAGCCTCCTGTTCTCATGGTAGCCAACCAGATGCCCCTTATGGGAAACCTGCAAGGAGGTTTCGAGCACAAGAGTTTGTCTCTATGAATGTCTCTAATCCCTTTTTTAAAAGTCATCTCACCTTAGTGCCAGCAAGCTGCAGAAATTTATTTATTTCGCCTGTTTATTCTTTTCTTTTCTTTATCTCCAACTCCACATTTCTATGATTCTGTCCCACTAAAAGCACAAGAAGCTTGCTTTAAAAGAGAAGGAGCTGAGAATTCAAGGTGGGACCTTACAACTCTCCCCAAAGCCCTGTCTGCTACAGCTGCGATCTTTCTCTCTGTCCACCCTGAAGGCTTCAAGCTGCTCCGGAAGCACTCTGCATCCCATGCTGTGCCTGGGGAAATCCCCCAGCCAGGGCTCCTTACGGGAAAATCCCAGACAGTCCGTCCTTATCGTCGCTTCTTGGGACCACTGTTCCGACTATGACTAGGAATAATGAGCCACGTAGCAAAATCTGGGAGCCCTGCTTGGAATTCTGAGTGATAGGGGAGGGGAGGGGTTGTCCAACGCTGGAAGGAAAACAATGGGTCCTTTGCAGTGCTGCCGTTCACAATCCAAGTGGGAGGAGGCGTTCCTGGCATTGCTGTCCTGCAACCCACCTCCCTGCTTGCAGGCTGCTAAGCCAACCAGGTGTGGGGTTCCTTTCGGGGCTCAGAGGAGCCACTCCAGAAAGCAATGCCTTTGGAATGCAACAGCTGTGGTGGCGATGACTCACCCTTCAGATCAGAGGATTGCTGGCCTCTTCGATCTCCATTCATTTCTGAGGCGCCTTCAGACATATCTGGAGGTAGATCACTGAATCACCTCCTCTCCCCTGTCACCCTGGCAATATGTGGGTGTTTCATGAGCCCTGTGGAGGTGTTATGGAGGGGGTGGTTGGATCCTGGCTGGGAGTTGGCGCTGGTGGACCCCCAGATGAGGAGGGAGAAGGTGAAATTGGGACCCTGAGAGCTTTCTGAGCCCCCAGGGTGGGGAGAAATAAGTAGCCCGAAGAGTGCAGAATCATAGAAACATAGAATTGCAAGATTAGATGGGACTCCCAAAGGTCCTCTAGTCCAACTCTCTGCCATGCAGGAATCGCAGGTAAAGAATCCCAGACAGGTGACCATCCAACCTCTGCTTTACAACCTCCAAGAGTTGGGTTCAGGGGTGTCAGCTACGTTCCTTCACTGACAGGGAATGAGAACGCAGGCATAGAGAGAGAACAGGTAAGAGTGGAATGCAGAGGGGAGGGAGAAGCAGCAGGGAGCAGCAGTAACTTGATCTCTGGACACAGGGAAAACCAAGAAATGCAACTTGTTAGCTCGGACAGTGACACAGATACAGGAATACGGGGTGTGCCCTCTCCAAAATCTCTCTCTTTTTTTTTTTAAACAGAGTTTATTAGCGTTTTCATAATATAACACAAACCCAAACCCACACCTACAAATACAAAAAACAAATACAAATACACATAATGCCAGGATTCTTCTTCTTGTTTGTATACCTTACATAAAAAAAAAAAATTCTAGTTCTGAATCTTGACTTTTGACTTCCCCCGCCTATTCACCTTCGGTTTTAAATCGATATACTACTTTCTTAACATCTTTTCTCTATATATAAAAAAAAACTTTAACTTTAATTAAAGATAACACAATTATCTTGATCTTTCTATTATAACAAAAATCTTAACCAAATATTCTTATAAAGACTAAACTTATTTCTTCTATCCTTTATCATGCTGCTTTTAACTTAAAATTCAATATCTCCCTACTTGTTTAAAATAAACTTATAATTAACAGACTTCACTCTCCGATTTCAGATACCATGACAGACCATTTGGAATATACATTTAATACTTCAACCCACTCCCCCTCTGTCCATTGTCTTTCTCTGTCTTTCACCAGAACCGGATCTCCAATTCTCTTCTTCTAAATGTCCACAGATCCAGGCAGCATTCACAACAGACCTTGCATCAGGCTTCAGGGTGTCCATCACTTCTTTTTTGGGCTCCTCCGTTTCTTTGTACCATACTTCTTCTTCTTTTAGAAATCTTAATTCCATGTCCCTTGCCCCCGAGCTCCCACCTCGGGGTCTGGATATTATAAATTTTCCCGTTCCGGGGCTGCCACCCCCAGAAATCGGTTCCTTTTCCCGGAGTTGCCCAGCCATTTCAAACCATCCTTCAAGCACCCCTCCCAGCTCTTTGCCAAGGTTCGATTCCATTGTATAAAACTTTTGAAAAGCCTCCTCTGTGGAAGTTAAGTCCATTTTCTTTAAAATCCCACACAAGACTTGTAATTTCCGATCAAGCAGTTCCAGCTTCAAGACAGTGAGCATTTCCTCATCTTTTAAACCAGAGTTCAATACAAGTGCGAGCACAAAGTCCAGCATTTTGAAAGGGAGGGTGGGTATCAAATTTCAGCTCCTGTCTCTTCCTTCCTTTGTTTCAATTTTTTCCCACGACAGTCCAAATCGTCGCCATTTTTCCGAAGCCGGAGTGTAAAGACCAAAACTTCAAATGGAGATATTTTTTCCCCAATTAATCCCCAAAGGGAAATCTCAGCAGTCTCAGTTTTCAAATTCCAGATACTTTCTATTGATTATTGTAGCAGCAGTCACTTAAACTGGTTAGTTTCTTTCATCTCCCAAAGGGAAGGGAGGCGGGCTGCCTTTCCTCTTTCCCCTAGATCGTTCCAAGATTTAAAAAAAAAAGTCAGTCAAGTACTCACAACCACTGGGTTCTTATCAGCTCGTTAAAGACAGGTAGAACTTAGACGCTCATCACAGGCTTTGTCGCCGCATTTACATCCCGGTTGGGGCATGTCCCCTATAGCCCGGCTCCGTCGTCCCTTCACCCCCACTCCCCCTTTACAGGGGGAGCGGGGGAAGGGTTCGGAGCCACAACGGGCACAGCCGGGGAGCCCAGGGTGCGGGACGCTCTTCCCGCACCCCAACCGGAGCCCCGCTTTGCGGTGGCGGGGCTCCTAACCCCCGGGATGGACTGGGCGCTTCGCAGCCGAAGCAGCCCACGACCACCCGCAATGGCGTCGCCGCCGGAAGTCCTCTCCAAAATCTCGTAGGGTTCCGAGACTGGCTGAGAGGCGTGAAAAGGATGACAGAGATTAGCTGAGCTCCGACCGGGGTTTTTTATGTGACTAATATAAATCTGAAATAATTAACTGCCAGAGTCGTCTCGTGTGTGTAGGAGAGACCCAAGCCATTACAAGGGGCAACCTAGACCCATCCAGCACCCATCTCCACCTCCCCTCTCCCTTCCATGCAGATCAACACATTTCCCCATCCAAAATGTCTCATTAGGATCAAGTAAGGTTAGGGTCACTGGATCAAGCAGTCCCCCAAACTTCCACCAGGCACCTGTTCTGGATTTCCACGTCCTTCATGGGACTGGCAAGTACATCACAGTCATAGGAAGTTGCATTACACTGAGTTCAGGCCATTGGGTTCCATCACCACAGAGCCGAGGGCTGGCTGATCGGAAGGTCAGACCACACCAGGAGTCCTGTGTCCAGTTTGGGACACCCCAGTTCAAGGGGGATACTGACAAACTGGAAGGTGAGCAGAGGAAGGAGAGCCAGATGATCAAGGGTCTGGAAACCAAGCCTTATGAGGAATGGTTGAGGGAGTTGGGGGTGTTAAGTCTGGAGAAGAGGAGACGGAGATGATGGTGGTGGTGGTTATTTATTTATTTATTTATTTATTTATTTATTTATACATACCCCAGCCACTCTGGACAGCTTTCAACAGAACATTAAAAACAGAATAAAACTTGAAACATAAAAAACTTCCCTAAACAGTGTGGTGCAGTGGTAAAGAGGGTAGACTCGTAATCTGGGGAACCGGGTTCGTGTCTCCACTCCTCCACATGCAGCTGCTAGGTGACCTTGGGCTAGTCACACTTCTTTGAAGTCTCTCAGCCCCACTCACCTCACAGAGTGTTTGTTGTGGGGGAGGAAGGGAAAGGAGAATGTTAGCCGCTTTGAGACTCTTTCGGGTAGTGAAAAGTGGGATATCAAATCCAAACTCTTCCTCTTCTTCTTCAGGTGTCTTCTAAAAGTCAGATAGTTGTTTATTTCCTTGACGTCTGGTGGGAGGGCATTCCACAGGGCAGGTGCCACTACCGAGAAGGTCCTCTGCCTGGTTCCCTGTAACCTCACTTCTCACAGTGAGGGAACCACCAGAAGGCCCTTGGCTGAATGATGGGGGTGGAGACGCTCCTTCAGGTATAGTGGAGGATGATACTGGAGAGGTAATATGAGAACCATTTTCAAATATCTGAAGGGCTGTCACCAGGAAATTTGTTTTCTCCTGCTCCAGAGGGGAGGACCTGAACCAACAGATTCAAATTACTAGAAAGAAAATGCCAACCAAACATTACGAGCAACTTTCTTACAGTAAGAGCTGTTTGAGGGCGGAATGGACTCCCTCAGAAGATGGTGGACTCGCCTTTCTTGGAGGTTTTTAAGCAGAGCTTGCATAGCCATCTGCCAGGGATGCCTTGGTTGTGATTCCTGCATTGCAGGGGGGTCAGACTAGATGACCCTCGGGTTCCCTTCCAACTCTACAACGTTGTGATAAGAGCCTGGTAAACCAAGCCTTATGAAGAAGGGTTGAGGGAATTGTGGGTGCTTAGAAGAGAAATAAGGACAGGTGGGTTGAATTTACAGGGTGGTAGCAAGGAGAATCCCAGGAACACAACAGCTTTGGGGTGCTATTGTCTGAGCACTCAAGAATTCAGGAGTAAGCAAATGGTGCCAGTTCTGGGGGAAAGACGCTGTTGTGGAAACATTGATGCTGCTTCCGACAAACGTCCCCCGGGATAGCCCTTGAGGTCTGAATGGGAACTGAATTGCCTGTTTCTCAATGAAACGCAGAGTTTCAAGTGACTCACCAATCACGTTTTTGCTCAGTCACCGCCGATTTCAATGAATTTTTAACTCCATTCACGAAATTGCTTTCTGCCTGCTCATCAACTACAGCAGCCCTCTGAGCGTGAGTCAAGGTTGCACAGAAGTTTTGTACGATGCAACAAGTTGGCTGTCGTGGAAAAAGAAGCTGAGGGGACGCATCCAGAACTGGAGGAGTTTAGAAGGACAGTCTTGCAAGAGTATCCCAAAGTCAGTTCAGTCAGCGCTTAAAAACAGACTTACATAATGCATACTTTCTGGGGATGGACCAAAATTCACCCCCTTTCCTCTTAATTTTTGCATGTAGTTCTTCAACCAAGCAACAAGTATGAAAATGTAGTCATCCTCCATCTTGCCCCTCACTTATGCGCAGGCGACTCTCAACTTATGCAGGGGTTACGTTCCGGGAGATAGTGTGTAAAGCCAAATTCACAGAATTGTAGAGCTGGAGGAACCATCAGGGTCATCTAGTTCAACCCCCGGCAATGCAGGAATCTTTTGTCCAACGTGGAACTTGAACCCAGGACCCTGAGATTAAGAATCTCATGCTCTACTGACTGAGCTATCCCAGTTTAGACACATATAGTCAAAACACATTGGATTCAATGACAGGTGTAACAGCCATAGATGCCCATCCGCTTTCTGCCCCCTTTTTAGTATTTTTTGCCAAGCGTGTGAAGCTTAATGTGCACAAGTTAAACACACGTAAGTTGTGAGTTGCCTGTGTTGCATTGCGTTTTCCTCCAAGGAGCTCAAGCAGTAGCGGACATGGTTCTTTCCCTCCTCATTTTATCCTCACAACAACCCTGTGAGGTAGGTTAGGCTGAGAGGCCGTGCCTGGTCCCCAATCACCTAATGAGCTTTATGGCTGAGAGGGGATTTGAACTGTGGTCTCTCCCAGGCCCTAGTCCGACACTCTAACCACTACGCCACACTAGCTCTCTCTATTCCCCCTTAAACTCAGGTGAGCTACCTGTGATGCAGGTGGAGTGGTAGTTAATGAGGATATTTTTTTAAAAAAAGATTTGAAGCAGGGTGGAAGCTGGTGTGAAGCTGCATACAGATTCAAGCCAGATCTCCCCCATCCTGTTCCATAGACTGCGTGCACCTCTGCCCCATTTCACTAGATGGATTTCTTCCATGGATATACTTTCCATGAAAGCAAGTCTGTGCAGATGGGAAGGGGTTGGGGGGGTTGGTTAAACGTGCCCCAGGCCTAAGAGGGCTAAGCCAGCAGGGAGTGGGGGCAGGGACCGGCTGCCTTTTAAGTTTGAGTTTATGTTGTTGTTGTTTAGTCGTTCAGTCGTGTCCGACTCTTTACATAGGCTCATATGCAATTGTATATGTTCCGTTTAGCTTATTTTTAAATGTCAAGTATACTTGATTCATGTGATATACTGTCTTTGCTTTGGGGGGTGGCTGAAAAAGACTGGTAAACACTCATTGGTGGGAGCATGTTGGACTGTTTCTCTGGGTTTTTAAAAAATCCTTTTTATAAAAACTTGCATTTACAGCCTACTTTTTTCTCCAAGGAGCTCCACAATTTCAGCATTGCAGGGGGTTGGACCAGATGTCCTTTTGAGCCCCTTCCAATGCTACGATTCTATGATTCAAGGTGGCGTACGTGATTCACCCCTCCTTTTGGATACTCTCTATTTCCCCCCGGAATTTCTCACATTTTACTAGCCTGGCAAGGTTTCCACAAATGGTAGAGCATTAGTAAAGTGTTGCTTGCACCCTTCAAACAGTTGGGGTGGGGGTGTCAGTCTGGATGACACCCTATTATTTTCCACATTATTATTACATGCAAACCCACCTTTTTTCTTCAAGGAGCTCAAGGTGCCATATAAAAATCAGATATCTTTATTGCGGTCCATAGACCCACAAAACAGTTTCAAAACAAGATACAGTTAAAACAACCAAACAACAGGCGAAAGAGACCGAGGTAGTCATTTTGTTATGTCTAGAACATGATGGTCTTTGTTTCTTGCGACCTCCGAAAGGAACTTTGCCACGGTCAGTGTAATAAAGGTGGTATATATGCTTCTCCACCTGCTCATTTCATCCCCATAACAACCCTGTGAGGAGGGTTAGGCTGAGAGACAGAGGGTGGCTCCCAGGGTCAGGTGTGGCACTTCATAGCCAAGTGGAGATTCAAACCCTGGTCTCCCGGTCCCGGTTACTAGTCCCAAAACTCTAACCACTCACCACACTCATCGTTGTCTCCTTAGCTGTCAGATCACAAAGGATCAACTAGTCCAGGTGACCTTTTTTCTCCAGGTTTATGGCTGATCTTTTATTTTATGCACAGATTTCCCCAGCCTTAAACTCCAGCAAATGGTAGCATAAGTGTCAGGCTTCAGAGACTCGGCTGCCTCTCCCCCTTTGGTAGGAGATAAGCAGAACAAAGCGAAAAGTGTCTCTTACCAGTTAGAAATTTTAATGATCACAGTGAAAGAACAAAGAATCCATTCCTAGGAATGAAGGTGCTCCCAATTAAGGGTTCCACCCACTTCCTCCCTAGTCACTCACTTCACTTCTGCCTCTTGCAACCTGATCTCACAACCACTGTGCTTTCTGTGCTGCCACCTTATCTGCTGTCCTTGACTTTGGGCTGAGCAGATGGACGCTTTGCAGCGACGAGTCTGTTTACTCTCTCTCTCCCAGTTCTTCTCCTCCTAGCTGTTCCCCACACAGTACTTCTCAGCTTCTGCCTTCTAAACTATGTCCCTCTGCAAACCACTATTCCGAATCTATACTGTCCTCCTGGGAAGATTCAGGTTCTTGATCAGGAGCAGGGGGATGCGGAGGCTCCCACTATTCCTCCTCAGTGCAGCCCTCCTCACACGGTCCCTGACAATAAGACAGGCAGGAATCTGCTAAGGAGGCCCTTTCATTGCATTTTTGCATCAGAATCCATTTGTTGTTGTTCAGTCATTCAGTCGTGTCCGACTCTTCGTGACCCCATGGACCAGAGCATGCCAGGCACGCCTATCCTTCACTGCCTCTCGCAGTTTGGCCAAACTCATGTTAGTAGCTTCGAGAACACTGTCCAACCATCTCATCCTCTGTCGTCCCCTTCTCCTTGTGCCCTCCATCTTTCCCAACATCAGGGTCTTTTCCAGGGAGTCTTCTCTTCTCATGAGGTGGCCAAAGTACTGGAGCCTCAACTTCAGGATCTGTCCTTCTAGTGAGCACTCAGGGCTGATTTCTTTGAGAATGGATAGGTTTGATCTTCTTGCAGTCCATGGGACTCTCAAGAGCCTCCTCCAGCACCATAATTCAAAAGCATCAATTCTTCGGCGATCAGCCTTCTTTATGGTCCAGCTCTCACTTCCGTACATTACTACTGGGAAAACCATAGCTTTAACTATTATTTGAGTCTATTCCGATGGTTTTTTTCTAAAGGGTTGAATGGGAAAATAGAACTTCCATCATATCTCAGTTGAGTTTCTTCCGCTGCTCAATTCCGGTTCTTTCTTCCCTTTTTTCATAATCTTATTTTTAGAAGGATGGGACACCATCTTGGGGCTGATGGGAATGCGGTTCAAATGCTTCATTGGCAAAAAGAAAAAAGGCCCAGTGTGATAAAACATACAGGGTAGGTGAAATCAGACTATTTTCCATTCCCTTGCATTTCATTAAAAGCTAGGAATTTCCAGGGCAGCTGTGCAAAGCTTGCTTCCTGCCAACAGGAATCACGAGATATGTTGAATTTTCCCCTTTTACTTTCTAAAAAAAGAATAAGAGGGAGAAAAATGAAAGAATAAATTCTGTTGTCTTCCTCAAGTTAAAACAATAGCAGCAACACTCTTTCTCTAGCCCAGTGATACTCAAAATTTGGGGGGCCACCCATCCTTAATTCCATTCACTCATCCTCAGTGCTGCCTACCCTCCCCTATAAAAAGCATTATTCAGAAGAGCAGTTTGCACAACCCACTAAGAGAGATTATGAATTGTAGCGTACTCTAACCAGGGTTTCCCAAACTTGGGTCTCCAGCTGTTTTTGGACTACAATCCCCATCATTGCTGGCTGCTGGGCCTGATAGGTAGGAATGATGGGAGTTGTAGTCCAAAAACAGCTGGAAACCCAAGTTTGGGAAAGCCTGATAGCCCAACCCCCTGCAGCGTGGGAATCTTTTGCCCAATGTAGGTCTCAAACCCAAAACCCTGAGATTAAGTGTCTCATGCTCTACCGACTGAGCTAAGATAATAAAATTAAACATAGTAACAAATTTATTGCACATTTGTTCAATATCCAATTAAAACAATTTAGTTTAATTAGTGCAGCAGAATGGGTGAACTTGTTTATTAAATTTCACCCAAGGGTCAGGTCACACAGCAGCTTACAGTATGAAAACACTTTACTCAGCGCAGAGTTAAAACTCTGCCACTCCCTCTCACAGCAGGTAGTGATGGCTACAAAGACAGGTGACTTTAAAGGTGGATTAGACAGATTCATGGAGGAGGAGAGGGCTATCAATAGCTGCTTGCCATGATGGCTAGGCTATGCTCTGCTTCCATAATTGGAGGCAGCAATGCTTCTGAATACCAGTTGCTGGAAGCCACAGGAGGGAAGAGGGCGCTTGTGCTCTGGTCCTTCTTGCTGGTATTCACAAGGGGCATCTGGTCAGCTACCGTGAGAACAGGATGGTGCTCTAGATGGGCAATTGGCCTGATCCAGCAAGCTCTTCTTACATTCTTATGTCCTTACATTTCTTATAATACATGACTGGTTTGATGCCTTGTTTTTCAAACCGGCTTCACGCCAACAGGGGTCCTTATTCGTTTATTTCATCAGATTCATGCGCCATTTGATTTTGGGGTAAGAAGCTAGGCGTGGTTTGTGAAAAAGATAAAGCAATAAGGAATCATAGAATAGAATCATAGAGTTGGAAGAGACCACAAGGGCCATCCAGTCCAACCCCCTGCCAAGCAGGAAACAAGGAGAATGAGCAACAATAATTTAAGACTTTCAAAGAGTTAACAACCAACTAAAAACAGATTAAAACCCACATCAACTTTCTAATCTTTCTAAACATCTGGACAGGCTTGTCTAAAACAAAAGTGTTTTCAGCGGGTGCCAAAAAGAGTACACTGAAGGTGCCTGCCGGATGTCAAGTGGCATGGAGTTCCAAAGTGTAGGGTTAAGCCATTCCTGATCTGTACCTAACCAAGGGGTGAACATTTCTGCATGGGGTAAAGACAGCCCAGCCAACACCCCCTGGAATGAAACTGAGGCTAATTGAGCTGTCCTGATGTGAACAGCTGGGGTGAGGAATGAAATGCACTAAGAAACAACACCTCACTCTGCTCTAATGTGAACACATCCTATGGCCTCTCAGGACAGGTAAAATAAAATCTTATTCACACAGTGCATAGTTAAACTATGAAACTCCCTTCCACAGGAGGCAGTGGCAGCCTTCAACCTCGATGGATTTAAGGGGGGGATTAGACAAATTCATGGAGGAGGGGGCTGCTGATGGCTACTAGCCATAATGGCTTGGCTTTGCCTCCATGGTTAGAGATAGCAATGCTTCTGAATACCAGTTGCTGGAAACCACAGAAGAGGAGGCTCCTCTTGCGCTTGGATCCTGCTAGTGGGTTTCCCAGAAGATGCATCTGGGTGGCCACTGCGAAGACAGGATGCTGGGCTAGATGGGCCAATGTTGGCTGGACCCAGCAGGCTCTGTTTATGTTCTTCTGTTCAGATTGAGCATTTGTTCTGATTTGTTTTGTGGGGAGGTTACACGACCATAATCCTTCATCGTGATTTGCAGGTGGGGTGTTTATGCATCTTGCCCTTAGTCATGCCTTCATCATATGCTTCTCATTGCATTTCCCCACCACTTTCTCAACCACAGAAAGTCTGGCTCCTCTCATCTTTTGTGTGGTTTTTTGGGTGCCAAGGCAACAGAGCCTTTTAACCCACTTTAACTGAGCAAACCTACAGTTCCTGGTATGCCCTTGCAAAATGCTAACAGAGTCAAGTGTAGAGGGGAACTTACACTGATTGACCATGGGCCATTCATAAGAAACCTGAATAGAGTTGGATCTGGCCAAAGCAGGCTAGTCCAGCATCCTGTTCTGACAGTGGCCAAGCAGATCCCTATCATGGGAGACCCACAAGCAGGACCCGAACACAAGAGCCCTCTCCCCTCCTGTGCTTTCCAGCAACTGGTATTCAGAAGCATCACTGCCTCAAACTGTGGGTGTAGAGCATAGCCATCATGGCTAATCGCCATCAGTGGCCCTCTCCTCCATGAATTTGTCTACTAAATCCTCTTTTAAAGCCATCCAAGTTGGTGGTGGGACACAGGTGGTGCTGTGGTCTAAACCACAGAGCCTAGGGCTTGCTGATCAGAAGGTTGGCGGTTCAAATCCCCGCAATGGGGTGAGCTCCCGTTGCTCAGTCCCATTTCCTGCCCACCTAGCAGTTCGAAAGCATGTCAAAAGTGCAAGTAGATAAATAGGTACCGCTCCAGTGGGAAGGTAAACGCTGTTTCCGTGCGCTACTCTGGTTTGCCAGAAGCGGCTTTGTCATGCTGGCCACATGACCCGGAAGCTGTACGCCACCTCCCTCGGCCAGTAGCGCGAGATGAGCGCCGCAACTCCAGAGTCGGACACGACTGGACCTAATGGTAAGGTGTCCCTTTACCTTAAGTTGGTGGTCATCACTGCCTCCAGTGGGAGGGAGTTCAATAGTTTAACCAGACAAAAGTCCTTCCTTTTCTCTGTCCTGAATCTTCCAACCTGCATCTTCCTTGGATGTCCACGAGTTCTGGTGTTATGAGAAAGGAAGAAAAACTTTTTCTCTATCCATGTGCTTCATGCCAGGCATCATTTTATAAACTTCCATCATAACCTGAGAATCTTAACAACTCTCCCCACTTACAATCCTGGCTACTGCTATTCAGAGGCATTTGCTGCCTCTGACAGTGGAGACAGAACAATTGCCATTGTGGCTAGTAGTCATATTATCCCCCATGGGTTTGTCTAATCCTCTTTTGAAGCCATCCAAGTTGATGGCCCTCACTGCCTCCTGTGGGGGTGAGTTCCACAGTTTAACAATCACACTTTCCCAAACCTTCCAACATTCAACTTCATTGGCTAGCCATCATTTCTCCCTATCCACTTCCTGCATGCTATGTATCATAGGAACCAACTCCTAGGGGTTGAGGTCCTTTCGGCCATCCCACCAAAATATTTGAGGGGGCTGGGGGACCCCAAAGTTGATGAACATTGCCATTCAAATGGTGTGTGCACACTCTGTCTTGTGATTGATTATGCTGGGTGGGACTTATCTGCCTCCCCAATATTTTTTTTTCAAGTTGGCACTCCTGCTATGGCTGTTGACACGCAACAGACATTTAGAGCACACCACTCTCCGTGAATCCTGGGAACCGTAGTTTATTATGGGCGTTGCAAATTGTAGCTCTGCCAAGAGCAATCTACAGTTCCCGTGATTTGTGTGTGTGTGCTTTAAATGTATGCTGCATATGCCCAGCTTCTCACACTTCTAAAATGACACGGCCTCTCAGCCCAGCCTACTTCACAGGGTCGTTGTGAGGATAAAATAGGGAGGTGGTGATGAGGGAACCACGCATGCCACTGTGGTCTCTTTAGAGGGAATGTAATAATGGATAAAATTAAAATAATGGTATTTCCAGAGAAAAGCCAAACCTACACACTGCATGGTGGTCGTTCATGACTTATGTCAAAAGATAAACTCATGGCTGGCACAGGTTCCTACGAGTTATGATTTTACCTGGATTTGATCATCTTCCAGGACTTAGTACTGACTGCTCTGTTATGCTTCCATTCATGCATTGTGGAGAGTTGGACTAGATGACCCTTGGGGGTCCCCTCCAACTCTACAATTGTATGTTTCTATGATCCATGACCTTATTATTTGCAGCACTGTTTTTCTCTCTCTGCAATGACCATTTCTCCGCTCTCTGCGTCATGTTATGGGCCTTATGGTGCCAAACAGGCAAGGCATTGCTCGTTTCCGTCTCTCTCAAACATTTCTATTGTGATATGTAATAAAATTCGATCCGTGTGAAATCACAGAAAACGGTTCTCAGACTCTTCCTCCCAGCTGCATCCAGAAAAATCCCCTCCTAGAATTTGCAACTGGTTGCTCCTTTCTCTCTGGCTCTCTGGATGCAAAACGAATGCAAAAGCTCTGTTGGGGGGGGGGCGCTTGCTCAGGGTAGGGCCGCTTCTCCCCCGGATTGCACAAGTTTTTTCTTTTCTCTTTGCATCTGGTGCCTGACAAAGCTGACGCGGCACATTTTTCAGCAAAGGGAGAGTGCAGTGGGGTGTCCATCTACCCACCCCCACCCCGGTTTCACCAGCTCTTCTTCCTTCCTCTCGCGACCCTATGTTGGTGGTGCAATGTTTAAGTCACTTGAGCGGGGCGGTGCAGATGTAAAACATCTTCTTCAGAAACTTCCTCAGCTTTTTTGGCCTCCGCGATGGAGGTTCCCGCACCCCTTCGGGGTGACATCACCGCCGACGGGAAATTCCGCCGGCGATGCTCCCCCTCCTCGCCCGCCCAGTCCCCTGCTCCATAAAAGGAGGCAGGCTTCATGGAGGGAGCACCAGACACGGCAAGACCTTCCAGGAGAACCTCAACCAAGATCAGCCACTCAAGCCTCTCAGCAAAATGAATGCTTCTCAATCTCCACGTGCCTGGGCTGTGGCCGCCCTCCTGATACTGGCCCTCTGCCTCTCGGCCATCGCTGCTCCAGGTCAGTCTCAAGGCTCAGCATGGGGAATGGAGGGGCATTTGAGGCAAAGCGCGGGTCCTTCTCCCGGGGTGGGGTTTTGAGAGCCCGGGAGAAATGCACGCTCATCATCGTGGCCGCTGCTTGGGAAGCTGTCTCTGCTCTGGCTGGCGGTGGCTTTCTAGGGTTTCTGGGAGAGAGAGTCCTACCTGAAGATACCAAAGGGGGGTTGAGCCAAGCAGCCGCTCTACACCTCAGCTACAGCCCTTTCCAAATAGGAAGCTGCCCTATCAGACCACTGGTCCATCAAGCTCAGTGTTGCCTACACTGACTGGCAGCAGCTCTCCAGGGTTTCAGGCAGGGGGCAGCATGCACAGGTTTGCAGCCCCAGTCCAGGATTCTCTCCCTCTCCGCTTCCCAATCCTGCCCCGCATGAGCTCCTTCCAGAGGCAAGCTTCAGTCGCTTGGAATTCCATCCCCGCAGGGAGGGCGGTGTGGCAGTGGAGATGGCCTCTCTGCGCCCTTTGAACTCGGCCCTCTTGTTTTTATAAGGAGTTTTATTCGATTCCACATGGGCTGTTGGAGCTCCGCCACCATGTGCACAGCAGGGCGGAAGGGGGCTTAACCCCGCGACCCCGCGACAGGGGGAGGAATAGGTTAGAATAGCCTCTGTGCTTTGTGGGCATGTGCAGAGCTCCTCCTCATCACCACTGGATAACCTCCCGTTAAGGCGCTTCTGTTTTGCATGCAGAAGGTCCCAGGTTCTATTCCCAAGGGCATTTCCGGGTAGGGAGCTGGGGAGAAGACTCCCCCTCTGAAACCCTGGAAAGCTGCTGCCAGCTAGTGTAAGCAGTCTTGAGCTAAATGGACACAGAACATAAGAGCCTGCTGGATCAGGACAGTAGACCATCTAGTCCAGCATCCTTTTTTCACAGCGTCCAATCAGATGCATCTTCTGAGAAAACAGCAGGCAGGACCTGAGCACAAAAGCCCTCTCCCTTCCTGCGGTTTGGAGCAGCTGCTGTTCAGAAGCATTGCTGCCTCCAACTGTGGAGGCAGAGCATAGCCATCCTGGCTAGTAGCCATCAATAGCCCTCTCCTCCTCCATGAATTGGTCCACTCCTCTTTTAAAGCCACCATACTTAGTAGCCATCACTGCCTCCTAAGGGTGCATGTTCCTTAGTTCCACCTGATGCTTGCACCTTCCTATGTACATACTGGACTCAAGAGGAATTCCTGGCCAACGACTCTGCAGCAGAGTTTTGCTGGTTGCACTCAACCCTTTTTCCTTCCTCTTCCAGTGGGTTCCGACCCTCCAACTTCCTGCTGCTTCACCTACACGGCAAAGAAGATCCCCCGGAACTACATAGCTGACTATTATGAAACAAACAGCAGGTGCTCTCAGCCAGGTGTTGTGTAAGTATTAAAAAATAATTCTGCTCTGTTTGTAGCCTCCAGGCATGGGAAGGGGTTGGGGGGTCCAGCTTCCCCAAATATACCAACCCCGCTCTCTTTCTGCACATCTGTCAGAAGTCTAGCTGAGCCATCCAAGCCCACCCAAAAAATCATAAAATTGTAAAGTTGGAAGGGACAGCCAAGGCTCCCCCCTGCAATGCAGGAATCACAGCTAAAGAATCCCTGACAGACTATGATTTTATGATCCTACCTCAAGGGCAAGAGAGGGCTTGACAGGAAGGCAGAGACAGCCAGATGGGAGGCTGATTGTGTCTCTCCTTTGATTCCCTCCAGGTTCACCACAAAGAAAGGCCGGGAGATCTGTGCCAACCCTGCAGAGAAATGGGTCCAAGAATACATGGACCACTTCGAGCTGAACTGAGCATCAGTGCCGGAGCAACAGAAGCCATCATCCTTGGCTGGGTCGATGGGCATCCCAGGACTGCATCATTTCCTGCCAAGGGCATCTCAAGAACACCACTTGGCTGGTGGCTTTTTTCGTCGCCTTGAAGTCAAAACCTCAGGAACTTTCTATGATAATTTAAATTTATTTAAGGTATTTTATTTTCCTCAAAACCTAAGGGTCCACCCCTGCTAATTATTTTATTTATGTAACTTTGGAGGGAACACAAAGCAATCAACCTCTTTGCTATTTTTATACGTATGACTGTTTTAATATTACCACAGAATAAGAATTTCCACAATAAATGTTTTTTTCTACAAGTTCTGTTGTAAGCGGAGTGTTTATTCCTATCCACCCTGTTTGCAATCTGTGGTGTAAAAGAGGGTCGTCCTCTCTCTCTCTCTCTCTCTCTTTGGGCTCCCAGAATCCCAAGGCCAGCTGGGGTGGGGAACCAAATACATACGGCCCTCGATACCTCCCTCTCTGGCCCTCAGAACTCCCCACAGACTGCCACAACCTTTCACTAGCCCAGTTTCAAGCTTTCCTTGGGTGTTTTTGCCTGGCTGCAAATGTTTCCTTGAATGCTGATGATGCTTAGTTGTGCATCTGTGCAAAAAAAGAAAAAGAAAAAGAAGGATTAGATAGATTGCCGATAAATAGCAAAGGTAACATTGTTGGTCCATAAGAGTGGAGGGGAGGGATCCACTGGTGGGAATCCCTTTATTATAAACAAGAGGAGGGGGGATCTTTTGGATCAGTGACCGGTTACATAACAAGAAACAGAAAAGGAATAAATGGACAGTTTTATGAATGCAAAGAGGCAGAAAGTGGAGTCTTCCAAGGATCAGCATTGGGACCTGTCCTTTCTAACCTTAGGAGTGAGCAGTGAGGTGACCAAGTTTCCTGCTGATGCCAAATTGTTCAAGGTGGTTGAAGCAAAAAACTGACAGGCCCTTCCTCTGCCACTTTGACAGCATCTCCCAATGCTCCTCCCTCCGCCTCCATTGCCCTCACAGCAAGAAGCTCTTTCACCAACGGGCCATCCAGCACAAGCTCCTGCAACCTGTTCAGAACAGGTGGGTGGTTCTCCAGTCCTGGCACCCAGTGAAAAGTGGGCAGGTTCAGTGGAAGTGAGGCTGAGCCAGTGCAAAGAGAAACTGAACCGGAAGAGAAAACGGTCTCCTGAGGGGTTATTTCCATTGTTCAGGGAGAGGTTTTTCCCTTGGGCTCAGTCTGTTATTGGGTACTGTTGTGATCCTCCAGAAGATTTCTGAGATAATAATGGCACACTCACTGGCACCCCCTGCCATGTCCAAACACGACCCCTTCACAGAGTTGGGCAAAATAGAAATCTCCCTGGGACCTTGGTGGCTCTAGATAAGCCTACTCCTAAGAAGGACATAAGGAAAGCCTCCTGGATCAGGCCAATGGTCCATCTAGCCTAGCATGCTGCTCCAACTGTGGGTGCTTTTGTTCAAAGCATGGAGGTGCAGCAGTCTTGGCACAAATGGTCTCTTATCAACAAAGAAGATGCCACAGATTGCCTGCATGTTTAGATGTGCCCATATCCTGCCTCGGTATCTTGGGTATCAGGCCCTCCTTATCAGAAGGTTGCAAACTGATTTGCCTGCTGCAATTTCCTGAAGTTTCATAATCTCCCCTCTGCATTCTGGAGGCTGTAGACACAAGACAGACCCATTTCTTTGGTGACCCTGCGCCAAACCACCCCCTGCATGATTCCAAAAGGCATCTTTAGTTGGTGTCAAACCAGGCTTGGTTCTGTGCATCAATCTCAACCCATGGAGATTGGTATTGTGCTTTTTAACTTACAGTATTCATAAACAACCTGGATTCACAGGAGAGCAGTGAGGTGGCCAAATTTGCTGTTAATGCGGAATTGTTCAGGGAGGTTGAAACTGTTCCAAGCCACGTAACTCTCCAAGTGGTGAGAGAATCCAGGGGTCCCAGGCACTTTCCCAGGTTTAGATTCCTTGGAATGAGGGTCAGCTAGAGACTGTGGTGTCTTTGGGGCATATGGTTTTATTTACACATAGATACAAGTCGAGTATAAGATGTGGGGGTTCACAACATCAGTACCCCAACAGATCTTGCTTCTCCATGAGTTACAGCTTCAGATCCAGCACAGAGCTACCTGTCTCTGTGTCTCCAGCTTCCAGCCTGCTTCCAGCCCAGCTCACATTGTTCTCCTATCCAGCAGCTAGATGGGAAAGGGGGGAGGAAAGGCCCAACAAAACACTGACTGGGAAGGGAGGTGGGAGCATTTGGTCCTCTCTGGTCTTATCCACACATCTTCTTGTCCTGCTGCTTTTCCCTGGAGAAACCTGCTATTTAGTCTTCAATTGATGCAAATTGTAGGGATGTGTATAGAAACTGGGATAGGATATATTAGCTAGATATTATCCTTCCTTCCACATGTTTGTGAGTGTAGCAGAGCACATCTGTTTTGCAACAAAATTAGGAAGCTGTTGATTGAGCTGGTTACAGTCTTTTTGATGAAGCAATCCATAATGCCTTGGTGCAGCCTGGATTTTCCTGGTATTTCCCCCATTAATTGCCCTTAAAACAATATATATGGATGATGGAGTCTGAGTCTTTTGACCTCAGACTCAACAAAGTGTTATGTCTCTGTAGAAATGCAAAAATAGAAGACGCATGGTGCGACGGTACCCCTCTCAAATCCCCCGTTACTATTTATTTCTCTGTGGTGGCGTGCCGTGTACTCTTACACACCCACCCCACCTCTACTTTGAGGTCCGTCTAAACTGCCAACATTCCCCCCCCCTCCACTCGGGGTCCTGTAGTAACAAGGATACTCAGGGGCATAGCAAGGGGGTGAGGGGGGCAGGCCGCCCCGGGTTCCATAATGGAGGGGGTGACAAATTAGCAAGAAATATTTGAAAATGCCTCCTCCGAAGGTCTTATCTTACTACACTAGGGATTATATAGCTATATATGAAATTTCATGCATATCGGTTAATATCTTGACCCTCCTCCACCAAAATAGCTGTTCACTTGGCTGTTTTCCTCCGTCATGAAGGCTGAAATTTCAGTTCAGAGAATACTTTACTGTTCCCAACCCTAACCATGTGGAAAGCCATCTAATTAGACTTTGAGAGGTTTTTAGGAGGTAATTTAATTATTGTTTGATTTTATACCAATGTTATGTATCTGGTGTTAACCACCCTGAGCCCGACTTTGGCCGGGGAGGGTGGGATATAAATAAAAGGGTTTTTATTATTATTACTTGTTATTATTCCTTTGTAAGAAAATATGAAATAACGTGAAACCATTTTGGGGGGGGTCAATGGGGGGGGTTGACAAGAAATTTTCCGCACTGGGTACCACCTGGCCTTCCCATGCCTTGGGGAGGGGTGACAAAAAATTTTTTTGCCCCTGGGTACCAATTTACCTAGCTACGCCCCTGAGGATACTCCAATCCAGCTACCGTGGCCGGTTATAGGCTGGGCTCTGGGCTACTGGGATGTAAAGTCCTTTTGGCCTATAGTCCAGGGCTTCACTCACGTTTGATCCCCCCCTGCTACTGTTACCTCAGCTCACAGGGCAACTATGTGGCACTTCTAGGCTTTTAGTCCCTGCACCCCTCCTTAGTGTAACTCCAGGACCTAACTGTAAGTCTTTTGGTCCACTTCTCCGATTTCACCCTCTTTTGAGCCCTCCTAACTTGCTGGATCAAATAATCGACGATATCTCTTGGCACAGCAAGAACAAGGCTTTATTTTTCACCAAACATAACAGTCTTAATATTTCTTTTGTTTACAAGCTTAGTTACAATAGAGCATATCTTCCTTCAGTTGAACATCATTATTTCAAACCTAACCACCACTATCCTGGCCCCCACACCCTCTACCTTCCAGTCACCACTCTCCCTGCACCCATTCCTCCTCTCTCTACAGCTGCTCCCTCCTTTTAAAGTGCGGAATGGCCCGCCTCCCAACAGCGAACTGTCACTCTAACGCAGTGCAACTTAACTCTTAACTCCCTGGGGATACTCCGAAGCCCTTAACCTACACATGGTGATGGCAAGTGAACAAGACTGAGTAAGAGAGAGAGATGGGGAATTGATCTTCCCTTTTATACAAATTGCACCCATCTCTACCTGGCCACACCCAGGGGGAGGTGGCTCCCACAGGGTTGACAGCAAGTCCTCCCTATTGGATCCACATTTCACTGAATGCCCATTCTAGCAAACAGGAAATGTTGGACTTGGCTGCTCTTTCTGGATACCCCACACAAATGACAATCTGGGTTTTCTCCAGATGGACATTTGCCCCAATTTAGAGCTAAAGAGCAGGTTTTTGCATATTTCAAAGGAGAAACACCTACCCAACACCCTCCCACCTGCATCCTGGACCAGCTGGTGTTTCTGCAGCCCCTTCAAAGGTAGCTTCACATGGATCACATTGCAACAGCCCAAACAAGGGCCTCATCTGGGTCAAATCTGGCTTACCCAGGACCTGGTGCTGTTCATGAACCAGAAAATACTGAGCAAAGCCCCTTGACCCCAGGCAGACCTGCTGAGTCCTGAACTGTGAACCACTAAGAAAGTTCCACCACTCCCTTGGACATGTATAGAGTTCCCCTTCAGGTCCTGCAGCATGGAATGGGATCACTACCACAGGACCAGTTCACTTTTCTCTCCAAGGAGGCTTCTCGTCCACTCTGCTTGAAGCCGCTTCATTTTATGGAATTTCTGGTTCTGCGGTTGCTCCAGTTTGTCAAGCAGCTGGCCTCACTGCCACTCAGCTTTCTCCAGCTGCCAGCTCGGCTGGTCCTTCTTTTGCTGGATTTGCTGCTGGAGCATCAACTTGAACTGCTCAAGGAGTGCTGCTGCTTCTCCCACCATCTTCACCCAGCCACACCTCGCTCACAGGTCCTCCTCCAGGAAACCCAAAACCCACTTCTGACACCCCCAATCTTTAGGGGTTCCAGGTGCAGACCCTCCAAGTGGCCCTATTTGCCAGGGCAGACCTGGGTGTACAGAAGCCATCCCAGCTTCTGATTTATTCCCAGAATGTCCTGCTTTTCCTTAGGACATCCCTATTTTCATTGCTGAAATGTTGGGGGGTATGGAGTTATGTGACCCTGGAGCCCAGGAGATAAGTAACTCTCAACCTAAGTTTTTAATGTTCAATGTTTTATTTTGTTTTTTATGTTGGAAACCTCCTAGAGTGGCTGGGGCAACCCAGTCAGGTGGGTGGGGTATAAATAATATTATTATTATTATTATTATTATTATTATTATTATTATTATTATTAGTTGGAGGGTATACAGGTGCTTACCATCAGGGCCACTTCACAATTGGGTGCTACTCTAATCCTTCAGAGAAAAGTGATGGGGGTCATGGCATGCACTCAGGTATTTCCTCAGCTGGTGGGGACCTCATAGGATCAGTTTCACTTTGGCAGGGAGAGTGCAAAGCCAGGCGTGGAAAACAAAGTGGGGGGAAATGGAGGTCCAGTTGGGCCTTTGGTGGCTCTAGAAGACAGGAGCCTGCATGGAGGGTTGGGTATCTCCACATTGGACATGGAGTACTATTAGAAAGCTCCCAGAAAAAAACCAGCGCCTGGAGTCATGTCACTCTCCCTTGTGTGTAGCCAGGTTGCCACACTTCCATGACCCTAACATGGCCTGATCCTTCTCTGGACCTCGTTCCAACTGTCCTATGTTTGCCATCACAGGGCCTCAGCCCTCCCCTGATGCTTTGGAAGCATCTCAGTTGTTTATCTAGAAATGGGCTTGGCCCAATAAAGGACTCTTATCGGCCCCCGTATCAATCGAAAGATGCCACGGATGATGGACCTCGTGATATGTCCACCTCCTGCCTTGGTATCTTGGGCGTCAACCCCTCACTATCTCCCTTGCTTTTGGGTGGAGCGGAAACTGTCTAGAAACATCTCCTATAAACAAGAGACCAGGAGGAGTGTCAGTGGCCAGGGAAGGAGTCTGGAAGGGCACTGAGTCCTCTTTCCATCTAACTGATCAAAAGATGCCACAGATGATGGGCCTCAGATATATTCGCATCCTGCCTCTGTATCTCGGGCATCAGCCTCTTGCTATCTCTATTGCTTTCAAGGGTGGGGGAACTTTTCTGAAGTTATCTGCCCTGTGACATCCTCTCCAGATTTTGCAATCACGGTTGTTTTGTGGCTAGAATCACCTATAAGAAGAGACCAGGGGAGCTTCAGGGTACTGAACATCAAGGCATCCAAGGAAGGACAGACCCCAGATCTTCTCTCCATCTCCACCTGCCATGAAGCTGTTTCTAGTTGCCCTCCCCTTTCTCCTTCTCGTTCTGGCTGCTGCTAGCCCACGTGAGTCTGCCCTTCTCATATGTGTTTTTTTATTTAGGAGATTTGTACCCACTTTTCTCTGATTCTCACAACAGCAATGTAATAACTATTATTATTATTTCTTACATTTCTTAGTCGCTTTATACAAAAAAAAAGTCTTACAGCAATTTAACAATATAAAACGAAGCCCAATGAGATCAGATGGAACCAGTTAAAAATTGAGGGTGGGGACCATAGATAAGTATAATATTTAGAAAGGACATAATCATTTATTTTAAACGCAGCATGGAAAACCTTCAGTCTTCTGGTGGATGGAGACAGAGGAGGCTTCCTTATGGCTCTGCAGACGAGCCAATAAAGTCTCTCCAGGAATCAGCTTCCTCCCCTGTGGCAGTAGATAAGCAGAACAAAGGAAATGAGCCTTCTTACCAGAAACTTTAATCATCACAGCGAGAGAACAAAGAACCCATATCCTAGAATGGCGGTGCTCCCAATTAGGGATTCTACCCCCTTCTGTTCCTATTAATCTACGCTACTTCTACATCTTGCAATCTGAGCTTGTACCCTCTGTGCTTTCTGTTCTACCACTTTCTGAGCTCTCCATGACTTTGGAAAAGGGGGGTGAATGCTATCCAGAGACTGTGAATCTGTTAACCCTCTCTCTTCCAGTGTTTCTTCTCTTGGCTGTTCCCCATCCAGTATTTCCCAGCTTCTGCCATCTGAACTATGTCCCTCTGCAAACCACTGTTCCAAATCTATACTGTCCTCCTGCTCCTGGGAAGATTCAGGATCCGGAGCAGGAGCAGGGGGAGGGGAGGGGGAGGCTCCCACCATTCCTCCTCAGTGCAACCCTCCTCAGCACAGTCCCCTGACACTCCATTCCTTTCTCCCTTTCAGGTGAATACGCTGAGGAGTTCAAGATCCATGATAAGTCTGTTCCAAGTGGTGGTCTTGGTAAGTCCTCCTTTCGAGGTGTCCACAACAGTCACGTGGTGCCAGGGTCATGTGGATGGTTGCTTTTGTGCCTCATTCAAAAGGCAGCAGAGCTTCTCCCATGAGAGCTACTGGGACATAGCCCTATCAAGCAGATTGTCAGGCAACTTGCAAACCCACCCCTCCAAAAGAAGTCTGAGGTCCACACCATTTTGCCTCTTTCCCCAAAACCTGGAAGATATTCTCCCTAATTGTGGATGTAAGAGGCTGATTGTGATTACTCCCTGATGTGAGACACTCTGCACATGATCAAAGGTTGTTACTTCACACTTGCAGAATTTAGCCATCCATTGAAAATGCGTTCTGATGTGCCCTGGATCAAATGAAACAATCATTTTTTTAATCCTTTGGAATCATGGGTTTTAATTTAGAGGGGATAGGTGCTGCAGATAATGAAAATCTGATTTTTGTTTGGGGATTGCAAATATTCCATGGTGGGGTTTTCCCCCTTGTATTTTTAAAACATTGTGTATTTGTTTAATTTTTTGGACAGGGCATGTGGAGGTGCAATCAGGACTTGACTTCATCCTAGTCATGCAAAACTCAGAGGTTTCTACACACACACACACACACACACACACACACACACACTTGCATGTGCATACACATATGCACACACAGGTTCTCTCTACCCAGAAATGAAGGTGCACATTCCAGACAGGTTCTGCCACTTGAGCAGTAGGGAGGGGGCACAGAGTGGTCTTGGTGAAGGGGGGGATATCAGCTGCCCTGGGGGCGGGAATTAAAAGCCCTGGGGACCACATTCAGAGTTTCTCCATGGTTGCTTTTAAATGCAAGGGCCTCCACACAGAGACAAGGATGTGTATGTTGGGATGTTTGATGTGGAAAATGTAAAAAAAACAAAAAAAATGCTAATAAATTTAGTAAATTAACAACAGAACTTACTTATACCACTTCTTACAGTTAGGATGGATCCCTCACCTCTCTGCTGTACAGATTATTCCAAGAAGATATTCCCAAGGGATAAGGTGAAGGATTATTTCTACACCAGCAGCGACTGTCGTCTGCGTTCTGTAGTGTAAGTTTCCGCATCAGGGCAAAAACCAAGAGGCCAGCTGCATAACATGTTTCAAAGGGTAGAAGGTGAAACAAGGTGATGAAGTGAGGCTTACCGTATTTTTTCGCTCCATAAGACGCACTTTTTTCCTCCTAAAAAGTAAGGGGAAATATCTGCGCGTCTTATGGAGCGAATGGTGGTCCCTGGAGCTGAATTGCCCAGGGGCAAAAAGAGGATCGTGCTTTTTATTTTACAAAGAGAAAAGGGGGTGTTGAAAGGACCCCACTCAGCAGCTGATCAGCAAGAGATTGGGAGAGAGATAAGAGTCCCCGGCTGCCTTTCAGCCCCGCCCTCCTTTGTTGAATGTGCTGCAGAGGGAGGTTGTTTGTTTCCCCAGCAACATGTGACTGGCTGATTAGATTATCTGTCTGGAAACTGTAGAAAAGGCTCCCTTTCCTTTAGAAGCTGCAGAAATGTGAGTTCAACCCCATAAAAATGGGGCTTTTTTCCTCTTTGCTTTTCCCCTTTTGGAAAAGGAGCTGCAAAACTTTTAGCTGATCCTCAAAAAACCAGGGCTTTTCCCTTTGCAAAAAACGCTGCAAAACCTTTAGCTGATCCTCAAAAAAAACAGGGCTTTTAGAGGAGGAAAACCAGAAAAAAAAATTTTTTTCCTTGTTTCCTCCTCTAAAAATGAGGTGCGCCCTATGGTCCGGTGCGCCCTATGGAGTGAAAAATATGGTAAGCACTTGGGGGGCGGATTGAGAAAATCATGAGAGTAGATCACAGAAAAATGGAGAAATTGTCACCCAGGAGCAGAGATTGGCTGTGTCTATTTTCCAGTCTTAAATTCAGTTCAGCATTTCTGCAGAGGCTTACATTTTTATTGTGCATTTGGCTACTAATCTATGCATTTTTGCAAGCAACTGCCACCACCCCCACTGCCACTGCCAACAGGTTGCATTTTTGTACATTGTTGCTCACACTTTTGCATTGCAGTTGCAGTTTGGGGCTCCAGCATGCAGAGAAGGGTGGATTTTGAAGGCGAGCTGTGTTTTGGTGGGAATCAGAGGAATGAAAATATACACCGTCACGTGATAGACAACAATCACATGACTGCAGACACGGGGAATGAATCTGCAACAGGATAAACCTGGTGCCTTTTGATGTGAGAGGTGGGCTGCCTGCCCTTTTCTCTAGACCCAAGAGAAGTGGGGTCCTCAGGCTAGTGGAGAATTAAAAGGCACATTCAGTGACACATGGTGAATGTCTTGTTTCTTTCTCTGACAGGTTTGTATTCAAGAATGGAAAATCAGGCTGTGCTAATCCAAATGCCCAGTGGGCCAAGGATCTTATAGAATACATTGACAGCATTAAGAATTCCACCAGCTCGAACTCCACAACTGTGCCTACCCCAAGCGCATAGCCCACATTAGTAAAATGCACTTGGAACCACAGCAACTGCCTCGCCTCTTCGCTGAACCTCTTCTCTCACTCTCTCACCCTCCTCCCTCCCTCCCTCCTTCCCTCTCTCCCCACTCATATTCTGGCCCCTTGATGGCTGAAGAGAGTCTTCTTTCAAGGCACTCTGTTGTTATCAAGGCAGTGATCTATGAGCAGCCAGCCTGCCTTATGGGAAAGGGTCTCCCAGAAAGTGGTTCCTGAAGTCATCAGGTGCCCCTTTCATAGCTACGTTAATCAACACTGTTTGGCAGGTTCTGTTCAAGCAACCAAGCATCTGTTTCCAAGCAGCTTTGCAAAACGATATTTTCCAGTCTGCAACTGTGGGACGAATCCATTTTGCCGGGGCTTTTAAGGAAATTCCCAAAGCAGGATTTAAATCTCACCTTGGGAATCACACCACAGCAAATGTTTCATTTTGAGTTGACTTGTCAGAACCAAAAACATTGGCTCCAAAAATTGCCAAGATAAGCAATTCATTGATCACCAAAGAGCTCTCAGGACAAAGATTTTACCATTGGTGCATGAGTTTAAGGGGTTTATCTCTTCAACCCAGGCTCAGACTTCTCCCTCAGAAATGCAGTTCTGTCAGCAGAGGCCAGGGGTGGGGGGAATCCCACGCACCCTACCAAAAACAATTCCCAGATTCCAGTTTCCTTCTGAAATCTCATGCAGCTGATTTTTAGGCTCTGTGTGTTCTTATTAAAGATGTATCTAAATTCAATTCTTTGCCCTTTTCCACGTGCTAATCCACACATTTAGTTAGCATCATTTCTGAATTCTTTGCTCTCTGCTTGAGAGGCAACTTTAAGCACACTGATTTCTGCTTGTGTTGTTGTTAGGTGTTGCTTATCGGAGTATGTCTGCAGATGGGCCAGTCTGCAATTCTGCTGTTGGCTTCTGGAAATAAAGATGCAATTTGGGTTCCTCTCTGTCTTTTGCGAGTCTTTCTTCTCTCGAGGGGGGGAGGGGGTGAAGCAGATCCAGACAGTCTGATATCAGCTTTAGAAGGGGAGAGAGATGACAGGCATTTTTGCAACCTCAGCCCACAGGGAACAAGGTGGTCATGATTCCCAAGGCTGCCTCTTGGTTAAGCTGGTTGGGTGGCAATATCTGGGATTTAGGCTCCTTTCCATGAAGACTTGATTCAGGTGGATGGCAAGGGAGGAAGATCTACTCCAGTTCCCCTTTGTGTAGAGCCATCATCAAGAATGATGGGGGCATCTGTGCTGACCCCAATGAACAATGGACCCAGGACTGCATCCACCATCTCCCCGCACCCAGTGGCAAACCTTGGGGTCTCAAATTTCAGCAGCGCCCTGTGCAACACCAAAAATTCAGCACCCCGCGCAGCCTCTCACCTTCCACTCTACATCATAGTTGCAGTGCCCCCTGCTCTGCACCCAGTGTGACCAAACCGGTTGCACTCCCCTAAATCTGACTCTGCTCCACCATCTCTTTGGATCCCCACCAAAAGCCAGCCAGGCCTCTGCATCTCTCTCGGCATAAATTCCAGACAAGCAATAATCAATGTACTGTACTATAAAATAAGTAAGACATTATTGTAGATGAGAAAAATTAAAATTATTATTTTTTCTTACGTGCACTGATAATAGTCATTGTTTGGATAGGGGGGCTTTTATCCATTTCTGCAGTCACACAATCAGTCAATCAATCAGTAGCTGAACTGGGTTCCACACAGTCACAGAAACAAGTCGCAAAAACGAAGTCACAAGATACAGTCACAAAAACAAAGTCACAAGCCACAGACACAACTCAGTCCCATAAAATGAAGAACAAAGCACAATAAAAAACAACAACCACACACAAAAAACCACAAAAAAGCAAAAACAAAAGCTCCAAATGTCACCTCTGTGTTATGTGGGTGCTCGGGACTCAACAGCTGACAGACTCAACAGGAAGCCTCTGATTATCAGCGGGGGACTCAATTTACAAATGGAACACAGGAACTTGTTCCGCTTCCAAGGAAAACTTCACAAACCAGAACACCTGCTTCTGGGTTTGTAGTGTTCTATTGTATTTCCAAGTTGTTCATAAACTAAGCTGTTCTAAAACCAAGGTACCACTGTACAATACTGTATTGGAAAGTGAGAGGAAACAGTATGATACATGGTATCTGCTTATTGCTACAACCCTGTTTCTCCTAAAATAAGACATAGCCATAAAATAAGCCATAGCAGGATTTCTATGCATTTGCGAAATATAAGCCGTTCCCCAAAAATAAGCCATACCCCGAAAATAAGCCATAGTGACGTGGTACCTCCCATTAAAACAGCCTGGGGAGGTGTGGCTATGCAGCGTACCGATGCGACACGGTTAAAATAAGACATCCCCTGAAAATAAGCCATACTGTGTTTTTTTGAGCAAAAAAAAAAATATAACACAGTGTCTTATTTTAGGAGAAACACGGAAGTTTATACAGGCTTTTCTGAGCCATTTTGCTGTTGTATATGTATGGTGCTTGTGTAAATGATCCTGGGGACCTGAGAGTCTTGGGGTGTCGTTTAAATGCCCCCCCCACATCCCAGGTTTTAACACTGTGCACAGCTTCGATGCACTGAGATAGCCAACCAGGAAAATTCTTTAACAGACTTCCTAACACAACTTGCCCAAGGTGGGCAAAATGGAGATCCAGGTGAGCCTAGTGTGGATCCAGAAGACAAGAGCTTGCCTGGAGTCCCTCTGCCAGCACTGGGGGTGGGTAGGTGGGAGTCTCCACATGGGACACAGAGGGCTCTTGGGTGCTATCAGAACCCATCCAAGAACAGGAGTCCTTAAGTCATGGCACCCTCCATTGCACCCACAGCCCAGTTGCTACCCATCCGTCACCCTAAAAAGGCCTGATCCTTCCCTGAACCTTGTTCCAGCTCCTTTACATTTGTGCTCACAAGGCCTCAGCCCTCCCCTGAGACCATGGAAGCACCCAGGCTGTTTACACAGAAATGGACGTGTCGCACGAAAGGGCTCTTATCAACCCCCTTATCGATCAAAATATGCCACAGGTGATGGCCCTCTTGATACGTCCACATCCTGCCTCCGTATCTCGGGCATCAACCCCTCACTATTTCCCTTGATTGGGGTAGAGTGGAAACTTTTCTGAAGTCATTCTAGAAACATCGCCTATAAAAAAGAGACCAGGGGGAGCATCAGGGCTACTGAGTGTCAAAGCAGCCAAGGAAAGAGTCTGGAAGGGCCCCAATCCTCTCTTCATCTCTGCCTGTCATGAATCTCTCTCCGGCTGCCCTCGCCTTCCTCCTCTTCATGGCCAGCTTTGCCCTGGCCACTGCTTGCCCACGTGAGTTTATTATCTTTCTCTTCTCAGATGCATTTTTTAATTTAAGGGATATATAGGTGCTTTCAATTGATTTTTAAGACAGCGATAGGGCCGGCTGACCCATGAAGCAGAGTGAGGCAACCACCTCAGGTGGCAGGATCCACAGGGGCAGCAGATCCGACCTCCAAGGAATGCATTGTCCACTGCCTCTGCTGCTGCCACCACTGCAGTGGCAGCAAAAGCTGCGGCTTGCTCTTTAGATGCCAGATTTGCCCATTCTTTGGCAACTCCTGCCCCATGCCGCTGCTGCTGCAGCCTCTTGGAGGGGACCAGTGGCAAGATCACAGAGATTTCCAGGTGTAGAGCGGCAGCTGCAGTGGTGGCCGATGAAGAGGCATTTAGCTTACCCATGAAACGGTGCCACAGATGAGCCTCATGTGGAAACCAGACCCTTGTCTTGCTCAGTAAAAAAATCCACCACAAAGTATGCCTCCCCCAAACCATGGGCTAGCAACAAAAGTTTCATGGGTCAAGATTCCCATATCCATGGCTGTGGGAGGTGGACAGTTCACGAGGGATGCAAACCCATAATGGCCCTCCATTCCTTTCTCCCTTTCAGGTGTGGAATCCAAGAAGACACAAGGTGAGAAAAAGTATCCTCGTAAGTCTTCCTTGTCTCCCTCTCCTCTACCTTATTCAAAGAGGTCAATAATCTGATAATGCTGATATTCTTTATTTGGGCTTGTTTATTCTAACCCACTTGCAACTGTACTAATTCTATGTGCCTTTATATGGTTTTGCTTTTCAGCCGTTATTTTTCACCTGTTGCTATAATTGTTCTCTCTGTTTTATACACAAAATGGAAGAAGCATTTCCAAAATTGTAACAAACCTTACCCAGATGGGGAACTGGTGGTCAGACTCACATGGATGCTTCCTTCCTTACTCTCTGTCCTGAAGATGAAATTCCACCACGCACGATGACTATACTAAAAATTGTGTAGAAATGGCACGTGATTTTGCTAGTTGAGGCTATCCACAACAAGTGATAAGAACAGCACAGATTAGAGAACACAACATGCCTCGCCATACCCTTTTTGAAAAAAGATCTAAAGTAGAGGACAACCATCTGACCCGGGTTCTAGACTATGCCCCATTATCCAATTCAATTGCTAAGACAATCCGGAAACATTGGCACCTCATACAGGACGTACCAGGTTGCACTTCTATACCTCCACAGATAAGTTTCCATAGAACCAGGAACATCAAAGACACGCAGACATGATTGATAAGAAGCAGCCTCCATGTTGTGATATAAAGGGGCACTTTAAATGTGGAAGATGTGCAGCGTGCAGTTTGACGATCGAGACCAAAGAATTTATTATACCTGGAACCAACAGCACTATCAAACTTGAAGCATTTACAAACTGCAATTCCCGTGGGGTAGTATATGTGATTCAGTATACTTGCGGCCTATGGTATGTGGGCAGTACTACTAGGACAGTTAAAATCAGGATACTAGAGCATAAGAATCGCATTTTGAATAAGATTATAGAAGCACCTCTTACATCTCACTTTTTAGACGCTAAACATAAGGCAACAGATTTCAGGTGGTTTGTCATTTACAAACATAAGACTCAAGAGGCAAACACAGACATCTTAAGAAAGAAACTAAAGGGACTCCTGACCATTAGGTCCAGTTGCGGACGACTCTGGGGTTGTGGCGCTCATCTCGCTTTACTGGCCGAGGGAGCCGGCGTACAGCTTCCGGGTCATGTGTCCAGCATCACTAAGCCACTTCTGGCGAACCAGAGCAGCGCACGGAAACCCACTGGAGCGGTACCTATTTATCTATTTGCACTTTGACGTGCTTTCAAACTGCTAGGTTGGCAGGAGCAGGGACTGAGCAACAGGAGCTCACCCCGTCACGGGGATTCGCACCACCAACCTTCTGATTGGCAAGCCCTAGGCTCTGTGGCCATAATTCTCAAAATGACCAAAGTGAGTCTGTCTGCCCAGACTGGTCAGTGGATCTCCTCAGCAGGAGAAGAAACAGACTAGAGGCAAACCTATGGGCATTTCCTCTTCTTATTTTTTGTAATGAGATTTTTATAATGCTGCCCCAGGATCTGGACCAAGGAGGAGAGGGCTATCAATGGCCACAAGCCATGGTGGCAACGCTCTGCCTCTGTGGTTGGAGACAGCAACACTTCTGAAGACAAGTTGATGGAACCCACAGGAAGGGAGTGTGCTCAGGTCCTGTTTGTGGGCTTCCCATTGGGAGCATCTGGTTGGCCATTGTGAGAACAGGATGCTGCACTAGATGGGCCACTGGCCTGTTGCAGCAAGGCGCTTCTGATGTTCTTATGGAACTCCTTCCCACTGGAGGCAATGATGGCCACCCATGTGGAGGACTTTAAAAGAGTGTTAGATCAATTCATGGAGGATAGTATGGCTGCTCTTATATTCTTAAGGGGGAGCAGAGTGAAGGAGGGGTGGTCCCCTCCTAAAGGGTTTGCTAGGGAGGAGAGCAGGCCCCCACTGCAACCCTCCCCAAGGCACCTCTGCTGGCCAGAGAGAGAGTCCCAGATTCACACCCCAGCATCCCCAGGTAGGGCTGGGAATGCCCCACATCTGAAACCACACCAAGCCACTGCCAGTCACTGCAGACCATGGTGAGCTAGATGGGTTGACTTGCTGAAAGGTAGCTTCTTATGTGCCTGTTAAATCAGCCCTCTAAGATTTCAGTACTCATGACTGTGGATAGTTTTAGGGAAAGGACAGTAACTCAGTGCCAGAGCATCTGCTTTGAATGCAGGTCTCGTGTTCAATCCCCAGCCGCATCTCTAGTTTAGGCTGGTAACATCCCCTGCATGAAATCCCAAACAGCTGCTGCTGCCAGTCTGTGTAGACAATATTGGCTTTGATGGACCAATGGTCTGGCTCGGTTTAAGGTAGCTTCCTATATTTAATAACAGTCCTTGATTCAGAATCCTTGGGACTAGAATCTTGCTTTGGGGGAAGAAGCTCAATGACAGAGCAACTGCCTTGAATGCAGAAGGTCTCAGGTCCAACCCCCTGTGGAGTCAAATCAAGACCGCAGGAAGCAGAAGACATTCATTCACTCCCTTCCGCTCTTCTTTCCCACAGACTCAGGCTACTGCTGTCAGAGATATGTTATGAGACCCATACCACTCAGATTCCTGGTGTCCTACGACTATGCAAACAGCAGGTGCCCCCTGCCAGCTGTCATGTAAGTATGAAAAACTTTGAAAACAATTTGTGGGTGATCAGCCAAGCTACAAACTATTAGCAATAGCTGCAGAGGCCATAGCTCGTTTGCAATTCCATACCAGATCAGGGGGCTCCAGGACTGCTCTTTGCATGGAAGGGGGGGGACACTCCTATTTTTTTGCAAAAAGGGTGACTGTAGCATAGCGTGGGTGTCCCTGGGGCAGGCAAGCCGCTGATGCTGCCAGACCACCCGCCCCATGAGAGCCAAGTGGGGCTGTGCTGCACCGCCTGCCTGTCCATGCAGGGGGGAAACCAGCCAGCCGACACAGGCCTTGGTGGGCGAATCCCCCCAATGCCCACATTGAGGAGCACCAGGCAAGGCTGTGCTAGACTCTCCCCTTGCCCACCTCCCTCCAACTGTGCCCACACACCGTGGGCCTGGGCTGCTATGCCACCTTCACCAGGGTGGGGGTCCCTGTGCCTGCATGGGGGCTCCTAGTTGCACCCCCTCATAATTTTGCACCTGGGGCCACAGCCCCCCTGCCCACCCCACATTATGCCACTTAAGGGAGCCTCCCCCTCCCTTTGTCACAGTTCAAACAGTGGGCACTGCCAGAGCAGGAAGAGGGGGCAAAAGGTTAGAACAGAAGGACATTAGAACATCAAAGGAGCCTGCTGGATCAGGCCAGTGGCCCGTCTAGTCCAGCATCCTGTTCTCACAGTGGCCAAACAGATGCTTGTGGGAAATCTGCAAGCAGGACCCCAGCACAAGAGCCCTCTCTCCTCCTGTGTTTCCAGCAGAAGCATTGCTGCCTCCGACTGTGAGGCAGAGCACAGCCATCCTGGCTAGTAGCCTTTGATAGCCCTCTCCTCCAGTTCCTATTCCTCATGTCATGTTCTTAGTCTGAGTTTATATTTCATGGGGTTATAGGTAGCTTCCTTTCCTTGGTGCCTGATCGGTGCAAATGCAACACCACCGCCAAACCTCCTGGGTGACTGTCAGGCGACCTTGAACCTCTCTGTCCTGGAAGTGAACTGCTGGCCTTAGGGAAGCCTCAGCCCCCAACCCCACCTGAGATGCAAGTGGGAGAGCGAGTCAACAGCTTCCCAGGGGAGGGAGAGGCTCTGGAAGGTGAATGCCAGGGGTGCCCTCCTCTTCCCCCCCCCCAGGCCAAAGCTGGGATGCTCTCAAGGCAGAGCATTGCCTTTCTCCGTGTAGCTCTGGGACAGAGCACCTGTTTGCCTGCAGATGGTCCTAGGTACAGTCCCAGATGGGGCTGGAATATAGTCCTTCCCGAAACTTTAGAGAGCCACTGCTGCCAGTCAGTGTAGACAGCGCAGAGCTAGATGAACCAATTGGTCTGACTCAGTATGTGTCCGCTTCTGATGCTCTGGCTGGCTGGGCACTAAACAGGCATGTCTCCCTTTGCAGATTTACCATGAAAGCGAATAAGCAGCTGTGTGCAGATCCACATGCCATGTGGACCCAGCAACGGATCCGAAGCCTCTCCCAAACATTGACAAAACCCAGCAAGGAATGAGGAAACCAAGTGCCTGAAAGCTTTGCTGCGTGTGGAACATGCACGGCCACCCACACCCGCCCATGTGACACAGTTGCTCTTTAATGTATTTTTATTTAGATTACATATGTCAGCATATTTTAAGCAGTTGCCTATTTTTGTATTATTGTTTTCCTCAAGGGAAGTGAGATGGCCTAAAGGTTCTTTCTGTAAAGCATCACCACAAAGACCTTTCATGTGAATAAATCTCAGGGCAAAAATGGAATCCTTCTGGGCCTCAGACTGGTTCATTCTGGTTCATCGGTCCGTCCGTCCCCCCGCCACATCCCGCTCGCAAGGGTTCAGCATCATTCTGTAGCTTAATTGGGGAGGAGGAAGGGGAGGCAAAAAAAAGCAGCTCATTGGTTTCCTCTGAGTTTCTCATTCTTTCCAACTTGGAAGTTCCATTTTCCACATTTCTGCATCAATTTTTCTTTTAAAAGCCTGCGCAAAAACCCACATGAATTTCCACATACAGTGGTACCTCGGGTTATGTTACCTTCGGGTAACATAATTCCGAGTTACGAACACGGCAAACCCGGAAGTGTATACTTCCGGGTTTCGCGCATGCGTAGAAGTGCTCTATCACACCGCGCGCATGCAAGAAGCAGCACCTCCGGATACGGACTTTTCAGGGTTAGTATGGACCCCCGGGATGAATTAAGTTCGTATCCAGAGGGTCCACTGTATATTTCCCCAGGTGAGGCAGAAAGGGCACCCATTTGCCCAGAAGGCACCATCACTTTGCCCAGAGGGCACCATCACCATCACTTTTGGCAGCCCTGAAGGCAGCCCTGTTCTGAAGGCAGACCTGCTTAGGGAAGTTTTTAATGGCTGATGTTTTAAGGTATTTTTAATCTTTTCTTGGAAGCCGCTCAGAGGGAAACCCAGCCAGATGGGTGGGGTAGAAATAAATTATTATTATTATTATTATTATTATTATTATTATTATTATTATTATACACAAATGGCAGTGCTCAGTTGGCAACTATGGCCATTCTCTCACAAAGAAACTTGCCAGACTAGTTCAACAATGGGATCCTCCATTAGATGTTAACCCCCGCCGGATCCAGGATCCCAGGAATTAGAAGGGACTCAGGCATGATACAGACTCAACCCCCTCCCCCCACGAACTCACAACAGTACTTTTGTCTAGTTAAACAATCCCAAAGGAGGCAGTGACAGCTACCAACCCTGTTGACTTTAAAAGGCAATTGGACAGATTCATGGAGGAGAGGGCTATCGATGGCTACCTGCCATGATGGCTCTGCTCTGCCTCTATGATCAGAGGCAGCAGTGCTTCCGAATACCAGTTGCTGGAAACCACAGGAGGGGAGAGGGCTCTTGTGCTGGAATCCTGCCTGTGGGGCTCCCACAATGGACATTGGGGTCAGCCACCATGAGGTCAGGATGCTGATCTAGACCAGCTATTGGCCTGATCCAGTTACACAGCTCTTCTTAGGTTTGTATTTGGTGTCCCTATGGAAGGAGCTCTTGCCGATCCACTTTGCCACAGAGGAAAGAGCTGGTTTGGTGTTAACTCCTGCCCTTGTCTCCAGCTCTGGGTTGCCACAACACTTCCTCAGCGAGTCCCATGCTGCCCTCCTCAACTTTCCCCCGTTACCCCCAGAGCCACCTCAGCTTCGCAAGGGGTGAGGGCAACATGAATCATTTGGAGAAGGAATGGGTGATTTGCGTCTCTTGAAAGAGATGCTACTTCCTTCCTAGGAAATGGTGCATGCCTTCTCTCTCTCTCTCTCTCTCTCTCTCTCTCTCTCTCTCTCTCTCTCTCTCTTTAAGAGACCATTTGCGGTCTGACACAGCATTACAGGGACAGCATCCAGGCTTCAGGAACAGGTTAAGGGAAGAGGACATTTTTTCCAGTAGGTTGGTTTCAGTGAGTAGAAAGCCAGGGGGAGGTTTTGTTTAGCACAGTGGTTCCCAAAGTCGGTGGTATCTTCTCCTGGGGAGGGCAGCGCTAAGAGGCAAGGAGTAGCAGAGGCTGGATGTGGAAATGAATATCAGACATTGTAAGGCTGGTATCAGTGAATCAAGATCATCCAATTTAAATAAATTTGCAATTAATTGTTACCGACTTGAATTTTATGGTATTATTATCTTCCTTATTGGGTCGTGCAAGCCTCGGTCCTGAATAATGCTTTTTATAGAGAAGAAACAACATGGTGCATTTGCAGCAGCACAACTGGATGCTTTCATCTGCCCCAGCTGCAACAAAACATGTCTCTCAAGTGCTTTTTTATTATTAATAGAAAAAACGGTGTTGGTACTCACCACGAAGTTGTTACAGTAAGTGCCACACTTTTAACATTGGGGGGGGGGGGAAGGTGCAGGTACTGTGTACCATTGAGTACCCCTAGGGGGAAAACCACAGCGTCTCTCCCATATCAGGTTCTACAGCCACAGCAGGTGCTGCAACCTTCCAACAGCTTGACCTCATGCCCAAAGGCACACTCCTCCATTCTCTGCCAAGACAGACAGATGCCAACCGCCATTTGGTAGGGTGGGGGGCACCAGGGGTGACTTCATGGAATCAAGGAAGAAGTTTGGGAACCACTGGGAATTCAGTTCATCTTTTCGGCATGTTCCAGTTTGCCAGGGTCAGGGGTCCAGCTTGGTGTCTTCAAGTCTTTGGTTCAAGTTCTGCTGGGTGCATTTCTCCATCTCACCCTGTGCAGCTGGCCAGGACCAGAGCTTCAAACATGAGTTTTGAAGAAGAGTTTCCCCCCAACAGCTGATTAATAGTGAGGAGGGTGTGTCTCACTTTGGAGCCCAGAATCCCTGGTTCTGAATGTCCAGAGGGAAAGGCCCAACTAGAGATGGTGGAATAATAAGTGATTATTGGGGTTTCATGCCCTGCCACTTGTAGGGGGGACTCACAGAATCATAGAGTTGGAAGAGATCCCAATGGATTATGGATTTTGTGGTTTTATATTTTGATTTTATTCTGTGGGGTTTGCCTGGTGTTTTTACATGAGTAGAATGTGTGCTTTTATTTAAAAACGCATCTCTGGGTTATTTGTGGGGCATAGGAATTCGTTAATGTTTTTTTCTTCAGAATATAGTCCAGCCCACCACATGGTCTGAGGGATGGTGGACCGGCCCACAGCTGAAAAAGGTTGCTGATCCCTGGTCTAACCATCACCCTCTTCCTGACCCCAACCATACACTTCAGGGTCTGACAGAAGATGAGCCACCTCAGGCAGTTCATTCACGAGGCTGCTGCTCCCCCTGGTGGAAGAAACACACCCACAGCTCCCTTCTTTTGTTATATAAGGCCCCATCCACACTACAGATTTAAATCAGTATCATGGTACTGTAAACTGCCATGACTTCTCCCAAAGACTCATTAATTTGTTTAGCATGTTGAGAGTTGTTAGGAGAACCCCTACTCCTCTCCCAGAGCTACAATTCTCAGAGTGGTTTCACAATCGATCCCCTTTCCCAGGGAACTGGGAACCGTAGTTATGGGAGGGGAATAGGGGGAATCTCCTGGCAACTCTCAGCACCCTTAACAAACTATAGTTCCCAGGATGCTTTGGAGGAAATGATGACCATTTAAAGTGGGATGGTGCTGATTTAAATCTATAGGGCAGCTGGAGCATCTTTCTAGGAACAAAAGGTTAAGCAGAGCCCCGTCTGCCCTTCCTTCTGCAATCTCTCCCAGCCCAAATCCCCTCCAGCCTCTCGTTCCTCAGGGTTGCATGTGAGAAATGGAGTCATTGGGGTGGGGCAGTTTCCAACATGGCAACAAAGATCAAAAGGAAGTAGAAAAGCAAAAATCAGAACACAGTATATTTCATATGAAAAAGATAAAATATATGCACACTAAAGATTGCTGTTTGGCCTCGCCTTCATCGTTATCACACGAGTGCAATGGAGGGAGGTGTTTTCATTTCCCATCCACTTAATAAACTCGAAGGTTCTTTCAAAGCCATCCAAGTGCATAGCCATTGCTGCCTCCAGTGGCAGGGAGTTCTGTAGGAACAAAAGAAAAGCCCAGTTGCTGGATCATCCTGCTCTCACAGGGGCCAACCAGGCGCCCCCATTGGGAAGCCCACAAGCAGATCTCAGGCACAAGAGCACTCTTCCATCCTGTAGTTCCCAACAGCTGGTATTCAGAAGCATTGCTGCCTCCTGCTGATGAGTGGCTAGTAGCCCTCAATAGCCCTCTCCCCCATGGATTTGTCTAATCCCATTTTGAAGCCATCACTGCAGGGGGAGGTGGGAAGGGGCAGCCTGATGGGAAAGGAGGCCCAAGTGGGTCAATACCAGAAAGACCTACCCATGGCATTTTGCCAGGGGTCCATTGAGCCTGGCGCCAGGTCTGAACTTGACAAGGCAAGGGCGTGGGAGTGTGGCTGCTTCTAAGCCCACCCTTGTGTTTGAATAAGTAGCTAAGTAAGACACAGACTTGAGCTTTCATACCCAAATGGCAATCTCAGTGTCTTCCTGTGTTTGGAACACAGGGGCCTCCTTCACAACCTGGACACCAGATGGCAGCAGAAACAAGGCTGTGGCCACAGACCCCCTCCTTTCATTTCACTCTCTCCTCCTCCACCTCCCAGAATCTGTGAGTTGCAGGGGCAAACTGTAGCCAGCAGGCACTGCTTGTGTTTGCCTGTGAAATTAAATCTATTCCATTTAATTTATTTACTTACAACAGTTATAATCTCATTTTTTTTTCCTGCAAAGGGTTCAAGTTCATCAGTTTTGTTTACTTAATTAAACGACATAGTTTTATTTGGATTTTGAATAAATGTGCAGTTAATTGTTAACTTCTTTGCATTTTATTCTGTTATTATCTGCTGCAAACTGCAGTTCTGAATAATGTTTTTTATATGGTAGGGGCACTGGAGATGAGTTCATGAAATCAAAGGGGCCAGAAGAAGGTTGGGAATCATAACTGCTTTTTGTGGGCTTCAGCGACATATCACTTGTCCTTTATAAAAAGTTTTCTGACTGAGCTGTGTTTCAAACCTCTGCACAAGTAAGGAAGGCAGTTGGAGGATGGATGGCGGCTAACGGTTTGAGGTTGAATCCTGACAAGACAGAAGTACTGTTCTTGGGGGACAGAGGGCGGGTGGGTGTGGGGGACTCCCCGGTCCTGAATGGGGCAACTGTGTCCCTGAAGGACCAGGTGCGTAGCCTGGGAGTCATTTTGGACTCGTAGCTGTCCATGGAGGCGCAGGTCAATTCTGTGTCCTGGGCAGCTGTCTAACAGCTCCATCTGGTACGCAGGCTGAGACCCTACCTGCCCGCAGACTGTCTCACCAGAGTGGTGCATGCTCTAGTTATCTCTTGCTTGGATTACTGCAATGCGCTCTATGTGGGGCTACCTTTGAAGGTGATCCGGAAACTACAACTAATCCAGAATGCGGCAGCTAGACTGGTGACTGGGAGCAGCCGCCGAAACCACATAACACCTACATTGAAAGACCTACATTGGCTCCCAGTATGTTTCAAAGCACAATTCAAAGTGTTGGTGCTGACCTTTAAAGCAATAAACAGCCTCAGCCCAGTATACCTGAAGGAGCGTCTCCATTCCCATCGTTCAGCCCAGACACTGAGGTCCAGCGCCGGGGCCCAAGGCCTTCTGGTGGTTCCCTCATTAAGAGAAATGAGGTTACAGGGAACCAGGCACAGGACCTTCTTGGTGGTCGTGCCTGCCCTGTGGAATGCCCTCCTATCAGATGTCAAAGAAATAAACAACTATCTGACGTTTAGAAGACATCCCTGTTTAGGGAAGATTTTAATGACTCTTGTTTTAATGTATTTTTAATATTTTGTTGGAAGCCACCCAGAGTGGCTGGGGAAACCCAGCCAGATGGGCGGGATAATAATAATAATAATAATAATAATAATAATAATAATACTGTTATTATTATTAGCAGCAGCAGCTGCTGCCACTTCATCATCGTGTTTTGGGGAGAGATTGCATTGCATGGGGTTGGACTAGATGACTCATGTGGTCCCTCCCAGCCCTACAGTTCTATGAGGTTGGAAGGATTGTGAGGATAGGGTGACCCTACAAAGGCATCCCATCTAGAACAGGTAGAGTTGTCCTATGCCAGGACTCAGGGCTGCCCAGGCAGCCACCAAGCGATCTGGCCTGCCATTCTGAGTGTGCCCGCCTCCCCCATTCATCTGGGGGCTTGCAACAGTTCAATTATTCATCCTTTGCTTTGTGGAGAGCCGGCTGGGCTGCATCGCGTCCATTAGCCCCATCTGGAACAGACCCCGAATGAAGGGGGGGCAGCTTTCCAGCAAGTGAATTAGAGAAGGACGAAGTGAGGAGGCAGCAAAGTGGTGGCGGGGAAGGGGGGAAGTCACCACCCTTGGGGGGTTCTCGTCAGATGCTTCTGTGCTAACTGGAGCTAGAGCTTGCTGCAATAAGAGAGCGGGAAGGAGCGGAAGGCAGCATCACTTCCAGCTTCACCTCATGCCAGGTGCTGCGTCTCCACCAGGCATGTTGAGGGTTAAGCTCTGGTAGGCCTGCACACCAGGAACGGTGTTGCAGCAATAACAGAAAGGCGGCAGCTGTGCTGGGACAAGCCAGCTCCATTGGACCTCAAGTGCCAGCTGGGGGCAGCTACGCCATCAGAGGGGGAGATGGGAAGCAGGAGGCTTGGTTCCATCATCTTTGCCAAAAGCCCAGCTCCATCAGGCATCTCCTGCCCCTGCCAGCTGCTCAGTATAAGAACAGCTGTTTTAAGAATTGGTGCCTGAGTTTCATTCCTCCCCCTGCTTCCTTCCTTGTCCTTGTGCTTTTTTAGATTGTAAACCGGAGGGCAGAGCCAGCCTTGTTTTAATTGATTGCATGTAACCTATTCTGGGAGCCTTCCGGCTGAAGAGTGGGATGCAAATACAGTACTCTAAATAAATAAATGATAAATTTGTTTTTTTTTATTTATTATTTCCTAAAATCTGTACACTGCTTGACCGTAAAAAGCCTTAGGAGCTGCCAGCCAGTACTTATTTCTATTTTTATTTATTATTATTATTATTATTATTATTGTAAAGCAGCCAGCTGTACTATAATTACACACACACACACAAATGATGATGATGATGATGATGATGATGCTAGTGTGTGTTGTGGGAGCCTTCTAAGCTCTCTCTGCTTTCTTGCTTTCTTGCTTTCTTGTGAGATATGGCACAAAATCTGCCCCCCCCCCAATATTTCTTATTTCCACAATCATTTCTTTTGGTACAGTTGCTTTTAAATGCATCTTCTCAGTAAGTATAAATAGTTTTATTCCTATTATTATTACTTTGTGCCCCCAGGCCTCTGTGCTGGGGGGGGGGGGATTGCTCACACTGCCCTGAATCTGGTGCTGCTGCTGTGTTTTTAGTTTATTGTGGTTTTAATTTTCTGACTGTTTTAATTTATTTTACTAATAATTCTATTTTAACTGCAAACTTTTTTTACAGTTAAATTTCCTAAAAGAAATACAACGTATTTTCATATTAATATTTATTTGAATTTCCCTGCACTGAGTCATTTTGGAAGCCAGTCACATCTTAAAAAGAGGATTGCGAATTAACACAGTATTATTAATAATGATTATGGGATTAATAACGATTATGGGATTATAATAATTAACACAGCCGAGACAGGCCTCCTGTCGTGGCCCCACAGACGTTTCTGGACTCCACAGCTCCCCTCATCACCACCCCTAAACACTGGACCATGATGCTTGGGAGGACTGAGAGGAGTCGGAGCCCAGCAACAACCTCTGGAGGTCCGCCCGCTCCCCACCCCTGCATAGAGGCAACCAGGCACCTTCCAGATGTTTTGGACTACAACTCCCATCAGCCCCAGCGAGTGCGGTGGAGGGGAATTTAAGCTGTGGCCGATGGGAGTCGCAGTCCTGGCCGTTCGGAAGACAGCAAACTTTGTGGAAGGGCGGTGGCCGGCGCACGTGGAGGAAACGGGCGGAGCCTAGAGCAGCATCCAATCGCAGAGGCGTTTTCTTGAATTCTCCCTCCTTTTAGGCGGGGCTGCCGCGGAGACGCCCGAAGGATGCTCCCTTTCCGTCGGCAAGAGAAGGAAACGGGCGGGAAAGAAAGGCCCTCCCCTTTCGTCGCGGAGGCCCAATCGCGGCGCCTCGGGCGGTGAGTGGCAGCCGCCGCGGACCAACGGGCGGGGCGGGTGGCGTTCCTGTCAGAAGGACGGCCGGGGCCTCCTTCGCTTCTCTCTAGGCCGCCGCGGGGCTCTCGGGGGGCTCCTTCAGGCGCGTCGCCCGCCCGCTTCCCGAGGCCTTCCTGAGCTATCGGCGGAGGCGGGATGGTGGACGCCGCCGTGGCCGCCGAGCGGGACGCCTTCGAGAGGGGGCAGGTACCCTCCCGTGGGGCAGGGCGGGCGGGTCGGTGGGCGGAGAGGGGCAGCGAAGCCAGAGGAGGAGGAGGGGGGGGGCAGTGGTCGTCGTCGCCCCAGGAGCTCCCCTGGCGAATACTGTACCCAGCCCTGCTCAGGCTCAGTCCTTTATGTTGCTGGTGCGTGTATTGGCCGCTTTTTTTTTTTTCCTTACAGAGGTGACTCGAAGCTTAAAACTTTTAGCGCTGGAACTGGTGGGCATCCAGTGAAGCTGAAATGTGGGGAGGATTCGGGGCAGAGAAAAGTCATTTCCACAGTACCGCCGCGTTAAACTGTGGAACTCTCTCCCACAGGAGGCAGTGACTGGCCAGCTTTAAAAAGAAGTTCGGGCAAGCTCATGGAAGAAAGGTCTTTCCAAAGGCTACTAGCCACAGTGCCCAGGCTCTGCCTCCACAGCCAGAAGCAGTAGTTGCTATTATAGTTATCAGTTACGTGTATTAGCTGCTTTTCGTTTACCAAAGGAACACAAAGTGACCTTCAGTTTTTTATTGTTGTTATTACCCGCACCCCTCCACACCATAAGTTCCCAGTGCGGGTTACAGCAATTGAGATGCATTCTTAAAAACTGCTTAAAAGAAACAAAATAAAAATAAATAAAATCCTTCCAATAGCACCTTAGGTAAAGGTAAAGGGACCCCTGACCATCAGGTCCAGTCGTGTCCGACTCTGGGGTTGCGGCGCTCATCTCGCTTTATAGGCCAAGGGAGCCGGCGTTTGTCCGCAGACAGCTTCCGGGTCATGTGGCCAGCATGACAAAGCCGCTTCTGGCGAACCAGAGCAGCGCACGGAAACGCCGTTTACCTTCCCGCTGGAGCGGTCCCTATTTATCTACTTGCACTTTGATGTGCTTTCGAACTGCTAGGTTGGCAGGAGCTGGGACCGAGCAACGGGAGCTCACCCCGTGGCAGGGATTCGAACTGCCGACCTTCTGATCAGCAAGCCCTAGACTCTGTGGTTTAACCCACAGCGCCACCTGGGTCCCTTAATAGCACCTTAGAGACCAACTAAGTTAGTTCTTGGTATGAGCTTTCGTGTGCATGCACACTTCTTCAGAAGAAGGGTATCTGAAGAAGTGTGCATGCACACGAAAGCTCATACCAAGAACTAACTTAGTTGGTCTCTAAGGTGCTACTGGAAGGAATTTTTTAATTTTTATTTTGTTTCAACTACGGTAGACCAACACAGCTACCTACCTGTAACTGTTTAAAAGAAGTTTAAAAGAAGTTGGGTAGGTCCTTAAAATATACACCTTAAGTGTCAGAAGCCAGGGCAAAGAGGTGCAAATTCGGCATCCTCCAAAATCAATGTAATGAACATATAAACAAACAAACAAACAAACAAACACATGCATTAGAACCAGCATAAAATAAAATACAAAAAACCCATATATATATATATATATATATACACACACACACACACACAGGACTTCATACACACTTCCCCCTCCCCACAAGTGCTGTTGGAATGCAAATAAATAATCAGGCATGTAAATCTTTTTAATAGTGATAGTAGGAAAAAGAAATTGAACAGTTACCCTAATCCACCCATTAAGAACACACGTACAAAAAATCCAAACTAAAACAGATAGCAGAAGGAAAAGGGGAGAGGAGGAAGTAAGCTCTAACAATACCTTAAGCAGGAACAGATTCAAAAGCTTGTTATATATATAAATAAAATAAGGAAGTTTTTGAGTGCTGTTGGAATGCAAAGAAAAAGGAAGGTGGCCTAACCGCAGAAAAAAGTTGTCAAATTCAGTGTTTACAATATCACAATCTTGCACTTGAATCCCCTTGTAATTGACCAAAGTAAAAACATAGCAAAACCCAGATCATCCATCAGCCTTGACTTCAACAGTAATTATTTTTGCATATGTGATCATCATTTTGGGGGGGCTCAGCCCCCTGTCTAAGAGCCCTGCAACTGGGTCAAACCAAAGGGGATCCATCTAGTCCAGCATCCTGTTGAAACCAGGTGTTTCAATGCAAAGCCCACAAGCAGGAACTGAGTGTAACAACACTTTCCTCACTTCTGAATCACAACAACTAGCATTCAGAAGCATATCTGTTTCCTTTAGCAGAGATAGAAAATAGCCATTGTTGCCAGTAGCTGTTGATAGGCTTCCTCTCAATGAACATATCTAATCCTCTTTTTAAAAGTCATCCAAGCGGTTGGCCATCACTGTGTCTTGTGGGAGCAAATTCCATAAAGAGGTTTTCACTCCTCTGCAAACAACCACAGAGATCCCATGATGGACTACCCTATACATGCAGCACCCACCATCCCTGTCCTCTGGCTATGCTGCCTGGGCTGATGGTGGTTAGGAGTTGGCTGGAATATCCAACATTTTGCATTTAAAACTAAGTTAAAACTATAGGCATGTCCATAAGGAAGAAGATGATCCTTCAGGTAATTTGGTCCCAAACCATTGGGACCTGAATTGTGAAACCAGTACTTTATATGTAGCCCTGAAATACACTATAGACCAGTATCGACATTTAAAATCCAATGCTTATACAGTATAATTAGACTGACAGCTTTCTGCCAGAGATTTGGCTGTTGTTGTTGTTGTTTAGTCGTGTCTGACTCTTCGTAACCCCATGGACCAGAGCACGCCAGGCACTCCTATCTTCCACTGCCTCCCACAGTTTGGTCAGGTTCGTGTTGGTAGCTTCAAGAACACTGTCCAAACATCTCGTCCTCTGTCATCCCCTTTTCCTTGTGCCCTCAATCTTTCCCAACATCAGGGTCTTTTCCAGGGAGTCTTCTCTTCTCATGAGGTGGCCAAAGTATTGGAGCCTCAGCTTCAGGATCTGTACAGTGGTACCTCGGGTTAAGAACTTAATTAGTTCTAGAGGTCCATTGAAACTGTTCTTAACCTGAGTGGTCTTCAGCTAATGGGGCCTCCTGTTGCCACTGTGCCTCCAGAGCACAATTTCTGTTCTTAACCTGAAGCGTTATTTCTGGGTTAGCGGAGTCTGTAACCTGAAGCATCCGTAACCTGAAGCGTCTGTAACCTGACGTACCACTGTACTTCCAGTGAGCACTCAGGGCTGATTTCCTTCAGAATGGATAGGTTTGATCTTCTTGCAGTCCATGGGACTCTCAAGAATCTCCTCCAGCACCATAATTCAAAAGCATCAATTCTTCAGCGATCAGCCTTCTTTATGGTCCAGCTCTCAGAGATTTGGCTGTGCTGTATAACAAACCAATAGGAGTTCAGAATGTCACTTGCTCTCTACTTCTCTAGGTTGTGGAGGGGGGCTGTGCATTGTTTCTTGGTTTGGCAGAGAGCTGGGAGCAGTTCTTTGCTGTGTCAATTGGGCTCTCATGACATGGCAAAGTGAACCAGAGGCTAATCAGTTTCCTTGTAGCTGCATCTTGTAGCTGCTGTTGCACCAAGAATGATCTGTTTTACTACATGTTTGCCCTGAGCAGCCTAATCTGAACAAGATAAGATAAGAATAGAATGTAAATAAATAAACAAACAAACAAACCGACCAACAGGAGAAGAGAAAGGGATAGAAGGGTAATTCATTTATATGGAGACATGTCCTTTCAGCAAAACCGTAAGGCACCCTGTGATACTTGAATTCAACACTATCTGTCTGAATAGATTATGCAAGCATCTAAATTGAAATGTGTGCCCCCATTTAACTTGAAATTATCCAGTATGTGAGTTTAGTGCCCTTAAAATTCAAACGGGCTGCCCCCCCCTCAGTAGGCAATACTGGCAGGAATCAAAATTTCTTCTGAGCAATAAGCTGTTCTGATATTGATTTGTTTTGTTAGATTATTTGGGTTTGCTTTGCAAAATAATACCACAAATGTTAAATGGAGTGCAAACAAAGAGTCTTGCGAGGACCTGGAAGAAGTGTTCTGGATGTGAGGTGGCAGGGTTGGATAGGTTTTTTTTTAATTCCTAGATAACATGATCAGACTTATACAAGGCATATCAAGTTGTCTGCTCTTTTAAGCTGCGTCAGTCTCAGCTCTGTAGATGAAGGTGTGAAATGGAAGTGAAAGGTTTGAGAGAACAAATGGCTTCCTACAGGCATCTGGCTGACTACTGTGAAAACAGGATGCTGGACTAGCTGGGCCACTGGCCTGAATCAGCTGCAGGGCTATTATTAGGTTCAGGAAGGGAAGCCTGGGTGCTGAAATACTGTTGTGTTGTTTGGATATCTCAGGGAGAGAGCCCTCCCAACACAAGGAAGGGATGGAGATGGGTATCTTATTAAGTTAATATTCTCATTGTAAAACACAGCAGCCCAGGAAAATATAAACTGCAGTTCTGTGTGTGTGAAGTTCTGCATATCACTTTGTAGTTAACCTCAAAGAGTATCCAAAGTTAAGGTGAGAACATATGTTGGACAGATGAGCCTTTAGTCTGACCCAGCAAGGATCTTACTTTCTTGCAGGAGCACGGGACAAATCTGGGAGACTTTTTGTGATACAGCTCGTCTTCCTGAGCATTTTGGTGTATGATATGCTTTTCTTGCAATATGTTTGAGGTTAAACACGTTTCTGAGCCACCTTGACTAGTCTAAAGAAAGAAAGAAAAGGGGAATACTTTTTAGGGCTTCCTAGCAAATGAAAGAAAACACATTTAAAACCCTTTGCTTTCTGGCCTCCTACAAGGATAAAAAGAAAGGAAATTCACAGTAAGTCCAACTTTCCATTTATACAGTCTAGGGATTTGGCATTTTCCACAAGAGAAGTGCATATATTTGTTGCATTGCTTATTGTACTTTGCTTTATCCTTTTATTTAGTGTTCTGCGTCAGCTGCAGGCAAATGCTTACAGAGCAAATAAATAATGGTTGTGGAAAGGTAGATAAAGGAAGACCAGCTTCAGTCCACAGATGGCCTCCAGCTAAAGGTGACAAACTACTGGTAACAGAGACTAGAGAGAAGACAGCAGCTAGGCAGAAAATTGAAAGTGACCTTGCTGCTTCCCAGTAGAAAGTGAAAGGTTACAGTATTTGGCTGTGGTGTAAAGGTGAGGGAGAGGGCTTTGTGTAGTTGCTATTCTTTTCCTTCCTTTAGGTAAGAGAGTATTTGGAGTTATCTCCTGAAAAGACTATAATAGTTATGAAATCCATATTGCCCTTCCTTTTTCACACAGGTCTCTTCCCCCCCCCCCACTCCAATTCTGGGTGGTATGCCAAGTCTTAATGGACTTTCTGTTAAATGAAAGAGGCTCAGCCAAAAGAGATGCAACTGTGTGGCTTGCTTTTCTTCCTTTGCACAGCTTCAGATTCCATCTTCAGCTATCACGTGGAGGAAATCAGCTCCGGAAAACTGCAGAAACTGCCTTCCTTCCTAGAAATTAGTACAAACCCTGCACCTGCAAATAAGAGGCTGGCCAAAGTTATTGAAAGGTGTATCAGTAGGTTCTTGGTCGTTTGCTGTTTCTTCATTTTCTGTTTTCTGACACTTGGTTCCTATAGCTAGACAGCAGTGCAGTGATGGCTGGGAAAGAGAGTTAGCTGGAAGTCCCACATATTCAAGGCACGTGTCCTGCAGCATGTGATTAATTCTGACACCTGCAAAACGTTCTCCTTTTTCACCAGGGTGCCTGCCAATTGGTAGGTGTCCTAGATAGACCATGCAGCCCTTGGAAGGTTAAATAATGGGCAGGGCAAAGTGCCCAGCTTGGCTTCTGTGTCCTGATTTTGTCCACCTCACCTACCACACCTGCCCATAAGAAGCAATGAGTAGTGCAATGCCGGTGAACCAGTGAATGATCCATGCAGTGGGACAACTGAATTTCTACCTAGCATGGCAGGGACTGTATATGAAACGCTGAGGACAAGAAACAAGGTGACGGGAAGATGGAACAGGATTGCAAAGGATGTGGGGATGGGGGTAGATGCAAAGCACAAACAGTGAAGAGACTCCCCAAATGCTAGGAAATCTGTTCACCAGTGAGAATGGATAAATGCACCCGGGAGACCAGTGCTTAGAATTCTGTGAGATACAAAGGCAGATATGGCTTTTATCCAGAAAATGTCACATTAGCTTATCTGAAACTCCCTGTTTCAGGTGTAAAAGCATTGCATGCCCCTTCCTATCCAGCTAACGAAAGGACTTGATGAAATATTAAATACTGTTCTCTTGTAGGAAACACATGTCATATAGAAGGAAAGAGCCAAATGTGCACATATGTGAACTAAAAGACCCATGAGTAACCTGCTTCATCCATTGTCTGGATACACTGCTTTGAAACTTTGGTGATTAAGCTGTTAAAAAATAGCTGAAAGACATAAACAAGACTTTTATTTTATTAAGAAATTTGTGTACCACTCTTTGCCAAAAGGACACAGGTTAGTTTTCAACCTAATATCACCAAAACTTCAAACAATTATTTACATACTGTAAAACTCATAATAAAAACAGCAGTGTCAAACTATTTATAAGTTCATATCCGCCACTGCTCCCCTCACCCAAAAGCCTGCTAGAAAAGTAGGCCATGGTAAGGTTGTTGGTGGCACACCTAACAGGCATTCACATCACCATCACTGACTAAAAAGTGTATTAGTGAAGACAAGACATGGGTTATGGCAAGTTTAGCTCTTCTGGAAATGGGCAGAAAATGGACTGGCCTTGAGCAGTGGCTGTTGATTCCAAGTAACTCAGGTGAAGGGAACTTAAAGCAGATTTGCTCAGTGTGCCCTGCAGTTGACATGCTGTTGTGTGGCTGCTGTCACTCAGGCTTTACCAAGGCGAGGCAACTCTCTAGGAATAGTCTGGCAATTGGAATGTTGTTGCTGGGGATGGTTGTGCTGCTTTTGTGTATATCTGTCTCATTTGGCTGCCCAGATGTAGTGTCCTTGCTGAAGGTAGTGTATAATAAGCCACTGAGCAGGCAGGCATGTAGAGTCCCCCTCCACAAACTGACACTTGTCATATGTGGGATAATTGGTAGGGGAAAGGCTTGAGCACAAGGTAGCTTGCTTGTGGATGCTTGAGGCACATCAGTTCATGCTGACCCCTGGGAAACCTGGAAAGGTGATGGAAAACTGGTTCTCTTTAGAAGTATATAATGTATGTTTTTTTAAAAAGACAGAAGTTGTTTGCCAGTATTTGAAAAGATGTACTAGGAGAAGGATTTCAGATACAAATGGAAATTAAAAGCACAGCTAAGTTCTTGGGCATCATATCTGTTTTAAGTCATTCTGCAAAGACCATAGCACTTGTGTGATCTCAGTGTGGGGTGGGACAGACACTATATGGAAGAAGGAAAAGCCCACACATACAAACAAGGCAAACTGAACGAAGGAATCTCTCCTGCCCTGTTGTATCACAATAGAAATTAAGTAAGTTTGCTTTCCACAGGTACCATGAGCAAAGCTGAATGGTTGTGGAAAATGTTCATTTTCCTTCAGACACGATACATTGTATCAAACGAAATTCTACACTGAGTAGGTCTAATTTAGTGGACCAAATTTAGTCGTGACCATTCATTTCAGTGGGTCTTAGAACTTAGTTGGTTGCACCCAATATATACTTCTAATAATGTCCTGGAGAGCTGGTTGCTCGTTGCTTCTTATTTGCTCTTATGCACATTATTCCTGGCTCGTGCCTTGTACGAGCCCCTTGCCAATTCAGCACTGCAAAGGCCATGCATGGATTAAACAGGATTTGTTAGTTTTATCTAAATACTGACTTACTAATAAAAGCATTAAAACCCTAAACCACCTGCTCTTTACTCCTTTTTGAAATTTGAGCCATCCACCAGTTTTGCTAAGAAGTTAAATTTGTACACAGGAAACTGGGTTCTCTGAAATTGCCGCAGTGTTGCTATATATAAAAATATATTTCTGTGCTGAACAGCTATTTAAAGAATTGACATCAGTACAGACAGACCAAAAAAAGCAAGTGTTTTTGTCATTGGCAGGTGATAACAAGGGAAGAAGCCAGAAGCATGCCCATTTTTTCAGTTTGGCTACTGCGGGATTAGTTTATCAGTCTTTACCGTCTTAAACTGGTGTGGGGAGCCTTTTTTAACCTGTGGGCCACTTTCCCTTCTGGCCACATGCCCAGTGGTGGGTGGGTCCAGAGAAAAATGAATGTAAAAGTTCCCTTTGTACAGTAAACTAGCTTCTACACACATTCACACTTCCCTCTGTATTCTCCATCTAGGTAAGCAAGAGGCACTATCAGAATTCAGTGGCAGGCACATTCCACCCAGACAAAATCACTTGGTGTGAAGTGTGACCATTGGCAAGTTCTGAGGGCCAGATAGAGGGGGTCTGAAGGACTGCATTTGGCACCTAGTCTTGAGGTTCCCCACCCCTGCTCTAAAGAGCTGTATGGATCTGGCATAAGGTGCTAAATTGTTGTTGTTTAGTTGTGTCTGACTCTTTGTGACCCCATGGACCAGAGCATGCTAGGCACTCCTGTCTTCCACTGCCTCCCGCAGTTTGGTCAGACTCATGTTGGTACCGTAACTTCGAGAACACTGTCCAACCATCTCGTCCTCTGTCATCCCCTTCTCCTAGTGCCCTCAATCTTTCCCAACATCAGGGTCTTTTCCAGCGAGTCTTCTCTTCTCATGAGGTGGCCAAAGTACTGGAGCCTCGGCTTCAGGATCTGTCCTTCCACTGCTAAATACCTATGCTTAATTTCATGGGAAGAATTTCCCCCACAAATCTGACTATTCTTGCAAGTGCTGGGCCAGGCCAAGCAATTTGATCTATGAGATTGTGGGCCATAAAAATTGCCCTGCAGGCTCATATCAGATATCCATCCAGTTGTGCATTATGTATTTTATTTGTAACCACTCAGATGCTTGGTGGAAACGCACAAAGAGGGCAACATGGTGAGAGCATTCTCTCTTGATGTGGAGGTTGCACTTTGGCTGTCATATCTTTACACCTTTAGAAGCCTTCCCCTTTGTACACGCATATTTTTGTAAAAGCACTTCATTGTAACATCCTTCAGGGTATGTTCAGTAAATTGAGTCTGTTTCCCAAGCCTATGAAGCCCTATTCCTTAATCTCAGGATATGCATGCTTTCCTGCTTTCAATTGCACAAATTGGTGCTGAAGAAATATGGTGAATGAAGCAGGATGCATTTAATGGATCAAATATGTCACCTTGCAGTATCCTAGGGAATTGGGAGCTACAGATGTGCAGGTGAACCTCATTGTTCACTTGGTATTAAAGTGTGGAATCGTAATTGAACTCTTTAGTTACTGGAGTATTCCCTGTTCTGCTTCCAGTACTGGGTACTGTCTTCAGAGATTGGAGGATGGTAGGAACTGGTCATGTTTGGATACCTAATTATCATCTTCCAAAGCAACTACTCTATTCTGAACTTAAAAATGGAAAGTGTAATGCTGGTGGTCAACAAAAGAGGTAAGGCAAATCTTTTAAAATGTAGTATAAATACTGACAATTGGGAAGCACTGGCTTGCTAGTGCTCCAGTTGGAGAACAACCTTTACCAAAGGTGTCATGGACTTTGAAGATGCTCAAACTGAGGACAAAAGGAAGAAACATGCTAAGAGGAAGGCACGCTTGGCAAACCCTCACCATGATCAACTCCCACCCAGAAACGTGTCCCCACTGTGGAAGGATGTGTGGATCCTGAATTGGCCTCCACAGTCATGAACTCACTGTTAAGACCGTGTTCATGGAAGACAATCTTACACGGCTACGAGTCATCGCCAAAGAAGAAGACAACATTGGTTGACAGAGGTGCAAGCACACATCCTCTGAAACAAGATGCATTGTGAGGGGGACTCTACATAATAGTAAATTTCTTATCCTGACTTTTGCTGGACTGTGTAATTTTATTGCTCCTCTCATAGCAGTTTGCGAATAGTTTAGCTTTGAGTTCAGCATTCCTTTCCGCACATTTCAAGCCCCAAGTACCCAGCAAAGGAACCATTACAGTACAGTGGTACCTGATTCATTCTGGAGGTCCGTTCTTAACCTGAAACTGTTCTTAACCTGAGATACCACTTTAGCTAATGGGTCCTCCCGCTGCTGCCGCCACACCACCGCCACGCGATTTCTGTTCTCATCCTGAAGCAAAGTTCTTAACCCAAGGTACTATTTCTGGGTTAGTGGAGTTTGTAACCTGAAAGCGTCTGTAACCTGAAGCATCTGTAATCCGAGGTACCACTGTACTTTGAAATGTGCTTAATTGGGTGGCTGAAGGACAGAGAGCCACAGATGAATGACAAGAATAAGATGTTTGAGGGGAAGGCTTCAGAACAAGGGTGGGGGAGGGAGTTGAGCTTGAAGCTCTGATTCCTCCAAAGGTGAAAGAGGGAAGACATTAATGTGGTCTTCATTAGTGGGCTAATCAGAAGCCTAGTTAATGGGCTTTGACTGCAGGAGGGAGCGTCCCTTTAGGCTGTAGATTTGAGCAACTGCAGTTTGGAGAATGAAACAGGCTGAGGCCATTACTGTGGGAAATGAAGGCGGCTTAGATTCTGCTGGGGCTGGCTTTGTCATCTATGTTGGAGTTACGCAGGTGAACTGTTTCTCACGGCCTATAAAGATCCCTTTCCGCGTAAGGAGAGCTACCGGTAGTTAATATGTGTGTGCTCTTTCTGGTCTGGTTACGTTTGCTGTAGCTGGGAGGCTTCTGTGAACTCAGGTGGAAATGTCCGCTGGGCTTGGGTAGCATTAGCTACTATCCTGTTGAACATGGGGTGGGAAGTACATTCCTGGGGGTGCTGTGTGTATGATATTGGTTGCATTGGCCACCGACCCCTGTGAACAACAGGAGGTCTGAGGTGATTCAGTAGAGCAAGTCTCTTCATCCTGCCTCTTCCACAAATGTGCCCTGTCAAAAGTTGGGCCACCCAAGGCCAACACTTGCTTCTGCTTAGGTATACAAAATATGAATTTGTTAGGCTGTCTACAAAGGGAAAGAGAGGATTTTGGTGCAGAAAGCAGTTTGGGATAAGGAAACAAGAACTAGCTTTGTGGTTTGGATAGGTGATGCTGTCTGATTATGCAGGCCTGTTAGACTTCGGTGGAAAGGCAGCTGAGATGAACCTTAAGCATGGAGGGTCAGCAGTACCAACCCCACAGTGGCATTCTCATTTCCCGTCCCTCAGGGTCCCTTCCCAGCATGCCGATTTCACAGCCTGGTGCTTGCTTTTGCAGGATGACCTAATTCCTTTGTAGTGAAGAGGCTGCATCCCCTGAAAGACCAAGCTGTAAGCTGCTCTGCGAATAGCTCCATTATTCTGGCAGCTGGTGTAGGCAGCTATCAATTCCTGCATGGCAGAAGATGGCATATTAAATATTTACCATACAGAAATGACGCAACTGGCAACAAACAAAGGATCTATTAGGGGGTTGGGAATTTGCTCTGGGGTTTGGAAAAGCAACTTCCTCTCGTTTAAAAAGTGTTTGCACTGCAGTTGTGAGCAGCTACCGTATGTGCTCTCAAAAGAAAGGGCAACATTTCTCTGGTTTTTACCTACTCAGAGTGGCTTGAAACAGTGAGACTTGTAAAAATTCAATTCTGGAAAAGCTGATTAACTGCACCTAACAGGCAGTCTGGACCTTGGCCACTAGCAGCTCACACTCTTTGACTTGAGAGGGTTCATTGCTTAATGGCCATGATGGCCTCGGGGCATGAATAGCTGTGGGTTACTGGCACATTGTCTAGATGGCTGCAAATTAGAAGTTTACCATACTCTGGATACATGCAAAGGCTTAAGCTGTGGCTCAGGGTAGTTGTGTCTGTTGGGAGTAGTGATTGTACTTGCTTTCCTTACTGCTTCATTTAACGTTGAAAGGATTTTATTTTTTTCTCTTCTGACTCCGTATATTGGTGTTTTGTGGTTAATGCAACTGCTTGGAACAGGTGCCGCTGCAGCCAACTTGATAATTACACACAAACAATTTATAGGTCGTGTGTGAGGAGTGCATAAGACAAATCTTTCTCTTGCTTTCCTTGTGGCATCTGAATGTTTCCTTTATGTGCTTTAGAGGATTGGCTGGCGATCATTATAGTATGCGTTCTTAAGCTAACAGTTCTAAATTTAGGCAACTTGGTTTTTTCCAGTCTGCCCACGGCCCAAATCCATGATGTTGCCTGCCACATGGACCCCAAACTGGCACTGCTTCTGCCAAAACTGGCACTGCTTCTGCCCAAATCCATGATGTTGCCTGCCACATGGAGCCAAAACTGGCACTGCTTCTGCCAAAAATTGTGGTGGGCTGCTGGGAATTTGAAAAACATATGGCTCTGAATCATATGGGAAATGTCTTTGTCCAAGATAGTGGGACTGTTAAACCTTGGCACTTGTCAGAGGATCTCCCTCCTTAAGGAGCTGTTGATACCCTTGGAGGTGAGAGTGGATGGTGGGAGCCATCCAGTGGAGTCTTTTTGTGACATTGGCCTACTAGAAGTCACTTGTACCACAGCAAGTCTTATAGGAGGCTTCACTGATGGCATCCTTTGTCCTTGAACGTGCTACAGAACATGGTACTTCTTTTCTGAATGGCTGTTAATGGGTTGTGATGATTTGAGTAAGCCCCTGTGCAGGTGTTGCAATCATCTTCTCTTCCATCCACAAACTTCCTCTTATTTATTTGTGCCATTCTGCTTTTCACCAGTAGAAGGCAATAAGTGATTGCTGCTGCTGATCCTAGGTTGAGGAGGGTCAGATCATCCTGAACTCTGGGGTTTTCTGGAATGGCAACAGAACATACTGAAATTAGGCTCAAAAGTAGTAAATTGGGAGCAACTGGTAATCCTGAAACTCATGAAGACACATAGGATGCCATTGGGGGGGGAGCTCCTGGTGGGCTTGGTATGAAACCTCTTCCTTACACTGTCCAACTTCCCCAGCCTGTGATTCACTGTGTTCATATTAGTTTAGATTGCCTTTTTTGCTGTACCATCCAGAAGGGCTCCTAGCGCTTGTATGGCAGCTGTGCTTCTTGAAAGCAGAAATGAGCGCTAGGGAAGGGGAATCGTGCAAATTGAACATGTAAATACTAATAAATGATAACTATTTTGTTATTAAATAAAATGGATATGAGCACATATTAGCCCATTCTTGTATTTAATTACTTGCATGGCAGCCACAGGCAACAAGGAATTGCATTCAGGCTGGCTGAGGAAGGAGAGACCCAGCACAGAAACCCAAAATATTCACAGTGCACACTGAAGAGGAATAGTTGTTTTTCAGGGATTCACTGGTGACTTATTATTTACATCTTCAGGGTGAAGCCTCTGTCTAGAGTCTTTGGGGGTATTCCACTGCTGTTTGAGAGTAAATATTGATCAGGCTCACTCTGAAAACAGCTTTGTCAAACACCTGTGCTCTGCAGAGAACTGTTGGGTTAGCTGCCCTGAGAGATGTGGTTGTTGTGGCATCACCCTACATAAGTGCTTCACAAACATTTTGAAGTGGAACCTACCTGCAAACTTACTGAACCTTTTAGGACCCACTTGTAAATCATCAATGCCTTTCATCAATGCCTTTCAAGCCTCCTACAAGCCTTTCTTTTAAAAGGGTCTCAACAGTAATGATGTGCTAGTGGTCAAAGCCCTTGGAACAAAAGCCCCTCATTATGCAACCCACCCAGGAAGATGTTGGGACTTTCAGATTAAGGGGCACTGCCCTGGACTCCCAGCGCTGCTGATGGGAAGATAGTATGTTAACCTACTTCTACACAGATGCATCCTAATTCACAGTAATCCGTTCCTCATACCAGTTGTGTTGGCTTGTTATCCTGCCAGAGAGGTTGTGTTCAGAGACTCCTATCAGCAGTTGTGCAATTAAACTGCTATCCAGCTGAATACAGACCACTGCCCATGTACAGAAGCCTGCCAGGGATTGCTAACCTACCTGAGATGAACAGTGGGGGGAGGGGGTTTAGCACCAGTTGTTGCCACTGATATCAAAATGTCCATTCACTGGGTTTTTCACAGCAGTTTTTGGGGTTTTCAACCTGTGGATTCATGTGCTTGTGGCATGCTCAGACTTGTGTGGTTTTTAGCAGCTGTTCTTTCAGAATGGTGTTAGACTTCTGCAACAGTAGCCCTGTAGTGCGGAGCACTTCTGTTCAGAGTTCCAGAGAATCCATACTCCTCCCCCAAACTTGGTTTTCCCTTTTTTTTCACCACCTAATGGTCAGCCAGCCATCCGTCTCCACTGAGCATGTCTAGTCCTCATTGAGCACCTTCTGTTTTTCCTCACCCTACCTTGGTCTCCGTTTTGGATGGGAGTGAACAACACTCTTGTGCCCAGTCCTGTCTACATTGAAATCTTTCGTTTCTCTATTGGTTTCTGTGTGCAGCTCACTTCCTTGGGGACATGTTATAGTAGTTTTTTAGTATGATCCAGAAAAGGACCTGTTCAGACAATGTGATGGTTCTTTCTGCGATTTTTAGATTTCTGGGCCTCTGAGGTTTTCCTTCTTAGAGTTTTTATCCCTATAAGGGTTTTTTAGTAACTGCCAATCTTCAGTTTGCCAATCCTTCCCTCTTGTGTGTTCTGGGGTGCCATTTTCGTCTACAGCACAACATAGACTTGAATCAGAAATTGAAGATCCATTTTTGATGGTGCTAATGCTGATCTAGTTTGTAAACAGTTCTCTGTCTTCTGGTTGCCACTCATTTAGTGATCTCTCAAGGATGGAAGAATGCATCTTGTTACTCTTTGGACGTGTGGTTTTTAAAAGTCATGTTTATTGCCATCTCTGAAAAACTGGCTCATAAGTTATGTTCTGCCAGGGGCAATGTAGACCCCTCTAACTTTGCTTCTGTTTGGGAGCTGTTTGTGATTTATATGATCAAACAATCTCATGGCTGGCACAATCCTACTAAATATGGTTTTATTTGGCAACATGTATGAATTCTTGACATATTTTGCATTAATATGATCCTTGTTTCCAACCATGGAATATATTTTGTGCTATTCAAGCTTTTTAAGTTTTATTTTTTATTATCTTGTATTTTTACTCTTGTCTTTATTATGGTTTCTGTTATGTATTTTAGGTTGGTGTCTTGTTTGTCATACTGTATTTGAAAATCTCATTAAAAATTATGTAAAAGAAACAAAATAGAGGCAATGATGTACTTGGAGAGGTTCCATATTGGGTAAATTTGCCAGTATTGAGAGGCAAAGGGTGTGACTGCATATTTCTTCCATAAGCTGCTGTCCGATGACTTCCTGTTTTTGTTATTCGTAAGCAGAGCTGTGCCCCTTCTGTACATTTCGGACTAGGTAGTTTTAATTCTAAGAAAAAGGTTGGGTGACAGGAAGGGGGTGCTGCAGCCACTGGTAAGAGGAGGGAGGTTACTGTTGGCAATTCAGTGCTTGGATGCTGTCAAGAGTCCAGCCACAGAGGTTGCAAGAACAAAGTTTCCTTTATAAGCTGACTCTGCCTCTTGCTTCCTCAGATGACCTAGTGCTCCTTCAGAACATCTCCTCCTCACCAGCTGAGATGAGGTCTGCTTTTTCCTTACTCAAGGTGTGTCTTGAGAAAAAAATGCAACACAGAGGCGTCTGTAGAGAAAAGTGTGTTGGGCAGCCTCCAGCTTTGCTTCCTTCATTTTTGCAAAGATTTATGACAGATAAAACATGTCAAGTGTAGTCTTTCTGGAAAATGGTAAAGGAAAAGCTTCAGCTGTGAAGTTTGGAGTATGCAAAATGTATGCTCTGCGTACTCAAACAGAGAGGGGCGAGGAGGTCTTCTGTTGTGCTGTGCACACATGCAATATCCTATTTGAAGTTTCCTTGAGCTTTGGCTGTGTGAATCTGCTTGGCAAAAGCCCACCCTTCTTTATTGTCTGTCTCTTCATAGGTCTTTCCCAAGGGGAGCAGTCAGGAGTGAAATGAGCTGGCCTTCTGAAAGAGACTCACTAATGATGGGGAAGGTCAAAACCCTTGCCATGTGGCAGCTTCCCAAGAAACCTGCTCAGGATCATGGAAGGGCAGGGGGCCTACAGCATGCTTGGGTGTGCATCCAAGCAGTGACTACTTTTTTTGCTATTGTATCAGAATTTTTATGTTCTGTATAAATATCCTGTCCAGCCTGTTGCCTCTGGCGGTATCCTGTGCTTCCAGAGACAGCTAAGCTCCCCTTAAGTTTCAGGGATTTCATGAATATTAATAAAGACATTTGCTCTAATCCTATTAGGGTGGGAAGAGGAATGGCAACAAATTGATCTCTGAGGGACAGAATGGTGAATTCATGCTAAGTTCTCATCCCAGTTGGGGTGGGATGCCAAATTAATATGCCATCCTGTAATGATGCATTGTGAAATGTAAAGACTCATCATGACAGTTCCCATAGGCACACCCCCAAAGACAGTAAAAAAATGCAGGCAGCTATGTTGATTTTATATTACACGCCAACAGCATCACACAGCATAATACACAATGTGCTTGGATCAACTGACAGTGATCAAATAGTAAACTGGCAAAGCAGTAGTTAGCATGTTGGGTGTTGGCTGGGAAGCACTGGATTCGCAGCCCTGATTAGCTAGCTTTGGACCGGGCTCTGAGTCCACACATGTTCCAGGCCAAACCCTGGCAGGATCCCCAAACAGCCTCCCTTTCACCAATACAGCAGCCTCTTGTGCGTTCACGCAAGTCCTCTAACCACCCTGCGGTAGCTGGAAGGGCACATACTTCCACCCACCCACTTCCCTTTTCTGATAGCGGGCCTCAAATCTGTTTCAGATGCCTCTAGCCCACATCTCCCATATTGTGTATCAACTAGGAATGTGCTTGCAGGTTGGCTGGAAAAACATATCCAAACATCTCAGGCCTTCTTTCGTCATAGCTAAGTAACCACATTTGTACTCTGGAGCCATTTTTGAGGCTAGCTTGAGTTCTAGCATCTCGTTTTGGTGCAGAAAGCATTGGACCAGTGCCTGGCCCCAAAGAAAGTGTTGCAAGAAGCACTAACTAGACTGGCCATCTCCTGCTAGTGGAATGGAAGGTTTCAGAATAAATCTTCTTGGCTGCCCTACTTAACACAAATCACTGGCTCACACCATGACCCCACCCCCACCTCCCCATGTCTCTTGCTTGATGCTCTGTATCAACCAATCTAGAGGGGGAAACTGGAGCTCTGCTTATAAATCTGAAGCAGTGAAATGGTGTGGAGGAAGAGGAGTACCAGCATTTGCCTACGATTTCTTTGCTTTCTGTCGCCTCTTCACTTAATATTTTCCAAAGAAATTGTCCAAGCAGGCATCTGAATTAGGCATTGCCGTCTTTGCAATGATCCTGTGCAAAGCTTGCCTTGTGGCTGCTTGACAAGAACAGGCTGGGCAAACGGAGACTAAAAATAGTCAGATCAATAATTACAGCATGAGACCTCTGCCTCCCTTTCTCCTTCCTTGAAAAAAGAAGAGGCAATATGTATATTTCACAGAGCAAGTGAGGCAGATTCCTGTAATGCTCTCCTAACCTAAGACTGGGCTCATTGCCCACACTCCCTGGCACAGAGAGAAGGGCACCCAGTGCTCTTCATCCTGGGTTACACAAATTGATTCTAGGCCCCAGTGATTTACCCCTTTCAGGTATTTTCAGCAATACATATGGCAACCTGCCTCCAAACCCAAGATTCCACTGTTGTGCACATCTGTAAAGCAAGTGAAAGTCTCTGCTAGGCCCCATTATTGCCATAGAGTTTGAAGGGGGGGGAGGCTTGTAGGCTTTGTAGTCCAACCCACTGCATGATGCAGGAAGCTGCCTAGCCTGTACTTCCATGTGAACTCTCTTTAAAGTATTTGAAGAGTGCTATCATATTCTGCCTCTGCCCCCGTCTTCTCTAGGATAAACATTACCAGTCCCTTAATTGCAGACAGCAGCATCCTTCAACTTATTGTTTATATGGACAGCACCATCAGTGTCTAAAAGTGGTTATTGTGTAAATGGGATGTGGGGGAAAGAACTATACTGTACATGCTCTGGTCACATCCAGACTACTGCAATGTGCTTAGAATGGGACAACCAGCTTGTCTGCATCTGTATTGGAATTGTTTTCATATAAATTGTTTTATCGCTTGTGGGTTTGCCATGCTGAGCTCTTTTGGAATGAAGGGCAGGATATAAATATTATTATTATTAGTAGTAGTAGTAGTAGTAATAAATAACATCATCAACAGCAAGTGGTACAGAATGCAGCAGACTAGTTGCTTGTGGGGGCCAGACAATTGGAGCATATAACATGAACTATGTATTGGCAGTGCGGGTTGCCCATTTGCTTCAAAGCTCAGTTTAATGTTCTAGATATTTTAATCTCCTCAGTGCTGCTCAATCAGGTTATTTTGAGGGTCACCTGCATCTGTATCAAAACTGTCTTAAGATCAGCCTCGAAGGCCCTGCTGGTGGGCTTGCCATCAGGAACTGTTGGATTGATGGGTGTTAAAGATGGTTGATCCTTGCTTTTGTCACCCTTTCCCTCAGTAGGTGCATGTGGCCTGATACTGATGACTTTTAAATGGGCCCAGAATACCATTTTTGTCCTCAGCTGATTTTACTTGATTCCTTGGCAGTTTTCCATTAATGGTTTTCTGCTTGTTTTCCTATTTTTATACTGATACTGCTTTACTACTGCTTTTAAAAACATCTCTAGATGTCTGATATATTGTGGTTTTATGGTTTACAATTAAGCTATGAATTATTTTTCTATGTTTTTAATGTGTTGTGGGTTGCCTTGGGAAGGTTAATCCCCAAAAAGGTGACCTTTAAATATCAGAATGAATTGAGAGACTGCATATTGTGAGTTGAGATGCAGAAGCCAAGGGTTAGATGAGCAGGCCCATTGAAATGAATGAACCCAACTTAGTAATGTCCATTATTTTTGATGAGTCTACTCTGAGTAGGACTAGCATGGGATGCAACCCCAAGTGCTAAATGAGCAAAACCGATGAGTGGAGGCTTCTCTGCTTTCTCCAACTCACCCACTAGTTATTTGTGTGCTTGGCATTAGTTCCTCCTGCTTGACCATGATGTGTAGGGTGCTGTGCTTTTTCTTCACCAAAGAGTTGTTATCCAATCTGTCCTGAGAATGATGCAGTGAACTTCAATTGCTGGAGAGAACAGATGTGCTGAAGGAGGAGGAGCTGCTTGGGGAAGGGCTGTGAGGGGAAAGGGACGACTGGCAGCTCTTCACTGAGGAGTTGTTATGCAGCTGCTGCTGCTTCTCTTTGTCATCTGAGCCAGGATGGAATTGCTTAAGGGCAGAGGGCACTTCCTTGCCTCCACAGTTGGTCCAAGCCTTCTTCACCCACCTACACTCCCAAGGCTGTATGGTGGCAGGAGAAAGCTGTGAGGCAGCTGCAAAAAGTGGGTTAGTGTGGTCATGGGGCTTAAAGTAGTTGCCCCTTCTCTGTTCAAGCATGAAAGTGTGAGCCTACAGGGACCTCTTCTCTCTGTTCCTCTTGTGACCCTTTCACCACTGCTCTGACTGACAACTTCCTTTCCCTAGGTTCATCTTTTTCATGACTTTTTTCCATTTCCCTAGCTCAGAAAAACCTGGATCTCGGTGTTTGGTCCTCCCCCTCTTGGCCCTCAGATCTCTGCATGTGGTTCTGCATCTGTGGCCTCTCAGAGCTGCCAGAGGGTGCCCAGCCAGAACATTTGCCCTTTTGAAATCTGGTAGAGCCCTCCTTTGTTGCCACCTGAAAACAGAGGCATTGGGAGAAAAAGCAACTGACACAGAAGAGGCTTTCCATAGTCTTTTGGAAAAGTGCCTGTGTCTTCACTAATAAGTGTACTGCTCAATATTATTTGTTTGTTCCTTCGTAGTGAGACTGAGTCCACCAGACATGGATGCTGTCCCAGGTACCGGTAATAGTGCAAGGTGTTAATGGAGCATACTGTCAACAGACTAGTAAACTAATCAGCCCTTGTCCCAACACACACACACACACACACACACACAACTCCATACAAAGACTGCTGTATACTCCATTGCCTGTAGTAGCCACTCCAGCCTAAATCTATCAGCAGGTGTTGGATAACACTTTAATGGTTGCTTATATCTCCAATGGGAATGCTAAAGAGTAGCCTTTATCCACCACTACATCTTTGATGCTCATCTCAGGGTGGATTTTTCCTTTGAAAGGACTGTGCTGAGCTCCATGTGTGTGACCTCAAAGAAAAAGAACTGGTTTCTTTCCTGTAACTGTAATTATTTGCATGGTCATCTGTGTAATCTCACAATCCACCCTCCATCCCCGCTGTGCTTGCTACCTTAGCCTGCTCTTGGTCAAAGCTTCGTATTTACACGCCTACTGGGTAATCATAGGTGACAAGTAATTCCATGCAGGCAAGTGAGTGAGCTGGCGGAAGGCAGCAGAGCATTCAGTCCTTCCTCTGTCCCCAGTACAGAAACCTAAGTGGCTTTGCCAGAAAAAGTGAAGGCCCTTCCTTTGCAGCCAGAATAGGAATGCAGTAGGATGCTAGGAGAGGAACGGAGTCCCCTATCCCTCCTCTGCCAGTGCTCCAGCAGTACAGTACAGTAGGCATTTTTTGCAGGCTAGTAACTTTTGTGGGCTTCTTGACAAGGGTACTTTTTACATAGCTGATGCATGTGGCTTCGGAGGCAGCAGCCATGCCCCCTTGAGAATAAACATGGAGGGTGGGGGAGACTGGCCCATCAAAACGCTGGCCCAGCTCCAGAAGGTTCCAAAACAATACCCATGCAGCAGATGCAGGAGCTACATATATGACTGCAAAGACAACCACAATTCATGCACCTCAATGACAGGTGAGCCACCTGTTTTTCCTCAGAGAAGCTGGCATGTGATCTCCAGGCAGCTGCTATAAGCAACCCTGCCTAGCCAGCAGTCAAATGGTGTCCTGTGTCTTCAAACAATTCTCCTAAGGCAGATACCTTGAAATCTAGAAACATTACAAAGTTGGCCCCTGAGAATGAGAAATGTTTCCCCCACCTCCCAAGCCTAGTGGCAAGGTGCAGGGGTGCTTCACCAATGTGGCTGTTAACGAGGAGATTTTCCATCACTGTTGGGTATGGGAGCCAGGTTGTGCAGCTCCATAGGCTGCTTGAGCAAAATTGGGGAGGGGCCTCTGTATTCTAAAACAAGCCTCCTACATAATGTCTTGCCCAAGGCTGCACTGAAACGGGGGTGTTTTTGTTTTTTTGTTTTGTTTTTTGCATCGCCTGTTTAAGGAGAAGCTGGCTGTTGGCCCACTTGGGATTTCACAGCAAAGGAAACGGCATTTCCACCCAAACCCTCATTTAGCCCAGCTTGGCGTGGGAGCTTTTGCTCTTGTTCTGTGCTACTTGGACAATTTGTTCCTGTTAGCTGGAAGCCACAATAAGCAATAGCAGCACTGCTTTTTCTTAAGATGCTTGAGGCAGCGGGTGTTGCTGAGCATCCCCCCTTTCTTCAGTTGCAATAATGAAGCAGAAGCAGTCTGACACCTCTTTTTATATGGAAAAAAACCAAACCCCACACAATTCAGCTGGTTGATTTTAAAGCTGCTGGAGCTGCCTTTTGCTCTGCTCTGAGCTTGAGGAATTGTAGAGTTTACATCCTTCCTGAGGCAATGGGCACATCAAACTTCCACTTTTCTTGCCTAACCTATGATGCATATGTTTCTGGATGTAGATTTCTGCAAGTAGATTAGGGGTCCCTAATCTTTTTAAGCCCAGGTACACATTTGGAAATCTAGTAAATTACACAGTTCCTATTTGACAGAAGGAAAAACTAGCAATGCTCAGAAACCACCCCCCTAAAAAGAAATGTAAAACATGAGGATGGGCCTTTTCAGTAGTGCCCCATCTGTGGAATGCTCTTCCCAGAGAAATATACCTGGTGCCATCCTCAGGTTTGAGACAGCATGCTAGGACACTTTTTAAAAACTCTGGCCTTTGGTAGCTAAGCTGGGCCTCTGCGGGGGTGCTAACCCCAACCATCCCCCTTATTGGCTTTCATTAATTGGATATAGCCAGGTATTGGTGGCTGTCACCTGTGAGTCTGCTTGCGCTGGCTTCCTGGTTCCGCTTCTGTTGTTAGAAGGCAGTGTCCCATCAGTTTTTATAACTGACTGGAGTGTGTGCTGTTTTGCCTCCAAGAAACTAAAAGGCAAATCATGATCTTAAATTCCTTTTTAAAACTTCAATCTGTCATCTTTAAGTGGCTTTGTTCTTCACTGCACGTATGAAATTCCAAAGGTTTGCAGCCTGTTGGGTGGAAAAAAAGAACTCGTGTAGGTTTCAATGCCACAGTACATTGTGATAGCTTTCAAAGAACAGTAAGAAACATTAATAGACATTATGACTACCGGTATATTGTTGATCATAATAGCTCAAAGTCTCTTTATTCAGAATTGGGATAGCTTCAGTTATGGGGTATTGGAAACCAAAGAGGTTCTTGCCCATCTTGCCCTGCCTATGTGAGCTTTCCTGTAGCTCCTGGTGGGCCACAGTTGGATGCAGAGGGGTGGAGTTGACCAATTCTTCAGCTGACACTGTGTGGCAAAATTTCATGTTTTTAAAAATCACACACCACTCAAAAACAAGTTAGGCGAAAATATCATTTAAAGTCCAGGTATTTAAGTGTATGGACTGCACTGATTCTGCTATCCTGTTATCCTCCTTAGGCTTCATGTCCTTTCCTGTCACTTCCAGGTCTCTCAGAGGGGAAATGACTTAGCACTTTGGGTGGGAAACACAAAGAGAACCGGAAATCAGCAATGTGCAGTTTTGCAGGACTGCATTTTGCAATCACATGGGCAGTGTGTGTGCTAATGGCTGGGAGAGTGTGGTGGGCAAGTGACTGCACTGTTGAGCTTGTCATTACAGTTCTCATGTAGGCTTCTGTGGGATAGAAAGAGCAGACCTTGTGGTACCGAGTTCCTAGGAGTCTCCTTACAGTGCAGACTGTGTAGGGCCACCAACCCAGATGGCTCTGAATGAGGATTAGACAAATTCATGGAGGAAATGGCTATTGATGGCTAACTAGCTACAGTAGCTATGCTCTGTCATTGTGGAAGCAGTAATGCTTTTGAACACCCATTGCTGGAAACCATAGGAGGGTTCTTGTTGCACTCAGGTCCTGCTTGTGGGTTTCCCCAACTGAGCATCTGGTTGGCCACTGTGAGAAGAGGATGCTGGGCCACAAGGGCCACTGGCCTGGTCCAGCAGGACTCTTCCTACTTTCTTACACAGTCACTGTGCCAAGGCTTGCTTCTTCCACTCAGGTCAGGTGACTTCTGCCCTCAATTCTACTTTTAACCCCACCTCAGCTTGACTGCACTTCAGATCTCATCCTGCAACTTGGTGTGTGTTTTAAGACCAGTTTCCAGTTTCCAAGTTGGCTTACAATTAAATCCACATAAAGGTGTAATATGATGAAGGCTGGTGCTGGTGGGCTGTTGTGGGACAAGCCTCTCCAGTTCCTTTGTTTCTGTTCAGTGGTGATATGGTCAAGGCTTTTCAGAGGAAGGGGCCAGAAGGCTCTTGTTGTACCCTTCCACAAAATTTTAAAGGAGAGGCAGGGAGGAAAAGGTCAAGTTTATGGAAGCTATTGCTTTTGAATGCAGGTTGTGGGGGAAAGGAGCATGTGAAAAGTGCCAGAGTTTACGGAAACAAAACCAGCACTGCTTTCTTTATAAAAAAAAAAATTCTATCCCACATTTCTACATCATTCTTTCAGAGGCTACTGTGACAATGTGGCTTTATTGCTATAGGGAGTGTTGTGCCTTTTATTCTTTGTGGTGGCGTCTGTGCAGATATGGTTTCAGTTGAGCTGCTGGCACTGCAAAGGACCTCAGAGGCAGGATGAACACCTTTGTCTTCTTTTCCATCCAACACTTGTGAGAAGCAATAGGAGGCGCAGCTAAGGGAACATAAATCTGAGGGGGGTTAATGAGAGAAGGGTGCCTGCTTTGTCCACAGAAGGGCCCAGGCTCAATCCTCAGCAAAGGTCCCTGCTGAAAACCCTGGTTAGAGCTGTTGCCAGCCAGTAGTGAGCTATATACTTTTGTATCTGATTTTTGTTGGAAGCCACCCAGAGTGGCTGGGGAAATCCAGCCAGATGGGCGGGGTACTTATTATTATTATTATTATTATTATTATTACCCAGGTGCGTGGCAGACCGCACCTGGAATACTGTGTCCAATTCTGGGTGCCACTGTTTAAGAAGGATGTTGACAATCTGGAGCATGTGCAGTGGAGAGCAACCAAGATGATCAAGGGTCTGTCTGGAAACCAAGCCTTAGGAGGAATGTCTGAAGCAACTTCAGCCCGGAGAAGAAGAGACTGAGAGGAGATATGTATGATAGCCATATCTCAAGAGCTGCCACATGGACAGGGGAACAGCCTCACATGAGAGGTGATGGCTCTCCTTCACTGGAGGTTTTTAAGCAGAGGTTGAATGGCCATCTGCCATGGATGCTTTAGCTGAGGTTCCTGCATTGCAATGATTTGGACTAGATGACCCTCGGAATCCCTTCCAACTCTACAATTCTATGATTCTATTTCCCTAGATGAAATTATTATTAATATTAATATCCCACCCACATGGCTGGGTTTCTCCAGCCACTCTGGGCAGCTCCCAACAGAACACTAAAAACAGAATAAATCCTCCTAACCTCAGGCCATCCCAATCCTCCTAACCTCAGGCTATCCTACCAAGGCCCCCTGTGCTGCCTTTCCAGGCAGTCCTGGGGGGTGGGAACTGCTGCTTGGGAGTTTCGCTCCTCTCATCGCCGTCTCTGTGCAAAGTGGCGATCCTCCGGGGGGCGATGAAGCTGCCTGCCCGGCGCCCTGGTGACCCCTCAAGGCATCAGGAGGGTCTCTACCCGCGTGGGCGCTGCCGCGCAAACTCCTCCTTCCCGCCGCCTTGGCTGGGTCTGTGCCGGGCCTGGCCCGGCGGGCGGCCGCTGCTTCTGCACGGTTTCTTCCTTTGTGCCTCCTGAGCCCGGGGTGGGGGGGTGGGAGAAGCCCTGCCTGCCTGCTTCCCTCCTGCTGCCCTTCCGGGGAGGGGAGGAGAGAGCTGGGCGGGCGCGAGCGAGCGAGCGAGCGCCGGCGGCGGCCTTTTGTCATTCCCAGCACACACGCAGACGCGTCCGCGCTCGCTCGCTTGCTCGCTCACTCCGGCGCTGCGCCTGGGCGCGGCGGGCGGGCGGCGCAATCCCACCGCCGGGGAGGGGCGGCCGTGGGGTCGCCACCATCGTCGCCGCCGCCCCCTTCGTCTGGTCCTCTCTCTTGGAAGGAGCGCCTCCCCGGGCATGGGCATCTCGCTGTAGCTGGAGCAGGGAGGAGAGGAGGGCGGGAGAGACCCGCCCCGTCGCCGCCACCGGCGGTGGCCCCAGCAGCAGCAGCCTCCGACCATGGAGGTGGGCAAGATGGTAAGGACAGGGCGCCGCCGACCCAGGCGGACGGGAGCCGCGGAGGGCAGATGGCGCCCGGCTTTGTAAGAGGGGCGGCGCCCGGGATGCTCCCCGGCAGGCAGGCGGGATGGGGGCGCGGATACTCTCTCCGGGGTGCCGGGCTTGTCACTAGCCTCGGGTGGCGTTTCAAGAAGGGAGAGGAGCGGGCCGGGCGGTAATCCAGCGCATTGTGTGCCCTGCCGTCGCTTGCAGTAGAACTCTCGGGGCTTCTCGGCTCCAGAGACTTAGCACTGGAGGAGGTCCAGAGCCGGAGGACGGGGTGGTCCTCCGTCCCACCCCAAGCCTTGGACATCGGCTTGCTCGAGGTGGGGCTCGCCTTCTCTTCCTCCTCCTCCCATTTCCTCGAGAGGAGAGTTGGAGGGAGGCGCTTGTTGCTGCCTCCGTTGTCCCCGGTTGCCTCTCATCTATCTAGCCTTGCAGGGCTCAGGAGCCATCCACCCCCCTTCCCATCTCGGGAGTCTCCTTGCGGCGTCTTCCCAGCCTGGGTTAGGACATGCCTAGCGGGGAAGCGCGCAGAGCCAGGCTCTGCTTTGTTGCAGAGAGAGCCGCCGCCACCTGTCTCCGGCTGAGCTAAACACTCGCAGCCGGCATTGTGGGCGCGTCCAGGACCACCATCCCTCCCTTCCTCCTTTTGCGGGTGGATCTGGGCCGAAGTGGGCAGGGCGCGACCTCGAAAAGGGTCAAGTTGGTTCTGTGCAACAGAGAGTTCCCCAGGGCTGCCTTTCGGAAGCAGCAGGAAAGGCTTTGAAGGACTCCCGCCGGAGACTCCGTTGCCTGGGGGGTGGGGGGGGTGGCCTGTTGGTGTTTGCCTCCTGCAGCCACAGCAGTTGAACCCTACAGAGCAGGAGCTGTTTTCAAGCAGCAAAAAGGGGCAGGCTTTGGTGGGGGGGGGAGTTAGCCCACCTCGGGGGTGGGGGTTGCGAGCTACTGATTGGCTGCCAGTGACATCATACTACCTAGACAATTCCCCCTCCATCCCTAATTCGTGCTTTAAGAGTAGCGGGTTTCTGGAGCATGGTGATAATGCCTTGAGGGGAGCCAAACCAAGGGGTACTTGCTGAACCAGCAACCACAGGTAGGCTCTGTCACAAAAGTGGCAGGTGGGTGGAGAGGAGGCAAGAGCTAAGAACGAGCCCAACACTTAAATGATCTGATATACGGAATACAGCTCAAACTAATAGTTATGATTCCACCAGTGTGCTTAACCCCAGCTGCTTAAAAAAAAAGATTGCAAGGTTTAAGACGGTTGCGCAAGGGGGGGAAGGGACAGAGGAGGCATTGCATTTTTCATTCCTTCCTGTCTGAATTTGCCACACAGAAGGGCATGGGGGTGCTGTAGTTCAGTGGCAGAACAACTATGTTGCATGCTGAAGGTGCCACCGCTGGTGGCATCTCCAGGTAGGGCTGGGAGAGACCCTGGAGAGCTGCTCCCAGTCAGTGCAGACAGTCCTGAACTAGACCACTATAACTCTTGGTATAAAGCTTCTTCTTACATTCCTAGAGGCAAGAGGGTGTGAGCTGTTGACTTGAGAGTGACATGAAGGAGAAAGCACACACACACACACACACAAGCATCCAGGGCTTCCTGGCTCCAGTCCAGGACTGCCACTGAGAGAGGGGCAACTCATCACAGTCTCAAGGGCTGCTGGGAGCAGCATCTTCTGAGCTGTCAGAGAGGGCAGATGCACCTGGAGTGCAGGGCTAAAGACTTTTATGGCTCAAGCTAGGAACAGCAAGCTTTGAAGGGTAGAATAATGAGGTTGATGCTGACCTATTGGCAGGGAAGCCGCCCTTGAGATCTGCTGCAGCAGCCTCTGGAAGAAGCTGAGGGTGAGCTACAGGTTTAAAATGATGCGTTAGCCCCTCAGATAAGAGAAAATGATCACTCCAAATGTTAACTGATGGTGGAAGGGTAAATGTATTCAGATTATTAAGGGATGTTTCAATTACACACACACATCCTCTTGTAAATCACCTACCTTCTCCTTGTTTGGGGCAAGTGAAATTTGCCACTTGAAGAACCTGGGAGGGAACAGTCAATCTCCTTTCTGCTTCTTTTCTGTGATCAAATAACCCTATTGCTCTTCATTTCAGTGCCTGAATTGCCTTCATGGTAAGGGGGAGTGTCCCTTTCTCAAAGTCACTGTGTGCTTAGAGCTTGCTTGAATTCTGTTCGGGGGGGGGGGGCTAGAAAGGTGTGGCATTCCCACTCCAAATGAGAATGGGGGAGGTAGTGCTGTTGTTTTGTGCAGAGGGGTGGGGGTGGTCTTTGGGTTATCCGAATGAGCCCATAGAGGTACTTTAGGTTTACTAGCACTGATTGGAATGCCTCTGAGAATACATTGTCTCCCAGTTAGTTTGGTGTGACGGTTCCTGAGATGGAGCAGTGGGTTTGGGCTTACGTTTGGATACTGTTGGATGCCATTTTGAATCAGGAGAAGCACAGCCTAGTTATTCAGATAGACTCTTGATGCAGCTGTTGGGTGGCGCCAGCAGAGGTTCCCCCCCCCCCAAAAAAAAACCTGGTGCAAAATTTGTAATGCAAAACATAATTGTGGGAGATAACAAGGCTGATATGCCTGATTGAAAATTGGAATCCTGTGTGTGCATTTGCGCCTTGAAAGGGTGCATATGCCAGCCTTTGATAAACACCTTTGCTACTTCTCTGTGCTTCCTCTTGTGGAAAGAGCCATGCCACTCGGGTGCTTAGCGGGCTGTTGCCGCCACTATCATCCCTCTTTGCACTGAGCCTTGTTACATTTTCCTCACAGGACTCTTTTTGATCCGGCAGATGCTGTCTCTGCTTTGGGGAGGGCCCCTTAGCATAAGAGAGTCATTGTGGTGTAGTGGTTAGAATGTCAGAGTCAAACCTGGGGGACCTGGGTTCAAATCCACACTCAGCCACGAAAGTTCACTTGAGCAGGAAGGAGAACCTGAGCGTAAGAGCCTAATTTTACAGACGTTTATCATGTCTCCTCTTACTTGCTTTTTCTCTAAACAAAAAAATCCCAAATTGTGCAAATCTTTCTTCCTAGGGGAGTCTCTCTTGCCACTATGGAAATTCTGGGGCTCCTCGCCCTGTTTCCTGGGGCAACACAGCCCTCCTGCCCTGGAGCTGAAGAGCCATGGCTTCCCTTCTCTTTCCAAGCCTCTGTGAGGCTGCCTGGAATGGGGAAGTAATGCAAGCAGTTTTTTGGAAAGGAAGCTTGTGGTGGCTCCTGTAAGCCACCCTACCCCAGTGGCTGCTTGAGCTCCTTGATCACTCTCCCTCCAGAACATTTCCTAGACTCTTCTGCAACATGTTTTACATATGACAGCATAAACCAACAAGCCCCTTGAAGTTCTAACTGCAAAAATAAAGTTAATGGTTGATTTCAAAATGATTCCAGGTTAAGGGGTAGGAGGTTGTCCATGCTAGTCTTCTTTAGAGTAGACCCATTGAAGTTGATGAACATGATTAACAGGTTTATTATTTTCAGCAGGCCTACTCTGAATGGGACTTAGTTGCATACAACTCTGACAGATGTTTTTAAAAAATGGCATTGTATTCCGAATAAAATAGTATGTCACAAAAGCTATTAGATCCCACTATGTTAACTTAAATCCTTCACTTGGCTTTTGGGAAGCTCTGGAAAAGAAAACAGAAGATGTAGAGATGAAATACCAGGCTCTGAGCAAATATTTATTTATCAAATTTATATCCCATCCTTTCCCAAGGTGTCCCAGGCACCAAATGAGTGTATCATTTAAAACAAAAACAAAGCAAAAAAATTAAAACAGTAAAACATTTTTAAAAAAAAATACAGTTAAATACAACTAAAATAAGTTACATTTTAAAAAAATAATCTAAAAGTTATAAACATTTTTCAATTCGTTGATCTTATGGTTGCCTACAACAGTATTCTTCAGCCACCAAACATCTGGATAAATAGAATGTTTTCAAATACCTCCTGCAAGTTAATAATGATGGAGACAGGTGCACCTCATTAGGGAGTGCATTCCACTACTGGGGAGCTACCACTGAAAAGGCCCTGTCATGGATTGGCGCCAACCGGATGGCACCTGGTAGTAACATCACCACCAAAGCCTTACTACACGGCTACCTACCTGTTTCTGATTGTAGTGGAGGCAGATCCAATGTACCCCAACAGCTTAATAGGGTTCGAAAGAAAGAGAACTTACATGTCTGAAATCTGTTTTTCAAGGTTGCACTATGAGTGTAAATTCCAGTGTGTAGGTGAAGCCAATGGAGCTCAGAATTTAGGATGAAATTTAATCCTGTGGACCCTTGAACCACTGTGCTGTTTCGTAATGAGTTCTTATTTGGGGAGGGGAAGAGAAACACAAGAATTTGTGGGGGTGGAGAATGATAAAAACGGGAGGGGGTCACTACATGTCCTTAGAGTTGTATAACCACAAACAATGGAATTCATGATACAGGCAAAATGCTAAATTGTTTTCATATACTGTTTTGAGAAGTTGGGGTAGAACATAGCTTAGGTGTTGAGCAGTTTCCCTGGGTAAATCAGACATCTGATTGCTTACCAAACTAAATGTATATATATATATATATATATATATATTAAGAGGCAAATGGAAGGAGGTGAAATAACTCACTCTAAAGAAATAACGAAATTCTCAGATATTCCAAGCAGCTGTTACTGAGGACCCCAGCAACCCCATTGGCCCTGGAGTGTGAAGAAGCTGCCAGTGCTCAGACCTTGCGTGTGACTGCGTGGGGGTGTGGGCACTGTGTAAACAGAGAGCACATTATTTATATAGCTTCCTTCCTATATAGCTATTCTACATATTCCTCAAGTCCTGCTTTGTCACCATTTAAATGGTATGCATTCATTTGAATGCAGCATTAGGGTTTTTCTATAGATCTCTTTAAAAAGAGGATCTCCCCTGGAAATCTTATTCTGGTAGAGATGTGCAGTGGATGTGCTGGACCCAGTAATGGGCTGGATGAGAGCCAATAAACTGAAGCTCAATCCAGATAAGACTGAGGCACTGTTAGTGGGTGGTTCCCTAGACTGGGTGGATTGGATGTTGCCTGCTCTTGATGGGGTTCCACTCCCCCATCTGAAGGAGCAGGTACGTATCTTGGCGGTACTTCTGGATCCTTTGCTGTCACTTGAGGCTCAGGTGGCCTTGGTGGCTTGGAGTGCCCTCCATCAGCTTTGGCTAGTGGCCCAGCTGCACCCCTATCTGGACAGGGATAGCCTAACTACTGTAGTCTGTGCTCTGGTATCCTCTACATTAGATTATTGCAATGCATTATACTTGGGGCTGCCTCTGAAGACGGTTCAGAAACTCCAGCTGGTGCAGAATTCATTGAGCAGGTTGCTCACTGGGGCAAGACGGTTTTATAACGCCAATCCTGGCCCAACTGTATTGGCTGCCAATTTGTTTCCATGCCAAATTCAAAGTGCTAGTTTTGACATATAAAGCCTCAAATGGTTCAAGATACCTCAACGGCCGCCTCTCCCCATATTAACTGACCTGGACTCTGTGATCATTATCTGAGGTCCTTCTTTGTGTGCCCCCTCCACAAGAGGTCCAGAGAGTGGCAACACAAGAATGGGCCTTTTCTGCAGTGCTCTCCATTTATGGAATTCTCTCCCCAAGGAGTTTCACCTAGTGTCATTGTTATATCTTTAGGCACCAGGCAAAAACTTTCCTCTACAACCAGGTTAGTCATAAATCACTTAGGGTTGACCTGGGCAAGATAAAGCAGTGAACAAATTCAGTAAGTAAGAAAAATGATGATGATGGTGATGGTGACATGTTTCAAATCAGTTTGCTTATTCTGTCTTCCACAGTTACATAGGAAGCTGCCTTATACCAAGTCAGACCATTGGTCCATCTGTCTCAGTATTGTCTACATTGACTGGCAGCAGCTCTCCAGGATTTCATGCAGGAGTCCCTCTTACTCCTACCTGGAGATGCCAGGGATTGAACCTGAGACCTTCTGCTTGCAAGGCAGAGCAAACACTCTGCCACTGAGCTGTGTGGCCCCTCCCCAAAACTCTAGGAAGGCCTGCCTGCAAGGGGGGGAGCATCTTCAAAGGCTCTTTACTGCTAAAAGCCCTTGGCAGAGCACACTGGTAAACTGATGCTTGGCCAGCTTCCTGTGCCCTGTCATAACTCTGGGAGTGATGGAAGGGTACAGGGCAGTCCTCCCTCTTGCAGGGCTTGGAAACTGCCACTTGCTTCTTGGATTCAGGGCAGTTTATAGTTCCAGTTTCCTATAAGGGCAGTTGTAGGGCAGGCAGGAAAGACCTGGATTTTGTTGAGAAAAAGTAGGCCTAAGGTAGGTCTGCCTCCATTCTCAGTGGGCTTTGTGCCAGAGGCTGACTTCAAGAGCCAGAACTGTGCTTGGTGCATGTGACCTGTGGCCTTAACATTTGAGCTGCAAGTCTCCCCCCCCCCCCACCTTTGATCTCAGAGCCCCAAAGCACCCTCGACTGATGCTGCTGGCCTGCCCAGAGTGGCCTCCTCCCAGCTTTCAGCTTTGCCCAGAATAATCACTGGTTGGTTTGCTGCAGTGCTGAAGGTTTTTATGGGGCCAGCAGTGGACATTCCGCTCCTCTCCTGGCAGCTCCTAGCTCAATTTATCATTGGACACCCACTTTGAGGTAATCAGTGAAACACTCAGAGACAAGAGGGAAGTCCTGGATTCAGGGGAGACGGGGGTGGTCCAGGTGTTGAAATTTCTCCAGGAGCATTTTGCTACTGGCATGGGTCCAGTTACTCCTGTGTGTGTTTCTTCTTCTTTCATACTGGGACAAATGAATTGTTGCAAGTCAAGCAATGTAGTTGAGATCATACAGTTGTGGAATTGTGGTCATCTAGTCCAACCCCCTGGCAAATAGACTTTCCGTTGTGGCGACCAAACCCTAGATCCAAAGTGCGCCTAGCTTATATCTGGGTTTCTAACACTGAGATTGGTGTTCTCTTGAGGACAGGGTTTGGTGGCGCATCTTAAACACCACATCTGCAAATCAATCACCAAAGCACCAAGTGTGAACCTAATTTGAGGGGTGGGGACTGCTTTGAAGAAGCCATTGTCCTTGTTTAGACCTTGCCAGACAAAAACAGCTTAATATCCACAAATTGCTATGATAAGGAAGAGTTGGGTTTCTGGGATTTCCATGGATAATTTTGGACCAGGAGCTCATTAATGCTGTGGCTTCTTTCTTGATCTCATGCCAGTTGTGATATCAGCTGGGGAGTAGCAATGAGCCCATCTGGTGCCTCTCCTGCCTTGGCTGTAGCTTCCTGTTGCTATGCATGGGGCGGGCGGGTGTGGAATGAAGCTGGCATTTTCCTGCACGTTGCCTTTACAGAACTTGCTGCATACAGAGCTGCTGGAGCAGGAAGTGCTGGACAATGCCACCCTTTCAGCTGAGCCTTGACCATTTCCTTCTGTGGGTCCAGGAAACCCTCAGCCCTGAGGGTTTTGATTTCAGTGTATAAACCTTCCAGGAAAGGGATGGTGAGCTGATGCAGAGGGGAGGAGACAGGGCCCCAGAATGTTGCCTTGCACCTTCATAACCATTCCCCCACACACACACACCCAAGCTCAGCCAGAGAAGCTTCATTCATGACTCTGCAGCTGGGCCTGGAATCCCTCCTGGGTGAAGCCTTTTCAGAGTGACACTGCAGCTGTCAGCTCAGCGGGAGTGCAAGGCTTCCTTTTCTTCCCACCCCCAGATGATGGAATTATTTTGTGGGAGGAGAGGGGGTGCATAAACACCTCACAGAAAGTCATGGGATCCCTGTGGTTTTGAAGAGAGAACAGTGACTCTCCACAGAATGTTCTGTACGCGTTTGAATCTAGCGCTCCAGATTGCATGCTTGGGGGAATCCTTGGAGGCAGAATCCAGTTCTCGGGGGCAAGGCACTGCACAGCCCCAAAGGAATGACAGATTTCAAGAGAAAAGCATCAATGTTTTGATGCCTGCCTGGGAGTTTTCTGACCTCCCCAAAAGGTTTATACGCAGTCTTAGAAGGACCTTCCTAAAATGTTGGGTCTTTCCCTGCATCCTGTGGCGTGTCCTCATGGTTACAGGTGACTCAGAGTTGGGTGGACTTCTACAGAAGTTTGCTTTGGGGAGATCTGACTGAGAGGTTTGACTGAACTGATCCGAACTGTGACAAGATGAGCCCCATCCCAAGTTAAGCTGTTGGGGGACCATGGTATGTTATGGTGATGTTGTATGTTCCGTTTGCTTGACTGGCTACTGATTTTAACATCTGCTTTGCACCAAGAGGCACCCGGGGCATGGCATGCCTTGATCTGCTTTTGGTACTCGAGTTTTGATTCCCTTCAGAGCACCCACTTTCAGTACCTGGACTTGATGGCCTTGATCCAGCCCTATGTAGCTTGAATTGATATTGGGGTGGGTGGTGTGTTTTGCTCTAGCTTAGCAGAGGCAAATACTGAGGCTAGTGAGCTTTTGTGTAGCCCTAAATTAGGTTGTATGACGAAGCAAAGTCACAGCTTTTTGGAGGGATCTTTAAGACAGGACTAGTGAGTCCTGGCAGAGGGCAAAAGCAAATCTCGATTTCCCTTTAAGATACCCAAATATGGAGCCTGGTGATGGGCAATGCTGAGTCACTCTGTAAGATTTCCTCAGTTTACTCAGTCAGGATGAGAAGCGCAGGCAGTGAAATGTGAGGCTGCTTCCGTGCTGAGCTTCTGACACTTGTTTATCTCATCTAGAGCAGACCACAGATGGGAAAGTTGTGCCACTCTGTCCTTGTACTCCTCTGGGTAACCACTTTATTAATCTTTCATCCTGATCTGCTTGCACAAAGCTTATGGGGGGGGGCAGACCATGTCCAGTCATAGCTGAGCATTTGTTCTTATTTGTTTGTGGGTTACATGCCTTCCAGTTAATTATTTGTTCATCACATACCTTTCGGTGCATTTCCCCATCACTTTCCTAACTGCAAAAGTCCACCATCTTCTTTAGGCGGGTTTGTCACTATAGAGCACTCTAATTCACTTTAATTGTGCAAACCTCCAGTGCGTACTTTAAACCCTCTCTAGGGGCTGTGCTAGGAAATGTTCTCTATATATCAGAATGTTCCTGAATAGTGGGCTATGCCATACATGGAATAACTATGATTGTGACACCCTTTGCAGCTCTCTAAAACCTATTTCATGTTTCATGTAAGTTATCTTTTGCTATGGTTATAAGACCCATTAAAAATACAGATTGCAGATAACATTACACTAAATAATTTCATTTCTATAGAACAGAGCTTTCCAAACTTTTTGTGTTGGTGACATAGTTTTTAGACGTGCATCATTTTGTGACAGAGTAATTCAACTTTACTAGCACACCGGAGGTTAAACTAACTCCTTTCCAGGCCTGGGAGGAGCGCGGGGAGCATTCACACAACACACTGCAGCCAATACACTACTAACATGTCATGACACATAGTTTGGAAAGCTCTGCTATAGAACATCAGAGATCCACTTCACATCGCTTCACTGTAAAGTGAGATAGTGTTGGTAGGAGGAGCAGACCTAGCCAGGGTCTTCCGCAGGTGGCTTTTTAATGAGGGTAACTGCTGCAGTTCTGGAAGTGAGTGGTACTGCCCCCCAGGGGGGTTACTGCGGGAGTAAATGACTATCAGACTTTGAAAAGCTGGTATCACTGGGTCAAGTTCATCAGCTTTGTTGAATTGAACTAAATAGTTTTAATTGGATTTTGAATAAATGTGCAATTAATTGTTACCGTTCTGAATATTATTGTGTTATTATCTTTCTTAGTGGTTCATGCAAACCGCTATTGTGAATAATACATTTATAGGGTAGGATAGCGGGCACGGGTTGAGTTTATGGGACCAAAAGGGCAGTGGCCTGAAAACTACTATGCTAGAGGATAACTGGGGATCTGTCAGGATAAGGGATTTTTTTTCCAAGGGCGGCCCAGACCTTAGCCTCACCACAAAGCCCCCTACCTCAACCACCACTGGTGGTTTGTTTGCAAGCAAGACAGGCACATCCTCCATCACATCCAGACATACACTGACTTCTTGCTGAAGTGCATCATTGCTCATAGAGAAAGCTGTAGGTAGGATCTCCCTGTAACTTTGGCAGACAGCCAGGCTGGTGCAGCCTCCCATCCAACTGTGCCATTCCTAGTTGCCAGAACTGGTGCCTGGAAGTCATGGATGCTTGAGCTGAGGTTCCTGCATTGCTGGAGGCTGGGTCCCTTCCAACGCTACAGTTCTATGATTCTAAGACTTTGGCTGTCAGGCCATGATGCTCAACTCCAGGCCTGCTTCCAAGAACCGTGTACGGGGGGCGGGGGGACCATCTTGGGAGTCACGTGCTGCTGTGCTTTGTCCCACTAAGGGCTTCTCCAGAAGCAGAGGAGTTTTTTATTCAAGCTAATGGACCCATGTAATGAGGAGTAGTGAGTGGGAAATTGGAGGGGGTCTGAGAAGTTTGCCCTGAATTGTTGCGCCTGGAGGAGGATGTTCTGAGGCTTCCAGGTTCCTTCAGGGTTTGTACATTCCAGCCTCCACTGGACGAAGATTCTGCCTCTTGAGTTATTGCAGCCACTCCGCAGCCAGCCTATGTTCAGGACAGTTGGGCTGATTTCAACATCCCTTGGCCCATCTCATTGGCCTCACCACTGTGCCAAGGGGGACAATTCTTGGCAACTGCTGAGTGCGAGAGACCCACCAGAATCTTCTCAGAGATGGGTGTGGGGATTGACAGATGGGGGGGGGGACACGGCACAGGTGGTGCTAGCAGGGTTGTGGGAAGGGGGATTACCTTTCTCTCTACAATTGCAACCTCTCCTACTAATGCTTTCCCTCCTCCTCTCCTTTCTTTTTTAGACTGTCAGCATCAACAAGGCCATTAATGCTCAGGAAGTTGCCGTCAAAGAGAAACACGCCAGAAATATCCTTTTGGAATTTGGCAGCTTTGGGGGAAGGTGGAGGCAGAGGCTGCGTCTGCCTTGCTGGGGCAAAATGCCCATCGTGGCCTGGCCAAGCTGAGCTGGAACAAAGCACCTGTGTTAGGGTTGTGTGTGTGTGTGTGTGTTCCATGCGTGTAGATGCTGGGCTTTGAGCCTGCTTGTTACCCGAAAGCACTGCCCTATATTCTCTATGCTCCCTTCCTTGGAATTCTTTCCTTAGCCTGCATCTCTCACCATGCATCCTGGGGACGCACCACGAGAAAGGAGCCCACACCTTCTGGGCCGTCGTGAGCCGGCTGCCCCTCTCCAGCAATGCCGTCCTCTGCTGGAAATTTTGCCACGTCTTCCACAAGCTCCTCCGTGATGGACATCCAAATGTAAGGGCAGCAGCCTCTTCTCCCAAGGCCTCTCTCTGTTCTGGAGGTCATGAACTGACCAGCTTCCTGTTTCCTGTTGGGATGGAGCCAACTAAAGGCCTTCATTTAGAGGCTGGTGGCAGAGCATAGGGGCAGGAGGGACAGGATTCCACCTCTTTTCTTTCGGGGGCCGACTAGGACCCATGCCCTCTTTTGATTCATTACTTTTATCCTACTTCTCTGTCCACGGACACACTAAGCAGCTTACAAGGTTTAGAAATGATCAAGGAATTGCTTGTCATTATAAAAACAAATCGTTTAAGGCAGCAGCAGATCAGATTCAATCCAGATCCAGGTTTCAGGAAGCAGAGCAGCTTTAAACGCCAGCAGCGAAAGGTAACAACTGAGGACCTAAAGCCTTGTTGAAACCAGTTTTCAGTAGACATTAATAAAGAAATAGCCTGACAGGCCTCCAGGGCAGGAGTTCCACAATACTGAAATAGTATAATGTTACTTTAAAAATATATATTTAAAAAATCCTTTTTGGTCACCACCAATTTAGTAACATAGCTAATGGTGATAACTTGTAAGGAAATCTGAGATAAATATATGCTTAATTATAGCATTATGATAGTGCTCTAGCTCTATATCATATTTTTTAAGTTGCAAAAGTCTTTGAGATTTATTTAAAGATGGATTAACCCCCCCCAAAGTAGGATCATAAAGTGGTACCCACTGCAAGGGCCACCCCAGAGTTTCCCAGCCATCTGAGTTCATTGACCCCTTCAAGGGGGTCCTCAGCACTGGTTCCAGGGGGCCCTGCCTGCTCCTAGACCTGTGGGGTGTCTGGCTCATACCCTGAGGAGTCCAAATCTGGTCCCAGGTCAGTGCTAGACATGACAACTCCCTGCCTGTTCCATGTGGTCCTATTGCTACCCATTGCTGAGATAGGGTCCCGCTTCCTAGTCCACTGCCTTCATCTTATTGCTTTCTTTTAAACAGCCTCTTGAGCGTTCCAGGGTCCCTTTCTGATGGCGTCAATTCTCTGCCATCTGCACCATTTTTCTCAAACCTCGTTGTCCACCTCCCCTTCCTTCAGCCTCCACTTTTAGGGTTCAGTGCCTACCCTGCACCTATATTTCAGCTTCCTCACTTCAGTGCTGCTTTGTCCCCTAAACTTCCCATATCCCAGGACTCCTTCCTGCGATACTGCTGCCCCTGTGTGAGGTTTTATTCCCAGCCAGACTTCCAGCTGTCCTTTCCCTCACAGACATTGGTCTGCAAACTGCCTGTAGTTCTCCATGCAGCTGAGTATTCAGTCCCACCTCACCAGCTCAGCCAAGCAGCATGGGAGGCTTTGCCACCACAAGCCCAATACAGGATGCGTCGCTGGCATCCAGTACCTGAAGATTTTATCAAAATCCTTGTCTCCTTTTCCCTGGCAGGTCTTGAAGGACTCTGTGAGGTACAAGAGCGAGCTCAGCGACACCAGCCGTATGTGGGTAAGTGCCGGCTGGGCCTGGAGAGAGTCCCTTCATCTGCTATCAAGGTCCTGAGTCAGGGAGCAAGCTAGATGCCTCCCCTTTGGATCAGGAGGGCAGAGAGTGTGGAAGTCCGCTTGGTAATGGGACATGTTTTTTCAGAAGCTCTGAGACAGACATGACTCCCCATTCAATAAACCAAATTTGGATCATACCGCCCCCTGAGCTCCCTGCCAAATTCCCTGTTCGTTGAGCCAGCTGGCCAAGCATGTTCAATTCTGAACAGTCGGCTGGTGTTTCTATTGTTATTGTTGCTACTCTTATCAGCTCCTTCTCCTTCCCCACCTGTCTGTTGCCCTTCTGAGTTGACTTCGGGGCTCTTAGGAAGGCAAAGGGTTGTGGGTGGATGGGTGTTCCACACACCCACTTGCCATGTGCTAATAGTTCTTCACGCCCACCAGTCTGCCTTTCCAGACATGCTTCAGTTCAGACTCTTGCTAATTGCCAGTCTCTGGAGGGCAGGCACCAGTGGAGAAGGAGATCCAGCCTTTTGAAAGCTGGTCTCCCCGCCCAAGAGAATGAGAATGTGGGCGAGGGAAGGCACTGCGCATCCTGGAAGCTGTGAGTTGGCTTGATACTGGTTGTAAGACAGAGAGCACTGTCTGAGCCCATCTACTACCGAGCCTGTTCCAAGGTCCTTGCATGAATTCACAAAGACCTGAACGCCTTAGTTCCAGGTACCTGAGGTACTGCTTGAAGCCTGATATCCCAGCTCAGTCACTGAGGTCATCTGCAGGAGCTTCGTTGGTTGTTCCCTGAGTTAGCGAGGCTCATTCAACAAAAACAAGGAACAAAGCCTTTAGTGTCATCGGCTCAGCCCTGTGGAACACTTTGCCACTAGATATTTGACAAACCTTCAGTGCCAACTTTTAAATGCCAGCTGAAAACTTTTCTATTCTGCCAGGCCTATGCAGGCAATTCAGAATACATCTTTACACAATGGTTAATGGATGTATGTTTTTAAACATTTTTTTCTGGTTATTATTTTATGGCTTTGTGGTTTCATTGCTGCAAACCACTTTGATATATTTTTATGATACAGCAAGATACAAATATTTTTATAAATAAATACATAAATATGTCCTGAATAAATGAAATAAAATAGTGCCCAGGCACACACAGACTCTTCTTCCCTCTCTCCCTCCTTCTCACCCCTGATCCTGGCCAGCTCATGCAAGTCCGTGTGCCAGAGCAGCATCTTAGACCAGGCATAGGCAAACTCGGCCCTCCAGATGTTGTGGGACTACAACTCCCATTATCCCTAGCTAACAGGACCAGTGGCCAGGGATGATGGGAGTTGTAGTTGCAAAACATCTGGAGGGCCGAGTCTGCCTGAACTAGATTTCTCTTGAGCTTTGGACATTCTCTGTAGCTTAGCAGGTGCCCCTTATTCTCATAGGGAGCTACCTTATGCTGAGTCAGACCCTTTGTCCATCTAGCTCCATATTTTCTGCACAGACTGGCAGAGACTCTCTGTGGCTTCAGGCAGGAGACACTTCCCAGCTCCAACTAGAGATGCTGGACTTGGGGCATGCTTCCTGCATGCCAAGCAGATGCTCTGTCCCTGTCCCTGTAAAAGCTCCCAGTACAAAATGCTTATTTATTCCCAGGAGGGAGAGAGCTCCTCCTGCCAGCCCTGGCCCTCACTCTCTCCTGCCCCCTTCTCCCCCTTAGGGCCACCTGAGCGAGGGCTACGGGCAGCTGTGCAGCATCTACCTCAAACTGCTGAGAACCAAGATGGAGTTCCACACAAAAGTAAGTGGGGCTGTTTGCCTCTTCCAGTCATCTGCAAAGCACTCTGGGTACCTAGGGGATCTCTGGCTGGGCAGAGGAACAAAAAGGCCAGAAGCAGCAGCAGCAGCCTCCCTTGGGGATGCAGGATTTAGCCCCACCTGGGAACTGGGTGCCATAGTTGGCAGGAGAGGCGGCATCATCACCGACAGGGCGTTGTGGGTCTGAATTCTCATGCAAGTGAAACAACCTGAATTGTCTTGTGGAACTGTGGATCGCTCCTTTTAAAATTGACTTGGCAGCTCAATTGAGTGAAGCATGGTGCCATTAATCAAGGCTGCGGGTTCGATCCCTGTTTGGGACAGCTGCATATTCCTGCATTGCAGAGGGTAGGACTAGATGATCCTCAGGGTCCCTGCCAATGCTATGATTCTATGAATGATAGTACTGGCACAGAGTAGGCTGCTTATACATAGGCCAACCATCGGTCCATCTAGCTCAGTATTGCCCCACCTGACGGGCAGTGGCTCTGCTGGGTTTCAGGCATCAGACCCTCTCAGCCCTACCTGGAGATGCTGCTAGGGAGAGACCTTCTGCATGAAAGGGAGATACTCCACCAATGAGCTACAGCCCTCTCCTGATTTGTGGCAGGGGCGTAGCAAGGGGGGGCAGGCCGCCCCAGGTTCCATAATGGAGGGGGTGACAAATTATCAAGGAACAATTTTTTTTTTGAAAAATTGGGGGGGGGATTGAATTTTTTTTAAAAAAAATTTTAATGCGTGCTCCGAAGGTCTTATCTTACTATACTAGGGATTATATAGCTATATATGAAATTTCATGCATATCGGTTAATATCTTGACCCTCCTCCACCAAAATAGCTGTTCAATGGGCTGTTTTCCTGTGTCATGAAGGCTGACATTTTAGTTCAGAGAACACTTACTGTTCCCAACCCTAACCCTGTGGAAAGCCATCTAATTAGACTTTAATTTGATTTTGAGATGTTTTTAGGAGGTAATTTAATTATTGTTTGATTTTATACCAATGTTATGTATCTGATGTTAGCCACCCTGAGTCCGACTTCGGCCAGGGAGGGTGGGATATAAAAAAAGTTTATTATTATTATTATTTGTTATTCCTTTTTTTAGAAAATATGAAATATCTTTAAACCATTTTTGCAGTGGGGGGGAATCAATGGGGGGGGTTGACAAGAAATTTTCTGCACCGGGTACCACCTGACCTTCCCATGCCTCGGGGGGGGGGGGTTGACAAAAAAAAATTGCCCCCAGGTACCAATTTACCTTGCTACGCCCCTGATTTGTGGGCCCCTGGACTAGGCATGCCGGAGGGGAGGCCAATCTGGAGCTCCCTCTCCACCCACCACAATACTTCCGGGTGTGTCTGTTTTGTACTGTGGGTGGCTCCACCTGACTGTGGCCTTTCCCTCCCTTGTGCTTTAACACGGCCAAAGAATCTGGGAAGGGAAAATATGGAAGACAGTTTTTGTGCCCTGCTTTTATTCATCTCCAGCCACTCCTTACTGTTTCCTGCCCTTTTCTGGCTGGGAAGCGGGAACTTTGGGAACCACCCAGAGAACTACAGGGAAGCTATGCAGTATGCAGAAGAGAGCCAGTGTGGTGTAGTGGTTAGAATGCTGCCCTAGGACCAGGGACAGACCAGGGTTCAAATCACTCACTCAGCCAGCCACTGTCTCTCAGCCTAACCTTCCTCACAGGGTTGTTGTGAGTATGAAATGGAGGAGGGGGAGAACCATGTGCACCACCTTGAGCTCCTTGGAGAAAAGGGTGAGATATAAATGATATACTAAATAAATAAGAAGAGATCTGCAAACTCCTCTTGGCATATGAGGGGTCGGGTTAGGTGGCCTCAAGCAGACAGGCAGGATGGTGGCATGTACCTGGGTGTATTCTCTCTCACACACACACGTGTATGCAAATTGCTCCCTGGGGACAAACAGCCTGAACTTCCTCCCTCCCTGCCTGCCTGCCTGTGCCCTTCCTTGGCTTCCAGAACGATCCTTTGCAAGCCTCCCTTCCCACGTTGCGATTGGCTCAAGACAGGCCCATTTGTCTCGCCTGCATCCCGTTTGGGGAGTGGAGCCGGCAGCAGGTATTTATAGAATGGAATCTGGCTGACTGGACCAGGAAGCTTGGCTCAGAACCAGAGTCCTGAGGCAAGCAGGCAGGCGGGGAGGCCTTTGCTTCTGCAGGCCAAGCATGGTCCCCTCTGGTGGACAGAGGGTGTTTGTGAAAAGGAGCGGAACAGTTAGCAGTGACGAACGAGGTGGGGCAGGGGATTGCCACTGCTTCTGAAGTGTGGCCAGGCTTCGCCACTGTGGCCAGGATTAGCCCAGCCCATTCTTCAGAGATCCTGTAGCCACATTCCAGGGCTGGTTTCACATCCTCTGTTCACTTTTTCCTTTCTCAGCTGGGGTTTATGATGCAGCTCCCTGTGGTTAAAGGGATGGATACATTTCCCCTGGGCCCACCCTTCTCTGTTCTTCAAAAGGGGTGCCAGAAGAGGCCATGTCTTATTCTGGGGGGAGCAGAGGGAGAGAAGTTCAACTTCACCTGCCCAAACGATGAAGGGGAAGCTGCTGAGGGCTATCGCTGGCTGCAGCCCACTGCTCTTCCCCCTGGGCACTGCCACTCCAGGGAGCTGGAGAGGCAAAAGCCCTGGAAGGGGGTCTGGCAGGAGGAGCCCACTTTTTTTTAAATAACTTTTTATTGAATTTTTTAACAACACCCACAAACACTGACAAACATCCAAAGAAACAAACAAGAATATACCTATATCGTTCATATTTTACAATTATACCTTATTGCAGCAATAACTAGATAAAGAAAAATGTATCAAAACTTTTCAGCTATTCTATTCATAACAAAAAGAAAGCTAAATTATATATTAATTTTTGACTTCCCTAATCCATCTCTCCATTAAACCAGAATAGATAAACTAAAATAAAAGAAAATATGACACTGACATCAACAACTATATTACTTTTTACTATTCATAAGATTTCATGTATTACTTTACCATTGTATCATTTCGGGATTGGACAAGAATTATTCCAACGCAAGAACCGTGTTGGTATTGCACCGCTTTTTAAAATAATGCAGAAAACTATTCCATTCCTCAATGAATCTATTCCTCGGATTGTCTTTTACTTTTTCTGAAAGGTAAACTAACTCAGTATATTCTAAGACTTTATAAAACCATTCTTTTTTGCTGGGTGTTATCTCGCTCTTCCAGTGTGACGCCACCAGGATTCTTGCAGCCGCAGAGGCATATAAAAAGAAGTTCCTCATTTTATTGGGTATGTCAGGGGTTGTTATGCCTAGAAGATATGCTTCTGGTGATTTAGGAAATCTGGTTTTAAAGATTATTTCCAATTCTGAATGAATTTCGTTCCAAAATACCTCAATCTTTTTACATTCCCACCAGATAATGATACAAACTCCCAACCTAGGAGGAGCCCACTTCATTGGACCTGCCTTGAGCCACAGCTTTGGCCTGACTCTCTGTCTCCCCTCATACAGAACCCCAGGTTCCCAGGAAACCTCCAGATGTCAGACAGGCAGCTTGATGAGACGGGCGAGAACGACGTGAATAACTTGTAAGTGCTGCTTGGCAGGGTGTCGGGGTTGGGGGGGCATTGGTGGCGGCTGCTTTTCGTTTCTGACATCAGGGCAATGATGGTAGGCAGAAGGGTGGGCTGCCTGTTTGGTGGTGGCCCCAGGTGGGTGGTGGGGGGCAGTTTTCTTTCAGGCTCACAGGTTGAGGCTCTGTCAAGTCTCTTGGCTCCCCTGCTGCAGATCTCCCTCTGCTATGTGAAGCCATGAGCTGCTTCTGGGACTCCACAAAGTTTCTGCGATGGTCCTGTGGCAGGTAAAAGACCGCGGCCTCCACATTCTCGGTGTTGCAGCATCTTCCATTCAGTCTCTCTCTTTCTCACTCAGTTTCCAACTCACTGTGGAGATGTTCGATTACCTGGAGTGTGAACTGAACCTATTTCAGACAGGTAAGGTTTCACAGTCCAAAGCATGCCAGATACCTCTGCAAGGCACAATTCAGGGAGGTGTGGTTAATTCATTGGCCGTTTGCCCCAGTCTTTATGGATGGCAAGCATGTTTTCCCTTCCCTTAGGAAGAAATCGTCCATTGGGGCAGAGGGTGTTCCTGGACCCCCAGAAGGCATCTCCCTTTGCAAACAGAAAACAAAAACACCACACACACAAAATGGGAGTTTCAGTTTCAGACTAGAGAGAAGGTTGCAGAGTGGAGGAGAGCTCATCTTCCCTCTGAGAGGCACATGCATTCCAGCGTGTGCTTATCTCTTTTTGTTTCCCTTCTGCTGAGTCCTGCACTGACCTGGTGCAGATTTTCCTCTCTTTCCTATGTATGCACCATTCTTCCGCTTCCTTCTGGAATTGTCTGCTCCCTGCAAATTCAGCATTATTTGCAGGAAAAGGGCAATTCGGGTCCACACATCTAATAAAGTGTGGCAGGAAACAGGGGCGGGGGATCTGAAGTGAGACTGTGAAATAACCCAGGTTCAGCTTCTCTTCATTTTAAAACACACAAACAGAGTGAATGAAATTAGCCAGATGTCTGCAGAGCACTAGGTGCCCAGATGCACGTTCGCCCACAAAAAATAAAAAAGGCAGCAGCTTTTGCAATGAAGAAGCCTTGGGTGAAATGAGGATCGGGAAGAGGGACAGCTCAGGATTCCTGGCTAGGCTCAGCACGGGACAGATGGGTTGTATCTCTTGGAGAGCCAGTGTGGTGTAGTGGTTAAGAGCGGTAGACTCGTAATCTGGTGTACCGGGTTCGTGTCTCCGCTCCTCCACATGCAGCTGCTGGGTGACCTTGGGCTAGTCACACTTCTCTGAAGTCTCTCAGCCCCACTCACCTCACAGAGTGTTTGTTGTGGGGGAGGAAGGGAAAGGAGAATGTTAGCCGCTTTGAGACTCCTTCGGGTAGTGATAAAGCGGGATATCAAATCCAAACTCTTCTTCGAAGAGACATGAGGGTCCTCCTGAACAAAGTTGAGGAGAAGGCTGTGCAGAAAATGCTTCATTTTTAACCAATCATCTCATTTTTGGGAAGTCTCCTCTTGGATACTGTTGGGCTTCCTTGACCATTCTCTAATTTCACTGGCATATGCTGCATTTGATACCCACTGTGGCTCACTGGGGGCTGCTTTTGAGTCTGGGGTTGCCTCCCTTGTTAATTGGGCAGCTGTTCTAGGGCACAATCTTTAGAAATGGCCCCTCTTTGTTGTCACTGGAACATGTACTTATCCAACCCTTTCTGCTTTCCTGTGCACCTTCCCTCGCAGTCTTCAGCTCTTTGGACATGTCTCGCTCTGTGTCGGTCACGGCTTCCGGGCAGTGCCGCTTGGCCCCACTAATCCAGGTCATCCTTGACTGCAGCCACCTCTACGACTACACAGTCAAACTCCTCTTCAAGCTCCACTCCTGTGAGTACAAATCTGACTGTCCCCTTGGGGGGCTTGGATTCCCCTCCCCCACCTCTTTCATTCATTGTGCTCCAGTTATCACAGCAATGATAGTTGGGGTGGCTGAGACATCCCACACCTCACTCCATGCTGGAAGGATTGTAGGATTGCCTTATATGGAGTCAGACCAATGGTCCAGCTAGCTCAGTATTGTCCACACTGACTGGCAGCAGTTCTCCAGGGCTTCAGGCAAGGGGCCTTTTCCCCAGCCCTCCCTGGAGATGCCATTGGGTATTGAACCTGGTGCCTTCTGCAGACAAAGCAGGTGCTCTCACACTGAGCCGCAGCCCTTCTCCATCTTTGATGTTGGAGCCAGCTGCAGACAGAGTCCTGCTTAATGTTGTAGTAGTTTATAATGTTTAACTTTTCCTGACTGCCAAGAGTGCTTTACAGATAGATATATTGGCAGTTCTTACAATTTCACTGTCAGTTCAGCTGATGTAACTATTTCCATATTGGAGCAGGGAGAAGGAGGCTTGCATAAGGGCACTTAGTTAAGATCTTGGCCATTGTGATACGCCAGTATCCTGGAATGTGCAAGGTAGAGTAGACAATGAAACTTCTGGGCATGTGCAGAGTACCCTTCCCTCATCACCGAATATTAAACCAGCTTCCACACCTCAGGTTAGGAGCTCAGGGAGGCTTACAAGGCTGTGACCAAGAACATTCTGTCCCTCAACGGTTTCTGGAGGTGCATCATTGCTTCTCCCAACCTGACAGCATCATAGAATTGCAGAATTGGAAGGGACCCTTCCAATGCAGGAATCTGCAACTGTTCCATACAGGGAGCACAGTGCCTGAGGGAGCAGGTGTCGCACATGTGCCTTAGCAGGGCTGACTGCTTGGCTGGTTATTTTGCTGGTGTGCGCACATCTGTCTGTCTCCCCACCCCCACAAACATCACCACCCCCAAAGCCATCGGCTGCATAATCCAGGTTTTCCCTGATCTCACTCCCTTTCTGTGCATCTCTTCTCCAGGTCTCCCAGCTGACACACTCCAAGGCCACAGGGACCGTTTCCTGGAGCAGTTCAAAAAGTAAGTGTGTGAATGGTTCAGTTCCTGGCTGAGAGCTGGTAACAACTCAGAATTTCACATTTATTTGTTGAGAAGATTTTTTAAACCGTTAGATTGAAGAGCTCTCCAAGCGGTGTATGAACGCGAAAATCCACAAACCAATTTTAAAAAATGAATATACAAATGCAATCATCGTTAAAAACACAGACAGATAGGACCAATAAAGCTTTGCGTCACTCTTGAGGCTAGCAGACTCCCCCCCCCCGACTGTCCAGAGGCCCACTCAGGATGTGTTCATGGACTTGATTGCCTTTGCTCTTGTACTCTGCAGGCTGAAGGATCTGTTCTATCGCTCCAGCAACCTTCAGTACTTCAAGCGACTTATTCAGATCCCACAGCTGCCTGAGGTAAGACCCTTGTGGGCCTTCAACGAATGCCACCCACAGGTTCCCTTGTACTAGCATTTAAGTGGCAGTGCTGCTACAGCTGTGCCTTTTAAACTCCCAAGGTGGAAGATGTGCAGGGCAGGATTGCTCCGTCCTGCATCGTGTGCCTCTACTCAGTGTTGCAGTTCTCGAGTTTCCCAGATTCACCCTTCTTTCCATCACCAGAATCCACCCAACTTCCTGCGGGCCTCGGCACTCTCCGAGCACATCAGCCCTGTGGTTGTCATCCCAGTGGAAGCCTCATCCCCTGACAGTGAGCCCATCATGGACCTTGTGGAGATGGAAACGTCTTCTCAGAAGGTGAGTTGAGGAGCAGAGCTCCTCAAGTGAGAATCTGGTCCTGGCCCACGAAAGGAGGGGAAGGCAGCTGTGTTCTCTTTTCAGGGAATATCTCTATATGCACCACTCCACAGGATACTGTTCTGCAGAACATTATTTCAACTAAGTAAACTCTTCACCAGTTTCCAGCCTTGCTGTGTTCTCCTGGACAAGCCTGCTCATACAGTCAGCAGAGCCCAATGCACAAGGACTTATTCATGCAGAGAGACTGTGACTGTTGTGCGAACAAAGATGAATAATTAGAGAACAGCTCTTAGAATTTTGTGTGGAAAGGAAAATGAATGAATTTGAGACATTTGGGACTGGGGAAATATTGCTTAGCACAAGGAAGAACAGCTGGTTGTCATCCTCAGAGTGAAAACTTTGAATAATCTACTTGTATGTAACTGAAAGATAGAAAATCAGAAGTCCTTTTAATCTCTTTTTTTCTTCTCCTATTTTTATTTTCCTCCTTTTCTCTCTCTTTTCTTCTCTTTGTGTCCTCTACTCTGGGCCACTATTGGGATTATACACACCTGGAAGTGATGGGTGGTTGGTGAGGGACGCTGTCTGAGAGACAGGGAAGAGAAGAGCAACCAGGGTGGGAGACTGGGAGAAGAAAGGGAAGCTCCCACGTGGGAGCTGGGAGGGTCCACCCCTTTTCTGTGTGAGACAAGAGTTAAGCTCTACCTTTGAGAGGGGACTTTGTGTTTTCTTTTCCCTTTCTTTTTCTGTGTGTGTCTTCATTTAGATTAGTTTTTTATAGTATTGCCTTATGAAAAAGCCTTAATAAAATGTCATGAAAAAAGAAAAAAGGAACTCTCCCACAGGAGGCAATGATGGCCACCGACTTGGATGACTTTAAGAGAGGATTAGATCAATTCATGGAGGGAAGGGCTGTCAATGCCTATTAGCTACAATGGCTATGCTCTGCCTCCGTGGCAGCAATGGTTCTCAGTTGCTGGAAACAGCAGAAAGGGAGAGGGCGGTTTTGCTCTTGGGCCCTGCTTGTGGGCTTCCCATTGATGCATCTGTGTAACCATCGTGAGACCAGGATTCTGGATTAGATGGGCCATTGACTTGGTCCAGCAGGCCTTTATTATGTTCTTACATTAAAATATTTTCCTGGACTGCACACTTCAGCTTGGAGGCAGTGCTGGCTTTGCATGTTTACGTAACTCCCTACCCCCAGCAAAAATTCCTTGTATGTAAAAATAAAATTTTAAAAAGGTGAAGGGGTCAGCTGAGATTTCTCCACAGCATGTTGAAAATGTACAGGGAATCTGTTGCATTCAAATAATCATCCTGCCACCTGAACTACAACAATTCAGGAAGCGTTTTGCCACCATTCTCTTGATGGTGTCACCTGGTCCCTGGGGGCAGAGTTGTTAAAATAAAGGAGGGATCGGATCATAGTCTCCTCTTTTAAATTTGTTTTGTCAAAAGACCACAAGGTGGTTTGCAACATAGAACACAAATGTCAACACATAACTTGATTTTTATGTAGTAGAGACATGATAACAGTTATATAAATGCAATTTTTAAGAATTACGTAATAAAATACAGATTTTCATAAAAGCAACAGCACACAAAAATGAAGCAGAAAATCAGCAGCAGGGTATCTAAAATGCAAAAACAGTGTGCAAATGCAGAATCTCCTCTCTAGCCAAAGGTAACTCTTAATCTCAAACCCCACAAAAAAATGACAGACCCTCCCAGCTCTCACCTGAGAGCTTTCCTTTCCTTTCCTCTCACCCTGGGAGAGCTTCCCTTCCCTCCTCTCTCTCCAGGTCCTTCCACTATCCACCTCCTTCATCCACCCGAGAGAGACACCAGAGGGGTGGCCCCCACTGCCTTTGGCCCATGACTGAGCTGCCTGCAGTATGCACGGCTTTTCTCTCCCCATCCTGAAACACAATTTCAGAGTGGGTGCCAAGTCCAGTGCCGGCCAATCAACACTGCCTCATGCACTAAATTGCTCCCTTCTGTTTTCTTAATAACTGTCTGTCGGCACGCCTATCATTGCTGCTGAATGTCTCTATCGGAAACCACTGGGGCATCTCCAGGAGCCCCTCAGGGGTGGGGCTTGCTGGTGAAAACAGATTGCAGAAGCACAGCTGTTCTTTGTCTTGCTTATGAAGGAGGAATCTGCCCTTCACAGTTTAGGGCCAACAGGGATTTATCTTTTGTTGTAAAAAAAAATTTAGATTTTCTGTTTTACAATTTCAAATAAACATTTTACAAACTTTAAAATATCCAATGACTTCCCTTCTTCTCTTTCCATGTTTCATTTTACATATCAAAAACCCCTGCATATATTACTATAACCATTCAAATCAATTTTCCACTTTTACATCCATCAAAAATTATTTTATCTGAATTTACTTTAAAACCCACAACTTCTCCAAACCTTTAAATTTCTTCTAATACTTTGGGAATGCTCCCCAAGGTGTCAACACCACATCATCAGCAAATGCCCTTAATTTTTTAAACTCTACGTCCCACCTCACTACTTTTAATTTCCCTATTTCTCCTTATATTCTGAAGCAGTATTTCTAATGCCATAAACAACAGTGGAGACAGGAGACAGCCTTGTCTCATTCCTTTTTCTATTGGGCATTTGAAATAATATTATTTATTAATATATTTATGGATTGATCAGTATAGATTGCTTTAATTCCTGCTAGGAAAGAGTTACCTATTTCCATTTTCTCTAAAACCTTGATCACGAATGAACACGAAATGTTATTGAAGGCTTTCTCCGCCTCTAGAAAGATTAGCGCACCCTGTTTTTCATTTCTTACTTCCAAATACTCTATTAAATGAATTACATTTCTTATATTGTCCTTCGTTTGTCAGCCTGGTGAAAACCCGGCTTGGTCTCTGTGGACTGACTCAGTTAGTGTCCTTTTCAGTCTATTAGCTAAAATTGTAGCAAATAGTTTATAATCATAGTTCAGTAATGAAAAAGGTCTGTAATTTTTAGTCTTTGTTAAGTCATTATCTTAACAATGCATTCATTACTTTGGGGATCAAAGTAATGAATGCATCCTTCCATGATGCTGGGATTACTCCAGTCACCAAAATTCTATTCATGGTGTCCTTAAGTGGTTCTATAAGTGCATCCAGGAACTTTGTATAATAAATTGCAGTAAGACCATCTGGCCCCGGTGCTTTTCCCATCTTCATTCTGTTTATAGCCATTTGCAATTCCGATATCGATATAGGTGCATTCAGACTTTGCCAGTTTTCCTCAGATACTTGGGATATGCTACAGTCCATTTTCTCAAAGTCCTCTTTCTCACAGCGGTATAGTGAAATATAAAATTTGTCAAACGCTTTCCTTATCTTTTTTGGGCTAGGTAAAGGTAAAGGGACCCCTGACCATTAGGTCCAGTCGTGTCCGACTCTGGGGTTGCGGTGCTCATCTCGCGTTAATGGCTGAGGGAGCCGGTGTACAGCTTCCGGGTCATGTGGCCAGCATGACTAAGCCGCTTCTGGCAAACCAGAGCAGCGCACGGAAACGCCATTTACCTTCCCGCCGGAGCGGTACCTATTTATCTACTTGCACTTTGACGTGCTTTCGAACTGCTAGGTGGGCAGGAGCTGGGACTGAGCAACGGGAGCTCACCCCGTCTCGGGGATTCGAACCACCAACCTTCTGATCACCAAGCCCTAGGCTCAGTGGTTTAACCCACAGCGCCACCTGGGTCTTATTCTTCTTTTCTTTTTTAAGTTGCCATGCTAGCAGTTTAGCAGGTTTATTATTCAATTTTTTCTGTTTCCTTAATTTAATTTTCAGCTCAATCTCTTGATTAACCAACATCAAAAATTGTGCTTGCAGGAGTTTAATCACTTGAAATACATCTTTTATCCTTTGGTTTTGTGATTAACTCCTCCTTCTTCAATAAGGCATGTGAAATCTCCTGCTTCTTTTTTCTCCTTTCCCTTTTATGAAAAACACCTTGCTGAATTAAAAAAACCTCTCAACACTGCCTTGCTGGCATCCCACACTACACTTAAATCTCTTTCTTCACTTAGGTTGAGGTCAAAAAATTCTTGTAGGGAGCGAAGGACCAACAGGGATTTCTCGGCTGCTGGCTGATCCATTAGCTGAGAACCTTTTAGCCCTCATGCCACTGGCTGGTGGCTCCCAGCTAAATACCTGAGCAAGCATGAGCTCAGGACACAAGCTGAAGTCTCCCAGGTGTTTCCCTTCCCTTCCCTTTCGCTCCAGTCTTCTCCAGCAGACAGCCTCTGCTCTGACAATGTAGGAGAGAGGAAGGTCAGAACATTGTTAAATCTGCATCCTTTCAATATTGCAATTATTGCCACCTTCTAAAGACCATAGCAAAGACCCGCCCTGCTATTGCATGGAGCTAACAGCCTCCATCTCTTCTTCCTCTTTCAGAGTCTCTTTGACAATAAGTTTGATGACCTCTTTGGCAGTTCATTCAGCAATGATCCGTTCAACTTTAACAGCCAGAATGGGATGACCAAGGATGACAAGTGAGTGAGGGTCCTTCTCTGAATGCCCTTCCTTCATTAGAGGCTTTCATCATCATTGCACTGCTTTACTTGCATCCAGGGTACACGGTGTTTGTGTGTTAATGGCTTAGAAAGATGATCAGTCTGGGGGTTTGGCGGGTCATGGAATGCCCCCATCTCTTCTAGATTGGAGCCTGCTCCCATGGTCCTGAGTGAGGGGCTTTTTTAAATGAATGCTATCTGTCCTCCTGACAATGGAAACACGACACCAACCTATCTCTCCCTTTTTCCAGGGACCGGCTAATTGAGCAGCTGCACAGGGAGATCAGAACCCTCAAGGATGAGCTGAAGAACTTCAAGGCCGAGGTGAATGAAATGCCCCCGTCGCTGTTGGTAACGCAAGGAAGCTGCCTTTCAGACTGGCACCTATCTCTGGGGCAGAGCTCAGCTCTCAGGAAGGGAGGTTTGCGGGACAAAACAGGAGAATCCCAGAAGGCGGGGTAGGACAATGGCACACACAGCCTCCACTGCTTTTAATATCAAGGCAGAAGTTGTAAAGGGTTTCACAAATCCAAAATGCTGCATCAGCTAGACCTGGGGAAATGACGTCTCTTTTGCTCCATGTGGCCACCACTACCTCTTTCAGTTCCTGCCTCTCTTCTCTATCTCTTGTTTGGGTTACTTCAAATAATGGGCAGACAAATCTGCTAAATGTCACTGGGAACAGAGGCAAAACAGCATGCTGGCCTTCCCCAACCTGGTGCCCTCCAGATGTTTCGGACTAAAACTCACATCAGCTCCTGCATAATCCTGGAGGGCAGCAGGTTGCAGGGAGTGTCCATCCATCAGCAAGTGTTTTGGGTGGGCAGGAGTGATCAATAGTCAGGATGGTCGAGGCTACTGGACTGTGAGGACAGCACTCGCAGCTCACAGCCCAAGACCAATAAACAGATGTGTTGTTGGGGGTCGTAGCCATTTAACATTGTAAACACACACATGTGTGTACACGTGCACCTCAGCTCATCACAATTATGGGGGTGCATTTTCTGAATGTGGAGGTGTCCCAAACTCAGGAGTGCGCTTTCCGTCTGATGTGCAGTCCTTGTTTAATTTGTTTTGGGGGTGTTCTGTGACATGCTTCACTTGGCCTCCCTAGCCAAGACTGTGTACCCTCTCCTGAGCCCCCGCAAATCTTGTCAGCGGGTCCCCTAATCCCCTCCCCTCTCCATTGTGGGCCCTGCAGAGCCACCGCCTGGTGCAGCAACTGAAGGGGCGCATCAACGAGCTAGAGGCAGAGCTGGCAGAGCAGCAGCACCTGAAGCAGCAGGCCCTGGACGAGAGCGACTTCCTGCGCACAGAGCTGGACGAGTTGAAAAAGCGGCACGAGGACACAGAGAAAGCCCAGCGCAGCCTCACGGAGATAGAGAGTGAGTGAGCAGAGGGCTGAATGGCAGCCCCAGCACCAAGTCTCCCATCTGGGACAGTGGGGGCTGGTACACCAGGGCATAGCCCTCCCACTGAAAACGTCAAGCAGTTTTTTAATTTAAAAAACCCTGAAAATCTCAAAACCACACACTCTTTCCTTTCCCACACACATGCTGAACTTAAAGAGACGTCTATGTCAGTCTCCTGTTCTCTGGTCAGTCAGCAGTCAGCCAATCCTCACCCAAAAGTTTAACTATGGCAACAAAAAGTCCCTCCTGTGTGTCTCTTAAGTCAGAGGCTTTCAACCTTTTTGAGTCCACGGCTCTCTTGACCAATGTCGTTCTTTCTGTGGCACCCCTGTGGGGCTCAGGAGCCCAGTTATGTCACCCCTTGCCTGCAAAACTGGAAGCCTCTCACCCTTTTTTGAACACCTTCCCTTGGAGAGTGTTCCCTCAGCCTCCTCTCCCCTCTCATTGGAAGTCCTCTGGGCAGCCGCCGCTGCTGCCGCCCCTGATCTCTGAGCTGCCCCCCCCCCGCACCTCCAAAGAGAGGTACTTCCTCACACTGCCCCACAGGGGCCTGGGACTTGTCTGTCCACTTCCAACAGCAAGGGCTGGTGGACAGGCTGGGCTCCCTCGTCTGCCTGTTTGCTTACTCCGAAGCCGCCTCAGCTCCTGGCAACCAGCACCCCCTGGCCAGCCCCAGAGGCACCATTCTGGATTGCCAGAAAGTCAAGCCTAGTAGAAAAGCACTCACTCCATTTGTTGCTATGAGGCCTGTCCAGCACAGTCACTATAGCAGATATGGAAGGACTGCTTGAAAAACAGCCCTACTAGCCTAGAGGAACTATACATTCTTTCTGAGCATGTTCAGAGTTATTTTCCTGAAGGCCAAAGGACTAACAGGGAGTGTTTCCTGCTTTAAGGAGCTTTCCCCACCCCCCATTTTTAGGATTTGTATTGTTTCCTTATTTCCTAAATAAGTGCTGTACAAGTCCTATTGTAATGAAAACAGCAAAGTTAAAAATTGCAGCCCTACCAAGTCAAAATTTTACCAGCTGCCACTGGGCAGATGGGTGGCAACTTGATGGCGCGTTTGTTTTGCTTCGGATCCTGAAGGCTCAGGGTGGATAGCAACTTGCAAGCGCAAAAACACGGGTGATTAAAATGAGCAAGAATTAACACACCACAAGTCAATTAAAACTATATCTTCATAATAACCGTGAAAGAATATGTCGGTACACTTAGCCTAGCTAACCTGGGTTCCGGTTTCTGTCTGTAACAGTTTGAAACTTGTATGAAAATCAAGTGGGCTAATGAAATAAGAAATTGGTCCCTTCCTGCAAAAAATGAATAACTTTCACCCTAGACACCAAGTCACCGCCCTTGTCTGTTTCTGCTACAGGGAAAGCACAAGCTACCGAGCAGCGATACACAAAGCTGAAGGAAAAGTACAGTGAGCTCGTGCAGAACCATGCAGATCTCCTGCGCAAGGTATCCCTGCATTGTTCTTCCTTCACTTCTTGGTACTAGAGAGTTGCCGGGGGGGGGGGTGTCACTTCCTCTGACTTCATGCAACAAGATGGGATTGCATCTGCTGAAGCACCCTAACGATAGCCCTGTTAAGCCAGTTAAGATTCAGTAGCTGTGGACCACTGCCTTCCTTTTGTTAGGATTTCCACACCCTTTCTGGGTCAGCTATCCATGCATTTGCTTAGATTTCCACTTACAGCTTTTATCGTTTCTCTTCAGCACTACCTAGGAAACCAGTAGCTAGAGCACTTTGGTATGCTTCTGCGTTGAACTGAGCAAAATTCAGTTTTACCTGGAATTAGAAAGGAATTCGATGAATCTCTCAAAAGTCAGTCAGTGGCTGAGGAGCCAAGTCAATAGCAGAGCCCTCTTGGCAAAGATGGAGACTGTGCCCGGGGGGGGGGGGATTTGCTGCAGTGTGCTTCCGCTGCATAAGACTTGGAGGGAGAGGGCAAGGAAATTTCACTGGTGCCGCTGAAGATGGGAGGAGGGACAGTTATGCCCATGAGCACAAGTGGCTGAACCTGCTTCCTTCTCTTCCTTTGCCTCCCTCTTCCTGTCCCTTAGAATGCTGAGGTGACCAAGCAGGTGACAGTGGCCAGGCAGGTCCAAGGTGACGTGGAGCGCGATAAGAAAGAGCTGGAGGACTCCTTCCAGCGGCTGAGTGAGCAGGCCCAGTGGAAGGTGAGCAGGGGGGCAGAGGGGGGAAGCTTCAGCTGGGAGAGAAGAGAAAGGGGGTTCAGAATGTCAGTTGGAGAAGCCTGATGGGAAAGGGCACAAACCTTTTCTTTCCGCAGACTCAGGAGCAGGTGGAAGTCTTGGAAGCATTGAGGAGGGAGCTCATTGTCAGCAAACAGGAACTCCAGACCCTCCGAAGCACCATTGAGTCCAGTGCACAGGTGAGACTCTCCAGCCTGGCCTCTTCCACAGATGCCCCAGTGGAAGTTGTGTGTGTATACACACACACACCAAGTCTTCTGTATGACTTCTCGCTTTGCCATAATAGCACAGGGAACACCAGCTGTCGGGGCTGCAGCCACCACAAGCAGCAGAAGTGGAAGCAGAAAGAGCAGTTGGGAGAGAGAAGGGAGCAAGAGGCTGGGTTGGCCCAGTTGTGTGTGGAAGGCAGGACTGATACATCCCCTCTGTGCCTTCGGGACAGAGAAGGTTCCTGCAGGACTGGTGCAGTTTGGGCGAAGTTGAGTAGCCCTCACCTCTCCTTTTTCTTTTTCTTTTTTTGTCGTCTACCTGCTGGCTAGGCCGAAGCAGCGCACAGCACTCAGCTGGCCAGCCTGCAGCTGGAGACAGCCACCCTCAATGAGACTGTGGCCCAGCGTGACCAGCAGCTGGCCGATTTGCAGGCCGAAGTGCAGCAGCTGAAGGCCACCTTGCAGAGAGAGAAGGAGGACAGTGGCAAAGCGGTGGAGGAGCTGCAGAGCTGCCTGGAGGAAAGGGTAAGAGGTGGGTTGGAGGTGGGATGGTGGTGATTAGCCAGGAACAGCCCAAGAGGCTCTTTGTGTGGTGGGGGTTCATGGAAGGCCACCCCAAGCTCTTCTTCCGCTGCTCCACGAGTAGACCAAGAGCGTAGGTCTAGCCTGTCTTCCTCTGCCCCCAGGACAGCAACTCACAGGCCCTCCAGCAGCAGCTCCTGGACAAGCAGTTTGCCCTCCTGCAGTGCGCCACGAGGGAGGCTGAGCAGATGGTGCAAGATGCCCTGAACCGACTCGAGGACCCCACACATGTCAGCTGCACAAGCTCCGCAGGTCAGCCAAGCAGGCCTGGGGCCCCTCACCCCCTTCCTTCAGCAGAGATTTCCATGGCCAGAGCCCGCTTGCAACCAAAGCTTGCTTCCGGCCCTCATGCTTCCAGGGGACACCTTAGACTTGCTCAGCAACTTGCAACTGTGGGCAGTTCTTGCTGAAGCTGGAGAAGCCATGGCTTCAGTTACCAGAGGGAGAATAATTTCCAGTCGCTCTGCACCTCCCTTCAGTCAATCAGTCATTAAACTATGGAACTCCCTCCTACGGGAGGCAGTGATGGCCACCAGTTTAGATTACTTTAAAAGATTATTAGACAAATTCAAGGAGGAGGAGGAGGAGGAGAGGGCCATTGATGGCTATTAGGCATGATGGCTATGATCTGCCTGCCCAGTTGGAGGCAGTGATTCTTCTGAATACCAGGTGCTGGAAACCACAAGAGTGGTTGCTTTTGTGCTCAAATCCTGCTTGTGAGTTTCCCAACAGAAGCATCTTGTTAGCCACTGTGAGAACAGGATGCTGGACTAGATGGGCCCACTTTGGTCTTACCCAGCAGACTCTTCTTAAATTCTTAATCTATTTCTTTGGTGGGGGAGGGAATAATAATTTAAAGGCAGGTTATAAACTAAAATTAATTCTTAAAAGGTTGAAGAGGAGAAGCCCAGGCTAAAGAGGAAGTCAAGACTACCCTCATTGCTGGGTTGTACATTATCAGCTTTTAAGGCCTTCTTCCAGTTGCACATCCTAGTAGGGTTGTATTCAATGCTTCCTTTATTTTGTGTGCTGTGTAGATTACCTTCTATCCAGGACCTCTGCAGCATCCGAGTGCGTAGAGCGGCTGCAGGAGGCATGTACCCAGTACCTCTCCAACCAGTCAGGTAAGAAACTTAGAGCTGTTTCCGGATGCCCAGGCAATAGGCCCCATGTAGGACAAGCAGCATGGAAGTGGGACACCTTGAGAGCCACCCCCCTCATGTCAGCAGCTGCACCCATTTGTCAGTGGCATTTTCTTTTCCACTCTGCAATGGAAAAGTTAAAGGTGGCCATTGTGGCAGAAGCACTTGGCAGTATTTCTCTTAGAAGAGCTCAATGAGCCTGGGAGGATCACCTGTGCTTGGTCTCATGTGTTCTCTTCTCCCTTCCTAGATGTGAGCAGCTTGTTGTCACATGTGGCTCTCTTTGGCCACCTGGTTGGCGACACCATCGTCCAGGCAAGCGCCACTTCACACATGGCACCCATGGAGCCTGCAGACTGTGAGTACCTGCCTCCGGCCAGGAAAAGGGTAGGACAGAAACAGGGGCCTTCCTAGGTCATGCAGGGCCTGAGTGGAGCCTTTTCCCTTTGCATGTTTCCAGTGCTGTTGGAAGCCTGCAGGCAGTGTGGCAGTGAGGCCTTGTGCTACTTGGGCACCCTGAAGGACAGAGCCTCTTTGGAGAGTGCCAACTGCGCAGCCGTCAGGAACTGTCTTGGGCGGATCACTGCCATTGGAGAGGTGAGTCACTCTATGGTATAGGGAGGGCAAAAGGTTTATTTGTATGTATGTATGTATGTATGTATTATTTATTTATTTATTTATTTATTTATTTATTGCATTTGTGATCCCACCTTTTTGTCAAGGTGTGGTTCTCTCCCTTATCCTCACAACAACCCTGTGAGTTAGGTTAGGCTGGGAGACTGACTTGCCCCAACATCACCTATTGAGCTTTGTGGCCAAGCAGGCAGTGGCGAAAGAAGTCTTGTGGCGCAGGAAGCGGAACTGATAGCCGGCAGCGTGAGCCGAAAGTGAGCAAAAGCTCCTCGGGAAAGCCCTCTCTCCCGCGTCGGCTCCCCACCACCTCCCCTCCCTGCTCCTTTGCCACCCTCTGCTGATTGGCCAGCAGGACAAAAGTTTCTCGGGAGACAGCGGAGCAGCAACGAGATGGACAGAAATGTTCCATTTAGGGATGCTGGGCTGTGCGCATGCTACGGGCGGGCGACGGCAGGTTGGAGAGCGCCGCGCAGGCAGATGGGGCTGGCCCGAGCAGCGGGCAGCAAGGTTGCCCGTACGGATGCTGCGCACGCCCTCGGCCTCTCTACAGCTGGGGGGGGGGGAGGCAGGGGCCATCTTGTCACCCCTCCCAGAGTGGTACCCCTATGCCCCCCCTGCGCCCCTGCAAGCAGGGATTTGAAGCCTGGTCTTCCAGGTCCTAGCCCCAACACTCTTAAGCACTACAGCACATTGGCTGCCATTGGTTGGGGTTGCAAGCCCAGAGTGGATCTCCTCCAAGGAACCTATTCCTGCATTGCATGGAGTTGAACTAGTTGACCCTTGGGGTCTCTTCCAACTCTGCAATGCTGTGTACCAACAGCTCAGTGAGCCCATGTTGCTGGCTCCTCCCAAAGTATAGAACCAGGGTAGTGGTGGGGAACCTCTACCCCACAGGCCTCAGTAGGCCTGTCAGACCTCCTCATTTGGCCAGACCAAGCCACACACCCCTGCCCACATTGTGCAGGACAGGGAAAGATGCAGCTGGCCTCAAAAGGGGATTGCAGGGATCATCTGACCATCCATGCAGGCAAAAGCAGCTAATGTGATGCAGCTGGTACCAGGCAACAGAATGCGGTTGACAGAGACAAATGGAAGGATCCTGTTCCCCACACCTAGTGAGCACCTCTGAAGATGAAGTTGATATGAGGCAGTGAGGGATACAAGAGAAGGTAGCAACTTTGTGGGTCACCCTCTGCTCTGTTGCAGGACCTGTGCCCCAAGGGCCTGGACATCAAGCAGGAGGAACTAGGGGATTTGGTGGACAAGGAGTTGGCAGCCACAGCAGCAGCCATTGAGATGGCAGCTTCCAGAATTGAGGTGAGATGAGAGAGAAGAGGGTTGGCTTCCTGTTTGCCCAGTGGGATTCCTTCAAAAAGGAGGAAGAATAATGTTTTCTTTTTCAGGGCAGGGGATTAGATTTCAGTTCCAGCTCCGTGCCATGCTAGGGGTGGCTGGTTCACATCTTTGCTATATAAGTGACAGTGGACTAACGCTGTTCATCCTGTAGCTCTGACACCCACCCCACTCTCTTCCCACCACCCTTGTCAACACAGGAGATGCTGAGCAAGTCACGGGCAGGAGACACTGGAGCCAAGCTTGAGGTTAACGAAAGGTTGGTATGGAAGGCTGGCACCAGCTGCCTTTCCCTCCTCCCTGCCTGGAGTTTCTTCTGGGGCACCACTGGCACACCTCTTCCTCCCTACCCAACTCTGACACACCGTTTTCAGGACAGCATGCTTTAGAGCAGCCATGGCTAAGCTGGCACCTTCCAGCTGTTTTGGACTACAACTTCCATCAGCCCCAGCCACTACAGCTGCCTGGTGGCACCAGGTTGGCGAAGGCTGTCTGTCCTCAAAAGAAAGGGTTAGTCTTCTATCCTCTCGGAGCCAGAGAAGGGTGCCCGCTCATTCCTTGACTGCTGTGCTTCCTCTACCTGACAAGTGGTTTTTGCTCAACAATGTGGGGAGGGGGCCTCTGGGACTTTTACAGTGGAGCCCATATGCTTTGGATGTAAGCAGACACTGCACAGACAACCCTTTGTGATTTGCAGGATTCTGGGCTCCTGCACAGGCTTAATGCAGGCCATCCAGGTTCTGGTCATGGCTTCCAAGGACCTCCAGCGGGAGATTGTGGAGAGTGGAAGGGTGAGTCAGCAGTGCCAGCCTTGCAAGCTGGGGATGTGGGCTTCTCACTCAGCGTGCCTTCTTGCCACTGCTGTGCTTCAGATGCTGTCAGTCTGTGGTGTTGTTTACATAAAACATACTCCTCTCCTTGATTAAAGGTGGGGCAGGAAAGTGCCGTTGTTCCAGTGTGCTCCTGAGTTGTTCAAGGGGTGTGTTGTGCTCATGCTAATAGCACTCCGATTCCTTGGGCAGCTGGGTGGAGGATGATAAAATGAGATGGCTTTCTGGGACCTAGCTGCAGCCTCTCGCTGTCTTAAGTGCCTCTCTTCCAAGTGTTATAGGGGCCTTGGAGACAGATGGATTTTTAGCTTTTAAATAGGATGCTGGAATGGCGGGTGATAGGGGACCCCCACAGGGGTTCTGTTTTCTCATTGCTATCAGTGTATGTGGAGTTAACAAAGGAGTATGAGAATCGGCCAACATGAACACAATTCATACTACTGGGTGAGTTAAACTAATTTGCTTTATTTAGAGTAAGGTAAAGATAAAGGGACCCCTGACCATTAGGTCCAGTCGTGTCCGACTCTGGGGTTGCGGCGCTCATCTCGTGTTACTGGCCGAGGGAGCCGGCGTACAGCTTCCGGGTCATGTGGCCAGCATGACTAAGCCGCTGCTGTGTTGTAATTATTAGATCAAGCCTCTCAAAGCAGTATACATAAAATTTTGAAAACACCAATCAGTCTTTCAAAAGTGCAGTGCTGGATAAACAGGGTTGCAGAGCAAAAAACAGAACTAAAACTCAGATGAAATGGAACAGGTGTGGCAAGTGGAGCACAGCTGGGCATCCCATGGTCACTCTTACAGAGGGTACATGCAGCTCCCACTTTGCCAATGAAACAGTTTTTTGACATCAATCAGGATGCAGGTCCAGATGCTACATCACTTGGTAACTCATTAGAAGGAGAGTTCATAACTCACATATATTCTTGTCTGTTCATTTTGAGAGAATGTTTGTGTCCAGAGTTCCCATTGGGATCAAGATACCCTTTGCAGAACCTTTTACCTAACCTCAGAACATAGGCAAGAGAGAAAGAGGAGGGAGAAGAGTAAGATAGAAAGCAGGTTGTTTGTTCTCCAGTGAACACCACCAGGTTCTGGAATATCTAAAGATGCTCTGTGTGGTGGCTCTTACCTCTCTGCCCACCCCAGGCTGTGGCTTAGTGGTGGAGCTCCTGATTTGCATGCACAAGATCCTGGGTTCACATGCAGAGCCAGGAAAAACTCCCTGCCTGGAAACCCTGGCTAGCTGAAGGCTGGTAAGGGCAGGCAATACTGAGCAAGGTGCACCAAGGGTTAACCTGGTATAAGGCAGCTGCCACTCCACTTTCAGGCTGAAGCTCACAGCTATGGAAGCTAGAAGGCTGTGAATGGAGTGCATTGCGCTGACCTCTGTGGCCTTGTGGTGGGTGCAGATCTTCTGGTGGCAATTGAGAGACAGAATGAACTCCTCCTTCAGCTATTCCTGGCAATGCTTAGATCTCATTCCTCTTCTCGTCTAGGGAGCAGCATCCCCCAAGGAGTTTTACGCCAGAAATTCCCGCTGGACGGAGGGGCTGATTTCTGCCTCCAAGGCTGTCGGCTGGGGAGCAACTGTGCTGGTGTAAGTGTTTGGGGGGGGAGGCAGCAGACACCCCTAGGGTTACTTTATAGCCTGCTGTTGGCCGGCGAGCTAGGCAGTGCTGCAATGAGGGGCTGCAGCTTGTAGCCCTGGAGTGTGAGGGGTGGCACTCTAACATCCCTTTCGCATCTTTCCCTAGAGATGCTGCTGACCTCGTGGTTCAAGGCAAGGGGAAGTTTGAGGAGCTCATGGTCTGCTCGCATGAAATTGCAGCAAGCACAGCCCAACTAGTTGCTGCTTCAAAGGTAGGGACTGCCTTGTGATACCTCCTTAGAACCATAGAGTTGGAAGAGGTCCAAAGGGTCATCTAGTCCAACCCCCTGCTGCAGGAATGTTGAGCTGAGTGCCTGAGCAAGTGGCCAACAGCCAGTCATACAAGGAATGAATAAGCTTAATAGGCTTTCCTGGGCAGTCAGGATGCCAACAGCCGTTTGGCTGGCAGTGTCCTGCTCCATTTGCCACCAGCGCTTTCTTTCTCATCTGCTGTCAGTGGCAAAGCAACTGAGCCAGTAGGACCCATTTGTAGCCTGGTGATGTTTCCTCACCGAAATGATCCATGGCTTCGTTCCAGCTTAAGTACAGCTGCAGCTGCAACTCCATCACAAATCAGTTGCTAAAGCTTCCTACTTTGGCTGTTCCTCCTGCATAGACAATCATCCAAAGGCTTTTCTGGAAAAGCCAATTTAATGTCTCAGGATCCCACTTCCATAAGAGTTTCTAAAAGTTTGATCTGTGGAGTGGGGAGAAGAAACCAATAGGGGGCTTTGGGTGGGCAAGAGTGCATTTCATGAGTTTTGCTCCTGGGGATATACTCTAGGACCACCCGTGGTGCCTGGTGTTTGAGCATTTCTTCTAGGATGGCATTAGAGTGGTGCTGGGGGGCCTTTGCTTGCTCTCTTCCCAACCAGCAGGGGATCTGCCCTTTCCTTTTTGTAACATCTGGAGCTCCTCTGGAGCAGCACGTTGCAGATCACTTGCTTTGTCCACCGAATGTGGCATGTAGAATCCTTTTCTCCCACCTGCAAAGAAGCCACTGATTCTCCTCTTTGATACGCCAGGTGAAAGCAGATAAAGACAGCTCAAACCTCAGCAAGCTCCAGGCCGCCTCCCGGGGAGTCAACCAGGCGACAGCCAGGGTGGTGGCTACCACCAAGTCAGGAATGTCACAAATTCAGGAGACAGGTCAGTTTCTAAATCTGAAGTTGGAGATCCCTTTTCCCTCCTGTTGTTGTTGTTATTGTTTAGTCATGTCCGACTCTTCGTGACCCCATGGACCAGAGCACGCCAGACACTCCTGTCTTCCACTGCCTCCCACAGTTTGGTCAGACTCACGTTGGTAGCTTCGAGAACACTGTCCAACCATCTCGTCCTCTGTCATCCCCTTCTTGTGCCCTCCATCTTTCCCAACATCAGGGTCTTTTCCAGGGAGTCTTCTCTTCTCATGAGGTGGCCAAAGTATTGGAGCCTCAGTTTCAGGATCTGTCCTTCCAGTGAGCACTTAGGGCTGATTTCCTTAAGAATTGGTAGGTTTGATCTTCTTACAGTCCATGGGACTCTCAAGAGTCTCCTCCAGCACCATAATTCAAAAGCATCAATTCTTCAGCGATCAGCTTTCTTTATGCTCCAGCTCTCACTTCCATACATCACTACTGGGAAAACCATAGCTTTAACCATACGGACCTTTGTCAGCAAGGTGATGTCTCTGCTTTTTAAGATGCTGTCTAGGTAGGCACCTCCTGTAGGCACCTGTTTCTCTAAGGCTGAGGGGTAGCGGTCTCTGTTTTTCATTCAGTTCAGTTACAGCCTCTCCCTTTCTTTTTTGATTTTGCTTATTCATCTGGCTGCTTGAGTCCCACAGGAAGCACTGCTCGGCTCACCAGCTGCCAGGCAGTTCTCATCACAATGTGGGAAGGGATGAGTCCTGCACTTCCATGCTTCCATTAATGAGAGTAAACTTGTGTGTTCTCCTCCTGCAGACAGCATGGACTTCTCCGCCATAACGCTAACACAGATCAAGCGTCAAGAAATGGATTCCCAGGTATTTGGGGGAGGGAGGGAGAAAAGAGAGTAAAGAATGCCAGGCAGTGCAGAAGGGAGAGGCATTGCAGTCTGGTCACTTGCACTCCAGAAGCTTTTCTCCTTCCTCCTAGGTGCGAGTCCTGGAACTGGAGAACCAGTTGCAGAAGGAACGCCAGCGCCTGGGAGAGCTGCGGAAGAAGCACTACGAACTGGCAGGGGTAGCTGAGGGCTGGGATGAGAACGGTGAGTCTGGTGGCCTGTTGGCTCCTATGCTGGCCTTTGGGCCACAGCAGGTTCTGGGCTTGCTGGCCTAGCCACAGTTCTCCCAACTTGGGCCTGTAGCCTCCTTCCTGCTAAGACACTGAGGACCAGCAAAGGGAAAGGAGCCACAGTTGAAGGCCTTTTCATCTCAATTCTCAACACCTTGAGTTAGTGTTGCAACCACAGAAAGGGAAAAATTATGTTTGTGGAACACCCCTGCCAAAAATGATAATAATATTGTGTCAATGAAAGGCTTACCTTATAGCAGTGGTAGGGAAAAAGCCCACCCTCCTCTGATAGACCACATTTGGAAGGTAAGCGGAGCTGCCTACCTGTCAATCACCTGCCACCAGGTGTCAAACATCAAAGGAAGAAACAGAAGCATGCTTTTGAGTGAGCTCCCAATTATTTTGTTGTTCCTTCCTTTGCAACCCCAGCTGGAGCCATAGCTGAGGTTTGAATCCAAACTCTGCTTGAAACATTTATTCCAAAAGCAGGTTAGTTATGGGTTGTATTCACACATATACACCAATACCTTGACTTCCTAGTTGCCTATACCTGTCCAAGAGCTGTCTGTCCCCTGTGATGCTGATAACTTCCTTCTCCTTCTCTCTCTCTTTCTCTCTGCCCAGGTGCTAATCTAGCCCCCTGAGGAGACAGCCGGAGAAGAGGCACCATCCATTGGTGCTGCTCCTTCCAAACACAAATTATAAACTCCTTTGGAACATACCGCAAAGCCTGTGCTCACCATGAAGACATTCCTCTCTCTCTCTCTTGGGCCAGCCAGGGTGCCCTGCTGGTCAAGAAGGTAGTAGCAGCCATGGCAGAGGGGGCACAGGGAGAGGAGGTGAGGAACCTCCCCAGCACCATAGCAGCAACAGTAGCAGCATCCACATGCACTGCCTGCCATAGCCTGCAAAGCCCACTGGCCTCATGGGCGTTGTTCCAGCTTTGCAGCCTCTCTGCAAGAGTCGTACTCCATCTCTCCTCCACCACCTTCAGTTCACTTCCTTATTTGCACAACCTCCAAGCTGCCAACCTTGGTCTTCAACCCACACCAGGGCCCGTGGTGACATCTCTCTGCTCGTGCTGCTTCTCTTTGTCTGCCACCTCTTGTCCTCAGAACCAAGAAGGTGGCAGGACCTGCTGAAACTGTAGTGTGTGTGTGTGTGTGTGTGTACACTTGCCCACCCTGCGATGACAGGGTTGGAGGGCCTTCAGTACAAACAGTACAAACAGACCATGGTGCCCATAAGAGGGACGGATTAGGTCCATACCGGAGATGGGTGGCAGCCATCTTCTCACAGGCCATCCAGTGACAGGCAGGAAACACTTCTTGGCCTCACAGCCCCTCTCTTCTCTGGCTCCACTGCCCGCTCCAACAAAGCAGGCCTTTCTGCTGCTTCAGAGCAGCCCACTGTGTGTTGAGCCAGCAATAAACAGCTGAGAATCTCAGAGCGGGAAGAGCTGGCAAGGGTCTGATGGGGCCAGAGCAGCTGCTTTCATGTTGGGCTCTTTGAGGGACTCCAACTGCTCATACGTAGACTTGGCCAGTTGCCCTGTTCTCACACGGAGTCCATTAGCGCAACCCATCAGCCCACCTTGGACCGAGTGGAGTCTGAAATAGCCAGCAACACGAGGTGATGTGGATCCTGTTGTAGACTTGGCTTGTCCTCCACCCAACTGATGCTGCCTTCCATGACTGGCTGCCTCAGGCACCTTGTGATCACTGTGAGTCATTAGCCATACAGCAGTGGAAACATCTGGGCAGCAACCCTGCACTGTCCTCGTTCATGATAGAGGTGTGTGTGTACGCTCTCTCTCTCTCACACACACACATACACACAAGCATGGATACACCTGTACACCCTAGATTAAAACCTGCCACTGGGGGCAATCCAATGTGTGCCTGCTCCTCGCTCCAGCTGGGGCAATCACTCGGAAACAGAGAACCTCCCTGCTGCATTGGGTGGGACTGCCCTGTGCCTGGTATTTGCCGGCAGGCCAGCCTGTTTCAACTTGAGGGCGGGAGGGTTCAAGCTACAATCCAAACAAAGGTGACAACCATGTAACATTCTCCCTGGGTCATCTGAAATGGCCCCAAGGGCTGCCAAAGAGTCTGGGAACTTTGGAAGCTCTAACAATGGAGTGGGTGGTTGGACTGGGCCCAGGATCAGCCTTTGACAAGACAAAACAGGGAAATTTGTGAGTGTGACTTGTGGCGCTGTGTTCCACAGTGTCCCTGGGCCTGTTCCAGACCCTCCTCCTTGCCCTCAAGTCACTCAAGATCAGTCTGTCTGTCGCACACTGCCATTGGGGTGCAAGGGCTGGAGGGACCCACAGAGGAGCCAGGGTTTCTTGCTCTCCCCTTTGAGTGTTACTCCGACTTGCCTGCCCCTCTCCAGTTCTTCTGAAGAAGTCGTTGCTTAAGACCAACAGCCTCTCCAAGTGGTGCCTGTTAGTGCCCCCGGCCTTCCTGCCATCTGGGTGGCAGCAGCCCAAGAACCAAATAGCCCTCTCTTCCCACCGCCAGCTTGAATGAGGCCACTCAGCTGCCTGCCTCTCTCTCCAAAGCAGCAGGAACAGCCTTGCCGCCATAGCACATGATAGGAGAAGGGGCTCTATATGGCACTGAACTACCCTTACGCAACCCCTTCTGCCCTCCGTCCCCTCCCCCCCCCCAACTACCTCAGGTTTTTCAGGCTGATGGACCACCCATGTTGGGGACAAAACAGAAGACTGCCTGCCAGGGTGATGTCTTGAGCCTGGCAGAAAGGCCATTTTGTCTCACTAGTAAAGTGACTTCGTCAGTGCTCGCTCTTTCTCCTCTGTTTTTTAAACTTTTCCTAAATTGGGGTGAGAGGTGTCAAACAAAAACTTCCATTAGAGCAGTTTCCCTAAGTGACTAAAATTACTCACCACAGGTCTGGGGCCAGGTTACCAGTTGACCCAGGTGCCAGCTCTCTTTTAATTATTGTATTAAATACAAGATTTCCTCCCCCCTTTGTATGATATATTGAATGTGTTTTCAATTTTAAATAAATATTTCAACCCGGTTCTGTTGGCTTTGTAATTTGGAAGAGGAAGATTCAGGATTCACAGTGTTCCCTTTGGCAGACCTACTTTTCCAGCTTACTCTGTATGTGATCAATCTAGCCAGACCAGCATCCAAAGTAGAGTTGGTTGACCTACAGCACCCTTCCTCAACCCAGTGCCCTCCAGCTTGGGACTGATGAGAGTTGTAGTTCAAAATAATATGTGGGGTGCTAGGTTGGGTTAAAGGCAGGGAGAGAGTAGTGTGCTGACCGTCCTCCTGCCTTTGGGGTCAGAATAACACAAAAATATGCATGTCTGACTTCTCATTCTGTGCCATTGTGGGACGCTGGAATTTAACAATGGCCCCCTTAGGCCATGACACAGAGAGAAAGGTAGTGGTTAGGGAGAACAGGGCCAGAGCTTTTGGAGTGACTCAGTATGAAATATATAGAGCTGTTAGAAGCTGCATCGAGATCAAGATGGGGCATCAGATCCCAGCTTTCAACACCCTGATAGCCCCTTGAGGCACTTCGTATAACCACATTCATTCCTGCACCTTTGTCCACACCATCGTTCACTGTTTGTTTTAAACATTTATACCCTGCTTTCTCCCTCCACAAACATTTATACCCTGCTTTCTCCCTCCCTCAAAGCAGCTTGCAGAGTGCCGGTTCGGTTGGGTCTCAGTGAAATTCACTCAATGGATCTTTTCTTCTAGCACTTAATTTCTTATGAAAGTCCCCGCTGTCAAATGTAGAAAAGCTTCTGACACCCTTCAGGAGTTCTGTTCGGTAAACCCTGTGCTATAATGGCCCTTGGTCTTTTGTACAAGAGTCCTCATTGGGGTGTCTCATCTGAGGAAATGAAAAATGCTGTTTTATTTCTGTAAAGCGCTACTTAAGGAGCAAGGACCTGGTTTCCCTACCCTGGGCAATTATACTTAAAACCTTTTGTTTTTACTCTGCACTTCAGAGGAAAAGGCAACCAAAGTCTTTTGGGAACGGACTGAAGCTCAGTAGCAGACCACCCACTCAGCAAATACTAAGGTTGATGGATCTATGCCCTGACTTGATAGGAGATAGCTTCCTAAAGTGACATACAAACATAAATAATAATACAAGCCTCATGCTACAAGTCATAATATAAAAGACCTTAAAGGAAAAAGGAGGGGGGAAACAGCAAACTGGCACTAGTTCTTACTGGTTACGGAGTTCTCATTAGAACCAAGTGTGATGGAAACCATTGTAGAAGAAAAGGAGCTGAGAGTTGTTGGTGTGCTTGAACCGGTGGCGGTGCAGCATCTCAGGTTGCACCCAGGTGATGGCTGATGATGGGTGCCATGCCAGAGGGTGGTGATGGTTTATATATGGCCAAAGAAGTACCCCACATTTGACCCTCTTCTTTTAAAAGGGTAAAAAAAAAAGATTATTTTCAAGCTGTGTTTTGCTGCGTCTGGAGAGCTCCCCTTCACAGAACTAGTTTTTCCTGAAGAGGAAGGATAATCCTTAAACTGGTTTAAGGCTGCAATCCAATATACATGGTTACTGGGCCACATTAAGTGTAGGCTGCTCTAACCAGAGGTGGGGGACATATGTGGGGAGCTCAGGTATTGCTGGACTCCTGCTCCCATCAACCTTTGACATTGGCAATGTTGGCTAGGGCTGATGGCGGTTGGGAGTCTTGTAGCAACTTCCTAAAAGCACCATGTTGGCTACTCATGGCTGAGGTGCAGGACCGGTGCTGAGTCTACCAGCACTGCCTTTCCCCTTTCACCACCTTGGATCTTAACCCAGGGCAGCTGATCGGAGGATTTTAATCTACTCAGTCCTACTCCGAGTGGACCCACTGAAATGAATAACATTTTCATTGGTGAATTCATTCCAACGGGAGGACATGCTTGGCTGCAGCCCCAGAACCTCCAAGCGCTATCGCAGCCTATCTCCATGAGGGGATTGTTGCCCCCGTGTGCGTTGTTTTACTTACTAATACGTGTTATTAATTTATTATATTACTGTTTCTACTTTATTCTTATTTATTCGCGTAATTCGTGTTTTTGTTTCCCCCTTTTGCTCCTTCTGTGGCCATTTTCTATGACCCGTTAGCCGGGCTCCTCTTCTCATGGCCAATTCGGGGACACTTGAGAGGGAGGGAGACCATTTTGAATCCCCGCCTGCCCGGGCGCATAGCTGTCAACTTTTCCCTTTTTTTGCGAGGAATCCTATTCGGAATAAGGGAATTTCCCTTTTTTTAAAAAGGGGAAAGTTGACAGCTATGGCCCAGGGGTCAACCCAGGCTGGGGAGAGCGCGAGAGAGCGCGATTCAGATTCTCCTCAGCGCTTCAGGCGCCCCGCCCCACTTTCCTTCCTCCCCGCCTTTTTTCCCTCCCCTCCGCCCTAGCAGAAAGAGGCCTCTCGTTCTCTCCAAGCCACGCCCATTCCCTCCTCCCCCCGTGCCGACGAGCTCCACGGACCACGCCCCCTTGTTCTTCGGGCGCGCGCGGTGCATGCCGGGCACGGGAAAGGGAAGAGCGCGAGTGGCTGTGGCGGCTGCGGCGCGTCGGGGCCTCGATGTCTCGGGGCGGCGGCGCGTCGGGGCCCGGCTGGGGCTGGTGGCCTCCGTCGCGGCGGCGGAATCCTCGCGAACGAGAGCAGCAGCAGCAGCGGGGCCGGCGGAGAGGCGGAGGGTCGTCTGAGGGCGGCCGGGCTTGGGCCTTCCCTGCGGCCGCGGCGGCAGCGGCCGCGGCGTCTCTGTCGCTGCTGGTGCTGCTACTGGGCCTGTCCGGGGCGGCGCTCTCGCTGGCCGTGGCGGCGGCGGCCGGGGGAGCCTGGGCGGCCTCCTCGTCTTCGGCAGGAGGAGGCGGCTTCGGAGGCGGCTTCGGGAAGGAGATGAAGGGGCCGCCGTCGCTGCCCCACCGCGCCTTCTCCCCCGCCGTGGCCAACGGGGGCCCTGCCATGGGGGGCGGATGCTGCTACGCCTCACCGGCCCCGGTCCTGCCCGAAAGGAAGCGGCGGCAGTTGCAGCAGCATCAAAAAGGGAGCTGCGGGTAAGAAGAGGGCGGCGGGCACAGTCCTCTCTCCACGCCCCCCACCCAAGAACGCTTGGAAGAAAGGTGGAGCGCCCTTCTGCACTCTGCACATGTTTCCGGGGGCAGACTCCTCTCTCCACAACCTCCAACCATGCTCGGAGGAAGAGAGGAGCGCTCTTTTGCACTCTGTACATGCGGGGTGGGTGGGTTGTGGTGAGGAAAGACGCCTGCTGCTTGTGCTATAAGCAGGGCCTCCATGCCCATATATTGGAGATGGAAAAGCAAACCGAAGAGAAGCTGACCCTGTCCATTATTCTTTCTGCTCCACTGGTTGTCTTCAGCTTGTCTAGGGAGCTCCTTCTTCATCTTTGGCCATGTGGATGTGCAAAATAAAGCTTCCTCAACCATCCACATGTTCGCCTCCCACACCTTGAACCCAGCCTTCCTTTCTTCTCCAACACACACACACCTCTCACTTACATGTGGGGCAAGGCACTCCTCCTGCCTGCTGTTGAGCACCTGCCCAAAAGTGCAGTTTCTGTTCCCCAGGGTTTAGCCTTTTGTGTTGAGGCAGCTTCTGTAGCTATGATCGTTCCAGGATAACATTGGAAGAAGAGAGTGATTTTGCTAGAGGGGTCGGGGGGGGGGGGCCTTGGTAAAGGTCTTGTGGGGGGACCCAGGGAGCTTAGGGCAGATCAGGACACTTTGTTTCAGTCAAGACCTTTCCCCCAGCGTGGCCTGGAGGAGCATGTGGGCTGCAACCTCTCCTGCCCACCTCACTGCATTCCTCCCACTTCCTGTTGCTCTTTCTGCTCTGCATCATTTCCCACTCTTGGCCCTGGTTGCAATTAGTCACAATAACTTGCCTGGCCAGGCTTTTCATTTGACAGTGCACTGGTGTTTCATTCAGCTTTTGTCTTCTTAGTCCCTTCTCATTAAATCACTTTAGTATCAGATCCTGGGCTTCTTTATCCTTCCAAGTTCTCCATCTATTGCTGCTCTGCTTCTAGAGCTCCTGTCAGATTCCTCTTGGGGCTTCCAACACATAAAAGCTCAGGTTCCCCTTTCCCCTCCCTCCTGTTTCACTTTCATTCAAAGCCTTGGAACATTTAATCACCCTGATGTGTGGTGCTAATCCAGGTGCTTTACTTGAAAGCAGTGGGTGCTGAATTTCCTGAGGGAGGTCCATCACTGCCTAGAAACCAGCCAGGCTTTTTTCTCAAGGCTGAATGTGCCAGTTGGGATCAACAGTTGTGCCTGGTGCCAGACTGTGTTGAGAGAGATTCTGTTGTTTGTGCTTTATCAGCTTTGCCATTGTATTTTGAAAAGGGCAGGTTAGACACTTTGAGTGATGTTGTTTTCAGCCAGAATAGTTAGGTGTGTAAATGGTCTAAACAATAAAGTTGTTGTTGTTGTTCAGTCGTTCAGTCGTGTCCGACTCTTCGTGACCCCATGGACCAGAGCACGCCAGGCACGCCTATCCTTCACTGCCTCTCGCAGTTTGGCCAAACTCATGTTAGTAGCTTCGAGAACACTGTCCAACCATCTCATCCTCTGTTACCACATCCAGCTTACCAAGGTTCATGGTTCTTACATTCCAGGTTCCTATGCAATACTTTTCTTTACAGCATTGGACTTTCCTTTCGCTTCCAGGCATATCCGCAACTGAGCGTCCTTTCGGCTTTGGCCCAGCCGCATCATCAGCTCTGAATCTACTTGTACTTGTCCTCCGCTCTTCCCCAGTAGCATATTGGACGCCTTCCGACCTAAGGGGCTCATCTTCCAGCGTCATATCTTTTATATGCCTGTTGTCTTTGTCCATGGAGTTTTCTTGGCAGGGATACTGGAGTGGGTTGCCAGTTCCTCCTCCAGGTGGATCACGTTTGGTCCAACTCTCCACTATGACCTGTCCATCTTGACCTGTCCATAGATTCCCTGAGTAATTCAAGCCCCTTCGCCACGACAAGGCAGTGATCCATGAAGGGGAAACAATAAAGAAAAAGACCCAACTCAGGCGTGTGTCCTTTTGCTGGCAGTAGCTTTCCTGTGGGGGGTACGGCTGTGTCCCAGTGGTAGGACATTGCTTTGCGCACAGAATGTCCTAGACAGAATCTCCAGGAAGGGCTGAGAGTGTCCCCTCCTGAAGACCCTGGAGAGCCTCTGCCAATCAATACAGACAATACTAAGCTAGGTGGACCACTTTGGTCCATGCTCTGTGTAGGACAGCTTCTTGTGTTCTAAAAGGCTAACAAATTGGATGCTTTTTTTGTTTAGCAGCAAATAACACTACTAAGGTAGGGACTAGATAGATGTTTATCAAATTACACGTGGCATATAGGAAATGGTGAGATTATATGGAGAGTTCCTTCCCCCATAAGACTAGAACCTCAGGTGGCTGATTACTTTGATTGCCAGTAGACAAGAAAATGCTTCTTCCTATAGGCAGGATTAATCCATGGGGCTTGCTTACTGCAAGCTGCAGTGTTGGCCCCTGGCTTAGATGGCATGTTCAGAGGAGGAGGAAGAGGAGGGTTGTTGATGATGGCTGAATGGAACCTTCAGACATCTTCAGGGGCAGCTTTCCTCTGAATCAGATGCTGGGAAGGGTTGCTGCCTCTGCCCCTTCCCCCCTGCTTGGGGGCTTCCCAGAGGCACCAGGATGGCTAATGTGAGAAGCATCAGGATGCAAGGTGTGGTTCTTCTTGTAGCTACATTGTGATCTGCTTGTTTCCTCACAGAGGATTGGATTCTCAGCATCTTCATTCCAGTCCCTTGTGTGGAAGTGGCTTGTCCAAAACTTTCTGCATTGTGATTAGTTCAGAGATGGCAAGTCCAGGAAATGTGTGCTGTGAAGAGAGAAATACCTTTTTGTCTTCTGCAGGAAATTGCCTTACATAAAGGCATCCCTGAAGTCATAGAAGGCCTGAATGTTGATGTGCTTGCCTTGCATTAAGGAATTGGGAATCACATTCCAGCATATCCCTCTGAGAGGCTGCTGAGCCAGAACTTTTCCTTATGAAGTAGGGGGGGAGCCCATTTTGGCACCTCATTTCTTTGAATATGAATCAGCCAACTTTAAACTGTTAGAGGAGCCCCATTTGATGTGATGCATCTGAGCTTAATAACCTCCATGTGTGTTTGTTAGGTTAAGATAACCATCTTAACAGCTTAGCAGTGATTTTAACAATTAGATGCAGATTGTTTGGTGTATATCTTTCAGATGAATAACAGAAGCCTTCCACACTTTAATCCAGCCACTGCTGCACTAGTATTCAGGTTGATGTAGTGAGGACAGTGTCTGCCAAGTATTTTGCCAGGGCAGTAAAGCAACTGGCAGTGTAAACTGGTGGATCATGTGACTTGCTATTTGTGGCTGAGGTTATCGACACTCAGAGCGCCATCGGTGCTCAGCTTTTGAACGTGTGTAATTTCCCCCAGGTTCTTCTTACAAAGTGGATCATGGCTGTGAAAAGAAACCCCTTGTAGTGGCCAAGAAGAGAACTTGCCTGTTCAGTTTGAGGGTTTCCTTTTCCAGCTTGTACTTTTTGAGGAAAGGCCAGCCGCTCTTTGAGCATCTTCTTTCCCTCTGTCTTGATTGACTGTGTTCTTTTCTCTCTTCAGGGACCACCTCTCTGCATCACCTCATTTTTATGCTGTCCCCTCGGCGGCGCTACCCCATCCAGCAGGCCCAGTACACCTCTCTGGGGACCCTGCCCTCAATCTGCTGGGATGGATATCGGCGTAAAAAACAGGCTGTCTGTCCACAACTCCAGCCTGGCCCGGAGCCCTGTGACGGTGAAGATTGCTCGGCCAGACAGCAGCCTCTGCCATTCCCCACTGTAAGTCTCTGGCTAGGATCTGTCCCAAGCCCAGCAATTCCTTCATGGGTTTATTTTTTATTTTTTAATAATCAAAAGATTAACAACAAGCAACAAACAATAAGTATAACAAAATGCAGCAAGACAAAACAAAAGCCCAAACACTTTAAAAAACAGACTAAAACACAATTCCAATAAATGTTTAAAATGGTTGGGTAGAGCTAGGAGAAATTGGGGAGATCCCTTCTGGTGGATTTTGATTTTGTAAATTGGGGTGTGTACACAGCCTAAATCTCACTTGGCCCTGTTGCCTCATTAGGCCAAGTCCTGATTGGTTGGTTGAGTGGCCAAGCCTCTCTTCCTCCTCTTCAGCTGATGGCCCTAGAATGACTTCTTAATCAGCATCAGCTTGTTGCCCTAAAAGAGCTTTGTGAGGTCATGAGCCAGCCCTCAGGCTGATGTGGAGAGAGACTCCTTGCAGCCATAACTCTTGCCAACAAGATATCACTAGATTCAGACGGGTGGGGACACCTTGCCTCCTGGGGGAGAGCATATTGTTGGGATGCAGGAGAGCTCTGATTCCTTATGACTACTGTTTCTTCCTATTCACAGGTTGGAGCAGCTGGCTTCCCCCGTGGCTTTCTCTGTAACACCCAACAGTACCCTGGATCCATGCGCCAAAGAGACAGTCTTGAGCGCTCTCAGGGAGAGCCGAAAAAGGGCTGTGGAGGAGGAGGAGGAGGGAGAGGAGGACCAGAATGTCCCAGGTGGCCAGGAGAGCAAGAGGAGGTAACGGCCAGCAGTGACCTGTCTGGTTGCCAGCAACATCTGTTAGGGCACAAAGGGGCTGAGATCCTGGGACTGAAGATGTAGACCTCAGAACCATTGGTGCTTAATCACTGAGAAAAGGCAGAAACAACCCAAGTCGTACCTTGCCCCTATCAAGGCAGGAGTGGGTTGTTGGTGACATAGTGAGCCTCAGGTTCCTACATGTTGTTGGAACTCTCTGTATCCCCAAGTCTCTTAAGTGGGTGAACCACATGGTTTTTAAAGGACCTGTGCACAAGTGCTTGAGTATTCAGGTGCTTGCATCTGAAATTGCAGGTGCTTTTCCTCCTCCCTGGACCTCCAACTGGGCTTGTGGTTGCATGGGGGAGACAAATCCCAAGCCCGTATTGCTATGTCATACCGTGACTTAGCTACAGGTTGCACAGCCAGGAGGAGGAGTGTGGCAATCATAATTCTCACTCTACACCCACACGTTCTCAGCCTCATGCTCAGTTACGGTTTGGCTTCGCTTTGCTTCCAAACTGGACCATGGCACTGTTGCAATGTGGCTTTGTGGGGGTGAGGGTGAGAGGCTGCTGAGATGGACTTCAGTTTCAATTAGCTTAAAAATCTAAAAGAGCAAGACCCCTCTCTCAAAACTATTTGAATAATTTCTGAATAAAGGTAAAGGGACCACTGACCATTAGTTCCAGTCGCGGATGACACTGGGGTTGCGGCGCTCATCTCACTTTATTGGCCAAGGGAGCCAGCGTACAACTTCCGGGTCATGTGGCCAGCATGACAAAGCCGCTTCTGGCGAACCAGAGCAGTGCACAGAAACGCCGTTTACCTTCCCGCCAGAGCAGTACCTATTTATCTACTTGCACTTTGACGTGCTTTCGAACTGCTAGGTTGGCAGGAGCAGGGACCGAGCAACGGGAGCTCACCCCGTCGCAGGGATTCGAACTGCCAACCTTCCGATTGGCAAGCCCTAGGCTCTGTGGTTTAACCCACAGCGCCACCCGTGTCCCTTCAATTTCTGAATAGCCCCCTTCAAAAAGGAATGAAATGGTAAACCACCAGCCTCCTGCATCAACTAAGTTGCACCAAGATTTAAACTGGGGTCTTCCAAGCTTGTTGGCATCCACCACTATGCCATCCCTTGCCTTGCCAGGCTGAAAGCTGAGTTGGCCTTGCTCAGTATCGTAATGAGCTGGATCCATGCTTGTGGCGACTACCCTCTTACATTTTCTGAAAACCTTGTTTTCCCTTTTCTCACCCCCCCCCTTCCAGGCGCCATGATAGCAGCGGGAGTGGACAGTCTGCCTTTGAGCCCTTGGTGGCCAATGGCGCCCCAGCATCTTTGGTCCCCAAGTAAGTACTGAGAGCTTTGCCTGGAAAAAGGCTTCCTCCTAATGGTATTAACAAATAATGGTGAAGTGTAGGGAAGCAGTACTCGTTATTCCAATCAAATTCAGAGGCCTGACCTCCATCCTCTTCCCCTCCCTTGCCTGCATTAAAGTATTTTTAAAAAGAGAGAAACCATAATTGGATCTGCTTCATCATGTGTCCTTTGGCGCTGAAATGCTGCTGTGCACAGGGTTGTGCTAGGAGAGGCAGATAGAGGCCATTGTTCATATGCGTGGAGAGAAGTTCGAGGTTTGGCAAATCTCTCCATGCTCTCCTGGATATGAATTGAGGGGTGATTTCTGCAAAAGGCGTCTTCCCAGCAAGGCTTTGACATAAGGAGAGCCCTGTCGAAGGTGGCTCACAGTGCCACTGCCATCTCTGTCTCTTGCCCCTAGGCCTGGCTCCCTGAAGCGCTGCCTCCTCTTGTCCCACTGCCTGGAAGAAGGCTCCTCCAAGAGGTCGCGCACCTCCTCCCTCAGCTCCGTCAACAGCCTGCCTGTAGGGGGGATCCCCAGCTCCATCCGCAATGCCATCGCCAGCTCCTACAGTTCTACCCGGGGCCTCTCACAGGTACGTGTCTGTCCCTTGGCTTCTTTTCCCCATGGTCAGGGAGGCTGGAGGCCCTCACAAGTGACAAGTGACGTTTACCTTGCTAGTTTCTGATAAAGAAAGCTAATTTCCAACAAATATTAAACATTTCTGCAGCACCCTTTGTCTCATTATAACCACTTAATTTGCCTTTATGCAGTATTTTCATATTTTGTATCCCAATTTGGTAGTAGATGTTATAGGAACAGAATACTTTATATTTAGCATCACAAGTCATGATATATCAACTGAGCAGCAATCCCTTTGTGTAAATTAATAAGAAAATCAGTAGTTCTAAATCCAATGTTACAGTAGTTATTTTTCAATGGTCTTCAACATCTTAAGTCTCAACTTCAACATAAATCTTTAAATTGTTCTTCTCATGTTTAAAAAATCAAAAGTTTATACCTGAGAAGTCAAGCTTAGGTTCCCCCCCCCTACTGTTAGAGATTATACATTTTCAACTGGTATAAGTCATGGCGTGTTGACTGGGACTGATGAGTCATAGTCCAAAACATCTGGAGGAGCCCAGGTTGCAGAAGGCTGCCCTAGTTCTAGATAAAATTGAACATGGGTGAACACTGGACAACTGAGATGCCCCTGAGAGTTCCCACTTGTAGAAGGCCCAGCTGACAGCATGTAGCTTTAGTTAATCTTTGAAAGTTATCCCTGAAATGAATTGCCTTTAGGACATGGAACATGAAAGGCTTCTCAGAGTTCCAAAAATATTTTCATCTCCTAGGAACATTGTTGCTCCGTGTCCTGACTTCTTGCATCATCGTACTTCGTCTTATTTTATCTTCTAATTCTCTGGGTTGGCCTGTCAGACCTTCACTCAGCTACCTGGCAGACATGAAGCCAGTCTGGGTTTGGTCAGTGCTTGAATTGGAAGCCCCCATGAAAGCACTTTCATCTTGAATTCTGTGAGAGAACAGTGGGGTGTGAACGTGCTTACAAAGTATGTTACTTCATCTGTTGGCTAATATAGATGGCAAGATTTTGTAATTGCATTTTAAAAGCAAAACCTGTAAGAAGATGCAGACCTAGGACTCTGATCTTGCTGAGACTTTTGCCGTGTTCCAGGATTTAGGGAATACTCAGGCACCACTATTTCATTCATTTTATATCTGTTAAGACAGGGGGCATCTGTTTTGCCCTCCAGATACTGTTAGACTCCAGCAGCCCATCCAGGCAGGACGACCAATGGGCAGGGTGATGGGAGTTCCAGTCAGCAATGCCTGGAATGCTGCCATAGGTTCTCCATTCTTGGATTAAATCTGCTGGCTGGAGCTGATGGGCACTGTAGCCCAGCAACATCTGAAGGGCCCCAGGTTGGCTGAGACTATGCTAAGTGGTTTCACTAGAGCTCCAGCTAAGAGATGTGTGATGCTGCCATCTCACTCTGCCTCTGCTGTCCTCTTTCCTTCCCTCCTCCAGCTGTGGAAGAGGAGCGCCCAAGCACCTCTCCTCTCTCCAGCCCAGCATCCTCCCGTTCTCAGACGCCTGAGAGGCCGAACAAAAAAGCAAGATACCCCAACGCCAGCCTCACGTGAGTTCACCTTCTCCCTGCCCGGCTTGTGGCAGTGTGGGGCCAAGGCCGGGAAGGGCCAGGAGACCGGCCGGGGTGTGTGTTCAAGGACTCCCTTCCCCATGGTTCCCATCCAGAGCAACACCTCCCTTTCCTTTCACATTGCCACAGTTTTCCTATGTTGATGAGCCCTCTGGAAAAGTGCTGTTCCTGAGTGAAAGCATTAGAGGTCTTGTACAAAACCAACTTTGCCTTTGAATAGGCAAGGTCCCTCTCTTGGGTAGAAGGATTCTGTGAAATGGGAAAGCTGACTCCTTAACGTGGGTGTTTTCGGACAGCACAAGGTACATTTTATAGCAAGGGTCCTCCAAGGCGTCCGTTTCCCTACACCCCTTCACCCAGCCAGTCTTGAGAGCAATGAGTCCTCAAGAGTCAGGTCTCACTGGCTTTCTCCTTTTGCTCCAGGGATGACGAGTCTCATCAGTCCATCAACTCCACACCTGTGAGGACAGACAAGGAGGCACCAGCAGAGAAGAGTGAGTGTGAGTTGGCAGGTGGAGGGGGCAGGGATGCTTTGCTAATAAAAAGTGGACATACATGGAGCAGGAACCAGAATTGATGTGGCATTGATTCTGTTGTAATGATCTTAAAGTAAAAAACGAACAAATGCAAAACTCTTGGTGGGTGGCAGGCGGGCGGGCAGAATGTTTATCTCAATACAGGCTAGTTGGGAAGACTTTAGAATGGCTGGAGGCAGGGGTGTGTCTTAATGTGTAGCAGTCCAGATCTCCCTGGAGCTTCTGCTACCCTGTTTCTCCTAAAATAAGACATGGCCATAAAATAAGCCATAGCAGGATTTCTATGCATTTGCGAAATATAAGCCGTTCCCCGAAAATAAACCATACCCCGAAAATAAGCCATAGTGATGCGGCACCTCCCATTAAAACAGCCTGGAGAGGCGTGGCTATGCAGCGTACTGATGCGATGCGGTTAAAATAAGACATCCCCTGAAAATAAGCCATACTGTGTTTTGTTGAGGGGAAAAAAATATAAGGCGGTGTCTTATTTTAGGAGAAACCGGTATCCCTGGCCTTCAGCCATGCTGGCTGTCAGGAGTGAAGGGAGTTGTAGTTCAGCAACATCTGGAGGGCTGGATGCTACACGTCTCAACCACCCCATTTTAGAAGGTTTTTCCTCTCACTTCCCATGTTCATATTATGTCCACCTGGGGTTTATTGGAAGCTTAAAGTGACAGTATTTAGAAACAGGCCACCAGTACTGCAAAATCCCAAGCCTCCTTTGGCTGGGGAGGGTCATCTGCATGAAACCGCGGGCTTACCAACTCTGGCCTCTTCTTCTTGCAGCAGTAGAGATGCCCCTACAGAGCAGGCACAGCTCACCAGTGTCATCACCTTCATCAGGCAGCACTGGCAAGCGCAAGCGGAAGATCCAGTTGCTTTCCACTCGGAGGGAAGATAATTTCACCATGGTATGCTCCTTCTGTTCCTTTTTCTAGACTTAGTTGGCCTTGAGGACAAGAAATGAGAAGCTTGGAGTGAGAGAGAATGAGTGCCAAGCTCTTGACTCTGACCGCCCTTTGCCTTGACTGAGTCAAAGGTTACAGATCTTGGACACCCACAGAACTTACTTCACCGCTGGCATTGTATCTACCAGGAGTGAGGAACCTGTGGGTCTCCAGATATTGTTATGCTGCCGTTCATCATATCCAGCCAGTGGCTACCTTGGCCACTCTGGGTGACTTCCAACAAATTAAAACACAATAAATCTCCCATATTTACAGGTAGGACTGAGAATGTCCCCTGACTGAAACTCTGGGGAGCTACTGCTTGCACCAGGATCACCAGTTTGTTGCCTACCAGGGCTGTTGGACTACTGACTCCCATCACCCTCAGCCAGGATGGCCAATGGAAGGAATGAAGGGGATTGTAGTCCAGCCGCATCTGGAGGGCACTGCTTTGACTGCCCCTGGTGTAAACAAGGCTGAGCCAGTTGGACTGTCTTGGGTCAGGCTGTTGCCTCTGCTGCCACTTGGAGGGCCTTTCCTCCTTCCTCTGGGTGCCCACCATAGCTGTCAACTTTCCCTTTTTTGCGGGAAATTCCCTTATTCCAGCGCCGTTTCCCATTGCAAAAAAGGGAAAGTTGACAGCTATGGCCGTTTCCCAATGCAAAAAAAGGAAGGTTGACAGCTCTAGTGCCCACTGAAGCAAGCAATGTACCTCTTCTTCTCTCAACAGCCTCTTCCGCCTCAGCTGGGCTATTCTGTCACTTCTGCTGACCTGGATGCAGAAAAGAAGGCTGCTCTGCAGTGGTTCAACAAAGTCCTGGAGGATAAGACTGGTAGGAGCACCCCCTCCCCTCTGGGTATGAACTGCCTCAAGTTTAGGGGGAGGGCCTTGGAATAAGCACTTGCAGAGTAAAATAAATCAGAAAACAGGGAATTGTGGATCTCATCAAGAATGCCCCTTTAGTGGCTCTCAGGAACAGCAGGTCTATCAATTGGCATTGTACATTGGGTTGCATCCGTGGTGGTTGTGCTTGGGTGCCCCTGGTTTATTTTGCATTTATATCCTGCTTAATATATTTTTTAAGCCCTAAGCATTCTGCTCTTTACATGCTGGTCCTCCCCAACAGATTCCACTTCCAACCTCTCAGTGCCGATGACCTCACCACCCAGCACCCTGTCTTTCGGGACAATACCTAACAAGTCCACCGCTGTGTCGCTGGCTGTCACAGCTGCCAGCACCAACCCCCTCCTGGAGAGCCTGAAGAAGATGCAAGATGGGCAGAGCTCCTCAGGGCAAGCTGGTGAGTGGTTTGGAAGGCTTGGGGGATGACAGTACCTTGACTATCATGTGGTTGAGGGTACAGCCCTTCCCAAGGGCGTCCTGCCTTCCTGCTGCAGAAACCTAGCCATGCTGGTGTGGAAAGGGTGTGTGAGGGAGGGAGGGAGTTCCCAGAGGAGTTTTTAACTGGTGGAGGGCACCTGATTACCCTGGGGGCTAACGGATCCAAGTTACTTGGTTTTTTTAAGGCATCATACTATTAAAAGCTGATCAATTGCAGTTTTTCAAGGGGGCACCAAAAATAGCTTGGGTAACACTTCCTTTCAAGGAGCTGGAATTTCCTACCTTGAGAGCTTCTCTAATTCAGAGTGCCTACTTGCAGGAGAACCTCTTCCAGGGTAGCCAGCCTGATGTTGATTTCTACCACCAACCCCAGCAGTCACTAGGCATGATGGGAGCTGTAGTCCAACCACGTGGGGAGAGGTCACTGCCTTGGCTGTCCCAGCTCTACCTCTGTGTGCTCTGTAAGGCATTTCCCTTTCTGGGACTGCAGCTCCTATCAGCCACAGCCAGCAGTGCTGTATGATGTTGGGACTGGAGGTGTTCGCCCACAGCTGGTGGGAGTTTCAGTTGCGGGTGGCTGTTCTTAAGGTGGTCTGTGGAATCCCCACTCCTGTGTGCGATAGACTTGCTTGTAGCTTCATGAAGAGTCTTCCTTGAGGAATGTCCAGTCTTATTAAGATCAGGGAGACCTTAAGTCTCAGGTCAAAACCAGCTGGTTACTCTAAGCCACTTTCCAGGGATTAATGGACAAAGTTAACTACATCAGAGGAGGTGGGGAGAGACAGGTTGGCACAGTATTCTGGAATTCCTGACAAGTTTCTTGAGGGCACAAACTCCCCTCCCCCACAGTTTGCTTCTTCGCTGTGTGCAGATGTTTGTTTCTGTCAAGACAGATGTTAAGTCTCGGCCCTCTTCAACCTCCCTGTATGTAATCACAGCTGGGGTGGCTGAAAGAGAATATACAAGTTGCAGGATTTCTCATTTGATACTGCATCTTAAAGGCAAGCTGAAGACTCTGTGATATCTGATGAAGGAGGAGGCTGGAGGGGGGCATTGAGAGAAAATAGTGGTTGTCTGATGCAAAACAGAGAACTGTTGTTGATGAGCTTTCCCTGTTGAGCAGCATTTCCTCTCTGATATAGTGACAATGCTCTTCCTCCCCTGTTGTTCCAGGTGCTGGCTCCGCTGCAGAGACCCCTTCGCTGTCAGCCCCTTCTCCTTCCCTGGATTTGGGCTCTTCCATGCCCATGAGCTCCCCTGAGGTAGCCAAGGCCCCACTGCTGTCACTCGGTGTCCCAGCGCCCCTGGCTACTACAGCACTGTCTCCTTCCTCCAGCGCTGCCCAGCCTGCCAGCAGCACCTGCAGCCCAATGGCTGCCTCCTCTTCTGACCTGGGCCAGACTCCAGCACGGCCTGCCTCTGCCCCGAAGCCCACCACCCTCTTTGGGATTCTTACTAGCCCTCCTGCAGCCCCTGTGTCAACAACAACAACTGCCTCTCCTGCACCTGAAGCAGCACCCATGTTCAAGCCCATCTTTGGCAGCCTGGTGAAGAGCGAGGGGCTGGGTTTCTCCATGAGCAGCACCACCACGACTGGGCCTGCCCCAGCTACTGGGACTCTGCCCTCCTCCTTGGCTGCTCCTGTCACTTCCAGCAGCACTTTCAAGCCCGTATTTGGGGCTGCGCCCCCACCAGCCACCTCAGCTCTTTCTGCAACAGTGGCAGCTGCCTCGCCTTTCACCTTCCAGCCGGCGCCCGTGCCCACCCTGCCCGCCAGCAGCTCCACCACCAGCCACGCCTGGGTTCCCCATTCCCCTGGAGGCCACTGTGACCACCACTGCAGCAGCTCTGCTCTCCACCACAGCCAACACCACAGCTGTCTCCTCAAGCAAGGCAGTCTTTGGCTTTGGGTCTACCATGCCGGTCTCCACAGCTGCGCCTAGCAGCACCTCTGCCACCGCACCAGCATCATCGCAGCATCCCTCGCTCTTTGGGGCCCCATCCACTAGCAGCACTGCTCCCCTTTTCCAATTTGGCAAGCTGGTTGCCCCCACAGGTCCCACTCTCAGCCCCTTGGTGAGCTCTGCCTTCAACCAGGCACCCTCCTGCAACACAGAGGTGGCTCCCAGCAACACCACCACCACGACGGCAGGCTTCAGCCTCTTCGGCAACAGCAGTGCCACAACGGCCCCTTCGGCCACAACACAGCCTCCCCTGACGTTTGGGTCCGGCGCCTCTGCATTCACAGGGGGCTTTGGCACAGCTTCCAAGCCGCCGCCTCCGTACCCAACGGACACCAGCCAGCTGGCTTTGGACACAACAGTTGCCGACAGTCAGCAGGCAGCCACCAAGCCGTCTGCAGGGCCTGTGAGCTTTGGGCGCATTTCAACTTCTCCCAGCCAGCGGCCCAACCAGCTTTTGGCAGCACCTCACAGACACCCTTTGGTGGGCCTGCGCCCCTGCCATCCTTTGGCGCAAAAAGCACCACCCAGCCAACGTTTGGAGCCACCACCTCTGTCTTCTCCTTTGGGACGGCCACAACCTCCGCTACGTCGGGCTTTGGGTCCAACACTCAGACCACAAGCAACAGCAGTGCAGGAGGCTCGGTGTTTGGGAGCTCAGCTCCCACTCCCTTCAGCTTTGGGGCAGCCAACCAGCCCCCCGGAGCAGTCAATGCCTTTGGCATGGGTGCAGCTGCTGCTGCTGGCACTGCAGGTTCCGGAGCGCTCCCGTGAGCTTTAGCTTTGGTAGTGGACAGAGTGGGACAGCGGGGGCAGGGGCAGCAGCAACGCCCTTTGGATCTTCCTTGGCACAAAACCCCTGGGGGCCCAGAGCCAGAGCTCTGGCTTCGCTTTCAGCATCCCTGGCACGCAAGAGAACAAGCCAGCCTTTGGAGGTGAGTCATTCCCCAACCTGGGATGGATACACATACTGGGTCCTGGGCAAGGGAGGTGGAGGGCAGGGTGGGTCTGATGCAGTCGTGTCCCTGGCTCCTGTCTCTCCAGGGTTGGCCGCCTTTAAAAAACAGGTTGTAAATAAGACTGCATTTGCCCACTGTCTTTTGCAATGCCAATGTGAGCCATTTTGACATTCAACCCACCATTCTGCACCCTCTTCTCTTTGCAAAGCCTAAGAATTTGTGAGACAGTGTCAGGCACAATCTGTTAAACGTAGGGGTAGGGAGAAGAGAAACACTTTCCCTGCCACATGGAGGTTCTGTGTACGCACACTCCCCTGGATCCAGGTCTTACATCCATGCTCCCCCCCCCCTCCTTATTTCCATCCCTTTTCCTCCGCTCCTAGTCTAAAATTTTACATCTTCCCAAAGCCTGGATTTTGACAGCAGAATAAATCATGCAAAGCTGTGTGTGTGCACAGATGCCGAGGTTTTTATGCTTTGCAGGACTCGCTCTGCCTTCCTGCTGGGGAGCTTTGGAGCATGAAGCTTCAGTCCTTCATGTCAGTGACAGACTGAGGCATGTCTGAGAGAGGAGGGGGCATTTCTCCCTTGCCTGGGAGACAGGCGGGTCCAGACTGACCTGCCCATTCTGTCCAATTGGCCTTGCATAGGAGGGCAAAGGCAGAGAGGACTCGCTCTTTACTCCCAGTCCCATGCAGCAGAGCGCAGAGACTAGCATCTTGGCTTTGTTTCCCCATGGATGCATGAACCTACTCTGGTGGGCCCCTCATTTCACCACCTTTTGGTCTTCTAGGAGCTCCACCACCCGCATTTGGGCAGAACTCACCGGCACCAGGAGCGGGCACAGTGGGGGGCAGCACCCTTTCCTTTGGAACATCCATCACCCCCACCTTTGGAAGTGCCGGACCTGCTTTTGGTAAGAGTCTGGGAAGATGAGCAGAGTTTTATGGGGCAGGATTTCTGTCTGCTTCCTTGCCCCTTTGGAACTTGAGGGGGTTGGGTGAATGGTGGGGGGCTGTGGTATCCCCCAGCATACATTGTCCCCTCATCCAGCTGCCCCTGCATGGCAGAAGGGGGCTGTTGCTGTGAGTCCTCTGACTTCGGTCTGTGCAGCCAAGACTAATGTGGAGGCTTCTTGTTGCTTCTCTGTCCTTCCCTGCAGGACCCCCAGCCCCCACCTTCTCCATTGGGGCAGGATCCAAGACTGGCTCCCGCCAGCGGCTACAAGCCCGGAGGCAGCACACCCGCAAGAAGTAGCCAAGAGAGACTTCCTGGCTGGGCTCCAGCTCCCAGCCAACCTGCTGTCGGGCCCAGACTGGCCTGGGCACAGCACCTGCCCAACAGAGGATGCTGCTTCTACAGCCTACCCTCAGCAGGACTGACTGGCCTAGGGGCCACATTGTCTGTGACATCCGCAGGAAGTTACCCAGAGCAATTTTTACCCCCTCAAACGGGACAGGAGAAACCATGCCCTTTTTACTTGAACAGTCCATGACTGAGTCTGGATTAAATTTTGTACATATCGGCTACTTTCCCTTTCCCCATGTGAGCAGCCCCTGTGGATCCCTCCTCCCTCCCATCCACCTTCTTGCCTTACCCTAACCTGCTCCCTTTTCTGGCTGCCAAGGGAGGGTGGTGTACAGCGAGGAGGCCAGCAGCGGTGTGCCAGTTTCCACCTGGAGCACCCTCCCCTCTTCCTGGAGACAAGTGACAGAAGGTTCTCCTGATCCAGGGCAGAGGCCCCCCACACCAAGGGCTTGGGGTCCTTTCCCAATGATGCTGTGGCTCACACCTCCTGCTCGCACCACCTTCAGAGCCCCTTTGCAGCTGGCAAAAGCCACCTTGCCGAGGCTCCATGGTTGCAGTCACTGCGCTGGGGGCCCTTCGCCGAAACACTAATCACTGTTCCTCCGTGGTTGGGACCCCCTCCACAGTCAGGGAGGTGCTGGGGTGGGAGCGAAGAGGTAGCTCCCCACCCCCTTGCTGCTGCTGCTTCACTTGAGCCCCTGCCCTCTTCCATCTCCCCACCCCCACCCCCACCCCCACATCCGTCTGTCTGTTCTGCTCACAGAATGTGTTTTCTTTCCCTTTCCTTTTTTTTTCTCAATTGCTCTGTGAATCGAGTTTGGAGGAAGAATTTAATTGTATGTGTGGCGGCATGTTGGTAATGCCGGACTTGCTGTAAACATTTCTTTTGGGGGGTGGCTGTCTTGTCTCCAAGGGAGACGAACCCCGCCGAATTGGGTGTGGACGGTGGTGGTAGCAGCATCGCTACTGCGTGGCTACGTGTGCCGAGTGGAGCCAAGCACTCGAGTTTTCAGACTGGGAGGCTGGCAGTGCTAAGCGGGGGGGGGGGGGCTCTGTGTGCATCATCTGGGAGGAGGAGAGGGAGGTGAAGCAAGGCTGCACAGCTCCAGCGCCTTTGACTCCCTGCACTGGATTTTGGTGGGAAAGAAGAGGCTCTAATGTGGAAGGGCTCTGCAGTCTGCCATGGCACAACGCCGGCTGCCCTACTACACATCGCTGCTTGCAGGAGGCTCCAGCAAGCAAAAGAGCACCCCCTCCTCTTCTAAGGAGCTCCCTTCATTTTGGGACAGAACATCCCAGCGGCTCCCCCCCCCTCCCTCTTGAAGCGCGAAAGCCTAGTGTCTGCCAGCTTTTTTCATACAGTGGAGACAACGGTGTGAGAGTGTGTGCGTGAGCCTGCCTAATTCTAAATTTAAGAAAAAAAATATTTAAACATTTTTTAACAAAATGAAACTTTATTTTTGTATTTAAGCTAAATTGCCTTTGAATTCCTTCAAGCTTGGTTCATAGAAGTGTGTGAAAGTGCAAAGCTGTTCATTAGGAAATTAGCTGGGGCGGGGAGCTCTGAGGAGTGGGAGGTGGCTGGGCTGCAGCAATCTCAGGCTGGGAGCCCCTCGCCTGCCTCCCCTTCTCCGTCCCCCGTCCCATTCCATGTTCTTGTTTATAATGTGGATGTGGCTCTGTCTGTCCTGTAATGCTTGAGAGCTCTTGCACATTTAGAGGGTGCCTGGCGTGGGGAGTGAGTGTTCTGTCTGGGCCGTTGGAGGGGCAGTAGCCAAAAGCTTCCATCCAGCCCCTGGATGTGGGGTGGGGGAGGTTTCTAAAAGAATGAGGACTGATCACTGCCTTGTGGATAAATGACATTGGCATGCTGGTAGTAAGCAGAGCAGTGCCTTGCTATGGGAATGGTGCTGTCTTTAAGAACCCCCTTTGTATCCCTTCCCCCCCCCCAAAGAAACCCAATTCTGTGAAGGTGGAGACAACAGATGCTTCCTGAGCTTGGGCTGCTTTTCTCCCTTTACCTCAGTCACGTCTCTGCCCAGCCAGGTAGCCATCACATCCTGAGCTTGCTAAGGGAAACAGCTTAAGACCCTCCCCACCACCCCAGGCTGCATCCTTTCCATTGATTGTGTGCAGAGTGCCAGCGTCAACTGTGTGAGGGGTGACGTCTCTGTGAGGATGGGGAGAATGATTGACTTTTTTAAAAAAAAAAAGAAAACGTCACGATGAAGACTTGGATCATTCCTGTTGAGGGTTTTAGCGTGAATGTGCAATTTCTTTTCCTTGCTTATGTTGATTTAAAAAACAAAACTGCTTGAGGTGGGGAGTGTCTTTCTGTTTTAGTGGGAGGTATTTCCCAAAGGCAGCAGCAGCCAACTCACCCCCCGGGTTTTCCTGAATGATGGAGGAGGACTGCCCACTTCAGATGGATCTGTACAGCAGAAAATTATTTCCTTAATTTATACTCCAACAAAGGCAACGCGCACGTTATTCCCAAGCAGGTAATAGGCCACTGACCTCGCTTAGCTTCAGTGGGGGTGGGGTGGGGGTTGTTGCAGCAGCTTCCTTCTGTACCTGCAGACTGCATGTTCTGGGCAGACATAAGTGGCAAAGACCAGTAGTTTTGAGACTGCTCCTTCCCAGAGTAGAATTAAGCAGTGCCGGGTCAGTGCCTTTTAAGTTACAGCACCTGCCACCCCAATACTGGCCAATCCACTATCTTCATCTACCAACATCCTGCCATGATTCACAATACTCTGGAATAAATTGGAGAAGGGGGGAGAATAACACTTCTGTGCTAACTTTTATTCCAAAACCTGCAAAGTTCTCTGGTGCCGACTTCCTATAGCAGAGTCTGTGTTGTCTTGTAATGGTCTTTACAAGTCAGTGCTACAAGGCTTCTTAAGTCTGTGGTTTCTTCTTCCTCCTCTTTTTCTTAAGAAGAAGGCGTGGGTCTGCACCTACTTCACTGACAACCGGGGAGAACTCTTGTGGGGAGCTAGGGGCACAAAAATGGCAGGAGTTAGCAAAGGTACAAGCAGCCCTCCATCCCCGGCTCCTCTAAGCCTTCCCTCTTCCTGAAGCTCCATGGCTCTGGCTTGCAAGTCCCACCACCACCTCTAGCCAGGTAAGCAAGAGCATCACCAAGTTCCAGCCAAGCAGAAGGACTGAGTGGAGTGTGACCTTCGGAAGATCAAAAAGGCCTGGAGGGCTGTGTATGCCCTGCTTCACACAATTGAAAGAATCAGCATGGCTGATCAAAGCAACCTGCAAAGGCCAGCTTGGCCGCCTTCTGCTAGGCTATATGGATTAGTGTTATGTTTCCTCACAAAAAAATTGTTGCTGTTTTCACTCAATTATACAAAAAGCAGTAAACAATCCCCAGCAGCACCAAATGCATATTTAATTACATTTAACTTAAGTTTTTAAACAAAGGTATCCTCATTTTCCTATGTGTTATAGAAAAGATCAGCCCACAGCGTTTGCAGGAGGGTGTGGAGAAGCTCGCAGCAGCTTCTGAGGTTTGAAGACAGAAATCCCAGTGCGGCCCCTCTTGAGTGTTTTGCCTGGATCATGCCCCTCCAGTCCTTTCTCCAGCATAGTAGAAAGGGTAACAAGTGCCCCACTCACCTGGGCCCGGAGGCTCCCCCGGCTGCCTCTCCAAGACCGCCACGAAGAAGCCGTTTGTCAGTGTTTCCTTTGGGGAGGCCCTAGGAAGCACTTTGCCTTGGCGCAAGTGGCCAAGCCCCGCTGGGACCAGGAAGGTAGGACTTCTGCCAGCCTGCAAGAAGGGGAAAGGCATGACTCCTGTGAGTGGCAAGCTCCCTTGTGGCCCCCCTCTGGCAGTGGAATGGAAGCAGCAGATAACACCCCACCCACTTACATTCTTGGGGGGGGGGCACCTATCCTTAACTACTGAACAAGGTTCAAGTCATTCGTAACAAATACAGGAGGCTGTACCGGGCTTGTCTGCGTCCGGAGAGAACAGTGATGCAGCAGGAGTCACCAATGATTCAGGATGGAAGTAGTACAGGTTCCTGAGGCAGGAGGCTAAACTCTATCCTGGGTTTTGACGCTCGAAGTGTGTGTTTTTAGGACACATTATTTTATGGTAAGTTTTGTTTTTAATATAGGCAGCAACCGTTTTAGGTGCATCCAACATGTGCACAACCAGAATGACGCAAAACATCACAAAAAGGGGTGATTGCAGGCTTTCTCAATGGTGTTTCAAACATACACAATTTCGCTTAATGTGCAGTGCCTTGGAACGAATGTCCACATAAATTGGGAGTTGCCTGTATTGTGTTTTAATGCTATAACCTGTGAGGAGGTATGATTGATTAACTAACTAACTAACTAACTAACTAGTGGCCCTTCTGGCCTCCTCTCCTTTATTGACCTTGCATCCTCATTCCTATGTCCGAATGTATTGGGTAAAGCCCCCCAGGATGGTGGCATAAGGCTGAACCGCCTTGGCCCCCAAGCCAGCTCTATCAAGCCTGCCTGTGTTTTAAGCCCTGCAGCCACCATTACCCTCTGCCCAACCCCATCCTCTCCGGTACCTGAACTCCTTTTCCCATTGCTTCAGCACATCCAGCACCACATCCTCATTCTCCTCTTGATGCACTGAGCAGGTGGAGTAGACCAGGCGCTGGGAGCAGGGAACTTCAGCGCATGAGCCAGCATCTTCCGCTGGAACCTGGACAGCGCCTGCAGGCGCTCGGGAGGTTGGCATTCTCTTCCTCAACTGGCACCCGGCTGACCATTCCTGGGACAAAGGCACATGAGACGGACCCAGCCTTCCCTAACCTGGTGCTATAGGCTACAACTGCTCCAAGGCTGCAGGGTTGGCTCCGCAGGTTAGGTTGGTGTAGCTGGAGCTCAGCTTCCAGGCAGAGATCTGCCTGGTAGCAAGTGGCCCCCAATCCTGAGCACACCAAATGGGCAGGCCCTGCCCTAAAATAGGCAGCCTTTGCTATAGGGTTGGGCTGGAGCTCACAGTGTAGAAATGTAGGAGTCCAGAGATTATTCAGGCCACCAGAGTATCCATTATGGAAGTTTCCATAGGAAGCCTTTGGTATAAATTCATAAAGTGAACCCTGGTCAACTCCACCAGGTTTCACAAACTCTGGAGAGACCATCACTCACCCCATCGGAAAAAGGAAGGGCCAAAAGGCATCCTTAGCTAGACTAAAAAAAAAAAAAAAAGCAAATGCACCATAATCACCTGGCCAACTTCCACCAATTTCTCTTCCTGGCTTATGAGGGGCAGCAGATGATTGCCAGGGGCACAGAGGCCACCTCTGTGGTACCAAGACTGAGTAGCCAAGCACTTAGGACCACCCCAGAGCAGTTACTGCCTCACTGATCTCTCAACATGCAAAACCCTGACACTCCAGGGCACATTTGCTTGCAGTTGTGCAAGACTAAAGCTGGAGTTCCACAGGATGTGTATATCTGCTCTCCAAGACCCTTCCCCTGCTCACCTGAGCCGCTGCACGAGGGATCCAGGAGGATGTATCTCACAGAGCTGTACTTGGGATCAGCAGGGTCTGTGGCTAAGAAGTCTTTGTGTGCCAGCTGGTAGCAGTGGCCCCCGCCCTCACCAGCATGGTGCTCATTGTGGCCAGGGCGCTTGGCATCCAGGTCAAAGGCAAAGATCTGCCTGTGCATTGAGAGTATGAAAAGCACTGTGAGTGTTCACAGTCAGAAAGTCAGAAAGAGAGAGAAACCCAGAAGAAACACAGCAAGCATTTCAGTCAGGGAGGGCAAGTTCTCTTCCAAGAGAATTTGACACTCCACCCCCACCCTGCAAACTCAGACCCACACTAGGCCAGCAGGACCCCCCCTGCAAACTAGATGCTGCAGGGCCTATTCTCTCTACTGCTCCAGTCCTCTAAGTGGCACCATTGGCCATAAAGGGCAAAGCAGGCCTGGAAGCTAGAAGGTTGGTGGGGAGAGGAGAGACAGGCACACAGGACTTATTGCCTCTCTCAAAACTCACTAAGGTCTAAGCCTAGAGTGAGATGGGGCAGTGTAGCCTTAGGGCTACAGGATGCATCTCTCCCCCCCCCAAGTGCCCCAGCTGGCTCCCCAGAGATCCCTCCTACCACTGAGGACCTACTTGGCTTCCCTGTACTTACCCCTTGTTCTTCAGGATAGCAGCAAGCTGACTGGTTTTGTTGCCAGGGGCAGCACAAGCATCAATGATGTGGGACCCTGGCAGGGGGTTCAAGAGGAAAGCAGGCAGGCAGCTGGCCTACAAGAGGAGCCAAGTAAAAGCGGAACTTGAGACCTGCCTCTTCCAAAACTCCCTGGCCTCAGCAGGGGGTTCTCAGCACCCCACAAGCACATGTTAACCCTGGCAGCCTATTCCCACCCACACCTAGAGACAAGCAGGCAGACCGAACAGCATCCAAACTGGTGTCTCCTTTGTAGACAAAACCTAGTAAGGGTATGTTTACATTGTCTTTAAAGGGCACATCTACTCAAAGATGAGCATTTGCTGCATTGCATTCACCAGATTTCAAAAGCCCCACCAATATGGTGAAAACAGAGTCAGCAACCAACATTTTTGTGGTCTGATTTGGTATAAGGCAGAGTCCAATGTCCATGGAAACACAATTCCTGAAGGAACCCCGAAGCCACAGTTAGAAGAAAACAGAAGTCTGTTTCAGGAACCCAGCATTTCCAGGGGCAACAGGCAGGAGGCTGCTGGGGCAAAAATGACCCTCTCCCACTTCCTGTGCCACAGCTGGAGAACGCCACCCTTACCTTGTCCTGAAGAATTATGCCCAGCTGCATACAGCTGGTTCTCATGGAGATCCGTCTGTGGAGCAAAGATGAGCAGCTCGGGAAGGTGGGGATCCAGCAGGAATTTCTTCCCGGACAAGGAGCTCACATCCTCCAGGCTGAAGGGAAATACAATGGGATATGGAGTTACATTTCATTCCAGGTCCCCAACACCCCACAGCCCAGAGCCAGCTAGCTGTGCCCTCCCAAGGCAAGGAATCCATGCCAGAGAGAATGTGCCCACTAATGGAAAAAGCTCTTCCTCCTTCTCCAATTGGAGGGCTTTCAACTATCTGGAAGAGATCTGAGTAGGAACAGCAAGCTAATCTAGCCACGGTTTTGAGCCCATTGCTGGCTAGCAAGCAGACACCCTGAAAGTACCAGCCTCTCCCAAGATCACGCAGGGTCTGAGCAGGAGGGCAGGAATGTCAAGCTCACCTGGCTGCTTTACCTAGGTAAGTAGCCCTGGCGCTTGAAGTAGTCAACAACGTCACTCACACGTCTTTAAGGTGTTCACTCGGACGTATCGCGGCACTCGAGGGCTGGAAACAAACAAGGAACTTGGGATACTGAGTTCTCAAACTGAGATGCTGGTCTTCCTTCATCATCAACCATGAAGACTCCCACCCCCTTCCGCCCCTGTAGCTGGTCTTGAGGTGTAGAGACAGCAGTGATTCTGCAGTCTAAAAATTATCCTAAGTAAATGAAACTTTATCAAGACCAGGAGCCTCATCTTGCACCACCAGGATATGCACTTACACAGGCTGTAGAGCTGCTCACTCTTAATGCCTGCTTCCCTGTCTCTCCGCCCCACTTCAAAGCACCTTTCCCTGGGAGTCAGCCAAGTAGAGCCTGTGCATTTTCTCCCAAGAACAGCATTATGTTTGGGGAGATTCTGGAGAGTATGCATTTTGGCAGCCATGAAACATTGAGATAGGTTCTTCCAGTTCAGCAGCCTAGATATTGGCAAGGCACCTCACGTCCAGCCACCTACCTTGGCCCCCCTCTGCCACCATCGGTGGCAGCAGATCTTCATTGCGGCTCACTTTCTTCTGAACTTTCAAGCGGGCGAGTTCGGCCTGCAGACGGGCACGATGCTTCAGCACCAGGACCTTGCCATGCCCTCCACCACGCAGGCCCTTGCCAAAGAGCAAGTCATACACCAACACCTGAAAAGGAAGGAGAGGGGCACCAGTGGGCGACAGAACAGGGCACTTGTTCTGGGCATGGGGGAGCCCAGGGGCTGTGGCTGCAACTGCCCCTCATACTCACCTTTGCCAGGTGCGGCTGCAGCTTCTTCTCAGCACGGAGCAAGCCAGCAGCCTCCAGTATAGAGTCCAGCACAGGAGAATAGCGAAGGGTCTCCGAAACGAGGGCGCAGAGCAGCCGGGGGTTCTGGAAGAGGGACAGGGATCATTGTTGCTAATGGAGCAAAGACTATTCGTGTTTTACAGCTAAGTGGCCACTTTACTCCAACCTCCCCCATGCTGTTACTTCCAAGGTGCTTTGGACTACAACTCCCATCAGCCCCAGGGCCATCCTTAGTCCCTGCTGGCTGGTACTGATGGAAAACACTTGAAATGTGCCAACTTGGGGGCGGCTGCTTTACTTGCTGCTATGGCCACTTGATTTAGGTAACAAGCCCTGGGGGTCAGGGAATTCTATTTTTAAGTTTGGAAGGACACCCCCCCCCTGCACACACCTGAAATAATAATTTGATGGACAGCTGGGCTCCGCACTTTACCCCAGGGAACCCATGGCCTTCTGTATGTTGTTGGACTATAGCTCTCATCATCCCTTGCTACTGGATGCACAGGCTGCATGGGCTTATGGGAATTGGAGTCCAGCAACATCTGGAAGGTCTCAGGTGCCCCCCCCTTAACAGCGTAGCACAGCTTCAACTTCAGCTTCAGCAGAACCCTCTCTTTTCTATCATCTCTCTTGGCTACGAGTTCAAACTATGAAATGCCTGCAGCTCGTCTTTTTCTTATTTTATTGTTTTAATTCAAGGTGCCATTTGCCTTTTTAAAGTTAGCTGCTCTGTATCTGTGCAACTCACCTGAGCATTTAAAAAGACTGCCAGAAAAACCCTGGAGAGTCACTGCTGCCGGTCAGTGTAGAGTAGACAATACTCTGCTAGGTGCATCAATGAACACCTGGACAGCTGAGCTAGTGGAGCAGGATTGTTAATCTCAGGGTTGTGGGACTCTTATGGTCCCTTCTAACTCTAGGAAAGGCCTGGCTTGGTATAACAAAGTGGCTTTATATCCTCCTATAAAATACACCTGTTGCTGGATCAGAGCAAAGTGGATCCATTCCCCTGTCCCATCAGGCTGCTTCCCCACAGTGGCCAATCTGATGCAGGACAGGAGGGTGACGCCCCCTTCTCTGACGTCATCCACTCGCTATTGACATCCCAAAATAGAGAGCCCCCGCAGGTGGCGATTCCATTTGCACCATCGCAGTCGGCAGCAGCCTCCGACTCTGCCATAAATGTGCCTGACTCCGTTTTGTAGAGGCCCCTCCTTTGGCCAAGCTTGCCACTCCAATTTATGCAAATACATGCAATATTTATTTCTACTCGCCTGGAATCGGCTCCAGACCAGGGTCTTGAGGGCACCCTCCCGGCGCTCCAGTCCGGCCAGGACCGAGGCAGCCGCGCTGTACAAGCCGGGCCCCACGGCGGAGGCACTCTTCCGCCCGCGTTCCCGCATGGTTCCAAGCTCTGAACGCGCATGCGCCGGGAAAGGGAGCCGCGCATGCTCGCGGGTGGGTTAGCGGAGGTGCTCGTAGAGCTGCGAATTTTTAGACGTTCGTCGCTCGACGAGTTTCCGGGTTCGATGTGGCATTCTTCACAGCTGCTAGAGCTTCCCAAAAAAAATCGTCGGAGAGAAATCAAAGGCTTCGGCAGCACGCGGCTTCAAGCTCCACATCCCAATGCAGACCGCTGGTCTTTTTCTGAACGATGCGCAGTGTAGCAATCGCACGTGTCTACTTGAAATAACGGGGCTGACGCCTGAAAAGACTTGTATACCACTTTCAGCCTCAAAAGGCTCAATAAGTGACTCAGTTTGTTTATAATCAGATTTCTTATCTGTGCCCCTGCCTTTACCATCAGGCTGCACATAGTTATAAGACAGGACCATAAAGCAAGAGAAGTGCAAAAACGATTATAAACAGTTATATATGTAGAACAATTGAGAACAATTCTGTGAATAAATTCCAGATGACCAAAAAGTCTCAAATAAAAGCAGGATAATCCAGGCAAAGTTGCAGCAGGCTGCCCCTCCCAAACAAGATATTGGGGTTGAGCAACTGGAAATTCCCCAGGCCCCTGCAGGAAAGAAGCTGTCCCTTGTTGGGAATGCTGGCAGGGAGTAGCTTTCCTTAAGGTCCTCTGACCCCACTGCACACACATCTGTTAAAGGCAAAACTGGTCCTGCCACAAGGCCCTCTTTCTAAGGGCACAACCAGGACCCTCAGCAGATAGCTGATTAAACTCCTTTTGAGGCAAGTTTCACCTTTAAAAACGCCCAGCAGAGACAGAGACAGAGACCTAGCTGTTGTTGTTTAGTTTTTAGTCGTGTCTGACTCTTCGTGACCCCGTGGACCAGAGCACGCCAGGCACTCCTGTCTTCCACTGCCTCCCGCAGTTTGGTCAGACTCATGTTGGTAGCTTCGAGAATGAACACTGTCCAACCATCTCGTCCTCTGTCACCCCTTCTTGTGCCCTCCATCTTTCCCAACATCAGGGTCTTTTCCAGGGAGTCTTCTCATGAGGTGGCCAAAGTATTGGAGCCTCAGCTCAGGATCTGTCCTTCCAGTGAGCACTCAGGGCTGATTTCCTTCAGAATGGATAGGTTTGATCTTCTTGCAGTCCATGGGACTCTCAAGAGTCTCCTCCAGCACCACAATTCAAAAGCATCAATTCTTCGGCGATCAGCCTTCTTTATGCTCCAGCTCTCACTTCCATACATCACTACTGGGAAACCATAGCTTTAACTATATGGACCTTTGTTGGCAAGGTGATGTCTTTGCTTTTTAATATGCTGTCTAGGTTTGTCATTGCTTTTCTCCCAAGAAGCAGGTGTCTTTTAATTTCATGACTGCTTTCACCATCTGCAGTGATCATGGAACCCAAGAAAGTAAAATCTCTCACTGGCTCCATTTCTTCCCCTTCTATTTGCCAGGAGATGATGGGACCTAGCTAACTCCCACCAAACAGGGAACAGCCTAACACCTCTTGCTCCCCCTCCCATTACTCCTCATTTTCTTTTTGCAATTTTGGTGGCCATCAAGGAAACTTGGGGTTCACTGAACCCCAAGAGGCCAGCAAGGCTGCTTTTTACAACTTTATTTCTCTTCTCAGGAACATCAGCATTGGAGAGTTCAAGTCTACCTGCAACAATAAAGCTGGAAAAAAAGTAATGTCTGAGCCAGAAGTCTTATCTGTTGCCAGTTAGCGGGTAAGTGTAAAGAAGTCTTTGGCACCTTATGGACAAATAAATGGGTGCCAGGCGTGGCCAGGCCAGGGTGTGTGGGGAGGAGAGCGAACGTTTTGCAAGGTGAACATTCAAGGTAAACGTGCAGACGCATGAATGGGTGGGTGTGCTGCTAACCTCTGATATTCACCGTAAGTGGTGTGGCTTGGAGTTCCTGCTTGGGAGACACATGGATTGATTTGAGGGGAGAGAAGTGGTTGACTCTTTGTGGACAGGAGCATTTCCCCAAAAGGAAGGGTCTCTGAATCCCAAGCCTTGGCGTTTTCTAAGCCCTGTGATTACAGGTGAAGGGCAAGTGAGCAAGGAAGGCAGAAAGTCAAAAGGCAACTGAGCTGTGGAAGGTAAGGATGCTCTCCTTGGTCAACACAGGTTGGCAGCAATGGCTTGCCAGGGCTTCAGATGGGGTTGCTCCCTGTCCTACCTGGAAATGCCAATGGGGGATTGAACCAGGGACAGGTACTCTGCCACTGAGCAAAGGTCCATCCCCAAGGTTGAAGGGAGTCATCAGAGACTAACCAACTCTGGAGGGCCGCCAAGGGTTCACCATCTCTGCACTTAAGGGGGTTACAGTTCCACTGTCACCCTTGCTTCCTCAACATCTTTTAACTGTCCCTCTTCCACCACTGAAGAAAACACACACTATTCCCCTCTCGGCTCTGTAATGCCGTTCCCAAGCAAATTTGTTGCATCTCCTTAAAAGAGCCAGAGAGCCCTGTAAGCATTGCTCCCTGAAGGCTGGTGCCCCTGGACTACAGAGCACTTCTGATGTCTTTGAGCAAAGGAGCCTTGTGCTGATCTCCTGGTAAGTATGGAATGACAGTTACCTGGATGCTGACCTTCCTTCCTCCTTCCTGTTTTCATGACTCAGGAGCAAATTAATTTCCCCCACTCCCAGCCTTGTTATTTTGCATTGTGTGTGCTCAGGGGCACTCTTACTTTTCCCTAAGATTGCAATGCTTCTTTACTTGTCATCTATCGGTTCTTGTTTGTTGCAGGAGGTCTGTTAACCAGGAGGAACAAGAATTGCTCTCATTTCCCCTTGCCCCCCACAACTGGAGTTTCCCACAACAGGGTGCTAGGCTTCCAGGACTAGGTTAGAAAAGAAACTGGTGGGCAAAATGGCTAGGAAGATGAGCATCGACCAGCTGGAAGACCAGCTGCTGTGCCCCATTTGCCTGGAAGTCTTCAAAGAGCCCCTGATGCTCCAGTGTGGGCATTCATACTGCAAGACCTGTGTGGTCGCGCTTTCAGTTGACCTGGAGAGCCAGTTCCTTTGCCCGGTGTGCCGAAGGCTGTGGACTGCAGCAGTTCCCCGCCCAACGTCATCTGGCTCGTATCATGAGGCACTGCATGCTGCAGGCAGCTCAGATCCCAATGAGGAGTCCTGCCCTAACCACCACACCCCCTCAGCCTCTTCTGTGAGCAAGACCAGGAGGTCATCTGTGGTCTCTGCGGCACCATCGCACCCATCAGCACCACAAGGTCACCCCCATCTCGACCATCTACAGCCGGATGAAGGTAAGTGCTTGGATGGTGGTATGGGGGGGAGTGATGTGGGGGGCTTAGGCAGAAGGTCGGTCCCAAACAGATTCCTGGTGGACACCAAATGCCTGCAGGTTGCCAATTTAGGTGGACCTTGGTCTGATCCAGCAAGGCAGCTTTCAGTGTCTTAATTTAAAAAAAAGGAAGGGGAAGGGCTGTATTCAGTGGTAGAGCATCTACATTCCTTGGTGAAATGTAGCTCTATATCTTCTCTGGTGTAATATGGGGAAGGACCATAGTGCCCCTGCCTTGCATGCTGAAGGTTTCAGCAACATGGCCACTTGTTGAGGGTCTAGAGCAGCTTCCTGCTTCCTGGTGTGCTTGGGCGCAGGTGTGTTCTGAAAAGGGGGTGTGGGGAATCATGTGTAGATCAGGTGCCTGTGATCAAGGGCAGCTAGAGGAAGCAATGAGCCACAAGGTTTGCCTTGAGGCAAACAAAGAGCCTTGGAAATGGGAATGGAAAAGCAAAGCAAGGCTGTCCCGGCTCCTTTGAGTGTGCCTGTTACCAGGTAGGACAGAGATAAGCCAGAAGTGGTCGAATCTATCCTGCCCACAAATGGGTGTGTCCGACTCGCAGCGGAGCCAGACCTCTGGTGCTAGCGTATGCCTATGCTAACAATGAGCTTGTGAATTGAAAGCCCTGACCTTGACCCCTGGCCTGACTCCACCTCCCAGATAACTGAACAGGCCAGGGGTGTGTGTGTGTGCACGCGCACACGCACGCATGTGTGTGTAAAGCCTCTTCCCTGCCTGAGGAGACCCCCAAGAGCTTCTTTTCGCCAAAGAAGGCAATTCTGGCCTAAGTGGATCAAAGGTCTGACCCAGCAGAAGGCAGCTTATGTGTATCCTTTCCATATCTGAGTTTCTCTTTCCCTGGTACCTGGGGTGGGGGTTCCAGATGGTTGTAGGGGATGTATGTCCTAGAATCCCACCTTAAAACAGAGACATAGGAGGCTGCATTTTCTGAGAGTCAGAGCATTGGCCTAAGTTTAGTATTGCCCACCCCAAGGCTGGAAGGTTTCTTCTGTCTTCTAGGCAAGCTTCTGAGGGGGCCATGTGCTAGGGTTGGTGGGTGGAGCCAGAGGCAAAAGTGGGAGGGGCAATGGGTGTTACTTTGGCACTGTAGCCAGATGTTTCTGCACTCAGTCACATGCCCCTCTCTGTCCATGAGCAAAAGGTGTTAGTCGAGTTCAAGGACATATTTCCAGCCAGGGAAAAACACTCAGGTGCAAAGCAGAGCCAGGAGGTACATGGCCTAGGAAGAAGGGGTGGGGCCTGGGGAGAGTTCCAAGGCCCAGGTGAGGTTCCTCACTCCTGGCACACACTGACTGGCAGCAGCTCTCCAGGGTTTCAGCCAGGGAATCTTTCCCAGTCCTACTAGGAGATGTTGCCAGGGACTTCTGCATGCAAAGCAGCTGTTCTGACCCTACTGACCTAGAAACCGTTCCCCTTTACGTCAGCTGGACACTGTTGGAAACGTAACGGCAAGCTGGACTCCGCTTGGCCTGATCCGCTAAAGCTGTTTCTGTTTCCTCAGGAGAAGCTCTCTGCGTTGATGACGGAGGTGCAGAAGCAGAAGGGGAGCTTGGATGAGCATGTCAGCAGGCTGATGAACACAAGACGCGCATTGCGGTGCGTCCACGGAATCAGACTATATGTTGGGTCCAGGGAGCTAACTGCATTCAACACTGGGAACTGAGTTGTGGAAGTTAACATCCAGTTTCCAAAATGTTCAGGTTTCATTTCAAAATTAGATTTAAAAAAACAAAACAAAACCTTAAATCTGAACCTTAACTCATACTACTGAATGATTTTAATATAATTTGATATCTCCTATATCCAACAAAATCTTCAATGATGAATGTTAAAATGCAAACTTCTTAATCTTGCTGCCAAGGACACAGGGTCAAGCCAACTTGAAATGCAAGCTTTGCCACCAGCTTCTCCTACCAGAGTGCTGTGGCAGGGCAGCCTCTTGGAAACAGCCCCACAAGGCAGTTGCCAGAATTAAACCCATGCACACATCAACTCAAATTAAGCCATGCCTCATTCTAGTGTTAGTTGTGTTTCTGGATTCCCCTCAGAACGAGTCCGATGTCTTCAAATGGGTGGTCCGGAAGCAGTTCCAGGAACTGCACAGATACATCGATGAGGAGAAGGCTAGGTTCCTGGGGTCGGATTGAGAGGGAGGCAAGCCAGCTTATCACCTCCATCGAAGTCCAGGTGAATCAGACGACAGACATCTTGCAGAAGCTGAAGGAGCTGGAGAATTCCCTGGAGAAACTCAACAACGAAGGCCAGTTGGATTTCATAAGGGTATGTCTGTCTGCCTGGTGCTGTCTAAGGCAGAAAATCCAAATGGCCAACAACACCTTCTCTCTACCACACACTGATTCACATAGAGGAAAGTTCAACTTTAGGGTTTGGGGGGTATAGAGGAGGTGCCCAGAGGGCAATGGGAGCTGTGGGGTCCATAAAAGCAGGGGGTGCTCTATAGCCCCAATTCAGTTTGCCCACATTTTCCACCCCTTTCCCTGTGTCCTGCCTGTAAGTCTAAGGTTTTGTTATAGATGCTGTAGCAGCATAAGTTCACTAAGGCTTTCTTCATCTCTTGTTTTACAGAAATACAGATCTCTTCCCTCCAGGTATGTTGAAAGGGGAGGGGAGGAGAGAGAGAAAGTGTGTGTATGTGTGCACTGTGGAGTCAGGCCATGCTCCATCATGATCTCTCAGGGGGTCCATGGAATGCGCCCATGGTCAAAAAGCAACAAGGGATCAGATGCACGTCTATCATAGTCTCCCCAACCTCCCCCCACCCTGAGATGCAACACGTCTTCATTATCTTCCTCCCATAGCATTTATTTAATGCAGCTTCACAAAACCTGGTGCCCACCTGTTGCTCTGAACTACAACTCCCAGCTGTGCTGTCTGGGGCTGAAGGGAATTGTAGTCCACAACCACTGAGCTATGCCCTCCTACTTTGCTGCAAATATGAAGGAGCCACTGCAGATCTTCAATTTCAGAGTGCTTCCTCAGCAGCACCACTCCAACTATTAAATTGGGGCCAGGTGGCTGGAAAGCTGTAGCAGATGATTAAGACTCAAGTCTTCAATTTGAGAGGAAATCATGATGAAAATCAACATGCTGCCTTGCTCCCCCAGGTCTGAGCTCCCCCGCCAGCATCTGGCCGATGGTATGTTCAGCTCAGTCTCCTTTAAGCCCGACTTCCACCAAGATGACATCAAGATGATGGTGTGGAAGAGATTGCTACGCAAAGTCCTCCCAGGTACAGCCACTGTTGGAGTGGAAGCCAACAGGCTCCTCAGAGGTCTTAAAACAGCCTTCCTCAACTTGGTGCTCTCCAGGCTCTGTGGACAACAACTCCACCAGAGCCATTGTATTGCATTTATAAACAGGTTTTTAAAACAGCTTAAAAACCTTTAAGCAGTGCACAATATTTCTGCACATATAATAAAATGTAAGTGTCATCACACTGTAGTTCACTTGGCCCCAGACACGTGACACTGCAAACTAGAGTGTTAAAACAAGCTGGGCTCTAAGAGCAGCTGGGCCATCACAGCAGCATCAGAGGGTGAGGAGGACATAAATGAAGATGGAAGTGGGCAGTTGGGCAGCCCAGAGCAGAGCAGCAGGCAGGTGGTCCAAGTAAGCTGTGAAGGTTTGTTGAGTCTAAGGGGAGGAGGTGGGTGGCTTTGGCAAGGTAAAAGGGAGGAGGTAGCTTTGTGAAGAGTAAAGGGATGGGTGGGTTCCTTGTCATTGTAAATGAATCATATTTACCTGTAAAAGGTGGCTGACCCCTGCTCAGGGTCTCTCCTGATTTTCACCCCTTCTCGTAGCTCCAGAGATGCTGAAACTGGACCCAGTGAGTGCACACCCCATCCTGGAGCTGTCCAGGGGAAACACCATGGTCCAGTGTGGGGTGTTCTTCCAGAGGCGAGGCAGCAACCCTGACCGCTTCGACTACAGCAACTGCATCCTGGGTAACAAGGGCTTCTCCTGGGGGAAGCACTACTGGGAGGTGATTGTGGGCCTCAAGAGCCACTGGCGTTTGGGCATTGTCAAAGCCACGGTCAACCGCAAGGGCAAGCTGAACAAGAGCCCTGAGCATGGGGTGTGGCTGATTGGCCTGAAGGAGGGCAAGGTCTATGAGGCCTTCAACAACCCACGTGTGGTGCTGCCGCTCTCAGCCCGCCCCCAGCGTATCGGGGTCTACTTGCACTACGAGAAGGGTGAGCTGACCTTCTACAATGCCGACAGCCCTGACGAACTGGTACCAATTTACACCTTTCAAACAGAGTTCCAGGGCAAGCTGTACCCCATCCTGGACATGTGTTGGCATGAACGGGGCACCAACACGTTGCCCATTGTCCTGCCTACGCCTACCATGCTGCAGGTCCAAGAAGATGATGGCCTCAATGCCCAGGAGCCCACCAAGTTGTAAGTGGGCAGTTCCTGCCTGCTGAGCAGCAGAGTGAGTGTCATGTTGCTACAGTTGCAGCGGAGAAAGGCACCAGCCACAGACTGCTCTGCTCCGAAGCATGGCAAGCTAGACTACAGAAACCCTGATCAAGGTGTAACTGGATTTATATTCTCACAGGGAAACAGTCCCCACATATACAAGGTGGGCTCCAGAGGTCTATTTAAGAACCTTTTGCCTTCAGCTGAAGGAGTCAGAACATGGCTGGTTAATCGAGGAGCCAAGTTAAGCATCTCAAGAGCAAGTGAGAGAGACAGCTCAATATCTTTTGGTGCCTGCTTTGAAGAAACCCAGTGATCCCCCAAGGAGGAGAACTTCCTTTTTTCTAGATGGCATAGTCCATGGATCAGCTCAGTCATTCTCCCTGCTAACTGTCCTTGATGGCACTCTCAATCTGTTCAACCACCTCACCTTGCCTCTGGGCTGCCTCTAGGAAACATGCCAGTTAATTGATGCTTAAACTTCAAAGGCCCGTTGCTTCCCTCTCTGCTTTTTAGTCTTCTTCACCAGGAAGTTTAAAGGCTAGATTTCATACAGCTTCCTGACACATTGCTACAATCATCCTGCATTTGCCAATGCCATGGGGCCACATTAAAAAGGGGGGAAGATTAAAGGCTGAAACTGTCCTACCGATGTCTTTGAAAATGTTTTCCCATGACATCCCTTTGGTCTGCCGCAAATGCATTTTAGAGGTTGCACCAGAGCATTATGTTTAATCTGTTTTAAGGCAGACTTTGCTAACATGGTGCCTTCAAGATTACTTGCGGCCCGTCAGCCACAGCCAACTTAGCTCTATTATGCCAGTGTTGATGGGAGTACAGACATACTGGTCAGGACTGGTGTGAGTTTTAGTCCAAAACATCTGGTGGCACTAGTTTGGGGAAGGCTGGTTATGAGTTGCTCTTAAGCAAGGGTAGAGAAGCTGTAGCATTCCAGGTGTTTCCAAACCATAGCTCCCATCTTCTTCAGCCATTGGCCAAGCTTGCTGAGGCTGATGGAAGCTGTAGTTAGTAGCAACGGCAGCCCCATGGACTCCCCATGCCTGTTCCTAAGTGTTCTATCCTCCTTAGTCTGAAGCTTCCCTCTCTACCACTTCCTTGAGCACCTAAAAAGTGAGCTTTAGAAAGATTAAGAATTGACAGTCCCTACCTGCAGGCTGAAAGGAACACAAGGAAAGGAGCCTAGAAATGGAAGAGGACCATTGAAGCAGTGGTTCCATCCATCCATCCTCCAAGGAGCTTCAAGCAGCAAACAGGAAGTTATCCAGATTTATTTTCCTCCTTTGTTTAGTAGACATCCAAAAAGTTTCTCCAAGGTGGCTGAATTGTCCTGTTGTTTTCATACTAGCTTTGCTTCCCATGTTTTTGTAACATGTTTGATCGAGGACTTTTAAAATTTTTGTATGTACCTAATGCTGCAGCCTCTGGGCAGTGTAGAAGGAGTAAACAAATATTCCCGTTGCAATTAAAGACAATCGGCGCAACCCGATACAGTAGCATTTTTATTCATCAAATACAGAGTTATTGTCAGCCTCCAGAGCTACCAAAGAGTATCCACCACAATGTCCTTCCAGCTGCTGAGGGATCTCACAGGATGCAAATCCCACTGCTGGAAATGTCTGCTTTCTACTTGCATTTCTCGTGCTTGTGCTCGAGATAGAAAGAAGTCACTGAATGCACCACCATCCATTCATGCTATACTTGGGTTGCTGATCCAAGTTTGGTGGTTCAAATCCCCATGACAGGTTGAGCTCCCATTGCTCTGTCCCAGCTCCTGCCAACCTAGCAGTTCGAAAGCTGACCATAGATAAATAGGTACTGCTGTGGCAGGAAGATGAGATAAGCGCCACACACCATAGTCCCCTTTGACTGGATTTAACCGTCCAGGGGTCCTTTACTTTTCACCTTTACACTTTTACCTTACATGTTGTTGGATTTTGTTATTATTGTTTTGGTGGCTAATTTTTTTATGATGACAAATGTTGTACTATGTAAACCAATGTGCTTATAAGCTATTTCAAGCTCCCCTGCCCCCACTTGCTGGACCAAAAGGCATGAAATAAACCAAGTTTAAGGATTGTCATGGTTTTGTGTCATGGTGAAAACTTTATAAATGATAGAAGAGGGCAAAGTTTAAAATTTAAATCAAGGGGTAGCATCCAGTCTTAGTCACATTCAGAGCAGGGTTCAAAAGACATAGCTAACTTTGGCGCATTAATTTCATTGGGTTTACTCTTGCAAGTTAATTGGGAGTAAAAAACAAAACAAAACAAAGCGACACCCACAGGGTATCTAGCGTTAACGCCATGTCATTATTATTAACTCGAGCTTCCCCGCATTTAAGGCCGCTTCGGGAGCCCATTGTAGATGAAAAGCGGGTGTGTCGGTAAACAAAAAAAACTCTGAGGGTGAGGACTACATGCCCCATCATGCACCACACTCGCTCCCCGCCCCCGCTCCACGGACGCTGCCGAGGGCACAGAATTGGCTCTGCCGCTGGGGCTGGGCGTGGTCTGCGGCACGAGGCCTTGGCTGGGGCGTGGTCTGGAGAGGCGTACCGTGATTGGCCCGTGCGATTTGGGCGGGAAGGCTGGGCCTCCCTGTAAAAAAGGACGACGGCGAGAGCAGCAGTTGCGGGATGAAGGCGAGAGGCGGGGGCCAGGAAGAGAGCTGGCAGGTGGGGGACATCATGGTAAGCCTTGGTGCCTCTGGGCATGAGCAGAGTTCCTCCTGGCGCTCCCTTTACCGGAGAGGAGAACCACAAAGGGATGGAACCTTTTCCCTTCAGCTTCTGCCTTCCCCCTTCGAAGATAGAGCCCAACAGCTCAGGGCAACCTGAGGGGAGGCACCTGCTGAAATGAAACAATAATTGGTGATTCCTGCATCGCAGGGGGTTGGACTCGATGACCTTTGATAGTCCCTTCCAACTGTAGGATTCAATGAAAAGCACAGCTTTGCTGTGAAAGAGAGGAATAGTAAGAAGCAAAACAAACCAACGCAGCAAAATATCAGTAACATAAGGACTGCCAAAGCCAGTGCAAATCAAGGTATTCCTTTAAAAAAAAATGCACTTATGCTACTGTTCAAGTAGAATTAGCATGAACAAAAAAATATATCTTTAGGCAAGTCTCTTAATATATAATGTGTTGTATATATAGGTTTGCTTTAGGCAGTTTTGGCTAAATTTGAATTTATGTAAGAGTCCAAAACAGCCAAAGCTAGTTTACATTATATTTGCAAGTCTGTGCATCCATCATAAATTTAAGCAAATGATCTACAGCCTTCTGTCTCCAATGTATGCCCTCTGCTTTCTTGGATCGGAGGTTTAATAACATTCTGTGACACGAGTGAGGCCAAGGGCTTTGTGTGTGCGTGTATTATACATATATACAGAGGGGGGGAAGTATTTGATCCCCTGCTAAATTTGCCCTCTGATGAAGAAATGACCAGCCCATAATTTTAATGGTAGGTTTATTGTAGCTGCGAGAGACAGAATAACAACAGGAAAACCCCCAGAAACCCAGAAGACAAAAGTCAGAGATTGATGTGCATTATAATGAGTTAAATAAGTATTTGATCCCCTATCAACCAGCCAGATGTCAGGCTACCTGGTGTCCTCACTGTGTGTAATGAGCTGAGATTAGAAGCACCTGCGGTAAGGGAGAGGTCTTGCCTGTAATCCCAGCTCGTTACAGTACCTGTACAAAAGACACCTGTCGACAGAAGCAATCAATCCAGCAGATTCCAAAGTAGCCACCATGACCAAGACCAAAGAGCTGTCCAAGGATGTCGGGGACAAGATTGTAGACCTGCACAAGGCTGGACTGAGCTACAAGACTATTGCCAAGCAGCTTGGTGAGAAGGTGACAACAGTTGGTGCAATAATTCGCTAATGGAAGAAAGACAAAATATTTTTTATTTTTATTTTTTTTATTTTATTTTAATAAACAAATTACAAACTTACATATACATACATACACATACACGTATACAAATACATACAAATACATAATACAAATACACATAAAACATACCTACACAAAAAAAGCAATTACATGTAATTTTAATCCGAATGATTTTAATTAAGTAAATTCTCTAAAAATAATATCTTATTCTAGCCTCCTGAATACTTCAGTAGGGCTAAAATTATTCATAGCTCCTTCCTAGGGCTTCCCATTTTATCTCTTCATTAAATTAATATTGCATAAGCTTTCAATATATGTATTTTTATGACTAAGCCCAAGTGTCTTTTGTTTCTATTTCCTTTTCCTTTTCCTTTTTCTTTTTTTTTTCTTTTCACCCGCTTTGTAATACGGCAGGGGCTATTCCATAATTACCACTGTATTGGTGTTGTACCTTTTCTTTAGATATTGTATAAAATCGTTCCACTCTTTTATAAATTTTTCTTTCGGATTGTCTTTAATTTTCTCTGTTAAAAACGCCAGTTCTATATATTCTAGTGTTTTATTGATCCAATCCTTTTTACTTGGCACAGTCTCGCTTTTCCAAAGAGCTGTCCAAGAGAGAGAGAGAAAGCGAGAAGAAAGACAAAATAATTGCCAACCTCCCTCGGTCTGGGGCTCCATGCAAGATCTCATCTCGTGGAGTTGCAATGATCATGAGAACAGTGATGAAGCAGTCCAGACCTACATGGGGGGGGGGACTTGTCAATGATCTCAGGGCAGCTGGGACCATAGTCACCATGAAAACAGCTGGTAACATGCTACGCTGTGAAGGACTGAGATCTTGCAAAGCCCACAAGGCCTGTCTGCAGTTTGCCAATGCACATCTGAATGACCCAGAGGAGAACTGGGTGAAAGTGTTGTGGTGAGATGAGACCAAAATCGAGCTCTTAGGCATCAGCTCAACTCGCCGTGTTTGGAGGAAGAGGAATGCTGCCTACGACCCCAAGAAAACCATCGCCACCGTCAAACATGGACATATTATGCTTTGGGGGTGTTTTTCTGCTAAGGGAACAGGACACCTTCACTGCATCGAAGGGACGATGGACAGGACCATGTATCATCAAATCTTGGGTGAGCACCTCCTTCCCTCAGCCAGGGCATTGAAAATGGGTCGAAGATGGGTATTCCAGCATGACAATGACCCAAAACACAAGGCCACGGCAACAAAGGAGTGGCTCAAGGAGAAGCACATTAAGGTCCTGCAGTGGCCTAGCCAGTCTCCAGACCTTAATCCCATCGAAAATCTGTGGAGGGAGCTGAAAGTTTGAGTAGCTACATATCAGCCTTGAAATCTTACTGACTTGAAGAAGATCTGCATAGAGGAGTGGGACAAAATACCTCCTGAGATGTGTGCAAACCTGGTGGCCACCTACAAGAAACGTCTGACCTCTGTAATTGCCAGCAAGGGTTTTGCCACCAAGTACTAAGTCATCTTTTGCAAAGGGATCAAATACTTATTTCACTCATTATAATGCACATCAATCTCTGGCTTTTGTCTTCTGGGTTTCTGGGGTTTTTTCCTGTTATTCTGTCTTTCACAGCTACAATAAAATACCATTAAAATTATGGACTGGTCATTTCTTCGTCAGAGGGCAAATGGGCAAATTTAGCAGGGGATCAAATACTTCTCTCTCTCTCTCTCTCTCTCTCTGTGTGTGTGTGTGTGTGTGTGTATCCATTGAATATGTCATACTGCTCCATTGTTTATTCTAGGCTGTGGCATTAAGCAATAGTTTCATTCATTAGGAAGTTGCCTTGTACAGAGTCAGAGTACTTCCAAGTGTTATCTAGGTTGGCTCTCCAGGGTTTCAGACTCGGGGGTCACTCCCCAACCCTGTCTGGAAGATCCTGTTAGGGATTGAACCTGGGAACTTCTACATGCAAAGCAGGTCCTCTGCCACTGAGCTTTGACCAGATTTAAAAAGACATTTGAAGAAATCCATATTCACAATACAACATTAATGCTAATAATACAACAGAAGCCTGTCTTGGCATTAAGCAGTCCATAAATAACATTATGCTTTGCCATGCCCTTGTTTCCAAAGTCTTCTTACCACCGGCTGGGTCAACGGATGCAGGATGTTACTGGAGACCATGGAGTGTTGAAAGAGATTATCCGTGCCGGCTCTGGTGAAACGGTGCCTCCTGATGCATCCATATTAGGTAAAAGAACCTTGTGCTGACAAGTCTATGGTTGTGGTGTTAAGCAGGCATACTAAGGCAATGGGTAAGCCCCTCTAAATGCATAGTATTGCATTCAACAGCCACTTGTCCATTTCTTGCTGTGGCCTGGATGTTAATCCCTCCTCTTGCCAAAAGCTGACTTGTGGGACCAATAGGAGCTGGGGTGTGAGAATGTGGATCAGGACCATGTTGATGAAGGGGAAAGGATGAGCACTCTGCACCACAGTTCTGTTGTTTAAATGAGAGAAAAAACTAGACATGTTCATGCCTAGTTTGGTCTTGACTCAAATTGAAGTGGATTTTGTTCTTTTAACAAGTTAACTTGTCTTTTCAGTTGACATCTGCACCATCCAGTTTGACATTTGAATAGTGGTTTATACCACAAGTTATTGATTTCCATTAACTCCCTTTATAACCCGCCAAGAAGCACTTTATTGTGCAATTTAATATGGACTATGTGGAAGGATTTCCTGTGCACTTTCCCTCACAAGCTACTTTTAGCCATGTTGAGGGTGGCTTTCTGAATCTGAATGTTAACATTTAAATAAGAATGGTATTAGTACTTTAGCCAAGCATGGATTACGTATTTAGCCAATGACCTAAAATCTCATGTGTAAACTGTAGATTTTGTTTGTGGTTTCCATTTAATAAGCAACCCCAAACTCCCAGTTTGAAGCTCTTTTGTGCTTTTTTAGCACCCAAGAGTATGGTGGAAGTGAGCAGGTACTCTTTGGTCATATAAGTCCTTTAGACTTTAATGCAATATTCCCCAACTTGCTGCCCTTCAGGTGTTATGGACTACCATTCCTATCAGTCCCATGGGACCCAGGCAGCAGGTTGGGAAAGACTGAGTAGCTTCTAAGGCTACTGGGGAGCCCTTAGGTTTTTGCCTTCAGGTTTTTAAATGAATACAGGAAAATGTAGTTTGATGAATATTACAGAACCTGAAAAAGCATGAGCAAATGCTACACCATAATTCTAATTTTGCAATTTTTCCATAATGGATGAAATCAATGTGCTCTCAGCAAGCTCCTGGAACAATACAGCATGGCTTATTGGAAACAAGGATTGCTAGTAGTTGTCTAGATTCAGGTAGGTAGCCGTGTTGGTCTGACGCAGTTAAAATATATATATAAAAATAAACTGTCCACTAGCACCTTAGAGACCAACTAAGTTTGTTCTTGGTACAAGCTTTCGTGTGCATGCACACTTCTTCAGACACACATATAATAGTTGTCTGTTATGAATGAAAATAGAAACTATGTTCAACCTTCCTAACTGAAACTGATTTTCTCTCCTCTAACTTTTAACTTTCTCAGTGAAATTTTCAGGTTACTTGGAACACATGGACAGACCCTTTGACACAAACTGCTACAAAAGGAATCATAGACTCATGAAACTTGGTGAAGGTAAGCCCAAAATGACCATGTGTTCCTAAGAGATAATAAAATTGTGTGTGCGCACTAGCACTTCAATACAAAAACTGGACTTGTTAGGTGCATTCATGCCTAGTTTCTATGATAGTAAGCAAACTATATGGGATCCTTTAAGAGGGTGGCTAGGATTGCTCTCCACATTTCATGCATCCAAAGATTTGATTTTTCTGGGGGCCTCAGTTGGGGCCAAATTGCCCTGGGTCAGGCCCAATCTGAATTGTACCTTGGATCAGGGAGGATGTCTTCTGCTGTGACTAGTACTGCAGTACATACATTTGTGAAACAAACCTTGCCCTTTTTTGCTTTCCCAGACATCACTCTTGGGGGAATGGAGATTGGTCTGCTGACAATGAAGAAAGGAGAGCTGGCAAGATTTTTGTTCAAGCCAAGTTACGCTTTTGGAGCTGCGGGCTGCCCTCCTTTGATCCCTCCCAATGCCACAGTCTTGTTTGAGATTGAGCTTCTGGATTTTCTGGACTCAGCAGAATCTGACCAGTTCTTTAATCTGACTCCTGTAAGTTTGCTAGTTTTTCTTTATTTTTATTAAGAGATTTCTGTACTACCCTTCACCAAAGATGGTTACCGAGCAGTTTTTAAAAGATACTATAAAGCACCATACAACTCACTGGCGATTAGAAAGACAAAGGCCAGAATGGGGAGTGAGCTAGAAGCTGGGCTGCAAGCTGGGAGATGGAGCTATGCCTGATTTCTGTTTGAATCAAAGGCTGTGACTGAGAGAAGCAATACTTCAAGGGTGTTATTGCTGTGAACCCCTCCATTGTAGGATCAGATTGTATATATGTGTGTAAATAAACAATGCATCATACAGACACCACATTCTCAGCTGTCCCTCATTCTGAAGAAACCTGGAATCCCTGGAATATTGCAGCACTCAGAGATTGGGACGGTGTGCAACATTGCGGTGGCGTGCAGCAATACTAACCTCCATGACCAGATTGTGGCTTCTCTTCACAGGAGCAACAGGACCAGTTTCCACTGGAGAAAGTGCTGAAGGTGGCTGAAACCGAGCGGGAATTTGGCAATTACCTCTTCCGACAGAAGCACTTCATGGATGCCAGAGAAAGATACAAACGGGTAAGTAAAGCAAATGAGAAAGGTGGGGGCAAGTGATTCACAAGTAATGCAAAAGGGAAATTTAATTTAGGCCTGCTGCAATTATTTTCCATTCCGCAACATGCTAGTATTTGTACCTTGGTAGTCCTTTCTGGACAAACCTAGACAGCATCTTAAAAAACAGAGACATCACCTTGCCGACAAAGGTATGTATAGTTAAAGCTATGGTTTTCCCAGTAGTAATGTACGGAAGTGAGAGCTGGACCATGAAGAAGGCTGATCGCCGGAGAATTGATGCTTTTGAATTATGGTGCTGGAGAAGACTCTTGAGAGTCCCATGGACTGCAAAAGATCAAACATATCCATCCTTAAAGAAATCAGCCCCGAGTGCTCACTGGAAGGGCAGATCCTGAAGCTGAGGCTCCAGTACTTTGACCACCTCATGAGAAGAGAAGACTCCCTAGAAAAGACCCTGATGTTGGGAAAGATGGAGGGCACAAGGAGAAGGGGACGACAGAGGATGAGATGGTTGGACAGTGTTCTTGAAGCTACTAACATGAGTTTGGCCAAACTGTGGGAGGCAGTGGAGGATAGGGGGGCCTGGCGTGCTCTGGTCCATGGGGTCACGAAGAGTCGGACACGACTGAACAACAAGAAGTCCTTTCTGGTCAAGCAAAAGGCAGGGCTGGTCTCTAGAAGTCAGAGAATTTCTTTAGGTCATCCTTCGCCAGTCTGGTACCCTCCAGAGCTTTTGGGCTACAGCTCCCATCAGCCCCGGCCAGCACACTTAACTTTGCATATTATACTTACTTCCTCTCTCCTTCACCCTGCTTCCTTTGTTAGCTGCCCAAGACAGAGTGTGCTGACTGGGCTGGTGGGAGTTGTAGCTCAAAACATCTGGAAGACTGCCAGATTGGTGAAGGCTGCTGTAATGTTTTGCCCCGGAAGTTTGAGATGGGAATTGATCACCTCCTGGAATTATTTTGAAATGTAAAATGTGAAAGGAGTTGGTGATCTGATGGAAGAGAAAGTTTAGTTGAATGGTTTAAAAGCACTGTATTGTCATTTAACCACCTTAATTGTTCATTGTAATCTTATTTTATGCTTTCCCATCAGAGTTGCTTTAGATTCCTAATGCGGAAAAATAGTTTTGCCCATATTTTTTTTCAAAATCTACAATGTAAATATGTAACTGGCCCACAAATGAGAGAATATTTTTGCTTGATAGCATTTTTCTTATGTGGAAATGTTTGTCTCCTAAGTCAACATCCACACAGCCCAGTGTGTACAACAATCAATATAAGTTTTGTGTAAGACTATGACAGCACATGTTTGCGATCCCTGATTAGGCCTCTTCGCTGCTGCGCCGTGTGAATGCTGAAGAAGCTGAGCAAGTCAAAGTTGATGCTGCCAAGATTCTGGTCTTCCTGAACTTGTCTTTTACTTACCTGAAACTGGAGCAGCCAGCTCGGGCCCTTGCCTATGGAGAGAAGGCCTTGAAGCTGGATGAAAAGAATGCCAAAGCCCTCTTCAGGTGTGCTCAGGTGAGGAGGAGGAGCAGCTGTGGGCTTAGTCTTCCAAGTTTCAAATGCCTGATGGGGGGTGTGGGCAGTAAAAATAATGGAAGAGAGCACCTGAACCTGGAAGAAACCCCAGAGGCCACTTAGTCTAATGTAGGAGATGCAGAGAGGTAGCCATCTAGCCTCTGCAAGCACTTTCTGCAGCAAAATCTTTTCCACTTTCAAACACCTTTTTCAAACTCCTTCCCTTGAACATTTTATTTATCATTGCCAGGCTGAGCACAGTATCCCTTGCGGGATAAGACTGAGGCACACCTCCCACTCAAAACTTTCCACTTGAGCTCCCTTCTACTTGCATCATTCTATCTATGGGGTGGCAGCCCGGATTTCTTTAGGGCAGTTGATTCAACAAGTTTTAAGTTTCCAGGTGCACACCTGACCATGCACAACTTTTCCTTTCCTGGGCTTTCTGTACATTGCTTGTACTGGTGAGTTTTCTCTTTGCTAGTTGTTAACTTTGTGGCCATGCTGGGATTTCCACCCCCCACCCCCCCGAGGAACACCATACCAAATTAAAAAATAATAATGATTCTTTTGTCTACTAGGCATGTTTCTCTCTGGCAGAGTATGAGAGAGCTCGGGATTTTTTGGTGAAAGCTCAAAAACAGCAGCCCTTCAACCATTCCATTAACAATGAATTGAAAAAGCTGGCCAGGTGAGGGAGCTATTTCCTTACTGAAGTTAGGATAATTGGTTAGCTGTGAATTGCTATCTCTGTATATAATTGTCCAGATTTATTCCTTGTGGCGTTGAAGCTTCTATACTCTTGCAGTGTTTAAACTGTCTAGCAGACTGAGTAAGTGGGAGCACAAGAAGCGGTTAGGGGTATTGAATCACAAACTCTGTAAACTGTAAACTGGTCAATGTCCTTGCAGTGGGGTAGGCCTCAGGATCATGGGTACCACCCCCTTTCCACCTTTGGGAGCATTCTCAGGAGTTCTGTTCAATCCAGAAAAAAACCCTGTGTGGTTATCAAAACCGTGGCAGTGCTGTATGTAGAGTGTGAGCGAATAGAGTTATCCTTCCATGGCAGTACTGGGAAGGGATAATAAGGCAATTCCCTGGCTCTCTTTGAATGAATGCCTTATGGAGGTGTCAGGCTCTTCCCCAGTGCTGCTCATGAGTAACAACCGAGCCTCTTTTGAAAAACTGAAGCTATTTATTAAGCATTGCTATTTACAAGCGGAGATAATCAAAAACATGACCGTTCAATCACTACCAGAATCCGGAAGTACATTCCTTCTTCTTCCCACCCAACACCAGATTTTCGGCACCCTGAAATGATGTCTCCTGGGTCCTCTAGCTCCCCTTGCGCGGTGCCTGTGTCGGAAGCTGTGAGCTTCTGTCCGACCTTGTCTGGCTGGTGGTGCTGGGTCTTTCAGCAGTGTCACGGAGCCCTTGCTCCGCTCCCTCGTTTGGAGACAATTCCTGTGATAAGCTGGATGAGGAGGAGGAGGAGGAGTCCGTTTGCAAAAGGGGCTCTGGTTCCCTATAACTTCGTGAGCTTTCTTCCCTTGAAGAGCAGCTCTCCCTGCCCTGCTCATGAGCATGGCTTCCTCTCTCCCTCTCCTTGTGAGTAGCTGGGCTACTCCTGACAGGAGGCAAGTAGCCTTTGTGGCTTTGCCTTACCTGTCATTTGACAGGCAGCCTTTCCCTGTTCTGTTAGGAGAGGCTTGGGCAATGTTTATCCTTCACATAAGATGGCTTTCTTCATCGGCAAAAGACTGACAAAACATCTGCTTGCCGAGGCCACCTGTCCCTCTGCTCCCTCATTTGTGTGCTTCCTTTCCCTGGGCTGGGAAGTGCACAGGCCATGAGGGGGAATTCCTTGGTCCTCAAAAGCTGCCCCCCCCCCTCCCGAAACATGCTTGGAAATAGATCGCCAGCAGATCTGTGAGCCTTGGTTGTCCTGAACACATGAATTTCTGGCCGTGTTTTAGTAAGAGCAGCTCTGGCTTCCATACTTGGCCGGTGTTCTGCATAGGTATAAACACTACTGAAAAGTATTGTGGAGTTTCATGCATAAAGCAAGATCTCTCAGCTGCTGAGCTGCTCTGTTCATGAATAACTATAACTTAAGTTTAATCATACTGGCCATGTTCTACAGTTGAGACTAAATCCTGGGTTCGACTTTTGTTTGGCGAAGCCTTTGTTTCAGACATCACCAAAGCTGTGCACACAGTGAGCTATGTTAAAGGAGATGTGGGTTTTGAGCATTGAAATAAGGGCAAAAAGTGGCCAGATGCAGCTGCTGTGCCTGTGCTGGAACAGTTCGCCTCCTATTTCTGAGGAAGAACTCAAGTTCTGGGCAGGCTTAATTTCAAGACCTTGTTGTTTTTTAAACTTGGCTGGTGGACACCCTGTGATCATACAATTTGCCCTGTTTTGCAGCTGTTACAGAAATTACATGCTGAAGGAGAAGGAAATGTGCTGCAGGATGTTTGGCCCCCTCAACTCTCCTTCAGCAGGAGAAAACCTGAAGGTAACAGGCTCTGAGCCTCTTCTGTTTCTCAGTTTCATCTTGGTACTAAGCTCCCTCCTTGTGTTGTCTGAAGATTGTAGCAGGAGCATGTATGAACAGCAAGGCATTTAGTGGTAGGCAGGTGCCAAGAGAGTTGTCTTCTGAGACAACTGCACTCTGGAACTTGCTCTAGATTTTTGTAGGGCTTATGAGGCAGGACATGTCCTCTGCTACTCTCTCGCTTTTTTCACCCCTTGGATGTTGAGCAGAAATATGACTGTTGCCATGCACTGTATAGCCCCTCATCTTCCTACTACTTCCATAGTCCTTAGCCACTCTGCCCAACTTTAGGGCAGCCTTTGCCAGCCTGGTGCCATCCAAATATTTTGCACTACAACTCCCATCACCTCCAGCATCATACAGTCATGTTTGGTGATGCTGATGAGATTTGTAGTCCAAAGCATCAGGGATGGCACCAGGTTGGTGAGGCTATTTTAGGTTACTGTTCTTGGTAGATCTTGGTAACGTCTTGGGCAGCTGCCTGTTCCTGCTAGATACAAATGCCAGTTCTCATGGTTCATTATAGCAGAATTCCACTGTAAACAGGATACATGGTTGACTAGTCCCCTCACCCTGCCCTGAAATGAGAATGTCTGTAAGTGGATGGTAACTTAAGTAATAGCCCTGCCTCCCTGACCTTTCTTCCTAGAACTATTACAAACTGCTTCTCAGCTCCACTGCAAAAATACTGTACTCAACAGCTTCAAAATCGGCTTGCTGCATTGCATGTGCTGTTCAAGAAACACAAGCACAGTCCTCTGCACTCTTAAAATGAGCTAGTCTTTTGAATCCTTGCCAATGATGGCATGAACCCCTCTTTAAGACTGTAACATCATGTAAATTTACCTATCAGTAGCAGCCCTTATATTGTGCCACTCAACAATGCAGGATAAAAAGTGCCTTTCATTTATCAACAACCAGCTCTGAAAATACAGTGATTTAGATAATGGTATTACAACAAAAAGCATCTGCATTCTTCACTGTCGTTCCAGATTACATGGTTGGCTACCCTAGGTGAACAAAGCCTGCTTTCTGTTTTAGTCACTGCCAGTCAGCAGGTGATAGGATAAGTGTTAAAGTTCATATTTGATTGTTAAAAGCAGCTAGAGCAAAAGCTGAACAACTTTATTATGAACAGGTGGGGTGGGGTTGCAGAATGATGGAATTCACTTAAAAACACGTATGTGTGTGATCTTAGAATGGGTTGGTAAGGATAAGATTATTTGAATTTGGAACATGGTTGCTAGTGTAATTAGGTTAGTTGTTCATGCAGATTTGTTGGCGAAAGCAGGAAATGTTTTTTCAGCAGAATGTCCTAGTAGCTGCCTGCTATTCTGGTACCTGCAGGAGCATCCTTTCTTTGAAGCTGATCCAGCCCATCTTATCTGTGCAGCCCCTCGAGCCTCCTTTTTGATTGTGTAGCCACTGGGTGGGAATGAAAGAGACAAGCCGATCAAATGCTACTCAGAATGACTAAAGGGTTTCAGCTTGCCTACTTCTCTCTCTTTAATTAGCTCAGTGTAAAGACTTCTTCAGACATGATGTATTCAAAGAGGATGACAGAAGATTCTTGGCTGAACTCTTGTTTGCTTCTGAATGGGATTTCTTTGTGACTTCTGGGTGGTGTCAAAAGGAGGTGTGAAGCTGGCTGGGTGTTACATGATGGCACTTCAGTCACTTGCTATAGCGAGGTTCCTAAATGCTACACAATCTGTTTATGCACACCCACAAGCAGCAACACACTTGGCTTGCCAAACAGAATTGTAGGTTGCTGTGCCAGCCAGGAACCCAATGGACAAGAGCCAGATTGAGTAACCGAGGCTCTGGACCAATCTAGATGTTACATGCTGCCACTTGCAACTGTACCCCAACATCCCTTTTTTAGGCTGCAAAGCAGTTTGTGGGGGAAGAGGGGACCGGGAGGTTGACTGAGAATGGAGGAGTAGTGATTGGAGAAGTGGGAAGCTATGCCTTTCCCCCATGGAGTTTCAGATATATGTACGTAGGTCGGTCCATACTAATATGGAAGCTATTGAAAGAAAGGAGTGGAAATACAGGGAGCTGAAAATGGTGGACACTACCTGAGCAAAGGAAAATGTGTTAGCAGTAGCCCTTTGTGGTATTATTAGGTGTAGATTTGGGCTATGGTACTTGTTTGTAGCTCCTTGGGTGTGAAGGTTTAAAGGTTAACCCTTGGTTTCCTATCTCAAAATTAGTACCTGTTTTAAGATTTCTGACCATTCTAGCCATTACATTGCAATGATACAAGGGCTTGGGCCCTTGATAGCTCACTATGTAATATAGGTCACTGTGTTTTAATTGCTGTCATTTTTTAAAAGCGACCATGTCCTGACAAACTGAAATGCATGGGTTTTTTGAGTCATGATATGCTGGTCATTTCAGAATCCATCTATGCAGAAGGAAGAAACTTTTCTATAATGGGAAGGGATCCCACTTCAGTACAGCCAACAACTGCCTTCTTGTTTTTTGAAAATCCATATGGAAAAGGCCTTCCTCATTCCGAGTACTTGGAGCTGAGAAGATTACCGGTATATGGTTGTTTTATATATATATATATATATATATATAAGCACAATTTGTATGTATACTTTGTTAGTGGCATTCTGAAGTCAAGACTACTAAGAGCCTTCTTTTGAAAAGAAGGTATTTGCTCAGCATTCTCTCATTGTTTTGAAGGAACTCCTCCTGTTAGCCAGACACAGGTAGCAGATTACTCTGTTTGGATACAAATCAGATTTCCTTAACTTCCCTCATTGCCCTGGACTCAGGCTGGTGAAAGTAGGCAGCCATGGTTTTTGCTTATCTGAAAAGATGGTTACAGTAGAAATGTTTTTTTCCTAGTTGTAGAAAATAAAACTTGTTTCTGAGCTGAAAATGTCAGCATGGCTGGTGTCCATTCATTGTGGATGATGAGTGTCTGTAGATGGAAGCCACTGTCCCCCATTTGCCTAGTAAGACATCATCATGGCGTTTCTGTATATGATTCTTAATGTTGATGCTCTGACTGATGTCCTGCCAGACAAAACCTATCTATCCTGTGTCTGTGGATTTGAGAACTTGTTTGGAGGATATGCCTGGCTCGCTCGGGCAAAATGGAGGGCAATAGAGCACCTCTATTCACCGCAGAAAAGAAGCTTATTGTAAGATTGATGTTCTGTTTCCTTGGTGCAGAATTTGGATTACCTGATTATGAATTTACTGTTTGGGGCATTGTATCCAAAATCCCTGCTAAATAACTCGCTATGCCAGGTGCTTTTTTCTGACAATGTTATATTCCTGCACTTATAGAAATAATAAACCTTCCTTGCATATATCACTGTGTGTGCAAGTTGAGCAAACAGATCCTTCCTCGTGCTGTGGTGGCGGGTGGGTTGCAGCCATCCTGTGGCTCTGAAGAACTGTATAAACCAGCAGGTGGCGGCAGATCCTTTGATAACTTGCCTTAGCTATCAGTTTTCTCTTTTTCTTTCCTCCACCTGCTTCATTTCAGTCAGGTTCTCTGTGCTCAAATCCAGGCACCCATTTATTTCAGGGCATATTGGTCAAAACTCCCTTAATTGGAATGAATTGTGCAGATTTGACATAACTGAATATGTCTACCTTGGTGTTCCTGCTTCAGGTTGATTTGTTAATGGTATACTTTATTTTGAGGCACTGCACTTTCATTTGGCAGCATGTAGAATTTGAGGTCTGCGTGGTTATGTAGTTCCACCAAGGACCTCACTTCCTGCTCCTCCTCAGGGCTAAAAAGAGGCCGAAAGACCTCTCTTCCCCTATCTGAGCCAAACACACACACACAGCCTAGGAGCTTTTCTCATCTAACCACCACTGCTAGCTCTACAAAGGTCCAAGGCTGTCTTAAATAACTCTGTCCACTTTCCCCTTTCTGCTTGTAAAAATCTCCCAGAGCACCTCAGTGATGTGTTCTCTGGCTGCAATATATCTAGCTCAGAACTTGCCTCCTTTTATTTTTGGAAGGTCTTGTCTTAATTCTTTAAGTCCTCAGACCACTTGAGGTCACATAGGACATACACACACACCATGTTGAACTTCTGGTGCTTACTGGATTCTTCTTTTAAAAACTCCAGCAGACTTTTAAATTGAATTCTGATTTTACAGTTTTAACTTATTTCCAACCTTTATTGTGTTGGGTCTCTTGTGCAACACTTAGAAATAGCTGTGATTAAACAGCATACAAATTGTTGGAAGTAAATGGAAAATAAATAAATAAAACCAAAATACGTCACTGCATTCATGCACAATTTCCATTTCCCTCTCATTTGGCTGCCTCTTTATTTTATACACTCTGCCCTGTACTATGTCACTATTGATGCTCCATTAAAAAACAAGTTGGCAGCCTAGCATCCCTGCCTCCACCCCATGGCAGGACTTATCAAAGATCAGCCACCCTGCTTACAAGTTGGTAACTCCTACAGTCCTGTTAACTTTCTTAGCTATCCATCATCTAAGAGGGAGCCCTGTGTATCAGGCCATCTAGTCCACAAGCAGTGGATAAAAGCTGTCCCTCAGCAACTGTGGTGTGTGTGTGTGTATGTCTCCATCCCCTTTAGCCAGTGTGACTTATGGCCATTAACAGACTTGCCTGGCAGTCTGCCCTGCTTCTCTTTCCTCCATCCGCAGTATGGGGGATGTTTATTCCTAACTTTAAAGGGTGGTTGTGAGGATTAAAACTAGATGCCTGCGAGAACTTTGAGGACTGGAAGGTGCTGTCTGTGTAAATGTTAAGTACAACTAATTTACTAGATCTCGTCTTCCTCCTCTTCCATGAATTTGTCCGATTCAGTTTCAAAAGCACCAACGGCCGTCAAGACCACCACTACATTTTGTGGCGGGGTAACATTTCATGTGTCTGTCGAGGTAGCCTGTCGTCCAGGGAAACTTATGCCATAATAATTTTTTTTTTAATCCCTAAAATTCTAAAGGTTGGTCTTTAAGATGCTTTGTTTCTGCTGCAACAGAGTAACACATACTCACACTCTGGAAATTATTCATTCTGAGCCAAGTTGAACCATACAGGGGAAGGGATTAAAAGAGAATACGTCAGTGGCCCAATTTAACACGGGGAGGGAAAGAGTTCTTTCCTCACCCCCAAACCAGAGTCCCCGCATTGAGGTGTCATTCTTCCGAATGGATCTTTCAAATCCGTCTTCCACGCTTACTGTTCCCCACCACCACCCCCTGAGCAGAATTGCATGGGTGCCTTTTCACAGCAAGGACTTCTCATCCTGCCTGACTGACAGGCTGTAGCAAAGGCGAATTAAGAAGTGCGGAGCAGGGCAACCTCCTCTTTATGGTTCCACTGCCATGTCTGGAGCTCAAAGCAGAGTCTGCTTGCTCTGTGGCGCCAGCAGAAGTGCTGCTCTGAAGCCTATGGCTGGCACCTTCAGCCTTCCTGAGTTATTATTATTTTTTATTTCCTGGTGGGGCGGGGGAGTGAGAAGAGGGGAAGATGTTGGTTCAAATGTTCTCCTATGGCTGCCCCTGAGTTTATGTTGGCAGTGGCTGGGGAACGGAGCTGATTTAACTGGCAGTTGTTGTTTTGTGGCCAGGGCATTATGAAAAGGTTTTCTGTCTTTCCCCCTCCAAGGTTAATGCTGAATGTTTTCCTTCTTAATATACTGTTCACTTCATTATTAGCTGAAAGAAACTCTCTTTATATATATTTTTTAAAAATTTAAATTCTCCTATTCCCCCCCCCCAAATATATATATATATAGAGAGAGAGAGTCCCTTCATACTGTTGGGTTCTGAGAGCCGGGAAGTCCTGTGGACAGGAAGTGAGAAACCTGATGGTTGGTGTGATTTATACAGAAATTCCTTTCTTCCCCAGTGAGCTGGAACAGTAGGCCGATGTGTCAGTTTGCGGCTGGCTGCCTGGCTGCAAGCGCCAACCATTGTTGCTCCTTTTGTCCTCCCGCCCCCATCTCCGGCAAGTGAGCCACTCGGTTTAAAAGTGATGAATGAGGTGTTCTTCGAGCAGGGATTCAGGGGAGGCTCCTGAAGGCAGCTTTACAGCACAGCGTCTTTATTCCCTTGCCAGCTTCAGGCCTTCCCTCTTTCTTCCTCAGATGGGATCCTTCTCTTGAGGAGGAGGAGGAGGAGGAGGAGGAGCAGCAGCAGCAGCAGCAGCAGCAGCAGCAGCAGGACAATAGGTAGCTGCTGCTCCTGTTGCTGACTGAGCCCCCTTTGGGGGCACAGGTTCCCCCCCCTTCTCTGCTCTTGCTGATCATGCATGTCTCCAGGAGATCCCATGTGTGCTTCACCAAAATTACTCACCTACTTCATCTAGTTGGTGTTGGAGGCTTTCCCCTGCATCAGCAAAACTTAGGTGACACCAAATGTCCTGGATCGTTTTCTCATTAAAAAATTGTTCGAGAGAGAGAGAGAGGTGGGGAAACTGACTTGTTCGTGGTGTCTGTGGGGATTAGGTGGGGTGAAGCTCCATGGTGGAGCAAATGTGTGCATATGAAAGATCCTGGTTTCAATTCCCTAATTGGAAAATAAAATAAAATCTGAAGTCCCTTATCTAAGAAGACCTTGCAAGGGAGGTCCTTAAATTTACCCAAGAGGGCAGAGAGGAGAGGCTGAACTCAGCTTGGAAAGCTTATTTAAAGTGCATCAGCAGAGGGCTGATGAATGCATTTTAGTTTGTGGAAGTTGTAAGCATAATTCACAAATGCACATGTAGGCAGGAAGTGCTTGAGAAATGCATTCTCGGCACAAAACAGATTAAAACCGTTTCAGCAGAATGTGCTTTGGATTGGCAAATACAGTGGAACAGAGACAACATGGGGATGGCATTGTGTGTACAGCATCCCAAAAAAAGATGCCTATCTGCAGCCTTGAATGCACATTATCACACAATGTATACTCGCTCAGTCTCTAGCCTCAAGGCTTATTGTCTAAAAAAGCATGACGCATAAGGAAAATGGGTTGGGGAGGGAGGAGGAGAATCCAAAATCTGGGCACTGTTTCTTTAAATTAACAAAGTTAGGGTAATGAGCAGCTAAAGCCAAAAGATTTCCAGAAGAGAAGGTGCCACAAGTTGCTGGTCTTTCCACAGCACTGATAGAGAGGCCCTGCAGTCCTCCTTCTCTTCTCCTGCAGCTCATTGGAAAGGCTGCACCACATACTCAAAACCCATGGTACACAAATGTATGCTGTAAAATGCGAAGTTTTAAATGAATCAAAATACCCATTGCAACATAGAAATGCTGGCATTAATGTTGTTAAAAGTTTCAGAAGAATACCATAGACTCCGCAATCATAGACTAACAGTTTCTGGTGCTGGTGGTGTCTGACCAGGAGCGAGACCTTGCACTCACTTTGCAATAGTGTCTACGGTTCTGGTTGCCTCACCTCTAAAAGGGTACTGTAGTGTTGGAAAAGGGCAACCAGAATGATCAAGGGGGTGGAAGGATTCCCCTACAAGGAAAGATTGCAGTCTTTGTGGCTTTTTAGTTTAGAGAAAAGGCCAAGTAAGAGGCAGCATGATAGAAATGTATAAAATTATGCATGGAATGCAGAAAGTGGATAGAGAAGAAAAGTTTTTCTCCCTATTATAACACTAGAACATGGGAGCATCCAAAGAAGCTGACTGAGGATTCACAACAGACCAATAATAATATTGTTATTTTTTGCCCTAATAGCCATAACGGCTAGAATCCTCTGTCTTTTTTCCCTCTTCTTTTTTTGAAAAAGAAAAAGAAGAGGAGCTTCACAATTCTAACTTTTGATGCTCTGGGTTAGAAACAAACTTGTGGAAGAGGTGCATTGCTGGCTATTGTTTTCCTGAAACTTACCTAGAAAGTCTGCAAACATAAAGTCAAGTCTTCCCCTGCTTCTGTGGTCTTAGTCTTGCTTTTTCTAACCAGTGTGCTCTCCATAGAGAGGATCAGATATTGTAGAAGGTCCGCTCACTTGCACTATGTAATTTGTGTCTCTCACTTCCAAGCTGCTGGGCTTGTTAACTTTGCAAGGCCAGTTCCTACTTGTAGGCCCTTTATCCTTTCTGGAGGGCTGAATGTTTCGGTCCATGCAGCCTTTCCATTTCAGTTCAATGCCTCAAGGGTGCTTACTTCAGAAGGTCCCTTCTGCTAACTACCACTCTGACCCAACCCAACTCCATTTCCCCCCTACCTACAAACAACAGCAAGGCAGACTTTGCTATCGGATCCTGCTTGCTTATGGCCCATCCTGGCAGCACACCTCAGCTTGGAGCTTTGAACTCTCTCGCAAGGTTTCTCCAGAGTAAATAGCTCACAGTGGCAACATTTAAGCTGCTCTCCATCTGGTGGACTTCTTCCAAAAGGGTAGCTGCCTTAGTCTGTTGCAGCAAAAACAAAAGAGCCTTCTGTCACCTTAAAGACTAACAAATTTGTTTTGGCAAAGCTCTAGACCATGAAAACCTGTGCCATTAAAAATCTCATGGGCGTGTGGCTATTCCTGGCTCTTAACCCCACTCAGAATGCAGCTGCAGAGGGTCCTCTTTCTTCAGGCTCCTGTTGTTCTCAAACTGGGCAAAGTGGAGAAGGCCAGGAAAGGCATGAAGCCAGCCAGGTTCTTGGCAGTTCCAGGTCACGCTGTCTGTAGGCAATTACACCCACCTTCCTGCTCAAGTGCAATGTTTCAGGCGATGGGGGTGTGTGTGTGCAAATTCCTACCTTTAAACAAAGGGTCAGGTGCATCTGAGCTGCAGCACACCTCTTCTCTGGATGAAAAATGCCTCTCCCCATCTAGTTTGATAAAACAGAGTTGGAGGAATGCTGTATGTGTTCATGTTTCTCCCCCCATTCTCTTCACTCCCCCCCCCCCAATTACGGGATCCATTTGTTTTTCATGAGCTATATTTAGGTGGCACTGGCAGAACCCCCAAACTGCTGAGTCCTGTTAAATCAATATTTTTTTTCCTTAGAAGGCGGAGATCAGCATTACCAAGTAAATTGTAAATAATATTTTGGTTTAGCATAGCTGAAGGTTTTTCCACTGCAAATTCCCTCATGTCCAGCCATGGTAAATTATTCAGGTCGTGGTGGTGGTTAAAGCAAACAAGATCCTCTGCATTTTTAGGGAAGTCAAATAAAAAAAATAAAGGGGTCTTTGAGAGTAGCTCTTCACCCAGTGTTTGTAAAGAGATGACACTTTGAGGTGTTTCCACTGAGGTGGCAGCAGGAGGGTCCACCCGATGCCCAGAGAGCTGGAACTTCTTATGAACATTAAAGTAGCTTGTGGTGGCAAGAGCAATGCATTTCTCTCTCGAGCTTTAGCTGGATGTAGGAAACTTGAAAGTGGGGACAGGGACAGAAAGATCCTGATGGAAGGGAAGACTCCTTCTTCCTCCCAGATAAGATCTGGATTGAATATCCTAGGAGAAATGGTTAAAACATTTGCTACTTCTTAGTTTAGAAAAAAACAGGTCATGGTAGATGTGTATAAAAAGATGGGAAAGTGAATAGAAATAGGCTTTTCTCCCGCTCTCATAATATGCACTATCATCTCTTAATACCGTGGGGCCATCCAATGAAATTTCACACAGCGCGTAGTTAAAACTATGGAATTTGATCCTTCAAAAAGGTAACAATGATAAGCTTCTTAAGGCACAGTGGGAAACATGATGCTGAACTGGACTTTGTAGGTCTTTGGCCTGATCCAAGCAGCCAGGTCCTTTTTACATTCCTGCATTAAGCTGAGATGCAGTGAGCACACATTTGCTTGAGACAGTGATTCTCCTCTTCCATGCACTTCTTTCAGAAGGAGTATCTGTCTTTGTTTGTGGCAGGTGTACGCTCATTCCATTATCTTTTCCTTCTCATTCTCTTTTATCTATCACTGAAAGGGGATCCAACTGCTTCTGCAGACTTCTGCTGTGCTTTAGAAGAAACTGCTGAAACTGGCGGTGCTTATCATCTTTCTTTCCACTCTCTCAAAGCCTGGCTCTAGCTGCAGGAGAGCAGCTATTCAGGGTGGGATCTGGGAATACAGGGAAGTGAGAGCAGGTGAGTTGCTGAATGCTGGAGAAGCTGAAACTTTGTCCATCAAGCATCTCCCATTACAAAGTCCTTATTCCACTCCATTACACGGGTTCTGGCCTGGCATCTGTTCTAGGGTGGCTAGAAGCTCAGGTTTAACAGTATTTCTCTTAATCTAAGGTAGCTGTTGGTTTTGCAAAGAGCTCTGCTTTGATGCAGTTGTTTTGCTTGTTTGTTTATATGAGCAACAGAATAAAAGTTTCCTTTAAAGAGAGCAACCTTCAAACACTGTCAGGAGCCGAGATGCTGGGAGTTGCAGGCCAAGAGCATATAAGGACCTGAGGCTGAAGAGCCCATAACTTCTGCAACACAGACAGGGCTCTGCGGCTGAGGAAGCCGTGTTGCATGTTGCCACAAACCACACAGAGCAACAGAACACACTAAAGGGCCACCACGGCTGCTCTTAAAGGATGCACATGGGAGGAGACAGTCCTTTGAAACTGATAAACAGCACATTGAGTTGCACTTGCAAATGAACTTGCAGGCAGCACAGCTGACACTGCAAAGAGGTCAAGATTTTAGCAGCATAATTTGTCACCAGTTGAAACTTCCAAGAGATTTTTAGGAACAGCCCCACATAGAACATGCTACAACTCAAATCAAGATGCAATTGATGCATTCAGGATCACGTCCATTGTAAATCACAAGTTGAAACTGAGCAGTGTAGCAGTCAGATACTAGTGTAAGCGTTTTCCTTCCCCGCTCCCCTCCTCTCTTGCCACATTTTCACCTATGGCTGGGGCAGTTCCCCAAACAAGGGCTGCGCCACCCCCACTGCCACCCTGGGTAGCTGACACTAGTAGTTACTCCCTCTAACTGGGAGTAACTCACTTGCTTTCCAGGGAGGGTGAGGGAACCCTCTCAACAAGGCAATCCTGGGAGAAGAGGTATGGCAGCCGGTGGGCTGGCCTTGAGAAGACCTTCCACCCCAGAGGCATCTGCCAGAGCAGCAGAATGTGTGCAGGTCTTCAAAGTGCAGAACAGTGATGGTTTCTGCACCTCCAGTGTTGAGTCCCCAACAACTGTACATTACATCCTTCTCCCTCTGCCCCCACAATACAAAAATTATCTCCTTCCTGCATTTGGGGTTGAAGAAAGGGGGGCCACAGGATGTTGGAAGTGTGGAAACAGAGTGGACATTCCTCTCCTAGCTGAAACTAGGGCAGCAATTCTGAGCGGTGCCCACTAAGTCATCCATTTCGCTGGAAGCCTCCTCGGTCCCCTGGAACAGTTGTGGGTTGGGTCTGCCCCGGGAGGAGACTCTGGCCAGAAGCAGCCCAACTTATCCATGCGGAGGTGCCCCTCAGCCCCTGTCACACTGGGCCTGTTTCTTGAGAACAGCCTCTGCAGCAAGCCCCAAGTTTTGCTCTGCTCAGGAGGCTCCAAGATGCCCCGCGTTTCTCTCCTATTTATTTATTTCTGTTGGGAATGTAATAAAACTCCGTCAGGAAATGGAGCTGGTTCCATGAAATTCTCCGCAGCCCACTGCTGGGAAGGCCAGACAAGGAGCCACTTTGTGTGAGGAGGAGGAGAGGCTTTGCTGCCAGGACCAGCCTCTAAGCTGGGAGTTATTGGGGGGGGGCAGCGGGGGGGGGGGGATAGGCAAAGAAAGAAGAATCTGTGCTGCTGAACTGTAGCCGAACCCCACCCCAACTCCTCTTAACCCGCCCCAGGCCCTCCACCGCTGCTAGATGAACCCCTGAGCAGGAGCTCAAGTCCGCAAGGTAGCAGCAGGGAAAGTTACAGTGAACAGCCTTGTGTGATGGGGATATTTATGATGTCAAAAGCCAACCTGCTTGCCACTAGGGGAATGCCAGAGGGAAGGATAAGAGCCTGGTTGCTCCCAGGGTGGTCAAGCTGTCCAAAAGGGATTTGCGGCAAACGTCCGCCGTGAAGATGCCACCAGAAATGGTGTCCCTGTGCCTAGCCCTCAGTCTCCATGCCCTGGCTGTGTTTCATGGGAACATCTGGGATGGAGAAGCGGGTGCAGGTTTGCAGCAGGGTGGGGCAAGTCGCATGGCAAGCACTTGCGAGCCATCACAAGAGGGCAGCCAATCCCTGGCAAGCGTGACACCCTCAGAGGCCACATTTCTGGAGAGTGTCCCAAAAGGAGATAGCCGTGCCAGTGTGGCCCTAGTTTGATAGGAGGAAGAGGAAGAGCTAATAAAAGCGTTTCCCCCTACCCTCTGCTACTCAGCAAGCAATACAGTTAGCTGTAAATAATGATTGGCAGGGGGAGGAAGCATGTGAGCCCTGCCAAATATTGAGGGCAAGAAATTCATAGAACAGAATCATAGAATTGTGGAGCAGCTGATAGCTTGTATTCAGAAGCACTGCTGCCTCCAGCTGTGGAGGCAGGGCATAGCCATCCAGGCTAGTAGCCATTGGTAGCCCTCTCCTCCGCGAATGTGCCAGATCCTCTCCTAAAGCCATCCAAGGTGGTGCTCATCACTGCCTCCTGTAGAAGCAGGTTGCCTCATTTAACTATGCACTGCATGAATAAGTCCTCCTTTTTATATGTCCTCAATCTTCCAACATTCAGGTAATAATAGACATAGGGCTTGTCCACACCGGAGCAATTTGTGGACTTGCATTGGCCGGTCTTCCTATTAAGTAGGAACGTCCAAGTGACATCATCCCCATCCTGGATCTTTCCCCCTTTAAGTGAGGGGGTTTTCAATCCTCGGAATGTCTAAATCGGAAAATACCCTGCCTTTAAAGTGGGAAAGGTTCCGGACGACATGGAGGTGCAGCCCACATTTTGGCCCAATGTGGACAAACCCTTAGAGCCAAGCTACGGGATGGAATGGGCTGCAGTTCAGTGGCAGGACACCCGCTTGGCATGCAGAAGGTCCCAGGCTCAATTCTCAATGGCATCCAGGTAGGCCTGGAAGAGACTCTCTATGTGAAACCCTGGGAGGGATGCTGCCAGTCCGGTCAGTGTAGATAATACTGAGACAGGTGGACCAGGGATTTGATGCAGGGTAAGGCAGCTTCCCAGGAACCACGTGGGTGCAGCTTTTGTTGGGCCAACACTTGCCCAGAAAATCTTACCACCACCCAGTAGACCAATCATCCCCCAGCAGGTGCCCTTGGATGCTTTGGACTACAGCCCTCAGCCAGTACAACCATACGATTTGTGGGAGTTATCATCCAAAACCTCCAAGGGGCACCAGCTTGGGGAAGGAGGCCATAGATGATTTGGCCTGGCGCATCTGTACCATGCTACAGACTTAAGCTGGCTGGATAGTCATTCCTTCTTCCCATGGAACCCTCCCAGTTGCAGTTCTGCGAAGGAGGGCTAGCAATCTCACCAGAGAAACCTTAGCATCAAGACCACCATTCCCAAGATTCTTTGGGTGGTGCTATGACTGCTTAAGAAGCCAGGGTGAGGCTGTGGTGTTTTTCCTGGGGCTCCCCAAGATGCGCTGAAGTGGGAGAGGGAGTCTCCGCACGTGCCCTGCTCTGGCTCGGAAGAGAACCCAAACCTCTAAAGCAAGCAAGTTGAATAAAGGCGCCTTATCACCCAAGGCGGGTGAAGCGGTGGATGGGCACAGAATCTGGTTTCACCTCCTGGCGGTGAAGCCCAGAGGCCAGCCGTGGGCGCACACTCAGCCCCCTTGACAGAGGAGCCCTTTCAGCTCCGTTTAGATTGGAAAAGGGCCCCCGGCAGAGCTAAGCCAAAGTTCCTGCAGGACCTTTTTAACTGGGCTCGGAGCACAATTGGCCTTTCAGGTGAGGCATGAGCTGTGGAGGGAAGAAAAACACCGCACTTTCCAGGGAGCCTGGTGAGAGGGAAAACAAGGGAACAACTGGAAGGGGCCAGCTGGTTGGCAGAGCAGAGAGCCTCCTCAGCTGGGGGGGGGGGCTGGCGAGGAAATGGAGCTCCTACCTTGGGAAGGTAAAAAACGCAGCAGGCTGCCTCAAAAGGATTCTGCAGGCTTGGTCTGACTCTGTCCTGCAGCGTTTTTACAGCTCATGGGATTCTTTTTTGGGGGGTGGGGGTGCGCTTTGCATACAAAGCAGTGTATAAGGGGAATGGCTCAGGTTGACCTTCCTGCCCAATTTAGCTCTCACAGCTGCTAGAATTACTAAGGCTGCTGCTGCTGCACACAGGAATACTGAGAGGCCTCTCAGCACAGCCTCAGCAAGGGGGTGGGGTGGGGTGGGGTGGTTCATGTAGCTGAAAAAACCCAAGGCCCGTCCCACCAAGGGGTGCCTTGTGCCAGCAGCCAGGGGTCACCTGCACACACTCCGGCCTGACTAGGAGCCCCCTGTTTATTCCTCATTTTATTAATAACGCACAGGAAGAGTGGAAGAAGAGGGCCTCCCTGAGTTGCCAGAGGTGGCAGGAAAGCAAGGCTGGCAGAATTAAGTGGTCTCTTTGTGCAGCAGCAGCAAACCAGAGGACTGGGTGCCCCCTTTTCATGGCCTCTTCTCACCTCCAAAGGTCTTTTAAGAGAAAGAAGTTCCACTTCAGGGCTGGGGAACCAGGAGTCAGACTTTTACCTTTTTGCTCCAGGTGCAAAAAATGTCCAAGGTTGCTGGCTATTTCAGGAGAGCAGGAAAATGCTCCTGAATACCAGTTGCTGGTGACCACAGGAGGGGAGAGGGCTCTTGTGCTCTGGTCCTGCTTGCTGGTATTCACAAGGGGCATCTGGTCAGCCTCTGTGAGAACAGGATGCTGGACTAGAAGGGCCCCTGGCCTGATCCAGCAAGGCTCTTCTTTGGTTCTCAACACAGTCCATTCTTTAGAAGACCAGCTCTGTTTGGAGCCAACGTAATAGCAAATCCCTGAAGGGATGCACAAAGTCCCTTGGCATAACATTTTGGAACCTATGTCTCTTTGAGATTGTTGCCTTCCTCTTGTCCCAAGTTCTGGACCCAGGAAACATCCACAGACAGAACTTTCACCTTGTGAGAATTCAGCTTATCAGGTGGTATAGAAACAGTTTTAATAAATAAATAAATTACCGCATTGAGGGTTGTTGGTGGGTTTTTTGTTGTTGTTTTTTTTACAATCAAGTGGTATATAAATTTCTTGAAACAAAAAACAACAACAAATCTTGCTCCCAAAGAGTCCAAAGATTTCACACTTCCACACTTCACAAAGTTGCACAAGAGCCCTGCTGCCGAAAGCAAGAACATTTGGGGTCCACCTTGGCTAATGATGGACCTTTTACACGTGTGGAATACCGTACATTCGAGGGTCCTACAGAAACTTCTTTCTTAGGCTCCACATTTCAGAGAGCAGTTTAGACCATTCCCAGGGACTGGGATGCATGGTATGGAAATATGCTCTGTATTCTGTGCAGTTGGAAAGCTGTGCGGTTGATGCAGCTTCAGGAAACTCTACGCTGGTACCTGGACCCCAGTTTTGTTTCTGTGTAATTCAAGAAATGTAAGAGGTCCCTTTGCTTAACACAAGTTTGCCGCTGGGCTCTCTTATTTCTCTGTCCTCCTGCTTCTGCCCCAGAGTCTCTTTCTGATCACCTCTTTCTTTCCCTGTCCCACAGCATTGTTCCCAGGTGCTGCTGGAGCCGCTGCTGCCTCTGTGTTTACCTGTCCTGCCACCAGCCTGTCCGCAGAGAACCTGATCTCTGCAGGGCAGCCTAGCGTTGCTTCCAAAGCTGTCCTCCCAGCTCAGCTTTCCTTCCCAGTGCCAGGACGTTACAGGAAATGCCAGTGAGCTTAACACGCCCCCTGGCATAAAAATAACGGCAGCTTGGATTTATGGCTAGCGGAGCTGCAAACTCCTGCACTCAGTTCTCCTCTCATTGGGCTCCCATGAGGAACACCTGACCGAGGGGACAGAGAAACACCTGAGCTGCCTGGAGCTGCCCTAACGGTGTGCTGTGTGCATTCTGCAGCCAGGATAACCCTTTCAGGCCACATGCTCCATCCCACATTAACCCTCGGAGTTGCTGCAATGCTGCGGCTGAGAGAATGAGCTGTGAACCAAGAACAAAGGAAGCTGCCTTATACCGAGTCAGACCATTGGTCCATCTAGCTCAGTATTGTCCACTCTGGCTGGCAGTGCCTCTTCAGGGTTTCCCAGAAGCACTCGACTTCCCCTGTTGGACACAGACACTTTGCCTGGAAGGGCCAATGGAGTCGCTTGGGTCCAGCAAAGCAGTAGCTTTGTTCTGCAATAGCTGGGTATCCACTCTGTGACTGTCAGGAGCCTCTCTCTGGCAGGCAGTAAATCCACTGGTGCAGTTTTTCCTACCCCAGTATCTTCTTTTGGGTAAAAGCTTCTTGGTTTGTTTTATGTGGCACAGAACAAAGCTGATGAGGCAGCAAATCTCAGATCTGCCTGGAATGTGTGCTTGTTTCTCAAAGGTTTATCTCATAAGCTGCAGGATGGGGTGATGGTAGAGGACTGCAGACTGTTGGAAGTTGGAAGAGTTTGTTTGTTTGCATTTCTATTACACCTTTTCATCCAAGGAGCTTAAAGAAGCATACATAGTCGTCCCCTGCATTTTCTCCGCACAACAACCCTGTGCGGAAGGCTAGGCTGAGAGGCAGTGACTGGCCCCCAAGGTCACACCCAGGGAGCTTCATGGCTGAGTGGATATTTGAACCCTGGTCTCCCAGCTCCTAGCTGGCACTCTAAACACACACACACAGACCTGCAGTCCAGCCTGCAGTCTTGGAGCTGAGAGGTTGCCTTCATGTTCTGCTGCATATGAAGACCAGGCCACAGAGCCCTCCAGCTCTTTTGGACCACCTGACCCAGCCAACACAGCTGTAGCTGTGAATTGTGCATTGCACATGATTGGGCTAAATGACCCTTTGGGTCCTTTCAGCTCTACATTCATATGATCCTATGAGATACTGGGGCCAATTGGAGTGCACAGCCATGCTGTCCAGGGGCTGATGGGAGTCGTAGTCTGAAAGAGCAGGAGGGCACCTGAGTGCCCTAGATTATTATGGCTTTGCCTTGCCTTCTGGGTTTGGGATCCTTGCTTTCTATTCTTTCCTTCTCCCTCCTTCTCTGCATAAGCTTGCTGGCTCCTCACAGAGCACTGCCTTTGGTAGCAGCCCTTTGAAACTTGAACCCCTCCCAGCCTCTCTCTCCATCTATTTCTGTGAAATTCCAGAGGAAGATAAATTTATCTCCCAAGGATCAATCTGAACAAGTTCTTCCACCTCAGCCAGAGCTCCCTCGCTATGAGCGTAATGGGTGCAGCTCAAGCTGGGGCAGGTGCAGACATTTCTGGAGGGGCAAAGCTCCTCCCTAGAGGCAGGTTTGGGCCACTAGGGGTCTGGATTGCCATCACAGGCATTCATTCAGGGGCTGGCTTCACTGGGGTCCCCACAGCCCATCCCACCAACTTAATCCATCTGCCCAACTCTTGTCCACCAAGCCAGACTCTTGGATGGTGGGGCTCCTCCTTCCCCTGCAGACTCAACAAAAATTTGGCATCAATTTGTGTTGGCCAAGTGTAAGTCATAGGAACCAGCCTTGTGCTGAGTCAGACTTGTGCTGAGTCAGAATGACTCTACCCTGGCTGGCAGCAATGGCTCTCCATTGAGGCAGAGGTCCTTTGGCCAACCCTACATGGAGATGCTGCCAAGGACTGAACCTGGGACCTTCTGCATGCGAAACAGCTTCTCTGCCACTGGGTTGCTGCCAATCCCTGTTAAGTCAGGAGGGCAGGCAGGGAGTGTAACCAGGGGGCTGGCCAAAAACAGGGAGATGGACAAGGATGGGATGGCTTTTCTCTGCTTTATATCCTGTCTCAGATGGGACATTTGAAGGCCTTGCAGCACAAAGTGATTATGGGTTTGTTCCAATGGATATGTAAAATGCAGGGGTCCTCCCGCATTATCATCACCTCTTTGGATGCCTGGCCCAGAGTCCTCTCCCCCCTTGTTGTTGTTGGTGGCATCCATCTGTCTTGAGAGACGATGAAGTGCATGCACCTCCAGGGTGGTGGTGGTTAAACCGCTGCATTACCAGCACTGAAGTAACCTCCCTGGAGCACAGTGTATATGGAGGTCCTGGGCTGCCCGGATGACAATACCCCCCCCCCCTTGGCCTCACTGATGTGGTCCAAAGCTTGACTGAAGGAGTTGCCAGAAGGCACCCTACTCCACTCTGTATTTGTTACTCCTTAGCCTTTTGTTCTCCCGAAGGCATCCCGAGAGGTAGCGGAGGCTTAGGACCAGAGTTTTCCTTCTCCTAGATGAGCTACCTTCCCAGGTTGACAAGCCCCATCTGCCCCTCACTTCCCTCTACAGCACATTCAGACACCACCTTCTTGGCCATTGGGCCCACTATTGGTCTCGTCACTCAATGTTCTGAAGCCTGTCTTCACATGCAGAGGAAGCCCCTAACTTCCAAGGATTTGAGACCCATTGGCTATCCTCCCCTGGTTTAGCTGGTCAGTCAAAACCGTTCCTGGGGTGTGCCCCCTGTCTCACGCTGACAGCTTTTAGGAGCCACAGGCAAGTGCAGGGTGGGGACCAAACTACCCCAGAAAAAGCACAAAGTGTCCCCCAGCAGAGGTACTACCCCTCCGCTAACACCCCCATACACCCCAACCCCCTTTCTTATTCTCTTATTCATACCGTAGGTGCTCTATCTTCCTGGCATTCTGTTGCTTGCCACTCTATGCTCTCATTGGCAAACATGGGAAGCTGTCTTATACTGAGTCAGACCCTTGGAGCCTTTCTTGCTCAGCATTGTCTGCACTGACTGGCAGCAGCTTTCCAAGGTCTCTTTCAGCCCTATCTGGAAATGCCATCAGGGAGACTGAAGCTCCTGTATGCAAGGAAGCTGAGCTACGGCCTTTCCATCCTTTGGTTCTGGCCTTCTGCTACCTCTTCTGGCCATGCCACCTTGCTTCTGTTTGTACCGTGCTATTGCCTCCCTCTTTTCCTTCCTCCCACCAACATTCCTCAGGACACTGTCAAAAGGGGGCAAAGAGCAGGGCTGGATAACACAAGGGCCTCCGTCTGCAGGCTTGCTGGAGGCAAATGGAAGAGCCTCGGCCTCCTTCCTCTCAACTCCAACGCATGGCTCTGCCGGGATGCCTCCCGGTCCAATCCTCCCTCCTTTCCTGGTGCAGGTTTCCAAGCCCAACCGGCAGGGAGGAAGTGAGCTGCTGCACAGGCGCCAGGAACCACAGTCTCCCGGCTTCCTGAGATACAGCCTTGCCTGCGTCTGCTGCCCCTTCCATCCTGAAAGGACTCTGGGCAGGCTCCCCGTCCGAGTTCTATGCCTCCTTTCTTCTGTCTATTGATATTGGAATCCCTTCCAGGGCTACGAAGAAAGGTGATCTGTCTCTCCGCCGAGAGCATTTTGCCTTTCCCCAAAAGACTTCCAGGCCTGGTGAAGGGAGGGTTGCTGAAGGGAAAGGGGCCATTTCAGCAAGCAAGCAAGCAACCGGGCAACATGCAGCAAGCAAGCAACATGCAGCTAAGGCCCTCTCTAGAGCAACTTTTCCCCAAACTGAAGTTCTCCAGGTACTTTGGACTGCAATCCTATCAGCCCCAAGGCAATGATTTGCCCGTGCAGCAGTTATATGGCAAGGAGCATCATCCATCCTGCACTCATCCTGCTTGCAAGGTGCTTATATGTCTCCCTGTTTGTCCCACACTTTTTAAAGTTCCCAGTACATGTTTGATGGTCTGGAGGCAACCTTTGTCTTCAGAGGTTGAGCTGGTTTCAGGGGCTCTGAGCCAGGAAGAAAAGCTGCTTCTGGAAACAGCCTCCGAGTGGTGAGATAGAGATGGACGATGACGTGAAAAGCAAGCGTGTAAAAGGAGTGTCAGCAAGTGAGGCTGGTCACACTTGGGCCCAGGAGCCCTTGCTGCCCATTTTCCCAGCAAGTCCCGCAGCTCTTCCTGCTGCCCACCCCCCTTTTAAAGGGTTACTAGGCCTGGCCGGGGCCTCCTGGTGTTGTCCCAGCAGCCAGGATGTGTCTGGAGATGTGTTCCAGCAGCTGTAGGGTCAGCTTCCTTCTGAGATGGCTCCTGCCTAAGGATAGGGCAACTCATATAGGAGCAGAGACAGTTAACATTTGGAGCCAGATGAGAAGGGTTAGTAGCCTGGCAGCAAGCAAGGGAGGGGGGTCAGCAACCTCTCTCAGCCTTGGGCTCTTACTCTCCCCCCCCCCCGTGCATTTGGGGAGCAGCCCCTTTGAAAGGGTCCCAAGGGGATGTGTTGTGTATGAATGATGATGGCCCACCACTCTGCCTCGCCTGATAGCCTGGCCTGCGAGTTTAAAAGCACGCATTGACTCTGAAAGCCACACGGTTACTCTTGGCCAAGCCTTGGTGCCTCTGGCCAAGAGCAACAGTTTTACATATTAAAGCTAAATTAAATTAAAAGGCATGCATTTTGTGTTTGTGTGTGTCGTCAGGAGCCTGTTAACTCTTGCCTGCCTCAGCAATGCACAACTTTCAGAGAGGGTTGGTCTCCGGCAGCTAGAACATCAGACTAGTGGAAGCGCTTCCTCACTCCAGTCTGTGGAAGTTTATGCCATTGTTACATGCATAAGCTGAAAAAATAAACCTATGCTGCCAATACTCGTGGTAAATCAGTATACAATAAGCAGCACACATTTAGCCAGGCTAAATTTTGGGCTTCTTCAGTGTATGTATGAATATACAGTAAATCCTGGGAAAGAATTTACTGAAGAAGCCCAAAATTGTCCATGGGCGAAACAGGGGACAAACGCCGGCACCCTGTCTAATTGTTGTGCGTCACATCTTCAATATTCCATCTGATTGGACTTGCTTTCATCTATTAACATCTGTGCGTATCATCTGACTGGACCTATTTTCATCAATATCTACAGGAGCCTGGCTAAAGACATTTAAAGACTGAAATTGTCCTGTTGTACTAACTTGAATGAGTTTTCTGTTTGTGGCTTCTTTGTTTGACTTTTTGCATTGCTCTCTTTTTGATTGGACTACCAATATAGAATTCAATACGTGGAATGGTTTGGTAGATTTGTGTGCGCCGTTTTTGTGCTGCTTATTGTATACTGATTGTTACATGCATGGCAGGGAGGTTTTCAGGGGTCCCAGCACATTTCCCCGGGGTGGTTTCCTTTGAATGATGTCACTGGAGTATTTCTGTGATGCAATCCAGCAGCTTCCTGTGGGAAACATCCAATAGCCTCAGAGAACCTGTCAGGTGGCTCCAGAACTGCTCGTCTGCTGCCCTCTTCAATATACACATAGGCAACTCAGAATCATAGAATTGGAAAGGATCCTAAGGGTCATCTAGTCCAACCCCCTGCAATGCAGCACTTCAGGGATACCATCTCCAGCCAGCTGAAGGGGAAAGACAGACCTATTTTGCCATGCTTGAAACATCTCTATTTATTTAGTTGCTGTGGCAATATACTGTCCTGGCTTATTAGTTTATTACTGTAATCACATTTATACCCCACTTTTTCTTCCCCTCCCAAAAGGTCAAGGTGACGCACGTGATTCTCTCCTTTCCCCCATTTTATCCTCACAACAACCCTGTGAGGTAGGCTTAAGCCCAGAGACAGTGATTGGCCTGTGAGTTCATGAGTGGAGATTTGAACCTGGGTCTCCCATGTTCTGCCCCAGGGCAGCCAAAACGATACCCTCCAGATGTGGATGGGCTCTTAAGTCCCATTCGCTCCAGCATGGCCAAGGGTGATGTGAAATTTAGCAGTCCAGAAAGATCTGCAGGGGACCAAGTTAGCTACCCCTGCTCAAACCACAGCATGCTCCAAGGCTTTGAAAATCCCTCCCCAGCGAAGTCAGACTGACTCCCTCCTTGCTGTCCTTCTGCCAGCAAGTGAAGACAGACCTTTGGGAACTGACTGTGTTTTGTTTTGTTTTAAGGAAAGGACTTTTAATACCGCTGCTCTGCTTCTATTCTATTTAATTTTTAAATTGCTTTAATTCTGTTAGAGTTTAATTACTTTTTAATGGTTATCTTTCATACATGCTTAGCTTTTAGTATTTCTTCTGTGTTGCTTTAAGGCAGGGGTCAGCAACCTTTTCCAGATGTGGGCCGGTCCACCGTCCCTCAGACCATGTGGTGGGCTGGATTATATTTGGGGGGCGGGGGAATGAATGAATTCCTATGCCCCACAAATAACCCAGAGGTGCATTTTAAATAAAATTCTACTCATGTAAAAACACGGTGATTCCCAGACCGCCCGTGGGCCGGATTGAGAAGCCGATTGGGCCGCATCCGGGCCACGGGCCTTAGGTTGCCTACTCCTGCTTTAAGGCACCTTGAGTCTCTGTCTGTGGAAAAGGAATAATAATAATGATAATGATAGTGTTTTCCAATTCCCTCCTCAAAAAAAAAAAAATTAGTGTTTATCTTTGCAATGTCATGTTCATTTCATGAAGTACCCAGGAGTGTTTTTGGACCCACTTTTTTCAGCAGGACAGAATGACTATCCATCCCACCTGATCCATGGGATGGCGCCATCTTGGAATCTGACTGGAGAAAGCGAGAGAAAAGCAGGTCCTCAGTTGCTCCCCTGCATCAGGTGCTCTAGGTGCTTTCAAAAGATTTGCCCTGCCCACATGCGCACCTGCCAGCTCGCTTACTCAGCTCCCTGCTTGACTTGCAGATTTCTGAATAAACAGCTTATAACAAAAGGTGTCCTTGGTCTCCATTGTTCTCTCTCTTCAAGGAAACTGCATTCCCCTTAACTGAGATGTTGCCTTTTGTGTGTGCCTGTGGAGTGGACACCACAGGATCTCCGACAGCTGCCACAGTCACTCAACCAGGCTTTGAAATCAACATAGCCGGAAGTGTTTCTCTGGGATCTGTCCAACAGGCAGAGATGCCTTTGCTGCTGGTAGCCAGTTCTTCCTATTCCTAGAAGGGACCATGCACAGGCAATGAAAGGATGCCCCCTCTCTTCCCCTGTGGGAGATCCACTTATTTTTGTGGTACTTTTTAATGTGCTATTTCAGACAGAAGTAATGGAACAAAGCAGTTGAATGCAGAGCACAAACGGACCTCTTGTCTTTCTGCCATCTGTGGAAATTGTGGGACCCAGACTCAAACGATCTAGTTTCTGCCATCTCACCAAAATGTTGAGTGAAAGGGCATCTCACAGCCTCACAAGTTTGGATTTTAGGCCACCTCTGAGATTTTCTGGTGAGGCTGGACCAGGGAGGCACCTGAAAAATCAGTGTGATGATGGGGATGGCTGAAACCAGAGTTTCCCCAACCCCAGCATTTTTGAGTGCTCAGGTGTGATTTAGTGGAAATTGTAAGGCATTTCAGTTTAGCATTAACCTACCAAGTTAAATAGAGACGCGGGTGGCGCTGTGGTCTAAACCACTGAGCCTAGCTGATCAGAAGGTCGGCGGTTCGAATCCCCACAACGGGGTGAACTCCTGTTGTTCGGTCCCAGCTCCTGCCCACCTAGCAGTTCGAAAGCACGTCAAAGTGCAAGTAGATAAATAGGTACCACTCCAGCGGGAAGGTAAACGGCATTTCCATGCGCTGTTCTGGTTTGCCAGAAGCGGCTTAGTCATGCTGGCCACATGACCCGGAAGCTATCTGTGGACAAAAACACCTTCTCCCTCGGCCTGTAGAGTGAGATGAGTGCGCAACCCCAGAGGCGTCCGCGACTGGACCTAATGGTCAGAGGTACCTTTACCAAGTTAAATAATTGGTGCCCTATTTCTCCCCTTTATTTGTAAAGTTCCAGATTTCAGCATGGGTAGTCAAATAGTCAGCCTGGATAGCTCTGCTGGTTAGAGCATGGAGCTGATAATGCCAAGGTTGCAGGTTCAATCCCCATATGGGACAGCTGAGTTTGGATTATTGCTTGGATTAGGGCTGCCATACGTCTGGATTTTCCCAGACATTACCGGGATTTCAAAGGGGATTGACGTGGGGGGGGGGACGGATTTCCGAAAGGTGGCACCTTGATTTGGATCTTAGGCAATTCAATTTAAAAACCATGGTCTTTTGGCTCAACAACTTTGGGGTTTATCTTTAAAAAGCTCAACACCTTTCAGGGTGTCCTGAAATATGGCAACCCTAGCTTGGGTGTCAACCCACTCTGGGACTCTGGGACTCTTTGCTGCAGGAGGCAGTGATGGCCACTAATTTAAAAAGAGGATTTGACAAATTCATGGAGAGGGCTATTGGTGGCTATTTGCCATGATGGTTGTCAGGTGTGCCAACTTGAATAAAATAAGGGGAGGCCAAGTAAGCCCTGTCCCACATAAGCAATCACATGACACAGCACACACATGCCATTTGTATGGCAATGACCATCAACGGGGGGGGGGGGGGGTTGCTGCTGAGCCCCTCAAATATTTTATGGGGTGTGTGTGAAGGGACCTCAGCCTCTAGGTCCCAATGCATCATACACGGTATAGACCCTCCCACACAGTAACCCTGTGCACATGGCAGTGTTCCCTTTTCATGCTGCCATGAGTTCCACAGGCCAGTGTTGCTTTCAGCCTGACACCAACTCAGGAGAGATCCAAGGGCAAGGACTCTGAATCCCTGGAATGACAGGAGCCATGGGGGGGGGGACCATCTGTGTCACAATCTGGGTGCAAAAGCCCCCCATATCACAGAAGTTGGGCTTTCCTAACCATCCCCTCAATCAATGCAGCTGTGTTGGGAGGGGGAGTCACCCATTTTTGCTGGATTATTTGTGTCTAGGAGGAGGAGGAGGAGAAGGCCTGTTAGGGGCAGGCTGGTGATTAAATATTCTGTTTATGATCAGCAGATCCCAGCATCTCCCTGGTTCTTGCCTACGTGTGACACATACATAATAGTCCCAGGCACTTAAACAGAGGCTGTTTCATCTTCAAAGCCGTTTTCTAAAGATGCCCTAATACATTAAACATGCCCGCCCACCCCCTCCCCTTCCCATGGAAAGAGGAACAGCCCTCTGCTTGTCTCAGGCTGTCCTTCTGATGCAGTCTTCTGCTTCCTGAGGGTCAAGAGGGTCTTTTTTAAAAAAAGGATCCCAGAGAAAGAGAAACACAGATCTATTTTGCTGCTTCAAGAGTTCTCAGAAGGATCCTTTGGGCTCACTTAAAGCCCTAGGGGCTGCTTTATAGGGGCCTGTACTGTAGAAGCAAATATTAAGTGAGGTTTTTTGTAGATGGAATCAAGTGGTATATAAATTTGGTTAATTAAATAAAGACCTAGGGTGGCTTTTGATAGGACAGCTGCACCCAAGGAGGTGCTCTTGGGTTTCATTCTTGTGCACAAGTTTGCAAGTCTAGATAGCAAGCAGGGATTTGAATGGCATTCCTGCCCGCTTTGTTGTGCAAAATTCCCTGCTGCATTATCTGTGCCCCTTGGGGCAGATCTCTCTAGGTTTCTGCTGCCACTAGGGGGCTGCCCACCATCTCACCCCTAACACCATCTCACCTGGTTAGCCCCCTTAACCTTGCCTCAAACTTTAGGGAAGAAACGGTTCCTGTCACCGTTTTGACTTACACCTGTGTAGTTGGACAGTGTTCTCGAAGCGACTGGCATGAGTTTAGCCAAACTGCAGGAGGCAGTGGAGGATAGGGGTGCCTGGCATGCTCTGGTCCATGGGGTCAAGAGTCGGACACGACTGAATGCCTGAACAACAACAACAGTGGGACTGCTTTATTTCAGGGTCCAAGGTGGCATTTTCCTGTTTGATGCAGTACCACAAATGCCACACAGACCCTCCCTAAGTCAGGGGGTACAAAGTTCCCATGCCTGGCTCCATCATTTGGGCACCCAGGAGAGAGAAAACCCCACAAGCAACTCTCCCTGAGAGTAAACAGAGGACCCAACTCACAATTTGCTCCTTTCTCATGGCACAACTGGCCAGTTGCCCAAGGAGAGAGGGCTGGCCCTGGATCAGGAGTACTTCAGCCACTTCCAAAAATTAACTGGGACCCTCGACGAACCACCTTGGGGGTGGGGGGGCGTGCTTAGACACACACACACACACACACACACACATCCCACACACTCATACACAAACTAAATCTGGTGCTTTTCGAGACAGGGAGATGAGGGAAGGCGGGGGGTCGATAGTGCAGGCGGAACTTCCACTCTGCTTCGACCTGGCCATGTCTTCGCTCTGCCACTCACACGATGCCGCTTCACGTGTCAGGCTCCCGCTCCAATGGCTCTCCCCACCCTTGGCAGCAGCAGAAAGGAAGAAACAACATGGGCTGGCAGGGTCGGAGCAGAGTGCAAGCCGGCTTGAGGAAGCCGACAGCGCCTCTGAGCCCGTGCAGAGCGCCGGCACTGCGGGGCTTCCTGAGAGGCGCGCTGCAAGTCGGCTGCCCGAGCCGCTGCCGCCTCCCGCTCCTCCTCCTCCTCCTGCGCTCCGCCCCGCGCGGGGTGTGTCCCGCCGGCGCCGGGCCCGCCTCCCGAGGGTGTAGCGGCGCTGCTGGCGCGGCGAAGGCGCCCACGAGCGGAGCGCCGGCCGTGTGGGCGCACGGGGAGCTGGTGACGTGCCATGCGGTGGCGGTGATCGGGAGCGGCGGCCGGCTCCGTGGTCGTGGTCGTCGCCGCCGCCGCGAAGCATGGCCGGGCTGCTGCCGCTGCCGCTGCGGGTCCTGCTGGCGATGTTGGTGGCGGCGTCCCCCGGCGCCCGGGCGCTGGAGCTGCTGGGCGGCGCGGGCGTCGGGGCGTACGACACGTCGGAGCGGCTGGGCGGCGGTCGCGGCTCGGGTCGCTGCCAGGCCATCGAGATCCCGATGTGCCAGGGGATCGGCTACAACCTGACGCGCATGCCGAACCTGCTGGGGCACGAGCACCAGGGCGAGGCGGCGCTCAAGCTGCACGAGTTCGCGCCGCTGGTGGCTTACGGCTGCCACGGCCACCTGCTCTTCTTCCTGTGCTCGCTCTACGCGCCCATGTGCACAGACCAGGTGTCCAGCAGCATCCCGGCCTGCCGGCCCATGTGCGAGCAGGCGCGCCAGCGCTGCGCGCCCATCATGGCGCACTTCCACTTCGGCTGGCCCGAGGCGCTCGACTGCGCCCGCCTGCCCACCAAGCACGACCCGCACGCCCTGTGCATGGAGGCTCCCGAGAACGCCACCGCCGAGCCCCAGCGCGGAGCCGGCATGCTCCCTGTGGCCCCTCGCCCGGCCCGGCCCGCCGTCGAGGGGAGGCCCCCTCCGGCAGGCAGCCCGCCCGGCTCGGCTCCGGGAGGCCCGTGCGCCAACGGCGACAAGTTCCAGTTTGTGACCAAGAGCGCGTCGTGTGCCCCGCGCTGCTCACCGGGAGTGGACGTGTACTGGGCGCGTCGCGACAAGGACTTTGCCTTCATCTGGATGGCCGTGTGGGCCACGCTCTGCTTCGCCTCCACCGCCTTCACAGTGCTGACTTTCCTGCTGGAGCCCCAGCGCTTCCAGTACCCGGAGCGGCCCATCATCTTCCTCTCCATGTGCTACAATGTCTACTCAGTGGCCTTCCTCATCCGCTCGGTGGCCGGCGCAGAGGCCATTGCGTGCGACCGCGAGGACGGGCAACTCTACGTCATCCAGGAGGGCCTGGAGAGCACTGGCTGCACCCTGGTCTTCCTCCTGCTCTATTACTTTGGCATGGCCTCCTCCCTCTGGTGGGTGGTGCTCACCTTGACCTGGTTCCTGGCGGCGGGGAAGAAGTGGGGCCACGAGGCCATTGAGGCGCACAGCAGCTACTTCCACCTGGCCGCCTGGGGGGTCCCTGCCATGAAAACCATCGTCATCCTCACCATGCGCAAGGTGGCCGGCGACGAGCTGACGGGCCTCTGCTACGTGGCCAGCCTGGATGTGGCCGCCCTGACAGGCTTTGTCCTCATCCCGCTGTCCTGCTACCTGGTAGTGGGCACCTCCTTCATCCTGACGGGCTTCGTCGCCCTCTTCCACATCCGTAAAATCATGAAGACGGGAGGCACCAATACGGAGAAGCTGGAGAAGCTGATGGTCAAGATCGGGGTCTTCTCCATCCTCTACACCGTCCCAGCCACCTGTGTCATCGTCTGCTACTTCTATGAGCGCCTCAACGTGGAGTATTGGACTCTCCGGGCCTTGGAGCACGGGTGCCTGCCTTTCCCCGGGCGCCGCAGCCTAGACTGTGCCCTGGAGGCCTCCGTGCCCACTGTGGCCATCTTCATGCTCAAGATCTTCATGTCCCTGGTGGTGGGCATCACCAGTGGGGTCTGGGTGTGGAGCTCCAAGACCCTGCAGACCTGGCAGAACCTCTGCAACCGGAAACTGGGGAGCAGGACTAGAGGGAAGCCCTGCAGTGGGGTGACTTGCACGGGCACCCACTGCCACTACAAGGTGCCTGCTGTGGTGCTGCACATGACCAAGACGGACCCTTACTTGGACAACCCTACGCACGTCTGAGGCAGGTTGGGGCCTCAAGGAAACAGCCATGCACATAGTTTGTAGCAGGTCAAGGAGCAAGGAGCTCCCAAGAATGTCTTGGTGGGGGGAGAGGATGGGAGGCAGAAGGAGTGGCTGTCTGTGGGCATCTGGGGAGGGCAGGGGAGCAACTTTGTTACGCTGTGGGTCTGAAGAGAGCAGCTAATGGAAGGCCCCCCTCCTTCCCTCCCTCCAACCCACCCACCCCAATCATATATATAGCTACGCTTCCCAACCTTGCGGGTTGGACACCTCCGTTGCCAAAACCCAGCCAACTATTTCAATGTTTCGTTTCAGAGGCGAGATGGGAGAGGGCATTTGTCCAAGTTTATTTAATTCTGTAATTTATTTTAGATTTTTTTTAAAAGAAGAAATGCATTAGCTGAAAGAAATGGAAAAAGCGGGGGGGGGGGGGGAGAGAAAGAAAGAAAGAATCCCCAATAAAACCTGGCTGTGTTATTTCAACTGAGGTTGATGCTGTTTGCAGGAATTCAGGAGGCTTTGGAAACAGCTGTTCCAAACGCAGCATGGAGGGGAGGTGGGGGATGAAGAAAGTTTGGGAGGGGGGGGGAGCCTGGATGTCTGCAAGAAGGAGAGCGAGCAGCGGGGTAAATCCTCTCACAGCCGGCCTGGGGAGACGGCTGGTTTGCCTTGGGGAGGCCTCCCTGTCCCCCACCCCAGCACCACCGCCTGCCCAGTTGGGGAGCTTGTACAAGTTGTTTCGAGCAGCCAAGGCCAAGGACGGGAGGCTGTCAAAATATTTTTAGCCTGCCTGGAGAGTGACAAAGCTGAGCTGGCTGTGCCAAGGCTGTGCGAGTCATCACCCAGCAGCCCCCCCCCCCCGGAGTCCCCAGCGGCTGCCCATGCTGTGACCTTCAGCTGAGATCCAGGAAGGGGCGGCTGCCAGGGGCTTAGGGAGAGGCGATTGCCTCCGGTGCTCTCTGGGGTCTGGCCAACCAAGAAGCCGGCGTCCAGAGACACTGTGTTGTGTTGGCCCAGGACATTTCAGAGGCTTTGGGCTTGGCGAAATGTCCCGAGGGCTCCAGGGAAGCTGGGAGAGTATGGGCCTCCAGCCCCCACCTCCATATGCCGAAACGCCACCCAAAGCCCCCTTTCCCCGTCCGCTCCCCAGCCCCCCATCCCTGCCTCTCACTACAGCAGGAGGGCAGGGAGCTCCCACTCCCCCTTCCCCAGAGAGGCTCTGGCCAGTAGCCAAGAAGAAGCCAGCTGCTGAGCAAGCCAGGGGGCCTGGTGGGGTGGGGGTTGCAGGGATCATTTGGCAGCAGCCAGCGGGGCTGGGGTGGAGGGCAGCCTTTGAGCAAAGCCCCCTTGCTCTGCCTGGCTGCCTGGGTCAGCTGCTCAGCTCCCAGTGCTGGTTTTGGCGCCCTCCAGCCCCGCCTGGAGCCAGGCCTTCCTGCAGATGAATAATCCTTTCCACCCTGGCTCTCCTCCCATCCAGGTGACTGGCCTTGGCGCCTCCAGCTCACTAGAGTCTTCTCTGGTGCTGCTAAGGGCACCAGCAGGCCTGAGGAAAGGAGAATGGGGGGGCCGTCCTGCATCGGAGGAAGCCCGCAAAACCATCTGCCATAATAAGACGCTGGGTTCCCCAACTTCCACCCGGGGGGAGGCTCTAGAAATTGGGGTTCCCGCCCCCTTGAGTGATGAAACTGGGGGGAATGGGACCTTTCCAGGCTGATTCTGGCTCCAGACTCCTTTGCCTAGGGATGCTTAGCCACCAGCTAGAGGGGTAAAAGAGAGCTGGGCAGCTGTATGTGTGCAGAAACATGTGTTACTACATCATAGCTTTCCAAACTTTTCATGTTGGTGACACACTTTTTAGGCATGCATCATTTTGCGACACAGAAACTTGGTTTTACTAGCAAACCGAAGGTTAAACTAACTCCGTTCCAACCCCAGGAGGGGCGTGGGGAGCGTTCACACGACACACCTACACACTGCAGCCGACACACACTAACGTGTCGCGTGCCACACAGTTTGGAAAGCTCTGGCCTGCATGATTGAGATCTTGTACAAATAGGAGAAATGGGTGCAGGGTGTGATTTTTCCTCCCTCTCCCATAGTACTAGAGGCCAGGGTTCCCCGTGAAATTGAATGGAAGGCATACAAAAACCACCTCTGCTGTGATGGTTACCAGCTTAGCTTGAAAAAGAGGATAGACAAATTCATGGAAGAGAATAGGTTTGCTAGCAATGGCTACTGCTGGTCCGGGTGTATAAACAGAACCTCCAGATGCAGAGGCAGTCTGCCAGGGTATTGACTGTTGCTGGGAGGCACCAGCAGAGGAAAGTTCTTGTTCTCATGTCCTGCATGTAAGCCTCTGACTGGCCTAGATGAACCCAGGTCTGGCAGCTGAAACCACCTTGATGCAGGTAGTGGATCATGCCAAGCCCTCAAGTCTTGTTAGCACAGTCGCATCTCCAGGCTGGTAATGGGAGGAGGGCTACTTAGTATCCTTCAGGTGCCCAATTTGGCCCAGGGGCTGCCCGTTGCTGACCCCTCTCCCTGCTGGGCGCTGAATGAACCAGGTGCCTGAGCTTCTTGCCTGCAGAAGATGGTTGCAAGCTAACAGCTTTCCCATCTGTTTGGGAGCGTTATCCTGGAGTAAAGTGCAAGGTGGAGTTGGATGAGGCAGCCTCCTGGGAAGAGGAGCTACTCAGAGCAGTCTCCAACAACCTGGAGCCCTCCAGTTTCTTTTGGGTTACGGCTGCTACTGCCTCTGGCGTCATAATACGCCTGCGCTGCCTCGGGCTGAGGGGAACTGTAGTCCAAAACGTGTGGAAGACACCCGGTTGGTGAAACCTGATGTGGAGCCAGGCTGCCAAGAGCAGGGTTTTTGACCCCAGAGAGGAGCTTCCATGCTGTCTGTGACATCTGTTGGTCACACACACCTGCCCTTGCCAGCTGTAGGAAATGCCACTTAGCTAACCAGCTCTCTTCCTGGGTCAGGAGCACAACACCTGGCCACCAGCACTCCGGGGCAAGGCCTGCCGAGGGACACACGTCCTTCTGCTCTGGGTAGGAAAGAGCAAAGTGTTGCCAGAAAGGCAGGTCCACTGGGGGACAGGGGGGGCGGTGCCAGTGACACCTGCAGAGAGTGGCCTTCCTGGGCAGCACCAGGAAGGGGCACCCAAGTGGTGCCAGCTGCAAGCGGGCATGTGACTCCTTGCTAAGCCAGTGAGAAGAGCTTTTAATGGGGTCAACCTGGAGATGGGCTCCCAATAGGGGTGTCGTCGTCCCCGCCCCACAATGCATGTGCTCTGTATGTGTGTTGCATCCTCAGTTGTAATGCCTTGCCCAAGCCACACACTGTGGCAGCAAAAACAGATGTCCCTCTTCCCTCAAGTGGTCCCAGATGTGATGGTGGGGAGTTCTGTTGGATTTATTGCCACCCAAGGGAGCCAGAATCACTTGGCTCTGCCTTGTGCTCCTCAACCTCTGGATTAATAATAATAATAATAATAATAATAATAATAATAATAATAATTTGTTGTTGTTGTTTAGTCGTTAGTCATGTCCGACTCTTTGTGACCCCATGGACCAGGGCACGCCAGGCACTCCTGTCTTCCACTGCCTCCTGCAGTTTGGTCAGACTCATGTTAGTAGCTTCGAGAACACTGTCCAACCATCTCATCCTCTGTCATCCCCTTCTCCTTGTGCCCTCCATCTTTCCCAACATCAGGGTCTTTTCCAGGGAGTCTTCTCTTCTCATGAGGTGGCCAAAGTATTGGAGCCTCAGCTTCAGGATCTGTCCTTCCAGTGAGCACTCAGGGCTGATTTCCTTCAGAATGGATAGGTTTGATCTTCTTGCAGTCCATGGGACTCTCAAGAGTCTCCTCCAGCACCACAATTCAAAAGCATCCATTCTTCAGCGATCAGCCTTCTTTATGCTCCAGCTCTCACTTCCATACATCACTACTGGGAAAACCATAGCTTTAACTATACGGACCTTTGTCGGCAAGGTGATGTCTCTGCTTTTTAAGATGCTGTCTAGGTTTGTCATTGCTTTTCTCCCAAAAAGCAGGCGTCTTTTAATTTAGTGAGTGCTGTCACCATCTGCAGTGATCATGGAACCCAAGAAAGTAAAATTTCTCACTGGCTCCTTTTCTTCCCCTTCTATTTTCCAGGAGGTGATGGGACCAGTGGCCATGATCTTAGTTTTTTTGAACAACAACAACAATCTATTATTTTTACCCCATCCATCTGGACTATAAATCCCACCAGCCCCTGAGACTTTGGAGTGTTGTATTAGTTTAATTTCATGGCTGAGGAGACTTGCCTTAGTGTTCCAAAGTTAGTAAATTAACAAGCTGACCCTTTGTCTGTTTACACTGACTGTCAGCAGCTCTCCAGGGTGGTGGGGAGCAGGGCTTGATTTAATGAATTTTAAAAGTGGCACCAGAGGGCAAAGGCTTCATGGGGGCTGTGTCATCCCTTCAGTATGAGGATGCAAGGCAGAGGCAATTAGAAGACACTCTAGACAACTTTCTTCATTGCACAATGTTGTTTTTTTTTGGTTTTTTTTGAAATCAGCTTCTCTAGCCGATGGGTGATGAAGTAGTGGGAAATTATGTCAAGTGGGTTCCTGGGCCCACATGGTGAATCCAGGCTGGGGCACAACTTTCCTAGAAAGATGACCTCCGCTTGAAATATGAGATTTATCTAGACCAGGGGTTCCCAAAGTGTGGTCCGCAGACCACCAGCAGGCCGTGGTGTGTCTATGGATTGTGTGGTTTGAAGACAGGAGATGGCCCTTCCAGTGTGCTGAATATTCATTTGGCTTTTCATTTGTATTTTTATTATTTGTTCTATTGCATTTTGAATTTTGCTGCAACAGGCAGAAAAATAAGGGGTTTAGCAAGACCCTCAGCAATTTTCAAGTGCGGGGGCTTTTGGGAACCACTGATCTAGATAGATGGCTGGACAAGGGCTGAGCTTGAGGGGCTTCTCAAACATCTTTAATCTCCGTGAAAAATTCTTTCCCACGCCAGTTTTTTTTGGGGGTGTGTGTTGCAAAATAGGGTGAAATTCCAGAGACAGAGCATATAGTCAGTGTTGCACTCTGATATTTTGCTTGACAGGCCACCGTGTGGCCAAAGCTAGGTGGCACAGGTCTTGTTTAGCATTTGATCCCTTTGATCGTCTCAGAAAGCAGCTCCTGCCTAGAAATAAACTATGTCAAAGCTACAAATTCAGGGAGTGGGGAGCAAGCGGTGTGCAGTGCAGCACATGAAAAAAGGAGGTAGGAGGTGCTGCAGGCAACTTTTTCGCTCTGCATACCCCTCACCCAACATTTTTGCTGCTGCAAGCAAAGCACAGGAAGAAAGGAACACACTCTTGCATGTATATGTATATGACCAGTTATACAAATTGGGGCTGCTTCTTTAGCTGCAGAGAAATGTAGGCTTGGAAGCAAATGTTCAAAGACCGGTGGCAAAGCCTACCTCTAAATTGTGGTGGGGGCTCACTTGCCGGATCCCTCAGCCTGCGGCACAAAGCCCCTTTTGGCTCAGACCAGATGGAGTAATTCCTATCCTCCCTGCCCAGCCACCCATGCAAGCAATACAATTGCTGGGATTTTGAAGCAGTTTGTTACTGAAAACCCCAACAGGTGCTTGTTTCTCATCATCATCAGCCAGTTCTAGGGCCCTTCTGTATGTAAAGCACTTTACAATTTTGATTGTTCCTGTAAACACCTCTGTGATGTAGGCCACAACTTTCCCTGTTTTGCAGAAGTTATATATATCTATGGGAGAGGCAGGAACTGAACCCAAGCCCTAAAGCGCCAGATCTCCCAACTTGACCAGTGCCTTGATCCCATAGACCCCAAGCAATCAGAGTTTTCCCACAGGGGGTCTGGCTTCCCTAGACTAAAACCACTAAGTTCCTTCTAGTCCAGAAAACACAGAAACAACATACCACTTTAATGTTTTAATGGGCATGCCAAGATCTTTATTCAAACACCCGTGACAGCTTCGAAGATTAACCCAAAAGCAAGGTGGCTTGTGTGAAGAAGCCAAGCTGCAAACAAGATGGGCAGCTACCTTCTCTGGGCCACGTGCCCCCTTGAGGGAGTGATGCTAACTGGTAAAGAGCAAGAAATTTATTGAATAAACATTTTTTAAAAAGGACTGTGGTTGGCAGATTCTTTAAATATCACGTTTAGCATTTTAAGATGTAACTTTTCCAGTGTTTAAAGAGCTTCACGTATTTACAGGCAGCTGGTGATGTAAGTGGAGCGTTGTTTTGAGGTTGACTGTGAGGTGGTTTGAGGCTGAGGCTGGGCAATCCAATCAATATAATGGGAGGTCAGATCTTGGGCATCAGCTCCTGCGCTCAGGCATGGCACAAGCCAAGCCTTGCAAACGACATAGCACCCAGTTATGGGTTGAGGGTCAGATGCTCAAGCTGTACAGCTGATACATCTCAACCCTACAAGGCTGCTGGTCTCTATAGAGTTTACACTGAAGGCATTTAAGCAAAATGCCAAGAACCAGGTCCCTCATTTCATACCAAGTAATCCTGACAGAAGTGCAGGCACAAATTCTGTACTTGTATCTCAGCACAGGCAGAAGAGGGGTGTGTACATGTGGAGCCAAACAGGGGTGGTCTGCAACCCCTCTGCAATTGGCCCTCATAAATGGCCTATTTGTGCTCTGGCAACCGCAAGCACAAGCTTTTTCCACCCACCTCCCTCTCTCTGACCCCTGAAAGCAGCTGGCTATTGGAGCCTGGAGAGAAGATGGTTTGCATGTGGAGACTGTTTGCTTCCACCAGAGGAGCTTTCAGGGGCTCTCCCTCCCACCTCTGGGGAAGTCAGGCTTCCTGGAGGGCAGGATTATGAAAATGGGATGGAGCTGTCTATGCTACCTAGAAATGGGGCTAGCACCAAGTAGCTTCTTTCTTGCTAGCATGAGAGGCTCCACCAGTGCTGCTCACCCGACACATCAAGTTTAATTCTTCACCAGAGTGGCACACCAACTTTTCTTGGGGCTCTCCTGGGTGGTGGGGTCCTGGGCTACACTGGCAATTCCTGGAAGAAGTGGTGCTTCTGGAAGACCTGGTGGTCTCTGGCCTGGGTGAAGACAAGGTGATGAAGGGATGGGTGGGAGGCACAGCTCCTTTCTGCCTTAAGCCAACGCTACTTGGGGACACAGCTGTTCATAGTGTGCTTTTGTATGCAAACTTACAGTAGCCCACCCAAAGGCAGCTCCTGGATGCAGCAGGCAGCCCTGTGGTGCAGGGAGCAGAGAGCAAAGCTCCACGCTGGTTGGAAGGCCATCTGCCAGGGATTATTTAGTTGCGGTTGCTGCCTTAACTAGGTGACCCTTCCAATGCCACATGTCTATGCTTTGCCATTGAGAGCCTCTCTCCAAGCTCCTGGTTTGAGAAAGTTGGGCTTGCACAAAAGCCCTTCATTGAAGCTAGAAGAGGCAGCAAATCAGGGCCCTACCAGCTGTTGCAGGACTCACAGCCCTCCTCATTCCTGACCGCTGGGTCAGGCTGGGAGTTGGGAACACAACAGGTTCCCCATCCCCAAGACAGAACATTTCCTTAGAACCATCCCAGCCAAAGAAGAAGAGAAGGGAGGCAGAGGCCACAGGCTTCATCAAGTAAAGAGATGCTGGAGTAAAGACGCCACCACCCTACCCTCTCCAACCAGGCTCCAAATTTCATTTCGCTTAGTTTCTCAGACCCTAGAAAGACCAGTAAATACAGGCTGGAAGAAAAACAAGTTTTGCTTTTATATTTCCAATTTATTACAAGTACAGCCCTTAGCAGAATTCCCCCCTCCCCCAACAAACAACCTTTTCTTTAAAAAAATGTAGTTCAAAAATGTTTCATCGTGTAGAGGTTGGAAAGGGATGGGGTTGGTAGGGTTTGATAGAACAAAAACTGAAGGGGAGAAAGTGGGCAGGTTGCAAGTGACACCAGAGGTGTGTCTGTCAGTGCTAGAGCCCAGGCTGGAGTCCTCAGCACCACACCCTCCCATGCCCCAGGAGAAGCAAAAGGTGGCCAGGGAGGGCCCTTTTCTAGGAGAGCGAGAATTCCTTGTTTGCAATCCCACAGCCTTGAATTCAAAGGCTGTGGGGAAATAAATGCTGCTTGAAATGGAGGAAGGTCAAAACAGAAGATTGCGCGGGGAGCATCTTTGAGGTGGCCAAGGCAGAAAAGAGCTGCTTCTCCACCTGGGCGATTATTGTGCAAAGGAGACCCTCCTTTGACCCAATCCGGATTCCAACATCAGGAAAGGGGAGATGAATGAGGCAAGCTGGGTGGGGTATGGCTAGGAAAAGAGGGAAGAACGAAGCTACGAAGTGTACAACCCCAATGGGTTCCCTGGGCCAACTCCCAGCTACTTTATCTAAGAAAAAACAAGTGGTTTATAGAGGGGGCCAGGAGGAAGGAATATAAAGCAAACACATCCTCATATAAACTGTACAGTACATGTCAGAGCAAAGACGACTGTATCTTACAAGGCATTTTGTACAAGGTCACTGCTGGAAACAAGAATCTTAACTAGAGGAAAAAAATAAAGGTTAAAAGTCAGAGAACCAGCGTTCCTCCTGCCAAACACTGCAGGATTTACCACACTCTATTCCTGGGGCAGGGGAGGCCGGAGGGTGGGAAGAGCAACTTCCCCTCTGCTGCATCCAAAATGAGGAGGCTGGAGAGAGACAAGCACCCCGAAAGCTGGTCTGCACAGAGATGCTGGTGAAAAAAGGGGGGAGTCACACTGGAAAAGTAAGTGCTTGCCCGCCCTCCGAGGCGGCTTCTTCTTCTGCTCAAGGGGGCTGGTCAAGAAAGACAATCTGTCAACCTATGGGGTTGGGCATCCGAGGTGGATCATGGCAACCTGGACCTGTCCCTGGCTGCCAGGACTGCAGAGGAGAGGAAGGTGACCATTCTAGTTCAGGAGACCCTTGTCCCATCCCCTGCTGTGCCCAGGATAGAGGGGACTCCCTCTACTTATCCCCCTGGCCCTCCTGCCTCCTAAAAACCTGCAAGAATTGCCTGTGCTGCTGCTGAGGAGTTACTAAGCCATCTTTCCCAGTCGAGGGCTGATCAAATGCTTTCAGGAAGTTGCTGAGAGTTAAGCTAGAGTGAGCTGAGGGAAAGCCAGGTGGCCCCCGCCGCCCCCCAGCTCCCTTCGCTGCAGCCTGCGCAATGCCGGCTCCAACCGCATCCCGTCCGGAACGTGGAGGGGGGGGCGGCCCTTCATTTCTTCCTCTTCCGCCCCCTCGAGTACTCCAGTGCCTCAGGGTCGCTGTCCCCATCTGCCTCCTCCAGTCCCTGGCTGGGTGGGACCAGAGGCCGCTTGCGTTTCCTTCGCGAGTACATGTGGCCAGGGAGGTGTTTGTGCATCATGTCAATCAAGCACTGTTCCGTCTTCTCCAGGCAAGAGAGGACATGGCTGCCATTCTGGTTGTACTGCTCGGCGTTGGCGAAGACTTGCTTGATGTCAGAAAGGAAATCCTGCACCGAGCGGTAGCTGCCGCACGAGCACTTGCTTTGCATGGTCTGGAAGTCCATGGGGTTGCTGATCACCTCAAAGTAATCCTCCGCCTCTTCAGTGGTCACTGGCTCCCTGCCAAGGAAGGCCATGGGATTAGTGGGCAGTTAGGGCACCACTTGCATCAGCACAAAGGCAGCTTTGGCCTGACCCTCGCCTGCCTACTGTCCAAGTGGTCAGAGACTAACACTCCCTGAAAAAGTCCCCATCAAGGCACAAGAGGCACAGAAAGGAACCCTTTCCTCTCCCGCCCCCCATCACTGAACTGTGAAGCCTAATTCTTCTTCTGAAATAAGTCAAGAATCTCCATGCACCTGTGAGGCACTGAAAAAACACTGCACAGAATGCTGGTTATTTGTAGCCTCCCGACGGGGGGGTTGGCACAGCTGAGGGAATTTTGGGGGGGTGGGGTGGACTACAAAGGAACTCCCCTTGGATCGCCAGTTATTCTGTTTGACATGATACCCGCTCAGTGATCACTTATTGTCTCTAACCGATTTCCGCAGGTAGTATCTTCCAGTATTTAAGTGAATTCCATTTTGGGGATAATTAGGAAAGGAACTGAAAATACAATTGGCTGTATTGCAAGGCCCACTGTACAAGCTGAGGGTTGCAACTGCACTTTTAATATTGTGGACCGTCCTAGTTACCTCACCCCAGTTTGGTTGCTGGTTTTTGGACCTTTACCTGTCTTAACTGTAGGACAGATAAAGGTCCAAAAACCAGCAACCAAACTGGTAAAGGGGATACAGCAATTCCCCTATGAAGAAAGGCTCCAGCGTTTGGAGCTTTTTGGTTTGGAAAGGCTGGAGACCAGGCAGAGGTATATCAAATTATTTACAGTGTGAAGAGTTTTCCTCCCACCCATGCAATACTGGAGCTCAGCGGGGCCATCCAACAGAGCTGAATGTTTGGAGATTTGGGACAGACAAAAGAAAGGACTTCACACAGCACATTGTTTAAGCAGCGCTACTTATCACTGACTGTCACAAGACACAGCAATAGCCACCAACTGGGGCAGCTTTAAGAGAGAACTAGGCAAGTTTGTGGAGGAAGGCTGCCAACTGTTCCCAGCCACAAGGGGTAGGTACTAACTCCAGTGTTGGACACACTGTGCCACTAACCCGGAAGGTGCCATGTCACTCTGCGTCAGACAACCCCGCCCTCCTGAATGGAAGGAATGGAAGGCAGGAGGGCCCTTCCAGAGTGACTCCAAGTGAAACAGCCGGAACACAGATTCAAGGGGGCAGAATGGGAACCTGGCAGGGTGTGGGGTAGGTTCTGTGCAGGGCTCAGCGAGGGGCCTTTCCCTCCTGGGACCTCACCTGAAAGGCCAGCTGAAGCGATACTTGACAAGCTTGTTGAGGATTTCTTCGCACTTCTGCAGCTCCAGGTTCTGCCGGCGAGATATCTTCTTTGTTGGGTACATCTGGGAGAAGACAGGAGGAGGTGAGAGAGTTTCCCTGAGGCTGACCAGAAGAAACCTTCTCTCTCCCCATCTAGCCCAGCACACACCCCTGGAAGCGAAGAGGGCCAGCACATGCTGTAGGGCACACACCAAGCAGCCCCGACTGGGAAGAGCAGGTGCGCCTGTGGGGAGGAGCAGCTCAGCAAAGCCTCCCAAGGGAGAGCAGGTGGGCAGGGACAGCCAAAATCACGGTACAAAGCGACACTCAGGACTTCCAAGGCCCACCAGCAATAAAGCCCCAAACAAATGGGGCGGCTGCCAGAGCTTTGATGGGGCAGCCAAGGAACGTGCCCCCCACCCCTACAAGCCGCCAGCTTGAATTTCAGGAGCCCTGCCCAGAGAGAGCCAGCCAGATCGCTTTCCAGGCAGCCCCACTCCTCCCCAGGGGGCAGCAGGCGTCTTCAAAGAGCTTCAAAAGCAGCCAAGGGATCAGTGAGGAGGGAAACCGTGACCCGCCCAGCAGCACAGAGCCTGCAGCAGGAGGGGACGCAGCAGGCTGTGGAAGGAACCTGGTGGCCAACTTTGGGATGCCAAAGAGCAGCTGAGTGCCCTGCTATGCTGGAGGGAGGAGAGCAAGGTCCAAGGTCAGCCCTCCACACACAACAAGGGACTGGAGGGGCAGCAGGGCCAGTGCAGGGCTAGCCAAAGGAAAGAGGAAGCAGCTGGCAGTGAAAGGAAAGCCTGGCCCTTGGAGAACCAGCAGATGAACTGTCCTAGGTGGAGAGTGTTGCTCCTCCGAGATCTCAGGTTGGGAGGAGGCCAAGAGAGCAGCACGACCCACGTGAGCCCATAAACTGCACTCTGCAACACGCTCCCTGGAAGTGGCCACTAACGGATGCAGGGACAATCCACAAAGGCTGACGGGCAATAGCAGCCACTCAAGACACTACCAAGGGGGGTGGGGAGGGAGGGAGAGAATGAAGGCCTACAATCTTCTTTGAAACATCAAGTGAAATGCAAGCTGGTTGAATTATGCTCAGGGACGGGCAACCTGGGCAACAAATGTCCTCCTCAGGGAGACATTGGAAGGGATGCAAGTGCTTTGCATTGCAGGAATGCCAACAACCCACCATGCTCCCCGTCCCCCGCCAGAGACACACGGCTGCTCCTGCAGCAGTGGCGGCTATTTCAGAGCCTTTAACAAGCTTCCTGCTCATCAGGAGAAGGGAGAGACGCACACACACAGCCTCCCAGGAGGGATGCCTGGCATACTTGCACCGCCCAGCCTGAGTCTGCCAAGCCAGAGACCTCTCTGGACAATACTGAGGGAGGAGCCTCTTGGCAAGGGGAGATGCACGGAGGCACCTGTCACCTGGGGGGGGGGGCGCTGTGGCTCTTACCAACTCATCCATGTCTGCTTCGCTGACAGGTGCCGACCGCTGCCGGGAACTGCGGGTGCTGTGCAGGGCCCTCTTCTTCCCTTGGTGCCGGCTCCGCCTCGGAGGGTCTGCAGCTGGGCCTCCTTGCTTCCCCTTGGCTGCTTTCCTGGGCCTCACTGTAAGACAAAGAGGGCAGTCAAGGAGTTAGTCGTTGGGGGGGGGGGTAGAAAGAGCCCAAGTGGCAGCAAGGAAACAGGGTGTCATATCCCCTGCCCCCACAGTACTCATGATGGACTCCAAACTCCTCCTCGCTAACCCATCTGCAGCTCTTCCTTGATACCCAGACAAGAGGCAAATGGCACTGGGAGTGCCAAGTGACCATCTGTGGCACGGAGGCAACTGCAGATTTGAAAGGAGGGTTTTCCACCAGCAAGGAGTCCTATTCTGGAGGGTGTTCAGGACCCAAGAATGGCAGCCCCAGCTAATTTATTATTCCCCCGCCACCTATTTTTCTGCATCTCTGATTACAAGCGAAGCTTTGGGAACACGACATATTACAAGCAATTACTGCGGAATTCACACTTATGTGTGTGTGTGGGGGGGGTTCCCCCATTCTGCCTCTGCCCCCATTCTGTACAGAAAACAGCACATTTACCAGCACGAGTATGCAATTGGGGAGTTGCCTGTTCACCGTTTGCTGCTTTAGCACAGGACTAAACTTCTTGCTCTTTGCCTTCCTTCCTTCCCAGGGTCTTGCCCTGAAGGCACACAAGGCAGCACCTTGCTAAAACTGGGAGACCTCATGTAAGGTAGGTGGGGCACACCTATGGCCTTAAAGGCAGCTGACAGAGTAGGGAGTGCAGAAGCCCCAACACCAGCTCTCTAGCTCCCCCAGCAAGTCAAGTGCCAGTTTTAGATTTCCCAAGAAAAACATGGCTGGTTGCACTAAGCACCATCCCAGGCACCAGCAAGTGGCTGTCCTGGTGAGCTAAGGCATCTCCTAAGCCACCGGGGCAGGCAGCTTGTGCAGGCGCTGGGTGTGCAGCGATTCCTGCCAGCAGGAACAAGGAGACTCCAGTGCAATGGAAGGAGCGCTTGCCTTCCTTGGGAGCCAAACAACCACCAGACAGGCCGCCACGGCCGTCCTGCCCAAGGCACCTGGCTCCTGAGCTGGCTCTCCCTTGCGTCGAGAGCATAGTCCGAGCTAAATGCCCGGCAGTCCAACATTCCTCAGGAGAGCCTTCAGGATCAACACCGCGCCCAGGATTAAGCGGAATGCTGCCGAAAGGGGAGGTTTCTCCACAGTGACCTTCCCCTGATTAAATGCTTCGTCAAGCTGGGGCCGGGGCTTAAGGCTTTATTTTTAGTGACAGTGACCCGCTTGGGCCTAGGCAGGAAGGAGCCTGGACAAGGTCCGCCAGCAGGCACGCTTATAATGCATGAGGCCACCTCAGCAAAACCTCAACCCAGAGCAGCCTGCTCAGCGGGCAGCTTCCCCCATGTGATTCAGATTGCACAAAGGACATAGATAATGTTGCTCCATTGATTTAAACAGGTCCACTCTGAGGAAAGCTTAATTTGGCTACAGCCCTAAGTGGATTTGGTTAAAAGGGGGGGGGGGGAGAGAGACTGACTAAGAGAACTGACCCAACGAAAAGGACTTTCATGCCGCTGGGTTACCAGGTGTCATGGAAATTTCCTAAGAGAGAGAGACCAGATGGCCAGTTGATTATAATAACCATTCCATTAACATGGTTACCTGAACCCATCCAAGACTTGTGGCCAGTTTACACATGCAACAGAATCAAGGGGCAAGGAGTTCCCCAGACAACAGGTGGCTGTGAGGGGAATTGCACATTTCAATAGTCTTCTGTGGAAAGAGACTCACTGGACCTACAAAGCCAGCAAGAGAAGAGCTCTTTGCTCAGCGCTCTCCCAGGCCCTAGGCTTTCTCACACACCTCAGTTCTCTAATCGGAAGGAACATTCACACACACCACCTACCCCCCCCCCCCCCACCGCAAGCTCCACTGACTGAATGAATAAACTGGCTTCTAGCAAGGCAAGGGGCAGGATGTGTGTTAGGAGCTGAATCATCAGCTACAAGGTATTAAGGAAGAAGTGCAATACATTCATAGTTGCTGAAGCTCTGAAGTCCAAAACATTCTCCAGGGGAGCTGTTTGCTCAGAGCCCCTGATGTACACAATCATTTGGTTCTGCCTAAAGTCAGCTTTCTGACATCTGTGCTAATAGCCAAGCCTTGGTATAGATGGAAATAGGGCAACTTCGGACAACACAGCAAGGGGAAATTGCCTGGGGCAGTCCTCTTGCTGCAACACCACTGCAGCAATCCAGGGCATGTGAAATCATCCGCTGCTGGCATTTCAGAAGCCTGTGTGAGCCTGTCATAGTATTTCTGCTCCAGTCAAAGGGCAGGTTTGCACGTCAGTGACATCTCAATTGCTTCTGTACAGTATTACAGTCCGGAAAATCCCCAAGCCTAAGAATGTTGGGATGCAGGTTGCAGCCCTCAAACATTTCCACCACCAAAGGCTACTCTGATTAAAAACACAATGGCACTTTTTAACATTGCTGATCACTTCCACCTGCTCCCAGAAATTTCAGCCTTGCTCCCCCTAGCAACTCTGACTGCACACAGTTTGAATTCAGACCTCTGTCTCTACCTCCACCTCACCGCTCCAAGTGAAGAATTGCTGTGCAAGACAGGCAAGAGGGCCCTGCAATTTCAGGAATGGGATTGAGTGGGAAACCCAGGACAGACCTCCTTCCAGAGCATGGCAAAGTCCAGTTTGGCTAGTGGTCCTGCCTCAAGCAATCCAGCTATTAGCCAGAAAAGACCCCCTCACCAACAAGACTGTTTATGGCTTGGTGGCATTGGCAGGCAGCTCCTTAGCCCAGAATTGCCTGTCGGTCATGCCAGATTTAGGAGGAGAACATTTTGCCCTTCTGTGGCAACACAGGATCCCTTCACTCCCCACTGGCTGAAGGTTTGCCCATTTATGGGAGAGAGAGAAAATACGTACGTTTTAATCCAGCCACCTCATAGTCCTCCTCTTCCTCTTCGTCGTCGTCTTCTTCATCATCAGTTTCCTCCTCCCCAGCATCACTCTCCTCTTCCACGGAGTCTTCAGCATAGTTTCTACAAGCAAGGATCAACACACGAGAATCAGGAGTTTGCTTCCTCAAAGGCTGTGGTAGACCAGAGGCCACAGCAGCCCTGTCCTGCAGTGGGCCACCTTGTTTTCCCTTGCTGTGCCATGTCAGCTTGAGGTGGGCTTTGCTTGCCAGCAGCCCAAGCCAAAAGCAGACTCAGAATCCAATGCTCCTGAACTGGAGAACACGCACATGTCTTTTGGAATTGCATTCAGCCTTCCCACCTGGGGCTGGCAGGAAAAAGGCCTGGCCTGGATAGATGTGGCCAGCCCATTCACCCCAATTTCCAGGGATTGTTTACCATGACCTTAAGAGAGGAGCAAAGCCCACACTGAGGCCAGCTGCCCCTTCCTAACCAGCAAAAGAAACCTCACCTGCCCCGGGAGCTGCGCCTGGCAACAGAAGGCTGGCAAGCCGGGCACTGCCACTCGCCTTCTGGGATCTCGTAGAGGGCCGGCCTCAGGCAGAAGAGATGGAAGGCCTTGTTGCACTCGTCACATAAAATGAGCTTGTCATCTTCACCTAGCAGGAAGTAGAAAGACAGAAGGATCAAGGGAGGGAAATGAAGCTCAGGTAGGAGATGACAGTCAGAGTAGGCCCACTGGAATTCCTGGGCTCACACCCATGAAGGGCAAGCAATGGCAATTTCTACTGCCCTGAGGGGGTTGCAGGAACCAAATGCTTGCTCTGAAAAGCCCAGAAAGGGACTGTTGTTGCAAGGGGCCCTCACTGCCCCACCCATTTGGGAGCGGAGGGGATATCAAAAGCCAGGATGATGATGTGGCTACAACAGCCTTGGAGGAAGGCCTCCCCACATGTCATAAAAGAGAAAGCACTGACCACATCTCTCCTACTTTCTCTGGGAGGGCAACTGCCCATTGCAACCCCAGCATGGTTCCCTCTATCCCAAGCCCTGGAGGCCCCCAGGCCTGGCACACGCACCTTTCTTGCGGCAGACTTTGCACCTGGCATTCTCGGCTGACATGTCCCACTTGATGCAGGCGTCCAGCATGCCCAGCAGCACATGCATGCGCGAGAAGGTCTGCGCTTCGCGGATGGCCAGCTTCCACTTCTCCAGGGCGGAAGCCACCTGGGGGCAGAGGAGGCGGCTCAAGAGGCATTCTGGGCCCTTCCCTGGGGCTCTTGGCAGCTGCCATTCAGGCGACAGCACACATTCCTCTCCTCCACCCCCACCCCCTGCCCAACCGCCAGCTCAGAGGCCCACAAGCCTTGCTCAACATATCCCACACAGCCAGCCTGAAACTGGGGGCTGCATTCTTGACTTTGAAATCCAAACCAAATCCTTGTCCATCAAGGAAAAACAAACAGCCGAGAATTTTAGCTGTTAATTGCAGGGACAGCTGGGGAGGCAAAGTTCAGGGCCCGGAGCCCGAGAAGAGCCTGGCCTGCCCTCTAGTGGCACCTCTGAGTAATGGTGCCCTGGACAAGCCCAGAGGTGATGCCTAGTGGGCAAGTGGTGGCAGCAGCCACCAGCCCCAAGGCAGAAGTCCTCATGTCTGGAATGTCTTCAGGGGTCAGAACTGTACAGAGGCACGTCAAGTTCTAGCCCAAGCTGCCACTCAGCCAGGACACCTTCCCTTTGTGACAGAAGCTATTAGGAGCCAGATAAACAGGGGGGAGGGGCTTGTCTACAACCATTGTGCCCACCCCCCAGCCCTATTTTCCTGCACCAGCAGCGGGAAAGCTCACAGCATCAGTTTGCTTACTCCTAGTCAGGGCAGTTGAGCTTCAAGGGGAATGGCTGAGCTCTGCTGCTAACAGCAGTTCAGGAGCCAAGCAAAACCTGGATTTCTGCAGAGTTGCACATTCCCCTCCCACTGAATCAGAGGAAGTGCAGTGTGAATGCGACACCTAAAAAAACAGCAGCTCGCTCGCCCCAGTCTAGAATTCCCTCCTCATGGCTCCCAGGTTCAGTACCTGGAGCAAGAGGCAGCAGCCAAGGTGGTGGGGAAGGCTGGGAGCCTGACCAGCCTGTCTGCCCCCCCCCCCCGGAATGTGCCCAGGGCCTTCTCAGACACACCAGCTTTCCAAGAAGCTCCTCCCAGAGTTCGGCTGCTAAGATGCTGGGCCAAGATAAACCTGCAGCAGATCCAGGCACTGGAGAAAGCATCAAGCTCCCAGCATGGCTTCCCAGGCACTATAAAACCGGGGTGGGGGAGGGAGGGCTTTTCCCTCAGGTGACTCACTGCCCCAACCAAAGGCATCTGTTTCCAGTTGGTAATACAAAAGGGAAGAAAAAGGCAGAGAAATGCCCACAGCTGAAGGGCCAAAGGGCACATGGGAGGCCCAGAGGGGCCTTCCCCAATAGCACTAGCTGCCCTTGCCTGTCTTGTCGAATGAGAACCTTTTGCAATGCCCAGCAATCTACAGTAAGTACCAAACAAAACACAAAGTTGCAAGACACACCAACACTGGGATCTGTCAGCCATAAAGGTGGGGCAATTTATGGCCAAGGGGACAGAAGTGTCTGTCTCAAAATGAGGCCAATTCAAGGCCATTCATCGCCTGCTGTCCAGGAACCAGGACAGGGAAGAGGGCAGCCTTGGGACCAAGTGGCCACCCAAGAGCCTGGTGGGCTGCAGTTTGCCCTTCTGACCCGTTGGCCTGGCCTCTGTCCACACAGTGTTTCCACTGGTCATCTAAATACTGTCCATTACCACCAATGGCCCAATAGGGAGAACGAGAAACACGATAGAAGGTGGGCCAGGCACCTAACAGGAGCCACAAAGCCAAAGAAAAACAGCTGCTGGCAATGCAGAGACTTCTGGGAGAGTGAAAACAGCCCAGGGGGCGTGAAAGACAAGCTGGAAAAGGTCTTTCATCCCCCATTCTGATATCTGAAATTGGTGAGTGATCCTCATGGAAAGTCCCTCCATTCAGAACAGAGAATTAGCCCCTTTGCAGCCCAACACTCATCAAGCCTACCTGGAAGCAAATCCCACCCCCAATTTATTTCAAGGTAAGATGTTCAGGAATTGGAGTCAGTTTTGTTCTTCCAGAAGGCTCAACTGGCAGCAGCTGCTTCTTCCTCTGTTTGGTTTGACAGGGGAGAAAGCATCTTCCCTGCCATAATTAGGTCTTTGCCCTCATCCCTTCACCCCTATTCCCATCCATGCCTACAACCTGCAGGATCAGCAACAGTTTCATGCCAGCTGCCCAAGCTTCTCTGCCCGTCCTCCCTCCCTCCCTCCGACTTTATCTGTCCTGATCCAGACCTTGGCTTCTTCCGCCACCCTCTTCTCTTCATCCACTTCCTCTGCCTTGGCAATAGCATCCTCCCCGCCTTGATGTTTTCTCTTCTTCTGCTTGGGGGCCATGAAGCCTTGCAGGAACTTCTTAATAACGCTGGCCTGGAGGGCAACCACGCACTCCCCGAAATCTTTCAGGCTCTCCAGTGTGCAAACCTGATCAAAAAGGCACAAACACATTCTTATTATGATTCCCTTCTGATGTGCAGAGGGGCTTTGCAGCTCTCATTTATCCAAGCAACTAAGAGGAGAGCTCCCCAGATGGGATAACTGGCAAGAACGTGGCTACAGCCTCTCTGTGCTGGAAGAGCAGGGACCTCAGAAGTCTCGCCTGGCCTGGAGACATTTCCCCAGCCAACCTAGTCAGTGGCACACTGCACTGTTTTGTCTGAGCCCCCTGGTGTATCAGTTAGCAGCTCCTGAGGTTCATCAGGGCTTCAACTCTGCTACAAACTAAAAAGTCTGCCCACCCCATGGTCAGCAACAATTAATGTGCATCTGTTTCAGGGACCAGAATCTCCCAAGAATATTCCCCAGCTCCTAGAAGGCGGATCCTTCACCACTCCCCCAATTCAAAGCAAGTCTCCCAATGTTGTTGGCTTTAGGTACCACCAGCGAATATGACCCTTCAGAAGACAGTTTAATAGTAGGAGCTTCTGGACTTCAAAGCGAAGAGCTAGCCCAGGGCTATGTGGCCCACCCAGAGGGATGCCCAGAAGCCAAGGCCCAGTGCCAGCAAGACTACACTTGACAGCTGCTTCCAAGCTCAGAAGCTCTGCCTGGGTGATTTGATTACTGTTAAGCCATTACTCTTGCAATGCTAGTGCTCACCTTGGCTTCAAACTCTGCCTCATTGATGTATCCAAGGCCTCCCTTCTGCAGCCGGGTGGCCACTTCGATGATGTCACTGCGCAGGAAGTTCAACAGTTCCTGGTTGCCGTCACAAGACTTCAGACCTGGGTTCTGCTTCCGAGCCAAGTGAATGGAATGAGTGATGTCCTGATATCTGGGAGAGGAGACAATATATGGTCATTATGTATAGCTGACTGTCTCTCTCATGAGGTAGGGCCTTTGGAGATGCTCTGTTACCTTCCGAGTTCTACAGAATAGTTATTTAGCCTAAGCAAGGGTCCTCAGACATAGACGATGCTCAGTTACCTTATGAGGGTTGCAGAACTATCCAGCTCTATAACGTGAAGGTTTGTATTTTGACACACACTCCAAGCATGAGGATGCTTATTTGCCATTCTGAATCAGCAGTGTGAGCTCATTGAGCAAAACCACTGGTTTACCAGTGATGGTTTACACTGATGCTCAGAAATATAGGGATTGATTTAATGCTAGTGCCTAAAAGAATTTTTAATATGATCTTTATTAATTTTTCACCATATATATTCTTCCATATACAATTATTTACAATTAAATTTACATTAGTCCTTTGCTCACAAAAGTGTTGACTTCCACACTTCCTTCTTCTGTCTTCATTGTAACAGTTCTTTCTTTTGCACAGGTCTTAACATTCCTTATGTATTTTTCCTTCTTCCACATTTTATTTCAAAAAAATTCAAATCTATGTATACATTTTCATACTTAAGTCGTTATTAATTGACATACTGTATTTATATAATCCACTTTTAACTATTAATTCTGAAGTTATATTTTGTCTTTACATTTCCAATAAATAATTTTAAAATCCAGTTATGAGGTTTGATTCATTGTGCTGGTAATCTTGTAATCAACACAACTTATCCAAATAAACCAGAAATTTTCCCCATTCTTTTTCAAATATTTCATTGCCTTGTTGTCAAATTTTTATTGTTAATTTGGCTATCCCCATATACTCCACCATTTTCCATCTCCTCCACCATTGGAATTTGTTGTGGCTTCCATACCTGGGCTAATATTATTCTTGCCCCTGTTGTCGCATAGAGGAACAATTTTTGGTCATTCTTGTCAATATCCTCTCCAACCATTCCTAACAAAAATGCCTCCGGCCTTTTCTTAAACATATATCGAAAGATCTTTTTTAATTCGTTATATATACTTTCCCAATATTCCTTGACCTTCTCACACTGCCACCACATATGAATGAAGTCTCCAGTTTTTGTCCCCCGTTTTATAAATTTTTGTTAATTTGGTTGGCGTGAGGTACCACCTGCACATCATCATAAATATGTTTTCTTTTAGCGATGTACAAGCCGGAAATTTTACTCCTAAATTCCATAATTTAAGCCATTTTGCGTATTCGATGTTATAACCTAGGTCCATTGCAATGAACCTAGGCAATGGGCCTAAAAGAATTTTTAAATACTTCCAGTGTCTTATCCAGAAGTATAAAATGGCCCATAAAGGATCACTCATGTAGTGCTGCAACTGCATTGTTACGTAGAATGTTAGTTAAAAGCACAAAGGCGCCTAAAAGTCTACACTTGCAGCAACACCAGCAAACCCACTCAGTAATTTTATCCATCCACAAACATTTGTCCAAGATGTGAAAGATTTGTGCTCTTGTAAATCCCACACCTCAAGAAAAGGATCATTGCGTAAGGAGAAAAGCCGCAAAAAAGAACACAGAAGTGACCTGATGGCTTAAAGAAAAGCCACCCCACTCCTCTTCCAAGCCCCTGAAATGATCCCGGCATCAAATGTCAACTTCTTCTCCCTCCCTTGCCTGACCAGCATCCAGGGACACTCCTCCACAATGCTCAAAAAACCACCCATGAGGCCTCACCTCTTCTGCAGTCGCTCCTTCAGCTGGCTCTCTCTTATCCCCTGCGAGTGCAAGGCGGCCAGCAACTCATCCAGCTCCTTCTGGCTGTCACAGAGAAACCTGGAGGAGGAGACCAGATACCCTCCTCAATGCCACTCTCAGCAGGCAGGAAAATAAAACTCACCCCAAGAGGCAGGTGGGCACCCATAACCCAGCCCACACCACCACCACCACCACCATAATAATAATAATAATAATAATAATAATAACTTATTTATACCCTACCCATACACATACACGTTTCGATCAGAGAAGACCATATTCAACTCTCACACCAAGCTGCTGTGAATTTAAATGTTCTGGATTGCCATTTTTCCTGAAGCAAAAGAGGGACTAAATGCTAAACCATAAGCTAGGGAACGTGGGCATGACTCATTGCACAAACAGGACTTCTATTACTGCCCCCTGCTGGTCAAGAGGCACACCAGCATGGGATGTCAAAACCGAACAGGTCAGCTGGAGAGAGGGGCCCAGCTGACAATCTGGCACCCCCTCAAGGGTGGGGCTGTGAGTCCTACATTTTACACAGCTCTCCAGCCACCTTTAAACAATAGTTTAATTAACAGATCTTGTACCCTGCAGTACTGAGTACTTTGTACAGAGCAGATTCCAGAAGTCTTTCTGCCAATTAGCCCAAGGCTCAGCTGTATAGCTGAGAAGCTTCAAGCATACAGCAGTTAACCAATCAAAGCAAATGTAACACATAGTGGAACCTTTTCGCCAAATGGGGGTGGTGTCAAATGCAATGGGTCTGCAGGCAGCCAATGGCAAGTCCAGGTTGCACTTCTACAAGCCAGGAGAGCTGCTGCCTGGTCCTCCTTTGAGGATGCCATGTGCAAGGGAGCCTCCTAATCTGAAGAGCACTGAGAAACCCACTCTCCTCCCAGCTGTTGCCTGCTTCCCCCACCTCTAAATCCCCAATTTTACAGGTGGGCAAGAACCCACACATCTCTATTGCCAAGAGCAAGTCTCACCACAGGTTCTGTCCCTGCTTGGGCGCCGTGGTCTCCACAGGGATTTCCGGGATGAGTAGGGCACCCTGCGGTGTGTTCAAGACGCTGCCTTCCACCAGGCTCTCCTGAGTGTCTGCAAGCAACACACACACACACACAGTGAACAAGGAGCCCCACTGTCATTGTCATTATTTGCCCACAGCTTCCTTTGAGCACTCCAGAGGCAAGGCAAGTCAACTGAGCACTCAGGCCCCTAAATAAGAGAAGCCTTCTACAGAATGCTGCTCTATGGGCTCTTACTTTAAAATAACATGCCAGTTGCTCCTGGATGGTTGCTTAGTGCACAACTTTGTTACATGGCTTCGAGCAACCTGTCCAGCACAAGAAAACGAATAGCTGGCTGACAGGGCTTGGCCTCCAGTGACGTGAACAAAGGCCCAGCGAAGCCCTAGCACCTGCTTCCCCACCAAATGGAAGCAGCTGTTTCACAGGCCACGGAGGACAATTTCTGATTAAGGGCTGCTTAATGATTAACTTGCTTCAGTTTTTTTTCTTGCTGAACAATTCAGCAACTGATACTCTCAAATATAGCAAGTGATATTCATCTGTTTTATTCTGAGTAGACCCACCGAAATTAATGGTCCTAACTTAGCCATGTTCATTAATTTCAATGGGTTAACTCCAAGATGAATGCTGCCCAATACATCCAGCAACTTCACCAAGAACCTGTGAGAATGGTCAGTCTTGCCTTGTTGGTGGTAGTCATCCTCCTCTTCCTCCTCCTCCTCTTCCTCCTCTTCGTCGTCCTCCTCCTCCTCCTTGTGGGGAGGCATGAAGTTATAGTCGATGCCATCATGTACCCAGCCTTTCTCTACGAACAGCCCGGGAACTTCATCAGAGAACAGCCAATACCTAGAGAGACCAGATAGATGCCAGATCTTTGTGTGAGAGGCACCAGCTATTATGAGATGAGCAGCTTTGCCAAGAAACACCCAGGCCACTGAGGAAAAAGCATAGGCTGCAGAATGTTGGCAGTACAGTACTTGTGATGACTAGTAAGAGTATTTAGGAGGGTGCCTTATAGGACCAAGACGCAGGAAGGGCAGCAACTTGCTGGCAGGAGGAACCCAGCAGGTAGATGGCTGAAGTCACAAACAGAGCAAGCAGTGAGCAGGCTGCACAGAGATGGGTGTCTCAAGCAGCAGCAGCAGGAGGGAAATGAGCAGAAGCAAAGGGAAGAAAAGTCTCCTCCTTGGACTACAGAGAAGGTCCATGTAGCTCAGTGAAAAAAGCAACTGCTTTGCATGCTCAAGATCACTGGTTCAATCCCCATCATTGCCACAAGGGCTGGAAGAGACCCATGCCACCAAACCCTCAAAAGGTGTTACTGCCAGTCAGCTTAGACAATACTGAGCTAGATGGAACAACTCTCTGACTTGATATGAGGCAGTTTCCTGTGTTCCTATGACGATCTGCCTAAAGAAACCCTGGAGAGGATACCCAATGATTGCGGTCCCCCAGATGTGGCTGGATCCCAACTCCCATTGGCCCCAGCTACACATGGTCAATGCTGAGGAATGGTGGGAATTGGGACTCCAGCAACATATGGAGGGCCCCACATTGGCTAACCACGGACTAAACATCATAGATCCCTATGTGCTCTCTGCCTCCAGTGCTCTTGTATAGTGAGTTTTACACTTCAGAACTTGCACTTCTTACCTCTCCCCCCGGGGGTGGGCTCTCCCCTGCGGCCCTCCAAATGTGGTTGAGTTCCCAGCTCCCATCATCATTCCTGGTCACTGAGGTAGGCTAGCTGCCGGGAGTTGGGAGTCCAGCAACATCTAGAGGGCCTCAGGCTCCCCACCCCACTAGGCGACACAGCCAAATGGTCCATCTGGGCATAAAAAGGCAGCTTCCCAACTGCCACACAGCCAGATTCTCCATTCCTCACCCTTACCTGTTGTGATTACGGTCTGTGCCAATAGGTGTCCTGCGCATGACCAGCTTGGCTTTGGCAATGCCATCCTGGAAGGCCTTTTCAGCTGCAGCTTTGTGCTTGCGGATTCTCTCCTCTTCTGCTTCTCTTTCAAGCTTCACTGGTGGGGAAGAAAAAGGAAGAAAACCTAGCAGTGTGAGCTCTTGCACCTTTAAAGCTTGGTGAGAAACGTACTCACTCTCTCATAAGAGGGCTATCTCTTCCTTCAATTAAGAGCCAATCAGGAAACACACACTGTTTCAATCAGGGAAGCATTCACACACACTTTTGTATGGGGTGGGGGGTGGAGAAAAGCAACGAAACTTAGGGTTGGTTCACAGATGGAACATCTACCAATTGAAAATGCATGGGGCTGGGGCTATGAAAGCTGGTCAGAACTTCCAAATTATCCAGTTCCAGTGCACTACAGCGTCCCATGGAACATAGATACACCTTCAGCTACAGAATCAAATGTTGAGATACTGAGCAGCTGAAACAGCCCCCAGGTGACTTACTGCCACCAACCCACACTTACAAGGGGACTGAGCAAAGGACAGCCACTATGCAGATGTTTACAGTGCTTGGGTGTCAGGACTGGAGGCCTTAATGGGCAAGATGGGCATGACAGCAAGAACCAAACCTGGGAGTTCCTGGCCCAGGGGGCCTCTATGAACAAAATGCTTCTGGTGAAGACCTACACAGATAGCTCAGATCTGCCTGCTGTGACATCAGTGGCGCACAGGCCTCCACCAAGGTTGAGCACCAGTGGGAACCCCTCTCCTACAAACTCCACCCACCCAACCCCTTCCCTAGGGGTTCCACTGCAGAGGTTGGAATCAGAGGTTCAGCAGGAACAGGAGCTTACAGCCTCTCTTCTCTTTCCACAGTGGCATTTCTAGGCCTTGAATCACCATTACCTCTCATCTGCATCTCCTGCTGCTCCTTCTCTTTCTTGGCCTGCATGGCTTGTAGCCTCCTGCTCTTGACGGCGCTGATCATGTCTTCCAACTCCACCCGTGCCTCCATCTTGACTTTCTCTGTTGTCACTGCTGCTACAGCCTCTCCTTTCTTCCTCTCCCCCTTCCCTGTATAGCTGCTCTCCTCCTTGCCATTCTCCTTGCTCTTGGCCACCATCTCCTTCCGCTTTTGCTTCTCCGCCCTCTTCTTATCATTCTCCTCCTTGAGCACGGCCAGCCGCTCCTTCCACAGCTCAGCTGACATCTGTTGCTTGGACTCCACATGGTCCTGCACAGAGTAGGTCATAAGGATCCGGTGGCAGAGGGCAGCGAGGATCTGCAGCTTCTCCTCAGAACTCAGATCAAAGAACTCTGAGGTCTCGAGCTTTTCCAGGAACTCATCCTGCACCTCGTTGTCCTCAAAGGCAGCCAGGTCCTTGTTCTCCTCCGTGTTCTCTGAGGCCTCGCTTTCCTCCTGCACATCCGACTTGCGCAGGCACAGGCGGACTAGCTCCGAAACAGAGTGCAGGGTGAGGGGGATCTCTGACAGCTTCATGCCCAGCTCACGATAGTCCTCTGCAATCTCATCCTGCAGCAGGGTCTGCAGAAGAATGACCAGGATCCTGTTCAAGTATAGGAAGCCCCCCTTCTCGGCACACAGGGCTTCCATGAGGGAGACGGCCGTGATGGGGTACTGAGCGTCAGGCAGCAGCAGCCCTGAATAGCAGCTGAGGAACTCCACCACCATGGCCACATCCCCAAAGAGGGTGTTGGGGAGCCCCTCAGGAGTGTCCACAAGCCTGAAGGTGGGCAGGTTGTTCCCTTTGATGTCCTGGTCCTCGTAGCGCTTCTGCTTCTCCAACTTTTCTTTCATCTCCTTCACCCGCCGCTCCCTGGCTCTCTCCTTCAGCTTCTCCTTCAACTTCTCCCGCTTCTTCTTCAAGTACTCCTTCCGCTGATCCTCAGTCATGGAGGCCCAGTTCTTCCGGTGCTCAAGGAGCTCGAAGCGCTTCTGCACAATCCCCCGCAGCTCCTCGGGAAGGCGGGCACGATCCTCGCTGGAGAGCAGCCGGGCGGTTTTGGAGATGATGCAGGAGAGGGCGCTCTTCCTGTCCTCACGGTCCTTGTTCTCTCTGTAGTAGGCAATGAGATGGAGAGCTGCAGGTGGGAGGTGCTTGGGCTTGCCAGAGGACCTGGGGCTTCCTCCTGAGCCCCGGGGCGCTCGTGACACCTTGGGGGTGCCCTTGGTCGTCATGTCCAGCAGTGTCATCTGCTTCATTTTCATCTTGGAGTCCTTCCTGGGGGAGCGGGACTTCCCAGTAGCCTTCTGCCCATTCAGCAGCTTCTTATTCCTCTGTCGTTTCTTGTTGAAGTTGCCAAGCTTCCCAGCAGACATCATCTTCATCATCTCCTCCAGCTCCTCCGTAGGGATCTTGGAGTTCTTGACTTTCAGCGGAGAGCCCAGAATAGACTTATTCAAGTGCACACTGCACCACAGAGAGGGGCTTAGCCCCTGACCTGGAGCAGAGCAATCCAACTTAGGCTTTTTGGAAGGCTTCCTATCGGGGGATGATGTGCTCTTTCTCTTGGTCGAGGGATTGAGCGTCAGGTACTGGAATTGAAGAAGAAGCAAAGGTAAATGCTAGTCTTGGGGGAAAAGAAACACAGGGGAGGAAAAGGATAGGTTGGGAAATCTAACTGGGGATCTGTTTCAATGTACAGCTCAAAAGTCAACAGAACATTTGAGGCTGCTTCGAAGTCTCAAGTGCTCCAGAATGCCAGCGATGCAGAAAGGGACAACCACATACATTACTAGAGAAACTGTCCTTTCTACCTTGCAGTCAACATACCTCAATGGCACCTGGAGCATGTTGCCGGCAACATATATTGTTCTACATATCCCACCTAGCCAAAAATGTGCTCTAGGATTACAGTAGTCACCCAGCTGCAAAACATATGAGACACAATGCACAATCCATTGTTTTAAACACCTATTGTAGCCATCTTGACTGCAAAACCTGGCATGAGGGAGGCATAAGGATGGTTGGCAAAACCTTGAGGCTTGCAGAAGTACAAAAGAGGTGGCTCTGGAGTCCCAAATGCCCTTCTCCTTGGAAGACATCTGCACGGCAGTCACAGGGAAGGGAAGGTACACTGCACAGATGGAGGCAGGCCAGCTTGGTGTCTCCAATGCAGGCAGACCACATGGAAGGCAATGGAGGGTCAAGTCTGAGCCACACCAGAACCATCTCTTTGGCACCTGATGACTGGGCAAGGGCTTGCTGTGGAGCCAAGATTCACCCTTAATGACACTGCCCCCCCAAGTCACCATTATGCATCAACAGAGACTCCTGTCCTTGTCCCAACCCACAACCCAAGACAGATCTTGCCTTATTTCTCACTTTATATGGGTCAAGCAAGAAGTCACTGAACTTGCTGGGAAGGGAATATTTCTTCACCAACTCATCCTCGACCACCCAAGGAGCATTCTCTCCTGTTCCAGCCCGGAGTGCATTGTGGCGAATGAAGTAGCGCAGAATCTCCTTGTTTGGCGGCCGTTCTGTACGAATTAAGCTGTCTGCTGGCACATTGCTAATGATCTTGGGAGACAAAGAAACAAGCCTTTAGACTCTTCTATTCCTCAGCTTGTGGCAGCCAGCCCACAGCCTGCCACTGTACTTAAGTACCACTGTTTAAAATAGAAACAGTTACTTTTAATTGCTCCTGACCTCGCAGCACTGCTGATACCTTAACCAGCCACACCTCCTCCTCCTCCCCCCCAACGGACAGTCAAGGACCCTTAATTCTCTCTCACTGCACTCTAACTCCCTCTGTACTTTCTCACCTTGTCTTCATTTTGCAGCTTGACATCATACTTGTGCGGTAAGAACTTTGGAGGGACCCATTTTTTTTCTTCCTTCTTCAGAGAAGTAGGAAGCTTCCGAGGAGATCGCCGCGCCCGGTCACCTACATAAGAGAGAGAGAGTTAGCAGCCCAACATGCCCCCCAAAGGCCTAGGCTGACTAATCTGAAATGCAGTACTGAGGGGCAAAGACTGCAGCTTGCAACAAAAGCACAGATGGCCAAGGAATAAACACACGCCATCCAATACCGAAGGAGCAGGCAGGGAAGTTTCTAAAGGGGGATTCATACTGAGTGCCCTCTGCAGGATCAGACCACAGGTACATCCACAACTCAGCATCCTGCATCTACAGATACCACTGGAAGCCCCCAAACAGGGCCCAGAAGCAACAGCCTTCCCCTTGCTGGTCTCCAGCTCCTGGTATTTAGCTTCTGGACATGGGAGCTCCAATCATCCACTGCGGGAGACAGACCTAAGCTATTCTATGAATTTGTCTAATTCAGCTTTTTAGAAAGCCGTCTAAAGTTAGGAGCTGCTGCCACTGCCACCACATCTTATGGCATTCAGAGCTGCCATTTATCTCTCCTGTGAAGTGTTTTTATAGAACAGAACAAAAAAAACGCAACGAAACAAGACACAGCGGAATAAAAATAAAATACCAGCATTAAATTACAATATTGCATTAAGATTTAGCATTTAAAGGCATCCTGTAGCAGCAGCAGACTCTGTGAATTGCATCCCCCCCAACTAAATGTTCTACCAATCAATTTCATTAGGTGATCCAAAGTTTGAGTATTATGAGAGGAGATGGCCATCATTCTAGCAAGTAAAGTGTTTTATGTTGTTAAGGGAAAGAGGACTGGCAGCCCACTAGCAGAATCTTGTACATGGGGAGGCTCCAATGTGCACACTATTTCTACCTGCACAAAGACCTCTGACTTTATTCCAATGGAGGCACATAAAGGTAACATATGCACCACTAGTGAATATTTTAAATGTGTGAACTATAAAAGTCAGGGCAGAGCACCCCTAATTTTGGAAAGGAGCCAGGATCTCTGAAAGACAGTTTCCTTGAGCACCACCAGTGATGTTGTTTGTTGCTGCTTGCAAACCCTTAAGTATGCTCAGTTATAACACTGCTGAAACTTAATCAAAGAACGTGACAAGTTAGTTGGCTTCCATCTATAAGTTTCCCTGCTTGCAAACAGCATACCTGAAATGTTTGCGCTGTCCAACCACACAATGCACCTTATTTGTTTGTGAAAACTTCCTACAGCAAAGCATATTAACTAGAATCTATAGGAGAAGCTGCAGGGGAAAGCATGGACATAAAACACCAGCCAATGGAACTACTTCCCATGAAGCACTACACAAAGGATCTACCTGCGTACCATATTTAAGCTACAACCACAACTATGAGTGCCTTTTTCCCACAGAATGCTCCATTTATCTGACCCAAAGGCCAATCAAGTGAATTATTAATACGTACAGAAGTGCCAATACCAAAGGCAACACCCTTCAGACACGCACATTAAAAATACTGCAGCCTTGCACAGGGCCAGTAACCCATAGCAAAGGGAATGGGGGCTTCCTAATGCTTCTTCAACTAAGTACAGTATCAGTCCTACAATGACAGACACTTGAGGCCTTGACTTAGCCAGAATAGAGAGCAAGTTGGGTGTCACCAGCAGACAAAAGACACCTGTTGTCTAGATAGACTCTCTCGCCAAAGCAATCTGGGAAAACCTGGGAGGGAGATCAGCAACCCCCCCACCCCCACCCACGTGGGTAACCAATAGATCTTTTGAAGGCAGCCTATACTACCTGGATAAAAGATAGTGGATCACCAACATCCCCCAGGCCAGGGCATGGCTTGCTACTCACTCAGACTCTCTCTCCGGCTCTCATCTTCCTTCAGTGCCAACTCCTTTTGGTTGTCCTGAACCACCTGGCTGGAATTTTCTTTGTCACTGGACGGGGAATCACAGGCCCCGTCAGCTTTCTTCTCAGGTGCCTCTTCATCTGTCGCCTTCTCCAGAGGATGGATTTTTACTACTTTTACTCTCAGCACCTTTTCTTTCCCAACCTGATGGGAGGAGGGAAACCAATGAGAACTGGTAGGGAGGCCCAAAGTGAACACATGACTAGATTCAGGGAACTGCTTACAAAATGGTGACTGCGGGGGGTTCATGCATGCAGTTGGGGATGGCAGGGAACTGCTAGTCACCTGGAGTAAGGCAAAGTTTACCACCCACACCCCCTTGTGCATGGCTGGAACAGGCAAGATTGTATGACAATCCACTAATGCCAAATTAAAATACAGTGAAAATAAACATTTAAAAGAAGCACTAAACAGATGAAAACTCAGTAGCCATCCACAGTTGAAACCCAGCAATGGCTTTTATAGAACTCCTGTAGACATTTGCTTGCAGTTATTGAACAAGACATGGTACCTGAGTTCACCCAAAAGATGCCCTCTAGGAGATAACTGGTCACTTGTTCCAGTCACGTGACTGGAAGAGGAACCTGTTCCAAGGTAACCTGTACCCCCTTCCCTCTTTCCAGGTATGTTGTATCTAATAATTACACTGAAATTCCTCTGGAAACCAATTACATCAGTTTGGAGGTGGGGAAAGAGTATTCCACCTTTTGGACGTGACGGCAGAAGCTGTCACAGAAAGGTGCATAAGAACAAGTAGGCCCAGAAAAGAGAAACACCCTTGGATATCCTGATCCATTCAAGCTGGGGCCTTACCTCAAAGTCACACTCTTCTCCCACAGCAAACTTGGTCATGATCTCCAGCCAGGAAGTGTCTACCAGTTTTTCTAAGGAAATTGTGTTGTGATGAACCATTTCCAGGACAAGTTTCTCATACCAAACTGGGAATTCCTCCTTCAAGCTAAAAATATCATCAAAAGAGAGAGGGGAATATAACACATTCCATTTAAGTGGCAACTACTACAAAACGGACAACAGTAAACTCACAGAATCAGCAGCCAACAGTGGAAGCCACGTTCATGAAGCAATTCACAAATCCCTCTGTATCAGCAATGTCAGCTGAGAATGACAAAATCCACCATGGCATAGGAAGCTGCCTTACAACTTCCAAGATAAGGGGGAGGAAAAGATGTTAGTGAAGCTGTGTGCAGTTCTCTGGTACAAAACTTGTACATATCAAGGGAACTGTACAAGCCTGCAACATTCTGCCTGCTCTGATAGACAATTATAAAACTTGAGTAGGAAGATTTAGTCAATCTATCAAAGGACAGGTTGGAGACAAGATGAAAAGTTCATGGTCTAATTCTCACAAACAGCAGATGAGCTAATAAACCTGCTTCTCAATATTACCCACTAAGACTGCAAGCAGAGGCTCATAGAACCTTGTTCTGAGCAGAGACAAGTTGCATTCTTCCCGATATGCTAGATTTCTATGTGCAGGAACTTTTTGACATAAGCTCCACCTGCAGACCAACACTCACAAACACACCACTTGCACCTACTGAGAGACAGAATTAGGCCAGGAACTTTCACATCAGACACTGGGCCCTTCAGGAACCTGGTATGCAGAGAAGGATGTCTTGAACAAACATGCAACTGTTACCTAAGGGAGAAATGTGCCTAGAGTGGCTTTTTGACATGAATATTCAAAATCAGAAGATCTTCCAGAAAGCCTCTGGAACAGAGTTCAGATGATTACAAAGAGTGGTGTTCTTACTGCATTTTTGTGCAACACATCTGGATTTGATTTTAACTGCAGTATAATATCAACTGAATCAATAACTGCGTTGAGTCCTTAACCGAGTAAGGCCAATTAAAAAATAAAGCATAGTGGACTAAAAGAAGCAAAGTTGTACATTTATAAGCAACAAGAAAAATAAGGCCCTAACAAAACAAAAGCAAGAATTAGAAGAGGCAGCAAGGCCAAAGCTAACTTGGGGCTGATCCCCTTGATCAACACAGGTGGAGAAAGATGTTCAATCCTTCTTTAGATGCTGACTCAGACTTCTGGTGATGATTTTCACAGCAACAGCCGCTTGCCAAACAACCAGCACCCTACGTTTAGGGCTCATGCCCTTGTCTCTAAAAATAGATGCTTTGGATTCTGCTACTTACAGCTCAGCGACTTCCTGCTCCTCCTCCCAGGCTTCTTTGTGTGTCAGCTGGCTGCTTCCGGTGCTTTTGCAGGTCCATATTCGCTGGCTATATTTCTCCAGCCGTGCTTCATACTCTCTGAAGGAGCAACAACTCAGGAAAACATCGTGTTTAATTTGCAGCTGTCAATTTATCTGCACTGCTTTATATTTAGTTGTTGATACTGTGCTTGGTTGCTCCCATTTTATAAGTGTTATTATTTACTCCTACCCATTAGATATATTTTGAGCCACTTTATATGGCCACCAAACAAACAATTTGCTTCCTTACCAAATTGGAAACCGCACATTGAAGTGGCTTTCCAATTTTACTTTAAAGACAAACAATGATTTGTCAGCACAGTTTACCTGATCCAGATTTCAAAAGCTACAGCTACCTCAAAGCAGAATATTAAGGGAAGGAATCTGTGCCCATGAGAGGAGGGATAGCAGGGAGAGAGGAAGGAATGCATGAGCCCATAATTTGACTCTGGGCATCTGAGGCAGGACTATGTGAACACAAATCCAAAACATGGATACCAACTATAACAAATCCAAGACGTGTATGCAGCTAAATTGTTATCAAAGTATATGGCACACTTTTTGTATGCTTGCCAGACAAACAGGATTCACCACAGCCCAACCTGAACTTCTCTTAACTTCCATAAACAAACACCTCCAGAATGAGTAGCTGAGAAAAGTGACTTGAAGCAGAACAACATTTGAACTCTGCACAATTTTACAGCCAAGCTCTCCATTCTACTGATTTGATCAAGAAGTGTGGTTGACCAGACCAGAGGTCCATTGAAGACCAACTTGCTTATGATAGCTGATAAGCTTTCAAAAGCAACTCATCTTATCATTGAAAACCTTAAAGCAGATAAGAATGGCTCTTGAGAAAGTGTGGAGATTTGAGATGGTGAAAGGAAAAGCATAGATGCATTCAAATTTGTTCACCACAGTCAGACTCTAAGTGTTCTAAATTATAGAGCCATGGGGCAAAAGTGAGAGGACTTGGGCAAGCCAACACAGGTGTGCAAAGACAACTGTAATTTAGCAAGATATCCTGGGGGTGACTTGCAGGAGCATGTCACGCTACAAAAAAAGATGAACCAAGAGGAGTCATCCTTCATTTTTCTAGGGCATACAGAAGCCCCAGAAGCTGCATTTATAAAACTCAGCTCTTACTGACAAAAAAATCTCTCTCCTAATATGACAATGCACACACAGCCTATCTTTTGAAAGTAGAAACATGTAGCTCTGTTGCCCTTGCTAGCACTATATGCCTTGGGCTGATCTTGGGATGGACAGCCAAGGTCAGAATAGTGAAGAAAGCAAAGAATAAACGCCGGTGTTGCTGTCTACATACTATTGGGGAGGATAAAACGCACAGAAAGTGACTTTTCCTGTATTGGTGCAGAATTCTAATGCACCTAGATACCTAAAGTGCAGGCATTCTGAGCTATTTTAAGAGCAAGTAACCCCACCAAAGCATATTCCACTCACTGATACCACTCAAATTTGCCACTAACATGTATAAAACCCCCCTGTGGCCTGCAACACAGTTGTCTATGGCATGACAGACCATAACAACCTGTGCACTGCCATCGCCCTCGCACCACCCTCCAACTGACAGCTCCAGACTGCTTATCTCACACTCACCAAGGAGATTCCCCTGCCAATCACATTCACTTCTTCAGACTGGAACCCTGTCACCTCACTTGGCAGTTATGCAGCCCATGTACAGATTCATCCCAAGGGCTTTCCGGACAGAAAGAAGCTGGATCAAGACAGGCAGTCTTTGTTGCTAGCTCAGGAAGACTATTGGTCCTGAACACACACACTCAATAAGCATGCTCCCCACAAGCCAGCCCTCCTGCCAGCAGAGGGATCTGACTAACTCAAGCTCCTCCTCACCAGAGGTTTGGACTTCCTTAACACCAACACACTGTGGGGGCAGGGACTACTCAGCTCAAAGCAGCCTGTCCCGCAATGGATTTTTGTTTTTGTTTTTTTGCATCAGAAGGGTTCTATATCATGCTTGACTTTGCTCCGCTGCCCCCATCACGGTGGCAATCTTTTTTTTTATGATAAGACAGAGATTGCCGACAGTCCACAGGATTCCAGTAGAATTAAGCTAGCATGAATGGGTTATGCAAGCTGCAATCCAGGCCCGAAGGATCTGCTCCAAAGGAAGTGGGCTGGGGACTATGAATTTACTGTGGACACGCTTCTGCCTTATCCAGTCAGATCTGTGCACAGAGGCTGAAGAGCTCCAGTTTCACAAAACAGCTTCTGGTCACGTGATGGTAAACAACTTACACACACAGAAAGCAGAAAATCCCACTCTGAAGAAATCACTTTCCACCTCAAATCTCTTGCTTTAGATTATCCATCAAGACACTGCAAAAAACACCAAAAAAACAACCCCAGCCCTGCTGCCTAAAAGAACCTCAACCACTGATGACCAGAACAGCCCAGGCTGTTCAGACAGAACTGGGGAGGGGGAGGGGAAAGAGAAAGAGAAAGAAAAGAGGAGAGGGTTGGGTCAGAGGAAAGGGCTCTCTTGGGTACAAGACAAAGAAGCGAGAATGATGGGGGGAACAAAGCTTTTCCTTGTATGGATGCTAAATTTCATTGCTTAGGCCTATAAAAATCAGCTCTTTGGGCTTTTAAGATGCCCACAACACCAACCTGCAACCTAAAACTTCAGAGATAATTATATTTTATAGGAGAAAAGAAATGGGTATCTACTGTAGGTCTAGCAATGTAATGAATAGAAATTTGGAGGTGGCAGATTCAAGTTCAGTTCCCTGCTTAGCTATTAAGCTCATTGGCTGGCTAACCTTAGACAAAAATCCATCTCCATCCAAGTCTGAAAAACATAAAAAATAACTGCAACATGTGTATAGCAAAGCATGTAGAAGATGAAGCCAGAGCAGAAAACAATATTGTAGTGATCAATTCTTAAACAGCAGCTTTCCTTGAACTACACATCAATCATGGTGGGCTTAGATGCAGACCTCGTTCAAATCTCTGCTCAGTCATCAAATATCCTTAAGTGGCCTGGGCAAGGACATGTCAGGCATAACCTTTTAACACAGTACAGTATTTGAAAACATAAGTGTCTGAAGGAAGGGACAAGTTACACTCCTTTCCAGGCACTAGGCCTCAAATCAACATTGGAAATAAGCTCACAAAAGTGATTAGGCTGCAAAAAGAAAAAAAGGGGGGGTAGTGACAGTCTGCTTATGCCTGGCAGAGGGGTTCATGTGAATTCAACCTTGACAACCCAGGAGAAATGAGCAATAAACTGCTCTATCCCTGCTCAGTCTGCATGCAACTCAACACCTACAGCTACCAGTTAAACACAAGGCTGGCTCCAACATTCAGGGTTATAGTCAGCACAGTGCTATGGTGAATGTTTCATCAGCAATGGAATGTTCTCCCCCTCTCCTCCCACCACAAACCCCTAAATCTGTTCTGGAGGTTCCCCCAACAGTCCTGAGCATATATGGGACAGTGTGAGGCTCTTAGGCAGGGGGTTGCATTAGCATGAATCCTTGCACTAGCACAAATATTTTGTTGAATGCAGAGAAAGCCCCTGCACATGGCAGCCAATGGTCCTTAAACAGTCATTTTTTGCCACACCACACTAACATTTAAAGTACCAAGAATTAGGAGAAATAATTTAATCCTAGAAATCAAACCAAGATAACCATCTGATCTAACTCATCCTTTGCCAACCTGATGCCCTCCATGTTTCATATCGTAAGTCCCATCAGCCCCAGCATCACATGGCCATGTTGGCTGGGGCTGATGGGAATTGTAGTTCAGTAGCATCTGGAAGCTGGCCTGCCAGGCTGGCAAAGACCATTTTCAACAGCAGCCAAGAAGCAACTCACAGTGTGTGAAAACAGCTCTCCCCTGCTGTTTGTCCACAGCACCTGGTACCGTGTTTCTCCTAAAATAAGACACCGTCTTATATTTTTTTCCCCTCAACAAAACACAGTATGGCTTATTTTCAGGGGATGTCTTATTTTAACTGCGTCGCATCGGTACGCTGCATAGCCACGCCTCCCCAGGCTGTTTTAATGGGAGGTGCCGCGTCACAATGGCTTATTTTTGGGGTATGGCTTATTTTCAGGGAACAGCTTATATTTCGCAAATGCATAGAAATCCTGCTATGGCTTATTTTATGGCTATGTCTTATTTTAGGAGAAACACAGTACTTGGAGATGCACTGCCTCTGAACATGGAGGCTCCATTTCACTATTAGTCAACTGCTGCAGCTGAACTAATTCCACCATGAAACTGGTCTAAAGATATATAAGCTAACGGCTTTCAACACTTGTGAGAGCAAGTTAATTTATGCAGACCACCACAGGAGACAGCAACTTCCATTACTCTGAACTACCACTCACATTTCGTGAACTTTCTGCCAATCAGCTTCACTGGAGGTATTACATGACAAGAGACAGCCGCTGTACAGGGAAGTTCTACCCTTAATTTACTTCTGCTAAAGTTGAGCAGGTCAGGGTCTTGTCAGCCGGGAGTGTGGAGACTTCCTAGTAACCACAACTGTGCTGCTCCAGTTACATGATATAAAAGTAACTAGGGCTGCATAGAAGGCTTCCCCTGGCTGGATCAGACCAAAGGGATCACCATCACCCTTTTTCCAGCACTGACCAGCCAGGAGCCTCCCAGAAGCTCACAAGTGCAGGGTCAAGGGCAACAGCCCCTCCCCCACCAACTGGTATTCAGAGGCAAACTGCCTCTGGCTATGGAGGCTCCATTTCAAACTATCTTGGCTAATGAGAAGATAATTAAAGCCATAAAACTGTTTCAGCCTAATACCCATATGGAACTTGCAGCTGCCCTGAGCCCTGACAACAGGAATTCAGGGAATCAATGAGGAAGTGAAGTTCCTACCCTGCCTGTGGGCACCAGACAGGGCCCTTACAGGAAAGCAGCAGGGTGAGAAGGAAGAAGCTGAACCCTGTGAATTAACACTTGCTGGGGGAGCCCCAAGAAAAAGACTGTGGGATGGGGCTTCCCCACGGGCTTCTGCCCCAGCATATACTGGGCCAGGCCTTCTTCCACCCCCTCAAGAGGCACTGAGGTCCAAAGTTTAGATGGCCCCCGTGAGAGGAGCAGACTGGGCTGTAAGAATGCAAGAAATGCCCCGATGTCGCATCAGGCCAAAGGGCGATGTCGCATCTAGGCCAGCATCCTGTTCTCCAGTACTCTAATTTGAAGCCCACAAGCGAAAGATTAGGGTTGCCCAAGCACTACGCCAGCACAAAAGCAGTACTCTCCCCACTTGCCCTTCTCCTAGAACTGGTATCCTTATGTATATACGTACTGCCTCCGACTGCCGGGTGGGTAGGGGGGGGGGAGAGGGAGAGAGAGAGGACTGCTGCTGGGAAAGTCCCGAGAAAGAGAAGGAAGAAGGTTTCCTGCTGCCCTGATCCGTCCCGTCCCGTCCCCGTCCCCGTCCCCCCAAAAAAACCTCAGGAAAAGACGCGACAAGCGAGGAGGCCCGACAGAAAAGGAGGAAGGCAGGAGAGAATAAGCCGAAAGAGGAGGGAACGGAGCCGGGAGCGCAGAGGCAGGACGACGTAGTGGCCGAGGCAGCCCGAATCGGGTCAGGTCAGGATAAGAGAGGGAGGGAGGGGGGAAGAGAAGGAGAGCCGAGTCAGACACAACAAAGCCCCCCCCCCAATGCACTCACCCCCACCTCTCTCTCTCCCTTTCTCTTTCGGAGGTAAACAAGGGGGGCGCCATACTCTTCCCCTTCTCCCCCCCCCCCCGCCTGCCCCCCTCCGGTTAATGCCGTCCGTAGGATACTCGCTGGTGCGGAATGCCTCCTGCGTGTGGGCGATGACGAAGCGCTCCTCCGCCACCTCCTTCTCGTCTCCCCCCGGCGGCTCTCCCGGCGGCGGCAAAGGCTTGGCCAGCGGGAAGGGCTTGCGGCCCAGCAGCGGCGCCATCGCCCGGCCACCAGGCCCCGGGGAGGCGGCGGCGGCGGCTCCGGAGCTAGAAGGGCCGCCGGGAAAATGGCGGGAGATACACAGAAGGGAAGAAGCGGGCAGCGGTGGCGGCGGCAGTGATGATGATCCTCCTCCTCCTCCTTTTTCTCTTCACAAGAAGGGAGAGAGCGCGGGAGGGAGAAGCCCGCTCAGTCCCTCCTCAGCCGCTCTCGCGCTCGCTCGCTCTGCGCGTGCGCAAACAACTCCCCCCCCCCCTCTTTCTCACACGCAGACACACACAGTGAAAAACACAAAAAAACAGCAACAACACCACATAAAGAAGTCAAGGAAGGGAGAGAATTAAAAAGAAGCGCGGTGGCGGATTTTTCTTCTTCTTAATTTTAACTATTAAGAAGACCCGCCTCCTCGATTTCTCGCGCCTTTCCGCGGTCCGCCATTGGTCTGGCTCGGAATGCCACGCCGCGCCATTGGCGGAGTGGCACGTCATTCAAGTAGGCGCGTTTGCTTGCGCGAGGGAGAGAAAGAAAAGGAGGGGGAAGAGGAAAGAAGCGAGGGAGGTCGCATTATGTAAGCGCAAGAAAGTAGCGCGCCGACCGCCCCGACGCCATTTTGTGTGTCGCTGTTATTATGTCCCCGCCTCCCGCTGCCAATGAGAATGCGGGGCTTCATCCGGGAATTTGAGTGCAGGGAGGACGGAGAGAGAGGAAAAGCCCGCTTGCCCGGCTTTTGTCTGGGCGAGTGGCGCGCGGCCTCTGCTTAAAGGGGCAGCGCCCTTTAAAAAAGCAACGGCTCCAGAGCACCGTGGGAAACTTTGTTGCGGGAGGGGGCCTTGTTTTCCTCTTGTGCCCTCTGCTCATAACTTATTTTCCTGGCTGAGGTTTATAACTATAATACGTGTGAACTGAAAAGAAGCTGGTGCTTCTGAGCATGTGTAAAGGGCCCAGGGTTAGAACGCAGTTCAACTTTGCTCTGGTGATCTTGAATGCCAAGGCGAAATAGTTGCCTATGCTGTAAGAGCAAGCGGTTAGGGCACAGGGCAAAAGGCCCATTTGTGGTTTTTTGAAGGGGGCACTAGAGACAGTTAACAAATGGTTTTCCCAGTGCAGGATGGTAAAATACATCACACACACACACAGAGGTGCCATGCTGTTGATTTTATTTTGCAGGACAGCTGAAACCCAAAAGAACTTGGAATCTGAAGAGAAAACAGAATAAAACCATCAGGTCAATGGTTTCCCCTCCTTTTGAATGTTATTGCATTCAATTTTCTTTAAGAGACAAAATTAATGCACATCCTGGGCTTCTGTTGTGGCATAATGCTAAACAGGAGATTCAAGACAGACAAAAGAAAGGACTTCTTTGCACAACACCCAATTATTCTGTGGAACTCACTTGCACAATATATGAAGGCCACAGCCTTAGATGGCTTTAGACAGGAGTTAAGACAAATCCATGGATGACAAGTCTTTCAGTGGTAATAGCCATTATGGCTACATAGTGTAGCGGACAGGGAACCAGCAGCCCTCAGGCCAGAAGTGGCTTGGAGGGCTGTCAACTAATTCTCTGCTTCCACCCTCACCACAGCAGCGACAGGACCCTCCAGTGAATGAGAGGATAAGGAGGCTTTCCGGTTAGTATAAAGTCAGAAGATTAGGAAAATAAGCAGGGGCTGGCTTTGCCTTTTCTTTTCTTTTTTGATGGGGCCCTGCTTTACCCCAGCAGTTTAAAAAGTAACACTTATTTACATTTCTAATTAAAAGCCAAAGCTTGGCTTTTAGCTGGCTGGAGCTTGAGTGTTCTGCATGCTAGACCTGTGCAGTCAGAGAAGAAGCACCCCTGAGTTCAGTGGAGGTCACCCAGGAAACCATGTACAGGATTGCAGCCATGCCACAAAAACAGTATAATGTGTTCTATTTACAGTATTTTGTATTTGGTCTTGCTGGGAACCTAAAGGGAAACACCATCTCATGGCTCTAGGGTCTGTCTTGATGAGCTCTTGCACATCCACATTTACTATCGGTGATAGGTATCTGCTTTATTAGTGTTAAACTTCTTCAGAATGGAGGCTCCATTTCAACTGTCCTGGCTAATACTTATTGACAATACCCATAAATATGTAAAATCAGTTGTTGTTTTCAATCCATCTAAGCTACTGAAACCTAAGAAGTTGCCTCATATTGAGTGAGACCATCTAACTCAGTATTGTCTACACTGACTAACAGTGGCTCTCCAGGGTTCCAGATGGGGGCATGAGCAGCCCAACCTAGAATTACTGAACTGGGGATTTCTGCATGCAAAGCAGATTCTTTATCACTGAGCTAAGGTTCTTTCCCTAAGAGTAAAGTAATATCCTAGTCCTCATGATTCTGGAGAAAGGGCAAATTTAAATAGGAAGATAGGAATCTGCCTTATACCAAATCAGATTAGTCCAGAGATCCCATTGGGGAATGAACCTGTGACTTTCTGCATGGGAAGCTGAAGCTGAACCACTAAGCCAGAAGCCCTTCGCTGGGCATCACCAGATCTTGTGGCAGTGAATCCCACAAGTTATGTGTGCAATCTGGCTGAAGAGCTGTTCTCTTTTGCTCGTCCCATACGGCTTTTGGATGACGCCCAATTGCTGGCATTCTGAGATGGGCCTGAGTTGAAGTTCTCTTGCTCAAAGCCAACAAAACAAAATCGAAAATTCTTTCTAGTAGCACCTTAGAGACCAACTGAGTTTGAGGTGCTACTAGAAAGAATTTTCGATTTTGTTTTGACTATGGCAGACCAACACGGCTACCCACCTGTAACTCAAAGCCAACAAGGCTCTTGACAGAGAAAGCTGAAGGAAACACACACCTCAGACAGATGGCAAGTGCAGGAGTTGCAACACCTCTGGCGGGATCATCCCTTGGTTGTAGGCGTACCACCCTGCTCCGGAAGCCAAGGCAATGCATGTCATCCCCACGGCACTTTTGACGGCAAACGAAGTCCACGAACCTGTAATGGTTAGCGAATCCTTAGTGACCTCGGCGTTAGGGTTCTCCTCCGGCATACCTGCACAGGAATTCTTGGGTTAACTAGATCGAGGGGGTAGTCCCACTTTCCCATTCCTGTACCCATTCTTAAAAAAACACCTCTTAACTTCCATTCAGCAAAATTTACATACCCCTTTTGACCTTTCAGAGGTTCTGGGAACCTCTAAGCCTGTGATTCCCAAAGCAGGAATTCTGGGAGGTGGGGTGGGTGAGAGGCAAGGGGGTGGCAATGACCACCAGACTTTTAAAAGATGGTCCCACTGGGAGCTGTGGTTTGCTCCGAGTGCTGAGAGTGTTTGGGAGTCCGCTGTTACCTGCACAGACCTGCTGTTCCCAGCATTCCATGTGAATAAGGGAATTATGGCTGGACTACTCTGAGGATTGTAGCTCTGGGAGGGGAACAGGAGGAGACTGAGAGGTGACATTATAACCATCTTGAAATATCCAAAGGGCTGTCAAATGGAAGATGGAGCCTGCTTCTTTTCTGCTGCTCTGGAGGGGAGGACCCAAACTTGGGGGGGGGGGGGAAAAAGAGATTCTTACTAAACATTTGGAAGAACTTTTTGACTGTAAGCTCTTTGACATTGGAGTCAAAGATGATGGACTCTCTTTCCTTGGAGGTTTCCAAGCAAAGGCTGGATTGCCATCTGTCATGGGTGCTTTAGTTGAGCTTCCTTCTTTGCAGTGGGTTGGACTAGATGATGCTAGGGGGTCCCTTCCAACTATGCTATCCTGTTGGTCCTAAATTCATCAATTTTGTTGAATTAATTAAACTACATAGTTTTAAATGGATTTTGAATCAATGGGCAATTAATTGCCACGGTTTTGAATTTTATTGGATTGTTATCTTCCTTAGTGGGTCATGCAAACCACTCTTCTGAACAATGTTTTTCATACGATCGAGGCAGGGGGCACTGGGGACAAGTTTATGAAATCAAGGGGGCAGCAACCCCAAAAAGTTAGCTCTAAGCAGTTTGCATGCGGCAAAAGCTTCGAGTCCTAAGGCGGAAAGGAAGTTCTGTTGTCTATCCTTAACCACACAGATCAGGGAGGTCAGTATTGGACCTTTGACTTGAGGGGCCTTATGCATGGGGTTCTGTCTTGTAAGTCACCACACATCAGAACTGACCTTGAGTCACTGCTGAGTGATCATAGAATCATAGAGCTGGAAGGGACTAAAGGGTCATCTAGTCCAACCCCCTGCAATGCAGGAATCTTCATGAACCCAGGAGAGAGGGGACAAGCCAGGCCTTGTGGGGGAGAGAACAAAGCATGCACCCTGTTTGTTGTTCTGGGGCAGACAAAATATAGCTGATTGCCTTATGGCAAGTTGGACCATTGGTCCATCTAGCTCAGTACTGTCTGCACTTACTGGCAGCAGCAGCTCTCCAGATAGTCAGTCACAGATCTTTTCCTGGAGATGCCAGTGGTAATTGAACCTGGCACCTCCTGCATTCTGAGCTACAGCCCCTCAGCTTGGCTAAGCTGGGGGCGAGAAACACATGATGGTCCTGGCAGGGATCAGTCAATCTGGGACTTCTGTTGGAGTTAAACTGTATCGCCACCTACACTCAGCCTGTATACATAAGAACTTAAGATGAGACTACTGGATTGGGCTAATGGCTCACCTAGCCCCGTATCCTTTTCTTACAGTGGCCTAATACCCATCAGAACCTAGAAATCTAGATAGACTGCCTCTGGAGCTAGGGGTTCCATAAGGAGCCTGGCTGCTGGATCAGGCCAAAATGGCCCATCTAGGCCAACATCTTGTGGCCACAGTGGCCAACCAGATGCCTCTGCTGGGACACCTGCAAGCAGGACCAGAGCACAAGAGCCCAGTTTCTGGGACTTCCAGAAACTGGTATTGAGAGACAATGCTGCCTCCAACCCTCTATATCTCTGTATCATCAGGCAGAGTGGTAGCAACCTCCAGTAGCCTCCTTCCAAGGAAAGGGGCCATGTCACACTAGAGGGCACCACCAGTCAACCTTGGGGGAGCCCCTGCTGCCTTACACGACCCCTGTGCCAGAACCTGGAGCCTCACACCTTTGGATTTGATCAGGGCTTCAGAAGCCCTGCAAGCTGCCTTCACGATGGCCAGGTTCCCTCGCGGGTGGCCTGGGGTGTAGATCTCCGCTTCCACTTCCACGTCCTCCAGCTCCATCGGGCCGTTCTTGACCTCCTCCGTAGCCTTTCCAGCCTTGCTCTGCTTCTGCGCAGACCCCTTGGGGAAGGCGCCCCGGAGCATGCGCAGCAACTGGTCGCGGGCGGCCTCTGCCTCCGAAGTCTTGGGGTCCATGACGACGCCCACCAGGGCACAGGGGGACTTCTCGATAAACTTTTTCACCTCCTTGATGACCCTGCGGAGCTCCTTCTGCTTCCCCTGGAGGCAGGAAGCCCGGCAGAGGAAGAAGATCAGCTGGCATGGCGTGCCCCCGATGTTGCAGGTGGTGGCAGCCAGGGGCTCCTTCAGGGAATCTCCGGGGTGGATGGGGTAGCAGTTGGTGGTAAAGAGGTCCTTGACGAAGGTGTCCATCATCCCATGCATGTCCTTGCCTTCCAGCGTCTCCCCTATGAGCATGACCTCAGGTTGGCCCGCCACCTTCTTCACCATGACCTGGAAGTCTTTGGCGATCTTGCTCCCTGGCCCTGCGATGCATATTGCTTCGGGAAGCTGCTCGCAGCCCTTCCCCTCCTTGGTCATGTCCTGCCAGCATGGAGTCCTTGGCCTTCTGCCTTTAGCTAAACCTTGAAGGGCTTCCAGGCCACACGGCCTGCCGATGTCACAATGCCCACACACAGAGATGCAGACAGAGCCTGCAGCAGCCCCTCCCTCACACAGCTCTGGAGTATGGCACCCACTCACTTCATCCCAGGGGGCTGCATCACAGCCTGGGGCTTTCAGCTCCACATGTGAATGGTTAGTCAAAAGGCCAGTGGCAGCTGCTACAACCAAGTCCCAGGAGGGGTCCAGGAGAGCCATGTTTGGTATGTTTGTGGCTGATGCTGGAAGCTGGAGACACTGAGACTTGTCTTGCTCTGTGCTGGACCCAAAGCTGTGGCTTGGGGCTTCCCTAGGACCCTAATGCGGAGGCAAGAGCTACTGAAGTGTTAATGCAGTGAGCCCCTCTAGCCTGTGCTCATATAGACCGACCTCCTGCAATGCAGGAGTCATGGCTAAAGAACCCTGACAGATGGCCATCCAACCTTTACTTAAAAACCTTCAAGGAAGGAGGGTCTACCACCTCTCGAGGGAATCCGTTCAACTGGTGAACAGCTCTTGCTGTCAGCAAGATGTTTAGTCGGAATCTACTTCCTTGTAGCTTGAAGAAATTGGTTCGTCCCACCTTCCAGTGTAGGAGTAAACAAGCTTGCTCCGTCTTCCATGTGACAGCCCCTGAGATACCGTATTTGAAGATGGCTATTACTTCTGAGTTTCCTCTTTTCCAGGCTAAATATATGCAGCTCCTTGATCATCCTGGTTGCCTTCCTCTGCACACATACCAGCTCATTAACATCCTTATTAAATTGTGGCACCCAGAACGGGATACAGTACTCCAGGTGGGATTTGTCCAGGTGTTATAAAAATTCTGTAACTGGGTCCGTCTCCAGAAGGGAGTCCATAACCCCAGGAAGAGCTCTATATTTTAAGAGCCCTTTCCAACAATGCAGCACAAAAGACAAAGACAATACTGAGTCTCCCAAAGCAAGGCCTTGTTTATTAGAAACTGCTGCAGCAGGGTGTTTTGCAAGCAAAAGACCTCAAACAATGGCACGCAAGCTCCTATATAGACTTTTGAAATTGCCCCCCTCCAGCTCAAGACCACCGCTCCATACATCATACATACATCACAAATTGGGAGGGTCTGTTAGCAGTGATCTGAGCATCCTGGACCCTGCCCCCATGTCTCCTCTTGCCCTCCACCAAAAACCCATCAAGTGAAACAAAAGATATTTACATTTCCCTATTTCCCAGCCAAGTTAATCACACCCTTTTGTCTGGCACTCAGGTATCAGGATGCCAGAGATTATCACTCAGGCAGGGGGCTGCTGAGTAGCTGGAGGGGCAACCCCCCCTTTTGTTCCTAAGACAAAGAAATACTTGGTCAGTTGGGAGTCAAAAATGGAGTGAGGCCTGTCTTCCTGTGCTGTTTTTCAGACATGTGGCCTTATTTGTTTTGGTACATTAATAACAATTATTATATATAAATAAAATACCTTAAAATTCTTACAACACAGGTTGGATATAGCCAGTTTGGTGTAGTGCTTAGACTGTGGTCTGGGAGAGACCAGGGTTCAATTCTCCATTTGGCCATGAAGCTCAATGAGTGACCCTTAAGGGCCAATCACTGCCTCTCAGTGTCATGTTCCCTCCCTGCCCGCCCAGCCAAAGAAGGCCCCTTTCTCCTCCTCCTCCTGCCCTGGCTCTTGCATTGCAGGCTGCACCAACCCCCTAAATTCCTGTCCCCATCTCCTGGGTCACTGTCCTGGCTTCCCACCTCCACCACACACACTTCATAGCCCTACCAGTCCCTGACACTCAGCTTAACCTAAGTCAGAGAGCCATTATGGGAAGTAAATGAGAGGGAGAGAACCTTGCATAGTCACCTTGAGCTCCTTAAAGAAAAAGGTGGGATATAAATGCAACGAAATAATGAAACAATATATGTGTAAATAAAGTCATACACTCTTAAGACAGCAGTCTCCACTGAGCTTCATTCCAAGGAAACCAAACCCATAGCTGTCAACTTTCCCCTTTTCTTGCGAGGAATCCTATTCGGAATAAGGGAATTTCCCTTAAAAAAGGGGGAAAGTTGACAGCTATGACCAAACCGTGAGCATGCACAGGAGGAACCCCTCGATTATTTTGTTGCTCGGAAATTGGGGTACACACAACACTGGATTTTTTGCAGTAAGGGAAATGATGAGAAGTGTGTGCTGGAAAGTGCACAACGAAACACTCTCCACAAACCAGAGTATATGCAAAGGTTTCTTTCATATGGCCATTTTATTGAGTATTCATTCGGATTCTGAGGCAGCAAAACTTCTGAAAATCAGTTGCTGGAAACCGCAAGAAAGGGGAAGTGCTTGTGCTCTTGCTTGCAAATTTCCTAAAGGGATCTGGTTGGCCGCTGTGACAATAGCATGCGGGACTAGATGGGCCTCCTTTTGGCCTGATCCAACAGGCCCATACAGTATTAGGTTTTTATTTGTTTGAACGAAGTTTACAGGATTGGGAGAAAATGCATCCTTTCCAGTGCATTTTCCCATTACTTTCCTTATCACCAAAAGTCAGGGTTTTTTGAGCAGGAAGGAGGCAGGTGGTTTGTCACACATGAGCTCCAAATCAACTTCTATTGCACAACATTAATTTGCCGGTATGTGACTAAATCCCGCCCAACCATCAGGAACAACCCATATAGTCTGCCATGGTAAACACACTTTTATTGTTGTTCAGTCGTTCAGTCGTGTCCGACTCTTCGTGACCCCATGGACCAGAGCACGCCAGGCACACCTATCTTTCACTGCCTCCTGCAGTTTGGCCACACTTACTTGGGAGCAAATGTAAAAATATTTATTTTGCAAAATTTATATACTGCTTGATTGCAGCAAAACCTCTAACAGTTTACAAGAAAATAAAATAAAATTATCAATAAAAGAAATGACACCTTTAAAAATAAATTAAGAGTGAAAGAGTGAAAGAGATTAAACCACATTGACATCTATGTGCCTGGATTGGTTTGCCTAAACAAAAATGTTTCTCCTGTCAGCAACTGTGCTGTAGCATTTTGCACTCACTGGAGCTTCTGGATCATGAAGCACAAGGGAAGCCCCACACAGAACACAGCGCAGTAAACCAGTTTTGAGATCCCCAGTATCTGCACTACTGAGCTCTGTACGGCTTTCTTTCGAGTAAACATGCCTGCATTGAGCAGTGTCAGTTGAAGAGTTGTCGTCCTCGTTTCTTTCGCGAAAGGCAACGAGCGCTAGAATTAGAGCAGAGGGCCGTGCCTTCCCAAATGGACCTGTTGCCAAGGAGGCTTACTCCCACTTTCTTCGTCCCGGTCGCTCTCCAAGCCTCGAAAGCTTTTGAGGAGGCAACAACCGTGGCCAAAATTTTTGCACGCTTGCTTGGGCGCTCCGAAGAACAGGGAGCTCGCCAAATGCGCCCAGGGCGCACACATCTAGCCGGTGCGCCCAGGGCGCACGGGCAGCCAGGCCAAGCGCGCGGCGTTTCGTGGGCATACGCAGCAGCAGCGGCAGCACCAGTAGCAGCAGCAAGGACCCCTTACGCGAAGAGGGATTGTGACACTGTGCGAGTGGCGCCCGGCCCGTCGGGAGACGCCAGCAGCAGCAGCTGGAGCCGGGCGGAATGGAGAAGAAAGAGCAGCGGGGCGGAGGGCGGCGGACCGACGCCCACCAGGACCCGTGCGAGGGCGACCCCGGGGGCACGGTGGTGCAGCGAACGCAAGTGGTGCTCCTGGCCGGCGAGCCGTGGGGGGCCGAGAGCGGCCAGCAGGTCCTCAGCTCCTTCGCGCACCACGTGCTGCCCACAACGGGTGGCGGCCCCCAAGAGGCCCCTGGTGCCGAGCCCACCGCGAAGGCCCAACAACAAGAACAGCAGCAGCAGCAGCAGCTGGGCACTCAGTCGCCGCCCTGCACTTCCTCGGTCGCGCCGTCGGGGCAGCTGACTTTCTTTCTGTGCCGGGCGGCGTCGCTGCGGGAGCGGGCGGCGCGCCTGCGGGAGGTACTGCAGGGCGTGCGGGACCAGAGCCGCGGGGCGCCGGCCGCCCTGGTGGGCGTGATTGTGCAGCCGCGGCCCGAGGAGGAGTACGAAGCCTTGATTCGCCTCGAGGAGCTGCTCCGCGAGGTCTTCGAAGCCGAGGGCGCCTGCTCTATGGAGATCCACACGGCCGTCTTCGCTCCTGGCCGGCCCGACGGCGCCCTCGAGCTCCGGCGCGTCAGGGGCCGCGTCGCCGCCAGGCGAACGAGTGAGTAGGGGTCGGGAGGCGATCTGGGTATGCTCGGGGGCGCTCTTCGCCGCTTTCAGAACCCTGTCGCTGTGCAAGCCTCCTGCTGTGGCACAAGGTGCCTCTGGGCATGTGCGCAGAGCCAGCCAGCCCGCCCTTGCAAAGCCCCGTACTGTTTCCACACGAACCGACAAGTGCCCTCCAATGGCTAGTTTCGCCCTCATTCCCCGCAAGGCTTGTTTACTACTTGCAATATGATGGAGGAGAGTCTTTCTGACAGTGAGATTTGGGGGAGCGGGGAGCACTCTGGGTATGCTCAGGAGCACACTTCATCACTTGCAACTTGATGTGGGCTTAACTCCTGCTGTGGCACAAGCTGCTTCTGGGCATGTGCAGAGTGGCAACCATCCCTTGCAAAGCCCCTTCCACTAGCTATTTTAGTCCTCACTCCCCCCCCAAGTCTTGTTTGCTTGGCACATTTATTTATTACATTAATATACCACCTTTTCCCCCAAGGGGCGTAAGGTGGTGTTGTACCTGGTTCTCCTCCTCCTCCCCATTTATTCCCCATAACAACCCTGTGAAGTAGGTTAGGCTGAGAGATGTTGAAGGGCCCATTGTCACCTGGTGAGCTTCCTTTCCGAGTGGGAATTCGAATCCAGGCCTCTCAGGTCATAATCCAACCACCAGCTCTCACAATGAAAGAGGAGAGTCTTTCTGACATGAAATAGGGGGGAGGAAGAGAGAGAAAAGATCCTGCAACTCCCAAGCAGTTGTGAGACACCTCTCCCCCCCCCACACACACACCTGTACTCCCGAACCATCTTGAATGCTCCCCTCTGGGGCTGAAAGGTGGGCTACTGCTCAAATAACTGCCAATCTGGTGGCTTGCTACTAGCTGCGTGGGAGAGGAGTCACTCTGTGCATGCCCAGAGGATCTCTTCTTCAGTATAATTTCCTATGTTGCAGAAGAGTCAGTGTCAACACCCGGCAGCCATGGGCAAGTCACCCCACCACTGACACGTGACCTCACACCCCCTTAAAAAAAAAAGTCCAAGGGAGTCCGTCCCACTTTCAAACAGCTCTTGCCCTCAGAAAGTTGTTCCAGGTTAATGAAGGCTGGTGTGGCTGTTCCTTCTCTTGAGGCCTGTATGCAATCAATTCTGCCACTCAGAGCATTGCCAAGAATGTTTATGCTGGGATTTGTTTTCTGGTTTGATTTATTGTTCTGGGCTTCTTTATATATTTTCATGTTTTCCTGCTTGTCAGCTGCCCAGAGGATGCTGTTAATGGGCATCATATGGACGATGTTATAAGATGAATTGCAGCCTCTTACCCTGCTGTATAACAAAAGTCTAATCATGTGACAGTGACATGCCTCCATCTCCCTCTGTGGTTTCCCTCGGGGCAGACTGTAGTGTCCTTGGGGGCGGAGACTTCTCACTTTGCAAAGTGTGATGCACATTTCTGGTGCTATAGAAAGGAATTGTTTGTTTTTTCCCTCCACCCTCAAGTGAGCGAAACTTGGACAGACAAATCAAGGTTTATTCAGTTGTTGGGAGCTGCGCTGTCTTTCGGAACAATGGCCTACGGGGGCTATTACTTCTACCACCACCCACCAATGTAAAGCCTTCTACTCTGCCAGGACTTCTCCCTCCTTACCTGGTTAAGGTGCGTATCAAGGGGGAGGAGGCATCTCTGTAGGAACCTGGGGTGATGATCTTCTGCTCCCAGGGTTAGCACAGTCATAGCCAGGGGGCAGTTGCCCTTCCTAAATCAAGTAAATAAATAAAAATAGGAATAATCAGAATAATTGAAATTGAAATTCTCGCTGAGGTCATTTGGATGATGTTGTGGCGCATTCTAGCGATGCAACTGGCAATCCGACTGAATGATAGGCGTAGTTCTGTAAACTGACCAATCACATCCGTAGGTAGCTCCGTTCTGGAAGTTTCTCATAGTTTGCAGCATTTTCTCCTGAGAACACGCACCTGCAGGGCCTGTCTAGTTTCTAAACAACTGGAAGGTTCCCACAGGCTATTTATACCCCCTAAATTAAATCTTGGCTACACCCATGAGGGTTTGAAATAAATAATAATAATAATAATAATAATAATAATAATAATAATAATAATACAGTAATAATAATTTATTTATATGCCTCCCATCTGACTGGGTTGCCTGTTCTACTGGGTGGCTTCAACAAATTAAAACGTCAAACACAGTAAAACATCAAGTATTAAAAACTTCCCTATACAGGGCTGCCTTTCCAATGTCTTCTAAAAGTCTTATAGTTGCTTATTTCCTTGACATCTGACGGGTGTTCCACAGGGCGGACACCACTACCGATAAGGCCCTCTGCCTGGTTCCCTGTAACCTCACTTCTCGTAGTGAGGGAACCACCAGAAGGCCCTCAGAGCTGGACCTCAGTGGCTGAACGATGGGGGTGGAGATGGTCCTTCAGGCTGAGGTGATGAAATAAATGCAGATTCACGCAGCTTGTAGCTCAGAGGTGGAGAAGCCTAGATGGAACCTTCTGCTTTGGTCCACTAGGGTGTCCCCCCCCCCCAACCACACTCTCCTTCCTCAAAGTGAGCTCCCAATTGTTCCTTTGCAAGAGGAGTTCGCTTACTATCAGCTGATTGACACTGACAGTGAACCCTTCTGGGATTACCCACCAGGAACTCCCTAGTGCAGTGGCTTGCTTTCAGTGTCAAACAGCTGACTGGCACTGAAAGGAAGTCCCTTTGAAGGCACGAAGCTGATTTGCATCAGCTTCAAAGGAGTCTGCTTTGCTTGCAGGCAATCTGAGAAAGGAGGGCATGCAACTAGTCCCTTTGAAGGCATGCCCTGGATGGCTGCATGATGCAGTCCTCAGGCAATCCTGCTCATAAGAGGAGCCCTGTAGCTGGATCAGGCCAAAGGGGGCCCATCTAGTCCAGCTTTCTGTTCTCACAGGGGCCAACCAGATGCCTCTTCTGGAAAGCAAGCCCCCAAGCAGGAACCAAGTGCAACAGCATTTGAATGCCAGTGGTGTTGGAAGTGGCAGGCGCAAGAGGCTGTGCCCATTTGGGGTGATGATTCCCACGTCTGTGGAACACCCTGAAGTCCAAAAGATGCACATCTTTCTAGCCATGTGGAAATTAGGACCTCTTTATATGTGTGATGGGCTGGAGATATATAAATCCAGATCTTATTTTGGGTTTAACATGGGAGATCGGATGGCTGTTGATTATATTTTCTGACCCTGATTTCTGACACAAAAAAAAATCTTGTGTTTAACTGAGATCATTTCATCAGCTTGAGATAATATAAGCTGTCCCAAGGGCTTCTAAGCAGCCAGATAGCAGGACACTCGTTTTGCACATAATGAAATGGAAAAGCCAGAAAGGTTGCAGAAATTTGTTGGCACCATCCTTTGATATGTTGCTTGCAGGAACACAAGAAGAGCCCTAGTGTGTTCGATCAAAGGAAGTCCCCCAGTAAGGGAAGGCCTGTAGCTCAGGGGCAGAGCCCCTGCCTTGAATGCAGAAGGTCCCAGGTTCAATCCCCAACAGCATCTCTCCAGGTAGGGCCGGGAATGTTCCCCACCTGAAACCCCAAGTGCTTCTGCCATACTCAGTTAGATGGATCAAGGGTCTCACTTGATATAAGGCAACTTCTTATGTTCCAATTTAATATATTCCTTTATTCAGAACCATGTGGACTAGAATCCTACCTTGTAGAAAGGGAGTAGCTCAGTGGCAGAGCACACACTTTGCATGCAGCAGGTCCCAGGGTCAATCCTGGGAATATCTCCATGTAAAACTAGGAATGTTTCCTGCCTAAAACCCTGGAGAGCTGCTGCCGGTCAGTGCAGACGGTACTAAGCTAGTTGGAATGATGGTCACACCCTGTATCTTATCTACATCTGCAGATAGTTGATTTTAGATGTAGAATATAAATCTACCAAAATAATTTTCTTAATTCACCCAAATCCTTATTGCAAGTTAATTATTGGAAATCTAAGTAAGCAATTGTATGAACTTGTTAGTTTTTGTTAGACGATGTTGCTGTTTCTATTAGATGTATTGTATTATTAGTAACTGTAGTTTTAAAAAACAGTTTTTAATGTTGCATTTTAAATTGTTGTAACCTGTCCAGGTACCCTAGAGTGAAGGGCAGATCAGTAATAATAATAATAATTTATTGTGACAATGAGGCATGCATATGGGTGATCATTTTGTACTTTTCTGTTGTGAACCTCCCTGGGCTCTCCGGATGCAAGGTGGTATACAAATGTAATAAACAATGGCCATAATATAACTCTGTCTTTGTATCTGTTAATAATTCTCTCTGTTAATATTTGCCCTTGAATTGTTGCCTTTGTCCCCTGCTCCTAATGTGGTGCTTGCATTTCCCTCTCCTTCCCCCACAGGTCTCGTGCTCATCTGGATTTTCAGCTGTCACCCAGAATAAAAATGTACAAAACCGAAAGGTCTGACCTTGTCTGCATAGGCCAGGGATTAGGAACCTCCTCCTGCAGCACTTCCCTTGTGGACAACCTTCCATGTGCCAAAGGTGGGCGGGGCCAGAGGTAAAAGTGGGTGGAGCACAGGTGTGGCGCTTGGCCTTTGTACAGCAGGCTGCATTCCAGCCATGGAAAAGTCAGAGGGTTCTACTCCTCTCTTGATCCTGCACCTGGGATGCGAACAAGGGGCAGCAGCATCACAGGTCAATGACACATCCCAGCCAGGCAGGGCTGGAGAGGGCAGGAAGTGGCTGCATTCACATGGTCGTTGATTCCATTTCTCCGACTTTTCCCTAACTCTTAATTTCCACATTATATTGGAGCTTTTGCACAATGGAAAATGGCACATGTTTAGCGCTCATTTCCATGTAATTGGCATTATGTATCTTAGCACTTGCAAAGCACTTAACACTTTGCTAACTGCTGCCCGTGCATTAAAGGATAAGACAATCCTTAGCTGCAAGCTCACAATGAAACAGACACAACACAAAAGGAAAAAGGAATGGGGAGGGTAGAGGAAATCAAACACTGGAGCAGCTGCTCCTACTCTGGTTTCCCCCCTGCCGTGACGATCTTCCTGAGAGACAGGGGATGCAGCCCCACAGACAAAAAGTGGGGCAACTGAGAAGGTGGGGGTGGAAAGGGAACCATTTGAGAGGGAGGAGGAAAATAGAATGTCCTGGAGGGAGGCAAGGGAGAAAAAAGTGTGAAACTGCAAGTGCAGTATGAGGACAGAAAGGGAGAATAGGCACACGTATCAAATACTGGGAAATGGCAAGACTGCATAATTTTTTCATATATTTTGCCTGCTCCCTCAACCACCACCAGATCACAGATCACATCTATCTCTGTTAACAAAACCATGTAAATCAGGGATCTGGTGCATTGCAGCAAGACCGTGGTACGAAACCATCCACAGATTCTTATGGATCCTCATAGGATGTGTGTGTATTTTTATGAGAGATCTTTTCAAAGTCGTCATCCTTTGAAAAGCTGCTACTATTGTGCCCTAAGATGCATGCTGCAATTTGTTGCTGGTTTTAAGGAGTTGTTTTAACTGATAATTTTATGGTTTCATTTTCTTCATAAACCACTTTGAGGCGGGTTTTTTTTTACAATCAGGCGGTGTATAAATTTTGTGAAACAAGTGGACAAGCACATCAGGCTTGTCCTTCTATCCATTTGTTCCACCACCCCCCCTTTCTAAAGGTATTCGGAGACCAGTGATCATCATCACATACTGGGACATTCAATTCCTCCTGCTCACAGCGTACCTTGGGAAGAGCCATCTCTTCCTTTCCATGATCAATACATGTAAGAGACTTTCAGTATGCAGCGCCCAATCTGCAAGAGGCATGATATCCACAGAGGTATCCTGTTATAAGTGGTGCTGCTAGTCCTCATGAGTCCTCAGGATAGTGTAGTGTTACACACCACCCCAATCTCTGGGCAGTAAGAAAACCCAGGGGTTCCAGGTACAGTCGTACCTTGGAAGTTGAATGGAATCCATTCCAGAAGTCCGTTCGACTTCCAAAACGTTGGGGAAACCAAAGCCCAGCTTCCGATTGGCTGCAGGAAGCTCCTGCAGCCAATCGGAAGCCACGAAAGTCCTGTCGGACATTCGGCTTCCAAAAATAGTTCGCAAACTGGAACACTCACTTCCAGGTTTGCGGTGTTTGAGAGCATAAACTTTCGAGAACTAAGCTGTTTGAAAAGCAAGGTACGACTGTACTTACCCAGGGTTTGGTTTCCTTGGGACAAAGGTCAGCAGAGACTGGGGTGGCCTTAGGCTATATGCTCTTATTTACACATATATACAACACATAGAAAACTAAATAGGCCCAGGAAGCAGGATTTCAAGACAACTCTTGTCGAAAGCTTGGCAGATCTGTGACTTTAGTGTTGATCACCAGATGATGCTAATATTACTGTATTTACTTGGACTTGGTTTTTTTTTTTAACCCATGTACAACTACATTCATTCCGCGTGCCTGATTTATAGTTTTGCTTCTCAACTTTGAATTTTTCTTAAATCTGTTGTTTTAACTGTTCTCTCTGTTCTGGTATACATTATAAAATGAAACAAATACATTTGCAAAATAATCATAACAACCCCCGTGTTTAGCAAAGCAAGCCTGCTAGCATCCTCTGTGGTGCAGAGGTGAGTGAGCTTTGGAGTCATTAAGAAGAATCCAGACGGCAATGGTGGATTCCAGCGCCGGATTTCCCCCCTTGGAACGGAACATCAAAGATCTCGAGAGCTCCACAGAGAACTGCTGGTGGAACTCCCCCGTTGCTAACAATGTCTCGGAGAGTTCTAGAAGGCCTATGTGGAGGTGGCAGTTGGAGGCCATGTCCTCTGAGGGCAACAACCCAGACTGAACCTCAAGATGACGTACCCCAACCGAGGGCTGCTGAAGGCAGCTATGGGACATTACCTGACCGAGAGCGCCCGGACGGCGCTCGAAGCTATGGAACCGGACGAAGACGTTGTAGACGTGAGTACTAAGGCCCCCCTCTTTTGGAGCTGGAGTCAGGGAGGGGGAACCAGAGAGAAATGCAAGCTGGGGAGGGACAATCTCTGACTCGTGTTCCTAGGCTAGGCAATGGACAGTTAGAAATACATTCTGGGACCTAAGATCAATCTGCTTCTGGGAGAGGTTTGCTGTGTGTCCCACCAACCGACCCAGAATCCCCCAACCTGATGCCCGGGGCTGATGGGAATCAGAGTGCAAAAGGTCTGAAGGATGCCAGGCTAAGGGCCGGCCTAGGCCACTGACTCCCTGAGCACAAAGCTGTTTGGGCCTATCCCATGCCCAATACACTGGGCAAGCAGCAGAGTAGCTATGTAGCAGAAAATAAGTTACTGGAACTTTGTGGTGTGCTTCTGGAGCTGCAGTTGTGTGAAGCAGTTGGCAGTACCACGCACACACTGGTGGGGCGGGGGTTTTTTTGTGGTACCCTCAAGAGACCTTCCTAAAGAAACCCTGAAGTGAATGAGCAGGGTTTCTTTAGACTGCAGCAACTGGTCTCCTCTCCCTGCTGACACGTGGATGTTTTGTCTCTTCCAGGTGGGGCCTGGGAAGCAGATGCCAGCCGTGGGACCCAACCAGATCCTGGACATGCCACTCTTTACCAAGATCCCTTTCCTGCCAGGCTCAAACACTATGTTCTACAGGACCAATTTGGGTGAAAAGGTGAACAGAGGACATCTGCGTGCGCACACACAGCCACATTTTTAAAAAGCGGGACTGAAACATCCCACCCCCACCCCCCCATGAGACCACAGATAATTTAAATCCCAAAGCCTGACTGAGCGGGCAGGGAATGGCCCAGTACCTAAAGATGTTTTATGATGGCTTCAAGTGAAGTTCCCTGGGGAAAGTGTTACGCAAAAGGGGAGCCACTGCTGAAAAGGCCATGCTCCACTCCTAGACAATAAAGCATTCCAAGTAGGCATTGCAGTTAGTCCTGTGGAACCAGCAATGCACCTGGAACTGTGTTGACACCCCCCCCCCCGCTTCAAAGTAAGGTTCCCCAATCAGTCACCCTCCAGTTGCTCTTGGAATACAACTCCCAACGTCCATGCCAGCTGCAGGTGGTCGGAGTTGTAGTCCACAAGCACCTGGAGACCCAACAGCTTGGGGAAGAAGGCCGCCTCAGAGTCTGAGAGATCCTTTGTTAGAATCATAGAACTGTAGAGTCGGAAGGTACCCCTAGGGCCATCTAGTCCAACCCCCTGCAATGATGGAATCTCCACTAAAGCATCCCTGACAGATGCCCACCTCTGTCTTGTTCCCTGACCCTTTTTGACGTATTGCTGTGTCTCTGCACAGGAGGGGCTATTGTTTTGGTTTTGGTTTGTTTTTATCGTGCATTTTGTGTGTTTTTATCTTGTGTTTTTATGCCATGAACCTGAGATCTTCGGTGGTATAGGAATTATTATTATTATTATTATTATTATTATTATTATTATTATTATTCCCAGCTTTACCAGCCATCTGCCACTTTTGACCTGAACGACCCATACTGCAAGCTCATGGCACCCAGCTATAAGAGCCTACACGACCCACACCTGCGTGCCTACTACAAGCGGAAAGACAACCTGCGGAGGCTCAAAAAGGCAGGCCACATCACTGACAAGAACAAGGCAAGTTGAGCTGCTTCAGACATTGATCCCCCTACATCCCTGTGCTTTTCTAGCGATACAATCAGGACGGCAAAATGACAGCCATAAAAAACCCCATGCCAGAAACATTTTATTACAAGGCTATCAACAAACTAACACTGTTGATGTCACCTCAAAACAACCTAGAAGTCACATTAAAAAGCTGCAAATCCTATAGAAAAAAATAAATGTCTTAAAGGAGCAGGGCTGTAGCATATCCAGGTAGGGCTGTGAGAGACTCTGTGCTTGTAACCCCACAGAGCTGCTCCCAGCCAGTGTGGGCCATACAGAGCTAGGTGGATTGATAGGCAGCTTCCTGTGTTTATATTTATATCTGTCTTCTCTCCAGAGCCATGAAGACTAGAATCTTAGGGAAAGGGCTGTAGCTTCTAGGTAAACAGACTTCAGACAGGGACTTAGGATGTCGGCACTGTTGGCGGGGAGCATGGAAATACACAGAAGGCTCTTGAACCTTTTCCCATGGTGGCTCAGAGATGGAAAGAAGATAAAAGTCCCTACCAGAGAAGAATAGCAGATTAAGTTGATGCAGAAATAGCTAAAATGACCAAGAGAGTAAGAAATCAGGAAGACCACAATTTTAATAAGGAATAGGGAAAATTTGTAATTTATCTTAACAACCATCTTAAACAGCTAACATTGTTAGTAGGATTGGAATAACGTAGTTTAATGGTGAATTTTGGACATAATGGAGATGTAAAACTTCCACATGTGGTGGGAGTGCCCCAAAATCCAACGATTCTGGACAACAACCATACGGGAAATAGGTAAGATAACCAAGCAAGTGCTAGAAATCACCCCAGAATTGGTCTTGCTAAACGTCTTCCAAGACAACAATGCCCACTTATACCACAAAGAACTCATAACCCACCTACTCTCAACACATAGAAACATCATAACCAGACACTGGAGAGACCTGTCAGGAGTAAGCATGGACCAATGGTACCAAGTAGTATGGGAAACAGCCCTACTAGAAAAACTAACCAGTAAGCTGAAACTGACACGGGGACAAATAGAAGAAGACGCCTTTCACCTCGGTATGGTTCCCTCTCATTACACACACAGCCCAACAAGACAATGACAAAAATCTACCGACAGCCTACATATCAATATGGCTAACCTGATCAAAAACACCCACCCACCCCGCTCACACATGAAAACAAAGACCACCACAACCAACCACAAATGAACAACCACACCCTAGGCCAACCCCAACCTCTCTCACCACCAAAGGAACACAAGCGAACAACAAAGAACCTACACAAACAACGCTGACACCAAACCCTACATATACTAAGTAAAATAGAAACATCATCACCCCACACCACCTATCTCCCCACCCCGCCCACCTCTTTCCCCCTTTTCTTCCTAATGTCTCAACAAACGTAACTGATTTGTAAAAATGTTACATGGAAAAAAAATATGAGAGAGACATGACACATACCTTTGTAAATCAATAAAATCTTTAATAAAAATATTAATAATGGAGATGTAAAAGATCTGGATTATCATAAAAGATGCAGGAGGAAATAATTAACAATAGGACCCACAAAAGGGAGGAGAGAAGTCCAGGAGATTTTTGGGATCTTGTTTTTATGTTGTATGTTGGATATGTGATTGTAAAACTTTAATCTGAAAAACCAAATAAATATTTTTTTTTTTTTAAAAAAGAACCTTTCCCATGGATGCCTGACTCCTTTTTGCCTCCTAGGTGGTGTGCACCCTGAAGGAATTCAATGAATACAGGCAGTACCTGACCTCCCTCAAGCTGGAGTTTGAGAAACACTACATCAGAGAACAGGTAAGTCTTGGGACCATTTTTTTGAGATCTCCTTCTGCCTCTGCCCAGCCTGCTGCAAACAAAGAGCATATTGCAAACTTGATAAGAGGCATGACTTCCTGCCTAACCTACCTCACAGTGTTGTTGTGAAGATAAAATGTGGACGGGGGAACCATGTGCACCATCTTAGGCTCCTTGTGTATATTGTGCTTTGTTTGGTCAGAATTGAGTATATGCTTCCAGAGTTAACACCAAATACATTGCCTCTGGTAAATGAGCCACCATAGCTTCTGGACAGCCGTGAAAAATTGTGTCCAGGGCTTTTTAGATCCATCTGCCCCATGTACTACTATCTGAAACCCAAGGGGCGCATTGGTTGCCAGATGTGAAAAATATTGGCATTGTTTTCAGCTCTCCTACCCCACTAAATTGGTCTGACGCGTTCCTCTGCTCACCCGAACCCAAGTGACAACTTGCTGGCAGCAATGTCCTAAGCAAAAGCCCTGATGCCCACAACCCTCTAATCCTCTGAATTCCAGAAAATGCTTGAGAAGCAGATCACCAAGCTCCAAGACACTCAGCATCTTCCGGAGGCCGCCGACACGTCAAAATATCGGGACTGGATGCTGAAAGAGGAGAGGCCCACAATACAGGAGCAGGAGACCGTGATGAGGAACAGGTGCCCAAAGGAGATTGGGAGGGGGAGGAGTCTTGAGGGCATTTTTGCACATGAGGTCTAAAGCGGACCTTTGTGCGGTTTGCAGAGTGACACCACAAAGCCAGCCTGCCCCGCTTAGGCCTGGTGCTCCTTTGAAGCCTTTATTGCAATCCTCTTCTGCATAAACAGCAAGAAAAAAACAGGAATTAAAAGCAGGAGAAATGGGCCGAAACAACTGCAGGTCGTAAGAGTTGGAAGGGACCACAAGAGTCATCTAGACTAACCTCCTGTGATGCAGGAATCTTTTGCTTCAAGTGGGGCTCAAACCTACAACCAATCAATCTCTTACCCTTCCACAAATTGGTTTGGGGCCACCAGAGGGCATGCAGGGAGGTGGGGAATGAGCTTTCAGCTTTACATCAAGTTGCCAGACCTCCAGGGCTTACTTGAAGTCCCCAGGTTAGCCGAGAAACTTGAGCAAAGAAGAGGAAATGGGGCGAGGTCCAGCCAAGCCATTCTAATTGATCCGTTGCCTTCCCCCCCCCAAAAAAAGATATTTAGAGTTGATTAACCAGGAGCTGGAAAAACTGGAGCAGCTGGCAGAAGAGAACCGACAACTCGCCTTGGCTCAGGACGACAAAAAGAAGCAAGGCTTGGAAAAACGCAAGCAGCTCCTCCTGCGGAAGAAAATGGAAGAGGTAACCATAAAGGGAAGCTGGAACAGGAGGTGGCACCCATCCTCATCCGCCCTGACCACTATGGGCTTCTGGGAGCTGGGTCCCCTTTGCTGTTTTAGACCCAGCTGAAAACAGGCACAGCACAGAAACAGGTGACCAACGGCTGATGAGTCTTTGTTTCCCAGGAATGGAGGAAGAAGGAAATGCTGCTCCTGATGAAAATTGGTGACGACGTTAAACGGGAAGCAAGGATCGAAGAGCAGAGGAGGAAGAGCAAGGAAGACAAGCTGAAAAGGGTAAGTGGAAGAGGGGCAGGGAAGGTGGCTGGTAGCTGTGTGGGTCTTGGCTGGCATCTGAGCGGTCATGGTAGAGTGCCACAATCAGCTGGAAGGAGGTTCTGCCCATCATTCCATCTACCGTGTTTCTCCTAAAATAAGACACCGTCTTATATTTTTTTTCGCTCAACAAAACACAGTATGGCTTATTTTCAGGGGATGTCTTATTTTAACCGCGTCACATCGGTACGCTGCATAGCCACGCCTCTCCAGGCTCTTTTAATGGGAGGTACCACGTCACTATGGCTTATTTTCGGGGTATGGCTTATTTTTGGGGAACGGCTTATATTTCGCAAATGCATAGAAATCCTGCTATGGCTTATTTTATGGTTATGTCTTATTTTAGGAGAAACAGGGTATGTAGTTCTATATTATCCAGTCGATCCCATCCTCCTAGCCAAGACACTTCCCTAATGTTTACTCAGCAGCAACCTTTATTTAGCAAAGCCCCCCCCCCGCATTGTTAGTTAAAAGTTTATTCTTTTTTCAAAAACATGCACACGAAAGCTCATACCAAGAACAAACTCAGTTGGTCTCTAAGGTGCTACTGGAAAGAATTTTTTATTTTGTTTCGACTATGGCAGACCAACACGGCTACCCACCTGTAACTGGAATATTATTTTCATTTACAGTATATTTTTTTTTTTTTTTAAACATATTTATTGATTTTCCAACATATATTTCCAATTACCAAACAAATTACAATGCCAAATTAATTATACAATTCCAATTATAACAATTCCAATTATGCCAAATTTTTAACTTGTGAATTCCCCATGTCTCGGACTCCGGAGCGCTTTCTTATGATCTTTTCCAGTTGCTTCATAAAGTCAATATTTTCACAGCCTCTGATACATGCCAGCAAGCAGACACTCTTATAGTAAATAATGTCTCTGTGTGGAAAAAGCCATCCTCTCCCAATATCGCATTTCGGCTGACGCCATCTTGAAAGTCTCTCATAAATCAAACTTGTAAATCAAACTGCGACACACCAATTTCTTCCCCTGTGAGCCGTCCCCACTCCTTTCCGGGAGGGCCAGACCCTCGTAAATTCCACTATCAATCGTCCATCAAATCCGGCTTCTCCCTTTGAAGTGGTGTACAGCTCCACAGGCTATCATCAGCACTCGGCAGTTAATTCTAGCTGCGTCACAGCCAGCCGAGGATCCTCCATTTCTGTTGAGTCAAGTCCAGATCAAGTTTCACCTCCACACAGTTTATTTTTGTAATTTCCATTCTAATTTCCATTCTGTCTTTAAAGTCCACTTGCCATTTGCCTGTGAAAGTGGATTTTCTAGGGGGAGGTTTCGCCCGTGTTAAGTAGATATTGAGGCAAAACAAACGGAGATTCCAGAGCTTACCCCCCCTTCTTTTCCCTCCTTCACATACCAATGTAAAGTCCGCGTCTTCTTCCAATCTTCATTCTTAATCACTCAGGGCTGCAGTTAGCAACATTCTTCCCACTCCTTTGTCCGAGACATGCCCAAAATCTTTAAACAAATTTATATATCCAATTAAAGGGAGCGTGCACGAACGGGGCCGGCTCCAGGAGCTGCATCTGAAAACGAGCCCTATGTGCCCAGACTCCCCCACCGGTCCCGAAGGACCCAAAGCGGGTTAAGGAGTACCGCGGGCAAAGGCAGCCCTCCCCGTCGTCCCGGGGAGGTGGGAGGCTGCTTACTCCCATCGCAGCCGCCAAATTAACTCGTGATAGATAGCAAAGATGTTAAAGTCCGCCATCCTCCCGCTGTGCACGCCGGGAACATTTTTCATTTACAGTATATACATTTCAGTAGTAATTTAACAATAATTCAGACATTTCAAATATCGACTGCTTTCCTCCTTTTTCTGTGATTCATTAAATTTTTTATCATCATTCCCTGCATATTCTAAGTTATATTAAATCATTCTTTTATTCATCTACTTTCATATACCCATATTTTTTTAAAAAACTGCAGGTTATTACAATAGCCCTGCCAATGTTTTTATCTGTTTGCAATTTGTTTGTAAATATTCAATATACCATTTCCATTCCTTCATAAAAAGTTTGTTAATCCTGATTTATTATTCTTCCAGTAAGTTTTGCCATTTCTGCATAGTCCATAAGTTTTTGTATCCATTTTTTTTCATCGGGGAAAAAAAAGTTTTTATTGTACTTCCAATCAAGCATGGAGTACAGAGTTGTCCAGTAAGCATCCTTCAATTAGTCAGTTACTGTTCATTATGTAGGGAGTGATTTAAATACTGACTTCCTTTCACTTGCTCTCCTTTGGTATAGTAAAATTGCTCTGTTTAGACTGGAGAAATTAGCAATTCATCACAGAAAACAGACAGAAGGTGCCGATGCCCAGCTCATAGGGGCAAAATCTGGCAAATCATATAATTGTTGGATCATCTCTAGTCCAACCCCCTGCAATGCAGGAATATGCAGCAGGGAATTGAACCTGCAACCTTGGACAAAACAACATAAAAATAAATAAATTCCTTCCAGTAGCACCTTAGAGACCAACTAAGTTTGTTCTTGGTATGAGCTTTCCTGTGCATGCACACTTCTTGAGATACACTGAAACAGAAGTCACCAAACCCTTATATATAGTGAGAGAGTGGGGAGGGGTGTTACTCAGAAGGATGGTGGGAATGGGTGATTGGCTGATAGGTGTGGAAAACCTGTTGACGACTGTTAACGACTGCAATTGGTCTTACAGAAAAAAGCAAGGGGTGAAATGGCTAAAAATAGCTTTGTCATGTATAATGAGATAAGAATCCAATGTCTTTGTTCAGACCAGGTCTCTCCATGGTTTTAAGTTTGGTAATTTGTTGCAATTCAGCAACTTCTCTTTCCAGTCTATTTCTGAAATTCCTTTGTAATATGACAGCTACTCTGAGATCTTGTATAGAATGTCCTGGGAGATTGAAGTGTTCTCCTACTGGTTTCTCTGTCTTGTGATTCCTGATATCAAATTTATGTCCATTTATCCTTTGGCGTAGGGTTTGGCCTGTTTGTCCAATATAGAGAGTGAAGGGCACTGTTGGCATTTGATGGCATATACAATGTTAGAAGATGAGCAATTAAATAGTCCTGAGATGGTATGTTTGATGTTGTTGGGGCCAGTAATGGTGTTGTCCGGGTGTATGTAGCAGCAAAGTTGGCATCTGGGTTTATTGCAGGCTCTGGTACCAGTGTCCATGTTGAGTCCTGTTGTTGTATTATTGTGGGTGAGGAGTTGTTTAAGATTTGGTGGCTGTCTGTAGGCGATGAAAGGTCTTCCTCCCACAGCTTGAGAAAGAGAACTGTCATTGTCTAGGAGAGGTTGTAGATCTCTGATGATGCATTGTACTGTTTTAACTTGGGAGCTGTATGTGATTACTAGTGGTGTTCTGTTATTTTCTTTTTTGGGTCTGTCTTGCAGCAAGTTCTCTCTGGGTATCAGTCTGGCTCTGTTGATCTGTTGTTAACTTTCTCAGGCGGATATTTTAGTTCTAAAAAGGTTTGCTGTAGATCTCTTAGGTGAGAGTCTCTGTCTGTAGAGTTGGAACAGATGCGACTGTAACGTAGGGCCTGGCTATATACATTGGCTTGTTTGGTATGGTAGCTAGAAGCATGTAGATATGTTTGTCGGTCAGTTGGTTTACGGTATAAGGTGGTGTCTATGTGTCCATCCTGTATTTTTATAGTAGTGTCTTAAAAATGTATTTTTTTGCATAGATTGGTTCATTGTTAGGTTGATGGTGGGGTGAAAGTCATTGAATGTCTGGTGGAAGGTGTCCAGGGTCTGTTGACCATGTGCCCAGATAATAAAAATATTGTCAATGTATCGCTTGTACAAGAGAGGTTTGAGTGGGTAGGAGTTTAGGAAATGTTCTAAATCTGCCATGAAGATGTTGGCATACTGTGGGGCCATGCGGGTGCCCATTGCTGTGCTGCTGATCTGGAGGAACAGATCATCACCAAATTTGAAGTTGTTGTGGGTAAGGACAAAATGACAGAGTTTGGTAGCAAAGTCCGCTGTGGTTTTATCTGAAGTTATTGACACCATACTCTAACCAACTGAGCTATCCAACTGATCATAACTGGGCAGTTGCCAAATAACTTGGTCTGTGAATTGCACCCAGTACTTGCTGTTGGGTTTTTGCGTGTGTGTGTTCCAGCTAGGCATGCTTAGTGACCCCACCCCCACCCCTACCTTGAAAAGAGGTGAGGCATGCAAACTAAGAATTCTCTCATGCTGCTTCTGAGTGTTTGTGGTGCAAAATGAAAGGGGCAGTGTCTTTGCCAGTTGGGGGGGGGTGTCCCCCAGCATCTCCCCTTGGATCCAGCACGACGAGAGGTTACAAAGGACCCTGGAATGAATCCTGAAACAGTAGTGAGGCTCTGCCCTTTTTACGCCCTGCAGAAACAGAACATGCTGGAGAAGAAGATGGCTCACCACTTGAGGAAGCTGCAGGAACGCTTCCAGAGAGAAGGCTTGCTGCCCCCTCCTGACAAGATGGTCCACACGATAGACACCGGAGATCGGGGACACCCAACTAAAAAACAAGGTACATGGCCAGGAACAGCTTTCATGGAATGACCTCTTTTTTGTTTTTTTAAATTTTATTTTGCTTAACATTCATACATTTCGTGGTCAATAAACCACATATCTCATATTTATACAGTCGTGATCACATATATCAATTACATTCATGTGACCCCCCACCCCCCCTCACCCTCTCCCTTCCCTCCACCCTTATATCGATTTCCTTTAATCCATTCTTTATTTTCAACTTGCATTCCTTATATCTTTTTTCTCTTATTCTAAAGACTTATAATCCACCCTTCAATTCCTCTTATTCCTTCTTATTCCTCACACTCTAATCTAGGCACATTAGCATATCCTTTCTTGAGCAGTATTTCCCCAGATAATCCTCATATAACTTCCATTCATTTCTTAACTCTTGATTAGATTGATTTCGTATAGCTGCTGTTAATTTGGCTGAGGTTAAATATTCATTTAATTTATTTATTTATCCAATCTTCCTTTATAGGAGTCTTCTGTGCTTTCCAATTCCTCGCTATTATAATTCTCGCTGCCGTACTTGCATATAAGAATATTTTTTTATTTTTCTGTGGAATTTCTTCATTAATTATTCCTAACAGATAGGCTTCTGGTCTTTTAATTATCGAAAGTTTTAATATCTTCTTAATTTCTTCATGTATCATTGTCCAAAATGGCCTAATTGTCTCGCACGTCCACCACATATGCATTAATGATCCTATTTCTTTCTTGCACCTCCAGCACAAATTTGTATTCCCCTTCCCTATCTTTGCTAATTTAACTGGAGTTAAGTGCCACCTATAGAACATTTTAATGAAGTTTTCCCTAATTGTATATGATGCCGTGAATTTTATATCAACCGTCCATAATTTTTCCCACTGCTCCAAATGACCTCTTGCGTCTCTCTCTCTCTCTCTCTCTCTCTCTCTCTCTCTCTCTCTCTCCCCCCTACTTCCTCTTTCTCCTGGGATGCTTTCAAGTCTCCCTAGGGCTCCCCTGGACAAACCATTTTTTGAGCCCCTATTCTGATTTTCTCACTCAAGGCTTATGCGTAGGTAAAGCTATGCCCTCTCTTTATCCATTCTGGTTTGTTTCCTTCCTCACTTTCCTAGCTGCAAAGAATCCGCTGTTGTTGTCTTTAAGTAGATTTGTTGCACTGCTTTTAAGAACTTGTTCCCTGTTGCTGGTTTCAGCCTGTTTTAGATGATACACTGCATAAGTTTCCTTTCTGTTTTTATTTTCTTGCCTTATTATTTATTTCATGAAATCTATACACCACTTGATTGTAAAAAAACAAACAAAAAAAACAACTCCCTCAAAGCAGTTTGCAAAAAAGGTGGAACGGTGAGATTTCCCAACAAGAAAAATTAACAACATGTAGAATTTAAACTGTGTGCCTTTGTTTGGATTGATAAGCTGCTGAGAGAGTTCCATTGAAATATGAAACCCAGTGCCTTTTTTCTGGGGGCGATGGGACGCAGGGGTACGCATATCCCTAAACATTTTGTGAATCTAAGTTTGGCCTCATTGAGGGGCAGTATTTCAATATGAGTAGGAAAATGAGAGTACCCCTAAACATTTTTTAAGAAAAAAAGTACTTTCCATGACTAAAATAAAATACATTTCCTGCATGTCAAATGCAGAAGCTAAAGGCCACATTTGGAGGCTTTTCTGTTCCGCCATAGACATCTCAGCTATTTTAGAGGCTGACTATGATTATGATTATGGTTATGATTAAAGACTCCTCCTTGCCCAAGACAAGCACCGAGGAGGCCAGTAAGACCACAGCAATGGAGAGGAAGTCCACCAGCCTCATGGACAAGAAAGGACCAGAGCTTCAAAAAGGTACATTCTGCTTTTTTGGGGTGTGTGGGAAAATGAACTGGGAGTGGAGTCAAGGCTAGGGGCCCCGCAGAGAAAAGGTGAATGGCGTGCTTCACACTTGTCCAAAGCCCACTGCCCATCTTGCAAGGCCGTTCACTCTCACCTCTTCTCCTTCTCTGACCTGTCCCAGTTACGGGAGGAAGCACCAGTGCGACCAGGCTGGGGAGCCAATTGCCCATTGCCAAAGGGAAGAATGGGACTAAGCAGTCCATGACGACCCTCTTATCCCTGCCCAATGCAGAGGAAGCCGCAAGCAAGTCTGCCACATTCCTGGAGGTGAGTAGACCTGGGGTCAGAATCCAGTGGCCGAGTTGTACTCTGAAGGCCGCCGACCCAGGAAGAGGGCAGCTGACCTGCCTGTATGAGGGCCCTATATGTTGGAAACAGTCAACAAACATTTAACATGCATGCAGTGATGGCCACTAGTTTAGAGGGCTTATGAAAGAGGATTGGACAAAATAATGTCACGGAGGTTTTGTTCTGCCTCCAGAATAAATCCGAATTACCAGTCTCTGGGGACCTACAAACTGCTTATATATAATAATATGTGGTATATAAATCTTGCCAAATAAATAGTGGGGTAAATATGCTGTCCTTCCCCAGTGCTACCTGGGGATGCTATTGGGGATTGAACTGGCCCTCTTTTGCATGCAATGCAATTCATTCAGCAGGGCCCCTCCCAGGGAAAAAATGTGCTAGGCTGGAGGTTTCTTAATACCCATCCAGCATGGTTCTTTCTGTGTTCCCAGGGGGAGTTTTGGGGCCTATTGCAGCCTAGTTCCAACCCAAATGAGTCTGTTAAAATGCCTGCCTTTTGTACTGTTTTTGCTTCACAGCAAGATGGTGCTGTTAGCGAGAGAGACCTACTGAAGGAGAGTCTTGAATTGGAGCCAGGTGAGAGGCTCTTCCTGGTCTCATTCCGCAAGGTGGATGAGGGTGCAGGGTATAGACTGTGGGATTTTCAGTGTCTTTTGCTGAAACATTGGGAGTACTTGGTTTTATTTCGGGGGGAAAGAAACAAGGGCTTAAAGAGCTGGGATATTCTTGAACTGATGGATTCAGGGGTTGCCAGCACAGCATCTCTGAGTACAGATGCAACCACCAAAAGCCTCGCTTGGTGCCCATTGGGCAAAAGCCAGTGTGGCGTGATGGCTTAAGCCTTAGGGTATTGGACTTGTTGGCTGGCAAGCAAAATATAGCTATATAAAAGGAGAATTCCTGGATGCTAAGATCCAAGTTTGGGGTGAGTACTCCTTGGTGAGAGAAGCCCAGCAGAAATTTAAAATCACAAAACACGCTGCAAGCTAAAACATGGAAATATAGGATGTTATACCTTTAAAATATGCCCTTCTGAGTTCCAAAATAGTCCTCTCTTCCCCCAGCATAGTAAAAGATGATACATTCAGTATGTTAAATTGTTTACTTACAAATTCTCCAAATGTCAGATTCATGTGCTTTTTCACACAGCAGTCAGAAAACAGAGGCAATAAAACTTGGCTTAGTTACACAGTGGTGAAAGTTCCTAAATTATTGGTATACGAACACAAGAAAGGCTTGTTAGAGCTATGTGGTTAAGCAGGTTAAGCATTCACATGCTGAGCTTCTCTGGTTGACTGGAGTAAAACAATAGGCTTGATTACCTTCCTCCCAAGTTGATGGGAAGTGATCTAGCTAAACCTGACAGGACAGCTTACTCTATGACATTAACCCCTTCATGCATTAATTAGACATAAGCATATTGGTTATATGAGGCTGATTATCCTACAGGACTAAGACCTGGGTGTGAACAGGGTTCAAATCCCCACTCAGCCACAAAACTCCCTAGGGTGATATTGGGGGCCAGTCACTGCCCCTCTCAGCCTAGCCTCCATCACAGGGTCATTGTGGAGATTTAATGAGTTGGGGGGAATATTTGTTGGGAAAGAAAAATTAGGTATAAAAAAATAATTCCCTGGATGCCAGGTTCTAAGTTGGGGGCAAGTACTCTGGTGAGAGAACCACAGCCGAGATTTAAAATCACTGAATATGCAGCAGAGCAAGGCGTGGAAATATAGGTGGTTAGAACTTTATAATATGCCCTTTTAAATTCCTTTCAAAGTTCCCACTCCCCCAGCAGAAAATAATATGAAACCATACAGTAAAATCATAAGAAATTAAAAACGAGTTAAAAGCAAAAGAATTAAAAACAAACATCAGTAGACCATTGTGGGAGATGTATGCTTAATTGGCCTGGTGAAATAGAAAAGTTGTCATCAGGCATTTAAAAGGTTGGCAGAGAAGCTGCTTGCTGGATCTCTAGTGGCAGAGAGTTCCACAGGACAGGGCTGATGACACCAAAGGCTGGGCTTGTGCAGTTTGTTTACATTTTCAGGTTTAGTACTTAAAAACAAGTCACCAAAATCTCGAGCTGTCATTTATTGCCTGCCCTTCACCCTACCGTCATTAAAACTCACCCATCTAAGATGTCACCTTTTGTCCTGTGCAGTGGGCGAGGGCATCCCTGTTCCAGGTGGTGGCAGCAGCAAAGTTTCCTTCAGCTCCGCCAAAGACCTCGCGTCGCTGACCAGTAACACCAACCCGCCGACAGAGATTGCTTCCAGTGTCGCAGAAAGCATGAATGAGAAAATCACACCCTCTGCCTCTGGTGGAGTCATCAGCAATGAGGGTGGCGTGTCAGGCTGTGGATCGGCCGGTTGCGGAAGCAAGGGGTCCTGTTGCGGATCAGCCGGTTGCGGAAGCAAGGAATCCTGTTGTGGATCAGGCGGTTGTGGAAGCAAGGGGTGTTGCGGATCAGGCGGTTGTGGAAGCAAGGGGTCCTGCTGCGGATCGGCCGGTTGCGGAAGCAAGGGGTGTTGCGGATCAGGCGGTTGCGGAAGCAAGGGGTCGTGCTGCGGATCAGGCGGTTGCGGAAGCAAGGGGTCCTGCTGCGGATCGGCCGGTTGCGGAAGCAAGGGGTCCTGCTGCGGATCGGCCGGTTGCGGAAGCAAGGGGTCCTGCTGCGGATCGGCCGGTTGCGGAAGCAAGGGGTCCTGCTGCGGATCGGCCGGTTGCGGAAGCAATAAGTCTGGCTTGGGCTCAGGCCGATTGTACAGGCATAGTGGGAAAGTGACTGGCGGCTACGATTCCAGTGGCGGCAGCAGCAGCAAGCATGGAGGCAGCGGCGGCAGTGGCAAGGTCCCCGCCGACGGTAAGCATAATGGCTTGATGGAGAGGCAGGATCAAAGCTTGACCTGAAATATACAGGGCAGGGAGGAAAGTTGCAGAGCAGGTTCTGTGTGCTTGCAAAAGTGTCTGTTTTCCAGGTTTTTGAACACCCAGGGAGCTTACCTGAGTATGGAAGTCTCCCTGTTCTAGACTGCCAAGCTCTTACCCACAGACTGGCACTGGAGCAGAAACGGGACAGAGTTAGCCCTGTGTGAGGCACACACCTTATGCACATGCAGAATATAAGGAGAACCTGCTGGATCAGGCCAATGTCCCATCTAGCCCAGCATCCTGCTCTCACAGTGGTCAGCTGGATACTAAAGTGGGAGCAATACCTGAGTGCAACAGCACTCTCTGCTTTTAAATCACTGCAGCTGTAAGGGACTGGCTAGACAAAGAGGAGTAGCGTGAGACACTAGCCGGGGAAGCCCCAGGGGAGGAAAGCTCAGACCCCAGGGATTGGTGGTGGGACACCAAGGAGAGGTCAGAGGGAGAAGAGCAGGATGCTGAAGGAGCAGCAGGCTTGAGCAGGGGCTGATAAGGGACAGTTTACAGGCTAAAGTCACTGCTGGTCTTCCAGCTGTGCTGAACAGAAAGCAACAAAACCATTAAGCTCTGCAAACAGGAATCTTTTAATTAACATTGAAGAGGATAATTGCTGAGCAGATCTTACTTTACAGTAAACATGAAAGCTGGATCTTGGGCACGGGGAGATATTGATCTTGGTAAGCAACCCTAGAATTGCAGCATCAGTGGCAGGGTGCCAGTGGAGCGCCTGGGTGGGCAAGGAGCCAAGGTCAAGGTTTTCCAGATCTCCGTGCCTCAAATGCCAGTTATGCCTCCCTCTTCCATTTTAGGAGCGTCCAATCGATCATCCTCGAAGCCTTCCAACAAAGCCAACATCTCTTCAGCCACCCCCCATCATACTGTTAACGAGGGCTCTGGCAAAGGGAAGCAGAAGAAGCGAGCAACCTTAATGGTACATGGTTGAAATGCTCAACGGCAAAAAGTTAAAAGCTGCCCAAAGGAAGTAGCATCAGGCCCAAAATGGGTTGGGTGTTGCTAGGGCTTGTGTGGGGGAGAGTGGAACATATCATCTGCTGGCTGACCTATGGGAGATGTTGTCTCAGCCAAGGACCAAAGACACCTGAAGGCTCAAGGAGGCTGGCAAGACCTTTCTTTCCAGTGGCTCCGCCCCACCTGGGAGGCTGTCTACAATCCTTAAAGGGCCCACAGCTTATTTTTCAGAGCCAGTGAGGCATAGTGGTTTGAGTGCTGGGCTAGGACTTGGGAGAGACCAGGGTTAAAATCCCTCAGTCAGCCACAAAGTCCACAGGGTGTTGTTACCTTGGGATCCAGTCACTGCCTCCCAGCCTAGTCTACCTTATAGGGTTGTTGTGAGGATAAAAATTTAGAGGAGGGGGACCATGTACACCACTTTGGGCTCCCTGGAGGAAAAGAGTAAGGTATGAAGGGATTCCTCAAACGTTGGGGTAGCAAAGTCGCGGGAGACTCTTAACAGATGCTAACAAATACTTCTGTTTTTAAATGTCTGCTTTAGTTTGCCCAGAGTGAGAAGGAAAGTCAGCCCAAGGAGAGGAGCTCAAGCAAAAAGAGGAGAGTGGAGAAGAGCAAAATAGGTACAGAGCATACTGAACCCAGGCCCCACATGGCGAGAGAGGCAGGTTGGTTGTCTTCTAGGCTTCTGGAAGTGGCCATTTATTATCCTAAGCATCTTATACTTTATGGTGTGGTGTTTGCTGTGTGTGTGTGTGTTTGACATATGCTGTTTGACAGTGGAACTGTCTCCCTTGGGAGGTTGTGGACAGAGGCGGAGCTAGCTGCTCCGGCACCCGGAGTGGCACACATGTTGTGCACCTGGGGGCAGGGCTAGCTGCCCGTGGGGGCGGGGTGAGCGTCCCAGGGGGTGGGGCTGCAATATCACTCCCCCTCAGGGATGACACCCGGGGCGAGTCGCACCCTCCTTCCTCTGCCAGTGGTTGTGGACTCTCCTTCCTTGGAGGTTTTAAAGCAGAGGTTGGATGGCCATCTGTCATGGATGTTTTAACTGAGATTGGACTACCAGATGACCCTTGGTGGGGGGTTAGACTATATGACATTTGGGGTCCCTTCCAACTCTACAATTCTATGATTCTAGAATGTGTATGTGTGTGTGTGTGTACTGATTTGAGCCTGCTCTGCTCCCCACCTTCTTTTAAATGGAAAAAGGGCCTGTTTGAATTTTGTGAAGTGGGAAATGCATTTCAGCAATGTCCACAGGGGCTCAGGTGGCCTCAGTCACTCAGAGCGCCTTTTTCATGCTCTAGCTGGTTCGCTAGCCTCAGCCTCTTTTGGACAGAGGTGACTTGACCACTGTAGTCCACATGCTCTGGCAACTTCCCTTGTCACCATTGCATTACCACTAGCTTCCCATGGGATTGGAGGTGGGGAGGAAGAAGTGGGAGAGAACGTGGGTTCCTGGCAGGCTTGAGTCCCAGGATCTTTAATTTCACAAGTCAAGTCCCGGCGGAGGGTGTGGTCAGCCCATGTCTTGACCCAGCTCTGAGCTGAGAAATGGAGGTCTCCATTGAATGTAGCTTTCCCATCATGGATTTGGCAGTGCAACTCACAGAGCTAGACACATTGGAGGCCTCCTGTTCAAATTATATCTGCAAGTCCATGGTCTGGAAGCAGATTGGATATGCCCTGCCCAGGCTTGATTTTTGAAATTAGAGAGGCTAGACCCCAAGTTTATTTCAGTTCATGCATAAAGCCTTGGGCAGGGCGCATACAGTGGGCTAAAGGGGGAGAGGCATTGCCCCATGTGCCCCCGCCCTCACTGTTTCCCCACCACCACTATCTTAGATTGTAGTTGCAACCGTGACAGGATTATTAATCCCAAGGTCTATCTCCTCTTGCAGAGCGTATGGCCTCAACATCTCAGGAAAATGAGGATTCTGAGTCCTCTTACTCAGCTTATATCCACCAACTGCTTTCTACTTCGTAAGTGCCCCAGAGAGAATTGGAATGAAGCATGATAAGGAATTTGCACAGTTCTCCTCTACTCTAGAGCAGTGTTTTTCAACCTTTTTTTGGCAAAGGCACACTTGTTTCATGAAAAAAATCACGAGGCACACCACCATTAGAAAATGTTAAAAAATTTAACTCTGTGCCTATATTGACTATATATAAAGTAATTTTTCAATTTTTCCCACGGCACACCAGGCAACATCTCGCGGCACACTAGTGTGCCGCGGAACAGTGGTTGAAAAACACAGCTCTAGAGAATGGGTAGCCAATGTAACTGCCTCCCAGATGTTCCTCAATTGCCGCTCACATCAGCCCTGCCAGCCAAGTGAAATACAGCAATTAGATTTTAATTAGAAATACAGACCATCTTTCAAGAAAGTGCTATTGTTCGAACTGCGTGTGAAGTAGGCATCCCGTTCAAGAAAAGGCGAGATGTGTCTAGACTCTAGCCTCTGCTTGGTTACGCCCCCCCCACCCTCTGCTTTCCCTATACTAATCTGCCACATGCAAACTTGAAAGCCTTGTTGTTGCCTTGTTCACTTGCCAAAGCTATGGCTTGGGGGCTCTGGTTGATGGATGTGATTGATCCCGCTCTGGAAAAAAAATCCCAAGAGTTCCCTTCCCCTTCTACACCAGAACTGGCCACAACAGAGTTGTCTCAATTGCTTAGGCCAGGAAGCTGTTGCTGTGATACTCACTGGTACACAAGTTGGCCAGATCACCCCTGAAAGAATCGAAGTGGCCCAATCGTAGGCACATGTAAATACAACTTCACTCCAACATTTTGACTTCCTCTTCTTTTTGTTTTCTTTACTCCCCCCTCCTCCCTTTTCTTTCAGAGACCAGTCGGGAATCCGGGAAAGCCTAAGAGGAAAAGTAGGTTGCTCCATGAATTGTGCTGATACATTTCATAGCGGATGTGCTGAGCAGTTTTAAAAGGTTCAGTCTGCCATCTTGTTTTGAAATGGTGTCCAGTTGCATATCTAAGCACAGCTGAAACACTCATCAAACTCAGGAATGTGCATGGGAAATTTGGTTACAATCTCCTTGGGTTTTGATTGGGAAAACATTGCACGGGGAGGGGTTATGCCCCCCCCAGTTTTGCCACCCCAATTGAATTCAGAGCCTCCCACCTGCCTGACTACTTTTGGATGAAAATCAAAATGTTGGGTGCTCTGTTCAGGGACTCTCCCTAAACAACATACCTGAGCCAGTGTCTTCTGCATGTGAAGTCAGTAACCCTTTTTCTCCCTCTCCCACTCCATAATAGATCTCTGCTCCGGAGCTTAACAGCATCATCCAGAATATAATGACCTGGGTCGTGTCGGCCGTCACCAGCATCCTCTACCCGGCCCTCACCAAGTTCGAAGAGCGGGTCAGGACCAGAGTGTACACCATCTCCGAAGAGTCTGTGCTGTCCTCGGACAACTCCAGCAGCTGCAGCAGCTGCAACGAGGACTTCTACGAAACCTACAGGACCCTCCCCACCATGTCCACCAGGAAGGTCAGCTTCACGGACACCAGCATCAAGCCCGCCACCCCAAGCGACCTGCGGAGCATCAGCGGGAAGCCTGCTTCCCTGTTCTCCTCCAAGTCCTCCTACACCTCTTTTACCAAGAGCACCCAGGTCTCGCTGGACACTGACCTCATCAAAGGGAAGCTGAAGAGAGGGAAGACGGCCATATTTCTGTCCCCGACCAAGCACTGTGGGCTGCTGTCCACCACTGCAAGCATGCGCAGCTCCAAATCGGACAGCCAGATCACCCAGTTGCAGAAAGGTCCCGCTGATAGCCCTGAGAAGCCGGGCGCTTTGTATCACGGCAAGCGCAAGTGCATCATGTCAAGGGGTCCCTTTGGCAAAGCAGATACAACAACAACTACCACGACCACGGACACAGAAGGGCTTTCCTTTGTGGAAGGAGAACAAAAGCCTCCTCCTCATGGCCCTATAGACCAGAGAGAGGGCATCTGCTTGAAGGACCTCAAGAGCATTTTTGCCGAGCTGAAACTTCCCCTCAGCAAAATCACGGCCATTATCCTCGACGACGTTTTCAAAATGATACTGGTGGACCAGGGCTGCTCCGCCAGCATTTCCGTGGAGGACCTCCTGGAATCCATCTCAGAAAGCCTTTTAGGCAGCCCGCCCTCAGGCCAGCCAGTCGCCGGGTCAGTCTCCAGGATCGCCAGCTTCGTGGCTGCTGACATTGTGGAAAGCGTGCTCAGCAAGCTGCACTCCACCACTCAGAAGAAGTATTTTGAGACCATCTCCAAGGACGGCTTCATGGCCGAGTGCAAAGTCATGTGCGTCATGGCGTCTGGGAAGCATTCTGCACCTGACCCGTCCTTCTGGCGGTCTCGGATGCCCCTGTCCCTCGAGTCGACGTATGAAATCGCAGAGGAGATCGTCCAGATTATCATCGAGAAGCTGAAAGTGTTTGCCACCTCGAGCCAAACGAAAGTGTCCCAGTTTGAACTGTGTGCCAAGATTAAAGCCATCGGGATACCTCTGGGTCAGCTTTGTGCATCAGTCCCACCGCATACGGTAGAATCCGAGGCAGCCAACGCCCTAGTGAAGGACACAATCCGCAAGATAGTTTCCAAAACGGTTACTTCCTCAGAGACAAACCTCCTCCAGTATGTGGAAGAGATGATTGCCAGCATCTTAAATTTCATCCAGAGGCAAATGTGCCCGGAAGGGACGCTTCCTACCAGGGAGAGCTCGATTGTGCTTCAGCTCATCAATGACGTGTTCAACAGCTTGAGTACAGAAAAACTCCAGGGTATTTATCCAGCGGCAAAACCGAGATCTTGCCTCAGAGTGCAGGGGGAGCTTCCTAGCCGCGGAGCTTCTCCTGATCCCAAGGGCGTGACGTTGCCGGGAGCCACACACATGTCAGGTGAGAAATCACCGAGGAAGCCGTTCCCTCCCGTTAATGTCCCCGGCATGGTCATTTATTCTGAGATGGAAGCGGAGGAAAAAGAGAAAAGGGAACGTGACGGAACTTTGTCATCGGTCAACAAGGAGCGGCAAGTGCTGCTGACAGAAGAGGTCCCGGATAAAGTAAGGTATGAAAGCTTTGGGCTAGAATCCCGGCACTGGAACAGGCTCAGCCCCAAATCAGCTGAAGCGGACAAAGAGGGCAGGACTGATGCAAAAGGTGTAGAAAAGGACATGGAGCATTTTGTCCAAGATGCCATTTTCTCATCTCTTGGGGGTCAGCAGAAAGGACAATGTGCCACAGCTGGTGAGTGGTCCTTGGAGCAGGCCTTGCAGAAAATGGAAGAGGACTTCAAGGAGGAAGAGCAATCTCCGATAATCCGGACCGTGTGGAATCTCTTGAACGAAATGTTCCAGCATATTTGGGCTGAACAACCGGTTTGGCCCCCTGGCCCTCCTCCGCCGTCTCTTGCCCACATGGACATCAGTCGGTGCCCGCCTGAAGAGCAGCCATCCTCCAAAGGGCACACTGCCCAGCTCAGGGCTCAGGCTGTGATCCCAGACGCAGACGTCAGCAGTTTTGCCTGTGATCTGGTGAAGACGGCGTTTGAGAAGATCTCGCGCGCCACTCAAACTGAGGCGGAGGGCATCCGAAGCAGGCACTCGAGTCTGATTATCACCGACATCCTCCCTCTTAATGTACCTGGAGATACCAGCAAAAGTCCACCGACGGTGCATTTCAGAGAACCAGAGACAGCTTGTCAGTCAAGACCTGCCCAGGAGGAAACACAGAATAGCCACACAAGCACTTCAGATGATTCAGCCAAGGCTAGCCAGCCCGAGCATCGCCTTCTATCCAAATCAGACCTGGCTAAAGACCTGGTGCAAACATTTATCTCAAAGCTGGAAACTTTTGTCACCTGCAAAGTGGAATCCCAGCTTTGCTCAGATGTGCAAAACCTCAAAACGTGCGTCAGTTCAGATTTCTCCTCTGCCATCCAGCAGGAACTCAGGCGGATGCTAGCGAATCAGTGTGGGGGTTTGCCCAGCTGCTTAGAAGACATTTTGAACAGTTCTGTTTTAGGTGGGAAGGAAAAGGCGCTGCGGTCGCCTTACGCAAACTTAAAACCATATGCCCAGGAAGTGGCCAAGATGATGCTGAAGAGCCTGAAGCATGGGCTGGACAGGGAAGTGGAGAAGATTTCCATCCCTCCTGTTATATTCTCTGAAAGCATCGCCGCCAGCCAGATCGTCAGCCTGGTTTTGATGGTCTTTGCCCCTGCAGAAGCGCAATGCTCCTTACCCCGGCAGGACAGCATTTTGGAGAAGCTTTTCAGGAAGAACCCTGACTATAAAAGAGATATCCAGGCCCAAATCCAGAACACAGTTGAGATGTTTTTAAATGAAATCTACCAGACTGTCATGTTGGATGTGGGAAGTGCTTCACCTTCTCCCTCAGCCACCGAGAAACTTCACACACTTGGGACTTCTAAGGCAGGAACGCTCAGTGCCAAGAAAGTCCCCTCTGCTCCTTTGGTGGGGAAACCTGACGTCTCGCTGGTTTCCAATGACATAGTGGACATTGTGCTCGAAGATCTAAGCTCTGGCCTTGCAACTGTTCTGAATACAAGGGGAGCCCTCTCTGACCGGCTCCAGTGCTTCCTCTATGACCTTATTCAAAGAACTGTTGAGCCTCTCACTCAGCTGGCTGGCCGAGAGGGCAAGGGTGGACTCAGGAGCCATTTCCTGGATCTCAGAGCAGATCGCCACAAAGCCCCAGGCCTGACAAAAGGCAGAAAGGCAGCAGAGTTTGGATCTAAGCAGCTATCGGAGTTGAAGGACTGTTCCCTGGAAAGGATGGCAAAATACTTAGTCGACAACATTTCCCACAGGCTGGAGCTGTTCGCCGAGGAGAAACTGGAATCTGAGTTGGCCACAGATGGTCAGTCGAGAGCTGGAGAGGGCAAGGCGGTCAGCCACCGCAACAAAGCCAAAATTGTCGTCCAAGACTCCCTGTCCAACTTGAGACTTTGTGCTGAGAAACTGACCAGTACCATCCTGAAAGTCATCCAGGCGGACCTGGAACGGGAGATGCTTTCTTGCCAGAACATCATCCCGTATGAAGAAAACGCCTCTGCCAATGAGCTCATGAATGATCTGCTCAAGATTTTGTCTGTCCAAATAGCTCTGACGGAAAACGAGGTTCAGAAAAGGGTTCTGAAAAGGATTTTTAGGCAGCAGCCATCGGGGCAGAAAGGAGGCTTCCCACTGGTGACAGGAGTTGAAGATGTCCTCAACCAGGTTACCCAAAAGGTTGTGGGCGAGTTGGGCCACCTACCTTCTTTTCGCAGCGACTCCTTATGCTTTGGTTCCGAATCAAAGTCTTCTGCCTATAATGGGATGATAGATGCCATCTCCCAGGCAAATGCCGGGAGTGTAGCTGGCGATATTGTGGACAGCGTGTTCACGAAGATCTACTCCATTGTCATGGAAATGCTGTTTGGCTCAAGGGATGGGGACAACTCTGGCAGAAATAAAAACACATCTGTGGAGGCATCTTCCCCCACAGGGAAATCAGAGATCCAGAAGATGACTCTGGCCCTTTCCCAACTCCACCCTACACCACAGACCATTGGGGAAGAACTGGTCCAGAATGTGCTAAACAAAATTGCCAGCTTTGCTGCATCCAATTTGGAAGAGGTCCTCCCACAGTCTATGCAGCAGAAGCGGAAGAGGCACTCCGGCTTCCAGCATGAAATGCATGGTGGTGACGGCATGGCAGGGAGGCCCCAAGCCTTCTCCGATGACTCCGAAACCTCCCTCATGAGAGCGAGCTTGTGCAAGTCAGACTTGACAGTGTACGCAAAGGATGTCGTTGGCAAAGTCCTGGGAACCATCATTGACGATTTCAAAACCGAAGATTACCATCGGACGATACTACGGGTCAACACCTTATCGTCAGAGCAGATCTCCCTCGCGAGTGATCTGGTGCATTCCATTGTGCAAGACCTGCACATTGACGGCCCACATTCTCATGTGCACCAACACACCACCGCGAAGTCTTACAGGATGGACAACGGGCAGATGTATCTCCAGATTGAGTCAACCACAAAGGATATCCGGGGAAAACCCAAGTGCCTTTTCTACGAGGACTTTCTGACTTACCTCAAGCAAGTGCTCCCCAAGGAAGGCATCTTGAAAGACATATTTGAGCAGCAGCCACTGACTGACGCGAACATCAACGAAACCCTCAAAATGCTGCAAGTGGCAGAGAGCATCGTCAGCGAGGTTCTAATGAGGACCCGGGATCTTGAGTCGTCTGTTTGCATCCTGAAGAAGACACAGGGCGAGCTGAGCGAGAGGCTCTTCTGCTGCAGCTTCAAGAGATCAGAGGCACCGGGGCTTTTCCACAGTGATTCCCAGGCTGAGATCGGCTCAGTTGCCAGGGACATTGTGGCCAGTGTGTTTGAGAATGTGCATAAGTGTCTGATGAGCAGCATTCCTGCTACATCAGATGGGTTTCCGGGGAGGAAAGTCCCACCCAAAGGCCGAAAGAACCGGTTCACCCAACCCGATTTCCCTTTCTATAATGTTTCACTGAAGGGGGCCATGGATACAATCGACAAGATAGCCAAGGAGACAGTGGAGTGCACGGTACTCATGCTGGAGACGTTTGTGGCCCGGCATTTCAGACGGGACTTCCGGTGCAACTTTTTGGAAATTGTGAAATTCCCGCTGGAGAGCCTCGCGTTTGCACAGTTGACCCGCTCTTTGGATTCTCTCTCGGCACAGGTCAGGAATGTGGCGGAAACCACGGTGGAGGGCTTTCGGAACAAGTTGCAGGGGGGAAAAGAGAAAGGAGGGCTGCCAACTTTGGGCTCAACCCACAACTTCCTGGACTTCTCCAAGCTGGGCGGTGCCGTAACCAAGGAGTGCTTTGAGACAGCCATCCGGCAGGTGCAGATGCTCCATGCCGAGTTGAACGTTTACGCCAACAATGCCGTCAGCAGCATCCTGGAAATTATCAAGCACACCCTGGACCGGGAGCTCTCCCACAAGGAAGCCACCCTGTTCTGCAGCTCCTCGGAGAGCCTTGTCCTGAGCGAGACCATCAGCGTCATGCTGGACCGCTGCAATGAGAGCCTGACCGAAATCACGTCCGAGCTGATGGTGGAAAACCTGCAACTGGAGATGTCGGGGCGAGGTTTAGCCAAGGACAAAACCCTCTTTCAGGACCACTGCGCGTCACCAGGCAATGTGAAAACTACGTCCAAGAAAATCAGGAGGATAGACATGAGGGATAGCTTCCCCCCGATCAACGTCCCCGGGATGGTGATCTATTCAGAAGAAGAGGCCGAGATGCAGGAGGAAACGCCCTCCAAATTCCCTTCCGTCTTCAGGTACTCGGAGTGGGATGCTCACGTCGGGCCGGAGAGGCACCAGTGCTTGCCCGGCTGCCTGTCGGCCCCCAGGGTGAGGCCTTCTGGAAGACGGAGGCAGGACAGGGTCTCCAACAGATTCCGGCTGGATTTCCCGGAAGACGACTGGCTCCCCAGGCAAAGCTCCATTCCTGAGGGGACCATTTTGGAAAAGCTGTTTAAGAAAACAGGGGACTGTGAGGCTGTCCCCAGACTCACCAAAACAGGGCACCGGAGCAAGGTTGGCAACATGCACCAGCATGAGCCCTTTGCCAGAGGCCCTGCACCCATCTCCCCAGAGAGCGGCTGCTGTTCCGCTATCTGCCCTCTGAAGCTGGGCCATGCCGCCGAGGAAATTGTCAACACCCTTCTCTGTGAGTTTGCCGTGGAGGGCGAATCCATGTGCTACGAGAAGAACACGCACCTTTTCCCGCTGAGGGAGGGCCCCAAGCCCGGGGAGCACGGCTTGCTCAGCCGGTGGGATAAGAGGCAAAGTGATTCCAGCGAAAGGGCAACGACGGAGGAAAGCTGCTTCTTCATGCAGGAAGGGAGCAATTTGCTTTCCAAGTGGGAGAGCAATCAGTACATCTTCAAAAGCAAGAGTCCGGACAGGCATAAAGACCTGGAACTCCTCGCCTGCTTCCACGTCCCAGACCTCTGTGAGATCCAGACGTTGGCCAACCATATTGTCCTGAGCGTCATCAAGGAGCTGATCGCCTTCCGGCCAAAAGGTAAGCCTTGGGGCTACGTTGTGGTGGCCCCGTTCAAGGAGCTGACTTATGCTCTGTGGCAGCCGAAAACAGGGATGGAGACAACGGTTTGTTTCGGTTCCTTGTTTCCTCCGGTCTTAAATCCAGTTCTTCACATTTCTGCAGCATATAATCATAGTGTAGAGTTGGAAGGGACCCCCAAGGGTCCTCTACCCCAACCACCTGCCATGCAAGAATCCCAGCGAAAGGATCCCTTGCAGGCTGGAAATACCGTTTAAAGTTAGTAAAAAGCTTAACATCACTTATTGAAATGTAAATTGGGATGATTTGCCCGTTTTATACAGGGTGCAGAATTTAAATAAATAAATAAATAAATAAATATTGTGGGGGGGCATCTTGAAAGAGATATTTGAGAAGCAGCCGCTGACCGACGCGAACATCAACAAAACCCTCAAAATGCTACAAGTGGCGGAGAGCATCGTCAGCGAGGTTCTAATGAAGAACCAGTATCTTGAGTCATCTGTTTGCATCCTGGAGAAGACACAGGGCGAGCTGAGCAAGAGGTTCTTCTGCTGCAGCTTCAAGAGATCGGAGGTTCCAGGGCTTTTCCACAGTGATTCCCAGGCCGAAATTGGCTCAGTTGCCAGGGACATTGTGGCCAGCATGTTTGAGAATGTGCATAAGTGTCTGATGAGCAGCATTCCTGCTACGTCAGATGGGTTGCCGGGGAGGAAAGTCCAACTCAAAGGCCGAAAGAACTGGTTCATCTAACCCGATTGTACTCAGAGTAGAGTAATTGAATTGATTGCCATGGCTATGACGAGCTGTTAATTTAAATGGGTACAACTTAGTTGGGCACATAACCCCGTTAATAGTTAACAGTAACAGTTTTTGCCCCAAACCACCCAAGTCGGGACTTCCAGAATTGGTTTGTGGTATTTCCAGGGCTTCAGAAGCTCCCTGAGGTGTGTGATAGTAAACCTTTCTGCGTTTCCTCCCACAGATGCTTTGGACGAGAAGGGTTACAGGACCTCTTGCCCAGCGTGGAAGCAGGAGATGATCCAGTCCGAATCAAGGTGGCTCCAGGAACGGATCTGGAGGAGCACCTACCTGCCCCACTGCAAGAGGCAATCCTCCTGCCTCGATGTGTTTTGGGAGCCCTTGACCCAGGCGGTGGTCTCCAACGTCATCCGGAGCATCCTGAACCCCTGTGCCCGGCAAGGCGCCAGAGAGAGAAACGATGGCATTGAGACCAGCCTCTCCATGTTCTGCTCAGTGGACTCTTGCTGCCCTGAGCATGGGATCAGGGGCCCCAAATCGGCTCCTGTCAACATCAAAGAGCTGGCATTCCACATATCCGAGAGGATCCTGGGCATCTTGTGTGAGAGGAACATCTTGCAGGAGACTGTCAGCAGGAAAGGCTTCCTAACGAGGAAGTCAAGGTACATCTGCCTGCCACCCCTCTGCCTGGCGGACTTTGATGAGGTTTACCACCCTCTCGTGAAAGAGGTTGCCCACCTCCTGTGCCTGGAAATCGAAATCAGGTGCAAATCCATGAGCGAAAGGAAAGCTCAGGACGCACTGCCCCAGCAACAGCCCTACTTCTCTCGTTGTGCTTGCGGAGGTTCCAGGGGAGACTGCCGAGGCCCCTGCGACATCAGAGGGGGAGCTTGCTTGTCGGCAATGGACCAAATTGCCCACAAGAACCAGCGGCTCAGCTGCGTCGCTTCCAACCTCGACAGCTTCATCCGCAGCTTGAAGTCCACCGAAGCAAAACAGGTCGTCAACAAAGTCCTGCACATCATTTTGGACTCGATGTGGCCCGGTCAGCCTCAGGGCAGTTTTGCAGGGCACTTCCCGGATGCCCAAGCTCAGAACATGTCGCCATACCATGACACAGACCTGATGCCTAAGAGGAAGAACCCTTATTCATCTGTGTGCCCGCATGCCTACAGGCTGGGCAATGAGATCTTCAGCGGCAACCTGGGACTCTCGCCCAAATCGGTCGTCCTGCTGGATGTCGTGAGCGAAAAGCTGATCCGGACCCTCTTGGACAAATGCATCACGACGGACCATTTCACTGGCACCTTTGCTTTTGACGAGTTCCCAGAGGACGAGCAGTTCTGTGACATCCGGAAGAGTGCCAGCGATGGCGAGCTCTTCCAATATTCAAGCAGGGAGATGAAAGCCCACAAGACGGACTCTGCCTCCACCATTTTGACGTACGACATCCAGTACAGCGAGGAGCCCTGGGTGGAGCCTCAGGCAGGGGTGTCCTCCTACGAGTCAGCGCTTGACATGTTGGCACATACCCTGGTGAAACCGGTGATCACAGAGCTTTCCTACTGCATTGATCACCCAGGGCATGGGAAACCTTACTCGAAGAAGGCTGTGGGGTTCTCACAGGGCCCCTGCAAAAAGGGACGGGGGCAGAGCTTTGGCAAAAAGCACCCGCGAGGCGGGAAAAGTGACATGTACCACTCATTGCCGAGAGGCAAGCGACCAGAGTGGAAAGCGCCCGTCTCAGGGAGGCATCAGGCCCGCAAGAACTTGCGGGACAGGAACAAGACAGTGCTGGAAACAGCCATGCATCACCGGACATGCACTTCCCAGGCTCCGAGCAACAAGCATGCAAGAAGGAAGCCTCACTCTGCCACTTGCAATGTGAGGACTTACCGGAGAGAAGTGGTGACCATGACAGGACGTGGGGATCACAGGCAGTTCCACCCGGATTTCACTACCATTTACTCGGCATCGTTCCTAGAGGAAGTCATTTGCCAGCTGTTGTTCAAGATCTTCTCTTCGCTGCACAGCAAATACAACAAGGACACCTGCATCGACCTCCAGGAGATGAACACCCTGTTTGTCAGTGCCCTGGTGGAAGAGTTTACAAAGGCTGGCGTGGGGGTCTTGATGAGGGCCGAGGAGAAGGCATACTTCCAGCGGGTGGACAGCCGAACAGTCTGCAAAATAGTTGACTCCATCTTAAGGGAGTTTGGGTTCCAGCTGGCTGCCGACCGAGACATAGGCAGGGACATTGAGTCTTTGGCTGAGAAGGCGTCTGAAATTATTTTGACGGAGATTCTGGATTACCAACTGCCGCCGGTGGTTTGTCGGAGGCTGCCACGGAATGCCTTTCGAAACATCAAGGCCGAACAGATCATCCAGAAGATCGAATGTTGCATCTGCCTCCCGAAATTCCAAAAGCGGCAGCAGCCGACCCCGGCATACATTACTGTCTTGTCTCAGAAGTATTTGGAAAGGGTTGTCAACCAGCTGGTGAATCAACTCTTCCCGCCCTGCAAGGGTGCGGTGCGGAAGCCAGGGAAGAGGGAGGTGTCGGGAACAGATTTTGATGAGCTCTGCTCCTACATGATCAAACAAGTGATGGCGTCCATTGCCAAACACAAAATCTGGGTGGCCAAAAAGGATGCCCCCTGCCGTTCCCATTCAGAGATGGAGATTCAGACCATGGTCAATTCTGTTTACAGGTATATGCTGGAGAAGTCTGGCTCACAAGAGTCTATACAGAAAGACATCAAGCGTCGGGATACGGATTTTATAGACTGCATAACCAGCTTCATAATTCAGGAAATCACGAACCATCATCTTCAGAGATTCCTCTCTAAAGAGGAGTCCTCTTCAGGATGCCCCGACCCTGAAGCTCTGTCTGAGGACATTGTCAGGACCGTTCTGGATAGCCTTGGGGAACCCTTGGGTCCCTGTGGAGGAGTTTTCCCAGCTCGTTTCTTAGAAGAAATTGTTTCCAGAGTTTTAGCCAACGTTCTGCCTGTTTCCAGAGACAAGAAAGAATCAAGCAAAGGGTGGAATGAAGCTGAGCTGGAGAGAATTGCAAAGCAATTGGCCTGTTCAATCAACTTGCATTTTGGCAAGTCTGCAGTTACCGGAGTCCCGAAAGGAGATGAGCCGAGTTTAATGGAACCCTTGATGGACATTGTTGTCGAGAATGTGGTTGACTCTGTGTGCAACAGTTTGATGAAAGAAAGAGATGTTGCTTCGCCAGATGACCTCAGCAGCGGGAGACAGAGTGCCCTCTTTGACAAGATTAAGAGATTGGTTGAAAAAGGCATCTCTGATTATCTTCTCCATCCACTGTTTTCTGGAGACTTGCCCAAGGCTACGCCTTCAACTCCGTCCCACGAGTATGTTTCTGAAACCCAGGAGGAAACCGAGAGCCGGTCTCCATTCAGCACCTTCCTATCTTCAGGATTCCTGAAAGATTTAATCACTGGACTGTTGTCAAAAATCTTCCCTTCCACATCCATGGACAAAAGGCATCTGTCGGAGTCAGACTTCAGCAAGCTCTCCACCCAGCTGCTCAATGATGTCCAGATGAAGCTTTTGAAGCATCAAATCAAGGTTACAAAAGACATGCACCCAGAACAATGTGAGTATTCGGACGAAGATGTCCAGAACATGACCGATTCCCTGTGCAGCAAGATCATACAGAAATCTGGCTCCCTTGAAGCCGTCCAGAGAGATGTGAAGAATAAGAGCAAAAGCCTGATTGACCGAATCGCTGGGTTCCTTGTGGGTGACATCCTGCAGAAGCATGTCCAACCTTTTGTAGCCAGGCAGGAGTCTCCTACCTGGGACAGAGCAGCCGCAGGAGACTCCATGTCTAGGTTCGAAGTGTACAAAACTACTGTCAAGCCCTTGGACCTGCGGCAGGCAAGCCTGGCAGAGAAAAGAGGCCCATCGAGTCCTTCTTCGTTCCTAGGAGAAGTCATTTCTCAGCTGATATCAAGGATCTCCAGCTCTTTCTCGGACACCCCTCTAAGTGGCCCTGGGGACTTCATTGGAGACACAGCTGTGAAGCTGGTGAAGTCACTTACGAAGGAGCTTACGAAAGCTCAGCTGCACACCCAAGAGGGCCCTGAGGAGCCGCCCTTGGGATCCTTGACAGAAGACAGAACCTACAAGGACAGCACACAAGACCTGGAGCCTGAGGAAGATACTGACAAAGAGAGGCATGTGTTGTCCCGCCAGACAGCCACCATGATATTTGAAGGTGCCATCAATCGCATGCTGGGGTCAGCACCGGGTCCGCCTCCTGTGGAAGAAGCAAAGTGCCTAATCCATGAGATACTGGTTGTGGACCAGGGTGTCCCTGTAGACAGTGCTTCACCACCCTACTCCACCGCGCTCTGCTACCCAGTCCTGGAGGCCATTGTTGACAGGCTGCTCTTGCAGATCTTCCCATCTCCTTCTAGTAGCACTGCATGCCTAGGTCAGGGTGAAGGCGGCTTTGGCTCTGAAATGAGCAGCACAATTGCGCAGCTGAAGAAAGACATCCTGGACATTGTTCTGAAGCAAGCCATCTGGATCAGCACTTACGGCAACAGGGGAGAAGCCTGCATTTCAGAAGAAGCCATTGCGTGCATGGTGGACTCTGTCTACTGTGACGTCTTGCACGAAGTGATGTTGCAGCAGCCTCTCCCAGAAGACAAAGAGAGCCTGCGGAACTTGTACGTCACTCAGATAGCTTGCTTCATTATCAACGAAATGTTTAAGTACCACCTCCAGTCTACGACATTTGACGAGGCGCCCTCTTATGTGGACCCTTCTGCCGGAGACTCCCTAAGCTCCTGCATGACGGTCTTCCCTTTCAGTCTCCTGGAGGACATGCTCAACCAGCTCTTGGAGAGAATATTCCCCACTCCAGAGAGCATCAACGCTTGCATTGGCAACCAGGTTGACTTCTCAGAGACAGATTTCTCTGAGATGGTCGCCAACCTGAAACGTTATGTCATTGCAGAGATTCTGGCACATCAAATCCTGCTGGGAAACACCTCGGGGCAAACTCCAGAGATGGATGAAGAAACCAAAGAGGACATTGCCTGTTCAGTTTACAACCAGATTTTGCAGAAGTCTGACTCCCTAAGCGAGCTTCAGAGTACTCTCAAGGTCCAAGGGAACAGCACCCTCCGTGAAATTGCCAATTTGCTCATAAGGGAGATTTTGAATTTCCACCTTCACCCGTTTTTAGACAGCAGTGATTCTGCCACCCGCGAATGTGCTAAATTGCAGAAGGAAAAGCAGCCAGTTTCTCAACGGATCTACTCTGCAGCCTTTTTAGAGGATGCTGTTGTGGCTTTCTTTTGCAAAATCTTGTCCTCCCCAAACTTTTTGGCATATTCCAAAGACTGCTGTTTATCAGAGTCTGAGATGAGGGATCTAGTTACCAGGCTAGTCAATGCTTTAGTGTTCGAGTTCAAAATATCAGAAGTCAAGGTCTTTCATGGTGCGGAGGGAGACCTCCCTCTCCCAAAGATTGCTCCTGAAGAAGTGATTCAGATAAGCAACTGCATCTATGAGAAGTTACTGCAGCAGCTTGGATCGGAGTGTGAGATTTTTAAAGCTTTCCAAAACGAAGGACATTTATTAGCAGAAAAGCTAGCTCCACTAATAATCAGAGAAATCTGTGCATACCAGCTGATGCCTTTGTTTACTGGGGATACTTCCCTGTACCTGTTCTCGTTTCTGGAAGCTGAGACAATCCTCGACCGAGTGGAGACCATCCTCCCGGACACCACACCCTCTGGCTCCATGTTCGGAGAGATGTTCCTTAAGATAATGCACAAAATGTTTCCGTCATGGGTCCCTGGAAGTTCGCCAGATTCTCCTTTGGGCAGTGTAGGGAAGAGAAGTCCTCCCAGGAAGAAAGCAAGAAGAAAACCATCTCCCGAGGCAGGCAAAAGTATCCAGAGCCTCATGGACAATATCTGCAAGGCTGTCTGTGTCAAACCCGGGTCTCTAAACCAAAAGTACGAAACCACAGAGGAAGAGAGTGCAGAATTTCTCTGTCAATCAGGGCAGGACTATCCACTTCCCAAGTCACACTCACCTCCTGGAAAGTCTCCCCTTCCCACCTATTCTACACAAACAGACCGCTGGACGATCCACTATGTTAAGCCACACTCTCCTCCCAGCCAACTTTTGTCTCCTCCTCCCACCACGTCCTCAAAACCAGAGTGCTGGACAATCTATGAGGATAAGCTGCCCTCGCCTCCCTGCGGATCTCACCCTCCTCCTGCCTTTCCTGCAGAAGCAGATGATTGGACGCTCCAGCGCAAAAAGCCATACTCGCCTCCCAGTCAACTTCCGCCAGTTCCTGCCCCCAGCTTTTCTGCAAAAACATCTGACTGGACGATTCACCACGTGAAGCTTGGGGAAGGGGAGGTGCAGGCGATGCAGTTTGAGGATGGAGGAGGTGCTTATTCCTCCACTTTCTTGAAAGACATTTTTAGTGGGCTGGTAAGCAAGCTGCTCTCCTCAACAACCAGTGTGTGCCCGGTGGAGAAAAAAGAGGCAGTGCCTGCGGAGGAGGAGTCCTCAGTCAGAAATCTAGTGGAATCAATTTTAAAGGAGTTTGCCAAGTCCCCAGTTAAGGTCCTGCAGCTCCCCATCAAAGGGCAGGGTTTCCCATCCGTGGGGAAGACGGACGTGGCTAAAATCATCCATGGTTCTCTGTGTGGCATCTTGCAAGATCGGGCTCCTGGAGCCCCTATCTGGGAAGGCAAGGAAAGCGACCAGATGTTTGTGGAGAGATTGGCCAGTGCGATAAAGAAAGAGATTTTAGGATACCAGATCCAGGGGCTGCCAAGAACACCCCAGAGCCAGGCCTCAAAACCTTTTGAAATGGGAGAGATGGCAAAGAAAGTGTTGATGGAGGTAAAGAAGAACAGCACTCCATCACCAGTCAGCAGTGACAGACCAAACCCGCTCCTGGTGTCTCAGAGGTTCATACACGAGGTTCTGGCAATCCTCTTGTCCAAAATTCTCCCCTTCCCCACGACGTCATCCGACAACGCCGAGGAACAGTGCGCCGAGTTCGATTTCATTCACATGAAGCTCCTGAGCAATGTGATGTCAGAGATCTCCAAGGACAAGAACGCTGAAGTCCAGTACCTTGACAGGGTGCAGCCCAACCGTGTCGTGAGCCAAACGGTGGCCAACACCGTCTACCACCAGATTTTACCGGAGTTTGGAACTGCACCGGCCATTGAGAAATGCATCAGGACGGGCTGCACGATCCTTATGGAAAGGATCACTGACTTGGTGATGAAAGAGATTTATGGGAACCCGTTGCAGGCATACTTTTCGGAGGAGCTCGGCAGACAGCAGGAGGCCATTGAAGCGGAAAGAAAGCTGGAAGAACAATATGGGGGTGGTCCTGCGGGTGCAGAGGGTGAGACACCACTGCGATCCCACCTCAAGGGGTTGTCGTCTATCATCTTAGAGGAGGTGGCTGCTAAATTCCTCTCAAAACTGTTCTGTGCCCTCCCTGTGGACGACTTGGATACAAGGAGTGTTGCCTTAATGAAGGAGGTGGGCAGAAAGATGATTAACTCCTTGCAAAGTCTTATTTCGAAGAAGAATATGAGAGTCTGGCAGCACGACGAATTGGAGGACTTGGGCTCAGAAGACAGCCGGGCAGTTGGGGAGGTTGTGGATTCCGTCTACACTGACATGCTCAGGCATTCCAGCTCCGAAGCCTCTATGTACGATGATTTAACCAACAAGAAGGAGGACTTTGTCAACCGGGTCGCCTGCTTCATGGTGAGCGAAATCTCCGGGCGTGATTTCCAGTCGACCATGAACATGGAGGATGAGTTACCCCGCTCCAGTGCGGAAATAAAGCTGGAAACAGACAAGATCATCGAGAAATTCCTTGGCAATATTGGGGCAATGGAACCCACAGAGGTGCCCCTGGTCACACAAGTGCCGGTGGCTTTCCTGGAGGAGATCCTAAGCAGGTTGCTCACGAAAATCCTACTCGCCCAGAAGGAGTTGGGCTTCCAAGAGAAGAAGGCTTTGTCCAAGACAGATGTCAACGAAATCGCTTGCCAGCTGAAGACGTCGGTGGAGAAAAAGATGTCAAAGAACAAAATGGAACTGGTGGCCGACAGCAACCAGCCAGAGCTGCACCCGCAATACGAGGAGAAGGTCGACCACGTTGTCCACACCGTCCTCAGCAATGTCATGGAGAAATCTGGGTCCCAGCAAGAGCTGTATAATGACATGAGGACTAACAAGGTCATCTTCCCTGAGCAGGTGGCCAGCATCATAATCAATGAGGTCTCCAGCTGCTCCATCGGTGGCAACCCTTTTGACGAAAACACAGAGAACGAGACCGTCAGTGCCCTGGAACTGGACCGCATTGTCAGCAAAGTCTATGCTCGGGTCAGCTCCATCGAAGAAGAGGACGAAGACCCCTCCGATTTGGATCTGACAAATCTGTCCGCTGTGCCCGAAGATCCAGAAACCCTGCTGCAGAAAAGCGATATGCCGGTGAAAATAATCCCTTGCATCGGGCACAGGGCCCTGAAGGTCGACCCGGAGATCGTCGCGGAGCACTTAGCCGTCCTGTCCATCAAGACAGAGCCCCTAGAGAAGCTGAAAAAGACGTGCATGTCAAAGATCGGCATGAGCCTCACGGAGCTGAGGAGAGCCTCAATGTCAGGGAAGAGTCTGTCTAGTAATGTCGGCATTCATGATCCCAACAAGAAGAAAGAACGGAGGCCCTCTTTGGATATGGCCGGTCGCCTTGGGGTGAGGCCGAAGGAGGTAGGCAGGGCGGGGCGGGGGGCTTCTTTGCATGTGCTGAAGTATATGTGGTTTAAGGCAGGCATGGCCAAACTTGGCCCTCCAGCTGTTTTGGGACTACAACTCCCATCATCCCTAGCTAACAGGAACAGTGGTCAGGGATGATGGAAATTGTAGTCCCAAAACAGCTGGAGGGCCAAGTTTGGCCATGCCTGGTTTAAGGCATCCTGCCCCGAGTGGATGAAAAATCAAGGCTTCACGTTAAGCCCCCATTCACTCTCATATTTAGAGTGAATTTCAGTGGCCAAGATTTATGCCTTGGCTATCATCAATCACTACATAATTATCTCTTTCAGCAAGCTGCCGACAGAAGACGGTCAGTCTGCCATGATCCTCCCTGGAAGTCCCAGAACTTTGTATACTATTCCAAATGTGGTCACACCATAGATTTGTATGATGGCATTGCTAGTATAGACTGTCGATAGGAAAACACTTTCAATATCATGTGCGGTTTTTGGTAACTTCAGTCGAGTTCCGAAGCTCGTAAATTGTTCTTTGTTAAGTCGCGATCTGAGGCTTTTGGCTCACTTGAACCTGTCTGTGCAGAGCCTCCTGGGTGTGCCTCTCCTTGCAGGTAAAAGGTACTGTCCTCCCCACCCCTGCCCCCCTTCCTGCACTTCCAGGCAGTCTGCAGAAACTCCTTCCAAAGCCTGATGAGGCCAGACATCACAAGGGTTGAGCTCCTGAAGGACGTGGAAAGCAAGCAGGACCTGATCCTCCGCCTCGTAGCTCACGACATCGAGGACAACCAACCTGGCAGGGCCCCTCACTTCGTTGATCTGGAGAGCGACGGGGAGGAGACAGTCTTGAAGGAGCACAGATCCTTTTACTTTGAGGTCCCGCCTGTGCCCAAGCGGCGCGAAAGCTCACATTCCACGGTAAGCAAATGGCTCAGGGAAGGAAGGGATGTAGCCCACAGCTGTGTCCTCCTAGCTGAAGGAGAGTCGCCTCTTGATCCGCAGGAACTCAGGGAAGGTCTGGACCAGGGCCGTCTTTAGCAAATATCCGCCCAACACCCCCAAAATACCACAGAGTGTTGGGGTGGCCATAGCTGTGCACTGCCAGCCATGGGGGGGGGCACAACTCTCCCCCATGCCGCTGTGGGAGAGCGATCCTCGCAGAGGCTTGGGAGTGAAGTTGCGCCCCTCCTGAGCCTCCTCGGGAGGAGAGCGATCCTCGCAGAGGCTAGGGAGGCTTGGGAGGGAAGCTGCACGCCTGCCAGCCTTATGGTTGGTGGGGCGCAGCTGGTGGGCTTGCATGGAAAGAAAAGGCCACCGGCAAAGCCACACAGCGCCCCCACTTGCTGGGGCGCCCCTGAGAGGCTGGCGCCATGGCGCAACGCACCACTAAGCCCTATGGGAAAGATAGCTCTGGTCTGGACTGAGGTCAGGATCCTTGGAAGTCTTGGGGGAAATAGGAGGGACACTCATAGGACCAAGGACATAAGGACACAAGAAGAGACTACTGGAAAAGGCAAAAGGGGACTCATCTAATCCAGCATCCTTTTGTCACAGTGGCCGACCAGATACCTGAGATACCCGTGGGAAAACCCACAAGCAGGATTCAAACACAAGAGCACTTCTCTGCTCCTGTGGCTTCCAGCATTGCTGTCTCCAGCCACGGAGGCAGCATAGCACACATGACTAGTCGCCGTTGATAGCCCTCTCCTTCACGAAGTTGCCCAATCTTCTTTTAAAGCCGTCCAAGTTGGTGGTCATCACCAAGGGAGGAGAGCAGGGTTAGATGGGGGGGGGCAGGGCCTTCTCTCTGCATAGCTGTTAAACGGTGTGCTGCGCAGGCAAGAAATTAGCAGAAAACAGATATCACAGCAGGAAATGTTGGAGGGTATGGAGTTTTGTGATCCAACCCCTCAAGCCAAGGATAAAAGTAACTACAGTGGTGCCCCGCTAGACGAATGCCTCGCTAGATGAAAAACTCGCTAGACGAAAAAGTCTATGGGGCTGCCTCGCAAGATGAAAAATTTTCGTCTTTTTTTTTCCCTTTTGCGGAGCACGGCTGTCGTTGCCGCTCCGCAAGACGAAAAACCCGCTAGACGAAAATTTTCGCAGAACAAATTATTTTCGTCTAGCGGGGCACCACTGTATACAATATTTAGATGACATCTGAAGGCAGCCTTGTATAGGGAAGTTTTTTTAATGTTTAATGTTTTATTATGTTTTTATATATGTTGGAAGCCACCCAGAGTGGTTGGGACACCCAGTCAGATGGGTGGGGTATAAGTAAAACAACGGAATAGGTAAAGGGATCCCTGACCATTAGGTGCAGTCGTGGATGACTCTGGGGTTGCGGCGCTCATCTCGCTTTACCGGCCGAGGGAGCCAGCGCACAGCTTCCAGGTCATGTGACCAGCATGACTAAGCTGCTTCTGGCGCACCAGAGCAGCGCACGGAAACACCGTTTATCTTCCCGCCGGAACAGTACCTATTTATCTACTTGCACTTTTTGGGGTGCTTTCGAACTAGGTTGGCAGGAGCTGGGACCGAGCAACAGGAGCTCACCCCGTTGCGGGGATTCGAGCCGCCGACCTTCTGATTGGGAAGCCCTAGGCTCTGTGGTTTAACCCACAGCGCCACCCACAAACAACGGAATAGGATATCCTTATTTTCATTGGAGAAACGTTGAAGGGGGTGCAACATTAACAAACAACCAAAAAAAAACAACTTAAGCACTGTTGAATCTGCAAAAACGCTCTCCCGACTCCCAGGACTCATAGTTGGATTCCACTCAGTTCATCAGAAGACACACGCACATAATGACTGTGGCAGCAACTCCCTCCGGAAAGAGCTCCAAGGGCTGGAGGGTGGGGCAAGGCAGGTGGGAAAAGCCATTGCCTGATGGTCGGCACAGTCTCTTTCCCTTCAGGATGCAACCTAAGAGTCCAAGCTTTAAGGAGATAGTGAAGTTGGCAGAGAGGTCAAAGGGACTCTGGGGGTCCCTTGCTGCGATGTGTTCTAACCTCATATGCTCTAGCCTAGGGGTGCAATATGTCTGGATTTTCCTGGATATAGCCGGAATATGGCAGTCGGAAACAGTGTCTGGGCGGAAATTACTGAAACCCATGTTGGAACTCTAGCTTTTGTTTAGCTCAGCAACTTCACTCCCCCCCTCCCCCAATTCACTTTTTAAAATACAGCCATACCCTGGAAGTTGAACGGAATCTGTTCCAGAAGTCCGTTCGCCTTCCAAAATTGTTTGGAAACCAAAGTTTGGAAGCTCCGACAGCCAATCGGAAGCCACGGAAGCCTCACCAGACGTTCAGGTTCCATAGAACATTCGCAAACCGGAACAATCAGCAATCTGTGATGCAACCAAACTACCAACAGTTCTGAGGTTCCTCTCCTTCCTCTCGCCCTCAAACAGCGTATCCCAAGCGATCCTCTCCTGGCAAAGACTCCCAGCAGTACAAGCCGGAAGAAGAGTTTGTCCCTGAGCAAATGCTGCCCCCCTTTGACCCTGTCCAGCAGCAGCGGTGAGGCCAAAGAAAAGAAGGAAGCCCCCCCTATCCCACAGATTGAGGTCACAGCCCAGTCCACGACCAGCCAGGTGCAGATGGTGAGTCCATGAGGGAATATGGCCCCTCACCTCTTGAGAGAGACGGATTTGTTCCCCAGGAGCGGGAGGATCCCCTAGAAAAGGGGGGGGGAGCCCTTTATCCTTTAACTACCCAGTTTGTGGCCCACCCCAAGCCCCCCAGCAGGAGGGCGATAGAGAAATCAGGCCAGATAAGCCTTTGAAGTGAAACACAGACATTTTAAAAAGACAGATCCGTCGTACCGTATGCATCCATTTGGAATACAGGAACTGGGAAATCTTTTCATTAATGTGAGATAATATTTAATAACGGGTGTAATTAGAGGTTTAGTTAGAGGTCTAAAACTCAGGTGGTTTCACCTGGGGAAAGGTGCTCAGTTCTGGAGATGGGCTACTTGTCCCTTCAACTGTTTGCAGAGCTGGAAGGTCTTGGATCAGCGAAATCTTTATCGTGTTTCCATTCTGTTATTTTTAAATAGCAGCCTTGCTATTTAAATTGACCTGCCGTGCAAGAATATCCCAGAAGGGAGATTAATAAAAATGAATATACTGAAAGGTGGATTTTATCTATGACTTGTCGGAGCAACAAAATTTAGAGATTGTATCCTGCCCTACACTTCTTGTCCACTGCTCCAAATGCAAATTGAAATATTGGGAGTGGACCATGCTGGGATAGCTCAGTCTGTAGAGTATGAGGCAGTAAGACACGTAATCTCAGGGTTATGGGTTCGACCCCTGGGGTTGGGATAGATGACCTTTGTGGCCCCTTCCAACTCGGCAATTCTATTATTCTAAGACCTGTAGAATGTCTGGGTCCAATCTTATTTGTTTCCTACTTGATTTCAATACTAGCAGCCTCATACCTGCTATTTCCCAAGAATTCCCAAAAACCAGTGGCTAAAAGACAGCATCATTTAAAAGGTCTGTCATCCTTAGATGGCGTCTGATTGATCTCAGGAACCATAGAGCAAAATTTTGTTGCGATCTCTTAAGAGTTGTCCAAATGTGAACAGAAAGACAACTTTCCAAAATGAATAGTAAAGCTAAAGGGACCCCTAACCGTTAGGTCCAGTCGCGGACGACTCAGGGGTTGAGGTGCTCATCTTGCTTTACTGGCCGAAGGAGCCAGCGTACAGCATGACTAAGCCGCTTATGGTGAACCAGAGCAGCGCATGGAAACGCCGTTTACTTTCCTGCTGGAGCGGTTGCTACTTACCTACTTGCACTTTGGCATGCTTTTGAACTGCTAGGTTGGCAGGAGCAGGGACTGAACAATGGGAGCTCACCCCGTCGCGGGGATTCAAACCGCCGACCTTCTGATCGGCAAGCCCTAGGATCTGTGGTTTAGACCACAGCGCCACCGTAGGTTTTCATAATAAAAATAGCAGTGAAAATGATTACTGGGCACATGGATTTTGAGGGAATGGCTTATACTTAAAAAACAAACTACAAAACAAGGTGCACAAAAAGGGGAAGGGGATTTCTCCTCCATGTATGCCCCCCCACTTTCCTGAATTAAGGTATGTGTTGACTTTGAGAGCTTAAAACCAAGTCCTTATCTTTTCCTTTCCGCAGGATGCCCAAACCACCAATATGTCGAGCACGCCCATCACCGAGACAGAGGAGAGCAGCCCTGTCACCTTTTCCAGCAGCACCCCCCGCACAACCAGCGTGGAGCCTTCATCGACCTCTGACAGGTAATGGTTGGAGGGCAACATTTGTTGGTGGGCTGGGCTTTGGAGAGCAGGGGCACTTTTCAGGAGTTCTTCACACACAGGCAAAGCCCATCCTGGTTCCCCACTGAACTTCAGGGTTGGTTTGGTTTTTTTCACTTGCACTGTTGGAGGCAGTGAAGCTCTCAACGCCAGCTGCTGGGAATCGAAGGTGGGGAGACTGCTGTCGGCAGCAGAGTGTGGAAGCAGGCCTCCCTTGACAAAGCAGCGGCTTTGTAACCACTTGGCAAGCCGGTCTTTTAGAGTGGCGCAGCAACAAAACCGCTAGCGCATTTGCTAAAGCAAGGCAGGGTCCAGAATGGTTACAAATTGGATGGAGGACCACGTGTTGAGATTCCTGTACTGCAGGGGCTTGGACTAGATGACCCTCGGGTTCCCTTCCAGCTCTACGATTCAATCCACGCTCCCGCATTCAGTCCAAAATCCATACAAGCAAGTCTCTCCAGTTGAGAGGCACAGGCCACCCACTTGCCCAGTGGTTTCTATGTGGGCCGTGATAAGATCCCGCTTGGGGGACCAACCACCTGGATGCCTGCCTCATGCTTGGGCTTGGCACCTATTGAGGCCACAATCCAAACAGGCTTTGGCAGAGGGGCAAACTCCAGGCCGCTGTGCAACTGGGGAGAGGACTCATTACAAGTGCCGCATTTTAACCAAGCCCTTTCTGTATCCGTTTCAGCGATAGAGAGAAGATTCTGGATAAAGGTGACTATTCTTTCCATCACTTTGGGGTTTGATGCAATTGTGCTTGTGTGTTTAAAACCTGCATTGTCGGGGGTTGGACTAGATGACCATTGGGCTCCCTTCCAACTTTACCATTCTATGGTTCTAGAATGGCTGCTCCTTAGAAGATGCCATGTACAGAGCCCCAAATGGGGGCTGGGGTGCCAAAGGGAGGCCTCAGGCTCTAGACCTGGCCCCCAGGCCTCTTTCAGGCACACAGCTATGAGAGGGATGCCCCCAAAGGGAATTAGGACCCAGTGAGTTGTGGGCACAGTTTTCATGGGGGGAGGACACGGGCTGGCAGGGAGCGCCTGTCTATGGGGCCAGAGTGACCCCACCCTGTTGACCCTTGGCTTGGACCGTAACACAGCCGTTTCTCGCCTGTTTTCTTCCAGCTGCAGTTGAGATGCACCTCACCCGGGACACTGAAGCAGTCTCAGGACCCTTCGAGGTAAATTGCCACAGCATGTTTGTGGAGAGGATTGAGACCCTGTCCGCATAGATCACCCAGGCTCAGAGATCTGTACTGGTTGACAATTTGCTACATGGACACATATATTACCCTTAGGAACTTGGGACTGGGCAGGAAAAGGGTCTCTCTGGGCTTATCCACACTCTTTTCAGGTATGGTCTGAACTTAGAAGCTCCATGTCAGAGTGCCTCACCCCCCTGCTCTGGAGCAGTGTTTCCCAAACTTGGGTTTCCAGCTGTTTTTGGACTACGATTCCCACCATTCCTGACCACTGGTCCTGCTAGCTAGGGATAATGGGAGTTGTAGTGCAAAAACTTGGGAGACCAAAGTTTGGGAAACGCTGCTCTGGAGCTTTCCCCTGTGAAAACTTGCTCTTTAAAGCTCAATAGGAGCAAACAGCAACCTGCTTAAAATCGGAATTGACGTTTGCCCTGATTGAGCGCTAAAGAGTGGGTTTTTGCAGTGAAAACTCCAAGGCAAGAAACAAAAAAACCATGCTTAGACACAGAGCATTAAAGTGTGGAGCTGTGCCTGGAAGGAGCAGAGCAAAAGATAAGCATGGATAAGCTCCCTTTCTCTCATCCTGCAATGGACTTGATTATCCTGACTTAGGACAAGGACATTTTATGTGCCCCTCTCTCCTATTCCCTCCTGTCCTCTTCCTCCTTTCACAGATCATGTCTGTTTACCAGGACGTTCCAGAGTATGTTGCAGAGTACGAATTAGGTAAGTTTTCTTGCTGCCAATTTTGGGGTGTGGGCGTCCCTTTTGTCCCTTGAACTGTGGTTGGGGGGGGCAGGCCATGCCAGGCCACCACCCTCCTTAGGGATGTGGAACAGGGAGGCTTCCAGCACGACATGGACATGTCCACATCAGGGAACCACAAGGTGGGTTTATGTTCAGTAGTCCCACCCACATACCTAGCATTGCTCAGGAATTTGAAAACAACAACAACCCCAAAACCAGTGGAGTTTTGAAACCAGTGGTTAAAATTGCTGTGTTTTTTTGAAGGTTCCATCCACAATCTTGAGTCAAAATGGCAACCAAGGACCCCCCCCCCCCCAAAAAATAGCTCCTTAATCTCAGGAAGCAAAGTAGTTTCCAAAGTGGGCAATACCACCGTCTGGGGGTGTGTGTACCATCCTCTGGGGCCCCCTAAAAGGCAAGGGGGTGGCAGGTGGCACAAATGATTATCAGTCTTTGAGAAGCTGGTATCACTACATCAAATCCATCAGTTTTTTGTTGAATTAATAAAACTAAACCCTTTTATTGGATTTTGAATAAAGGTACAATTAATTGTTACTGTTTTGAATTATTTTGTTATTTGCTTCCTTAGTGGGTCATGCAAACCACTATTCTGAATAATGCTTTGTATAAGGTAGGGGGAATTGGGGATGTGTTTATGCAGGGGGTGGTGGCCAAAAGAGTTTGGGAACCACTGTCTTAAGAGGTGTGCAAATGCATAGCAGATAAAAGCAAACAAGTTTCCAAAATATATAGGAGGTTAAGTTTATTTAAAACATTGATAGACACACCCCATACCTTTTTATTTTAAACAATCCAAGGCAGCTTACACCATTTTAGATTTAAAAAACAAACATTTAAAACCTGAACAATTGAGGGGGAGGTGGAAACAAGAATAGGTCAAAATTCACGTAAATTCTAGGCGGTGTAAAAATAAAACAAAACCCAGACACTCGAGCAGCCAAATGCTTGTCTGATGGAAGACAATTGAGGGTCTCGGCTGCCCGGAATCTGTTGCCTGCGCTGCTCTCCATCTAACAGGGGACATTGCTGGACTCCAAATCCCATTAGCTCATGGGGCCAGTGTGACTGACAGCTGGGGATTATGGGAGTTGGAGTACACCCTTGCTCCTACTGTTTGCTCCCACGTGATGCATTCACAGGGGCTGTGAGTGGCAGGTTGAGGCTGTGCAACTCCATGACCAACCTCTGTTTTGGCTTCTCAGAACAAGAGGAAGCTACCACCGAGCAGCAACCGCCACTGCAGCAGAAGTCCTCCGTCTTCGAGAAAGTCTCCAGCGCCTTGTCCAGAGTTTTCTCCCGAACATCTGGCAGCAGCCTGACCCAGCCCAGTACGTCCCAAGAGAAAGTCCCTGGCGACCAGGCCTGATGACCAAACTCCTCCTCCTCCTCCTCCACCTTTATACAGCTGAGAGAATAAATATTTTCTTCAGAAACGGAGTGGCCCCTGACTTTACTTGCAGGGGACACAACAGAGAAATGGAGCCACCGGACCTCTTCTTCAAGGGAGGGAGAGCTTGTCTGGCTTCAGTGTTACATGCAGAGAAAATGGGGGCCAGGGGAGAAGTTGGTGGGCTGCAGATAGGGGAAACCCTACCTGTTGCATCTGACCCACAGCCAGAGCTTCCTCACCTGTTTTGAAGCAGGTACAACCTCTGGGAAGGAAAGTTGTCCCACATTGAGGAGGAGAATAATAAAAATAGGATGAAAAGCCGCTAGTAGGTTCCAGGCAAGCTGTGATTCCTGCATTGCAGGGGGCTGGACTAGATGACCCCCCAACCCCTTCCAACACTATGGATCTAGGATTCTATGAATTCTGTGGACAAGGCCGATGCTTATCCATCTGTTTGGGCCAGCCAGGCCAAATTGGGATGTGTGCCAAAGAAAATGCAGCTTGCCCTTGGAATCCCAGAGGGGTGCTCCCTTCCTGAGCTCACCCCCCCCCCCATTCTGTACTTGTGGCAAATTGGGGCCAGGGAAGCTGAAGTCAACAGTGATAGGAGGTGCTGTTGGGAGGGTAGCCCTCCTTTTGGCATGTTCTATTCTCTCCCTGAGCTGAGACCTCCTTGTTGGATTCCCACTTCAGAGCTCCCCATGGGGCCCCCACAACTCTCTCCGCTGTGCTAAGTCTCTAGATAGGAGGATTAAGCCAGCAAGAGGTCGCCATGTCACCCTCAGCCCAAAGGAGACACCAGACATGCAAGGGGAGGTAGATATATATTTCTGCTTTCCAAGGCTTCCCCCTCAGGTAGGCCTAGCCACCTGGCTCTTAGGCCTGGGACCTTTACGTTGCCGGCCAAACAACCAGCCGGGCAGCAGAGGTCTTCTTCTGCGGCTCCGGGCTGAGTCAGCCTGGCTCTCCTGGCGTTTCCGCTGGGTGGCACGGAGGGCTTCTGAAGCAGCAATCTCAACAGCAGTGTTGGGGTCACGGCAGAGAGGGCGGAGGGCTGTGGGGAGACAGAAGAGGCAGGGCAGTGGGGTAGGGCCACAGTCTCCCTCCTGGGGTGGGGAGGGGATCTTGAGGGTCTGGTTTTGGCCCCTCGACAGACACCTCATTCACAGTCCAGTTTCACTAACACCACTGCCCCGCTCTGTTCCCTTTAAGGCCTGAAATGGATAGGAAGGACATCCAATGGTGACACAGGATCTTGTCTTTACAGCAGCCTGTGTGAAACCCGCACTCAGGACCCTGGGACAAGAGAAGCACACTTCCCTCCTGTTGTTTCCAGCAACCAACATTTGGAAGCATTGCTGCTTCTGACCCTGGAGGCAGAGCATAGCTTGATAGCCCTCTCTTCCTCCATGAATCTGCCTAACCCCTTTTCAAGCTGTCCAAATTGGTGGCCATCCCTGGCTCCAGTGGGAGGGAGTTCCATAGGAACACGAGAAGATCCTGCTGAATGAGGCGAAGGGCCCATCTAGTCCAGCATCCTCTTCTCACAGGAGCCAAATGTCCCTAAGAACCAAGGAACCTAGATAGGGTCTCTCTTGATCTAGAGGTTCCATGAGAATATCAGGAGAACCTGGCTGCTGGATCAGACTAAAGAGCACCCATCTAGTCCTGTCATCACAGCAGCCAACTGGAAGCCCACGAGCCCTCTTGTGATTCCCAGAAGCTGGTTCCCTCCAGAGACATCTCCAAGGTTACACCGCCATTGTGGCTAGCATCCATCATTGGAGAAGAAAGATCTCCACTTCCCTAAGCTTTGGTGCTGGCAATTGTTGCCAGAAAAACAGTGGTCTCCTTAGAGGCAAGACCCCTTACCTCTGAGGCACTTTGCAAAAGGATGCTAGGTTCTTTACGTATCACAGCCTCAGAATCCCCAAACTCTCCCAGTAATTTTTCACTCCGTAGGCTGAAGGCTGGATGTTCCAGAGTTGCATTGACAAGACAGTCTTCAATTTGCCATTCCCACCCACGGGATACAGCCGGTGGCAACACTCACCTTCCAGGAGCCGGTCCAGATCCAGCCGTGAGAGGCGCTGAGCGTCTGCTGTCTCCACAAGGATTCCTTGCAGGAATAAAGGGGACGTCTGGGTCTCAATCTGGGCCAGGGTTGCCAACTCCAGGCCTCCCTCTCGTGGATTCCTCCTCCCATCCCTGGTGCTAGGGGTGGGGGAAGGATAACCTGCCGCCCCCACCGCCGCCTCTAGCCTCTCCTCCAAAGTGAGAGAGGGCCATGGTCTCCTTCCTCACATGCAGACACACACCGGCCAGCTTGCAGGCTGCGATCTGAACTCCTTCCCAGGTACAGCACAGGTACTGGGGCACATCGGCCAGGATGGCCCCCAGGAGCGCTGGATCTGTCTTGGCCTGAGAGAAATCGCAGGGAAGCCACATCAGGTCACTGCCCAGCAGGTCCATTGTCAAAGAATAACAGAACTGTAGAGTTGGAAGGTATCTTAAGGGCCATCTAGTCCAACCCCCAGCAATGCAGGAATCACAGCTCAAGAATCCCTGGCAGATGGTCCATCCAAACTCTTGTTTGGAAACCTCCAATGAAGGAGAGTCCACCACCTTCCAAGGTCATGGAATCAGAATTGTAGAGTTGGCAGGGACCCCAAGGGTTAAGGGTCTAACCCCCTGCAGTGAAGGAATCACAGCTAACTAAACCCTTGCAGTGCAGCAGTTGGGAGCGTCTGCCCCCATTTGTTTCTCAGAAGGTTAGACAACATCACCCCACACTTTTGCAGGTGCATTTCCCCATAACACTCCTTATCACAAAAAAGTCTGAACTGTTGTAGAAGTGTGACAGGGCTGCAAATTGGCTGTGATGGCGGAAGCCTGAATTTGCTGGGATATGACTGAATCCTACCCCAAAACAGAGATGGCCTAGATGCGCCCTTAATTCTCTTGGAGCAAAAGAAGCAGCAAGTTTGGAGGCACCTAAGGTAGGACTAAACCACAGAGCCTAGGGCTCGCCGATCAGGTCAGCGGTTTGAATCCCTGTGACAGGGTGAGCTCCCGTTGCTGGGTCCCTGCTCTGCCAACCTAGCAGTTCGATAGCACGTCAAAGTGCCAGTAGATAAATAGGTACCACTCTGGCGGGAAGGTAAACGGCGTTTCCATGCACTGCTCTGGTTCGCCAGAAGCAGCTTAGTCATGCTGGCCACATGACCCGGAAGCTGTCTGCGGACAAATGCCGACTCCCTTGGCCAGTAAAGCGAGATGAATGCTGCAAACCCAGAGTCAGGGGTCCCTTTACTTTTAAGGTAGAAAAGAGCAGGGGCTGGTGGCACTTTCCTTCCAGTTAAAACAGTTTGGCCTCTCTCTCTCTGCCTTGGAAAGGGTTCTAGTTTCACTCTGCCTTTGCTCTAACACTTGTAGGAAGGCAACAAGATTAAATAAATAAAAAATGTTTTTACCTGGCACCTAAATATTAGGGTCAAGGGTGCCCAGTTGGGTCTCCCTGGTGAAAGCATCCCAAAGGTGCTCTTAAGTTTCTGGTTCTCATGGTTTAGGGTAAACAGAGAGAAGAGCAGGAGAGGAAGACCAGAACGAGAGGAAGGCCCCAGAGAGAAAGGCATTCCTGGTTGCCAGGAGGCAGCTGAGCAAAGGTTTCCTGGCAATGGTGGCAAGAGGTGGCGCCTGGTCCCAGCTTATAGGCTCACTCACCAGCTGTCGGCACACTTTGCCCATCAAGTGGATGTGACGTGCACCAGAGACATCCGCCAGCAGCTGCCCAGCCTCCATGTCCCCTGTGAGGTCTTGCAGGCCCACGAAGGGGGCACATGACATGAAGGCAATGGAACAGGCCTGGTGGAAGAGACAGGGAGGGTCACACTCTGTCCAGCCCCACCTGGCATAGACTGGGGAAGGAGGGGTGGGGAGGACTTGGTAATTCTAGCTGATTGGGTGCAGAATTACAATTTCATAGAACTGTAAAGTTGGAAGGGACCCCCAAGGGCCATCTAGCCCAACATCCCGCAATGCAGGAATTGCAGCTAAATAACCACTGCCGAACGGCTCTTAAAACATCTGGAAGTTTTCCCTAATGTTTAGTTGGAACAGAGTCATTAATGTAATTTAAAACACCGTAAACAACAATAGCAGCTAGTCTGTCATTTCCCAGAGGTAGCGACGCTTCTGAATACCAGTTTCTGGAAACGGCAGAAGGGGAGAATTGGTCTTGTGCTCAGGTCCTGCTTGCATCTGGTCAGCCGCTGTGAGAACAGGATGCTGGACCAGATGGGGCATTGGTCTGACCCAGCAGGGATCTGCTGATGCTTTCATGTTGATCCCTGGTCTCTTGACAGCTGCCTGGTTTCATGGTGCACAGGTAGAGTGGGAGCAGGAGGCTCAAGGAGAGGGGTGTGGGTATGCTGCCGTACCTTGGCCACAGTGGGGCTGGGTTCCCTGAAGTGCAGCAAGAGGGCAGTCAAAGACCTCCCCACCTCTTTGGCAAAGGACTTGGCCTCCTCTGGCTGAGTTGCCCTGGCCAACTGGCCCAAGAGCTCAAAGGCTGCTTTGCGGAGGGCATCATCCACCTACAGCAAGAAGGGATTGGGAGTGGGGAATGAGAAGATCTTATGAAAGGGGGAAAGGTCACCACTTGCTAGGACTGAGCAGGACACAGGGAAGCACCCATACTCTCCAGGTGTCCCAATTTTCCAGGGACAATCTCAGAATTACCAGTCGCTAGGAAGCACTCAGCAAGGAAAATGGACCCTCCCCTTCCTGGGTTCCCAGAAGGTCAGAAACAGGACTCTGGGCTAGGAGAGCCTTTGCTTTGACCAGGCAGAGCTCTTCCTGGGTACATTTGGATCAGGAAGAAAGGGCCAACTCACGTGCCAGAGGTGCCCACGGGCCTGGCTGGCTACGGCCTGGAGAGCACGAACTCTGTGACGTCTCCCGATACATCCCCACAGCTTGCCCAGGGCACACAGGCTCTCGCCAGCCACTTCGGGGCTGGCGCCATTGCCCGCGGCCTGGAGCAGAGTTGCCAGCAAAGACTCCTGGTGCTTCTTCGCCTACGGAGAAAAGTCCGCAGCCCTCAATGGCTGGGATGCCCCTACACCTACAGAGTCCCCCCCCCCCAGGGAACCACCCCGGATTGGCTGGAGGGGCCTGATGTAGTGGCTGGCAGCAAATGGTTTGCCAGGGGGGTTCAGGACAATATGCAGAGCTCCCACCCCACCCAGCTGCACTTCTCACTTCTTTTCCTTTCCCCCTCTCCATTGCCCCCTCTTTCCTTCATTCACACCGGTCACACCCACAGCAGTGTGGTTTAGCGGTTAGAGTGTTGGACTAGGAGCTGAGAGAGACCAGGGTTCAATTCCCCCCCCCCCCAAAAAAAATCTAGAGTTCCTTGCAAGACATCAGTTGCTTCCTGAGCTAAGATAAGCAGCTTTGAGCTGCTGCACAGCTAAGTTTTGGATTTCTCTCTCTCTCTCTCTCTCTCTCTCTCTCCCTCTCTCTCTCTCTCTCACACACACACACACACAAAGCCCTGCCCTTCATCACCTGCCGAGGTCCCGTTTGGAACCCCTTGAACTACCTCATGGGGGGCTTCTGTTGCCACGTTCCCCAGGCCTCGGAGCACCAGGGCTTGCAGGGTGGTGCTGCCATCCTGGGTCCTGGCCAGCATCTCTTGCAGAAGGAGGTTGAGCATCTCTGGCGTGTGAAGCAAAGAGTGGCCTGGGATCTGAGCCAAGCAAAGGAACCATCAGTAAACTCCTGCACTAAACTTCCCAACACCCCCAACATGAAAACGTGGAAAGTCCTTAGAGAGATGCTTATACAATAGCAGTAAATACAATACCTCCATGCAGAACACCAGGCTGAGGTCTCTGTAGGCTGTTCTGGAGGAACTGAGATGGGGCAGAAGGCGATGCAGGAGGTCATCAGTGAGGGGGTTCTGTGAGCATGCCATGGACCTGAGGGGCAGGGGGAGAAAAGGAACGATCAGAAGAGCCTGCTGGATCAGGACAATGACCCAGTGGCGTAACGTGGGTTGCCAGCTCCCGGGGCTGCGTGGGGCACCGGAGGGAAAGCAGGAAATGGACAGAGTATGCATGAACATTCAACTGCCTAACGGTGTCCGTGTCACCCGGGAGATCACAACCACAGTGATAAGAAAAGAAGAGTTGTTCCGTTGTCTGGAGAGGTCACTTCCTGGTTTGCCCCCCCTGCCCCCCCCCAATATTTTATTCAAGTTGATACCGAACAGGACAATTCAAACAATTGCAAAAAGATATATCTAAGTTTGTCTGGAAGGGAAAGAAACCTAGGATTAAATATAAATTGTTAACAGAGGCAAAGGAAAGAGATGGATTTGCCCTACCAGACTTAAAATTATATTATGAAGCGTCCTGTATCTGTTGGCTTAAAGAATGGATGAGTTTAAAGAACCCAGATATCTTAGATCTTAGGTTATGATAACAGATTTGGGTGACATGCTTATTTGTGGTATGGAAAAACGAAGGTACATAAGGCTTTCATGAATCATATTGTTAGAAAATCATTATATTCTATATGCTGGAAATGTAAAGAGAACGAGGGTATATTTTATCATATGTGGTGTACCTGTAAATCAGCAAAAGCCTTCTGGGAAATGATTTACAATGAGCTAAAAAAAATGTTTAAAATAACTTTTGTTAAAAAACCAGAGGCTTTTCTGTTAGGTATAATAGGAGCAGGTAGGTGACAACAGCGGCATATGACAAGGGTATTGATAAAGGAGTACAGAAAAAGGAGACTTAATAGATTGGATAAAAGTATTTAGTCACAGAAAAGAGAAGAGATAAATATTGGAAACTGGGGAGAGGAGTGGGGGGAAGTCCAGGGGTCAGAAGAACCCCTATAAAGATATGTAATTTGTTATGGATGAATGCGAATAATAATATTGTATGCTAAAAAATTTCTAAAATAAAATATATCTTTTATTCAAGTTGGCACCCCTAACCCCATGGTCAGCCAGAGGCCTATTGGAAACCCACAGGTAGGATCTGAGCACAAGAATCACCTAGCTAAGAGGGCGACACCCTTCAGGTAACTGCCCGGCTGCATCAGGAAGCTCCAGGTGTCTCCCGAGACATCCATCTCCCCCGCCGATTCCGGGAGAGCTCTGCTGAGGACAGCCTGCAGCACCAGCACAGCCAGCCTGGGAGACAAAACCAAAGACTCCTTTCCCCAGTCAGTTTGGAGGCAGGCAGAGCCCCTGTCCCCCCCCCCGCCATTTGCTCATTTAATTTCATAAAATTTACGTGCCGCGTGATTGTAAAAAAAAGAAAAGAAAGAAACCTCAAAGCGTCTTGCAAAAAAGATAAAACAACAAAATTATCATTAATAAGAACTCACAAGAACAATTTAAGGCTTTTGAAAAGTTAAAACAGACTAAAAAGAGAACAAAACTCGCATTGACTTTCCGAACGTCTAGTTAGGCTTGTCTGAACAAGAGTGGTTTGAAAAGATTACACTGAAGAAGGCACCTGCCTGGTGTCAAGAGGCAGGGAGTTCCAAAGTGTAAGTGCTGCCACACTAAAAGATTGAGTTCTTACAAACACAGAACAGGGGTTATGTGGCACCTGTCGCAGTGCCAGTTCCTCAGACTGAAGCGTTTGAGTGGGCAGAAGTAGGGTAAGGCGATGTTGCAGGTAAACTGGTCCCAAATGGTTACGGGCTTTATATGCTTCTAGGAACACCTTAAACTTGGCCCAGCGGCAGACAGACAACCAGTGCAGCTCTCTGAGCAGAGGTGTTGCATTTCGACAAAGCTCTGCTCCCGTCAGCAATCGCACTGCAGCATTCTTAACTTACGGCAGCTTCCGGGGGTGGGGGTGGGGGGACACAGGAAGCCCCACAAAGAGTGCACTTGTGGGGAAGGGCAGCAGAAGGACACGCCACCTGGGACTGACGGAAAACGGGCACTACCTGCGGGGCTCCAGCGGCACCATCCTGCTGCAGGTCATCCTTTTCAGAGAAGAAGGGTTGGGCGTCTCTGCATTCAGGTCCGTGCTGCTGAGTTGGCACAAGAGAGCGTGGCACAGCTTTGAGAGCAGCGGGAGCCGGCTGGCGCAGCCCTCCAGAGCCAGGACCCCCTCCCGGAGGGGCACAAGAGCCTGGAACAGGGTTTTCTTTATTTATTTAAGTAATGCGAAAACTTTTAAATAAAACTTTTTTTAAAAAAATTTCTGATTTCACGCAATTTCATGCAATGACCCGAAGCACTGCCCCGGGTGCCCCCCCCAAGCCCACGGAGAGTTGCCTGTACTCAATACAGGCCCATTAGAATTTCCATGTCAATGCACATTCAACAATTATGCTTAGCAGAGCCCTCACCATGATGTAGCTGGGGGTGCCGCTTCCTCCCCCTTTCACCACGTTGAGCAGATGCCTCAGGACAGGTTCGCTGTTATCCTTGTAAGTTGCTACAGCCACCAAGAGCTCCATCCTTGCCCTGGGGAATGGCACAGATGGTGAGCAGACTCAGAGAAAGAGCACCGCTCGGCTGGATTTCCAGTACACATGCCCACAAAATACTGACCGTGTAGAGGCGCCCCCTGTTGTTTTATTAGGTGGGCTTTTCTTGGGTGGGTGTGGGGTGTGGGGCTTGGGTTCCAGTTCAAAGAGCAGAGCAAACTCCCCCAACGACGCCTGCTTCTGAGCCCTGGGCGTCTCGCACTCACCTGTCCGGGAGGAGGGTCTGCTGAAGGAGGGTGGCACAGACCGCCCTGCGGTGGCACTCCGTCAGCACACAGACGGCCTGGGCCAGGGAATGGCGCTGAGTTGCATCCTCTGATTGCTGCACATAGGAGCAAATGACAGCCACCAGGTCGGGGATCTAGAAAGGACAAGGGGGGTGGGGAGCTCTGAAACCCTCATATATTTGGGGTGCCATTTCTAAGAGCATTAGAGAAGTCTTCTTATGCCCAGCATCATAATAAATGTTGGTTCAGGTGGGGGGCAGGAATAGATGCCTCGCTAGACGAAAAACTCGCTAGACGAACGGCATTCGTCAAAAGGAAGCTGCCCCGCAAGACGAAAAAGTCAATGGGGCTGCTTCACAAGACGAAAAATTTTCGTCTTTTTTTTCTCCTTTCGTTTAGCGGAGCACGGCTGTCATTGCCGCTTCGCTAGACGAAAAAACCGCTAGACGAAAAAAATTGTAGAACGAATTATTTTCGTCTAGCGGGGCACCACTGTAGCTGTTTACACCTCCAGCAGCCCTCTGCCACCCACTTGCCTCTTAACGCCTCCCTAGGTAATCCCACTGCCCTCCAGGGGGGGGGCGCTACCTCCCACTTTGGGAACCACTGGTCAAGTCCCTCCCTTACCTGGCCCTTACCTTGTCCTTCAAGGCTTCCCTCTGCTCCTTCACGACCACCTCAAACCACAGGAGGACAGCCTGGTCGCAGGTGGGGCTCACGGCTCTCAGCTGCTCCAGCAAGGTGCGCAGGAAGGCCAGGATCTCTTGTGGGGGCATAGCGTGGCTGACAACCTGAGCCGGGGCAGGCAGGTAGTGGGGAGAATGTGCTCAGATGCACCCCACATTTGATTGCCAGCTCCACACCCTCTCCTTCCTTGGGCAGGTGCTGTGACTTAACTTAGGGTCATGGAGATTCTGGGGTATTTTTAGAGGTGAGGGGGCGGGGATAGGTGTATGACAGGGTTGAAATAGTTTTGTTACTCTATTTACCAAGCAGGGTGCCTGCAAGTGGATCTCTTGGGATCCTACATGGAGGTGAGAAAAAGTAAAAGAAGGATCTCTCCCCCCCCCCAACTCCCAAAAGCCCCCTGTCAGAGTCTTGCCTGCCTACATACCTGCACTTCTTTGGGTTTCACTGGGATGGCTGCCTGGCAGAAGTTGAGGCCAGAGCATGGGAAGAGATGGTTCAATCTGCCCATTGCCCTTCTCTCGGTTTCTCATCCCCCCAATCTTAAATGGACTTCTCCACATTTGCAGCAATCTGCGATTTTCTTTTTTCATCCTCAGGGGAAGCCAGTGTGGTGTAGTGGTTAGAGTGTCAGACTAGGACCTGGGAGACTAGGGTTCAAATCCTCCATTTGGCCACAAAGTTCACTTGGTGAGACTTGGGGAGCCAGTCACTGTCTCTCAGCCTAACCTACCTCACAGGGTTGTTGTGGGGATTAAATGAGGAGGGGTGAACCATGGATGCCATTTTGAGCTCTTTGGAGGAAAAGGTGGGATATAAATGCAATAAAGAAACAAAACCTGGCAGTTTGTTAGTGCAGATTTCCCCTTTTTTGTATGCACGTTTTGCCTGATACTTGGAGCTTGCAGGAAGGTAAGGAGAGCCCCCCTAGGCCTTGTGGGTAAGGGTTAGGGCTTGGATTTGGGACTCCTGATCCCAGTCCCAGTGCCCAGTGCTTATCACACCAGGATGTTGGTGGGTCGATCCAGCTCTTCAAAAGGACTGCCACCTATCTGGCTTTGCCCATTGCTTTAAGGGCACCACAATGGGTAGACATGGGAAATGCGGGTGCTTTTCTTATTACTGAACCTCTTTGCTGCACCTGTTGAACTTCTGCCTTGCCTAAAAGGTGGCAACCCTTGGCTGGCACTGGCATCATCCAGGGCCAAGGCACGTGTCCCTTGCCACATGATCCACCGCCCCAGGAGAATGAATCTTGACTAGGAGTGCTATTCTCCAGGTCGAAACCTTCTCCCAAGCACCTGCCTCCCGAGATCCCCACCCTACAATACCTTTGCCAGCTGGAGAGAGGCTGTGTGCACCTCCCGGGGGCTGCTCTCACTCCGGAGCTTGCGTTGGATGCAGTGGAGCTGCCAGGACACCAAGCGGCCCCTTGGCCTTTGGGTGCCTGCAGGAGATACCCAAGAAGGAAGATTCCGACTCAACATCAGAAAGAACTTTCTGATGACAAGAGCCGCTTGACCATGGGACGGACTCCCTAAGGCGGTGATGGACTCTCCTTCCTTGGAGGTTTTTAAGCAGAGGTTGGGTGGTCAGGGGATTCTTAAACTGTGATTCCTGCCTTGTGGGGGTGGGGTGGGGGAGTTGGGATAGATGACCCTTGGAGATCCCCTTCCACCACTATAATTCTATGCCTCTAACCATCCAGCATCCTGTTCTCACAGTGATCAACTAGATTCCCTAATGGGAAGCCCGCAAATGGGATCTGGGCACAACAGCATCCTCTGTGAACCCAGGACCTGGGAGAGCAGAGTTTGAATCCTCACTCAGTTGTGAAGCTCACTTGGGTATGACCTTGGGGGCCAGTCACCACCTCTTCGCCTAGCCTACCTCACAGGGTTGTTGTGAGGGTGAAATGGGGAGGAGGAGAACCATGTATGCCACCTTGAGATCCTTGGTAGATAAAGGTGGTATATTAATTAATTAATTAATTGATCAATTAAATAAATAAAGTGAATTAGCACACTGGTCCCTGTAGCCCAATGTTGCCTGCACTAACTGGCAGCAGCTCTCCAGATGAGGATGGAATGGGGAGTTCCTCCCAAATAAGGAAGACCTACATTGCGAAAGGGGTTAGACAAGCTCACCTTGGGTGCTTAGCAAGACCCTGATGCAGTCGACGGCACCCTGCCGGATGCTGCCCAGCACGTCACAGGTGAAAGGCCCCAGCACCCCAGCCAGGAGGCTGAATTGCTCCGGGGGGATCCGTGGCTGTGCAAAAAGGAGGAGAAAGGAAGCTGACATATACCAATTCAGGCCATTTGTCTGCATTGTCCACACTGACTCGCAGCTAAGACTCTGCCCCTAGGAATAAAGCAAGATTCTGGTCCTCAATGTTCTGAATTAACTAGGAACCCAGGCCAGGCTTTTAAGAAGAAGCAACCCTTGGACTGGTAATTTTTAAAAAAGCATATTAGGAACACAGGAAGCTGCCTTATGCTGAGTCAAACCATTGACTGATCTTGCTCAATACTGTCTCCACTGACTGGCAGCAGTGTCTGTCCAGAGTTTCAGGCTGGGGGTGTCCCTTGCCTTACCTGGAGATGCCAGGGATTGAACCTGGGACCTTGTGCATGCAAGGCAAATCTTCCACCACTGAGCTATGGCCCTTCCCCAAAGTAAGATTCTAGTCCTCATGGTCTGGAATCAAAGACTGTTAAATAGGAGCATCAGAAGCTGCCTTATATCAAGTGAGACCATTGATCCATCTAACTGAGTATGGCCTTACTCACGGAAGCACTGGTCTTCTGGCAATGGGTCCGAAGCAAGTGCACCCCAAGCTGCAAAGCCCGGGCACGCTCCCATTCCCGCTCCGACACCATCCAGTACCCCAGGAGCTGTGGGGAAAATGGAAAAGAGGGGGAGGATCAATCAGCCCCTGGCCTGAACCAGCCTGTCTTTGCCCTGGCAACCCAGAAGCCATGCTGGTTAACTGCGGGCAAGGCTTCTCCCTCCCAGAAACCCCCCAGAGTGAGTTGGAGGGTGGTGCATGTCTAGAGAATGTTCTGCTAGCAGAGCTGGATTCAAGATTGGGAGGGGGGCAGTCCTCTTGGCCCTTGCAGGGTGTAGTAGTTCGTCATTCCAGATGGGGCCTGCTTGGTGTTGGCCCCGCACTTGTGAAACCCACTTCCAGCAAACACTCACTCAATGCCTTTGCTTCTGCAGGTCAAGAAAGCTCCCAAAAGTGATCTTTTCCCTTCTCAAGAGAGCTTTAGCTGATCTAATCCAACTGAGTCTCTCTATCTCCACTCAGAATGTGTTGTATTCTGCCTGAGCCTCTGTCATTTTTGATCTTTTGTTGGATGTTGCCTTGCTCTGAACGGAAGCTTAATGGAGAACTGGGGTGATGCAAATAAATGAGTAAATACACACAGCTCTAGCTTCTCAAGAACCCCACTGTCATGGACTGGTTAGACACAGAGGAGTGGTGGGAGGAACCAACTGGGGAACTCCCAAGGGAAGAAGGCTCAGAGTCAGGGGAGTGGTGGTGGGACAATGATGAGTGGTCAGAGGGAGAAGACTGGGAAGTGAAGGTGTCGGAAGCTGAAGAGGTAACAGGGTTTAGTGAGCAGGGAGAGTCCGTGGCAGAGAGAAGTCTAGACTCAGAGGCAGAAGCTGAAGCAGGGGAGGAGGAAGGCCAAGAGGAAGAGAGGAGTCACAGGTGTCTCCCCCTCCTGCTGTGACCAGCTCCCCTTCCCTCTTGTCTCCCAGAACCATAAGAGGCATGAAGAGGGTGAAGGAGAAGTTAGCTTCATTTGGGCACAGTCTCAGATTGCTTGGGGAAAATCCTGAAGAGGAAGGGACTTAGATGGTAGGAAAGAGGTGGGGAGTTTCAGTCCTGGTGACTGGTTTTCATTGAGTAAGACTGCTGGGAACGAACTGTTCTGCTCATTAGGCCTAACACTCCACCAAGTCTGTAGAGATCACGTTTTTGCTAATAAAGAATTATCTCCAACTTTGAACTGTGTGATTACCAACCTGTAGACTCCTGTGACATCTACTTTGCCCTCCCTCTGGCCTGGAAGCAAAATGTGGGAGGAAAGGAAAAGGAGAGCACCAGGGAGAAGACAGATTTAGCAGTGAGGACTAGACACTTGACGCAGAGGCTACCTCCCACCCTGCTCACCTGGAAGGCCTGTTGGAACCACTGCAAATTGGCACTCTCCCTTTGCTCCACCCTCACCACCTCTTCCTCCAGCAGAGTCTCCACCAGTTCCGACAGGGATGTCAGGGCACCTGTATGCAGCACTTGAACGCTGGAAGGCAGCGATGCCTAGTGGTGCAGAAGGAGCAGAATGCTGTTGTTGTTTTTTTATTTAACAAAATCGTTATACCACTTGAGGGTACTAAATCCTCAAAAAGATTTACAAGGAACATTTTGCAGCCCCGGGAGTGCTCCTCTTTCAGTGGGCAATCAGCTCCCAAGCAGCCAGCCCCATCCTGACACACATGCACACCTGGCCTGTATCCACTGACAGCCCCAAAGGAGGAAGAGCGAAGACCGCTGCTCATGGCCACCTCTGCCAGCACCTGGTTCTCCTCCCGGCTCAGCTGCTCTGGCACATGGCTGAAGGGAGAGGAGGAAGGTTGTCAGGGTTCACCATCGAATAGGTATTTGCTACTTCCCTTTCTTGACCATCCCCGAGTCTGTATTGCAGTGGGTGGACTAGAATGACCCTTGGGGTTCCTTCCAACTCGAGAATTCTATGCGTTCCGGAGCCAAAGTGGCCGAGGGCTCCATATCTGGGTAACCCAAGGTGTAGATTCCCACGTGAAAAGTTTGCCAGCTGATGGCTGCAGCAGCCAGTGGGGGGCTGCATTTGTGAACAACCCATCCCAGAGGCCAGCAGGCCATTAACAGCAGAGAAACTAAACAGTGGAAAGAGGCTGGGTCACACCCTGTCCTGGAAAAACAAAATATTCTTTAAGATGAACAAGGGCTGCCTGCGGTAATATGGCACTCTGTGTATGTTCAGAGGCACTTGGGGTTCCAGAACTAAACTTGGGCTTTGAAATCAGAGCTCAGTGGCTCAGATGGATCCACACCCCATAAAAAGAAGGGGTGCTGGAAATGGGGTACTCACCTCAAGTGGCGGAGGGCAACCATCACTTGCTGGCGGACAGGGGATACAAGGGCATCGAGGGGCTCTGCTTTGATAATGTCCTGGAAGTATATGGCATGGGCAATGAACCCTTGGTCAGGAAGAAAGTCAAGACCTTGGCTTGAATCCTTCCAAGAGATCCTCCCCAAAGGGTTGCTATCCTTTGGGCAGCACACCTTAGGCCGTCACTCACCTTCCAGGCATACCTGGTGGGTGACCAGGGCAAGTGAAAATGCTCAACGTCTTGACGTCATTCACAGCCATCTGTTAGGGGTGCTTTAGCTGAGATTCCTGCATTGCCGGGGGTTGGACCAGATGACCCTTGGGGTCCCTTCCAACTCCACAATTCTATGATTCTCCCCCACCAGCAGCACTTCAGGGCATGAGTTACTGACCACCCCCCACCCAACCAGAATTTTTTTTAAAACAACAACACTTTATTAACCCTTTCCAAAGGCTTCGCCTAAGCGCAGACAAAGCAACTCACTACGAGGAGGTCAAGCAGGAGGCGTTTTTGGGGCAGGCAGAAGGACGGGGCATCGCCTTTGCTCAGGATCGAAAGGCTGATCTCAGACACACACTGGGAGAAGCTCAGGGCCAGCTCAGCATCTGTGGCTCCCTGGGGAGGGACAGGAAAGAGTAGGAAAGAGGCTGGCTCCACAAGGAAAAAGACCCCCCACATACACACATACCTTTCCTTGATGAGGTTATGGGGAAGCTCTGAATGGAGGGCAGAGTCTCATAGCCTTGCTAATAAAGACTCCTTTGTCCCGTGGAGTGTTTCATTCCGTCCATCACACCCTTGTCATCGTGTACTCCCGGAACAGTGATCAAAAGGAACATGTACTGGATTTATGCTTTCTCTCCTGGCTTCTAACCCCACCGCTCCCACCTCAGAAAAGGAATGTGGGATACTGGAGCCCACCTGGCTCAGTATTGCTTAACCCTGATTGGCAGTGACTATCTGGGGTTTTAGACAGGTGAAAGTTCTGCCAGGAGACGCCGTTGGGGATTGAACCTGGGACCTCCTGCAGATTCTTTATGACTGAGCTGTAGTATGTGGGAAGCTGACTTAAACCCAGTCAGAACCACTGGTCAGATGTGGAGGAGGAGGGGGTGGGAGGTGCGGCTGGGGAACCCCCCAGAGAAAGAAGGCTCAGAGCCAGGGGATTGGTGGTGAGACAGTAATGAGTGGTCAGAGGGAGCAGACTAGGAGGAGGAGGTGTCAGGAGCGGAGGAGGTAACAGGGTTTAGTGAGCAGGCAGAGACTGTGGCAGAGAGCAGTCCAGACTCAGAGGCAGAAGCAGGGGTGGGGACCAAGAGGCAGAGATGAGGCAGGCAGCTGAAGAAGCCAGGGACTCTCCCCCTCCTGCTGCGACCAGATCCCCTCCCTGCTGGTCTCCCAGAACCAGAAGAGGTATGAAGAGGGCGGAGGAAATACAGGCAAGACGACAAAGCCTCCGATTGCTTGGAAAGAACTGGGGGAGCAGACTTAGGCAGCTTTGGGAAGGCGGAGACCTTCAGTCCTCACAACTGCCTCCTTAGGGCAAGCTCTACCAGGAAAAGTTGATGTGCTCACTAAGCCTGAGCTGTCTTGTTGCTTTGAATAGAGTTAACTTCACGGACACCATGCGAGTTATTGCTGACCTACTTCTGACAGCTGCTCCTGACAACCATCAAGGTCCGTGTCATCTGCACTGACTGGCAGCAGCTCTCCAGGGTTTCAGGCAGGGGAGAATCTCAGACCTGCCTGGAGATGCTGACAGGGATTGAACCTGGGACCTTCTGCATGCAGGGCAGGTGCTCTGACTCTGAGCTACGGTGCTCCTTTCCCTGAAAAAGGAAAAGCCAGCTCAACAACTCCCAGGCAGCCCCGCAACCTGTGCGTATCAAGTAGGTACCTTTTTTCGCCCAGTGGGGCAGCCCAGTTCCTGCAAAACAGAAAGGACAGCTGTCAGAATGGCCCCCATTCTGTCTCCTTCCCCTTGGGCTATGTCCCACTGACAATTCCTGGCCCAGGACCAGACAGGAAGTTGAGAGATCCAGTGAGCACCTGCTTCCCACCTTCTCCTTTTCCATTTATTAGCACCCACTGCCACCTTCTCCAACGCTGCACCCTTCAGGTGTTTGGGAACACAATTCCCACCAGGCCCCTACTGCACCCAATGGGCACCAGGCTGGGGAAGGCCGACGTGTTGCATCTAGACTACCTCCATGACTGCAGCCTCGAAAGTGGCAGCCGCCCACTTTTGCTTCCACAACAACCCTGCGAGATAGATGAAGCACAGAGAAAAAGTACTTTGCCCAGGGTCACCCTGTTGAGTGGCTGGGTGGGATTTCAACCCGCTGACCCACATGTGAGCCACAAGCTATGCGAAGCTCCCCACGGGCACCCCCTCTGCAGTGGCCCCTGCCCTCTTTCTAGTTAGCTCCCTCCCAGCTGCCCATACTCTGGCCCCAATCCTTATCCCTGCTCCTCTCCATTTGTGGTGGAGAAGACTCACCCCAAAGTAAGTCAACTCTGGGCCACAGATGTGTAATGGCGCAGGATCCGCGCACAAATTCACTCGCCAGCAGAGGCAGAAGCTGTTCCCAGGGGGCACGGACCGTCGTGCTGCCATAAAGCAGGAGGAGGGCGCTCTTCACGCTGCCCCTCCCTGGCTCCGGCAGGCTCTGTGGTTGAGGAGGAAGATTTGCATTCATGGCAAAGCAGTCATGTCTCCCAGGGCCCCCACTTGCCTCCATAAGCAGGAGCAGAAGACTCTTCTGATGAGAATCTCAGTCACTCGCTCTGCAACTGAGCTATTGCCCTAGAAATGGTAAATTTTGCTCTCATGCCTCCCCAACTCCACAGCCACTGGGGGAGAGAGGGAAGAAAGAAAGGGGGGAAGCAGGGAAGTCTGAACCTGGCCAAAGTGATGGTAGGCTGAATCTTCCCCTCGGAGATCACCTCCTCAAAGCGACTCAGGGTCTGGAGCACAGCTGTCAGCTGTCCCTCAGCACAATAGACCACACAGCAGCAAAACCCCCTGTGGGTGAGAAGGAATGATCCTAGGCTATAACCACCTTCCAGAAAAATCCAGTCTCCCTCCCACAGGATCCAGCCCCCTGCTTTTCCATCTTCTTCCTCCGGGTCTATCTACACTTCATCTCTTTAATATAATAAGAATGAAAGAGTGTCATCGTGCTGCAGTTCTCATGCTGGACAACAGGTGGCACTACAAACTACAGCATGACGACAAGCTGGGCCATTGTGGCAATGGTCAGAGAGCAAGGAGGAGGAAAGTGGAGATAGATGGAGGCTGGCAGGCGAGGGCTGGGCATCACCCGGTGTGTTATCAGGCACATGCCCCATGCAGACAAGTGAGCGGAAAGGCTGGCAGCTCAAACAGAGGACCAGTCAGACAGGCTAGGGCAGCTCCCCAGCAACTATTCTGCTCTGCTGCTGCTGCCCACCTCACACTGATGATGCTAATTGGTAGGTGAGCTGTAAGATGGGTTGGTGAGGCCTAAGGGAAGTAGGGGGGTTGGCGAGAGGAGGAAGCAGGGGTGCAGCCCCTACTTAGCCTTAAATAGGGATGGGTGAATCAATTTTTGTATTTCTCAGTTGCTCCTTTTTCCAATCTTTACGCTCCATTCTCCATATTTCTGCATAACTTTGAGATTGTTTCTAAGTCCTCATGAAGATGCACCACCCAACTGTCCTAATGTACAATTTTGCATAAGATTCACATTTTTAGAAATGTCCCCTAACATTATGCACTAGCGGAAAGCACCCAGCATTTCTCTGGAATACAAAGAAACCAAAATGATACATAGAGGGGTGACTTAATTTTTTAGTACCTTGGTGAAAAAAACAAACAAGCTATGCATTTTCATGTTCAGGTTGTCAAGTAAAGCAGAATATACATTCCTATCAAATTTGGTTAAAATCAGTGTAATTTTGAAAGGTTCAGCCCACCGCCTTGATTCAGAGTAGCATCCAATTGTCTCTGAATAGAAACAAAAACCTGCTCCATGATCTCAGGGTATGTTTAGCGTGGAGAACAGAGGACCGACGGGTAATATGAGAGCCAGCCTCAAAATACCTGAAGGGCTGTCCCATGGAAGATGGAGCCAGCTTGTTTTCTGCTGCTCCAGAGGGGAGGACCTGAACCAATGGATTCAAACGACAAGGAGGGAGATTCAGACTAAACATCAGCAAGAACTTTCTGAGGATAAGAGCTGTTCGAATGTGAACGGACTCCCTCAGAAGGTGGTGGGCTACTACCCTTCATTGGAGGCTTTTCAGCAGAGCTCAGGTGCTCACCTGTGGGGTTTTATTTAGTTGCGATTCCTGCGTTTCAGGACGAATCCATGATCCACAGCCATCCAACCTCCAGTGAAGGGGAGTCTACCACCCACCAAGCTCACGGAACCATAAAATTGTAGAGTTGGAAGGGATCCCCGAGGATCGTCAAGTTCAACCCCCCTGCAAGGCAGGAATCACAGCTCGATCTCTGGAACCGTTGTGCCAAATTTGGTGATGATATATTGCATGGGTACATTTGGTGGGGGTGGGGGAGGGAAGCAGGTTAATGCAGGGCATACACACACACACACACCCGCCCCCAGTAGCAGGGCTTGCCTTTTGCTGGGCTTCCTCCATGTAATCTGTGTGCAGCAGCAGATCCAGAAGTGTCTGTGCCACCCCATCCGCATCCCCTGCGGCGGACAGCGCCATCCCCAAGGCCTTGTAGAGGAAGCCCTAGAGGGGAGAGGGAGGGTGGTGGCAAGCTGAACAGCGCAGACCCCAGCCAGCCAACTCATAGCAGACACACGCATCCACAACCAAGTTGTCTCACCCACCGCGGCCAAGACCTTAGGCATAATTTACATCCAGTATATAAGGAGGACCTGCAGCTGGGCCAAAAGGGGGCCCATCTAGACTAGCATCCTCTTCACATTGTGGCCACCCAGACACACCAGTGGGAAACCTGCAAGCAGGACCTGAGTGCAACAGCAACCTCTCCTCTACTGGCATTCAGAAGCATTGCTGCCTCTGACCATGGGTGCAGAGCATAGCTATCAAGGCTAAGAAGCACCAATAGCTGTCTCCTTCAAGCATTTGCCTAATCCTCTTTTAAAGCCATCTAGGTTCGACTGGAGAAATTCACAGAGGAGAGGGCTATCAATAGATATGCATTTCTAGACACATGGGTGTAGAATGGCATTGCAAAATTCAGAGAATCGCAAATTTTGAAGGACGTGCATGCGTTTCGATTTGTGAATTGCTTCAGAAAGTTCTTTGGCTTTGCAGGTGAGCCAGATCAAATTTATCCCCCTCCCTTTTGGTGAATGCTCCAGTCCAGCTGTTCATAGGAAGGTGAGGGGCTGGGCATTCAATGTGCACAGCTGAATGGGGAGATACCCGATATTGGGGGGGGGGGCAGGGGGAAAGCACTGACTTTCTCCGCAGAGCAGTTGTGGTAGGTGTTCAGCTGCTTGGCGAGTTCCTTCCCCAGCACCAGGTTCCAGCCTCCCGCTTCACTCCTCCGTAATGACTTCTGCAGGAACTGAGGAGGCACCGGTGGAAACAGGGGTCACCGAGGAGGATCAGCAGTGCCACAGGAACACTTCGTTTGCTCGCCCCACTGGTGTTACCTCCAAGAGTTTGGCTTCCCAGGCTGCAGGCTCGAGCGTGTACTTGCTGTGGCCTTTGGGAGAGGAGCAGCATTAGACAGAATCAGACCAGCCAGCTCAGTGCTGCCTACCCAGGCTGGCAGCGGCTCTCCAGGGCTTCAGGCAGGGGGTGCTACTGGGAAGTGGAGTCAGTGCTCCTTTTGGGGAAGTCAAGGAAGGCTGGGTGATTCTGGCATAGGCTGGAGATAGGCCAGAGTCACACCCATAGATAACGTGCAATCATAAAAAGGCGCCACCCAGTAACATATATGGTTGTGGCTGGCACCTGAACCACTCTTGTGATAGGGCCATGTCACAGATCTGCATCAATTGTGCCAATTTAGGCAGACTTTGGGAGGAGGGAAGAACTCTGTAGGACTCTTGCTGCCAGGGGTTACTCTGACTCACTAACAATATTTCCCTGGCCAAGTGAATTAATTACTGTTGCTATTATTACGTGTGAATTTTGATGCTGCTCATTGCCAGATTAGACCTCTAAGGATTCATCTGCAATTGAGCAGATCTAGATGGTAGGTGGGTGGGGCCTCCCCAGCACTGTTCTGGGGAGAGAGCTGGTATGGTGTCATGTTTAGAATGTTGGATTAGGATCTGGGAGAGACCCGGATTCGAATCCCTACTCAACCAGGAAGCTCACTGGGGGCCTTAGGGGCCAGCCACTGCCTCTCACCTTAACCTAACTCATAGGCTTGTAGTGGAGATTACATGAGGAGTGGGGCAGAACCCACATGTGCCACCTTGAGTTCCTTGGAGGAAAAGGTGGGATATAAGTGAAATAAATTGCATAAAATGCATTCCGTAGTGGAATAAAATGCTCATATTTATTCACCAAATATACATGAAGGTTGCGAAATGCTACTCATTCCTTTTTTAAAACTTTCTATTAATGTTTTTCTGGTTCTGCTATCTTGTGTTTTTATTCCTCTTGGTCTTATGACTGTTCTTATTGTTATTTTTAGCTTGGTGTTTTGTTTGTTTTTATGTTTATTGCATCTGCAGATAAAATAAAAAAATATAAACCAATAAACGCAACCAATAAATGCAGTAAATAAATATATATAAGCAAAGAAATAATTCATATATTTCCCCCCACAAAGGCTTTTTTGTTTTGTTATCTTTTTTTTTTTTCAGGGAGAGAGTCAGGAGATTCCGGCTCAGGCCTGGTGGCAGATGTGGAGGTGCTGGCTTGGTCAGCCACCATCCTAGAGGAGAGGTCGTCCGCCAGCAACTCTTTTGGCAAAAAGCGACCCTCTGCACTCACAGGTGTGTCAGCTGAGCTCGGCAGGGCAGGGGAATGTTGGTTTTTCCTCTCATCTCACCTTCCAGATAGCGGACCAGGGCAGGTATCTCCACCCACCAGTGCTCCCCCACATCCCTGTAGGCCTCTGGGCGTAGGGCGTTCATCAGGAGCAGCACGGCAGCTCCTCGGCCGGTCCCTTCCAAGGGGGAGACAGCGAGGGCCTGCAGAGGAGGAGAGCAAGGGTCTTGAGGTCAAGCATCGGGAAGGTGGTTCTACCTCTGTGGCCTTTGGCTGCTGGGGTCCCATCCTCACCAGCCTAAATCCACATCCAACACAGACTAGCAGGGAGGCTTTATTTACTTATTTTTAAATAAGTCACCTGTTTCAGCTAGCTCTGTATTTTCTACACACAAACTCTTAGCAATGTCTCTGAAGGGTTTCAGGCAAGGAGATGCCAGTAGGGATTGAAATGGGGCCCTTCTGCATGCAAGGCAGGTGCTCTGCCACTGAACTGGGCCTCCCCCAACCATGTTTCTTAGGAAACATATGTGGGTTCTGGTCCAGTTTCCTCCAAGGGTCTAGCAATGAGGCAGCCCCCTTTCAAAAACCACTAGAAACCTGAACCACCCCCCCACCCCTCCCCAGTTACCCACATCACTTACCAGGAGCCGCGCCATCAATTCTTGTGGAGTTGGTAAACCCCCTGGAAAGTGGAGAGAGGAAGAGAACAAGGGGGAGGGAAGTGGGGGCTGGTGTAAATAGGAACATAGTAAGAAGCTGCCCTTGGGAAGATCGAGAGTTGGCCCATCTGGCAGTGGCTCTGTGGGGTATCAGGCATGAGCCTTTCCCAGCTCAGGCGGGGGACACTTGGAACTGAACCTGGAGCCTTCTGCCTGCCAAGCAGCTTCTCTGCACTGAGCTGTGGCCTTTCCCATCCTGTGTACCCCAGAATCTCCTGCAGACTGGCAGAGGACCCTGAGACAACTTCATCTGCATCCCTAAATCAATGGGATCGAAGAGGCATTTGGGGGCTGCGTGTTGTGGGGTAGGAGAGCTGAAAATAATGCCAAATAATACCAAAATATTCCACATCTGGCAGCCCATGTGCCCCATTGGTTTCAGGTAGTACATGGGTAAAGGTAAAGGGCAAAGGGACCCCTGACCGTTAGGTCCAGTAACGGGTGACTCTGGGGTTGCGGTGCTCATCTCGCTTTATTGGCCAAGGGAGCCAGTGTACAGCTTCCGGGTCATGTGGCCAGCATGACTAAGCCGCTTCTGGCGAACCAGAGCAGTGCACGGAAACGCCATTTACCTTACCGCCGGAGTGGTACCTATTTATCTACTTGCACTCTGTGCTTTTGAACTGCTAGGTTGGCAGAGCAGGGACCCGAACAACGGGAGCTCACCCCGTCACGGGGATTCGAACCGCCGACCTTCTGATCAGCAAGCCCTAGGCTTTGTGGTATAACCCACAGTGCCAACCCACGTCCCTACATGGGTGGACGAGTCTAAAAAGCCCGGGACACAAATTTCCACGATCCCTCTAGCAGCTATGGCGGCTCGTTTACCAGAAGTTTTGTATTTAGTGTTAACTACTCTGGAATTGTATACTTGATTCTGACCAAACTAAGCCTCCCAATGTATATTCTGCTCCCCCACTCCTGTGCTGCCTGCCTTGGAGGGGCGAGCATCGGGCATGGTGGTACCCACCTGTCCCCAGGCCATTCTGCTTGTGGCCCACCCAACGTAGTCGCTGCTCTGCCAGCAGTCTCAAGGCGTGGCAGAGGGGGGTGACTAAAGCCACGTAGGGGGGCTGCATGAGGTAGCTCAGCAACTTGGTCCACAATTCCTGCCAGGGAGAGGAGGGAGGGTTCAGTGCTTGGAGTCAGTTGCCTCACTGGCCCTACAGAGCCCATTTCTCCTTAAAGCCCTAGTCATTCACCTCCCATCCCCTCAACATTACTTCTCTGCCCTGCCCATGTAAGGGGCAAGTTCCCCAGTCAGTACATGCTCAGAGGCACCATTTTGCTCCACATGCTGCAAGGCTAAGTGGACAAAAGGTCCTGGATCAGATCTCTTGACCAGGGGTAGCCAATGTGGTACCCTCCAGATGTTGGACTTTAACCAGATGGTTAGAGAGGGTACGGAAAATTTCATTTTTGGAATATCATATATATATATGTGTGTGTGTGTGTGTGTGTGTGTGTGTATGAGATATAAAAATTTTATATAAAATTTATTTATTTGGTTTCTCAGATTAAAATTTACAGTCACGTATCTAACATAAAACATAAAAACAAGATTCCAAGGAATCTCCTGGACTTTCCTCCTCTGCTTTCTGGGTCCTATTGTTAATCATTTTCTCCTGCATCTCTTATGATAATCCAAATCTTTACCTCTCCATTGTGTCCAAATTCTCCATTAAACTACAAGTGATATTCCAATCCTACTAACGATTTTAACTGTTAACAATGGTCTTTAAGATAAGTTATAAATTTCCCCCATTCCATATTAAAATTTTGGTCTTTCTGATTTCTGATTCTTCCGGTCATTTTAGACATTTTGGCATAATCCGTCAACTTGATTTGCCATTCTTCTCTGGAAGAATTGCATTTTTGGAATATCTAACTCACCAGAGCAGGGCTGTCGGGGTTTGGCCAAACAAGATTGTTCTGGCGTAGTGTGGTTGCCTTTTATAACTTTCATTACCAACAATAAGTGTTTTATGCAAACCCCCAGTGGCTTGTGTAACACTATGGATTCAGAACACACACACACACACACACTGTGGAATGTGAATGGTTTAATTCCCCCAACGATTATGATCTTGAACACACAGAAAAAAAAATGTGAGAGAGAATGAACTAGAAACCACATCTCCCCTGCCATCGTTCGATTCCCAAATTCAAGGGGTCCCTGACCTGGCTGGTGCCCCTTCCTGAAGCCACAGCGATGTGGAGGACCTCTGCGCCGGCAATTCCAATGGCCTTCTCCTCCAAGCCGCCCAAGGGGAGGCTCAGTGTGGGGTGTGTCTGAAAGAGGAACAGCGGGCGTAGCTCATGAGGTGGGCCCCAACCTCCCCCCCCCCTGACTTGAAATCTCCAGGTTTCCCCACCCTCCCTCTCAAGGGCAGGGCAGGGCCCCTGGGCACCCTCACCAGCTGGTGGGCAGACACAGCCATCTGCAGGGAGACGTAGTTCAGAGGCCAGCCTTCGATCCTCTCCAGGTAGCTGGTGCGCAGCAGCCTCCCAATGGCCCGGAGCGTGGCCAGGCGGACCTGAGAGCCAGAGCAGGCGGGGAAAGACAATGCCCCATGCCACCCGAGAGCGGCAGAGGTGCACCACGAGGCACTTAAAAGTGTTTGGGGGCCCTGTCCCACCCACGGCACACGACTCAACAGCAACCTGGAGGACTGAGTCCCTGGCGTCTGCCAGAGTCTGGGGCCTGCTGCTGCTGGCCGTCCCCAATCCCTTCTCCTTCTTACCCTGGTGCTGTCGTCACCCAGAGCGGCCTTGACTACCCTCACACACAGCTGCCTCCTGCTCCAGAGCTCGGGCACTGGAAGAGAAAGGCCGGTAAGGCTTAGCCTCCCTCCAGGTGTTGAGGGAGCCCAGCCCCCTTCATCACCATCCCTGACCGTTGGCCATAGTGGGACTTGAGCTAGAGTCCAACAAGAGAGAGCGAGGAGAGCGCATGGTGTGGTGGTTATAGCGTTGGACTTGGACTAGGGAGGGTTCAAATCTCTGCTGGGCCATGAAACTCCCTGGGTGTGACATTGGAGGCCAGGCCCTGCCTCTCAGCCTTGCCTACCTCACAGGGTGCTGTGGGGATCGAATGAGGAGGGGGAAGAACCATGTAAGTCCCTCTGAGATCACTGGAGAAAAAGATGGGCCATAAATGCAACAAACAAATACCTGGAGGAAAAAATAATGTTGCTTGGGGAGTTGTTATTGTTGGTTTTTTTTGTTATCTTTATTTTAGCTCTTGTGATTTATGTGGAAATTGCACAGTTTGCTTGTGTATTTTTAAATGTTGCAGGTATAGCTTATGACTACTTTTATTGTGTCGCATTGCTGTATTTTTTTCCATGTTGGAAGCTGCCTTGAGCATGGTTGAACTGTGGAAAGGCGGCATACAATGACATTAGGCAACCATCAGTTCACATCAATTTGTTATTATCCATCATCATAATATTATGATATTCTTACCATTTTTTAACTGACATTAAAAAACAGGCACGCTCCCCAATTCATCAGAGTGGTCACTTTATTTTCATTACCTGCACTTTAATGCATTTTTTCTTATATTGTTTTAATTCTATTAAAATTTAATTCATTTTTAAATGTTATCTTTTATATGTTTTTAGCCTTTTATCTGTGTTTTATCTGTGTTGTTTTAATTTGTGTAAGCTACTTTGAGTCCTGGGCTGGGGAAAAAGATTATTATTATTATTTATAATTATGGGTTTTAAGCAATGGCTCTAACCAATTCTTCAGTTAAAGGTTGTCCTACTGCAGGCAGCTCTTTCAAACCAGTCAAGGGACGTTCTTACATCACTTCAGTAATCTTCAGTAATCACAACAGCCCTGCAAGGTTGATCAGAACTATCAGCCTCCTCCTGTTGCAGATGAGAGGAGGGGTTGGCCTTGGCCTACCTCACAAGGTCAGGGCTGAGGGCAAATTTGGGCCAGAAACTCTCTTCCTCACTTAACACTCTTAGGATGCTCTTTCCCTGGGAGGGAAGTTGGGGGTCTAAGGTGCAGGGGGGGGCAGCTGAATGAGCCTAGACCCTCTTCCTCTCCAGATACTTACGCTGGGCACCGACAATTTCAGAGAACAACATCAGGAGCACCACACAGACGTCTTCTTGGCGCTTTTCCACCTTCCCCTGGAAGACCCCCATCAGCCCAGAGGGGTGCAGACGGGCTGTTTGGGGAGCAGAAAAGGGCTGTAGCTCAGTACCAGGGCATCTGACTTGCACACAGAAGGTCCCAGGTTCAATCCCCAGTTGGGCCGGGAGAGACTCCTTATCTGGAAAACCCCAGAGAGCTGCTGCCAGTCCGTGTGGATAATGCTGACTTGGTAATAAGGCAGCTTCCTCTGTTCCTATTCAAACCAGCTCTTGATCTGGAACCAGGAGGACTAGAAACTTAAGTGCTAGAGGACCTGCTTTGCCTGCTCCAGGTTCAATCCCCGGTGGCATCACCAGCCAGGGCTGGGAATGTCTACTACAGCCTGAAACCCCAAAGAGCTGCTGCTGTCAGTCAGTGCAGGGAATATTGAGCTAGACTTCCCATGCTCCCAGTAAGTGTAGGGGCCCATGGTGTGGATGCCCACCATTTTTCACCCTCTTCCCCTTGGTTCGAGCTGGGAGCCTCCCCTCTTTATGTCCATACCCAGGCGCAGGAAGATGCGAGCGATCTCTTTGAAGTTCTCCTCACATTGCGGGTGAGGCGGCCATTTCTGTCCCCTGGTGCAGATCTAGGGGGAGGAAGGATGTTGGCATTTTATCAGTGATTTTTTGCTCCTGCAGTATGTAGTTCAGCTATGGAGCTCCAAAATGAGGAAGCGACGGCTACCGACCTAGATGGCTTTAAAAGAGGAGTAGACAATTTGGTGGGAAAGGCTACCAATGGCTCTGCCTCCGCAGTCGGAGGAAGCCACGCTTCTGAATGCTGGAAACTGCAGGAAGGGAGCACGCTCTTGCACTCGGGTCCTGCTTTTGGGTTTCCCATCGGAGCAGATGCTTGGCCACTGTGAGAGCAGGATGCTGAACTAGATGGACCACTGGCCTGATCCAACAGCCTCAAATTATGTTCTTACAACACCATTGCCACCTGCCTGCTGGGTCAGCTCACCCACTGGCTCCAAAATTCCCCCCCTCTCACCTGGCGAACCAGAGCGCAGGTGAGGGGCCCCACATGCTCCCTTGGGATTGGGTTGTTGTTCACAAGAGACGCTTCCAGGATCTGGCCCAGGATCTGCAACAGGCATAAGAAAAACGACATTGGCTCCCAGTACACTTCTGAACACAGTTCAAAGTGTTGGTACTGACCTTTAAAGCCTTAAAAGGCTTCGGCCTTTGTTATAAAAATTAGGTTCAACCCCAGAAGGGAGTCCACGAACCCAGGGGAGAGCCTTAGTAGGGCTCCCATCCTCTCAAGAGCACTTATGAATAAATAGAGACGATACAGAATCTCCCAAAGCAAGGCGATAGCCCTTTATTAGAAACTGCTGCAGCAGGGTGTCTTGCAAGCAAAAGACCACGAACAAAGGCGCGCAAGCTCCTATATAGACTTTTGAAATTGCCCCCCTGCAGTTCAAGACCACCCCTCCATACATCAGAATTACATCAAAAATTGGGAGGGTCTGGTAGCAGTGATCTGAGCATCTTGGACCCTGCCCCATGCCTCCTCTTGCCCTCCACCAAAAACCCATCAAGTGAAACAAAAGATATTTACATTTCTCTATATCCCAGCCAAGTTAATCACACCCTTTTGTCTGACACTCAGGTATCAGGATGCCAGAGATTATCACTCAGGGAGGGGGCTGCTGAGTAGCTGGAGGGGCAACCCCCCCCCCTTTGTTCCTGAGACAAAGAAATACTTGGTCAGTTGGGAGTCAAAATGGAGTGAGGCCTGTCTTCCTGTGCTGTTTTTCAGACATGTGGCCTTATTTGTTTTGGTACATTAATAACAATTATTATATATAAATAAAATACCTTAAAATTCTTACAACAGCCCTGTATGCCTGAAGGAGCGTCTCCCCCCCCCCCATAATTCAGCCCGGACACTGAGGTCCAGCTCCGAGGGCCTTCTGGCAGTTCCCTCCCTGCAAGAAGTGAGGGAAAGGGCCTTCTTGGCAGTGGTGCCCGCCCTGTGGAACGCCCTCCCTTCAGATGTCAAGGAAATAAAAAAGCAATCTGACTTTTAGAAGACATCTGAAGGCGTCCCTGTATAAGTAAGTTTTTAATGTTTGATGTTTTGCTGCGAATGTTTTAATGTGTTGAAAGCTGCCCAGGGCGGCTGGGGCAACCCAGTCAGACGGGTGGCATATTAGCAATAAATTATTAGTATTGTTATTAGCAAAAACACTATCTTCACAATCTGGGCTGAGTGTCGGGCCTAATGAGCACAACAGCTCATTCCACCCCCATCAGTTGCTAAGATGAAAGGTCCCTGGATCCCCGCAGCTGCCTAGGTCTCCTCCTCTCCAGGGTTTCTTGCAAGCAGTCGGAGACCACCCCCACATCCCCAAAATCACGGCAATATATATATTTTTAACAGATAAAATGTTGTTGTTGTTGTTCAGTCGTTCAGTTCAGTCGTGTCCGACTCTTCGTGACCCCATGGACCAGAGCACGCAGGCCACGCCTATCCTTCACTGCCTCTCGCAGTTTGGCCAAACTCATGTTAGTAGCTTCGAGAACACTGTCCAACCATCTCATCCTCTGTCGCCCCCTTCTCCTTGTGCCATCCATCTTTCCCAACATCAGGGTCTTTTCTAGGGAGTCTTCTCTTCTCATGAGGTGGCCAAAGTATTGGAGCCTCAACTTCAGGATCTGTCCTTCTAGTGAGCACTGATTTCTTTGAGAATGGATAGGTTTGATCTTCTTGCAGCCCATGGGACTCTCAAGAGTCTCCTCCAGCACCAGATAAAATGTATATACACCTAAATAGAGATAGACACAGCAGCCGAGCTCGGAGTGGCCTGCTCAAGTTCTGGGTGCCAGCGGGGAGCAGCAACCCTCAACTCTCACCTTTGTGACGAGGAAAGTCTCCGTGCTGCTATCATACTGGGCTAGGAGCAGAGAGATGTCGCTGTAGATCTGAGCCTGGAAGTCTGTCCTGGGCAGCAGGAGTCGCAGGATGGGGCTCAGAGTCTTCAAGACAGCCAGCTGGACCTTTGGGGGTTGGGAGGCAGCAGTCGTCACAAGACATATGGAGGCAAGATGGGAAACCCACCTTCCACACTGGTGACAGGGCAGGGTCCTCCCCCAGTCACTAAGGGCAGAGAGCTAGTTTAGGGAGGGGGGCAGCAAGAAACCACACATGTTTTTGGCCTGGGTCAGTTTGCTTGCCCAGTGAGATATCTGCCTGCAGAAAAAGGGTTGGTGCTGATTGGAGTGTGAGGTGCTATTTGACTGCTGGTGAGTGGGTGCAGCAGAGGGGTGAGGGTGGTCCAGAGCCACCCCCCCCCCCCTGTAAGAACAGGCTGTGCTCAAGTCCCACTCAAAGTCCCCGTTTTTTTTTAAATGATAGCATGTTGGATTAGAAGGGACCCCCCCACCCAAGGGTCACCCAGCCCAACCCCCTACAATGCTGGAATCAGTTAAATAATCCCTGACAGAAAACCCTGTAATGAAGGAGAGTCCACCATTTTCTGAGTATTAAAAAAACAAAAAACTAAGTTCTAAATTTAAGAGGTCACCTGCTGTGATCCTGTGATGCCAAGATGTTTTTGTGCCCCTTCTCAAGGCTCTCCAAAATCTGTCCATTTTTTAACTACAGTGCTACCTCGGTTCTCGAATGTAATCCATTCCAGAAGTCCTTTCAACTTCCAAAATGTTAAAAAAAAAAACAAGGCACGGCTTCCGATTGGCGCAGGTGCACTGGAAACAATAGCCAATAGCCGCGTCGGACGTTCGGCTTCTGAAAAACGTTCAAAAACCGGAACACTTACTTCTGGGTTTTCAGTGTTCGGGAGCTGAAATGTTCAAGTACCAAGGTGTTCAAGAACCAGGGTTCCACAGTATTTAAAAAAATAAAACAAACATTTTATTGACTAGGCCTGTGGTTCCTATGTTGTGATAGTATGGTGCTAAAAGTTTTTTCTGGTCTCCCAAGTCCTCTGCCCTACAAAACCCTTTTAATTATTTTTTTAATGTCCAGTGGCTTTGACCTGCAGCCTCTGCAACATTGATCACGTAGCCCTCGGTCTGAAAAAGACCAGTCACCTCTACTCTAGGCTGCAAAATCTTGCCACAGTAGAAAGTGTCCCTCTTCCATCCAAGGACCAGCAGCACAATCCCTGGGGAGACAGCAAACTCACCCGTGACCCCTCCCCAGATGGAGAGAGTCCCAGGAGAGGGTCCATCAAAGGCACCCAGCTGATCATTGGGGGGGGGGACTGACTGATTGCCCCTCGCCCCTCACCTGGGCATCGCATCCAGGGAGCCAAGTTCGGGTCATGCAGGAGTAGAGAGGCAGCAGGTAGGCAGAGAACTGCTGGACGCTGATGCGGGGGTAAGAGCTTCGCTCCCAGGTCCGCAGGTATATCCGGATTGCCCCACACATCTGCTCCAGGGCTTGGGAATGTGAATGTGAGACAGAGAAGGGGGTGGGGAGAGAGAAATGAAAGGTAGAGCATGTTAACCAAGGTGGAAGTTCTGCTTCCATAGTTAAACTGTGGAACTCACTCCCGCAAGAGGCTGTGATGGGCACCAATTTGGATGGCTTTAAAAGAGGAAAGGACAAATTCATGGAGGAAGAGAAGGCTATAGATGGCTCCTACCCAGAATGGGTATACTCTGCTGCCACAGATGCAGGCAGCAATGCTTCTGAAAGCTAATTGCTGGAGACCACAGGAGAGGAGGGTGCTCCTGTGCTCCGGTCCCGCTACCAGGCTTCTCTTAATGGGCATCTGGTTGGCCACTGTGATAATGGTGGGGATAACTCAGCCTCATATAACCAACATGCTTTTAACTCTCATTAATGCATGAAGAGGTTAAGACCATAGGGTAAGGTGTCCCAAGTTTGCAGAGCATCGCTTAAGGAGGCCCTGTGGGACCCACCTGTGCATAGAGCCCTGCGCCTCCGTCCATCCTCGATCCGGCGCATGGCGGTCTGCAGGGTGGTCAGGGTGATGCCCAGGAAAGGGACGCAGCTGTACACTGAGGAGAGATGGGCAAAGAAAGCAGGAAGTGCGCTTGATTGTACCCTGGGGTGGGGAATGAAACCTCCCCTGGGTTTTATCAAGGAGCTTCCCGGGACAGATCACGAGCCTTATTGGACTCTTGGCAATTTGGAGCGGGACAGGGGTGAAGACGGAACTTGCCTCTGGCCCTCATACCATTGCTGGCTGCGATCTTCCCCAGGGTCAGGAGAGTGAACTCATCTGGCGGGGCAAAGGGCTTGAGCTGGTGCTGGAGCTCCATCATTATGGGGTGGAAGTGATGGCAGGCAAAAGTGGCCAGAGTGCTGCTTGCCGCTGCCTGAAGCTCCCGGGGCACTTCCTGCTGAGAAGGCGGAAATGAGATTAGGAAGCACAAAGTCCAGTGGCCTGGCAGCAAAGGGAGACGGTGTGCCATAGTGGTTAGAGTGTCTGACTAGGAACCCTGGGAGACCAGGGTTCGAATCCTCACTCGGCCACGAAGCTCCTTGGGTGGCCTTGGGCCAGTCACTGCCTCTCAGCCTATCCTAAGTCACAGGGTTGTTGTGGGGTTTAAATGAGGAGGAGGGAGAACCATGTTTGTACATTTGAGCTCCTTGGTGGGGGGGGGATGGGGAATGGTGGGAGATAAATGCCATTGATAAAATAAAACAAAGGAGGCAGGATGAAAATCTCAGCCCGCCTTCCACATGGCTGGGAGCTCACAAAGCAGGGTTTGACCTCAGGATGTCTTAAAAGCAACAACAACCACCCAGAATTAACCGCCAAGCAGGGAGATGCCTCTGAGAGTCATCTGTGGTATCCTTACATCTGGGGATGCCCTCAGGTGCTTGGAGGCTGCAAGGATGAATTCGCCGGCAGGCTCCACCTCCAGGCCGTGCTCCATCATGGCCCGCAGACTGCGATAGATGGCCACCTTCTGCCAGGCAGAAGCCTGCAGGAAGAGAGAGTTTCTGAGCATGGAGGGAAGGACCTGTCCATTTAATCTCTATTATTTTACCCTGCCCATCTGACTGGGTTGCCCCAGCCACTCTGGGTGGCTTCCAACAAAAATACAGCATAAACATTGAAAGCTTCCCAAAGTAGGGTTACCTTCAGATGCCTGCAAAAACTTACAGGTGAAACTCGAAAAATTAGAATATCGTGGAAAAGTCCATTTATGTAAGCAATTGTTTTCATTAGCTACTGGAGTTTAATATATGAGATAGACTCCTGACATGCAAAGCGAGATATGTCAAGCCTTTGCTTGTTATAATTGTGATGATTATGGCGTAGAGCTGATGAAAACCCCAAAGTTGAAATTGTGAATTTGGGGTTCTCATCAGCTGTACGCCATAATCATCACAATTATAACAAACAAAAGCTTGACATATCTCACTTTGCATGTCATGAGTCTATCTCATCTATTAGTTTCACCTTTTAAGTTGAATTACTGAAAGAAACGAAACTTTTCACGATATTCAAATTTTTCGAGTTTCACCTTATATAGTTGTTTAACTCTTTGTCAACTGGTGCTGGTGCTCTCTAGAGGTTTTGGTCTACAATTCTCAGGCTGGGGCTGATGGAATTTGTGGTCCTAAATCTTTGAAGGGCACTTGAGGTGGGGGGTACCGGTCTTGGAAAATGGTCTAAGTTAGAGAAGCAGTTTTTCCTACCTCGTCCTGCTGGAGCATCATCACGAGAACCGGTATCACGGCAGCTGGCTGGCTGCGAGCCGCCTTCACAATGCAGAGGACGACCTCCTTCTGGGATGCGGCCTCTGGGAGTTGCAGGAGGTGGCTGATGGAGTGGAGGTGACCTGAGTAAAGGACAAGAATCACGATAGCTTGCCCAACGTTCTGCAGGGAGGTGGCAGTTCCGAAGGCCTGAGCAGCTTCAAGGTTCTAGACCTCGTTGCCACCAAGCAATGAGCGAAGTCTGTGTGAAAACTGTCTGCTCCCTTTTAAAGGAACAAGGGGAAAGTTGAGTGCCATTTACAGCTGGGGCCGTACAGATGTTGATGAGCTGCATCTCTTGTCAGGTCTAACAGCCAGCCTGGCCAACGGCCAGGGATGATGGGAGCTGGAGTCCAATCAAATGTTCACAGTGGAACAGACTATCTCGGAAGGCGGACTCTCCTTCATTGGAGGTTTTTCAATTAAGGTTGGACGGTCACCCGAGGGTTTATTTAGCTGTGATCCCTGCATTGAAGGGGGTTGGACTAGATGACCCTTGGGGTCTCTACAATTCTAGGATTCTATGCTGACGACCAAACACGAAGCACTCCTGATTTACAGTGCTCATCATAACTGTTTGCCTCTTCCTGCAGTGAGCAGAAAAACGCTACATTTGTTCAAGCAGGGGGGTGGTGACCCCTTTTTTGACCCAAAGGGGCATGTTCCCCTTGTCTGCTCCTTTGGAGGCCACTTGGGAGTTGAAATATACTCGGAGTCCAGTGTGAATTTCATGCTCTTTATTCAGCTCATAGTAGTGAGGAATGCAGTTTCCCCAAAACGTTTGCTTTATATACACTATTTACACAATGGGCCCCACGTGATTGGCTAATTCTGGGATACTCCTGTATGCCAATCGGAGTGTGGAATTACTTCCACCTGGAGCTGGATTGGGTGGCTCCTGCGGACCAATCAGACTGCTGCACTCTCAATCGTATTGTTCTGGGACCAATCAGACTGCTGCAATCTCAATCCTATTGTTCTGGGACCAGTCAGACTGCTGCAATCTCAATCCTATTGTTCTGGGACCAGTCAGACTGCTGCAATCTCAATCTTATTGTTCTAGGACCAATCAGACTGCTGCATTTTGGATCCTATTCAACTCAGTACATAACAGGAGTCATATTCTAGAGGGCGCCAGGGTGCCGAAGGCAGGATGAAAGAGCCACATAAGAGGAGCAGAAGGGGTAAATGAGAAGGACCTCTACAAGTGTTCATATCAGGCTATGACCTGGGAGACGAGGGTTCAAATCCCCATGCAGCCATGAAGCTCACTGGGTGATTTTGGGGCCAGTTTCTGTCTCTCAGTCTAACTTCCCTCTCAGGGTTAGGGAAAGACATAGGAAGAACCAGTGGTTGTATTCTGTTGCAACTTTTAAACACCCACTGAAAACATTTTTATTCTGTCAGGCTTATGCAAGCAATTAAGAGCACATCTCCTGCAATGGTTTATTGATGCTTGTTTTAAACTTTTCCCCTTCTCCGTTGTTTTTATTCAGCCCCTGCAAGCATAGCCATGCTCCCATCAGCCCCTGCACCACATAGGCTCTATTAGTTGGGGCTGCTGGGTGTTGTAGTCCAAACCATATGGAGCGCACCGTGTTGACAAAGTCTGATTTAGGGATAACTTGCCAACTGTACTATTTATTTTGCTGGGAAATAGTGCAAGATCAACATATCTTTTTAAGGTGCAATCAAAGCAGTGATCTTTGGGAATGATGTATGGCGAGTGGCATCCCTACAGAATGCAAAGGGAACAAAACGATTCTTGCATTGCAGGGGGTAAGACCAGATGACCCTCTGGGGTCCGTTCCAACTCTACAATTCCATGAAAGGCAAAAAGTTGCATTGGATCCCTTGGAAGTTGTGAAGGAAGTTGCAGTGGCCCTGAATTACTATATTTATACTTTAAAAAAAGGGGGGGGGAAAGCTTTCACAAACTGCCCAAATCCCTTACCTTCACTGGATGATTCTCCCTCGTCAGTCATGCCCTTATATGCCTTTTGCTCTGTGTTTTCTGTCCCAAGATGGAATTTTCAACAATTGCAACTAGCCCTTACAAACACACACAGGTTATGGATGTTGAGACTCCCAATACATATTTCCAAGACCATGCAATACCTCACCAGCAGCCCCATGGAAGCCGGAAGCCATCAACTGGCACACCTGGTGTCAGCCCCATTGGAGTCTCAAGGCATCTGGGAAGGGGCAGGCATACTCCCCTCCCCTCCAAAGAAGCCCCAGGTTATCCAAGTGACAGGGAGATGTTTCCTTTCCCTCTCTTGTAAATCTAGGACTCAGGGCTATCCAGTGAAGCCGGATATTGGAGGTTTGGAACAGGCAAAAGAAAGCCCATGCACCACGATGTTAAACTGTGGAACTCCCTACCACAGGAGACAGTGATGGCCATCAACTTGGATGGATTTAAAAGAGAGCTGGACAAATTCATGGAGAAGGTTATCAATGACTACTAGCCATGATGGTTGTATTCTACCTCCAAGCACCAGATACTAAATAATACCAGCTCTTCTGCTCGGGCATCTGATTGGCTACTGCGAGAACAGGATGCTGGACTAGATGGGCCCCCATTGGCTGATCCTGCAGGGTTCTTCGTATGTTCACAGATTATTAACAGAAGCTAAGGGCAGAAATTGACCCCTGGCCACTGGCACAGATCAACTTATATGGGGACACCCTGCTTGTGTGTACTGGGGGGACGGCACCCAAACTGGAAATAGAAAGGTCTACATTCAAATGGTCCCATAGCACAGCAAAGGTCTCTTGTGGTGGAGGAGGGGAGGGACAGAGGAATAAATCAAGTCACTTTTTCTTGCAAAGATTTAAGCTGAAGAGTGAAATTGCTATCTATTTATTGGATAAAGGTATTGAGGGGATGCTCATCAAATTTGCAGACACCAAACTGGGAGGGGTAACCAATGCTGCTGAGGACAGAATCAGGATTCAATTTGACTGTAACAGATTTGAGAACTGGGCCAAAACTAACAAAATAGATTTCAATAGGGGAAAATGTAATGTTCTGCACAGCCAGGCAGAACCAGCTGCACAAATAGAAGATGAAGGATATCTGGATTGCCAGTAGTACATAAAAGGATCTAGGGGGTCTTAGTGGACCAAAAGCTTAACATGAGTCAACAGTTTGATGCAGCAGCAGCAACAAAAAGCTAATGCTAATCTAGGCTGCATCAACAGAAATATAGTGTCCAGGTCAAGGGAAGTAATAGTACCACTCTATTCTGCCTTGGTCAGAGCACATCTGGAGTACTGTGTCCAATTCTGGGCACCACAATTTAAGAAGGGTGTTGACAAGCTGGAACATGTGCAGAGGAGGGCAACCAAGACGATCAGTGGTTTGGAAATCAGGTCTTCTGAGGAATGGTTGAAGGAGCTGGGTATATTTAGCCTGGTACAGAGGAGACTGAAAGGAGATATGATAGCCATCTTCAAAAATCTAAAGGGCTGTCACATGGAGGATGGAGCAAGCTTGTTTTCTCCTGCTCTGGAGGCTAGGACCCGAATCAATGGCTTCAAGTTACAAGAAAGGAGATTCCAACTAAGCATCAGGAATAACTTTCTGATGGTAAGGGCTGTTTGACAGTAGAACAGACTCACATGACAGGTTTTTAAGCGGAGGTAGGGTGGTCATCTGTCATATATGATCTAGTTGAGATTCCTGCATTGCAAGGATTTGGACTAGGTGATCCCCGGGGTCCCTTCCAACTCTACAATTCGGTGATTCTGTTATCTATCTACCTATCTAGCCATCACCAGTTAATCAATATGCGCAAAATCAATTCACACATCCCAGATTGGAGATGCTGCTCATCTTAATGCTGACTGGTGGATTGCTCAAGGAATCAAGTCCCAGGGATGGCAAACTGGTGGATTTCCTCACTGCAAAAGAATGAACTAGGCTCCCTCCCTCTCCATGAAAGGGGCCTCGAGATCCCCTCCAGCTCACTTTGTATTGGGCTGGGTGCTTGCTTCTGAGAGAGAGAAGGAAGCTGGGAGTGAAGGTGAGCCGGCAGGAAAAGTGTCCTCAAGTGACAAGCTCAGGGTGGCCTTGGCTCACGGAACAGAAACACCCAGGAGGGCTCTGTGACATCACTGAGACGGTCTGCTCAGAGTAACCCATCCCTGGGAAGAGCATCCTGGGGGCAGCATGGGGAAATGGGTATGGCACCCCAGAAAAGGGCAGACCCCTCCTCTCCTACTTACATGGTTCCATGAAACAGGATCCTGGATTTGGAGCTGACTGGAGGCTCCAGAGTTCATACTAGATCTGGGATAGCAAAGAGGATTGGGATTGCAGACCAGCAAAAATGTCCAAATGGAAGGGAGATGGTTTTATTGAGAAAACTCTGGGTTTCAGTACCTTAGTGCAGTTTAATCTGTTCTTTTGTCATTAGAAAACAAAGAAGCCACTTCTGCACACAGTTCTGCTACAATATAAAATATTATTGCATTGCCACCATGGCTTTAAAGTAGCTTCACCCCAACATGGTGCCTCTCTGGATGCTTTGGACTCCAACTCCCATCAGCCCCTGCTGTGATGGTGATACTCCCATCAAACCCCAACCAACCTGGCTGGAGCTGATGGGAGTCCAGTGACCCCTGGAGGGCGTCAGGTTGGGGAAGGCCTGCTTTCAATTGTCCCCTGCCCCAGACATTCAGAACAATAATATTAACAAAATATTATATACACAGGCTGGCAACTGGAAGAGAATAAAATATATTCCCCCCACCCTTAACACTAAAACTGGCCTTGCTTATGATCAGACCAAACAACAAGAGGTTGTTTCAGGGTTGGGATTTCTGCAGGGCTCTGAAGAAGGACCACCAGAGATGCTACCACAAAGTGCGAAGAATGGAGCCTAACAGAATGGCTCTCTCGGCCCCTTGCAGAAGTCACCCCCAAAGAGGAGAAGGACCATGATCTTGGCCAGCTCCTCAGACAGAGCCTGTTTCTTTCGCAGTTGTCAATTTTGGCTTGCAAAGTTTTTGCGGCTGGGCTTGACGGTGGCGGGTTTTGAGCGGGTTGGACTAGATGATCCTCTGGGTCCCTTCCAACTACCATTCTGTGAGCAGGGCTTCCTCTGACGCTGCTGCTGCTGCGGCTGAGTTCGATTCTGATCTTCAAGGCATGGATGAAACAACTCCGCTTTTGCAAGGGGGGGGGCGGTGCTGTGTGCCCTGTCCTGAGAATTCCCGCCCATCCTGAGAGTTAAATGGAGGGGTGGAGAAGTCCTGCTGGTGATCGCTGGATGAGGAGATGTGGCTTTACTTGGATGCATTTTGTGGATGCCTCAAGGAGGGATTCAGGGCTAGAGTGCAAGTAAGCCACAGGACACGCCCCCCAGACAAGCAGAGCCCCCCCCCGCCCCTGCTGCCACTGCCTGGGCTCAGGAGTCACTCAACACAAAGAAAGCTCAGTGGTGAGGCAAAGCGGGGCGGAGCTGCTCACAGACTCCTCCTTCCACAAGGGAGTGGGAGGAGCCAGGGCTGCCATTAGGAGTCACCCGAGACTTCTTTCCTCACAGCTGGAGGTTGGAGGCGGAAGTGTGGATCAAGTCCTGGGGGAGGCTCTCTCGGGCCTCCTGCATCCGGTGCCGGGCCCTCTGGAAAGCCTCTGCAAAATTGAAAAGATGGAGAGCGGAGAAGGAGCGTGTTCAGTCTGGGCATCTGGCTTGTCCCCCACCTGCAACTCTAGACTAGTCAGGCTCTACACTTTGTGACCCATCATTCCATGCAAAGGAAATTCAAATGGTGCAATCAGAAAATAAACAAACCTAAATAAAAAAAGGATAGCCATATATTCTACTACTTTGGGGTATTTTTAACTTAATCATTTGAAGATACAATGCAATCGCCACCCTCTCTCTTTCTCTCTCCTCAGAAGAAATCCCAACTGAGTTCAATGGGACTTACTCCCAGGGAAGCGTGTAGAGGACTGCAGCCTCAGGGCTTCAAAAGCACATTACCCGCCTGAGAAGGAAAGAGCTACAGCTGAGTGGCAGGGGGTTGAACGAGATGCCCCCTGGGGGTCTTCCAACTCCATGATTCTATAAATAGGGCTATTTAGCATGGAAACTGGACTGGGGTTCCCCCCCACAACCCCAGTGCAAAGGAACACCCCAACACTTGCGCCCCCACTCTCCCTCCTTACCCAGGACATTGTAGAGAGAGCCTTGCTGGCCGTAGGTGCCCAGCCGGTCCAGGACACTCTGCATGCGCTTCCTCATGGAGCTTGAGTCCAGGAAGGCTCTGGTGGAAGAGGAGGGTCAGAACAAGTATGAACACCCCACCCAACACCTTGTGCATCTTGAAGGTTCTTAAGAAGGGAGATCTCATAACTGCCTTGGAGCAGCATGTGAGGGGGTGAATGCCAATGGAGATAAGTGCCAAGAGGAAGAGTTGTGGGTGGCATGTGGCTGTTCCTGCACTCCTAAATAATAATAATCATGATAATGATAATGATTATGATGATGATGATATCAGCAGCAGCAGCATCCTACATTTCCTACAAGGAGCTTTATCCTCACAACAACCTTGCAAGGTAGGTTAGGCTGAGGGGCAATGACTGACTCCCAAAGTCACCCAGTGAGCTTCATGGCCAAGTGGGGATTCAAACCTTGGTCTCCTTGGTCCTAGTCTGACACTCTAACTGCTACACCACACTGGCTCTAAATGCCAACCTCGTACCCTCCTGAAGCTGTGCAGTCAGAAGTGCTGAAGTAAGAGCCAACTGCCTGCCTGGGCAGCTTTTGTACACAGGCTCTATCTTGTTCTTTGCCTGATAGGCAGCCCAAAGGTTGGATGGAGAGGGCGCCACTGTGGTGGGCAGAATGGCCTCACCTTGGTCTGATCCAGCAGGGCCAGACAGAGAGGCCCAGAGGGCGCGGTAGGAGGTGGAGGGTTGGAATACGGTCTGGGAGAGACCAGGGTTCCAATCCCCACTCAGGCAGGAAGCTCACAGGGTGACCTTGGGCCAACTGCTGCCTCCCTTAGCCTAACCTACCCCACAGGGTTATTGTAGGGGATTAAATGAGAAAGGGGAGGAGAACCATGTATGCCACCTTGAACTCTCCAGAGAAAAAGACTGGGATAGAAGTGCAATAACTAAACAAGCATCAGGGAGAACTTTCTGACTTGGAGAGCTGTTCAACAGTGGAACGTACAACCTCAGAAGGTTGTGGACCTTCACATGAGGTTTTTGAACAGGAATTCTCGAGCTGTGATTTCTGTATTGCAGGGGGTGGAGCTGGATAACCCTCGGGGGTCCCTCCCAGCTCTACAGTTCTAGAATTCTATGAAATACCTAAATAATCTGGGGCAGCACCCACACCCGTGGCTTACTTGGACTGTTGCAGGCAGTTCAGCCGGAAGGTGACGCTTCCTGTCGTCTCGGTGCGGAAGCCAAACCGGCTCAGGCGCTCACCCTGCAGGGAGAATGAGCCCCAGGTCAGGGCAAGTCTTGGTAGCCCCTCCGTCCCAACCCCCCACCCAGAAGGCCTCCTCCTCATGCCTTCCTCAAGGATCCAGCCAACCCTTAAGTGGGATGGCCTCAGGCAATGACACAGGAGCATACAAAGAGCCTAGCAGCCGGCAGCTGGGTCAGGCTGCTACTGTGCACTGGTTCTGCATGTGGGCTCCCCATTGGGGCATCTGGTTGGCGACTATGAGAAGAGGATGCTGGACTAGATGGGCCCACATTGGCCTGATCAGGCAGGTTCTTCTTATATTCTCATGAATGCTGTCGTCATGGCTAGTAGGAAATGCTATACTGTGTTGGTGGGGAGAAATACCGACTTATTTCCAAGTGCGGTTACTCACCGTAAAGGTTCCAGGCACTCTGGCATAGGTCATGTCCTCCAGCTCCGGTGACCCCCCAATGAAAAACCTCTGCAGTTCCGAGAAGGTTCCCAGCTCCATGGGACGCCAAGTGGATGCTGTAATGGTGTGAGCCCCTGTGCCAGCAGATTTGGGAGTGGTCAAGAGGTTATTTGGTCCCTCAAAAGGGCACGGGCCAGTCAGCAAACACACACATGCACACATGTGCAGTACCAACCACTGAGAGCATTGCCACAAGGAACTAGGGCACGGAGCCCAGCCACATGCCACTACTGCGATGCAGCAGTTAAAGAGTGCTGGGCTACGATATGGAAGAGACCAGGGTTTAAATTCCAGCTCAGCAATATACAGGTGTAACCCACTGGGGGATCTCGGGTCAGGCACTGCCTCTCTCACTTCACAAGGTGGTTGTGAGGAAAACAACGTATGCCACCTGAAGCTCCTTGGAGGAAAGGTGGGATAGAAATGGGAGCAACTAAGTCATGCACAAAGACAATGGGCAACTGAAGCCGTCTGGTACCAAAGTTAGACAAAAGGGCAGCTTTGCCCAGGACCGCCTGTTCTGACTAGCAGCAGCTCTCTTGGGTTTCTTCAAGCCAGCCTTTGAGCAATCTGATGCCCTCCAGATCATTTCTTCCCAAAGGGGATAGTACCACCCACTAGGGAGGTGGGATTACTGGGGGGGGGCAGCGCTAAGAGGCAAGGGAGTGACAGGGGAACGCGAGAGGTATAAATTACGGTCAGATTTTGAAAAGCTGATAGCACTGGATCAAGTTCATCAGTTTTGTTGAACTAAATAAACTATAGAGTTTCAACTGGATGCTGAATAAATGTGCAGTTAATTGCTTCTGTTTTGAATCTTATTGTGTTATTATCTTCTTTAGCGGGCCGTGTAAATTGCTTTTCTATTTTTTTTATAGGGTAGGGGGCCCTGGGAATGAGCTTATGGGACCATGGGGGCAGTGGCCTGAAAAAGTTTGGGAACCACTGCTCCAGATGTTTTAGATACCCAACTCCCATCTGCCCCAGCTTGGCTTCAGTCGGGAGCATGGCAAACAGCTGGCATCAAAACCAGCTCGTTGGGAGGCCCCCCACTTCACCCCCCCCATGTGCCTTCTTACCTGGCACATCCGGCAGGACCACAAACCCGTATCCTTCAACGCGATACCTTTGCCAGTAGTCCAAGGAGAGGACCTCAAAGTAGAGGACAGGCCACTGGGGGAGGGGGCCTGTGGGAGAAGGGGGGCAAGGAGTATGATGAGGCCGGCGACCCACTCCTCCTCCTCCTCTCATAGAATTGTTGTGTTGGAAAGGACCCCCAAGGATCATCTAGTCCAACCCCTTGCAAGGCAGGAATTGCCGCTATCCCGCCTCCCCCCCCCATGGGAACTCATGACAGCTTACACAAATTAAAACAACACAGATAAAATGCAAAAGGCTGAAAAATGACGATCGGTTAAAAGTAATGAAACATGAATAAAACTAAAACAATATAAAACACTAAATATATTGAAATGCAGATGATTCTGTAATTTCTGGTCTAAGTGATGTTCCTGACCACTGAGCTGGTGCTCGGATGCTGAAGGGCAGATCCCCTCCAGGAGTCAAGGGTAACACTCACCCTCAAGTGCGCAAAGTGGTGAGGCATTCTGGTGTCAACAGCAACCCCCACCCTCACTACTTTGCACATGTGTCAACAGCTGAGAAGCCCTTCTGACATCCTTCGGCACAAGACCAGCTGAAACTGTGCTCCAATTTTTTCCAAGAGGGCTTTCACCACGAGAAGGACTTGAGGGGCACCACATCTCCTCCATCTATTGCCTCTGGACGCTGCTTGGCAGTGCCACAGAGCTGGCATGTGAGGGAATGACTCACCTTCCAACTCGTCTTCCTGGGAGAAGAAGACCTCCAGGGTGAAAGGGAAGGAGAAAAAGGCCACGTTCTCCTGGAAAGAGAGAAGGGAAACTCACCTCTTGTGCAAGGCGGCAAGGAAACAAGAATCTGTGATGAGGTGTGTGTGTGTGTGTGTGTGTGTGTGTGTGGAATGGGTGTTGGTTCTTAGACAGGCACACCTGAAAGAGGGTCAAGGGATTTGTCTACATTCCGCAGTGAAATGAAAGAATGTCAGAAGAGCCTTTTGGAAAAGGACCACTACAGCCACCGGTGAGACTGCTATATGCACAAAGATGGAAAGATACAGCCCTACCCACTATAGAAGGATGGCTGATAAAATTATTGGATCTGGCTGAGATGGCAATGTTAACATGTTTAATTAGAGAAAAATCATGACTAACATTTGTTAAGGATTGGAAATTTCTTATGGACTTTTTGCATGAAAGAGAAAATGAATTTGTAATAGCGGGTTTGAAGATTGAAAAAAACAACACCTTGTTTATAGAAGCTAGAATCGTTGGGTTTTAAGGGATGAATATAATATGTAGCAGGACAGAAAGCTGGAAGTCCTTTTACTCTTTTATATTTTTCTGTTGTTTTTCCTTTTCTTTCCCTTTCTATTTTTTAAGGTTTCTCCTTTTCTTGTTTCTTCTTCTTTCTGACTTTGTTCTTTTTTAGGCCAAAGTAGCTGTCTTCTCTTGTGGTCAACCAGATGGTCCAGTGGGAAATCCACAAGCAGGATTTAAGCACAGGAGTCCTCTCTCTCCCCTCCTGTGGCTTCAAGCCACTGGGATTCAGAAGCATTGCTACCTTTGACTCTGGAGGCAGAGCACAGCAGTCATGGTTAGTAGCCATTGATAGTCCTCTCCTCCATGAATCTGCCTAATCCTTTTAAAGCCACCTGGGTTGGTAGCCATCACTGCCACTGCGGCAGCAGGATGCCTCTGAATGCAAGGTGCTGGGAATCACAAGTGGGGAATCACACAGGATCACATTTCTCCCTTACAGGGGAATTGCTGTTGCACTCCCTTTGGGGAATATGGCTGGTCACTGTGAGGACAGGAGACTGGACTGGATGGGCCCCCATGAGCCTGATCTACCCCTCTTCTTCTCACACTCTTATTCACGTAAGAATATGAAACCTGACTAAGAACCAGGGGCCCAAAGCAATGGTGCTTTTCTCTCCAGCTTAAAGGGCTCGAAACTTAGGACCATCTCCACTGCAAGTCCTACTCAGAGTAGACCCATGGGAAATGATGGGCATGGCCAACTTGGGTCCACTGGTTTCAATGGGTCTACAACCCTTAGTTTCAAGACACCAGGATTCTCAGGAACCCAAATTCCCCAGAAAGTCCTGCGTCCCCTGAAGTCTTGGAGCCGCTTACTCCAGAGAGTTGAAGAAAAGATGTCTCTGGGGGAGGACCAGATGGCAAAGCCTGGCCAGGATTGTGCTGAGACTCAGCCCCCCAGCTGTGCCCCATTCACTTACCCTGCCAAGGGTCTTGGCAGTGCAGGTCTGTGTCACGCCAGAGAGCTGCTGGGATGGGGGGCATGACCAGCCTAGAAGGAAGGAAGAGGGTCAGTGCTGCAAAAAACAGCTCCACTCCAGAATAGCTGCACAATGAGCTCTTGGGCACAGCAGATTAGAAACGCACAAACACACACCACATTCTCTCTTTAGGTCAGGGTGGGGAGTCTCAGACCCAGGAAGCTCTGAATTTCAATAGCACTGCTTTGCTCACTCCTGGAGCATTTTGCCTGGCTGGAATCTGTGTTCCCTGACGATGCCTCTTGCATACCTGGATGGCAAATGAGGGTGTGGTTTGCATAGTCTACAGTACAAGGGTAAGAACCCCCCCCCAAAAAAGGTGCCATGCATCTGTGTGGAATGTGGCACCAGATTTGGGGAAGGCCAGACAAAACAGCAGAAGTTAGGGTCAGTAGAGAGAGGCAGACAGGCTTTAGGCAGCCTGCAACAGTGCCCCCTGTACTCTCAAAGGCTGGGGGTCCAGGCCCCCGCTCAGCTTTCAGCTGGCTCTGGTTGGGCAGCTGTGGCCCATGCCATGGATGATGCCACCCTACTTCCTCCCATCCCACAACCACTTCCTGTTCACTTACAGCTGGGCAGCTCCAGGAAGAAGTGGATGTAGAGGTTGTTGTACTCATAGCCCTGAGCTGAAACTGAAGGAAAGGTGGTGACAGATTGTGGCTTCCTCCCAAGCCAGTATAAACATCACTGTATTCCTTTTTTCTGAACTATGTGGTGGTAAAGCTTAATGTTTCCTTGTTCAATATTTTCTGCAAAGTTACATACATGCAAATGTGAACGTCTAGTCTGATTTTTGGCCCGTTAGCTTGCACTGTGCTCTGGAAGCATATGAAAGATTTATGCTAGTGCAACTGGAATTTCCCACCCCCACTCTATGCTATACCAAAGTCTGTTCTGGAGGTTTTGTGGAATCTTCAGATTTAAAGGGCACACGCAGGGGATGGAATCATAGAACTACAGAGTTGGAAGTGACCAACTCTAGTCAAATGCCCTGCAATGCAGGAATCACACCTGTAGTGGGAATGTTGTCTATATTGGTGGGGTGGGTGCAAGGGAAGGATGAGCATATTCAGGGGCAGCCCACCATCCCCCTTGGCCCATGAGGAGGGACCCTCCCCACTCCACCCCCAAGGAACACCTCTGAAACATGGGGAATTGAAAGCCTTACCAATTTCACCATTAACGAAGAGTCGGAGAGCACCAGGGAGGGTCTGCAAGGGAGGGAGGGGAAAGAGAGAGAGCTCACTGGAAGGGGGGCTTAATTCCCAAAGCTTGCTTGCAGCATTGCATTTCCGAGCCCCTCTGGAAACAGGACCAGACGACTGACCCACCAGGGCAAGTAAAAGTCACTCACCATCTCAAAGTCAGAGCCCACAAGTCCACTGAGGTACTCCTTATGCCGGCTGTACAACTAAAGAAAGAAGCATGAAGTCAGAAAGGAGGGTGAGCAAACCTGGACAGTGGGGGGGGGGCTTCCAACCCCACCCTACCTTCGTTCTGGGAGTCAGGAACTTAAATAGCATGGAAACACTTCCTTGGGGTAATAGTGGGTGGATTCTGTTGAAGCCACAGGGTCAATCACCATATTTTATTTATGTGGGGTTGTCGCCAACAAAGTAGGAGGAGGCAGCAGGTTGAGGAAAGCTGACCTATGCCAATGTACCCCACTCCCCGCCACCCAGAGCCAAAGGTGGTGCTTACATCCTTGAAGACACGCTGCTCTCGTTCTTGCTCCTCCGGCTTGACGGGGGCCGAGGCATTCTCCAGGGTGAACTTCCATATTTCCCGCTTCTCCCCTTCCAGCTCGATCCTTTATGGGTCCCCAAATCAAGGCAACCAAAGCTCAGAGAAGACCCAGAGTAACTGCCCCTCCCCCTCCCACCTTTACTCCCTGCCCCTGCAAAGACGAAGAAGGTAGAGAGGCCGAGGATTGGCTAGGAGTCTTAAAATCATACAGTTGGAAAGTACTTCTAAGGGTAATTTAGTCCAACTCCCTGCAATGCAGGAATCATAGCGAAAGAAACCCTGACAGGTGGCCATCCAACCTCTCTTTAAAAACCTCCAATGAATCATAGAATCATATAATTCCATCTTCCAAGGCTGTGGTTTTGTTTTTTAAAATATTACTACTAGTAGTAATTAACACAGACCAAAGGAAAAAAGTGTAAAGAAACACTTGTAATGCTCAAAACGGCATAAGTTTGAACATCATCATCAAAATTACTGTTCCAAAACATTATAAAAATATTCATTTCACCAAAAAATCTTAGGTTGGTTTATATGTATTCTTTTGCAATAAACTAGCTTAGTCATAATTACTATAGACCAAATTTTCCAAATCCATTGGGATATAGTAGGAGATATGCTCCCCCCCCCCATTTTTAGCTATTGTAATCTTTGCAACAGTTATAAGGTTAAACACTATTTCTTGATCATTTTTCAGAATAACATCATATTTTGTATTTCTTTATATTTTATAATATGATGGTTGGGGGACTATAACAAACATCCAGTTGATTGATTGACAGGCCTGTGCTGCTCACCTGTAAGGGCCTTTTGTGTCTGTGAAGTCTGGCTTGACGGTGATGACTCCGTTGCTGTCCACCTGGATTGTACAGAGGACGTGCTCATGCTCCCGGCAACCAAGTCTGCGGGGAAGAGGTCAGGGTGAAAAGCAGGCCCCGGCAGAGCCTGGCAGCACAGGGCACTATGGTGCAGCAAGGATGGTGTGACATGAAGTAGCCCCTTTTTGGAACTGTGGAACCTGAGCCCTGGACAATAGATTACCGCTTCTAATATTGGTGGGGGAAGGGAGCGTTTTGGTTTTTGTGTTGTTGGTTTATTCTTGTTTTTAGTATATATTTTGTGTTTTTATTTTGTATTTTCATGTTCTGAACTGCCATGAGATCTATGGCCCACACCAAGGTGAACTGCTGGTTTAGTGCTGAGCTCCAAACCAGACCCAATAGCGAGAGATGGGGCCAAGAGGGCTCCAACCCACAAGTGCCAACTTACTTGCCATGAGGTCCCAAATCCCCCATAATGTACATGGTCTGCACGGGGGTGTTGATGACATGGTTGTTCTTGATGAATTCTTCCGAGGGTTCCCAGGTGACAAGTCGGGTTTTCAGGATGCTCCCTTCCCTGCCAAGAGGCACACAGGAGACAGTTACCCACAAGGAAGCAGGCCCCCTTCTGCTTTAGTTTGAACGCACCATGATGGATCCAATATCAGGGCCTACCAAACCCAGAGGCATGGCTGACCCGACACACCTCGGCCTCCGCTCCTGCCTCCTCCTCCTCACATTTGCCATCCGCTCTGCCAGGTACGAAGGGACTTCTGTGACAGATGTGGTGACCCTCTGGCTGTGCTGGAACACAGGGAGGCAGCCGGTCACTTTTAAGAATATCAAGAGAGCTCTGTAGTTGGACCTGGTCAAAGGGGGCCCATCCACTGTCTGGCATCCTGTTCTCACAGAGGCCAACCAGATAGCTCCCCCTCTTGTAATGCTAGAATTTGGGGACATCCAATGAAGCTGAATATGGGTTATAAACTAGATTCCCTGGCCCATTGCTTCCCATTTGCAGGAGGTGGACAGTTCTTTCCCTCCCACCACCCAGGACACCCGAGAGGAATCTATACCCCATGCCAAGGGCTATTCCATCCCATCTCCACCCTCCTGGAAGGCCAGCGGGTACCTCCTCCAAGTTGGTGAAGCGGTCATGGTCTGTGTAGGTGAAGATCCGACGGTTCTTCCGACCCCCAGACTCTTCTAGCTTCAGCACGTCCTGGTGGTACTGCTGGTCGAGAGGGCTTTGGCAGGCAGACTTGTTCTGATAGAGATCGACCTCAAACTGGGGAAAGCACAGAAAAAACTCAAGTGGTAGTGCAGCAGAGAGCAGACCCATCCCCCACCCCAAAATTATCCCTTTTTAAAAAATCTCAATTTATTTGGGCACAAATAAAATGAAAATGCACACTGTCAATAAAAATTCAGAGACAAAACGCAAAAATGAAATAGTAAATGAAAAATTAAGAACCAATAAATGCCTGGACAAGGCATAAATTTTTATCAGGTGTCTCTGTTGCGAGGATAAATGAAATGAGAATTCCAAGGGATTCTGAGATGTCCTAAAGTATCATGCAGCTGTAGAGTTGGAAGGGACCCAAAGCATCATCTGGTCTAATCTCTGCAATGCAGAAATGCAATGCTTTGCGACCTGGAAGACTCCCTCGTCCATTCACCTGACTGAAGAGTTTCTCTTGCCAGCCGATCACGGCCTCCTCTTTCTCCTCATCAGGACAATGGTTACCTGGAACACAGAAGGACAGGAGACAGTTGGGTACAGACTCTGCAACACTAAAAGACTGATTTCTTACAAATGTGGAACGGGTATTGTGTGCCACCCGTTAAGATTGAAGTTCCATACATTGAAGCAGTTGAGTGGGCATATATGACGTAAGGCGATCTTGTAAGTAAACAGGTTCAGGGTTTTATATACGAACAGAAACACCTTGAACTTGGACCAGTAGCAGAATGGCAACCAATCCAGATCTCTAGGCACAGCTGCTCTAGGCCAACAAGACCTCACTCCTATCAGCAATCAAGCTGCAGCATTATACACTAACTGCAGCTTCCGAATCAAGCACAAGGGAAACTCCACATGGAGCACACATAGTTGTTGACACAACTGCTCAACGTGCTTGACCTAACTCCCAGAATTCTTTGCTTTGGCTTCTTGTCATCTAGAGCATCTGAACTGACACAGCAATTCTGACTGCCCTGCGGAGGAAACTCTAATACCTTCTGTTGGTCATACTTCAAATCCCACTCGAAAATTCATCAAACTCATATTTCTTTAAATAAGTCCAAAAAGGGCTTTTCTTTCCTGTACGCAGCAGGAGTCAGACAAGGTGCGAATGCTCAAATAAGCCAACTTGAACCGCAGTACAATAGGTAAGAGACCTTAATGTCTACACTTAGCCAGAAAAGCAACACGACGGCATGAGATATTGCAGTGAAGGTCCATCAGCTGAGCAGCCAGAAGAAACGGAAGCCCACTCACTTGCTGTGTTGTGGGTGCCGAGGTTGGCCAAGCTGATGAGCTGCTGTCCTGACTGGCTGAAAGGCAGGTGCAACTGCTGCAGCAGGAGGCTGGTGGAGGTCACGCGCTGGATCTGAACTCTGTAGAGGCAGAAAGCAATATCTGGAGCATGAGAAGAAGAGTGTAAGCCTTAAGTACCGAGTCATCTGCAGAGCCACTGCTGCCAGTCAGTGTAGACCCTACTGAGCTACATGGACTATTGGTCTGGCTTGGTATAAGGCAGAAATAGGCTCTTTATTCAGACTCTTGAGGGCTGCACTCTTAGTTTATCTTTATGGGAAGGGCTTTCTGTGTCCCACGTTCAATCCCCAACAGCATATCCAGATACAGCTAGGAAATCCTCTCAGCCTGAAAACCTCGCAGAGCTGCTGCCAGTCAGGGTTGACACTACTGGGCTAGATGAGCCATTGGTCTGACTCGGTATAAGGCAGCTTCTCTTGTTCCCATGTTTCCTATTGTTATTATTTATAAGTCACTTTCCTCATAAAAATTACTCAAAGCAACTTAGAATCATGGGAGAATTATCTAGTCCAACCCCTGGCAAAATGCAGGAATCAACAAACACACAAATGCTTTGAGGCTTCCTCTTTTTTTAATGAAGCGCTATATAAACAAGCAGATAAATACTGGGAGCAATGGCAATAAATTAAGAGAAACTTAAAACAACCGCACCAATCAAAGCAGATCCTGCCCCACAGAAAAGAGGCCACAATTTTTTTATTTTTTTATTTTTAAAAAACCCTTCAAACTAAGGGAAGCTTTTCTCCTAATGAGTTTGCTAGTTTTCAAGCTTGCATAAGACTCTTTGGGGCAGGAAGATCTGCAAGTGGAGTGATGGGAGTGTTGTTCTCCCCCCCACCCCCTAAAATTGATATCGAGGATTATGGATTTGCTTTGATTGCCCGAGTAACTGATTGACAGGTGATACTGATTGATCACTGTGGGTGATACTGATTCATCGATGGGGTGGTGGATTAGCTTAGCTGGAGAGAGAGGAAGTGGAGGGGCGAGGTTTTTTTGGAGGGGAGGGGGCGATAAAATGGCGAAGTGTGGCAGAGAAGGGGCGAGAATGTACCGACCTGACGCGCAAGTTGCTGATGGGGTCCCGGGAACGATAGACTGCCCCGCCTGGGTCCTCGTTCCACACGGCCTCCGCCATGGTCTGAGGGGGTTTTGGAGAGGCTTCGGCGTCTCCGCTAGGCCGCGTTTCCATGGGGACGGCAAGATGGCGCCGGCCACAGAGATGGGGGGGGGGGAAAGTAAAGAGTTCCTCTCCTTCTCCAGATAGGACACTTCCGGGATCACATTAGAGAAACCAAAGGAGGAGTTTCTGTTCTTAAGTTTCTTTTTGTGTGGAGCATTTAATTTCCCCTGAGTTCCCCAATTATTATTTTTTTAATCAACTCTGCCGGCACAGATGTCATTGCTAAGATTTGCAGACTAGCAGGGAGCAGAGTACTTTGCAACAAGCCTGCATTGTAGTCCATGGCTGTCAATATTTTACGGTTGCGGAGTCAGGCTGAGAATGATTTGCAAAAGCAATGGTTTGTAGTCGATAGACCTCATTGGTTTACCCCTACTGCAGACTCAGGTGTGGGAGGGACTGTGTGCTGAGAGATTGACTTACAACAGCCCTGCAAGGTAGTCCAGTGCTGATATTGCAGGCAAGAGGTTGAGCTGAGCCTGACTTGGTTTCTCATTCAAACACTTGTACTCTGAAACATTTCAAGCACCCCAGAACTAAATGTTCACACTGACTTAAGAGCAGGTTTTTCAACGGACATTGGATGGCCATTTGTCAGGGACTCTCTAGATGCATTGCAGGGGGTTGGACTAGATGGCCCTTGGGGTCCCTTCCAAATCTACAATTCTGACTCCTGAGCACCTTTACTGTGTTATATAGGACTCCCTTCCCGCAGTTAGTTTAAGATGGCAGCCTAACGTCAATTAATCATAGAAAATCCTATCAACTAATAGATTAAATCTCTGTACATCTACATGAGGAGAAAACATTTGTTTCTTGAGATGAAATGAATTCCTGGTATTTTCTGTACCAGGTAAAAAACTTATCTTCTTCCCAGGCGTTTGACAGTTTTATGGTTTTCCTGGGCACATTATGCTGCCAGCATTCTTTGCTGTTGTCTTACTAGGCTTGTTCTACAGATTTTTTTGTATTTAAAGTTTTTTTTGGGGGGGGGGGTGTGAAATTTCAAGAAAAAAATTCCACGTATATATACTCCTAGACATAATTTTGTTTATGGTTTTGTCAACTTCCCATCCCGTTTCCCATGGCGATTTTGTTCTCCGCTCCTTTGCTGCACCCTGTCTTCCATCTCTTATGTCATAACAATATTACAGTAAACTCTAATACCTTCTGTTGGTCGTACTTCAAATCCCGCTCGAAAATTCATCAAACTCATATTTCTTTAAATAAGTCCAAAAAGGGCTTTTCTTTCCTGTACGCAGCAGCAGGAGGAAGAGGAGCCCGCCACTGGCACCACGTTTTGCCTCCGTGTTTTTTGGACATTGAGGGGCCCAGCCCCCAAGCCAAAAATATTCAGGGGACCCAAAAGGGCTAAGCCCCCAGGAACTGGCACCCCAGGAGCATAGCAGTTGTGGCTAGTAACCATCGATAGCCCTCTCTTCCTCCCTGATTTTGTCTAAAGCTCTTTTAAAGCCATTCAAATTGATGGCCATCCCTGCCTCCTGAGGGAGAATGCTTCACATTTAATGTGTGCTGTGCGAAGAAAACCCTTTCCACAGTGATATTCGATGGTCCAAAGGTTCTCCCGTCCTAGGTGTGGAGTAGTCTTAATCATCACAGTAGCCAATGTTGAGGACTGGGTGAGGGTTGTGCTGCCTGGGACTTTTAGTCCAAAACATCTGGAGGGCACAAGGCTGACCATGGCTGTGCTGGGACTCGTCTCTTGCCCCTTTCCCCCACCTGCTAGCAAAGGATCTCCAAGCCCAAGCCACTCACTGCCGCTTCCCAACACACATACACACACAGAGGGATTACTTCAAATAGTTTTAATTTTAAAAATATTCTCTTCAGTGCTAAAATATCTCTTTGCTTCCCTGTGTGGCTGGGCACTCCGCGCCACAGCAGGGCCTCGATCGCAAACTCCATTCTGCATGCGGATCGCGACGGAGGGGACAGGTCTGCAGAGGCAGGAGGGGGCCATCGGGGTCGGTGGCAGCTGCTCCCGCCATGAGGGCTGCAGGGTCCCTTTGGTGCCCAGGGCGGCCTCCTTGACCCCCCAAGGCTAGGCAAGCCCCGCTGGCAAGGGAAGGTGCCTTCTGGCCACTTGACCCCAGCCAAGGCAGCCTTGGCTTCTTCGGACATATCCCACCTCCAGCGAGGGCCCACTGCTTGGTGAGCAGAGACCTGGCTTACTCCAGTGCTAATGGCTTAACCCCACAACTATTGCACAGCATCCCAGCTGGGCTCCCCGCCAGGCCCTTCCTCTCCTTGCAAGAGAGTCATTCGCTCCCTGCAGGAGGAGAGGGGGTGCGTGGACCTCGGGGTTGCCCGTTAAGTGCTGACAACTCCTCTTTCCCTACGGAAACCTCCCAAGGGGTCGTCCCCGGAGCCACAAAGAGGGCAAATTAAAAAGCGGACAGGAGAAGCCCCGGCAACGCCTTGTCCTTTAGGCGTGCGGATTGGGAGGATGTGGCCGGCTGGCTCCGAGGGGCATCGGGAAAATATTGCACGGGGTGGTAGGGGGAGAAATGCGGCCTTTGGAAGGGCTGTGGGAACAGCAAGTTGATTCTTGGAGGGGAGCGGAGGCGGAAGAGAATGCCGACTTTGAGACAGAGTGGCATCCTGGGGGCGGGCTGACTCTTGGGAAGGGGCAGAAGCGGGCGAGCTGGCTAGCTCTCGGAGGCCACCTGGCACGTGGCGTTCTGGTCTGTGCAAAATCGCTTGAGCGGAGGTGCGCCGGAATCCTCCTCTGTGCCAGGCACCTGCAGGAGAAGAACACAAGGAACTGCTTTACGTACCGAGCCTGGCAATGACTTGTTTTCTCTAGCACAGGGCTGCCAACTGATTACAAAGGAGGAGATTCTGAATAAACCATAGGAATAACTTTCTGAGGGTAAAGGCCATTCGACAGCGGAACGGACTCCCTTGGAAGGTGGTGGGCTCTCCTTGGAGGTTTTAAAGCAGAGGTTGGATGGCCATCTGTCAGGGATTTTTTAGCTGAGACCCCTGCACTGCAGAGGGTTGGACTAGATGACCCTTGGGGTGCATTCCAACTCTACAGTGCTGTGATTCTCTGGTTCATTCAGAGCCATGAGCATTAAGAAAACCTACCATACTGCTGAAGGACAGATCCTAAAGCATAGGCTCCAATACTTTGGCCACCTCATGAGAAGAGAAGACTCCCTGGAAAAGACCCTGATGTTGGAAAAGATAGAGGGCACAAGGAGAAGGGGACGACAGAGGACGCAATGCTTGGACAGTGTTCTCGAAGCTACCAACATTATTTTGACCAAACTGCGGGAGGCAGTGGAAGACAGGAGTGCCTGGCATGCTCTGGTCCATGGGGTCATGAAGAGTCAGACACAACTAAACAACAACAACCATACTGCTGTCACCTTCTCTAAGCCTTTGAGTCAGAGTTGGCAATAAATTCAGTTAGTTAGTAGAAAGGCTGCAGCTGTGCCCCCCAAATGGAAACCCTCTTCAGAATCTCCATGTGGGAAAACCAGCTTCATATAAGCAACATGCTGAAGTCAAATTAATGCATGAAGGGGTTAAGACCATAGAGTAAGCTGTCCTGCCAGGCTTAGCTCACTTTGGGAGGGACCAGGTAATTGAGCCTTTCTTCCTCCTCAGTCTACCTGAGAAGCTCAGGCCACATGGCTCTCACAAGCCACTCCTGATTTCCTATACTAATAATTAAATAACTTTCACCACTTTGTAACAACTAAGTTTTACTGCCTGTGCAACCTTTTCTGAAACGTATGAATCTGATCTTTGGAGAGCTCGTAAGCAAACTATTTTTTAACTTACCTAGCATGTGGTCTTTATCCTATGCTGGGGGAAGAAGGAAATTTTGGAACTCACAAGGGCATATTTGAAAGGTCTAACAGCCTATATGTCCACACTTTTATTTGCTGCATGTTTTGTGATTTTACATTTCTGCTGGTGTTCACTCATCAAAGAGTATGTGCCCCAAACTTGGATCTTGGCATTTAAGGAATTCTGCTTTTTATATACCTACGTAGTTTTTTTCCTTGAACCAACACCAGTTTTCTGGGCTGTGGATCTAGAATGCTCCAGCCCCCGAGCCCTAGATCCCAGAGAGAGCTGATTAACTTTGCCTGGCTCACCATCCTTACCTGGGCCTCCAGTGGCACCGGCTCTTCCTTCGTGAGAGTTGGAGGCTCATCGGCTACTTCAGAGGGCGGAAGGGCAGGCTCTGGAAACAGGAGTTGACAAGTGTTTTCAGCAAGTGTTAAAAAGCTAGCACAGAAGGAGCCCACTGAATCTCTAGTGGCACAGAGTTCCACAGGACTGAGGTGATGAAAAGCTTGGGAAATGAACCTCGTCAACTTAGGTGATGACCAAGGATGCTTGATGATCAACCTTGGAAAGAAGGCAATCCCTGAGGTACCCTGGACCCAAGTTGTTCAGGGCTTTGTAAATTAATACTAGGACCTTGGACATGGCTGGGTAGTGGATGGCCAGCCTCACATAGAGCGCATTGCAATAGTCCAGTCTTAAGGTTGCCAATGCATGGAATACGGTGGTCAGGCTATGCCTCTCAAGGAATGGCTGTAGAATTACCAGACAAAGAAAGTAAATGTTCCTTTTCCCAGGTAGAAGCTGCCTGTCGGGATGCCCTACTCCACCTGCCCCTTCCCCTCCAGGGCAGTGGTCGCCCTCAATGGGCCTCCCCTGCCCCACCGCAGTCCCCTTGGGCTAAGCCACTCACCTTCCAAGGGCTCCTGCCCCAGCGTGGGCGGCTGAGAGTCGTCAGCCCGGAAGTCGGAGGCGTGGCTGGGGCTCATGGACTCACTCTGCTGGGGGCTGGGGCTGGAGGCCAGGCTGCTGTCTGCCTTGAGTGGGTAGGTGTCCGAGAGGGAGCTCTGGTTGCTGTTCTCATCTGAAATGCACGGGGAGGGAGAGGCCGCCTCAGGAGCTGGAGCCAGGAGCAGCACTGCCAGCTCCTGTGTCTGCATTCCCCACACCTGAGAGGCCACCTGGTTTGGAATGGGTTGCTCTTGGGGCTTCCCATTGTGGGGAGATGCAAGCTTCCCTACCCTAAGGAAATGAGGAGAACCCTGCTGGGTCAGGTCAATAGCCTACCTAGTCTCGCATCCTCTTCTCACAATAGCTAGTCTGATGCCTGTGAGAAACCAGCAAGCAAGATCCGAGCACTTTTCCTCTCCAGCAACTGATATTCAGAAGCATCGCTGCCTCTGAATGCACAGTCATCATGGCTAGTAGCCATTGGCTGGTACGCAAATGCTGCAGCTCACCGAGATCCCACTGGAGACTGAGCTGGGGCCCTCTGCCAGCACACATAAGATGATGATGCTGGATCAGACCAATGGCCCATCTCATCCAGCATCCTCTTCTCACAGCAACTGGGATTCAGAAGCATTGCTGCCTCTCTGGAGGCAGAACATAGCTCTCATGGGTAGTAGCCACTGATAGCCTTATTTCCCTCCATGAATTTGCCTAATCCTCTTTTAAAGCCATTCAAGCTGGTGGCCATCACTGCCTCCGGTGGCAGGGAGTTCCATAGTTTAGGTCGGTGGTGTGTGAAGTCCTTCCTTTTATCTGTCCTGAATCTTCTACTTCACTGGATGTCCGTGAGTTCTAGTGTTATGACAGCAGGAGAAAAGGTTTTCTCCATCCACTTTCTCCAGGCCATGCAGAATTTTATAAACTTCAACCATGTCACGTCTTACTCGCCTTTTCTCTGAATTAAAAAGTCCAACCTTCAGACTGGATGGTGACACCCACACAGATAGATGGCCAGAAGCTGAGAAAGGCTTCTGGTCAGGGCAGCAGGACAACTGCAATTATGTGAGAAGGCAGGACTGAAACCCACCAGCTGTGGTGCTGGGTGTGGAATCTTGTTTCCTGAGAATCTCAGCCTTTCATTTTAAAAAGCAAGCACAATGTTTCTAACCCTTTTGACGTGAAGAGATTCTCAGAAACATCTGGCTAAAGTATCAAGAACAAAAAGCAGGGGGCACTGAGTAGGCTTTCTAGTTCTGGTGATGGTTGAGCAACCAGTGTCTGCCCCTTTCCAGAACGCCAGCTGAAACCAGAGTAGATTATGCAAACTATGGATGGGGGAATTAGAGAAATGATGCAATTTTGCTTCCTGACATAGGTTTTACAGGTCACTGTAGTAGGTCCACATCTCCTGCTTGGCTGGCATGCCAAGGTCGAAGGCAGAGGAGGACATAGGGGCCAAATGCGGAACTCTGGGCCTCTCCATCCGGCCCTCCGGAGCCTCACTAAGCTACAGTTCCTTCCCAGGTTGCACTGCCACTCCCCAGGGCACCTGCCTCACAAGCCTTCCTCAAGTGCTAATGCCTGGCTGGAAATGTGTCCTTGAACCATGATAAGGCCTCTTGGCTTGCCTGGAGAGAGGATGGAGATGTGTGAGTGTGTAGAAACCTTTGACTCCGGCATGGCCAAAATCCTACCAGGCAAAGGCAAGTGTCAGATGCATTGCTCCACCCACTTTGGTCTCTGGGCCTGCCCACCACTGTCTCATGGCCCCAGAAAATTGCCCCCAAGAGAATGCAGCCCTTTGCTCCCCAGCCTACTCACCCTGGAACTCCAGAAGGAGCGAAGAGTTAGCTGCCCCTTCAGCTGGGAAGCCGTTCTGCTCCAGGGAAGCAGGAGTGCTGCAGGTTTTGGACTTCTCTTTCTTGAAGGGAGAGAAAAATAAGGCTGTGAGTTTCCTTTGCCAGCACTGGGACAGGACAAACCATAAAGGCTGCCCCAATGCTCATCGGTGGTGCTTCATCAGCCTGGAGGTTGTGGGGGTACAAATGCGAAAGACATTGCTGCCCTGGGTCTGGTATTTGGGCTTAAAGCAGGGCTGAGAGGGTGGCATCCAGATGCTGGACCCCAACAACCAGCAGCCCCAGCAGCCAAGGGTGATGGGAGATGGCAACATCTGGAATGCCCCAGGTTCCCCATCCCAATCTTGGAGGGAATCATCATCAAAACTGATTGCTTTTTAAAGGAAAGGGCTTTAACAGTGCTGTGCTGTTTTTATCATCTGCATTTCAATCATTTGTCCCCCTCCCCTGTTGTTTTAATCCTACTGGAGTTTAATTAGTTTTTAATGATTATATTTTATATGTTGTAAGCTAATTTTATTTTATCTGTGTAAGCTGCCTTGAGTCCCTGCCTGGGGGAAAGGTGGGATATTAATAATGAATAATAATAGTAATCATTATGATGTTTGTGGCATATACAAAACTAGGCATCCAAGAAGGCAGGAATAAAATTCAAAATGGTATTTGTAGAATGGAAAACTGGGACGAAACAAATGCAGGGTGTTCTTCATTGGGCAAAGCAAGACAATCAAATGAACACGTGGGCAAAATTGCCATCATCAAACACCGCTCTGCCACCCTGGTGTGCCTCCTGCATCCACAGGAGACAGAAGTGACCATTTGGTGCTTCATTTGGATATGCCTACAATGGGGAGGGGGAAAGAGGGGGCTCCTCCAAGCCCCTGCTCAGTGTTGGAAGACAGCCCTCCTTCTCTCGCTCCCCAGGGGGGCTTGGTGCTCATCCCCTCACCTCTTTGCTGTCGGCAACAGGCACCCACTTGAATATCCGCAGGGATGTGTCTCCCACCGTCACCCATTTCTTCTCCCTGAGCCAGGATAATGAAAGAGGTTAGGTGCAACCACAACGATGAAGAAGATGAACATCACCACCCATTCCTGCCACAGGTCTCCCACTGGGCAATTGCCTTTGCCTTCTGAGGCTGCGATGAGGCCTGGGAGAAACTGTGCAGATGGGTGGGGAACCGTAGGCCCATGAGCTAAATCTGGCCCCTTGCCCTTTGCTCCTGGCCATGCCCCATGCTCTCCCAGAGCACTTTTACCTGCCTGGAATGTGTTCTTGAACTATGACGATGCCTCTCACTTGCCTTGGATGGAGAGAGGCACCTATTGACTTTAGCATGGCCAGAATGTAGCCTACTGAATAAAGATCAAGAGGGCACCACAATCTTTTGCCTCTGGTCTCCACTGGCACCTGGAGGTTTTCCACAGAGGAATTTAAAAGTTTTCAGTGTCCCTGCTTTATAGAGCTCTTTCTCTCTGGCAGGCTAAGGTAATGGGATAAACAGCAGTCCCCATGCCCCACTAAGGGTTATACCTTGGCTGAAAGAAACCTGATGCTACCGACTTAACATAAAGTAGGAGTGTTAGAACTGCGTCGGACCCAGGTATGCCCTTCCAGGCTACCATCCTGGTAAGAAAGCAGCCATCCAGGAAGGTCTCAGGTCACTGGATGAGACCCTTTCTTTGGCTGCCTCCATAATTGCAGATAAAGCTGCAACAGTAGCCTTTAGCTCAGGGTTCAAATCCCTGGCAGCATCTCCAACTAGGACTGGGAAAAACTCCTGGCATAAACTTCCAGCAGGAGCAGCCCGATGCCTTACATGAAACGCAGAGCATGAAGGTAGATTGCCCCTTTGTCTGGAGGTTCCATTTGAGGCTATGATAAGGAATAAAATGCCTAAGTACTGTCTCCACCTCCCCCCCTGGCCTGCCTCGCAAGGCTGTTGGGAGGATTGTAGAAACCATGCAGGCAAAGAGCTCAGAATAAAGCGTAAAATATGTAAATAAGCAAGGAAAGCATATGCAAATTGAGCGGCATACGCAAACTAAGGAAGAGCTTCTCTCTCCAGCAAACTGGGTCAGTCCGCGGCAGGTAGGCTAGACCGTCCCCATGACAACTGGGCCCCCCACCCTTCCAGGTCCCTTGCGGAGCGACTGGACAAGCGTCACGCCAATCCTAGCAGCCCGACATCACCCGCCCCTGAACTATGATTGGCCGGCAGCCCCACCAACCACATCTCTCCCCGCAACCCCACCTCTACAACAATCGCAATGCGATTGGCCACTTCAGGAAGACCCCGCCCTTCGCGCCAAACGGCTGCCGTCGGTTGGTTGGGCCACTGTCACCAAGGCCGCGGCAGCCGAGGATTGGCTGACCCGCCGCCAAGCCCCTCCCACCCGCGGCCCCTCCCCCCTTCCCCTCACCATTTGCGGACGCGCTCGATGGCCGCCATAACTTTTTTGATGTCATCCTTGGCCCTGCTGCGGGTCTCGGCCCGCACCGAGCGACCCGACATGGCGCCCGTGGCCCCGGCAGCGCCAGCTCTCGCAGCAGCAGCAGCTTTGTCCAGTCGCGCTGCGCATGCGCGCGACTGCCCCCACACCCGCCGTGCGTAACGCGTCAGCGCCCTTGCCCCGCCCGAGGGAGCAAGTCCGCCTTCAATGCGCATGCGCAAGCCGGTTCCACACCCGGGCGCATGCGGTAGGCGGAGCTTTAACTCACTCTGTACATGCCTATCGTCAACGGTCTTGTTTATTTATTTATTTTTCAATTTTGAAACTGAGCCCTAAGCAGTGAAAATTAAGACGTGCGAAAAAGTAGCTTTACAGACAGGCATGTATGCAGATGGTGCTCACTTCAGTCCTCAGCAAGGTTGAGCAGGGAAAGGTTTCTTTTTATCTGAGACTCTGGAGGGCTGCTGCCAGCTAGTGTAGAATGGATAGACCAATTGCTTCTTGGCCTTTTGGCTAAGATCAAGTGCAGAATGGATAGTGTGGCCTGACTTGGCAGCTTCCTATTTCAACTCTTTGGACGTTATTATGAGGACTAGAAACATTTTTAAGGGAAGAGTTATAGTTCAATGGTGGAGCATGCTTTGCATGCAGGTGTATGGTACCCATTTGCAATCTGAATGAACCCCAGCGCCCTCCTCACAAATACAGCTGTGTCACAATTTGAATCCTCTGTCTGTTCAGGGATAAGGTACAGCTCTTGAACATCAGAAGTGAAAACTCTGCATATATGGCGAGCCCAAACTGCCAACTACTGCACTTTTGGGCACATCCCACCATCTCACAGCACCTAGAGAAAATAGCCTCTGACTGATGCCTCTTAAGGGGAAGACAGGGCTGGGCCCATTGTGGCACTCATTGTGGCACAATGTTGCTGAACTACAACATTCATCGTACCTAGCAAGTGTGACCAAGGGCCATGGATGATGGGCATTGTAGTTCTGCAAAATCTGGAGAGCCAAAGGTTCCCTACACCTGGGCTAGGCCAAAGCAGCCCTCCTACCCCCAAGGATGTCTTAGCTGTGACTGGTTACCCTGCAAAGCCAGCCAAGAACTGTTCATTTATGTGAGGCTTGATCCTATGCTATGCAACTCCTCCTTTGTTCAATGGGTCTTACTCCAAAGTAAGCATGCAAAGGATTGTAGCTTTCAATCAGCTGCTACCTTGACAGCTCTTTCAGTCAAATGGGGTGGGCAGTGAAATATAAATAAAACAAAATAAGGTATCAATCCTGGTGTGACTTAGATCGATCATGTCATGTGGAATCTTTTGAAGATCTCAAAATCATGGAACACAAAAAGCAGGTAGTGAACATTCTGCCCTTTCACCATGGACAAGAATTGTGAAAACACCATCACCTAGAGAGGGACCAATTTTAGAAAAGAGCTAATGCACTGGGGCCGACTCTCCCTATCGTAACAAAGCCCAGCAGATAGCAGAAGGGTTCAGAGCCTCAGGTTACTCACATTGTATCTGTGACAATTAAATGGGTAAGAAATCCAGGACACAGCAATGGATAGCAGAAATAAGATACGGACCATCTCTCTTTAAAAGGTGATAGCTGATGAATGTGGGTCAATCTCACATTTATAACCTACAAAAAGATTTATTCGAGAGCTGCATGGATGTATTTTTTAAAATGTTCCAGGTACCAACCCTTAGGTACGTTCAACTTGGGCAGCATTTAGACACTCTAGTGGGATGTGATCACTGCACACCAATACCACTGCCTAACAGAAAGTGTCTTTGGAAACTTATGCTGAAGGCAGCAACCCCAGCAGGAGAAATGGTTTCCACTGGTAGGACTGGAGGGAATGTAACTATCTGCAGTGGAAGTCTGGCGGAGAGTTTAGGTCTGGCATGGGGAACACATGTTGTTGGACTCCTAGGTCCCATTAGCCTGTCAGCATGGCCAGGGGGGTGATGAGAACTGTAGGCTCAACAGCATCCAGAGGGCAATAAATTGCCTGTTCTTGGTTAAAGCGTCCAACCTGACAGTATGAGAAGCTTCCAAGAGAGCAAAGTTGATCAAAAGTAGACCACAGCATGACAGTGGCCTAATCTAGGCAGACATTTCTTTTGTTTTTAAATAAGAGCAGACTTAAACTATGTGTTGTGAGCCAGACAGTGAAACACTAACAATGTTTACTCAGAAGTATGCTTGGTTAAAATAGTAAGCTTCAGTGCAATCCTTACTTGTGTACTCAGAAGTGCCACACTGAGTTCAACGGGACTTTCTCCCAGGATTGCAGCTTAAGCCCTCTCACTATTAAAAATTACTTCCTTCCTCTCTATGGTTGACTCTGTAAATTAAACACCTATCAGTGGACTAGGGCGATTCAATAAAATAAAAAGTAGATCAAGAAATAATTAAGGGACCCCCCAGCTCTGCCCTGCATTAAACACCATCAGTGTGAGGCCAGCTGATCCACTGCCCCTACAGCAAAGCACTTCAACCTGCTTTTTAGGACTGTATGCTCTGTTGGAGGGACCCAGGTGGCGCTGTGGGTTAAACCAGAGAGTCTAGGGCTTGCTGATCAGAAAGTCGGCGGTTTGAATCCCTGCCACGGGGTGAGCTCCCGTTGCTCGGTCCCAGCTCCTCTCCACCTAGCAGTTCAAAAGCACGTCAAAAGTGCAAGTAGATAAATAGGTACCGCTCCGGCGGGAAGGTAAATGGCGTTTCCGTGCGCTGCTCTGGTTCGCCAGAAGCAGCTTTGTCATGCTGGCCACATGACCCAGAAGCTGTCTGCAGACAAATGCCGGCTCCCTCAGCCTAGAGAGAGTCGGACACGACTGGACCTGATGGTCAGGGGTCCCTTTACCTTTATGCTCTGTTGGAGCACCCCACACCCTTAAAAAAAAGCTAGTTCTGCTCTCTTGTGACATGCAGGGACAGACCTGCTCTTGGGATGGCTCAAACCCAAGTGGGAACAGGTAAAAAAAAAATTCATTCCCTGTATTAGAGGCCTAGTTTGGAAATGAGCAATGCTCCTCTGCCCTTCTTGTGGTGACAGGCTTCATCAAACCTTGGGAGAGCAACAGTTGTGCAAAACATATTTTATTAGGCATCTCTCTGACATGAAAATCCTAGCCCTGGGTCTGCCCAGCAGAAGCCACCCCTGCACCCCCCTGCTCTGGGAAGGGCTCAGTTGCCCTTGCCATAGATGGCATCCAGAGCGCTCTGGGCACTTTTGACCTGTTGCTGCAGTCTCTGCTTTGTCAACTCGTTGGTGGCCTTTTTCAGCAGGGCCTTCATCTCCTCCACCACAGCCCGGTAGCCGGTCGTGTTGTGGAAGACGCGGATAGCCCGGTCTCCGCAGGAGGCCAGGAAGCGGCTGCTCACATCGAAGGCCAAGTCTGTGATGTGCTCACCATGGACGCCCTCAAAGCACTCCTCTTGCTCGCCGTTCCGGGTATTGTAAACAAAGATGCTTGTCCTGCTGGAGATGGCCAGGGCTCGGGCATCAGGGGACAGGGCGACGCGACAGGGCTCCGCCACCTGGCACCGACCTGTCAGGAGCAGGTACGGGTCCTGCTGCTTTTTGTATTCGACATCTGTGTCCCATAGTTTCCATGTTCCATCCTTTGAAACCGTTGCCATCCTGGGTTCGGGGGGGGGGGGGGAGGAAAGAAGACATTACCCTTCAGCTGAAGTCTGAGCCGCAGAATTGTTGTCAAGAAGCTGTAGCTGCGGCAGAATGCAGCCTCAGGCTGAAAGGACGTCCTACCCAGTCTCCATCAACTTCTTGCTGATGGCTGGCTGGGTTCCTCACCTCTGCGTTATAACCTGTTTCCCCCTGGCTTTGGGGTGTTAGAGTCAAGCTGTGAAATTCAGCTTTGGTTTAAATTGATTGTTACTCACCTGGCTGCCACTTTGTTTCCAGGCCCAATTCATACTGCTCACATTGGTGGTTTAAAGCCCTAAATGATTCAGGCACAAAACATCTGAAAGACTAGTCGCCTCCTTTCCTACAGACACTCTTGGATCAGCAGAGGGAGACCTCTTGGTAGTTCCATCGCTTTCAGAGGCTTGGAGGGTGGTGGCCTGGGAGAGGGGCAGCCACTGAGCTGTGGAACTCCCTGCCACATCTGTTGCCTTCATTATACAGCTTCCAGAGGATGCTGAAGATACACCTCTTTGCTATCCTGGCTTTTGACACCTGAGGTGTATGTTTTTAGGAGCCACCTTATTTTTATGGTTGTAACCTGTTTTTGATCATTTTTAATATTGTGTTTTAATGTTGTAACCAGTCCCAGCACCTTAAGGTGCAGGGCAGGCAATAAATAAATTAACAACAACAACAACCTTCTGAAGCCATTTAGCATAGAAGCCTCATGAAATAACCAAACCAGGATGCTTGTCCCCGGGCATGGAGGACAGTGCTATGGCTATAACTTCAAACCTTGGAAGGTTCCTTCCGGCTGCTTAGTTATAGGGGAGGAGATGCAGGCAAGAAGAGGCCAGTCCAAAGGGCCTCCTGGCCACACCCACCCAGCGCAGCAGATAACCAGGAGCGCTCCTTGGAGGAGTCAGCAGGTGACAAACAGGACACAGAACTACCAGAGGGAAGTGCAGCTGGAAGAGGGTTCCTCACTTACCGCCTGGAGTCATTGGAGAAAGAGAAGGAATACACGCCAGCAGTGTGCCCCTTCAGCTCAAAGGCTCTGGTCACCTCCCGGAAGTCCCCAGTCTTGCTGAAACACACCTCCCATACCTTCACGTCGGGAGTGAAGCCACACGATGCAACGAACCTGGAGGAAAGGGAAGAAGCCACAGGGGAGGGAAGTGTCCTGTTATTCCCAAACCAGGCTGTGCCAAATCAATTGCACCAACCAGCCTTGAATGTTGCCTCTTCCCAGTTGCTCCAGACCATTCTTGCCTCATATTCCTGGGAACGGCACATGTAATGCTTGTTCACATGTTACACTAAATGCATGTATAAGCTTTCTCTACACACATTCATGTGTTTGTGTGAAAGTGTATACCTGTTGATCTGCACAGTTCCTGTCTTTTGCACACATACTGTACATGTGTTGAAAGCAACCTGAGAAAAGTTCAATAGTATGCCTTGACTTCGGTGATGCATGTCAAAGTCTCCCATTATATTCTTGTTGACAGTGTGGTGTAGTCATTAGAGTGTTGAACTAGGACCTGGGAGACCAGGATTCAAATTCCCACTTGGTTCTCTCCCTCATTTAATCCCCACAACAACCCTGTGAGGGAGAGAACCATGTGTGCCACCTTGAACTCTTTGGAGGAATATAAATGCAATAAATAAATAAGTTAGAAAAGGGGTGTTTGGACACTACTGAGGTTGGAGCCACATGAAGCAACCGTACACCGGCATGTGCTCATTGATGGCTGCTGTGTCTTAACCGTGTGTGTGTGTGTTGTGTGGAGTGCCACAGGGCTTTGTCCTACGACTTGTGCTATTATTTTTTTATAAATGATCTGGATCAGGGAGTAGAGAGGACGCTCATCAAATCTGCCAATGACACAAAGCTAGGAGAGAGAAAGCTAACACCACCCTAGTTAGGCCACATCTGAATTCTGGACAACACATTTTAAGCAGGATACTGACAAACATTCTCCTGGGGAAGGTGACTAGAATGGTGAGGAGTTTGGAAATCAAATCCTGTGAGTAACAGCTGAATGAGTTGAGTTTGTTTAGCCTGGAGAGGAGAAAACTCTCTCTCTCTGTCTGTCTGCCCCCCCCCTCTCTCTGTGTGTAAGAGATAAGAGAAAGGGCAGCAGTCTTCAAATATTTGAGGGGCTTAGAAAATGGAGCAAACTTGTCTGCTGTTGCTCCAGGGGACATGACTGGGTCTACAGTGGATGGAAACTTCAGGGAAGCAGATTTCTGCTCAATGTGAGGAGAAGCGTCCTGAACGTAAGAGGAATCTTGAGAGTGAGATACAATGGCTTGGGAAACATCAGACCCTCTTTCACTGGAGGGATTTAAGCAGAGGCTGGGTTGTCATGTGGCAGAAAACCTGTCATTGCTTCCTGCCTTGTAGACCCAACACCAGTGAAGGTCTAGAGGACCTCCAAGGACCATTCCAACTCTATGACTCTATTAACTCTTTGGTATTAGATCAGAGCTAACTCTGGAGACATGGCCTTGGCTTTCATGGCTCATGGGGGAATACAAGCAACTGACTGCCCTGAGGGTGGGCAGGTGGTAGAGAGCAACTCAGCTGCATAGCTGACACAACCCTTACCTTCCACATGGTGACACAGCTGAAAAGGTGTTGTTCATCTGGTTGGTGTTGATGGTGGCAAGGACGTCCCCCTTCGTGTCCAAGATGAGAATGGTGGTGTCACTATAGGCGGCCATGATGTACTTCCCTGGGGCAGGAGAGACAAGAGATCAATGGCAAAGAGCTGCTAGCCATGGTTAACCTTGAAATACCAGCTATGCACTGAATAACAACCACAGCAGCAGCACTGCAGGCACCCAGAAAGGAATGCTACTCAAGGTCATCTTTGAAAATGGAGATGTTTGGTATAAAGGGCAGAGGATAAGGCCAATGAAGATTATATATTAGAACTGTCATACACAGAATGAAAAGAAATATTATATTCTCACTTGGAAGTTTTACAAAAGTATGTAAATGCTTTAAACAATGTTTCAACATAAATGGAATTTGCTAAGAATGCAGCTGATAATTAAGGGATAATTTTGGGTATCACATTGTAACTGGAGATAATTTAAAATAGTTAACGCAGTAATATTAGAAGCCAAGGTTGCGTCAACAATGGTGAGTGGGAAATCATTTAATTAAAATTGTATTAATTTGGTATTAATTTGTAACAATTTGTGAAAATTGGGTTGTAATTTGGAAAATCAATAAAAAATAATTGGCAAAACACTCACACGTCAGAAACCATGGGTGGGGGGAGGGATTTTGGGCTCGAGTCCTGCTTGTGGGTTTCTTACTGGGACATCTGGCTGGCCACCATGAGGACAGGATGCTGAACTAGACAGGCCATTGGCCTGATGCAGCTGTTTTTTTCTTAGGTTCTCATTGGCTCTCCCTGGCCAATTCAGCTCTGGCTACTTAGGAAGCCAAACCCTAGAAAAGAGAGTCCCCTCCCCTCTTCCATACCTGTGTCTGCGACTCCAATATTGATGATGGGGGCTCTGTGCAGCTTTGGGAAGTCTTCTGGAAGTGCGGTGTATGTGAAGCTGCCGTCTTCCTTCTTCGTCATTTTGAACAGCCTGAAGGTGTCTCCATTGGCCAGCCACGCAATAAAGGCTCTGCTTGAAGAAAGGAGAGGCAGTGCCTGTAAGCAGCAGAAGTACAAGCTGCTCTAACAGCCTCATGGCCATCCCCCAGCCTCAAGTGCTTTGCCAGCGTTTCCATTATTGCTCCTGGAAGTAAAGCTGGCTGGGTGTTGTATGGGCACCTGTGCTGTTCTCCTTCAGCATTCCCCTAATCAAACTCCAATGCCAGTTCAATGTTAACATAAGGCTGGCAGGAGACTAGGGTAGTGAGGAAGAAGCTTGACAACAGGCCCACTCCATCTCGGCTGTTACAGCATAGAAGGACAGTGGCCTGGACCAGCAGTAGCAGACCTGGGCAGGTGGTCAGTGCTGACACCCCCTACTCCAGGATAGGATTTACTAACACTGCTTTGTAGGAATTGACCCCCTCCCCACCCTCACTGCTTGGAATGAGCTAGTTTGCAAAGTTCGCTAAGTTGGTTCCAAAATCTTTGAGCTACACCTCCCATAATTACTGGCTGAACTGAATGTGAATTACATTTGTTTTGGGGTAGCATTTTGAACAGTTTTTATTTCACATTCATTTCCTTATGTGTGTGTTTCCCCCTCTTTAGACTTTTGGACCTTTAAGCTGAGAGATATTAATTGCCGGGGAAAACAAACTAAACACATCACATTCCCGTTTATAACATTCTGAAAGCTTTTTTTTTTCCTTCAGAGAATCATTTGGACAAACGAAATGAATGTGAACTGAAACGAAATGGTTCATTTTGTAAGGAAACAGACATGAACTGGAATTAGTTGCTTTTGGGCATGCTGAACTTGAATTTAAACTAGCTCTAGCTGCTTCTTTTTAAAAGGGCTGATGACTCCCCCGATCAACCCGAGCTCCTGGTAATTCTAATCCCTCCTCCCCATCTTCTTGCAAAGGACCAGCTAGTCTGCAATTTCAGCTGTAAAGAGGAGGAGGAGGAGCAAAGTGGATTGTCCCATGTCCAGGAACAGCCTCCCCACCTGGAGTCCGGGTAGAAGCGGACCAAAGTGGCATGGTCCAGCTCTACGTTGGCTCGCATGCTGCGGTGCTCCCGCTCCAAGAAGTCCTTGGTGCTCCAGATACGGACGGTGCGGTCGTCAGAACAGGACGCCAGGTACTTCCCATTGCTGCTGAAATCCAGGCAGGTGATGCTCCCACTGTGGCCCTGAAGAATGCAAAGAGGATCAACTTTTGGTCTCTTAACAAGCTAAAAGTGGAAAGGAATACAGAGGTACTCCATCCTGGAGCACAGGGAGCAAAGAGCTGGTTGCCATGCTGCAAAAGTGTTTGTTTATTGATTTGATTTGCATTCCATCTCTTGTCCAAAGAGGTCAAAGTGGTGTACATGGTTCTCCCCTTCACTTAATTATCACAACAACCTTGTGAGGTAGGTTAGGTTGAGAGGTGCTGACTGGACCAGGGTCAGCAGGTGAGCTTCATGGCCGAGTGCAGATTTGTAACCTTGTCTCCCAAATCCTTGTATGATATTCTAACTACTACACCACCACCGGCTCCCTCAGGTCATAATCTTCCCCGCTATTGTGAGCTGTATTGCATTTCTAATCTACTGGCTCTTATATTTCCCTGCAATGTGCATGTGTGTATGTGAGGAGGAGGATCCAGTATTTCCAAAAACCCAGAAGGATTCTGATGGGGGAAACCCCATCACTAGATAAAGACCAACTGGCAGGGCATCTGCTTTGTATGCAGAAGGTTCAATTCCTGGCATCTCCAGGTAGGGCTGGGAACAACTTCTGGCCTAAAAACTCTGGACTAGCACTGCCAATCAATACAGGCAATACTGAGCCAATAGGTCTTTGACGGTATAAAGGTAAACTTCCTACATAAGGTTAGCCCACTCCTTTTCCTGCAAAACACAGAAGGCAAGCTGTAGCCTGCCAGGCCTCACTTTGAGTGCCGAAGCCAGGAGCGGGTGAGTGAAAGTGTGTTGCTGGGGCTTCTCTTTGCGGATCCGCTGAAGCTGCTTCTGCTTCTTCAGGACTGATGTTTTGCTGGCTGCTTCACTGTTCACATCCTGATCTGCAGAATACAATTGAAGAAAGTCTTATTTTAAAAGTAGATAAGACGGACTAGACAATCAGCATTCTCCCAGAATTTAGAAGAGCAAGGCCAGATGCAGGACTATTTTTTCGAAATACATTGTAAGTGTCCAAACATAATAACGTAGCTTGAAAACACAACTTACAATGCTATGAAAAAGCCAGTAATCCACACAGCTGGAGAAGGCTCATATCTGTTTTGCCTGCAGATGCTCTTAGGTACAATCCCTGGTGTCTGCAGGTAAGGCTGGAAAAGGCTCCCCATCTGAAACCCTGGAAAGCCGCTTCCCGCCGGTGTTCACCATACTGAGCTAAATTATATGAAACTTAGCCCAAATTATGTAATTATATTGAATTTCACCTAAATTGTGTTTATATCACAACACATAATTGACCTAACCAAATTATGCAACCAATATAACCGAATAATATATACGAGGCACTGCTTTCATCTTGCAATTTTGGCACGGCTCAGCCTAGCGGCCCATTTTGCAGCTGGGGAAAGTGAGGATTCCCGAAGGGGGTGTGGCTCGCCTTAAGCCCCTCCCCCTCGTCTCGGGCTCTCACCGTCGATCGTGATGGGCACCGTCCCCTTCCGGCTGGGCTCCGCCTCCTCCGTCCTCCGCCTCAGCAGGACCAGCACTAGCCAGAGAACGAGGCCGCCGAGGACCAGCGACAGCCCCGCCAGCCACGCCGAACCCGGCACAACCGCCGCCTCCATCTTCCCTCCCGCCGCCGCCTTCTCGCCTCAGCCACCTCAGCGCGCGGAACCAAGCCCGACGGGGGCGCGCGCGGCACCGCCGCCGACCAATAGGTGGCGAGTTCCGCCGCGTGCGCGCTCACTGGCCGCCGTCAGTCATGCGCCGAAGCGGTTCTGAGGCGGAGGGGCGCGCGCGCAAAAAGTAGCCTTCGCGGGATTGGCCACGCACTGTGCACTGATTGAGCCGCAAAGAGGACTCGGGTCTAGAGGAGGATACAGAAATTGCGGTTATCATTAAACTTCGTTGGGGGGGGGGGAGTTTCCTCGTCTTTTTCTCCCCGAGGAGAAGAAGCGACAGCTGTCCATGTATACTTGAATGAATGGCGATATCCATGATTTTAAAGCTTCATTCGTTTTAATATGCCGCCTATCATGTTACGATTTCCAGGCGGGGTACAAAAAATGTATATAGCAAATAAAATGTCAGCCCCCAGCCCGCAAACGCTAAGAGTCACGGCACAACCCATGATTGATTGATTGATTTTAATTATGGGAGGGGTGGTTTTTTAACTTTAAACTGCGAGCTCACTTTTTATTGAAATTAGTTGGGGAGACTTTGATTCTAAATTTGCTTATACATATTTTTGGTCTCTCGTAGCATTGCATGCCGCTTTGCGGAGAAGTAGGCCTATAGTCCTCTATCTCAAGGGCTACCCGGCCCCCAAGGGAAACATCCCGGAAGGGAAGGGGGAGGGGTGCTTGGAGTCGCACGCGTTCGGATCTCCACGTGTCCTGCTACGTTAACAGTCGAGCCTCCTCTGTGAAAGCTGCCCTATCCAAGCCCGGTTTAAAGGTGAAGACCACCTTTGGAATCTCTTATGAGAAGCGATTCCGAAAACAGATACTGTACACGAAGGGGCTTGCTGCAGTCCACAGCGGGCAGCAGATCAAGCAACCGCACTTCATTTATTTATTATATCCCACCATTTTTCTCCAAGAGCTCAAGGTGACGTGAATCGTTCTCCTTCCCCTTATGTTAATCCCCACAACAACCTTATAAAGTAGGCTGAGAGGTAGTGTGATTGTGTCCCCCCCCCTTGCAAGGTGGGGGGCGATGGGCAAGAGGCCACCTCGCCCACCAGAAAAAGCCTCTTTACCCTTCACTTGCACTCAGAGGCTCATTCAAAGAACCAAGACGGCAAGGATACAATTACACAACATGTTACAGCCTATGCAACACCTCAGTAGCGAGGTAGAGCGAGTCGAGTGTGATAAACACACCGCCTTTGTCTCGATTCGGTCCGCAACCCTCTTGATCAAGTGGGAAATTCAGCTGGAAAGAAGGAAGAAACCGGAAATCAGCTATCCAGGAAGTGGGATGGTCCTCCCTGCAATTCTCTCCTGATCTCTGCAGCTGTGATCGCTTCTGTGTCGCACGAGTGTGACGCAAAAGACAAGCGCGCAAGCATGGCGGCCAGCGGCAAGAGGCCCGAGCATCGCGGCCCCCCCGAACTAGTAAGAGGGTCAAGGAGGGGAGGGGAGAGGGAGGCGGGGGCGAGGACTACAAAGGGCCGGTGGAGCGCTCGTACCTGTAAGCCCCCAGTACCAAGAAATGAGCCTCCAAGCACAGAGGCAGTCTACCTTTGGGTAAAACTTTATGGCGGTTGCCTCCATGTCTTGCTGCTAGGGTGCTTCCTTCCATCCTCCTTGGAGCCGCCTTGGTGGCCAATGTGGGAAACAGAAGATGACTAGGTGTCAGCTATATCGGTCTATGCCAACCTGAACAAAATAAAAAAATTCTTCCAGTAGCACCCTAGAGACCAACTAAGTTTGTTCTTGGTATGAGCTTTCGTGTGCAATATTTTTTATTTTGTTTTGACTACGGCAGACCAACATGGCTACCTACCTGTAACTATGCCAACCTGGTGTCCTCCAGATGGTTTTGGAGTACAGCACCTGTCAGCCGGAGTAATGGACATTGTAACACATTTCACTTGGAGGGCACCAAGTTGCCGACTGAGCTATGTGGTGGCGGGGAATAGATCTCTCTTTTTATGAGCTGAGAAATCCCTCAGTAGCTGTTAACTCTGATAATCAGAAACAACCTCCCATGTTTGGAGGCAGTCCATCTTGTGAAAATGAAGCCGAATGTTGGAAGATTCAGGGCAGATAAAAGGAAGGAGTAGCTCACACGGTGCCTATTTGAACTATGGTACTCATTCCCACAGGAGGCAGCAATGGCCACCAACTTGGATGGCTTTGAAAGAGGATTGGACAAATTCATCAAGGCCACTAGTGTTGATGGCTGTGCTCTGCCTGTACGGTCTGAGGCTTCTGAATACCAGTTGCTGGAAGCCACAGGAAGGAAGAGTTGCTGTTGCACTTAGGTCTTGCTTGTGGGTTTCACTTTGGAGCATCTGGTTGGCCACTGTGAGAACAGAATGTTTGACTAGATGGGCCATTGGCCTGATCCAGCAGGCTCTTATGTTCTTGTTAGTCAGATCCATAAGGGTGCTTACATTCTCTCTTCAATGCAACCCCCCATTTTCTCTTTCTTTTCCCAGTTCTACGATGAGACTGAAGCCCGAAAATACACACACAAGTAAGGCAGCCTTGGGCTGAGGAAAGCAGCTAATCTCTTTATTGAACCTATTTGTTTAAAGAGCTTTTAAAGCATGTCTTAAAACAGTGGTTTTTAAAGTTGGGGTGCTCTAAGAGGCAGGTATAAAAATGGATGGAGGAAAAATGCGTAGAGGATGTCCTTGATTTAAAAGAAAGACAAGGTGACTGTTTTGGAGGTAGTAGCTAAACTGTTTTTGAGGAGCAGGATATATGGAAGAGTTGCGGTGGTCTGTAAATAGATGCTAGTAATCCAGTCCCCAACAATTGTCAGTGGTTTTCATCTCCCCCATCCGTACAGACAGACATAATTTTTTTTCTACTGCATGGCATTGGTGTGATATGGCTTTTGTCCTGTCCACCTTAACATTGGAACACCTGTTTTACCACTTAAACATCTGGGATAGGTGCAATACCTGTGTGTACTCTCCCACCCACCCCTACCCCACCCAAGCTGCCTTGCAGACATCCAAGAGGAGTTGGGATGTGTTCACTGCTTGTTTTGGGGCCTTTCCATTCTCCAGCTCTCGAATGATTGAGATCCAGTCGCAGATGTCCGAACGGGCTGTGGAGCTGCTGTGTCTCCCGGAGGACCGGCCCTGTTTCTTGCTGGATGTTGGGTAAGCTTGCTGCGTTGTACCTTTAAGTGGGTTGCTGCTTCTTTCTCTAAACTGCCAGCGTGGGAAGGTCAGGCAGCTTCTTTTTTGCACCCAGCTTCCAAAAGTCAGTTTTGGTCTTGTCCGTCTTATGTAGGTGGTTATGCTTATTCCGGACAGTAAGTTTGGATTGGGGTGCCGAATAGTTAAGGAGCCTGTCCATCACGGGAACATAAATACAAAGAAAAGTCTTTCTTTAGTTAAAGCTATAGAATTCACTCCCTTTAGAAGTAGGGGTGGACACCAGTTTGGATGGCTGTGGAAGAGGATTCAGCTATTAAATGGCTACTGGCTCTGATGGCTACAATCTCCTTCTACTCTTGGAAGCAGTATGCTGGAAGACTCACAAGCTGGGAGAGTGCTGCTGTGCTTAGGTTCTGCTTGTGGGTCTCCCAGTTGGAGCATCTGGTTAGCCACTGTGAGCACAGGATGCTGGGCTAGGTGTACCATTGGCTTGATTTAGCGGGCTCATGTTTTTATGGAACTCCTTTCCACTGGAGGTTGTGATGGTTGCCTACTTAAGAGGCTTTAGAGGGATTAGACACAATCACAGAGGATAATACGGCTATTGAAGGCCATTATGGATATGCTTTACCTCCATGGTCGGGGGCAGCAATGTTTTGTAATACCAGTTGCTGGGAACCTCAGGAGAGGAGAGTTCTGTTGTGCTCAGGGGGCTTCCCAGAAGAGGCATCTGGTTGACCACTGTGAGAACAGGATGCTGGACTAGATGAGCCCCCTTTGGGCTGATGCAGCAGCAACAGGGCTCTCCTTTCAGTAAGCTGCCTTATGCTGAGCCAGACTCGTGGTCTGTCTAGTCCAGATGTTGGGCAGAGAAAGTGATTTCCCATCCCCAGTTCTGTGAAAGGGGCTTGGGCAGGTGCTATTGAATGCTTGAATCCTGTTTGGCTCCTGCTAAGAGATAAAAACCAGTCGGCGTTTCATTATTTCTTAACCTGTGCTGCTCTGGTCAGGTGCGGCTCTGGTCTGAGTGGTGATTACATCTCCGAGGAAGGACACTGTTGGGTTGGCATGGACATCAGCTCTGCCATGTTGGGTGAGTAGAACTTTCCCCCATCCATTACAAGAGATGCATTTGAATCCTACGTGTGTGTCCACTTGGCCAGCATATGCTAATGGAAAGGGGTCTCTGAGATGTGTATTTTTTAGTAATACCTATATTTCTTTGTAATTATTGTCCCTTCCCTATTAAAGTCCTGCCTGTTTTCCATTTCATTTAGTGTGCTTATTTGGTAGTTTAAAGTGTATAATCCTAGCCAGCTAACTTACTATTGTCTGTGTAGAATCCATTCTTTTACAGGAGCTGTTTATTAAATCTTGCTGGTAACTAGATTACCGTATTTTTCGGTCCATAAGGCGCTCCGGACCACAAGACGCATTTGTTTTCTAAAGGGGAAAAACCAGGGAAAAATGTTTTCCTGGTTTTCCTCCTCTAAAAAACAGGGAGGGGGGCGCTGGAGGGGAAGCCCCTTCTCCCTTCACAGCGGCTCATCCCCGCTTCCTTAAAGGGAAATGGGGACGAGGGGAGAAGGTTTCTCCCCTCCTCCCCATGTCCCTTTAAAGCAGCAGGGGATAAGCCTGCTTTTGGCATCGGGGCGCAGGGTGGTGGAGAAAGCAGCAGCATCCCCGCTGTTTCCTCCACCACCCCGTGCCTTGCACCGATCCTTTTGGGATCGGCGGGCAGCGCGTGGGGTGGTGGAGGAAATCCTCTACCAACCTCCCTGCCGCCCACCGATCCCAAAAGCAGGCTTCCCGCTGCCTCCTCCCATCCCCCGCCGCGTTCAGCGGGAGGTGGGGGGAGGCAGCAGAGATGTTGGTGGATCGCGGTAGCAGCTCCGTTCACGGAGCTGCTGGCACGATCCACCAACATCCCCTTCGCTTCCCCCTGCCTCCTCCCATCCCCCGCCGCGTTCAGCGGGAGGTGGGGGGAGGCAGCAGAGATGTTGGTGGATCGCGCTAGCAGCTCCGTTCACGGAGCTGCTGGCACGATCCACCAACATCCCCTTCGCTTCCCGCCGCCTCCCCCCATCCCCCGCCGCGTTCAGCGGGAGGTGGGGGGAGGCAGCAGAGATGTTGGTGGATCGCGCTAGCAGCTCCGTTCACGGAGCTGCTGGCACGATCCACCAACATCCCCTTCGCTTCCCGCCGCCTCCCCCCATCCCCCGCTGCGTTCAGCGGGAGGTGGGGGGAGGCAGCAGAGATGTTGGTGGATCGCGCTAGCAGCTCCGTTCACGGAGCTGCTGGCACGATCCACCAACATCCCCTTCGCTTCCCGCCGCCTCCCCCCATCCCCCGCTGCGTTCAGCGGGAGGTGGGGGGAGGCAGCAGAGATGTTGGTGGATCGCGCTAGCAGCTCCGTTCACGGAGCTGCTGGCACGATCCACCAACATCCCCTTTGCTTCCCGACGCCTCCCCCCATCCCCCGCTGCGTTCAGCGGGAGGTGGGGGGAGGCAGCAGAGATGTTGGTGGATCGCGCTAGCAGCTCCATTCACGGAGCTGCTGGCACGATCCACCAACATCCCCTTCGCTTCCCGCTGCCTCCCCCCATCCCCCGCCGCGTTCGGCGTGAGGTCGGGGGAGGCAGCGGAGATGTTGCTGGATCGTGCTAGCAGCTCCGCTCGCCGAAATAAGCTTCTTTCGGTGAACGGAGGTGCTGGCATGATCCAGCAACATCGCCGCTGCCTCCCCCGACCTCCCGCCGAACGCGGCAGGGGATGGGGGGAGGCAGTGGGAGCGAAGCCTTCGCTCCATAAGACGCACAGGGATTTTTCCTTCCTTTTTAGGAGGAAAAAAGTGCGTCTTATGGAGCGTAAAATACGGTACTTGTGCTGACCTTTATACTAGTAGCTCAGGTTGTCTCCTTGACGCCTTCCAGGACCTGTTTGAAATAAGAACTACTGTGGATGAGGAAAGTTCATTTAGGAGAATGTTTTATATTGAGTGATACCAACCGTACCGATGCCATGATCTACAGTAATAAACATGCAAAAAGTTCAGATTGACACCCTTATTTACACCCCCCCCCCTTTGGCTTGAGGCATCCTGCCTTGGACTGGTCAGAACCAGCAGGAATGGTAAAGCCCTCTCGTATTCTTAATCCTGCACAGATGTAGCTGCAGAAAGAGAAGTGGAGGGTGACTTGATGCTGGCAGACATGGGCCAGGGCATCCCCTTCCGACCAGGAACCTTTGATGGCTGCATCAGGTAGGATAACTGCTGGGAACATCACTCACCAGCAAATGCAGAATGAGATTCCACTGAGAAAAGTTGACCGGACTCCCCGTTTTTCCTCCTTGCAGTATTTCTGCAGTGCAGTGGCTATGCAATGCTGACAAGAAGACCCACAGCCCCCCAAAGCGGCTGTATCGGTTTTTCTCGACTCTCTATACTGCTTTGGTAAGGGCTTCTCTCTCCTGCTTCTTCCAAACCATATGCGAGGGGAAAGGGTATCACAGTGTTCCTGCATCTTTTGCGCATTTAATTTGGGCAGTTAACTATATATTGGCAAGCTGGGAGCGCTCTTGCTAGATCTTGTGGGAAGTTGGATTGTCCTGTGAGATCTGGGACTGATCCTGGGATTACATCAGATTTTGGGGGAGAAGTGACCAAAGAGGGAGGGGGCCCCCCCACACTCTCTCAATAATCCAAACATGCCCACAGGCCTAAGAAGTTTAGAGGCGCCCAATAGAGACGCTTGGCCAGATAGCAGGATGCTGCATAGGCTGTTTTTGACTGTCCTTTCCACATACAGGCCCGAGGAGCCCGTGCCGTCCTCCAACTGTACCCAGAAAACTCGCAGCAGGTGCGTTTCTTGTGGGAACTGTGGGGCGGGGGGTAGGCCTGGCACAGCCAGAGGCCCAGAGCTGCCAGGGACAGGCTGCAGGAGGCTTTTGGAGGTTGAGGCTCTGGATAGATCTGCAAGGGCCTGCTGCTTTTGGTTCTGTGCTGTGCCTGGAGATCTGACACCACCAAGGACTCTTGGGGGGCTCATATAGGAGTTGGTTCGCAGGGGCCTGGTGTCATTGGCACCCTTTGGCATGTAGCCAGACTTTTCCCACAAGTTGACGGTGTTTAGGGAAGCCTGGTGAGGCTCTGCTGGAATTTATTTGCATTTCTATTTCACCCTTTGCTCAAAATTGGCGTACATGGTTCTCCCCTTCCTCATTCATAGAGGAGAAAACTGTCAGTGGCTACTAGCCATGCTAGTAGAAACCATCTCTCAGGGATTCTGTAGCTGTCATTCCAGCACTGCAGGGGGTTGGACTAAATGACCTTTGGTGTCCTTTCCAACTCTTTGATTCTTCCCCATGCCTGACTACGTGTGGCCTTAGCTTAGTTGTGGCCTCCTAATCCCCAGTCGGGTAGAGAGACAAAGAATCAAGGATGGGCAGGGTTGGCATGCTAAGAATGTCCCATTAGAGGAGGGAGCTCCCTGCCCCGGCTGCTCAGATTCACCTGTCTTCTATTTCTCCTGCCAGCTGGAACTCATCACCTCCCAAGCCATGAAGGCCGGCTTCACAGGCGGCATGGTGGTTGACTACCCCAACAGCGCCAAAGCCAAGAAGTGAGTCCTCTTCCGTTTGGAGACCAGGGAGGGGTCCTTGCTCTGCTTTCCATGTTGCCTGAAGAGGCTTTTGCAGGGCCAGAACAATGCAGGGAGGTTGCCAGAAACCGACTCTTCCTGTGCTGCCCTGCCTGTGATGGTGGGCAACCTGACATGAGGGATGCATTCAAATCCTGTATGCCAAACCTAGTAGTCGTGGAGGCCTCTAAGGACAAGGGGGCACCCAAAGCAATCTAGTTCACTCCTGTGTGACAGCTGGCTTCCTTGAGGCTTTAATCGAGGCCTCTCCTTTCCTGGGCAAATCGCTCAGGAAGGCATTTCATCTTCCGGCGAACGCAACTTCCTGGAGCGGAGAGCTAAGGAAAAACTCTTCCGGCAACATTGGAAAGCAGCTACTGCTGATGAGAGTTGACAGTCAAGGGGGGCAGGCGGGCAGGCTAGTAGCTCCTCTCTGAATAAAGTAACACCTTGTGGGCTTTCAGGAGAATTTGGTGCACAAGTAGCTCCTTAAAAAAAAATAATTCTCTTTTTTCAGATTCTCATTATTTTGTGTCTCTTTTCCCCAGGTTCTTTCTCTGTCTTTTTGTTGGTGCAGCAGACGCATTGCCAAAGGTAGCAATCTGTGGGGCTATTGGGGGTGGGCCAGGGGGTGCACCAGAGATGCAGGAGAGGGTTTGGTCTGAACAATAAAAGCAGCTGCATCGTTCTGGTTTTCTCCTCTCCCCTGACGCAAACTGATGTGCTGTGTGTGTGTTTTTCCGCTTTCCCCCCGACAGGGTCTTGGCACAGAATGCGGTGATGATGAGACTGTGAGGGCAAAGTTTACCAATGAAAGGTACTGAGACAGAGCTGGGAGAGGCTTGGGGGCACAGGGACAGCATTGTTCACCTTGAATCGAGGAGGGTGTAGGGGACCCGGAGGAAGGCGGAGCCTGCTGCCACAGCTTAACTGCATGAAAGCACGCCACTTTTTAATGTAGGGGATTTATTGATAACCATAACGTAAGAAGTGTCTGCTGGGTCAGGCCAATGTCCTATCTAGTCCAGCATCCTGTTCTCAATAACCAACCAGATGCCCCAACTGGGAAACCCGCAAGTAGGATTTAGGCACAAGAGCCCTCTCCCCTCTTGGCCTCAGTTTTCCCAACCGTGCAATGGGAACAATAGTGGTATATTTCTTAAGGTGGCTGTGAGGAGCCACAGCTCCTTTTAACAGGCTGTGAAAAGCAGTGGTTCCCAAATGCTTTTGAGCCACCACCCTCTTGCTTCCATAAACTCACCTCCAGTTCTCTATTCCCCATAAAAAAGCATAGTTCAGAATAGCATTTTGTACTACCCCCTACAGAATACGATAGCGCAATAAAATTCAAAACACTAGCACAATTAATTGCGCATTTATTCAAAATGCAGTCCAAACTATTTATTTGAGTTACTTCAACAAGACTGATGAATCTGATAACAACTAGTCTGATAAGTCATTGACACCTCCAGTGCCCCCCTAGGTAATCCCACTCCCCCCCCCCCAGCCAGAGGGTGCTACTTCCCACTTTGGCAACCACTGATCTAAAGCAATTGAGCTGCCCTTTCCGGACTGTGTAGGCTTTGCACACACCCCATCAGCAAATGTCCCCCCCCCTTGCAGCTGCATAAGGCGAGACCCACCCTCTGCGGCTTGGGGGACAGACATAGAGTAAGAGCCAGAGGTTCTTCATCGTGGCACCCGGAAGCTCCTGGTCGCCATGTTTTCCTGCCTCATACAGCCTGCCCTGCAAGTGTCACAGCCCTCCTATGAGAGTCCAGAGAATCCCCGGAATAGCAGACTGAAGGTTTATTAGGGACTTCTGGCTAAAAACTCCCAATGCCGGATGGCCTAGCTACTGTCAATCCACGAATGTAAGAGCCTGGCTGCTGGATCAGGCTGAAGGCCCTTCTAGTCCAGCATCCTGTTCTCACAGCGGCCGGCCAGGTGCCCTTAATAGGACAGCCGCAAGCAGGACCCAAACAAGGGCATCCTCCCCCTCCCTGTAGTTTCTGGCAACTGGCATTCAGAAGCAACACTACCTATGACCTTGGAGACAGAGCACAGCCATCCTGGCCAGCAGCCATCGATAGCCCTCTCCTCTCTGAATTTGTCCAATTCTCTTTGAAAGCCCTCCAAGTCGGTGGCCATCACTGCCTCCTGCAGGAGAGAGTTCCATTGTTCTAACTACTTGGCACACGAAGAAGTCCTTTATCTGTCTTAAACCTTCCACTATTCAGCTTCATATAGCAGTACAGTGATCCATTTATTTTTAAAAGTGCCCCATGGCGAGTCAGTGGCAGGACCAACGTGGTGGTGGTGGTGGAGATGGGGGCTGGTTCCTGACTTCGCCCTTTTCCCCTTCCAAGGACACGGTTCAAGAACATCAAAGGGAAGTCTGCAAAGAAGAGCCGGGACTGGGTCTTCGAGAAGAAGGAACGGAGGCGCCGGCAGGGCAGGTAAGCCTGGCTTCTCCATCCTGGCTGCATGGGGACACCCTTGGGTGTAGGCAGGAGGTCTGGGGTGGTAAAACTTTTAATGGAGGAAGCAGGGGTTGCATTTGCCCTCAATCTGTGGGCCGCATGCGTTCAGTGGCTCTGGTTATTGTCGTGGATTTTTGGTCAGTTAGGATGTGAAGCACAGCTTTATCAGGTGAAGCAGGGGTAGTAAGTTCCAAAGGCCTCTTAAGAGCAGGCCAGCTTTTTACAAGCTTGCAAATGAACACATCAGAGCACACACAGACTTTCAAGGCCACGTAACAGGCAGAAGTTGCCATTAGGTTTCAGGCAACGACTTTGCCAGGGAGAGCAAAAAGTAACATCCCAGGCTACAGAGAGGAAAAGCAAGGCCTTATGAAAACAATTAGCAAATTCCTTCACACGTCTTCAGAGACCTGGGCTGCTTTTTTGAAACATCCCCCTTTCCAATGTTAAAACCATTTTTGCTGCCTATTCTCCAGCAAGCTATTCCACACACACAAAGGCACCCTTCCTCAGCTGAGGACGAGGGGCTTTCCCCTCCTGCCCTGCTTGTCAACCAATCAATATAATGGATTGGGAAGGGAGCAATTTGCAGCCCCCAGAAGCCACCCAGTTGTTTTGTCTTGCGGGGGTTGTGTGCTGAGGGTGGCACTTGGGACCCCCTACCAGAGTAGATCCATTCATTTATTTATTTCATAAAATTTATGCGCAGATTGATCATTTTTTTAAAAAAGCCCTCAAAGTGGCTGGGGGGCGGGCGGGAAATCCCAATAAAATTAACAACAATAATTGAAGTCTTTTAGAAAAGCTAAAGCAATAGGCTGAAAACAGATTAAAATTTGCACCAACTTTCTAAACATCTGGGTAGGCCTGTCTAAAAAGAATGTGCATGCCCAATATCACTAGGCAGGGAGTTCCACACTAGTTCTTACATATGCAGAATAGGTATTACATGGCATCTGTAAGAGTGCCCGTTCTGTTAATTGAAGCAGTCAAGTGGATGTACAGTGGAACCTCGGTTTTCGAGTGTAATCCGTTCCAGAAGTCCATTCGACTTCCGAAACGTTCAAAAACCGAGGATCAAAGGGCCGTCGGCAAGTTCAATGGGGAAAATTGAGAAACACGCCTCAGAAGCAGTTAGACATCTGAGGCGCGTTCAAAAACAGAAGCATTCACTTCTGGGTTTTCGGCGTTCGGCTTCCGAAATGTTCAGCAGCAGAGACATTTGAAAACCGAGGTTTGACTGTATATGGGGTAAAGTGATTCCCAAATAAAAAGTTCCCAAGTTGTTAAGGGCTTGACTAACACCTTGAACCCGGCCAGGTAGCAAATGGGCAACCAGAGGTATATGCTGACAAGGTAAAGATGGTCAAATCCTTCCCCCTTCCTCACATACCCCATTACCCTTTGTTCTCTCTTTCATGCTTCCCCTGCAGGGATGTCCGGGCAGACACAAAGTACACTGCCCGGAAGCGGCGGCCTCACTTCTGATCACACCTCTCCTTGATGGCATGGGGCATTTCGGCACCAGTCTGCGGCCTCTAAATAGAGGGATGTGATATCAGCCATGGGATTTTCACGTGGGACACTTGACTCCCTCCAGACTGGGATTGTCCTTTCACCAGACCCAGCAAGGACTGCCTTGAAGAGACAAAAAAGTAACATCTGTCCAATTTTTCTGAGGGGGGTCCTTCTGCCTGCTGCAAGACGGTGGCTCGTCTTTTCCAGAGCCCTCCATCCCAGGCCGTGTTTCAGATGAGGCCTCGTCTTTTACCACTCCAGGAGGCAAGATGTGATTCCCCTCTGCTACAAAAAAGCCAGGCTAAAATGCTTTGAAACACAGGGGAGAAGATGCTTGGGGGGGGATATTTTGCCCCCCCTCCAATGTTGCTGAACTACAACCACCATCATCCCTGACAGATGGGCGTTTGAGTCCAGGAATATCTGGAAGAGGGCTACAGATATTTCCCACCCAAAGACAGAAAGCTTTGTGGCAGCGGCTATTAAAAGATTAAAAAAAACAAACACATTTCCTGAGATGGTGGATTACTAGATCAAGTGGTGCTGACTACACAGGGTTCTCTGTGCTCAATCTCCACCCCCTGCCCTTGATTCGCAGACTTTTAAATTAAACCACTCTGCCTAGCTGCAGTGTAAGGGGTGCAGGGGGTCCTGTGGGCCACAAAGCGTTGCTGGAACACTCCCACCAGTCCTGAGCAGCATGGCTGATGGACAGAGGGATGCTGGGAAATGTAGGCACAATAGGTTCTACAGGGCCACAGATTCCCTGCCCTTGAAACACAGGCCTATGTGTGCATTTATCCTGTTCTCTTGCTATTGTCCAAACCCCTTCTTGTTCTCCCCTATAAACTCTTTGGAAGCAGCCATGCTCCTTTGGGCACGTAAAACATTTAAAGACTCATGGAGAAAACGACACCGCCTGGGTGCATAGAGTGCATGTAGGCACTCAGCTGCCGGAAAAGCTGAGCTCTCCATGCTGAAGGTCCTAGTCTTCATAAGAAACAAGTTAAGTGTGAAAAACATCCACAGAAAGGGCTCAAGGGCCAGAGAACGGCAAGAGTTGGATTTTTGGGAATAACTACTGCATCTCTTCACCTTCCCTAACTCCTAAAACCTAAGCATCGAGGCATGTTGCTAGCCTTCCTGTATGTTAGAGAGGGACAGAGTTTTAAAACCAGGTGGCTGCAGAGTCAACATGAGGGCAACACACACACCCCTTCCAAACACACACAGAGGAGCAGAAAACGCTTCACAGATATAAACACTTTTTTTTAATTCTACATAAAATCCCATCCAGGAAAGGAAGCTGCTTTTCCACCTGAAGTTTTATAGAGGGGGTTGGTTGTGGCATAAAGGGTAAACTAAGCAGGCCAGAACGTCAAAAGAAGGCAACAGACGGGCGGACAGTTCCACATCCACGGAGGCAGGAGAGCGAGGCAGCTTGTGAGGGGAGAGAGAGAGAGAGACAAGGACACTTGGCTTCACACAGCAACACAGCGATGCTACGAGACTCCAGGGGAGGCCTCCACAGAGATGGATCAATAAATGTCCTTTCCCTGTGAGGAGGCGGAATACTGGTGGTGGCACTTTAGGGCTCTCTGAATTAAAAAACAAAATACACGTATACATACACACCCCAACAACTGGCAGGTTTGCTGTCTGGAGGGCAGAACAGCTTCCAGAGCACAGACACATCACAGATGGCTCAGGTTTTCGACATGCAAGGAAAGCAGGGAAGGTCTGGAGGAGGAGCAAAGCAGCAGAGGCCACCGATGGCCAAATGCTGCCACGCCGGGCTGCTTGCAGAAGATTTAGGGCCAGGAAATGTGGGGAAGAAGTAAGCGGATGGCAGAGAGCAAAGTCTACAAACGTAAATTGCATGTGCTCTGCAGAAAGAGGGTCTTTGGCCCCTGCCCCAGCTGATGCAGGGGGAAGGAAGCTCTGTGGTCCTGCAGCCAGAGAGAGGGAGACAACGTTCTCAGACTACAGAAGGACCACACAGTTGCTGATGCAACTGCCGTGCGGACTCTTAAAAAAATGGCAGGCCAGAGCCTGGAGTAGTTCTGCAGTAGGTGCAGCTGGGGGCCTATCGGGAGTGGAGCAGGCCTCATCCTGCTCGTTCTAGGGACCTAGCTTGTGAACAGAGCACATTCTCTCAGGAGGCAGAGCAAATGCCTTGTTAAAAAGGTCTCGCACTCCGATGGCTAAGGGAGGAGAGAGAGAGAGCTCTGGATCCAGACAAGAGACCTGTTGGTGCTGGGAAGCAGCTGGAAGAGCAAAGTTAAAAGACCGGGGTGTGGGGTGTGGGTTGGCACTTGCTGCATTGCATATGTAACTGGCACCACCCTTAATGGGCTCTGGGAGAGGGAGGGAGGGAGGGAGGGAGGGCAGAAACCCCTCTCCTTGTCGCAGGGACGGGAGCCAGCTATGGCTCTCTGGATGTTGGGCTGCAACTCACATTATGGCCATGCTGGTCGGGGCTGACGGGAGTCCTGCATTGCAGGGAGTCTGCCTAGATGAGCCTTTGGGTGCCTTATAGTTCTGCGGTTCTATGAGTTGGGAAGGCAGGAACATCTGGTTTCCTACCTATGTGCAGCCCGCAACTTCTCTCCTGATCCCCTGGCCCAGGGACAGATGGATTCAACACAGGTTCTGCGTTTCCACAGGGTGAGCTATTTTCTCAGTCACCCCCTGGGAGCAGCTTGCAACCATCACCTGCTGCTAGCAGGCACAACCGGGTGTGTGCGCTTTTGGCTTGTGGCAAAGAGGAAAGATGTGGCAGAGGGAGTAACTGGTCTGGCAAGGTGCACACAAACTCATGCAGAGAGCCGCTAGGCACAGCCTTGCACAGGGCAGGGAACCTGTGGACCTCCAGGTGTTGACTCCTAGCAGCCAGCACAGAAGTGCAGAGTCAAAAGGGACCCCAGTGGGTCATCTATTCCAACTCCCTGCAATGCAGGAATGGTCAGGGATGATGGGAGTTGGGAGGCCAGCAACATTTGGGGAAGCCGGAGATCAGCAGCTTGAGAAACTCAGTTATAGATCTTATAGTCCATGGAGGGTTTCCCTGAGAGGGTAAAGCTGCCCACATGTGAAGTGTTAAATCTTAGAACGTTTTGGAAATTCTGGAAGGAGGCGCTGTTTCACACCTGGGAATTCAAAACACGAGCTTTGCTGCTGTGTAGGGCTTGCGAGAGACAGAGCCACAGCACATTTGGACAGGAAGATTCATGGACTGCAACTCCCTCCACCCCCCAAAAAATCAGGACGCTATTCAGCATAGGCCTGAAAACCTTGAGAGAACATCTAAAAATAATGGGGACGTAGCATCGACAGCCTGCTTCTGTTGACAGGCGGCTCCTGCCTACTTCTAAAAGTGTCTGTCCTTTATAAAAATAAAAACATTGCATTTGACTTAAATCTAGAGTTGCACACCACCCCGCGGCCGCCGTAAGTGAAAAGGTAGCATCCTGTTTTAAACACATAGGCAGGCCTTGATGGTGCAGGGCAAGAGGCAGGCCTCACAAGCTCTCCTGATGCCGAAGGGGCGAGGCAAGAACCTGGCAGGAGAAAGAAGTGGCTCAGAGCGAGTCAGAAGGGAGCAAGACGCAACAAACCAGCCTGCCCATTCTGCGGCTGGAGAGAAAGAGAAAATCTTGGCCCCTTCCCTGGGAGAGAGCAGGATCCAATTTTGCACACCTTTGTTGGCAAACTCACCTTTGAAGGCAGAGAGGAAAGGGAAGAAAAAGAAGAGGGACCTCACTTGGATGGAAGGAAAACAGAGGGGAGGGGAGTCGTTGCCCAGTGGAAGGGGGGTGTCCCTCTGAGGAGATCAGGTGGGGAAATTGCATGTGCCTGTGGCCTTCCTCCCACCCCCCACCCCACTGCACTGGACACGCAGCAGTAACACAAACAATCATGCATAAGAGACGGGAACAGTGCTGGTGGGCCAGTTCGCCCCTGGGGTGGTGGCTGCTGCTTCTGCTGCAGAGTCTTGGGGTTGCGGCTGTCTGGCTGGGCCCAGGCGCTCTCCACCGCTGTGTGTCCCCTCCCCCCCCCCCACGAAAAAAAGAGTCTTGGGCTTCTAGCCGAAAATCCCGCCAATCGTTGAGGCGATCACAATGCCCAGCACCACGCAGCAAATGATTATCATGATCTTCTTCTGCAAAGAGAGGAGGAGAACATCAGACAAGCTCTAGGCTGGGTCAGGCCAGTTTCCCATCTAGCCCAGCCTCCTGTTCTCACAATGGCCAACCAGATGCCCCCAAGGGAAACCCACAAACAGGATGTGAGTGCAGCAACATCTCTCCCCCCTCCTCTGGTTTCCAGCAACTCACATTCAGAAGCATCGCTGCCTCCGACTGCGGAGGCAGAGCAGAGGCATTCTGGCAAGTAGCTGTGGATAGCCAATTCTCTCCCCCACCCCCATCTATAATAATTTTTATTAAGTTTTCGATTTTACATTTCAAAATAAACTTTAAAATATCCAGTGACTTCCCTCCTCCTTCCATGATTCATTTTACATATCATACATCCCTGCATATTTTACTACAACCGTTCAAATCAGTTTTCCATCCGTCAAAAATTATTTACTCTGTTGAAGTTATCTTGGTGCTGCCAGCATTTTCAGCAATATAGTTATTTTCCATATATTCAGTAAATATTCTTTAAATGAATGTTCTTCTTGCTCTCTTATTCTATAACAGGGGACGCCAAAGTAAGGTCCGCTATCCGGCTTGCGGTGACGCCTGCTGCCCGCTCTTACTGGTGTGGCTGCCCACTTCCGGGTGGCGCAGCATCGGAAATAGCTTGTGCGCATGTGCAAGTGTCATTTCCAGCGCACTTCCGGGTCTGCGGAGGCCTGTGTGCACGCGCACAAGCTATTTCCGGTGCTCCGCTGACCCGGAAGTGCGCCGGAAATAGCGTGTGCATGCACGCATGGGCGCATGCTCCCCCGCCCGCCACACAATCAGCGCTGGAGGAACCGGCCCGAGGCCGGGTAAATTTGCTGACCCATTCTATATGTTAAATCTATAAGTTCTGCATAATCTGTCAATTTAAGTTGCCAATCCTCTTTAGTTGGGACGTTGCTCACTTTCCACTTTGGGGTTAACAAAACAAGGGCCGCAGTTGTTGCATATATAAACAACCTTTCCTGACACCTAGAAATTTCAAGTCTGGGTTATCCCCAACAAAAAGGATTCTGGTTTTTTTTTGGGCGGGGGGGAGTAGTTTTCAACATTTTTTTTTCCAATTCATTATAAATCATTTCCCAATACACTTTTACCTTTTTACATGTCCACCACGTGTGGAAAAACATTCCCTCTGCTTCTTTACACTTCCAACACGTATCTGATTCTGTTTTATAAATCTTAGCCAACCTAAAGGTAACGGGACCCCTGACCATTAGGTCCAGTCGTTTCCGACTGGGGTTGCGGCGCTTATCTCGCGTTACTGGCTGAGGGAGCCGGCGTACAGCTTCCGGGTCATGTGGCCTGCATGACTAAGCCGCTTCTGGTGAACCAGAGCAGCACCTGGTGTGGTACCTATTTATCTACTTGCACTTTAATGTGCTTTCGAACTGCTAGGTGGGCAGGAGCTGGGACCCAGCAACAGGAGCTCACCCCGTCGCGGGGATTCGAACCGCCGACCTTCTGATCAGCAAGCCCTAGGGCTCTGTGGTTTAACCCACAGCGCCACCCGCGTCCCATCTTAGCCAACCTACTTGGAGTTAAATACAATCTATGGAGCCGGACTGCGATGTTTGGCTGGTGATACACGGCAATGTGGAAAAGCTGATATCGCCCAACCCTATTGGTGGCCTTTGCTCCTTCCAATGCTCCTTTATCTGCAAGGCAAAAACTTACCCGCCTGGCTTTGCTCTGGTACTTGACTGCTTTCTTGGTGTCCGAGACGGCCCTCTCCACGTAGTCCACCGAGTGCTCCACGTTGTATTCAATGCGGTCAATCATCTCGCCCTACGCAGCGGAGGACGCACATAGGTTGCTGTTGTTTTAACAAAGCCACTGGCAGGGACCTCCGGCTGCTCCCCTTTCCCTCCTGCCTACTCACAAACATCTTCATTGGGGGTTTGCAAGAGGGCAGATTCTCCCACTTCCCATTCCAAGGCGTTCAGTCCCAGACCTGCCAGTAGGGAGTCGGAAGGAGAGAAGGAAAAGGAAACGGATTAAATTGAGAGCCAGTGCAATATAGTGGTTAGAGTGTTGGACTAGGACCTTGGAGATCAGGGCTCAAATCCTCCCTGCTCGGCCATGAAGATGACTGGGTGACCTCGGGCCAGTTACTGCCTCTCAGCCTAGCCTACCTCGCAGGGTTGTTGTGGGGATTAAATGGGCAGAACCATGTCTTGCCACCTTGAGCTCCATGGAGAAAAAAAAGGTAGGATGCAAATGCAATGAATAAAAAGAATAAATCACGGGCAACAGGGAGTCTGGTTTTGCACAGAAAACATTCAAAGAGACAGGAGGGAAAGGCCCCACAAAGTCAGTGATACAAAGACCACACATGTTCCAGCAGCGCACCAGGAAGGCAGCAACGATAAGGACCACAAATGCATGCAGGAAGGAACACAGATGCGGCACAACCCATTCCCAGGTCTTAGTCATCTTAACCCACCTTGGCTGGCAAAACCAGAAATGGGTGCCCTCCCAAGGTAGACACTGCCTGTACCAAGCTGCTCCAAGACACCGCTGAGGAAGGAGACTGAACCCCCCTTCCCCTAGCCCCCTGATCCTGTTTCCCCATGGGGGGGGGGGCAGAGCAAATTGGTCCGCAGCAGGGACTAGAAGCATAGTGAGCCTTTCACTGCACGCACATAAATTGAGAGACGTCAAGCAGGGCTCTGGTTTCAGAGGGCTGTATCCCACACCTAGCCCTACTCAGAGCAGGAAATAACTGAAAAAGAGCTCTGGTGGATCAGGTCAAAGGGGCCCATCGAGTCCAGCATCCTGCTCTCACAGGGGCCACCCAGATGCCCCAATGGGAAACCCACAAGCAGGACCCGAGCACAGGAGCCCTCTCCCCTCCTGTGGTTTCCAGCAACTGGTATTCAGAAGCATCACTGGCTCCACGGCTCATAGTCATCCATAGCCCTCTTCTCCTCCTCCACGAATTTGTCTAATCCTCTTTTAAAGCCATCTAGGTTGGTGGCCGTCACTGCCTCCTGCGGGAGGGAGTTCCACATTTTAGCTGTGTGAAGAAGTCCTTCCTTTTATCCTGAGTCCTGAGTCTTCCAAGATCTGGTTTCATTATGAATGTCCACCTGTTCTAGTCTTCACTTCCCACTGGCTTCATAGGGGACGCACAACACCAGGCATGCAGGGACAGCACAGGCATGCAGCAGCCTCAGCGGAGGGAGCTGGGGGGAGGGGACATTACCTGCCAATGCCTGGGTGCCCTTCTCCAGGTGTGCACGGCAGCATGGGGGGGGATAGAAAGAGGGGTCAGGAGGGGCAGGCACTGAGCTCCAGGAATGGAGGGCTGTCATCAGCTCAGAACTGCTCAGAGCAGACCCACTGAAATCAACAGGCCTACGTTAGTCATGCCATTCAGCGGGTCTGCTCTTGAGTAGAACTAAAGTTGCAGTAAAACCCTGTTTGTTCTCTCCTCAAAGGGGAAACCTCTTCCAAGGTACTGCATTGCAAGCTGCCTGATATTGATCTGGGGTATGGGGCCCACGGACCTTGATTTGCATATACAGGTACTTATCTATATTTAAATAAAACAAAATAAAAAATAAAAAAATTCCTTCCAGTAGCACCTTAGAGACCGACTAAGTTTGTTCTTGGTATGAGCTTTCGTGTGCACACTTTCTGAAGAAGTGTGCATGCACACGAAAGCTCATACCAAGAACAAACTTAGTTGGTCTCTAAGGTGCTACTGGAAGGAATTTTTTAATTTATTTTGTTTTGACTATGGCAGACCAACACGGCTACCTACCTGTAACTGGAACTATATTTAAATATCACAGAAGGGAAAGCAAGCAACTCCCCTTCCAACCCACTCAATAAAGCCCTCAACTGATTTGCACCGTAGCCAGATCCCCACAAAAATCTATTTATCCCTGATTAATTCTGCAACAAATCCCCCTCCAATTTATTCAATTCCCGCCCCCCCTCCAATCAGAATTCATTTATTACAGGGGGTTGGACTATACGACTCTTTGGGCTCCTTCCAGCTTTATGATCCTATGATATCTACAAAAGATCATTCTAAATTAATCCCCCAAATGCATATCCTACCCACTAACTCAGATTTTATTTTATTTTTATTCATTAGATGTATAATCTTCATCACAAGATCTCAGGGTGGTTCACAGGATAAAAACACAAGGTAAAAAACACAGGTAAATAGTAAAAACGAGAACAACAAAAAATAACTCCCTCTCCCACAAACATATGTAAAAGATCACACAAACCCATTTCAACATACCCAAAGTAATTGGCCCACTTGTAAACAACTGGGGGTCCCATGAGCCCCCACCCAACCGGATCTGCTCCAATTCACTGGCTGCATTTTGCAGCCGGGAGGTGGGAGCGGATGAAATTTGCAACCCTATGCCATGTGTTTTGCCAAAGATTTCTAGGGGAGATAGGGGGAGGGAGAGTGGGGGGGGGCAGCTGCTTGCAGCCTAAAAATTTCCTAGAGACAATGGATAAGACAAATACCATTAGATGTACAGTGGTGCCTTGGTTCTCAAACGCCTTGGTATTCAAACAACTTGGAACCCAAACACTGCAAACCCGGAAGTAAGTGTTCCGGTTTGTGAACTTTTTACAGAAGCCGAACGTGCTCCATTTTGAGTGTTACACTTCCAATTTGAGTGCCACACTTCTGTCTTGAGTGTTACGCTGAGGTGTATCTGTTTTTGCTATTTATTTTGCGTTTTTGTGGCTCTTTTTGTTTTGTTTTTGCGACTGTGTGCGAACCCAGTTCAGCTACTGGATTGATTGTGTGACTGCAATACAATGCTTATTGCTTTCATTTTATGGATCAATGGTCTTGTTAGATAGTAAAATTCATGTTAAATTGCTGTTTTAGGGCTTGTTTTTAAAAGTCTGGAACAGATTAATCCATTCTGCATTACTTTCTATGGGAAAGTGTGACTTGGTTTTGGAACGCTTTGGTTTGGAACGGACTCCTAGAACAGATTAAGTTTGAGAACCAAGGAACCACTGTACTGCTGAATAAATGTTTAATGGTTCTTGTATTCGTATTTGTTTACAAACCAATTAAAAATTGTTTTTTAAAAAAATAAGTTTGGGAAACCCTGATCTACACTGACAGACAGCAGCTCTCCAGGGTTTCAGGCACAGGGGTCTTTCCCCCCCCCCCCTTCACCAGCAGGTCCCCGGGTGGGTTGAAACAATGTAAAATTCAGAGTTAAAAACAGTTAAAACACATTACAAGGATAGGGTGGGAAGTCCTGAAACACACAGATCCCAGGTGCCCAAGGCCAGGGTGATTTGCTTCACATCAGAAGAGCCTTCTGGATCAGGCCAATAGCCCATCCAGTCCAGCATCCTGTTCTCAGTGTGGCCTGTGGAGAACCAGCAAGCAGGATCCGAGCACAAGAGCATCACTCTCCCCTCCTGGGGTTTCCACAGCAACTGGAATCTGCTCCGCCCACTTTGGCCTCTGGTCCCGCCCATGACTGGCAGGTGGCTCCTGAAGGTGACACAGTCAGACATTGGTTCCTCGACCTGCCAGTCCCAGGGGTCCACTCTGCAGTTTCCCACCCCTTCCTTCCCACCCCCTAGATCAGCCCTTACCTGGCTCTCCACTAGCATTGCCATGTCCATGAACATATCGTGCAACTCCCGGATGCTGTTCTCGAGCTTGATGATCTCACTGTGCCGAGTCTCGATCTCGTTCAGCGCCTGCTTCGTGATGTTGGAGTCCATGATGATCTGGGGACGAACCAAGGCAGGGCGTGAGCAGCCGTTGGAATCCAGATCTCTGAGGGGCCCTTTCTCTCCACCACCACCCCGCCTCGCCCCATCTTGCATGACTCGGATGGAGAGAGTCTCATGATCCTGCAAGGCCTGAGTCGCTTCCCTGAGAATCGCAGCTTCCATGAAAAAGGAAATGAAATGGTGTTCCTAGGCAGAACGGATAGCTCAGTAGGTTAGGGTATGGTGCTGATGGCACCAAGGTTGCAGGTTCGATCCCTGTATGGGACAGATGCATATTTCTGCATTGCAAGGGGGCGGGGCGGGTTGGTCTAAATCAGGGCTTCCCAAACTTGGGTCTGCAGCTGTTTTTGTACTACAATTTCCATCATCCCTGACCACTGGTTTTGCTAGCTAGAGATGATGGGAGCTGTAGTCCAAAAACAGTAGGAGGCCCAAGTTTGGGAAACACTGGACTACATGGTCCTCAGGTTCCCTTCCAACTCTACCATTCTGTGTTTCTATGGTTCTAGGCACTTAGGGTTTGGAAGTGACATTTGGAAGTGCACTTGTGTTACGTCTGCAGATGTCCCAGGAATAAGTCCAGGGGTGTGTGTGTGCTGCTGAATAAAATTTACACGGGTCAGGGACTGACACTCACTTGGTGTGGGGGCAAGTTGAGAAATGACTCTAGGTGATTAAGCAGGCTTTATTGTTTTCTTTTTTCCATGCCACAGATGGTTAGCACGACCTGTCAGCATGGTTTGAAGGTGTAGTAATTTTATTGACACGAAGTAGATTGGGGAACAGTCCATGCCTGGGCAGGAGACCTGGGCCTGCCTGGACGGCCCATATGCACGGTGCCTTGAGTGCCGTGTGAAAAGCAGGAGAGAGAAAAAACTAACAAGGTTTTGCCTAAGCAGCTGGGCTGGCAGCTTCTGCCTGAGAAACGTTTGTGGTTTTGTTTTGCAAGGCTGCAACTCTAGTGGTAGAGAGCAGCCTCTGTTGCACCGGATGGCAATTCGGGTCGAGGTCTCAGCAAATACCTTTGGTGCTCTTCTCACCGTGGCAAAATAGTTGCCCACAGACTAGCTGGATCTACACTCACCTTTTAAATGTTATTAGAACGATAATATCATTGTAAAACATCAAGACAGAAAAAAAACAACCATTTGGATTCCTTTCGCTTCCTTTCCACAAAGTCTACCACCTGGTTTGTGATAGCTAGTTGCTCTTCAATGCCCTCTGGTGTCACATTTTAACAGCGTATTATTAACGTTAAAGGTCGTACAGCTGTATGGTTCTCGGTACCATTCCTTAACTTTTTCTTTAGCGTTAAAAACAATGAGTGTAGATCTGCCCTCTGCCAGGTCAAAGAGGCGGCACTTCTAAAGCAACCCCCCCCTCTGAACAAAGAAAGCCTTCATTGGTACCCCAAATCTGAGACTTAAGAGCAGCAAGATCACAAAGCCGGGGGGGGCGGACGATGACACACATACCCCAGAGGAGAAAATGGCAGGGTTCCCACTCTCCAACATATCCTCCAGCTCCTCACTGGTGGTGGTTCTGCCAGCTGCAAAAAAGGACACAGAGAAGTCAATGAATCCCTTTCTTTCCAACATGCTGTGGTTTGAGCAGTGGTCTGGAGTCATGGTGTGTGTGTGTGTGTGTGTGTGTGTGTGTGTGTGTGTGTTTATGTGTGTGTGTGTGCAAAAAGACCCATTACCATTTATTCTGCAGGGTCCCAGACTCTGGCATCCTGGAGCTGCCCAATCAGCACGAAAGGGAAGCTTTCTAGGCACTGAGAATAAGTCTTCTCAGCCTTTGTGCCGACAGGAGCGAAAGAAGGGGAGGCAGCCCCATAGGAGGGGCTCCCAGGGTCCCTCAGGAGAAGGCGCATAGAAGAGCACCAAGGAAGAAGAGATGAGTTTGGATTTGATATCCCGCTTTATCACTACCTGAAGGAGTCTCAAAGTGACTAACATTCTCCTTTCCCTCCACTCTGTGAGGTGAGTGGGGCTGAGAGACTTCAAAGAAGTGTGACTAGCCCAAGGTCACCCAGCAGCTGCATGTGGAGGAGCGGCATAGCTGTCAACTTTCCCTTTTTTGTGGGAAATTCCCTTATTCCAGCGCCGTTTCTCATTGCAACAAAAGGGAAAGTTGACAGCTATGGCCGTTTCTCGATGCAAAAAAAAAAGGAAGGTCGACAGCTCTGAGGAGCGGAGACGGGAACCCGGTTCACCAGATTACGAGTCTACCGCTCTTAACCGCTACACCACACTGGAGGAGTTGTTCCATATGCTCCAAAGCTAAGCATTTAGGAACTCTGAAAACACAAAGGGTGTTTCAGTTTCAAGAGAATGGGGTGCGAGTTATGGAACTTAACACAACTTAAAATCACTCCAAAAGAAGGTATTGGAGCACTCCATTCGCCCAGGGATGCGCGCAGAAAACAGAAGCTAGCTGAAAAGCCACATATGGCAATCCACACTGCTTGTTGCAATGCAGTCCCATTACTTATCATTATTTCTGTTACCTTAGAAGGCTCTATAATCTTAGGAGGGGCATGGCTGTGACTGTCGTGAAGGGAACCTTCTCGCCTGAATTTACCATGACACCACGGGGTTTGAGGACAGGCCATGCTTCTCTTCCTTAATATTTTATTTATTTAGTCTATATACTGCCCTTCATCAGAAGATCTCAGGGTGGTTCATGATATAAAAATACAAGATAAAGTCACAAATAAATCGTTAGAACAAAAAAACAACAACAAAATACCGCCCAACCCTGGTCCCACATTTAAAAGCATATGAATCAGCCAAAGGCCTTATTGAAGAGGAACGTTTTCGCCTGGCACCTAACGATGTATAATGAAGGCGCCAGACGAACCTCCCTGGGGAGAGAGCATTCCACAAATGGGGAGCCACTGCAGAAAAGGCCCGTTCTCATGTTGCCACCCTTTGGGCCTCTTGCGGTTATGAGAGTCACATAGTCCAGGTTGGTTTATATGGGGAGAGGCGATCCTTGAGGTTTAGTCAATGTTTCTGCTCAGTTCCTAAAGGATCTGCCTTCAAAAGGCTCTTTTGCTCATCTTCACAACCTTCCTTCTAGCCTCAGCAAGTAAAAGTGAAGATTGCAGACTGCCCCCTCCCCATGCTCTGCCCTAGACCCCCCCCCATCAGCTCATCTCCAGCTAAGGCTCCATCTCCTCTAGCTGGCTGCCAGCCTTCCCTCCCTCCTGGCAACCGGCTCTCCTCCGATTCCTAACTTCTCCCACTCAGTCCTTCTATTCTCATCTCTCCCGATCTCACCTACACCCCCTTACCTGTTCCCGCCAGCTCCTCACATGCCCACCCCCTTCACACTGGCAGCCTGAAAAAAGCCACAAACGCACAGATCGCCTCAAGGCACTGCACAACTCATCTGCCACCAGGGATGTGTTGCTGGCCACAAAGCCCAAAGGCCAGGCGGAGGGGCTGGCTGCAGCATGCCCTGAGAAGCCAAGCAGGTAAGGCATGACCCACAGGAAAGAAAGCAAGTGTCGCAGACCTGTTGGACGCAGAGGAATGGTGGAAGGAACCAGCTGGGGAGCCCCCAAAATAAGAAGGCTCAGAGCCAGGGGGCTGTCGGTGGGACAACAATGAGTGGGCAGAGGGAGAAGACTAGGAAGAGGAGGTGTCGGAAGCTGAAGAGGTGACAGGGCTTAGTGAGCAGGGAGAGTCTGTGGCAGAAAGGAGTCAGGCAATGAAGAGTCACAGGTGTCTCCCCCTCCTGTGTGACCAGCTCCCCTTCCCTCTTCTCTCCCAGAACCAGAAGAGGCATGAAGAGGGTAGAGGAGAAGTTGGCTTCATGCAGGCGCAGTCTCAGATTGCCTGGAGAGGAGGGGACTTAGGCATCTGTGGGGACCTTCAGTTTCAGCAACTGCTTCACAGGGTGCAAGATCTACCAGAAATGAGTTGCTGTGCTCATTAGGCCGGACACTCCTGTGCAGATCTTCTTTTTGCTAAGAAAGTTTCCACACAGGAAGGTGTGTCTGGGGTAAGGGTGGTTCAAATGGCTGAACTTTTGAGTGTTGCTGAGGTGGTGTTTGTTCCTTCCAATTAATTAGAAGCAGAATTTGAAAAGGTGTGCCAGAAACAGCACAGTGTTACCTAAAACTGCCCTTTTCTTATAGCCAAGATCTTCCTAAAATGTTTAATGCCATTCAGTCCCAGTCAGCCAAAATCCTCCTGCAATGCTTTCTCCTTACAGCAGGAGCGTAAACTACCAATATGGAGTTGAACTACCAATGGCCCATCTAGTCCAGCATCCTGTTCCCAAATGTTGGGTGATAACGCCGAGGCCGGTGCCTCCCCCACAACGCAGCGTTGCCCGGGATTCATCACTCCGGTCTCCCGTCACACTGATCTGACCCATATCCAAGGACACAAGCACACGACTAGCAGAGTCCAAACAGACTGAGCCCTGAGGTGTAACTAACATCTAAGCCTAATTTAATGCGCACAAAATCAAACGTAACATAACAAAGAAAACATGCCCCCCCCTCTCTCTCTGTCTTGTTACTGCAAAAGCAACAGCTATACAGAACGGAAACAGCGCATCTCACTTTCCGCTCACAAGACTCCAACAATCAGTGCTGGAATGTAAACACAGGCATGTAACAATCCCGCACATCTGCAGCTCGGGAGGAATGGAATGCCCAACAGTGGCCAACCAGGTGCCTGTGGAAAACGGAGGACCACAACTCCCATCAGTCACAGCAAGCATGGCCAGGAGATCATAGAGCTGGAAGGGACCACAAGTGTCATCTAGTACAACCCTCTGCAATACGAATCCACCTAACAGTTACACACACACACACACACACACACACACCCCAGCCCACATTTTACCAGCTTACACAAGAATATCATGGGGGACTTTGTCAAGAACCTTACTGAAATTGAGATACACTTCCCTTTGATTGGTCAGCTATGGTTCCGTGGCTGGGGGCTCTAAAATTCCTGGCATCTAATTATTTAGAGGTAATTTTAATCTGTTTTAATATTTTAACTTTTGTATGTTTTAAACAGCCTCGGCCCAGTATACCTGAAGCAGCGTCTTCACCCCCCATCGTTCAGCCCAGACACTGAGGTCCAGCTCCGAGGGCCTTCTCGGTGGTGGCACCCACCCTGTGGAACGCCCTCCGATCAGATGTCAAGGAAATAAACAACTACCCGTACCTGACTTTTAGAAGACATCGAAAGGCAGCCCTGTTTAGGGAAGTTTTGAATGTTTGGTGTTTTATTGTGTTTTAATATTCTGTTGGGAGCCGCCCAGCCAGATAGGGTATAAATAATGAATAATAATAGTAGTAGTAGTAGTAGTAGTAGTAGTAGTAGTAGTAGTTATGGATATTATTTTTTCTCCATTTTATTGGTTTATCTTTTTGTAAACCACTGAGGTTTTTTTAAACAATCAAGTGGTATCTATCTATCTATCTATCTATCTATCTATCTATAGAATTAAATTTTAAAAAATGAAGTTGTTGTTTCATTATCTTTCTTTTATAGTGAAATACTACTTTTTCTGCTAAGCATTCAGAGAAACAATGAGAAGAAATCAGTAATTTGAGCCTCACTTCCAGAAACAGGAACTAACCAATATTGTCACCATGCTGGCCAGGAAGCTTCCAATAAAAGGCACGGTAGCCCTGAAAAATAGAACATTTCCCATACACAGTGAGTAAGATAATGCCTGTGTGTGTGTCACTAAAGACAAAGACATGTTCTCCTGAATAGCCAGGAGAACAGCACAGAAAATACGGGAATGAAACATTTGGTAGTAGTGGATTCCCTGTAAGGAGAGAGTGAACGACAGGTAGCAATTCTCAAAAGAAGGGGGTGCATGGAAGCAACTCACTTATTTCTAGCTGCCTTTGGATCCTGCCCTTGCAGCGCTCCCGGTAGTCAGACTGGGTGGCGTTGTACTCTGACATCACTTCCACAAACTTCCGGGACAAGGTGGAATGCTGCGGGGGAGGGGGGGTGAGAAAACATGGCTGCCATCATTTTCCAGAATAGTAAGCATGTTAGTCTCTCTGCTGCAGCACCGACAACCAGGCATCCAGAGATCTCCACGTGGTCACAATTGGACCCACACCAGACGCAAAATGTGCCTAGGGAATTTCAAACACCGGCACCAAGAGGATTCTGTGAAAATTGATTTACTTCTGTTTATTTTATTGCATTTATACCCCACCTTTCCTCCAAGGAGCTCAAGGTGGCGTACATACCTAGTTCTCTGCCCCGTTTTATCCTCACGGCAAACCCATGAGGCAGGTTAGACTGAGAGCGCATGGCTGGCCCAAGGTCCCCCAGCGAATTTCTTGGCCGAGTGGGGATTCGACCCCTGATCTCCCAAGGTCCTAGTCCCGCACTCTGACCACTAGACCACTTAAGAAAACCTACTTCACACAAAACATATCCTGCAATTCATGGCGTTTGCAATGGGGCAGAGGAAGAGCAGGTCCAGGAGGTCCCTTTGTGGGGTGCGTGGACCCTCGAAAATTGCCCTTAGGAGTCAAGAGCCTTGGCACCAGCACTGACCCCTTGGCCATACCAGTTGGGGGGCTGATGGGAGCTACAGCCCCCCGACCACAACACCTGGAGGGCACCAGGTTGAGCCTCGCTCCTCTAGACGGCCCCACCTTGTTCTGCTCCCGATACCCTTGCGTAATTCAAAAGAGAAATAAAAGGCTGAAGCACGGAAGAGCATCCCACCCACCCGCTGCTTCCTGCTTTCCGCCCCGGCTATGCACTGCAGTTCCTTGCCTCTGATGAAGGAACAGGCGGCTGCACAGCAAAACGTTTTCACACTTGCTCTCCCCGGCGCATCGCCCATCTGCTCCATTTCGGGGAGTCAGAGAGAGAGAGAGCGCTGCCGTTTCTTTGGAGATCAGCCTTGGCTGCTCATCATCGTGTGATGGGGAGGTGGGGGGGGGGCGATGACTTGGATCTGGCTTTGTTTGTTGTGAAGACGAGCTGTTGGTGCCCTTCAGCATCCACAAAGGCTGGGAAGAGGGGGAAAGTCAGGCTCTTCCTCCCCAACCCCCTGGGAAGGGGGGGGGGCGTCTCACCAGGAGCCACCTCCCAAACCAGCTGCTTCGCCCACTCAGCCTTAATCCAGCCCTCCGCTTTGAAACTGGACCAGAGATGGATGAATCCCTCGGTTGCTCATTTTTCAACCCCGAGTTCAGCTCTCGTTTTGCATCTTTTTAACAGAATTTGTCAGCACTTTTCAGGTGCCGTTTTTCCTAACGGGCACATTCCTGCAAGCGATTCCCCTAAAATATCACACGTTCTTGTATGTTGCATCGCATTTATTTATTTATTGAATTTATAGCCCCACCTTTTCTTTCTCCAGGAGGGTCAAGGATGGCCAGTCGTTTTCAACCAGTGTGCCATGGCACCCTGGGGTGCCTTGAATGATGGCCAGGGGTGCCGAGGGCAACACTGACCTTTGCCCCTCTTTCTTTCTTTCCCTCCCTCCTCTGTTGCCCTCTCAAGTCTCTGCCTCCCAAAGGTTTGCACAGCTGTTTATTGCAGCAGCCCTGGCTTTAAGCTCTGCAGGCAAAGGTTGCCTCTTGGAGATAATAAAACAAACAAACAATATATTATTATTATTATTGTTGTTATTATTATTATTATTATTATTTATACCCCAACCATCTGGCTGGGTTTCCCCAGCGACTCTGAGCGGCTTCCAACAGAAGATTAAAAATACATTAAAACATCAGTCATTATAAACTTCCCTAAACAGGGCTGCCTGAGAGGTACCCCTCTAGGGGGGGGGAAGGGGGGCAGCTCAGAGACCAAGGACCACAGCAGCAGCCGCCCAGAGGGATCCCAAGGAAAAGGGAAGAGGAGGCTGAAAAAGGGTGAGAGGTTGCCAGCTCTGCAGGCAAGGGGTGACATAACTGGGCTCCTTAGCCCCACAGGGGTGCAGAAGAAATAATTTAGTTGCTTTTGAGAGCTGTGGGCTCAAAAAGACTCCTCATTTAATTCTCACTACAACCCTGTGAGGCTGAGAGGCAGCACTGAGGAGAAATTTGAACAGACCACACCCAACTTACAGCACAAGGGACCAATTCCAACCAGGCCCAAACCAGCAGTGGGTGGGGCCAAGGCAAAAGTGGGTGGAGCAAAATATGCTATTTTTTCCCCTTTGTATGTTGCAGCTGCAAAAAAAAACACCCCATCCTCTGTCCTCAGAAGCAAGTAGCAGCATTTCCAATTAGAGGGTACACCCCAGTCTGGCTCAGGCACATGAGGAGAGGGTGGAGCTGGGCCACCGAGTGTCCCAAGGGCTAGATGGAGAGGCTTTGGGGGGCCACATTCATCAGCCCCTGCCAGTGGTAGGAAAACATCCAGTGCCAAGATTTGGTGTTTTTCAATGAAAGGACGTGACAGAAGTTTTACTGTTTCTTAAAAATAATTTATGCGTGGTGTGGAGGAAGTGGAGAGAGAGAATTTGATTTTTAAAGCATTAAAGGCCAGGCTTGCAGACAAAATCTTCAGGAGGTGTCTAGTCATATAAACCATAAAACAGAAAGAATGTAACAAAACTGATTATTTATTTATTTATTTATTTTTATTTTTATTATTATTATTAACTGCGAAGATCAAAATATAAGCATCCAAGGGGTGTAAGTCAGCCAAGTTCTACTCAAGAGCAGACACACTGAAATTAATGGCGACTAACTTTGGGTAGAAATCAAATACAGCTCCATCATTTTATATTTCAAAATATAAATATTATTTGTCACAAACCACAACGACGCCAGACTTTGGGTCACTCGAATGGAACCAATCAGCCAGAGGAGAAAGGAAGGGCTATCTCAGAGTGCTGTTGACTCTCTTTCCTTGGAGCTCTTTTAACAGAGGTTGGATGGCCATCTGCCAGGAATTCTGTCGCTGTGGTTTCCGCATTGCAGGGGTTTGGGCTAGATGACCCTTGGTGGTACCTTCCGACACTACAATTCTATGATTCTATGACTATGGACAAGACTTCCAGTTGCCCCGAACCTCAGCTTGGAAGTTCACAGCAATGGATGTTAACATATGGGACTCACTGCCACAAGAAAGTGGCGCCCACTGGATCACAAGGCTTTAACAGGGGCTTAAAAGAAACTCACAGACCAAGCAGTTAGTGGGTAACAGGGCCACCCACCTGGGTCTTCCTTATTCTCAAATCTGCTGATGATCTGTTGAGCCCCTCCTCCTGCTCGATGCTCTGCTCAATACCTAAGGGGGAGAGAAAAGCAGATCAGACATTCAGAGAAGGAAGAGAAAGGGGGCAGGGGGGGGGGGTTGAGAAACAGATGGGACTCCTCTCTCTCTCTCTCTCTCTCTCTCTCTCCTTGCCTGCCTGATGCCCATTTCAGACTAGGTTAAAAATAGCTCCCCAGAAGGCAAAAGACCATCTAGAAGCATCCCTAAAACTGCCCCATGAAAGTCAGCACACCTGTAGGCCAGCATTTGCGCCTCATTTAATTTAGAAGGAAAAGCAAAAACCTGGGCCATGAAAGGTGAACCCTGCCACCCAAATAAAGGATGCAAATCTGCATTTCCCTTTGTTGTCTCCAAGGCAAGAGAGGAGAGGAGCTGCCCTGGTTCTGAGATCTCCAGGCACAGCCAAAAAGATCTTGGAAGCCATGAATGAGGACTAAAAATCTTGGGGGGGGGGAACAAGGCAGAGGTTCCCAGGACATCCCTGACTTGCAGATCATTTCCCACTGCCCCTCCATTCTTTCCATTTTCCTCCATTCTGAATTGCAGAATGACAACTTGCTCTGTAGGGCACAGACGCCCTCTTTTACCCCCCAAAGTTATGCTCAGGCAGAGATCTGGGTAGCCATTTCCCACAACACCTCTGAACATGAGGACCAGAAACTTGAAACACCCCCCCCCCAAAAAGCCGAGTTTCCCAGGAAAATAAACCTTAAGCCTCAAAACGTGACCCCCTGCACTAAGCTTGCCACCAGAGCCCTGCGGTTCTATCTCCTGCCATGCCCACCTAAGGCTGGCCATGCCACCTGCCTCTCTCTGCTGTGCCTCAAGTCAAGAGAGGTGGGGGTTGGAAGCCAAACCAGCCCCTGTGCATGGCATCCTCATTCTGCCGCCGTGCGAACAGATACTCACTCTTTAGCTTGGAGCGCACTTTGTTGGCTGTCTTCTTGATGTCAGACATGAGCTCCTCCAGTTCCTCCTTGGTTTCTGGAAGGCAGAAGAGGCAGGAGAAGGTAAGAACGTCATCTGAGCCTGCTGGATCAGGCCAATGGCCTCACCTACTCCAGCATCTTGTTCTTACAGCCACTCTGGGCGGCTTCCAACAGAATGTTAAAATACAATAATCTATTAAACATTAAAAGCTTCCCTAAACAGGGCTGCTTTCGGATGTCTCCTAAAAGTCTTAACATCTGAACTGCGATGAGAGTTGGGCCGGGCATCCCTGCTTAAATTTATCCTCCAGCCTTGTGCTGGCCAAATCCTGCCACCCTAGGGATCTTTTCTGCCAAGTTCCCTTTGGGATCGGATGCATGTTCAATTTGTGGTCCACATTTTAACACAAACATGCCTTGTTTGCACTTCCCGAAGTCTACGCCAAACCTGCCCAATGAGGCTCTCCTTTGAAATCCACCCTCCTTGCACAGAGTTCTCCAGCCAAACAAGACGTACCCAAAATGCATATATATGGGGAGAGCTCATAACAAATTTAAATGTAGAGAGCCAGTGCAGTATAGTGGTTCGAGTGTCGGACTTGGACCTGGGAGTCCAGGGTTCAAATCCCCACTTGCCATGAAGCTCAGTGGGTTGGGACCTTGGGCCCCTCAGCCTAGCCTACCTCATAGGGCTGTAGTGGGGATTAAATGAGGAGGGGGGTGAACCAGGTATGCCACCTTGAGCTACTCGGAGGAAACAATGGTGGAACAGTAATGCAATAAAGAAATAACAAATGCTTAAAGAAAGAATGGGGGAGGTGGAGAAGACCTTCCCTCCAACTCCTAGCCAGTGTGGTATAGTGGTTAGGAGCAGTAGACTCGTAATCTGGGGAACCGAGTTCGTGTCTCCACTCCTCCACATGCAGCTGCTGGGTGACCTTGGGCTAGTCACACTTCTCTGAAGTCTCTCAGCCCCACTCACCTCACAGAGTGTTTGTTGTGGGGGAGGAAGGGAAAGGAGAATGTTAGCCGCTTTGAGACTCCTTCGGGTAGTGAAAAGCGGGATATCAAATCCAAACTCTTCTTCTTCTTCTTCTTCCTTCTTCTTCTCCAAACCAGACCTCATTGCATAAACCTCTATTATTCCCCTCATCTTGCCCATCAAAAGCTGCAGCCCACCCTCGCAGGGGTGGCGCGCTCCAGCCCCCCTGGATTGCACTGCTTGCCCTTTTCCTGCAGCTTCCCCAAGCTGCCTGGCGCTGGAGGTGCCAGGTGCAAGCATGCTCCCTCTCTGCCCCCTCCGCAACGCCCCCCCCCCTCGGCCCGGAGAGGAGATAATTGCCGTCACCTGGAACTCTGAACATCGCCAACGTAACCAAGCAACGCTGGCAGAGCAGCAGCCAAGTCTGGGTGGCACAGAGGAGGCGACGGGGGCACGGCAAGGTCTCTGCACATTGCACTGGCAGCCTTGCGCCGAGACTCTCCGCTCAGCTCAGAGCATCTGTGCAGGGCCTCAGACGTCCTCAGCAGGATCAGCATTGCCTTGGAGCAAACGCCGAGGTTACGCTCAGCCCTCTGTGAGGTCGAGGGGGACTGCAGCGGAGCTTCCAGCCCATGTCCTTTCCAATTAGCATGCTTACACACTGCAAAACGTCCAACAAAGAACCCCCGTCGCCAGCCTTTGAGCATTTTACCAACTTGGGAGAGTTTGGCAAAGGTTCAGGGAAGGGCAAGCAAAATGGTCGAGGGGATGACTGCCCTATGAAGGAAGGTTGCAGCATTTAAGAAGCGACATGATAGATAGAACTCAGGGAAATCCAACGGAGAGGAATCATTGTTGCAGGTTTCAGGGCAGGTGAAAGAAAGAACTTCCTCGCGCAGCGCAGACTGTGGAACTCACTCCCACTGGAGGCAGTCGTGACCACCGACCTTTAAAAAGAGGGCCGGACAAATTCATGGAGGATGAAGGCTATCGATGGCTGCTAGTCATGATGGCTATGTCCTGCCTGCACAGTTTGAAGCAGCGATGCTTCTGAACACGACAGAAGCTTGGGTCCTGTCTGGGGGTTCCCCATGATGGGCATCTGGGCGGCCATTGCGAGAACAGGACGCTGGACCAATTCGCATGAAAATGGCGCTGAATTTTCACGAGAACCCTTCTCTTTTTTAATGCGATCTGAGCCCTTCTGTGGCACAGTGGGTCAGTGCATCTGGCTGCTAACTGGAAGGTTGGTGGTTCGAGCCCACTCAGGGATGGCTGTGGGCAGGATTCCTGCATTGCAGGGGGTTGGACTAGATGACCCTCGGGGTCCCTTCCAACTCTGCAATTCTTATGATGTGGAATCCCAACCGAAGTAGGGGAAACAGAGAAAAGCCTCCTTTGTGTGCCCCTTCCTCGAGAGGTTCGGAGGGTGGCAACACGAGAACGGGGCCTTCTCTGCAGTGGCTCCTCCCTGTGGAATGCTCTCCCCAGGGAAGTTCACCTGGCACCTTCATTATACACCTTTCGGTGCCAGGCAAAAACGTTCCTTTTTAACCAGGCCTTTGGTTGATCCGATTTACATCCTATGTCCTTTTAAAATGTGGGGTTGTTTTTAGGGGGGGCCTATTGGGTTGCTTTTATTTTCATTATATATTTTGTTGTTTTATATCTTGATTTTATTCTATGAACCGCCCTGAGACCCCCCGGGTATATGGCGGTATATAAACTCTAATAAATAATAATAATCATAATAATAATAGTAAGATTTGTTCATTCCTGCTTCACACTGCAGCAGATTTAAATTAGTTTAACTGTCAACGGTGCCCTTAAACTATCTGGGGGTTGCAGTTTGACAGGGATCCTGAGAATCCTTGGTAAAAAATAAATAAACCCCATTCTCTCACTTTCCCAGAGCTTCACAAAGAGAGAAAATAACCCTTGCATAAGAATACGTTTATGTGCCTGATGCTACTTAGGACTGTGCAACACAAGCAGCTGCCTTGCACCGTATGCATTGGTTCAACCTGGCTCAGTATGACCCACTGCCGCAAGTCAGTGTAAGCATCTGATTAACTTTTTATTATGGGACACTTACTGAAAAAAAGTGGCCTGTTTTGCCTTTAGAGCAGCAATTTTCCAGGAGAAAAGTTTGTGGGAAGCCAAGTTAAATTCTTCAGGGGAACAAACTCTTATCTGACAGAATGCCTGGATTGCACAATTATTTTAAATGCACAATGTATTATATTCTCTTATCTCTATTTTGCTTCTCACGAGGGCTTTGGCCGCACAAATAAATAATAATATTCATTAGTTGGCAGCAGCGCTCCAGGGATCCGGGCAGAGCTCCCTCCCAGCCCTGCCCAGAGATGCCAGCGGGGATTGCCAAGCAGCGTTTTCACCCACACTGAGTCAGCCCATGCAACCAGTATTGTCTACTCTGACAGGCAGCTCTGCTATTCTGCTATACAAGAAAAAGGGGAGGGGGCGGAATGCACAGAAGCCAGTAATTAACTCCCACCCTGCAGGGAGAAGAAAATAATTAAAGGGCAAATCCTTATTGCAGGCGGAGAATGCCTTATCTTTAATCTCTGTTGAGCTCTCAGAAGACTTCAAGAGCCTAGCGCCGAGTCTGAGGATTTTCCTTCTATGACAGAACTCCCTCCCTTCCCATGCAGAGCCCCTAAATCTGTTCTGAGTCCCCTCACAACCCCCCAGAAAGAGATTTGGGGACAGGGTGCTGGTTTCTGTTAGTGCAGCGGCCCTGGGTGTTTTATATTACGATGATGCAATCTTAACAATAATATCACATTCCTACAATTACCCATAAAAATTGCAGTCAACAGGAAGCAAAAGAATAGGGCAGGGCCTACAGACAGGAAGATGCTCCACCAATGAGCTGTGGCCTTTCTTCTAAAAGCAACCCAAGACTCTAGCCCTCATTGCTCTGAATTAATGGCTGGTTTAAACAGGAATGTAGGAAACTGGCTTATACTGATCAGGCTGAGGCAGGTGCTCTGCTACCTTTCCCTGCTGGATAGAGGAGATTCAGTCCTCAGCGCAGGGGTGTGGGACCTTTGCCCCCCCCCCAGTTGCTGTTGAGCTCCGTCTCCCATCAGTCCCAGGCTAGTATGGCCAACAGCAAAGGCTGAGGGGTGCCTTCATACAACAATACCTGGAGATCCGTCATTCCCCCGCCTGCTGCCTCCATGCAGAGGACAGCAGCATCCACTGACTTGCTCTTTGCATCCTATCAGGTGGCTGCTAACTAAAATTACAGGAGAAGAGAGTGCAATGGAATCATAGAATTGTAGAACCCCAGAGTTCATCTAGTCCAATTAGAGTCACAGCTAATAAAGGAAAGGAAAACGTCGGGCAATCCTGCTGCCAAGGCGCAGCCCGGAAAAAGGCCTGTGTTTGTATGTTGGCAGAGACAAAGAGGATTGTCACCTTTTTATTGTGCATGGCTCAGTGCCCTCAACCACCCCAGAATAAAGCTCCACACTCAGCTTGACAACAGATTCCACACCCCAAATGCATTCCCCTTCCGTTCCTTAAGCAGCCTTTTCCCATCTCCGGGTTTTCCAACGCACAAAACATCTCTGAAGGGGTGCAATTTGCAGAGATGGTGATGATGAGACTCAGCCTGGAAAATTGGCCGTTTCCATCCTCTCGCCTGGACCCAAAGCTCATTAATAACACCCCGAGGCCCTGGAGAAGCCAGCTCTCTTTCGAACGGGTGGGCAGGACGGCTGCAATTTCTCAAGATCGATGTTGACTGCGCATGGAAGGAGCTGACCCTCCCAGCGGTGAACGGAGAAAGCAATTATGTGGAGGGAATATTATCCTGGGAGAAGAGGGAGGAAGGGCTATAGGCAAACCACCTAGCAAAGCTTGAGGAGTAACAGGGTGAGAAACTCCAGGGCTTCCCCAGGGCTCTGTTTCCTTGGAATGAAGGACACCAGAGCACCCAGGGGCCACTTTTAATAGGGGTATGGAGGGCGTAAGCAGGAAAGAACGGCTTCTGCGGGTGATGGCAACAATCTCCAGAGGAGGAGGAGGAGGAGAAAGCAGGGAGAGAAGAGAAGCGCGGCAGTGAGTCAGACAGAGAGAGCAGCCAACACAGAAACCTCCGGCACTCACCCACGCAGGGAATACAGGAGGCAAGAGGGGAGGGAACGGGAAGAGGGATATACCTAGAAGGAGCTGCTGAGGTCAGCTACCCTGCACCGGAGGCAGGAAAGCAGGATAGATCCCCACCCCATGCACAGAAAGCTGCCTCACACAAGGTCAGATTATTGGAGCATCTGGACTGGCAGCAGCTCTCCAGAGTTTGAAGTAGGGGATATTCCCAGCCCTTCCTGGAGATGCTACGGGGGTGGGTGTGTTGAAGCTGAGGCGTTCTGCACACCAAGCAGGTGCTCTGCTACTGTAATTTGCAATATTGACAGAAAATGGTTATAGGCACCCGAGGACACGTGGCAACTTGTGCAATGGTACCTTTGTTTAAAAACGGAAATGGCTCTGAAGTTAAATGTAATTAGCCTAAGAGTTTTGGTGCTTCTGCAGGGGTGCAGTGGGGTTGTTAAATATGGTATGCTGCTGCTTGTGGAAATAATAAAATGTTTGCAGGCATGGGGAAACTACTAAGGGGTCTTCAAAGAAGCAAACACCAGCCGTCCTTTCTCCTCATGCAAAGCTCTTCCGGTTCACAGAGCCTGCAGTATTTTGCAGAAGTGCATCCCAGGAAACAGAAATGGACCAAAGCGTTTTGTCGCCTCAGCACCACAAACCCACTTCAACCACACTCAACTTCTTGCAGTTAGGAAAGTGACAGGGGAAACATGCCAGAAGGTGTGGGACAAACAAGGGATTAATGAGAAGATGAATAAATGCCCTGGAAGCAAATCAGAATGGATGCAGGAGGAAGGCCCCCTGTGGAATCACTAATCTGGTGTTGGAAAACGTTCAGAAAAGGGCAACCAACATGATCAAGGGGATGGAGCGACTCCTCTAAGAGTCAACGTGATAGGAGTTTATAAAACTATGCATGGCATGGACAAGGAGGATAGAGAAAAGTTTTCCCTCCCTCTCTCATAACACTTGAACATTTGGACACCCAATGAAGCGGAATGTTGTGAGATTCAGGACAGGTTTTTTTAAAAAAGGACTTTTCATAGCTCAACTATGCTCAAAAGAAGTTTGGATAAATTCATGGAGGAGAGGGCTGTCGATGGCTATCGGCCAGGACTGCTAACTCTGCCTCTGCAATGTTGCTTCTTGAACACCAGTTGTTGGAAAACAGGAGGGGAGGGGAGGGGAGGGTGAGAGAGATCTTGTGATTGGATCCTGCTTGCAGGTTTCACATTGGGGTATCTGGTTGGCCACTGTGAGAACAGGATGCTGGGTTAGATGGGCTCCTTCTGGCCTGATCCAGCAGGCTCAAATTATGTTCTTAAATGCTCAGTACGGAGCAGGGACAGTCTGACCTCCACAAACTTTTTGCGCATGCTCAATAGACAGGTTGTCCGGAGGAGCCCCTCCTTGCATCGAATGCCTGCCTATGAACATGGCAAATGACCCTGGGGTGCCCCTCAATGGCACCCCCTCTCCCTCATCCCTTCCAGCCTTTGCTAAGCAACTGTTCCAATTGCATCCGGGCCAACTGGATTGGCATCCTGGGACGGGCAGGAAAGCTGATCCTGCCCTGCCCTTCCAGCGCCACCTGTAACGCCTGGCATGGTGGCACTAGCAGGGCCCCTGCTAGAACCACAGGAGTGCCATGCTCACCCTCCACTGGCTAAATTAAGGCACAGCTAATTGCTGAGCACTTTCCCCTAATGCGCTCACAGGCGAGGGAGTTAATTGATATTTATGCAGCACCCCAGCCTGCCACAGGAGATAATGCTCAATTGTTTGGAGGGCCGGGGTTAAACAAGTCACAGATCCACGCGGGGCAGCAAAACCCGACAAGAGACACCCCCCACCGCCAATGCCTTACGCAAAGAAGTGAGGGGGAAGTCTTTTTTGCGGTGGTGGTGGGAAACCTGAGGAACCAGAGCTTCCTGCAGGGAGGGAACCACCCCCCTGCAAAATGGAAACCATAGAACCATTGAATTTCAGGGTAGGAAGGCACCCTGGGGATCCTCCAGTCCAACCGCCTGCAATGCAGGAATAGGCAGTTGTCCTGTACGGGGATCGAACCTGCAACCTTGGTGTTATCACCACCATGCTCTAACCAACTGAGCTAACCAACAGAGCTCCTTCACCACCTGGTTTAAAGGAAAAGTGCCACCCTGCCAAGAGAAGGTGGTGGCCTCTCCTTCATTGGAGGTGTTTAAGCAGAGGTTGGGTGCTTTGCTGGGGGTTGAGCTAAATGACCCTTGGAGGTACCTTCCAACTCTTATGATTCTATGGTCGCAACTTTAGCTGTAGTAAAGGGCCTTGTTTTCATGAAACAAGGATATTCACTGTCGAGTGGAGACACCTGCCCCCTTCCACCGTCAAAGGCTCCCTCCCCGTACACACCTCAGCCCACTGCAAAGAACATCAGTATACAATAAGCAGCACAAAAACGGCGCACACAAATCTACCAAACCATTCCACGTATTGAATTCTATATTGGTAGTCCAATCCAAAAGAGAGCAATGCAAAAAGTCAAACAAAGAAGCCACAACTAGAACGTCTAGTCTTCTTCTTCATCAGAGATTTGGTACATTTGCACACTTTCAACTTCATCTGCTAAGTTCTTTCTTGGCTTAAGCATTTACTCAATTAGCTAAATGCATAAATGCTTAAGCCAAGAAAGAACTTAGCAGATGAAGTTGAAAGTGTGCAAATGTACCAAATCTTTGAGAAAGAATATTTTGATGAAGAAGAAGACTAGATGTTCTAGTTTAGATGAGATGTAACATGTAAATTTGTGTGTATGAATATACAGTAAATCCTGGGAAAGAATTTACTGAAGAAGCCCAAAATTGTCCAGGGGCGAAACAGGGGACAAACACCGGCACCCTGTCTAATTTTTGTGCGTCACATCTTCAATATTCCATCTGATTGGACTTGCTTTCATCTATTAACATCTGTGCGTATCATCTGACTGGACCTATTTTCATCAATATCTACAGGAGCCTGGCTAAAGACATTTAAAGACTGAAATTGTCCTGCTGTACTAACTTGAATGAGTTTTCTGTTTGTGGCTTCTTTGTTTGACTTTTTCCATTGCTCTCTTTTTGACTGGACTACCAATATAGAATTCAATACGTGGAATGGTTTGGTAGATTTGGGTGCGCCGTTTTTGTGCTGCTTATTGTATACCGATTTACCACGAGTATTGGCAGCATATGTTTATTTTTTCAGCCACTGCATAGAAGAGGCAAGGCAGCCTTACTCACTCTCGTCGGGGTTGGGGGACGCAAGGATGGCACTGTGCTTCCGCTTCACCTCTTCCACATTCTCCGCGATCTTGTCAATGAACCCCCGGATCTCTTCCACCTGGAGGAAGGAGGGCCAGAGTGAGCAGAGAGCCTGGAACGCCCTGGCATTTGACAAGGGCGTCTTCCAACATCAAACCCCGGCATCGCCAAAATAAGGACTTACAACAAGGCCAGCTTCCGAGTTCCTGTTTTAATTTTGAAAGCCCTCGACAACTTTGGTCCAGGGTAGCTCAGGGACCACCTGAAACCTTCTATCCCAGATCAATTCCCGAGAACCTCTGCAGGAACGTTGTTCCCTGGAATTGGTCAGGCTCATTTGACAGCAATGAAACCCTTTTAATGTTTGAATTTTTAATGTTTGATGTTTTATTATTATTGTTAATAATAATAATAATAATAATAATAATAATAATAATAATATTCTGTTGGGAGCTGCCCAGAGTGGCTGGGGAAATCCAGCCAGATGGGTGGAGTATACAAAATAAATTTATTTATTTATTTATTATTAGTTTATTTTTAAAATCTTTGTACCACCCTTCAACTGTAGATCTCAGGGCTGTTCACAACACTGGCCCATTCCTTTGGAACTCCATGCCACTAGAGATTCAGCGGGTGCCTTCCGTGCCAACTTCTGCCCGCTGAAAAGTTTTCTATTCCACTGGGCCTATGCAGGCAATTAAGAGTACAACCTTCTGCAGTGGCTAACTGAAGTCTGTTTTTAACTTTTGAATGTTCTCAATGCTGTAAAATATCTATATGGGACACAGCGGTATAAGCCGAAAAGGTTCCCCACTTCTCCTAAACTGTCCCCCACTGATCTACACAGGACTGAAGTCATTTTGCTCTGAGTTGCCAGGTGCACACACACACACACACCCCGCCAAAAATGCATATAGTTGTTCAAAGAAGGAGCAAAGGGGGCGACTAGTTGGGGGGGGGGGGATCTGCAGGAAGAGGCCAAAAGAATTGACTCCTTGACAAATCTGTGCAACTAAATGGGGGTTCTCACCTGCTCAAAAAACTCGTCCATGAAGCGGTCCCGATCCACTCCGACAGTGACGTCATCGTCATCGTCGCTGTCCTTAGCCTGGAAGACACGAAATGCCCTGAATAAAAGAAACCCTCTGGGACAGACTTCTGAAGGAGAGAACTCCCCCCCCCCCGGGGACTTTGCACCTTGCAGACTCCTTTGGAGACCACCAAGACCAGGGGTTCCCAAACTTTTTTTGTCCCACTGCCCCCTTTTTTTCAAGAACTCATCCCCAGTGCCCCCTACCCTACTCCATAAAAAGCACCCTTCAGAACAGCGGTTTGCACGACCCACTAAGGAAGATAACACCGCACTAAAACTCAGTAACAATTAATTGCACATTTCTTCAAAATCCAACTTTTGTTGTTCAGTCGTTCCCGACTCTTCGTGACCCCATGGACCAGAGCACGCCAGGCACCCCTATCCTCCACTGCCTTCCGCAGTTTGGCCAATTAATTCAACAACTTCCGTTACCCTGACCCACCGATGCCAACTTCTCAAAGTCTGAGTGGTCATTTACACCTCCAGCGCCCCCCTGCTGTCTCCTTGCCTCTTAGTAGCAATATTTTGGTCGCAAACATCTAGTTTACTGAACAAAAAGGTGTTCTTTACTGTAAGGTCCGTGCGGTGGTGACTCACGAGTAACGAGGCAGGAGCCCAACCTGTTTACAGGTTTATTGTGCAAACTATTTACAGTGCAGAGCTACAAAGTACATGTCTGTCTCAGTCACTAGCAGAATCCGGGAGTGGCCCCTTCCGGCTCCTTTCCCAGCATAAGAGCTTCGGCACCCCAAATCTCCTCCTACCCTCCTTGCGTTTCACCCCTCTGCGCAATTGGGGCGCCGGAAATGGCGTGCTTCCCTCCTGACCAGCCGAGCGAGGTGAGCGCAGGGTCTCGGCAACATCCCCAAGCCCTCTCCCCGCCAGATTCCCTGTTTGCTGCTCCTGGCTGGCTGAGGTGCTGGGGCCCTTTGCAGCATCCCCAAGCCCTCTCCTCTCCCGGCTGGCCCCTTCCCCTTCCCTCCCCACTGGAGGTGTGGCTGCTTTTCGCTCCCTGTATCCCAACAGTTCCTCGGGTCCCCTCAGCGGGCCAGGTGGCAGTTCCCTGACATTTACTAAGCTACAAGTACATATTGAGATTGTGCTGGAAATGTCCGTATATATATAGAAAATTCTTTCCAGTAGCACCTTAGAGACCAACTGAGTTTGTTCTTGGTATGAGCTTTCGTGTGCATGCACACGAAAGCTCATACCAAGAACAAACTCAGTTGGTCTCTAAGGTGCTACTGGAAAGAATTTTCTATTTTGCTTCGACTATGGCAGACCAACACGGCTACCCACCTGTAACCCGTATATATATAGCAATCGATGTAGTAATCCCACCGGCCCCCACAGGGGGCAGTACCACCCACTTTGGGAACCCCCGAGCTAGTCTAATGCTCTGCTCCTTTCATTAAAAACAATGCAAGATTCTAGTCCTCGTGGAGCTGAATAAAAGGCTGGTTTAAACAGGAACAGGTGCTTTATGTTGAGCTTGCCCACTGGCCTATTTTGCTCACTATCGTCCATACTGAGTGGCAGTAGCTCTCCAGGGTTTCCACTCCCGTCCCAGCCCTTGGAGATGGGACTGGGGTCTGAACTTGCATCATGAAAAGCAGATGCTCTGCTCCTCCCCACCTCCCCAGGCATCAACCTGGCCCCAAGGAGGAGAGGCATCAGAGGTTACCACACAAGCTAGTATCCTAAACATATCGACACATTAGGTGCACCATCATCAAATGGGGAAATAAAAGTTAAAGGCTCTCACAGGCCCAAATTAGTAGTTCAGAGTAGAGGTCACCGGCTGTGACTCTGCACGAGTCTCTGCTCTGGGCCCGCCTCTTTTCAATTCGCTTCCTGTGGGGGGAGGGCATCATCCACTGTACCTCTGCACTGAGTGCCCATCGTTCATTCAACTACTCTCAACGCAGACTGCAGCAGTTTCCAGACAGGCAGCTCCCAAGCACTAATAAATCATTGCTTTCTTCTGCATGCTGCAAGCAGAATTGCAATAGACCCTATCAGGGATATGGGATACCTCCTCATCCCCCAATATGTTCATCTTGCTGTGTTGTTCAATTTCCACCTATAAACTGATGTTGGTGGGAAAGATCCGGTTTGAGAAATAATAAACTGCAAGCAGTTCTTGATTATTATTTTTATTGTTTCAAAAAAACCAATAATTATCAAGCACTATGCACTTGTTCATTTTAACACAAATCCCCATTACTACCCACGAAATGTCCAAAAAAAGAGAGAGCTGAAACCAAAGTACAGTATAGATTAGTGCTTTATTGGAGGGCGGGAGTTGCCAAAATGTTTTCCCCCTTTTTATTTTTTAAAATTAGCACTGCCCCCTTAAGAGGTAACACACTTTCATTTACATTTTTAAAAATGTTTAAGTATAGCCAGAAAAGAATTTTGTTCAAAATAAATAAACACACAGAGAGAGATTAATGATAGTAATGGGGTTATACAGTGACCAAGCTTATATAATAAGCAAGTGCCAAATACAGTCCATAGGCCCATGGGAATCTCTCCAAGCCACACCCTCTCTTCTTAGGCCACGCCCCTCACCAGCCTTGAGGGTCCATTCCAAGTCTACAATTCTATGAACAGGTAGCAGCAGCACCTGTTGTACAGCAGACTGAGCAGGCATGCACAGGTCACTTGCCTTTACCTGGAGATGCCAGGGATTATAATTTTCGTTGTCATTTCCCAACGCATAAAGCCGGAGTGCATATCAACAACAATCCATAAGATTATACATAATATAAAAAGGTAAAGGAGCCCTGGGCAGTTAAGTCCAGTCAAAGGCGACTATGGGGGTTGCGGCGCTCGTCTCGCTTTCAGGCCAAGGGAGCTGGCGTTTGTCCACAGGCAGCTTTCCGGGTCATGTGGCCAGCATGACTAAACCGCTTCTGGCGCAACGGGACACCGTGAAAGAAACCAGAGCGCACGGAAACATCATTTACCTTCCCGCCGCAGCGATATCTATTTATCTACTTGCGCTAGTGTGCTTTCGAACTGCTAGGTTGGCAGGAGCTGGGACAGAGCAACGGGAGCTCACTCCGTCGCGGGGAATAGAACCGCCGACCTTCGCATCGGCAAGCCCAAGAGGCTCAGTGGTTTAGACCACAGCGCCACCCACATCCCTAAAAAGTTACTATACATAATATATATGAACCCTAAACCTTCCCAGATCATGCTCTGTGGTTGAGACCACCCCCTTTCTCCCAGTCTGACTCCCCTCCAAAGCTTGGATGCTGAAATGCAGGGAGCATGCTTAGAAAGTACTGTAAATAAAAATAAAACGAATCTGACAAGTGTGACACCTAAAAGCAAAAAGTTCTGGAAAGCATCCAAAAGAATGAATGCAGAGGAACATCAGCTAAGCTAGGATCCTTGGAACTAGGTACGCTTTGAGAGGATGGGTGGGTGTTTGCAAATGGGTGGGCGGGCTCAATCCTTGTGTGGCTGGAACAGCAGCCGCCCCTCGTTCGACACCACTATGGAAAACACACCTGCACTCCCAGCCTCTCCGCCCCCCGCCCTGCAATTAATTCCACCTCTCCTATTATGCCATTTTTATCTGCTATTGTTTCAAACCATGGCCTTTTTCCACAGAGAGCAGCTGCCAAGACCCTCCTATGTGGCACGCAGGAGACAAGACCACCCCCCCCCCAAAGAGAGAGAGAGAGAGAGCGCACTTCATTGCCAAGAAGCCCCTTGCATACAAAATTATGCATGGTACATAGAGAAGGGAGATGGGGAGAACATTCTCTGCATGAATGCTGGAAGATTTAGGGGAGAGAAAATGAAGTACCGTATTTTTCGCTCCATAGGACGCTCCGGACCATAGGGCGCACCTCATTTTTAGAGGAGGAAACAAGAAAAAAAATATTTTTCTGGTTTTCCTCCTCTAAAAGCCCTGTTTTGTTTTGTTTTTTGTTTTGTTTTTGAGGAGCAGCTAAAAGTTTTGCAGCTTTTTTTGCAAAGGGAAAAGCCCTGGGGTTTTGGGGTTTGTTTGTTTTTGGAGGATCAGCTAAAGGTTTTGCTGCTGTTTTTGCAAAGGCAAAAGGCCTTTTTTGAGAATCAGCTAAAAGTTTTGCAGCTTTTTTTGCAAAGGGAAAAGCCCTAGGGGTTTTTTTTGTTTTTGTTTTTGTTTTGAGGATCAGCTAAAGGTTTTGCAGCTTTTTTTGCAAAGGGGGAAAAGCAAAGCTCCTTTTGCAAAGGGGGAAAAGCAAAGAGGAAAAGCCCCATTTCTATGGGGTTTAACTCACATTTCTGAAAAATCTTAAGGGAGCCATTTCTACTGTTTTCAGACAGATAATCTAATCAGCCAGTCACATGTCCTGGGGAAACAAACACCCTCCCTCTGCAGCACATTCAACAAAGGAGGGCGGGGCTGAAAGGGAGCCGGGACTCTTATCTCTCTCCCGATCTCCTGCTGATCAGCTGCTGAGCGGGGTCCTTTCAACACTCCCTTTTCTCTTTGTAAAATAAAAAGCACAATCTGCTTTTGGCCCCTGGGCAATTCAGCTCCAGGGACCACCATTCGCTCCATAAGACGCACAGGTATTTCCCCTTACTTTTTAGGAGGAAAAAAGTGCGTCTTATGGAGCAAAAAATACGGTACTTCTTCAGGCAGCACATGGTTAAACGGTGGAACTCACTGCCATGGGATGTAGGACTGACAACCAACTTGTTGTTGTTGTTGTTGTTGTTGAGTCGTTCAGTCGTGTCCAACTCTTCGTGACCCCATGGACCAGAGTACGCCAGGCATGCCTATCTTTCACTGCCTCCCGCAGTTTGGTGAGACTCATGCTAGTCGCTTCGAGAACACTGTCCAACCATCTCATCCTCTGTCGTCCCTTTCTCCTTGTGCCCTCCATCTTTCCCAACATCAGGGTCTTTTCTAGGGAGTCTTCTCTTCTCATGAGGTGGCCAAAGTACTGGAGCCTCAACTTCAGGATCTGTCCTTCCAGTGAGCACTCAGGGCTGATTCTCAGTGAGCACTCAGGGCTGATCCACCTGGAGGAGGAACCGGCAAGCCACTCCAATATCCCTGCCAAGAAAACCCCATGGACAAAGACAACCAACTTGGACAGCTTCAAAAAATGATTAGACAAATTCACAGAGGATGAGGCCACCCATGGCTACTTGCCACAATTTGCTTCCACTGTCAGATACAGTAAGTAGGCTGGCTACAGACTGTGGTTTCTTTGGCGCAAAACAAACCCTGATCCCCAGTTTGAACATAAAACAATGCCAGGGATTGCAGATCTGTGTGCTAGTAGGGAGGAGGAAACAGCCCAGATTAGTGCAGTTACAGTCAATCATTGTCTAGGGTTTACTGTGATGTGCAAACTGGGTTACTGTCAGTTTCAGTTCCCACCGAGGGGGGGGGGAGTTAATTACAGTACTTGCTTCCCAGCATTAATGTTCTCTTTTCTTTCTTTTTTAAAAAAATAACTAAATAGCACTATTTTTTCCCATTTTAAAAATGAAAAATATAAGGAAATCCATAATTAACTTCACCCCCTGGTGAGAAAAGAAACTGACATAGGCATACCCCCCAAGTGTGATTAATAACCAATAAAATGGCCAGCACTTGGAAACAGTTTACGTAAACACACAGGAGTCTGGTGTGTGTGTGTGTGTGTAAAAAATCTCACAGGCATTTGGTGTGTGTGTCCATACCAGACAGGCTGGTGTTCCAATTAATATTTTTTTTAAAAAAAGAGGTGATGGGAAGAAAACCACCACATCGCAGAAAACACTGGCTAGACTGCAGCAATACTTTATCTGGGTGCTGGGGGGGGGGGAGTAAGCAAAGAAAGCAAATCCAGAACAAAAGGCCTTAATCCGGAACAAATATTGGACACAGATTGAAAGAGACATGCAACCCTCTATGTCATGGGCTTTGAAGGTGGTCAAACTCAAGACGCAAGGGAGAAACGTGCTGAGAGGAAGGCAAGCTTGGCAAATCCACGCCGTGATCAACTCCCACCCAGAAACCAATGTCCCCACTGTGGAAGGACGTGACGTGTGGATCCAGAATTGGCCACCACAGTCACTTACGGACTCACTGTTAAAACCGTGTTTATGGAAGACAATCTTCCTCGGCTATGAGTGATTGTAGAAGAAGAAGAAGAAGACGAAGAAGAAAACTGTGCTGAGATCTATACCAGTTACAGATCTCCTACGAGTCTAAGTTCAAGGTCCCATAACAACTTGGGAGCAGTTTACCTACGACATTGCCTTACCCCACTTCTGCCCGCTCGGCTGCTTAAACTGGCAGAGCTGGCCCTGTTACAAGTGCTACAGGACACCTGCTCTGAAATTGTAAGAATTCAATCATTTAGTATGGCAGCACCTACCCTTCGGAACTCCCTGCCTCATGACATCAGGCAAGCGCCTTCACTATATTCTCTTCAGCACCTGCTAAAAACATTCTTGTTTAGGCAAACCTGCCCATATGCTTAAGTCTAAACCACTGAGCCTTGGGCTTGCCGATCAAAATGTCGGCGGTTCAAATCCTTGCGACAGAGTGAGCTCCCGTTGCTCGGTCCCTGCTCCTGCCAACCTAGCAGTTCGAAAGCACGCCAAAAAAGTGCAAGTAGATTAACAGGTATCGCTCCAGTGGGAAGGTAAACAGTGTTTCCGTGCGCTGCTCTGGTTTCGGTGTTCCATTGCACCAGAAGCAGCATAGTCATGCTGGCCACATGACCCGGAAAAACTGTCTGCGGAGCGGACAAACGCCAGCTCCCTCGGCCTGTAAAGCGAGATGAGCGCCGCAACCCCAGAGTCAGGGGTCCCTTTACCTTTACTCATATGCTTAGAAATGTCAATATGAATTGTAACCTGTTTCGGTATTTTAACTTTTTGTATGTTTTGAAGTGCTGTATTTCCCCCCTTGATTTCCTTTTATCTTTCGTTGAGGTTTTTTTTTACAATCAAGTGGTGTGTGTATACATTTTATAAGACGCATAATAAACAAACCTTTGAAAATGTACCTCCTCACTTTGAAACCAGCCGAGAAGCAACCACAAATTCCTGCTGGAATCATTGGCATCCAAACCTGAGCTGGCACCCAGCCTGGCGTGCAAGAGGTGGGGAGGCTGCCAGGAGTGGTCCATTTATCTCTCCTTACTTTTCCCCTTTGCTTTCCAGGTTCTTCAGCTGCGCTGCTTTTGAGGGGGACATTTGGCACAGCAGCCGAAGGGAACAGTCGCCTCACTGAGCCCGGGCTATGAATAGCACACCCCAAAGGAAAGGAGGCAGAGCTGGCCAATTAGCCCAGTTAACGGGCTTTTTTTTTCAAACAAACCAGCCCGGTCCCATTAGACGCGGAGCAAAGGTCAAGCATCTGCTCTCCCTGAGGAGACGCACAGCAAGTCACGAAGCCAGCGGCCAGCGAACGTTTCGAACTCATCGCTGGTGGCAAAAGCAGAGTCCCAGATCACGCTCACCCATTATGCAGCAACAAAGAGCAGAGCCACCGTGTGCAAAGGCAGTCTACCCCTGTAAGCCAGAGAGCAGGCAGGCAAACGATGGAAGGATATTTTTCATAACTTTCCACGTTTTCCACCTGTGAGGTGCCAAAGGCCACCTAAAGGCACACAGTGACGCAAGGGAAACCTCTCTGGCTGCCTCCCCTTGAAAAGGATATTGTAGAGCTGGGAAGGGTTAAGAGAAGAGCAGCTACAATGACCTAGGGCATGGCCAAACTTGGCCCTCCAGCTGTTTTGGGACTACAACTCCCATCATCCCTACCTAACAGGACCAGTGGTCAGGGATGATGGGAATTGTAGTCCCAAAACAGCTGGAGGGCCAAGTTTGGTCATGCCTGATAGGCAAGTGAGGGTCTCCCCTGTGATGAAAGGTTGCAGCGTCTGGGGCTTTTTAGCTGCTTAGAGAAGAGGCAATATGATAAGACACTTATAAAATTATGCCTGGCGTGGAGAAAGCGCATAGAGAAAAGCTCTTCTCTCTCTCTCATAACACTGGAATGCATGAACATCCAAGGAAGCTGAAGGCTGAGGACAGACTGAAGTACCTTTTTAGTTGAACTATGGAACTCACTGCTGCAGGAGGCTCAATAGCCACCAACATGGTTGGCTTTAAAGGAGGATTGGACAAATTCATGCGGGAGAGGGTTATTGAAGGTTACTAGGCCTATTTAACTTATATGCAGAATTCATCATGCGAAAGGCTGGGCTGGATGAATCCCAAACCGGAATTAAGATTGCCGGAAAAAATATCAACAACCTCAGATATGCTGATGATACAACCTTGATGGCAGAAAGTGAGGAGGAATTGAAGAACCTTTTAATGAGGGTGAAAGAGGAAAGCGCAAAATATGGTCTGAAGCTCAACATCAAAAAAACTAAGATCATGGCCACTGGTCCCATCACCTCCTGGCAAATAGAGGGGGAAGAAATGGAGGCAGTGAAGAGATTTCACTTTCTTGGGTTCCATGATCACTGCAGATGGTGACAGCAGTCACGAAATTAGAAGACGCCTGCTTCTTGGGAGAAAAGCAATGACAAACCTAGACAGCATCTTAAAAAGCAAAGACATCACCTTGCCAACAAAGGTCCATATAGTTAAAACTATGGTTTTCCCAGTAGTAATGTACGGAAGTGAGAGCTGGACCATCAAGAAGGCTGATCGCCGAAGAATTGATGCTTTTGAATTATGGTGCTGGAGGAGACTCTTGAGAGTCCCATGGACTGCAAGAAGATCAAACCTATCCATTCTCAAGGAAATCGGCCCTGAGTGCTCACTAGAAGGACAGATCCTGAAGTTGAGGCTCCAGTACTTTGGCCACCTCATGAGAAGAGAAGACTCCCTGGAAAAGACCCTGATGTTGGGAAAGATGGAGGGCACAAGGAGAAGGGGGCGACAGAGGATGAGATGGTTGGACAGTGTTCTCGAAGCTACTAATATGAGTTTGGCCAAACTGCGGGAGGCAGTGAAGGATAGGCGTGCCCGGCGTGCTCTGGTCCATGGGGTTACGAAGAGTTGGACACGACTGAACGACTGAACAACAACAACAAGGCCAGGACTGGCTTTGCTCTGCCTCTATGACTGGAGGCAGTAACGTTTTGGAGAACCAGTCCCTGGAAACTAAAGGAGGGGAGAGGGCTATCGGGCTCAAACTCTGGCCTGATTCCAGTAGATTCTTATGTTATTTCCTGGGAAGCCTGCAGGCCCCAAAAGGTGACGCAGGCTGAAGCTGCACCCTCGGGCTAAGCTGCACCTTTGGCTAAGCAGAGACCTCCTTCCCCGGAGTTGAAAAAGCCTTCTCTCATTTTCTGGGATTCCTCATTACTGGGACGCATCATTCCTCGATCTGCATGCCACAACCAACATGCTCTCACAGCCTCCTCCCCCTCTGGCCTTGCTCGAAGCGAGCTGTGGCTTTTCCGTTCCAGAGCAGAAATTTATTCTGGATGAATGGAAGGGCTGGAGCACAGAAGAGGTGGCACTGAGTAGACAGCAACCGGGGTTTGTTTAAACCCACTTGGGAAGGGAAGGAAGCAGGGAGGGGCCCTGATTCTCCTACGGAGGCACAATGCAAACTGAAAGATTAAAATAAGAGCGACGGGGAGAAGAAAACAAAGGCATCAAAAATATAAACCATAAAAGCGTCACAGCTTAGAAGGACAAAAGGGCAAAGATACTGCACAACTCTAAAGGGTTAATAAAATAATAACTCACACGGAGATTCCCTTTGCAAATAACAAAGATTTATAAAAGTATTCTCCATCATGGAGACTAAAGCTTCTCTATAGTCTTAAATGAGCCAGATATTTGCATATGCCAGTGGCGCTGAGTGACCCTGTGCCTCAATATTTGTATGAGAAATAAAAGCAGCCATGACCTCTTTTACAAAAGCCAGCATCTGTGAGTCAAGGATGATTTGTACAAAAGAAGACCCTCAACCCACCTAGCCAAGATCCCTGCCAGCGACTCTCAAGTCTTGGCCCATCCTCAAAAACAAGAACCCTCTAATGCGCTGGAAGATTTCAGACAGATAAAAGAAAGGACTTCTTCACCCAGCACATAGTTGTTAAACTATGGAACTCCCTGCCACAGGAGGCAGTGATGGCTACCAACTTAGATGGCTTTAAAAGGGGATTACACAAATTCATGGAGAAGGAGAAGACTATCAATGGCTACTATCCAGGGTGGCTATGCTCTGCCTCCACAGTCAAAAGCAGCAATGCTTCTGAATACCAGTTTCTGGGTACTCAGGTCCTGCTTATGGGCTTCATTTTGGTTGGCTGCTATGAGATCAGGATGCTGAACTAGATGGGTCATTGGCCTGATCCAGCAGTCTCGTGGGTTTATGCGCCTCTGTTGGAATGCCTTGCTGAGTCAGGCAGCCATTGGACTACTGAGGTCAGTGCTGTCTGCATCACGGATGGGGAAGCGGGGGGTCATGGGAGTTGTAGTTTAAGAACATCTAGAGGGAACAGGGGGCCATGTGGTGTGAAATCATAGAGTTGGAAGGGACCATCTAGTCCATGGGTAGGCAACCTAAGGCCCGGGGGGCTGGATGCGGCCCAATCGCCTTCTCAATCCGGCCCGCAGACAGTCCAGGAATCAGCGTGTTTTTACATGAGTAGAATATGTGCTTTTATTTAAAATGCATCTCTGGGTTATTTGTGGACATAGGAATTTGTTCATTCCCCTCCCCCCCCAAAAAAAATATAGTCCAGCCCACCACATGGTCTGAGGGACGGTGGACCGGCCCATGGCTGAAAAAGGTTGCTGACCCCTGATCTAGTCCAACCATGCAGGAATCTTTTCCCCCAATGTGGGGCTGGAGCCCACAACTCTTGAGACTCTGGGATTAAGAGTCTCATGCTCTGCCAACTGATCTATCCCAGGAAACCTTGGTCCACACTGACAAGCAACAGATACCTAGGATGTCAGACTGGCATCTGTCCCTACTTGGAGATGCCACGGATTGAACCTGGGACTCTAACCACTGGCCTACGTTGAGCCTGGATAGCTCAGATGGTAAAGCACGGGACTCTTCATCTCAGTGTTATGGGTTCAAGCCTCACGTTGGGCAAAAAGATAGCTGCATTGCAGGTGGTTGGGCTGAGATGACCCTCGTGGTCCCTTCAAACTCTACAATTCGACAATTCTTTGGGGCCATCATTATGCAGCAAAACCCACAAATGTCAGGACTTCCGTTTTACTGGAAAGTCGGTGGGTTTTCTTAGCTTCTCCAAAAGAAGCAACAACGTCCTGAATCCATCCCCAGACCACCCCTTCCTTAAATCCACAGCTAACCTTCCTCATAAGGAAGCCACAGAGTGTTGCACGGTAGCAACAGGTGTTGCATGCTCAACAGTTGACTTCTAAGGTGCTAGCCCTCAAGCACGCAGAGAGTCACAGGTCTCTGTTTCAATCTTTCCCCCTGCCCCTGCCCTGGAGAAATTTGCTGTGCATTTCAGCAAGGGTGGGGGGGGACATCTTAGCCCCCCCCTATCGTTGGGCTCCAACTCCCATCATCTTCCCTGGCTGGGGTTGATGGGAGTTGGAGTCTAGCATCCAAAGTCTCCCACCCCCAAATTACAGGAACAACAACAAAGTTTTGGAGAGGGTGGCAGCTATGCATTGGCTCAAGCAGGTTCCTTTTTAGGCAGTCAAGACCCGGAGGGCAGACACCTGGAATGCCTGTGGTTGCCAGAGGCAAAAAAGCACAGAAAGAAAATTCCTCTTGGGAAAACAACATACCACGGGCTCCTTCCTTGTCATTCAAAAAAGTTACAGCTTTCAACAGAGGCAACCAAAATCAGTTAAACAATTATACAATTAGGTGCTTGAAACAAGCTGGCAAAATTTAAGCATCGATGGGACTTCCCCATTAGCAACCTTTCCCTTTGGGATTGTGGTGGCCAACAGCATCACCAGAGCCTTGCTCACCCCCACGCCCTCAGGGTGATAGAGCAGGCACTCTGCAGATGCTCAGGAGCCCCCTCTCCCCTCTGACGCCACACGTACCAGAGATGCGCGCTGCTACGTCCCTAGGGGGAGGGCGGGGGTCTAATCTTCATACACCCACATACACCCCCAAGAGAATTCAAAGGAGATGGCGGGCGTGGGGCAGAGTGCCTCATCATTCCCATTTCCGAGGGTTGAAGACCAGATCCGCACACGAGATGCCGCCCTTGTTCCTGCAGAGATCTGAATTGGGGCGATCCCTCCAACCAGACCCCTATCTCTCCACCCCACACCCACGAATCAACAAGGCGATATGGAGGTGCGAGGAGCGGCCACAGCCTTGTCGTCCGTTCCCTGGAGAGTTGAGAGGGGGGCAAAATGTTCCACGACCCTCCCGCCGCGGCGCGCATCCATGGACGGCACCGCCCTATGAAGAGAGGAGGGATCGCTGTCGTCCCCCTCCGGTTCTACGCCGGCTCCGTTTTCGACGGGGAGGTTCGCTCAGCTTCAAATGGAGGGGGCAAGGCTGGAGGGGCCACGGTTGGAGGGGACCCCTCCCTGTTACCCTTGTGATGGGGCTCCACCCCGTCTCCCTCCCGCGGCCCCTTCCCCGACGGGGCTCACCGTGCGCAGCTCCTGCGTCCGATCCTTCATGGCTCCGGCTCCGCTCTCTTGGGCGGCGATCGAGGGAGGAGCAGCAAGCCGCGACGGGGGGCGGCACATGCGCGGGAGCCCGAGCAGGAGGGAGGGGAGCGGCTGCCTGTCTGTACGTCCGCCCACTCCGCTACGGCTGCCTCCGCGTCGCCGCCCACCCGCGACGGAGCCACCCCCGAAGGAGCCCGATCCGCGCGAAGCCCCCACCCCACTCCCCAGTGGCTTTGGGAGAAAAGGAACACCGCCCCGCCTTCTTAGGTGGATCTCCAGCTGCGCGGCCGCCTGCACTCCCTACATGCCCATAGGCACGCTCAGTTCCTCGACAGGTTTAGTTTGGAGCAAGCCCCGTCTGGTTCAGTGGGCCCCATCTTATTTTAAGCTCCAGAGAGCATGAAAGAGGAACCTGCCTTGCGGCGGGAGTGGCGGGGCAGTCATTTCTAGGCCTGGAAAAGCTTTCAGCTGTGGCTAGTTTCTGTGGCTGTTAAAAGCTCAGGATGGAACACACGTGTATGAGTATGTACGGGTGTGTGTTTTTGTGTATATGTGTACCTATGTATATGTGTGTGTACATTGACTGTGAGCAGGTGAGCTTGGTCAGCATGGGGGGTGAGGAAAAGAAGGGGTTCAACAAGGTGACTTGCCTTTGCAATTGTTGCTTCCCTTCCCTAAACTGAATTGTAGGGGGTTGGACTAGATTACCCCTGGGGTCCCTTCCAACTGTACAATTCTATTATTCTAAGTTGTGTTTTCCCACAAGCCCTGTGTACAAATAAAACCCACCAGCCTTCTCAAAACCCCATTTTAGCAAGGCCTGGGGTCAGATCAGAAGCAATAACTTCCATCTTTAAGTCTCCCCACTCCCTACCACCTTGGCCAGTCGCAGCTGCTGGCCACAATGCCCTGTTTACACCCCCACCATTAGGAGCTGCCTTTGCAAAACAAGCCTGTTCCCCTCTGATAAAAAAAAACCTCTGCACATGCTCAGAAGCAGAGTGCTGGGATTTCTGTAATGGGAAACTGAATGCATTGTTTGGATCATCATAGTCAAAGGCCAAATACAGGGCGGGAACACAAAATGAGACTAGGTGGGTTGCTGCCTAGCCATGGCTGCCAACTGACCAGAGGCAAAGAGCACCCCAGGGCTGGCGTTTACCCACGCCAAGCCACAGTTGAAAGACGCAGCGGCAATGGCTGGTCGAGAAATTGGCAACCCATAACCTGTCTCGTTTCCATGCATGTTGCCATGAGTGCAAGAATCCTAGGGATGCTGCTCCCTGATCGATGTCCCCAAAGAGCATGAAGGGAGCCGGCAGCGTCTCAGGAACAACTAGCAAGATGCAGTCTGGTGTTCTGCCACCTGCTGGTCGCAGAGAGTACAGCAGCGTGCCCTGCAGAATCTGTGCGGATAATCTAACAACTGTATTTATTACAGGTAGGTAGCCGTGTTGCTCTGCCATAGTCAAAACAAAATAATAAGAATAAATTCCTTCCAGTAGCACCTTAGAGACCAACTAAGTTTGTTCTTGGTATTAGTTTAAGAATATAAGAAAAGCCTGCTGGATCAGGTCAATGGGCCATCTAGTCCAGCATCCTGTCCTCGCAGTGGCCAACCAGATGCCACTGTGAGAAACCTGTAAGCAGGACTTGAGCCCAAGAGCCTTCTCCCCTCCTGTGGTCTCCCATCAGCTGGTATTCAAGAGCATTGATGGCTCTGAATGTGGAGGCAGAGCAGAGCAATCCTGGCTAGTAGCCATTGATAGCCCTCCCCTCCACGAATTATTAGTTTATTATCAATCTTCGAGTGTTCCTAACGTTTTGCAGTCCTCATTTCTTCCATCTTCACAACAACCCTGCAAGGGTAGCTTCCAAAGTGTAGGTGCTGCCACACCGAAAGATTGATTTCTTACAAATGCAAAACGGGCATTATGTAGCACCAGATCTTTCTCTCCCCCACCAATGCCAATGGGCCACATTGGACAGGTAGGTGGGACCCCGCTTTGACAGGTGGGTGGTCCTGGCCACCTGTCAAATCATCTGATGCCATAATGGCCTCTGGTGATTGATGCATTTCCAGGCTGACTGGCGGAGTGTAGGGAGAGGGAGATAGCTTAAAGAGCTGGCTCAACCAGCCATTTGTCAAGCATTTTGCAAGGGTCAGCAGTTCCTGCAAAGTCCGATTTTTCCTTTACATGCCCCCCCACCTGATGTAATATACAATGTGAGGTGTGTAGCAGGTGGGTGTGGTTTGCCCCCAAATGGTCTCGCGGGACAAATGGAGTTGCCTGGCAGGCCAGATTTGACCCACAGGGTGGAGGTGCCCTACTCCTGCTATAAATCCACGCTGTGCCCTATTCAAACATCTATAGCCATCTGAAGGTCTGTCCCAGGGAAGATGGAGCAAGCTTGTTTTCTCCTGCTCCATTGGCTAGGACCTGAAGCAGTGGATTCAAGTTACAAGGAAGGAGATTCCGACTAAACATTAGGAAGACCTTTGGGGGTCCCTTCCAACTCTGGAGTTAAATGATTCTATGATCTGCAGGTGAAATTCCCAAAGCAGCTGGCTCCAAACTGTATATTCTGATTTCCCACCAGGCTGGCCTCCTGCAGCCCCACGCTTAGGAGACGTGGGGCTGGAGTAGAGGGGTGACGGGGAGAGGCACATGCCTGGCAATGCCAGGGGGTGCATTTTCAAGCCTGGTCTTTTGCCAAGTCAGCCAATGTGCATCCTGCTGATGCAACCCTGGGGCCTTGCGGGGGGGGGCTCTGTTTTCACGTAGCGCCATGGCAACACCACCCATAATGATAGCCCTGGAGCCTGCTGGAGGAGGCCTCTTCTGCGCTTGCCCTCACCTGGGTGACAGGGCACCGTACCTGCTTGTCTGACAAAGGAGGGCTCCCTTTGATTCTCCACTGCCCCCCCCAGCTGCTCCAGAGGACTGCCCCCTCTGCTCTGCAGAGGCTCCTTTGTGCCTCCACTTGCCATCTGTCACCATTCTCTGCCAGGGCCCACATGCCAGCCCCCCCCCCCGATCCACCCTCCCAGTGACACATCAGCAGAGTCTTAGGACAGGCAGAAAGGAATTAACTCATAATTGGTTCAAGTGTTTGTGAGCATGAGGTGCAGCAATGGCAGCTGGCCTACACCTGAACATAAGACCAGAAGAGGAAGAGTATGCTTGATCAAGCCAGAGGCCTGTCCAGTCCATCATCCTGTTCTCACAGGGGCCAACCAGATGCCTGTGGGAAACTGCCAAGCAGGACCTGAGCCCAAGAACCCTCTCCCCTTCTCTGGCTTCCAGCCAGTATTCAGTATTCCGAAGCATTGCTGCTTCTGAGTGTGGAAGCAGGGCATGGCCCTCATGTCTAGTAGCCATTGATAGCTGTCTCCTCTATGAATTTGTCTAATCCTCTTAAAAAGCCATCTGGGTTGGTGGTCATCGCTGCCTCCTGTGGGAGGGAGTTCCACAGCTATCAACTGCTTTGAAATGACAACTTCTAGGAGGGAGGAGAGGTCTTATTATTGCTAGGCATTGATCACTATATGGAGGCTCCATACTACATGCAGGAGGAACCTGGGTTCAATCCCTGATGAGCTCTTTGTGGGAATGTTGAGGGATGTGGGAGAGGATATATTGTTTTAGATATCCTATCCCAACTTGCGTTTACAAGCTCGATAATATCAGCAGAGCTAACATTCCCTTTTTACTTCATATGCGCAGCAGATAGTTTGCATAGACTCGCTAGAGTCATTAAAAATATTGTCCTGGTGTCTTCCCCTTTTTATCCCTCTTTCAATAAGACACTTCACAGTGTTTGGTAAAGTGTATAGCGTTTACTTACAAGTAATCATCTAGTCACACAAGGATCCTAGAGGCAGGCTTAAAAGTTACTAAATAATATACATATGGTGACTTTCTCCTTTTGAGAGAAAGTCCCTCTTTTTACTTTTGGCCTAGTGCCAACGGTGCATTTTAATAATGCTGCTTTTAAACTGTCTTAGAGATCAACACGACAACTGACCAGCGACATGGAGACTCGGCATATACTACAGTTGGAAGCTCCCAACTGTAGAGTTCACTCCCAACTGTAGAGTTCCATATAAGGAAGTTGGGTTTGACTGCCCCTGTCCTTTTACATCCCACACTCTTCGCAGAGACAAAAATATTTGGCCGCAGTTGGGGATCCTAAGAGCAGGGGTGGGAAGCCTGTGGCCCCCTCAAATGTTGTTGCAACACCCAGCAGCCATGAAAGCCAGAGGAGCTCCCCAGGTTCTACTTCGTCAGGATTCTGTCCCACAACAGCAGAGGCCAGGGGTGGGTAACATGGTGCCCTCCAGATGTTGTTGGGACTACTACAACACCCATTATCTCTGGCCATTGGCCACATGGGCTGCTGGGAGTTGTAGTCTCAGAGCATCTGAAGGGCCCTGTGTTAGCTCTCCCTGGGGGAAGCCATTGTAAATGCATTCGGTGGTGTATATCTCACCATTTCCTCCAGCTCCAACACCCTTCCGCTGCTGGCGTTCGAAAATGTGTACTCGCAATTCTTAGCTATTTTGTGCTTTCTAGAGAAATGCTGCAGCTTGATGTGTCTTCCCTCAAATCAGCTTCCATCCAATTTGAAAACGTAAGACACTGTCACTTCCCTTTTAAGCTGAGGTGTGCCCATTTGAGACAGCCATTGCACATGCTCAAATGACTTCTTTTTCTTTTTGTGAACAGGAGTTCCAGGGTGTGGGTGTTTGCAGGTGTGGGGAATTCAAACAGGCAATGTGCATCGGGCAAAGACCTCCTTGCACCCCTCCTCATGCAACTGTGACTTGAAACGGGGGACAAGGATGACCTCACTGCATTTTAGGCCACTAATATGAGCACTGATGTAGTCTTTAGGGTACCACAAGACCATGTTGTTTTTGCAGACTTGACAGCACCGGTTTTGCCATTCTGGAAATTTATGTCTTCTTTCTTCTGCTCCTTGTTGCAGAATACCGGTATTTATCAGCACTGCCAGACTGATGGGGCAGCATTCTTGCCCTGGATTGCAGATACACAGCCTGATTGGTGGTGACCCACTTCCTATTTCTAAACCTGGTTGTCCCAGCAGTTGGGTGAGTTTTGTGACTGTTGCCAAGTAGTACAGGAACGACCACACCTTACACAAGCATGTAACTTGAGCAAATTCAACCAAGGTTGAAATCACACAAGTGAAATCCAAGCAAGGCGGAGAGCCTGAAAGCTGTTTTCGTGCTGGATGCGCTTGGGGTTACCTGTCACGAAAATAGCCTTTAAGCTCTCTACCTTGCAAGAGGGCCAAGTTCCACTCAGCGCAGCAGCACTAGGATGCTCTTGTGAGATATTGTGGGACCGTCCGAGTTCCCATGAGATCGCACGTGAGCATCCCAGAGCCAGCATGCTGAGTGGGCCTTGCCCAGCAAAGCAAGGCAGAGAGCTAAAAAGTTATACATATGTCTGATCCACTTGGGGTTCCCCAATGCAAAAAGAGCTCTCGAGCCCCCTGGTTCTGGGAGGATGGAGAAATTCTTTCTCTCTCTTCCCGTCACCTGCTAGCTATGAGGTGGCTCCAAGGGTTTGCAGGCAACCCCTGATTTCTGTGGGTGTTGCATTCCTCCCCCCACATCAGTGGGGTACTCATAAGCCCATTCCACCTCGTTCCGCCCCCATTCTGCCCTTTTCTGGGTCCAAAATGACTCGCCCCTTGGCATTTGTGCATCAATTGAACCCGTGCAAAATGGTCGCTGCCTGGATGTGGTTTTTGTGTAAACATGGAACCCTTGGGACCGAACCCCTGCATAAGATGCAGTCGTCTTGTAGACGTTTTCAACACCCATGTTGCCGCCTCCCTTCCTTCTGAAAAAGGATGTGCTTGTTGACACTTCTGCTTGTTCCATGCTTTCCAAACCTTTTCCCCCTTGTCCTGCTCCTTTCCCAGGGAAAACCTGCTCTTTAGTGCTAAATTGGAGCAAACATTAATCTGGAGGAAACCGGAATTGCTGTTTGGTGCAACTAAGCACTAAAGAGTGGTTTTCTCAGAGGTGGGGTGGGGAGCAGCAGGAGAAGTGGATAAGCCCCTAGTTGAAATGAACCATCTCTCCATCTCAGTACTGAGTCCAGAAGCCCAGGGTAATTGACAAAGACGCCTTGCTGGCTTTCATCCACCATCACTTCCTCTTGTTTTTGTAGAGATCTGTCAATTTCACATATACTTTCCAAGCAGCGCTCCCCATCTTTGGTGCCCCTGTGATGACCAGGGGGCTGGTTGGAGTCGTGGTCCAAAACAGCTGGAGTCCATCAGGTTGGGGAAGGCTGCTGCAAATTGTTGACAATGTGCTCCAGTGTTCACACTGTAAATTGGTGGGTAAAGTGGATAGAGAGACTTATTCCTCCTCCTCTCCCAACACTAGAACTAGATCCAATGACGCTGAATGTCAGAAGGTTCGGTGCAGATAAAATAAAGTACTTCTTCACACAGCACATAGTAAACTGTGGAACTCCTTGCTACAGGAGGCAGGGTGGTCATCCACATGGATGGCTTTAAAAGAGCATTAGATGGATTCATGGAGGGGAGGGCTATCAATGGCTACTGGCTGTCATGCCTATGTTCTGCCTCCACAGTCAAGAGACAGCAGTGTTTCTGAATGCCATACACCACAGGACGTGAGAGGCATCTCGTTGGCCACTGTGAGAACAGGATGCTGGACTAGATGAGCCCCCTTTGGCCTGATCCAGCAAGCTCTCCCAGATCCTCCAAGTGTCCCTATTTTCCAGGGATGTCCCTGATTTAGAGAAGCTGTCCCATTTTCTGATTTGATCCCAGAATGTCCCGCTTTTCCTTAGGATGTCCCTATTTTCATTGGAGAAATGTTGGAGGGTATGGAGTTATCTGAACCCTGAGCCGTCTGAAGGCAATCCTGTATAGGGAAGTGTTTTCTTTTTAAAAAATGTTTAATGTTTTATTATGTTTTTATATATGTTGGAAGCTGCCCAGAGTGGCTGGGGCAACCCAGTATAAGATGTGTGGGGTACAAATAGTAAAATTATCAAAATGGGGACTGGCACATCCCTATTTTCATCCGAGAAATGTTGGAGGGTATGCTCTCCTTATGTTCTTATGGTCCTCCTATGAATCTGCTTGGCTGCCTTTTTTTCCTCTGTGGGTGCTCAAACACACAGGCACCATCTGTGGCCTACCCCCCCCCACAAAGACTGCAAGAGCCCCCTTGCTCGCTCTTTCCGTTGTTGTTTCCTGCGGGTGGGGAGCAGCTTTTCATGTCCATTCACGCTGCGCTGCACCCGGGTCACTCTCCTCTTGCTTATTTTTGTCCTTTAATCGGTGTTTGCTCGTTGGGAACTCTGGGAAGGGGAGTACATTAGCAGTGGGTAAACACTGGGTATAATTCGCTCTCCTGCACATACTCTCAGCCAAGGCAAACAAACCCTGTTTGAGTAGCTCGTTGGCAGCAGCTGTCTCTCTGTGTGCGCGCGTGTAGAGGGGGTGTCCCTGCCCCCCACATATGCAGCAACTGGAGCGAGAAAGTGGCTGGGACAGTTTCCTTGACGTGCCCTATCACCCAATCGTGGCAGAAGACCAGAGGGTTGCCTTTGCACTTCAGAAGCTGGCAAACTTAGCTGGAATTTCAGGCGGCTCTTTTTTGAAAGTTGCCTCTTCCCAGTTGCTCATTTCTGAATACACCAAGCCCACGAGGGGTTAACTCCCCTCCCAACTTTTTTTGTGCCCGCCCACCAGGAGGTGGAGCCAACCGGGCTGCTCTATAAATGCAGCCGCCACAGGAGGCGAGAGCAGGTGGCAGCAGGAGAGGCTGTGAGAGGTGGGGCTCTTCGCCTGTTTGCCAACTAAGGTGCGCCATCGTCACCTGGGGCCCACGTGGGGCACCAGCTTGGACTGCAGGAGCCCTCTGAGCCAGCTGGCCTTTGCCCCTCCCCATGGCATCCCTCCAGCCGGGCTCTTCAGGACTCTACCTGGAACCGCAGATGGGACCCAGAGATGACTCGGATTCTGATTCCGACAGCCCAGCCCCCAGCGGCACTAGGCCCGGGGCGGCCTACCCCACCTGCTCCCAGGTCATCCACAGTGGACATTTCATGGTGTCGTCTCCGCACAGCGATGTGGGGCCTCGCCGGCGCCACCATCAGGCGGAGCAGGAATCCCCTGCCCCTCCAAGCATCGACCCCACCCTCACCCGGCTTTTTGAGTGCATGAGCCTGGCCTACAGGTGAGTCTCAGGTGGCTACTGGTGGCCAAGTCTGTTTCTTGACAGGTCTGGGGTGCAACTGGGGTGGCCATCTACTCGTTGGCTCGTCTTCGGGAATATCTGAGGCAGGAGGAAGTTCCTGGAAACCACAGGAAAGGGGGCTCTTGTGTTCGAATGCTGTTTGCGGGTTTCACAGATGTAGTTCCATAGAATTGTAGATGGGACCACAAGAGTCACCTAGTACAACCCCCTGCAACACAGGAATCCTTTTGCCAGACGTGGGGCTCGAACCTGTAACCCTGAGTCGCATGCTGCACCGACAGAACCCCCGCTGCGTTTCTGAAAGGTTACTGGTAGGCCACTGTCAGAACAGAATGGTTGGCAGGATTGGCCCCCTTTGGCCTGATCCAGCAGGCTCTTCTTATGTTCTTTCGGGTTTCTCCTTCGCCCAGGAGAGGGATCTGCTCAGAAGTGATACTTTAGTTAAACTATGGAACTCCCTCCCACAAGAGGCAGTGAAGGCCACCAACCTGGATGGCTTTGAAAGAGGATTAGACAAATTCGTGGAGGAGCAGAGGGCTATCAATGACTATTGGCCACAATGGCTATGCTCTGCCTCTATGATCAGAGGCAGCAGCAGTGCTTCTGAATACCAGTTGCTGGAAGCTAGAGAAGGGGAGAGGGCTCTTGGACTCAGGTCCTGCTTGCAGCCTTCTCTTGGGGGCATCTGGTTGGCCACTGTGAGAGCAGGATGCTGGACTAGATGGGCCACTGACCTGATGCAGCAAGGCACTTCTTATATTCTTAGGGGCTTTTCACGTCCTGGGAGGGCAGGCGCAGGTTAATTGCAGAGTTGGGGCCCCTGTATGCCAATAGCTCTCACTGGTAAATGTTCTCACTGTCATACATCTTGTACTGTTAGCCAAGCTTGCTTTTCTCTCCCGAAATCCCCCAAATCCCAAACTAGGGGAAAGTTTAGGCTGTACAGATGACAGAGCTCTAAATGATTGTATAACATGGATGGGCTTCTTTGTAGAGTTGAAAGCTATGGGGTGGGGTGGGGTGGGGGTGAATAGTAGAATCACAGAACTGTAGGGACCCCAAATCCATCTAATCCAACCCCCTGCAATGAAGGAACCACAGCCGAAGAATCCCTGATGGGTGGCCATCCAACCTCTTCTTGAAAACCTCCAGCAAAGGAGAGCCCACCTCCCAAGTGAGTCCATGTCTGGTCTTGAGAGCAAACTTGTATTGGAGCCCATCACCTCTCTTCAACCCCCACCCATGGCCTGTCTCCAGCAGAGGGCAGTAAGATTCTTCTGGGAACTCCCAAAGGGCTACTTCACACGATGCACGATTAGCATATGGAACTCTCCGCCACATGACTGCTGTTGGGGACAGAAAGCCTCTCTTCTTTCATGCTGCCTGCAAAGCCTGACACAGAGTTACTGTATATTCTGGTGTATAAAACTACTTTTTAATGCAGGAAAATCTTCTCAAAAGTCGGGGGTCGTCTTATACGCCGGGTGGAGAATCTGCGGTCGAGTATGTCTCAAACTCTATATTTTAACTGGAAAAGTTGGGGGTCGTCTATACACCCAGTCGTCTTATACGCCGGAAAATACGGTAGGGGCTGAGCGCTCTGCTTCCCCGACCATATCAAGGCTAGCCACCAATGCCAGCTGAAGTGTGTGAGCCTTAGATTTCTTCCCTTTGCTGCTTTTGTCAAAACGGCTAGGGTTTTAGAAATCCTTAGGGTTTTGGTGGGACTTTGGCCCTCCAGTGAGCGGCGCGCTGAGCTACAACAGCTCAGGAAACTTTGGAGGAACAAAAGTTCCCCACACCTAGATTAGTGGGTGCTTCATAAGCCATCCTCTGTCTCCAATCCTTGTGACATGACCAGGGAACATTTGACCTGTATCTAAAAAAGGGTGCTTTTAAAACATTTTTGTTGCCTGTTATCACCTGTCAGGGTTGACCAGGAAGGCCCTTGGCTCAGGGGCCAGAGTGTGGGTTGCTGGCACACAGGCCTAGGTATTGTGCCCCCTAAGGCAAATATGGTGCCCCCTAACTGGCTTCTCCATGCGTTGCTGCTGCTGGGTGGAGCTGAGGAGCAGCAGTGGGGCATGCATGTGTGCGTCCTCAGGATGGGGCACTGCCACCACCTGAGTCTTGCCGTCTGTCCCTCCATGCTACGCCACTGCCTTGGTTGCTGCTGTGGTATTGTGCTGTTGTTACTCCACAAGAACATCAGAGCAGCCTGCTGGATCAGGCCAGCGGCCCATCTAGTCCAGAGTCCTGTTCTCGCAGAGGCCAGCCAGATGCCAAGCAGGACCTGAGTGCAAAAGTCCTCTCCCCTCCTGTGGTTCCCAGCAACTGGTGGTCAGAAGCATTGCTTTCTCCAGCTGTGGAGGCAGGGCAGAGCCACCCATCGATAGCCCTCTCCTCCATGAATCTGCCTTTTAAAGTCATCTAGGTTGTTGACCATCGCTGCCTCCTGAAGGAGCGAGTTCCATTGTTCAACTGTGCGCTGCAGGAAGAGGGACTTCCTTTTATCTGCCCTCAATATTCCAACATTTGGCTTCAGTGGATGTTCACGAGTTCTGTAGACCCTCCAAGTGTCTCTGCGGTTTCTGATTTGATCCTGGAATGTCCTGCTTTACCTTAGGACATCCCTATTTTCACTGGAGAAATGTTGCCAAGGAAATAAGTAACTGTACAACCTTTAGAAGACATTTGAAGGCAGCCTTGTATGGGGAAGTTTTTTTAAAAAATGTATATTGTTTTGCTATGTTTTTATATATGTTAGAAGCCGCTCAGAATGGCTGGGGCAACCCAGCCAGATGAGCGGGATATAAATAATGTTGTTGTTGTTGTTGAATAGGACATCCCTATTTATATCAGAGAAATGTTGTAGTGTTAGGGGAGAGGGAGAAGAACTACATTCACTTTCACTACATCCACTTTCTCCAGGCCATGTAAAAATATATGCCCTCCAACATTTCTCCAATGAAAATAGGGACGTCACATTCCATAATGATAATTTGACTATTTATATCCCACACATTGCTTTTGAATTATGGTGCTGGAGGAGACTCTTGAGAGTCCCATGGACTTCAAGAAGATCAAACCTATCCATTCTCAAGGAAATCAGCCCTGAGTGTTCACTAGAAGGACAGATCCTGAAGCTGAGGCTCCAGTACTTTGGCCACCTCATGAGAAGAGAAGACTCCCTAGAAAAGACCCTGATGTTGGGAAAGATGGAGGGCACAAGGAGAAGGGGACGACAGAGGATGAGATGGTTGGACAGTGTTCTCGAAGCTACTAACATGAGTTTGGCCAAACTACGAGAGGCAGTGAAGGATAGGCGTGCCTGGCGTGCTCTGGTCCATGGGGTCACGAAGAGTCGGACACGACTGAACGACTGAACAACAACAACAATCCCACACATCTAACTGGGTTGCCCCAGCCACTCTGGGCAGCTTCCAACATCTATAAAAACATGATAAAACATTATACATTTTTTGAAAACTTTGCTGTACAGGGCTGCCTTCAGATGGCTCAGGGGTCGGATAACTCCATACCCTCCAACGTAAATAGGGACATCCTAAGGAAAAGCGGGACATTCCGGGATCAAATCAGAAACTGGGACGTTCCTGGAAAATAGGGACACTCTGAGGTTCTGAAAATATGCAATTCAAGAGTCCTCCTGGGCCCAGCTTGCTGAAGCAATGCCACTGGGGTGTTGTTGCTAGCGCAGACCTGCCCGCTGTCAAACGAGGAGGGTGGGAGGACAATGCCAAGTCTTCCATTGACTTTTGGACATGCTGTGCTCAAGTCCTGTTTACTTTGACCAGCAGGGCAGTCCAAGTGCAGACAGAGCCGGAACACGGGAAAGGGACCCCCGTGGTGTTCAGCCGTCCACTCCACAAATGGCCTTCTTTGGTGTCTGCTTTGACAGAAAAACTGAGCTGTGACACGCATATACACACACGGGGGGAAATGCATTTGCTGTTTGTTTTTCTAAGAAATGCCATAGAAGGGAGGGACAGAAGGGAAATGACCTCTCCCACTCCATACACTAAAATTCAGATTGGTGCCGGGACGTTCACTCAGGGAATACTTTAACTGAATGGCCTTCATTTCCAACAGAGGTTGTGATGATGGCTAGTAGCACTCAACAATACAGTGATGCAGAGATCCAGGGTGGGGTAGAGGTTAGAGTGTCGGACTAGGACCTGGAAGAGCAGGGTTCGAATCCCCACTTGGCCATGGAGCTCACTGGGTGACCTTGGACCAGTCACTTCCTCTCAACCTAACCTACCTCACAGGGTTGTTGTGTGGATAAAATGGGGAAGTCGTGGACACCATTTTGAGATCCTTGGCGGTATAAATGTAATAAATGGTAAATAGGCATTGCCAAATCCGTCAATTTTGCTTTCTCCCAGTTTCTCCCCCAACTCCACCTCAAGATATTGCAAATGGCTGCAGAAATGTGGAGATCTGAATTTAAGTCCTCGTGAAAATTCACTGGCCTTTTTGTGTGAATTTCTCCTAAGGCATGTACAGTATCTGTGTACACAATTTCCCCTGGGAGAGAGAGAGAGAGAGAGAGAGAGAGAGAGATGTATTTGCAAAGCAATCTTCTTTATTATGATGCATTTTTAATATGTTGTTTCCCCCTGATAGTTGCATGGTTTTTATGCACCCTTTGCTCTAATAAGTGTTATTTTATACACATTGTGTGGTTGGAGAACTACACTGCAAGATTTGACCAAACACGAATTTGGAAGGAAATTGGCTTTCCTGCGCCTTGTTTTTGAAAGAGTGGATTAAGTCGTTTTTGCCTTTCAGTGTGAACTGAGTTGAGAGCCTTTCAGCCCGAGCCCAATCCTGACAGTGTTCGGGGCCTCATGAGAGGACTTTCTGCAAGGAAACCAGGTGCTCTGCTGCTGAGCTAAGATCCTAGTCCTCATGATTCCCAATTGAGGGCTGTTTAGGAACATAGGAAACTGCCTTCTACTGAGTCAGACCCAGCTGTCCAGCCAGCTCAGTGTTGCACACACTGACTGGCAGCAGCTCTTTGGGGGCTTCAGGCAGTGGACATTCCCTGCCCTTGCATAGACTCATAGAATTATAGAGTGGAAGGGATCCCAAGAGTCATCTAGCTCAACCCCCCCCCCCCCACAATGCAGGAATCATAGCTAAGGATATTTGCCTTTCTTGGCTCATCCTTGGAACCTCTGCATGAGAAGCTGTGAGCCATGGGGTTTGGATATCTCAGATCTCCTGAATGGCTCCGCTTGAATGTTCCATGATGTGAGGGCCAGATCTGACTGGGGAGCTCAGTCAGCAGAGCGTTTGACTCTCCGGGTTGTGGGTTCGAGCCCCACGTTGGGCAAAAGATTCCTGCATTGCAGGGGGTTGGACTAGATGACCCTCAGGATCCTTCCCAACTCTACAGTTCTGTGATTCTGTGACTCTGTGACGTCACTGCGGCATCCTGAGCAGGGCAAACACACCCATTTTCATGACTCTTCCCTGTACAGCTGATGCTGTTGTCCCTTTTGGCCCCCATTGTGACTGTGTCTCTGGGGCAGCCCAGATCTGCTGTGTCCCTCCCGACCAAGAATGGGGTCACCTCTGTAGCCTCCCTACCCTTGGTTCTCCCTGTCGCTTGGCACCCAGATGCTGTCCCAGACATGTGGGGGAAAGGGTGCTAAACTTTAGTGAACAAAATAAAGATCTGCTCTGTCCGTGAACCAGAAGGATTTCTGCATCCTGCTTGGCAGGGAGTGTGAAATCCCACTGGGAATTCTTGGACTCTCCCCCCCTCCAATGCGCTTCCCATAACTCTCTTTGGCGAATGCAAAGTAGTGAATGCACATCAGAGCTGATTTGGGCTGCATATGCACAAATACTTATTTGAGAATCTTGAAAAGCTGCCTTGGTTGCAATCTCCTTTTAAAAATGTATTTATCATGTTTACATCCCAAGGAGCTTTACTCCAAGGTATTTACTGCTCTCCACATTATTTTCACAACAACCCTGCGAGGTAGGTTAGGCTGAGAGACACTGTGTCTGGCCCACACCCGATGAGCTTCGTGGCTGAGCAGGGATTCAAACTCAGGTCGCCTAAATCCTGCTCTGACACTTTTAACTCAGTGGTTCTCAAACTTTTTCAGGCCGTTGTCTCCTTGGTCCCATAAACTCCTCCTCCTCAGTGCCCCCTACTCAACCCTATAAAAAGCCTAATTCAGAAGAGTGGCTTGCACAGCCCGCTATGGAAGATAAAATTCAAAACAGGAACAATTGATTGCACATTTGTTCAAAATCCAGTTAAAACGATCTCATTTAATGAATTTAACAAAATGGATGATTGGCGTTTGCACCTCCAGTGCTCCCTGCCACCCCCTTGCCCCCTAGCACCCCTTTAGCACCCCACCGCCCACTTTGGGAACCACTGCTCTAACCAATGTACCACACTGCCTCTCTGTGGCAGAGCTGAGGCTTCCGACCGGCTCCCTTTCCAGCGCCAATTCCAGAGCAGCAGGCTCTTGTGATCTGGGCTGTGGCCCTGCAGCCCAGGTGCTCCAGTGTGCTGTCCCCTTTAAAGGGGAGAGTCTGCACTGTGGCAACCCTTGGCTTCCCAACAGCTGGGTAGCCTTGGCCCCTGGGGCATTTGGCCTGGCGCCCGGAGCTGCTGCCTCCCCGTTGGTTAACTCACCTGCTTGTCACCAGCTTAACATGTTTGCCCTGGAAGAGTCCAAAATCCCAGTGGATGACAGAGTACAGACAGGCTCCTTAAAGTGGGACGGCAGGCTTGGCTGGCCACGCCTCAGCCCTGTTTATCTTTTCCAAAGCAAGAGAGCATGTGCAGAGTGCTTTTCTTCCTTTCTTTTACCTGGCAGGGTAATGGATGCAGCCAACACTGTGCAAACTGCTTCAGTTACCTCACTAAATCCTTAGGAAGCTATCCAAGTTGGTGGCCGTTGCTGCTTCCTGTGGGTAATTTTAGTGGCCTTTTCCAGAACCCTTTCCAACTCTGCAATATCCTTTTTGAGGCGAGGCGACCAGAACCATATGCAGTATTCCAAATGTGGTCATACTGTAGATTTGTATCTGAGCAAAAAACAGAAATATGGTCACCTAAGCACGTTTAAAACAGATTTAACAATATCGTATGGTGGGAACTTCCCAATTGCCCAAGAAAATAAGAATGCCTTTTCTGACTTTGACCGGAACCAATGGATTTAAACGGCAAGAAAGGAGATTCCGACTAAACATTAGGAAGAAATTCCTGTCAGTAAGAGGAGTTTGACAGTGGAAGGTGGTGGAATCTCTTTCCTTGGGGGTTTTAAAGCAGAGGTTGGATGACCACCAGCCAGGAATTCTCAAGCTGTGATTCCTGCATTGCATTGCAAGGAATTTGGTTCGATGATCCTTGGGGATCCCTTCCAACTCTATTATTCTATTCTTCTCCTTCTTCAGCATGTCATATTAATTACATGCATTATTGTTCAATGTAAAGTGGTTCCATATTTCAGTGTGAGGTTACCTGGGCTGTGGGCATCCTATTATGTACTGCTGGAAAACAAAATGAAACCTCCAGACCTACCTTCTGTCCTGATCTTTCTCTATATGACATTCTTTTAATCCTCGCCCCTTCCCTCCGAGATGCTCAGAGTATCCTGCAAGGCTCTCTTACACACACCCATTTCCTCCTCACAACAACCCTGTAAGGCAACTTTGGCTGAGAAAGTGGCCAAACCCACGAAACAGTTTCATAGTTTTGCCCCCACACCGCCAGCTCTTGGCCTCTGTTTTCCCCACCCCACCTGTTGTTTACTTGCTTTCCTATCCGGGAGACAAGGAAGGGTTGCTCTGAGTGTGGGTCCGTGCCTGGCCCCATTAGGCCCCTTTTCTCAGCAGCAGAGCAAACAGCATCTGGACTCTTCCTGGGAACTTGGATACGAGGAGAAGAAAAAACAATCTGAGCTGCCATCACCCTTCAGTGTTTCAATTCTCTCCCCCCCCCCAGCCCCCACACTGCCAGGGTTGCCAACTGCTGCCACTCGTCAGCCTCATCATCACTGCTCCCACCTTGCTAGGCAGAGAGCCACTGAGCCAGCAGGCAGGGGCATCTGTTGAGCCTCCCCCCCTTTCTTTGGTCAGGGAGAGAGGCGGATGAGCAAGCAGGTTGCACTGCTGGAGTGGAAAAGCAAGCCGGGTGTGTGTGTGTGGCTAGGTGGGTTTTGCTGTGGTCTGGGGCCCCGCTTTTGGATTGGGAGCCCCAGGCAGATGCCTGACCGAGCCGAGTCCCGGCGCCAGCTCAGTTCCTCTTTATTAAATTAGGACTCTAACATTATGTTGTTACATGCCATCACCCCCCAGTCTCTGAGCAGCGGGAGACTCCAGGGATTCCGGACACTTTCCAAGATTTGGTTTCCTTGCAGTGGTCAGTGGAGATGGTGGTGTCTTTAGGATATATGGTTTTATTTACACATCTATACAACCTGAGCATAGGATGGAGGGGCTCTCAGCATCGGATCTTGCTTCTGCATTCGTCGCAGCTTTGGATTCAGCACAGAGCAAGCAGGTCTCTGTGTGTCTTCAGCTACCAGCCTGCTTCCAGCTCAGTTCACATGCATCTTACTGGCTATTGCTCTCCTACCCATGTCTTCTAAAGGTTGTATAGTTGCTTATCTCCTTGGCTCAGGGGTTGCATACCCTCCAACATTTCTCCGATGAAAATAGGAACATCCTAAGGAAAAGCAGGACATTCCAAGATCAAATCAGAAACTGACAGCTTTTGTAAATCTGAGGCTGTCCCTGGAAAATAGGGACATGGAGGGTCTGCACTTAGTGATAGCTCTTGCAACTGAGCTCATTCTTGATGGGGACACTGAAGTGGCCAGCCAAGGTCATTGTCTTACAAAGAAACTTGTCTCACTCGTTCAACAGCCTATTCTTCTATTAGGTTCTATCCCTCACTGGACTCCCAAGTATTAGAAGGGACGCAGGGCATCATCCAAACTGACCCCTCAGACTTAGCTTAGCTCAAAGGCCCAAGGGCAGGGTGTGGAGTGAGATACTCTCAGTTGAACCCCCTTGCATGCCCCTTGGATGAAGCCACAGCAGCTGCACTTCAAGCAAACTTTAATCAAAACAAATGCTCAAGAAGAAGCAGGCATCGTTTAAGCCAGTGTTTTTCAACCTTTTTTGGGCAAAGGCACACTTGTTTCATGAAAAAAATCACGAGGCACACCACCATTAGATAACAATAATAGTAGTAGTAGTAATAATAAAAATGATAATTCTTCTCATGTCTGAATTGAGCATGTGAAGATGGCGCACCTTGCCCCGGCCCCACCAGGCTAATAATAATAAATAACAACTATAGTACTAGTCAGGACTCTCCCCCCAGCCACAGGAACTCAGTTCTGGCACCTCTCAGGTGGGCGCCTTCGCCATTATAAGAGAACGAGGGAAGGCGTCCGTGATGAGTTCCAGGCTCCAGCACCTCTTTTTCTAGAAAAATAGCATTGGTAGCAGCAGATGCCCCAATGCTAGGTAGGCAGCAGAGGTAGGAGGCGGTGTCGTAGCGGCGGCCGCCTCGCCCCGCACGGCGCACGGGGGTCAGCCAGTTGCTCCACTCGCGCAGTGCCCAGATGTTGGGCACGCAGCTCAGGTGTCGGCACAGCTGCAAGAAGCTGCCGGGCTGCCGCTGCACCCGCAGCCGCCACTCAGCCAGTCCCGAGGACGGCGGGAGGTGCTCGGCTGGCAGCAGGCGGGCCGGGCCCGCGGTGGTAGCGGCGGCGGCGGCATCAGCCACCGGCCCGGGCAGTACCAAGAGGACTCCGGCTTCTTCGAAGGCCTCGCGGATGGCGCAGAGGCGGAAGGCCACGTCTCCCGGCAGCGGCGAGCCCAGCTCCGGGCGCTCAGCAGCGAAGAGCGGCGCCCTCGGGCACTCGCCCCGCACTGAGCCCAGTCCGCAGCGCGGCCCGCCTGCCAGCAGCTGCAGCCAGTCGGACGAGAAGTCGGCCGCGTCCGCCACGCCGCCCGCGAAGACGTGAGCACTGGGCAGGAAGGCGCTCCGCGGGCTCCGCCGCAGGAGGAGCAGCTCATAGTCAAAGGCGCCCGCCGCCGCCGTGGGCCGAGGGGGAGACGCGCCCAGCCCACCTGCCGCTAGCAGCAGCGTCGCCACCTCCCGCCAGTGCCGCAACCGCCTGCCCATGTTTTCCCACGGAACACCAGGCAACATCTCGCGGCACACTAGTGTGCCGCGGAACAGTGGTTGAAAAACACTGGTTTAAGCTCCCTGCAAAGAGAATAACGTCATGTGACAGGTCATCTAGAAGCCCCCTTAAACATTTGAGGCATTTCTATAAATTTCCCAAATCGGACAGCATCCGTTTATGTTCACCTTTTGTATGTATCTCCACCCCCCCACCCCCCCATTCATATTCTGCTGCTTGGCGTTTTAGTGAGAAACTGGTGTCCCCCAAATGGAAGAATTTCAAGGGGCTGCGGCTGCTTTGCCGGGACAAGATACGCCTCAACAATGCCATTTGGAGAGCCTGGTACATCCAGTGTAAGTTCTGGGGCTGGGGAAGAGTGGGGGTGGGTGGGTAGGTGGGTGGGTGGGACTGGAGCTTAACTTGCAGCCAGAACTGAAAATTGGGCTTCTGCGGTTTCCCCCCCCCCTTTTTTTTATTTCGTGGGCCACCTTTTAAATAAACAAGGGCCCAAATGGCAAAAAAAGAGATTCTGATGAAACATCAGGAGGTTAGACTGTGGAATGGAGTCTCTCAGAATGTGGTGGAGTCTCCTTCGTTGGAGAAAGGGTGAGAAAGGGTTGGAGAGGCCTTGCACTGAGGAGGAGGAGGGGTTGGTGGTGGAGGAGCAGGATCGGGACCCTTGCTCTGAAGTCTTCCTCTGCCACAGATGTGGAACGTCGGAAGAGTCCCGTCTGTGGATTCGTCACCCCCCTGGATGGCTCAGAGGCAGATGAGCACCGGAAGCCAGAGGTGAGTATCCTAAACACATTTCCATCTCTCCATGGTGAAAACTGTGTGTAAGGTGTGTGTGTGTGTGTGTGAGGTGGGTGGGTGTGTATGGTTTGATTTCATTTCCTTTACGAAAATGGACACATATTAATGGATAGTGCCCCAGCTAATGGGTTGCATGAAAATACAATCAATAAAATACAACACATTCATGCTCTTTAATTTTATCATATTGTATTCTGATTATATTGATTTTTTAAAAAATTATTTATTAAATTTGCATAAGACCTTTCATCCAAAGATCACAGGGCAGGTCGCAACATAAAAATACAAAGCGAGAACACAAAATACATAAGAGAAACAAACAAACCAATACCCCCCCCCCCTCCGCCGCAAGCACATCTAAAGGCCTGGTTTATAGAGGAACGTTTTCACCTGGCGCCTAAGGATATGTAATGAAGGTACAGTACAGTTGTACCTTGGAAGTCAAACAGAATCCATTCTGGAAGTCCGTTCAACTTCCAGAATGTTCAGAAACCAAGGCGTGGCTTCCGATTGGCTGCAGGAAGCTCCTGGAGCCAATCGGAAGCCGTGTCGGATGTTTGGGTTCCAACGAACATTCGCAAAGTGGAATACTAATTTCTGGGTTTGCAGCATTTGGGAGCCAATATGTTCGAGTCGCAAGGCGTTCATCAACAAGGTACGACTGTACTGTAATATCAGAGTCAAGATCCCAGTGGATGCAATCAATTTTATCCTCAAAATGCTTTGCAAACAAGTCACAGCTACCCTCGGTTCTGCCACCTCCTTAGGGCCAGACTACCTGGGGAGTCTCTGCTGGACGGCACAAGGGGGACGCAATGGAGGCAGAAAAGTATGCCTTCTTTGCTGCCTTCACTGCCATTATTCTGTTCCTATGGTGTACACATGATGAAAAATCAAGGGGATCCAACTTTTTTGTTGGATCCACTTTGTGTTCAACACATTGCTTATTATTGTGGCATTTCCCAGATATGTAGAAGTATTCGTTAAACCTGAAAAATATTCTGCTGTGTACATACGCTTCAGGTTACAGACTCCGCTAACACAGAAATAACGCTTCAGGTTAAGAACTTTGCTTCAGGATAAGAACAGAAATTGTGCTCTGGCAGCGCAGCGGCAGCAGGAGGTCCCATTAGCTAAAGTGGTGCTTCAGGTTAAGAACAGTTTTAGGTTAAGAACGGACCTCCAGAACGAATTAAGTACGTAACCAGAGTCTACCACTGTATTCATATTCATTGACACTGCATAATGCTTTTTGGTTTGTTTGCTTGTTTCTTTGTTTGGTATCTTTTCTCTTGCTTATTTTCTGTGTATAAATGTTACCTTTTCTTATAATTATAAAACTTCAAATATATCTGTATGGGAGTGGGGGTCCTAGGCAAAGCCTCCAGGGTTTGGATGAGGTCAGATATGCACACGGAGAATTATTTCAGGACATGTATCTGTGCCTGATCTTCCTGGACAATCTGTGCCAATCAAATGCTGTGAGGGCACTAGAGACCCTCTTGAGGCCCAGGCAAGCTCCCAACTTGGCGATCCTCGGTATCAGCTGTGTCTTAAGCACTTAACCATTTCTCTCCTCTCCTTCCCTTCTCCCTCTCCTCCATTTCTCCCTTTCCTTCTTAGGCTGTTGTGCTGGAAGGGAACTATTGGAAGCGACGCATTGAGGTGGTGATGAAGGAGTATCACAAGTGGCGGATCTACTACAAGAAAAGGGTCAGGTTTCTTTCCCCCACCCTCACCTTTGTTGGAAGATTCAGGACACGTAAAGGAAGTCCTTCTTCATGCAGCGCATGGTTAAACGATGGAACTCCCTCCCACAAGAGCCACTGATAGCAAGATACGGCTGTTAGTGGCTATTGCCCTCCAAGTGTCCCTATTTCCCAGGGACAAACCCAGGCTGGATCTACAGCCCCCTTTAAAACGTTATTAGAAATGTCATTCTAAAATGGAACGCCTTCCCACCAGATGTAAAAGAGAAAAACAACTACCAGACTTTTAGAAGACACCTGAAGGCAGCCCTGTTTAGGGAAGCTTTTAATGTTTAATAGATTATTGCATTTTAATATTCTGTTGGAAGCTGCCCAGAGTGGCTGGGGAAACCCAGCCAGATGCGTGGGGTATAAATAATAAATTATTATTATTATTATTATTATTATTAAACCTCAATCCCATTTCGTTTCTCTTCGTTTTGTTTCCACAAAGGTCTACCCAGTTTTAGATAGCTGGTAGCTCTGCAGAGCCCTCTGCTGTCAAGTTTTAATAACACATTATTAACATTCTAAAAGGAAACGTACCATGCCTTTACCTTTAACTATTGTGCATGTTATTGTTGGCTGCGGCAAGGGCTGGTGTTGATTGGCTGACGCTGCGGCAATTGGGTGGGTACCTCCCCTTAAAAAAAGCTCAACAACTCTGGGTAATTCTCCCCCCCCCCCAAAAGCTCAACAACTCTGGGCAATCTCCCCCCATTTTCTTATTTTGGAGTCCCCCCCAAATGGGGGGGGTGTTATACAAGGGGGCATATTATACACGAAAAAATACAGTAATATGACCATTACATTTTGAAACATTTTCTTAGCCCTTTCCTAATGTTATAAAGCACAAGTGTAGCTCCACCCCTGGAATTACAAAAAAAAACTGTCCCAGTTTCTGATTTGATCCTGGTTTTCGTTGTTCCTCCCCTCCATCTCTTGGAGAACAATTAAAAGTCGAGTTGGTGGAAAAAAAATACCTGCACCAAATGAAGGAAATGTTGGTGTTGCCATACCCTATCATTTTGAAGGAAAAGGTCACCAATCCACTTTAAATTCTTTAATTGCAATGCTTCAGTGTCTAGCCGTTTGTTCCGAGGTGCAGGGAATGTTGATTCCTTCATTGCCGACTGGGATTCTAATGGATCTCACTTTCTGCCTGTTGATATCAGGATGGTACCTTCCCTACACACTTTTTGGCGCCTGCTGAAACATTTTTGTTTATACAAACCTGCCTAGACACTCAGAACGTTAATGTGTGTTTTATTCTGGTTTTTAGATTAGCGTTGGTTTTATTCATTTTTTTAAAAAAATGTTTCAATCATTTTGTTGCCCGTGTTTCCCTTGCAGCTCCGCAGGTTCAGCCGGGAAGAGGAAACCGCCAGCCCCAAACTAGTGAGTTAAGAAGCATGACAGAATTGGAAGGGAACCCAAGGGTCATCTAGTCCAACCCCCTGCGACGCAGGGACCCTAACCAGTCAGGCTTGCTGGATGGGGAACGAGGGCCCCCCTGGTCCCCATTTCGGGGTAGGGAATGGTTCTGGGTGGATCCCTCCCAGACCTGCTTGGCTCTCCTCTTCAGGCTGAACCTTGGAAGTCTCCGGAAAACTGGTGCGACCACCTCTTCTCCAACGTGGTCCCGATGCTGCTGCGGGACCAGGAGGAGGAGGCCGAGGGGAGGCAGCTCTTTGATCTGGACAGCTTCATCTCCGACATCTCGGACACCCTCTTCACCATGACCCAGGCCAGCTGCCCCCCTCAGTTGTCACCGGAAGAAGGTAATTGTGTGCTGGAACCCACAAGCTGCAGTTAGCACAGAATGCTGCAGCACAATTGCTGGTGGGAATGAGGCCTTGTCACCGCATCACACCTGTGCTCAGAGACCTGCCCTGGTTGCTGATTTGCTACTGGGCCAGATTCAAGGTGTTACCAGGGGTGTAGCAAGGTAAATTGGTACCCGGGGGCAAAACAAAATTGCCCCCCCCCAGGCATGGGAAGGTCAGGTGGTACCCAGTGCGGAAAATTTCATGTCAACCCCCCCCCATTGACCCCCCCCCCGCAAAAATGGTTTTACGTTATTTCATATTTTCTTACAAAGGAATAATAACAAGTAATAATAATAATAATAAACATTTTATTTATATCCCGCCCTCCCCGGCCAAAGTCAGGCTCAGGGTGGCTAACATCAGATACATAACATTGGTATAAAATCAAACAATAATTAAATTACCTCCTAAAAATCTCAAAATCAAATTAAAGTCTAATTAGATGGCTTTCCACAGGGTTAGGGTTGGGAACAGTAAGTGTTCTCTGAACTGAAATTTCAGCCTTCATGACATAGGAAAACAGCCAAGTGAACAGCTATTTTGGTGGAGGAGGCTCAAGATATTAACCGATATGCATGAAATATCATAATCCCCAGTATTGTTCCTTGGTAATTTGTCACCCCCTCCATTATGGAACCTGGGGCGGACCACCCCCCACCCCCCTTGCTACGCCCCTGGGTGTTACTATTAGCTTGGGACCAGTTTACCAGTGAGAACGCCTTAGTCCATATGTCATACCCTCCAACATTTCTCCAATGAAAATAAAGACATCCTACTCCATTATTATTATTATTATTATTATTATTATTATTATTATTATTATTATTATTATCCTGCCCATCTGACTGGGTTACACCAGCCACTTTGGGAGGCTTCCAACATATATAAAAACATAAGAAAACATCAAACATAAAAAACTTCCCTGTACAGGTCTGCCTTCAGAGGTCTTCTAAAGGTTGTTTAGTTACTTATTTCCTTGGCTTGCATAGCTTCATACCCTCCAACATTTCTCCTATGAAAATAGGGACATCCTACCATACCCTCCAACATTTCTCTGATGAAAATAGAGATGCCCTAAGGAAAAGCGGGACATTCCAGGATCAAATCAGAAACCAGGACGGCTTCTCCAAATCTGGGACTGTCCCTGGAAAATAGGGATACTTGCACCTACTGACCGCTTTAATCTGTGGAAATGGCCCTGTTACAGGTGCCACATTATAACAGCCAATCGGGATCTGTAAGCACCTGCACTTTGGAACTCCCTGCCTCATGATATCAGACAGCTGCCTTCACTGTAATCTTTTCGATGCCTGCTAAAAACATTTTTGTTTAGGCAAGCCTGCCCAGATATGTAGAATATTGATGTGTGTTGATTTATTTATTGATTAAATCCCTATCGCACCTTTTTCTCCAAGGAGTTCATGATGGTATTCATAGCTCATGGCCGAGTGGGGATTTGAACCCTGGTCTCTGGGGTCCTAGTCCATCACTCTAGCCGCAACACCACATTGGTGCTTTTTAGGAAAGAGGAAAGCTTGGTGATGTGCTGATTCCTCTCTCTTCTCTTGCCTACAGCCTACATTGGCAATGCAGACATGATCCAACCAGACCTGGCGCCGCTGCAGCCGACCCTCGATGATTTCATGGAGATATCTGGTAGGAGGCAGCTTTGCTTCTAAGGTCAGAAATTAATGCAATGAGTGGGGGGGGTCACCTTTATGGGGGAAGGGAGGTATGGGAAATTGGAGTGACTTTGGGGGGAACTGGTTGCTTCCACTCTGGGACCCCTTGAGCACATCTAAGGTTGCAATTATGCAGTTATTTGAAAGCGGGATTAAAACAGAGGGTAGCTGTGAAGCCGGATGTGGGTGGCGTGTGGGTTAAACCACTGAGCCTAGGGCTTGCCGATCAGAAGGTTGGCGGTTCGAATCCCTGCGATGGGTGAGCTCCCGTTGCTCGGTCCCAGCTCCTGCCAACCTAGCAGTTCGAAAGCATGCCAAAGTGCAAGTAGATAAATAGGTACTGCTCCGGCGGGAAGGTAAACGGCGTTTCCGTGCGCTGCTCTGGTTCGCCAGAAGCAGCTTAGTCATGCTGGCCACATGACCCGGAAGCTGTACGGCGGCTCCCTCGGCCAGTAAAGCGAGATGAGCAGCGCAACCCCAGAGTCGGACACGACTGGACCTAATGGTCAGGTGTCCCTTTACCTTTACCTTTTAGCTGTGAAGCCACTATACACTGGGCCACTGAGCACCCCATCACGGGGATTCGAACCGCCGACCTTCTGATGGCAAGCCCTAGGCTCTCTGGTTTAGACCACAGCACCACCCGCGTCTCTGCATTAGTGACCCCTCAAATATTCTAGAAGGGTCCATTTCTGTTCTGAGGTGAGTTATAGTGGAGGCACAAGTGGTTTCCTCTCTCTCTCTTTCTTTTAATTTTTCTAACAGGAAGCAGGCACCATTTCGCTATTTATTTAGAGTGGTTTCTAGCCCACACATCATTAAAATAATCTCAGGGCATCTAAAAACCAAACACAAAGCATAAAAAGATTACCTGAAACCAAATAACCCCGTACAACATACCAATGAGGACACGTGGCTCAATTCTCAACCCATTTAGCCCGAAGCCTAGCGGAATAAAAATGTCTTTGAGTGGCTCCTAAAACCCATCAAGGTCAGCACGAGTTGTTTGTGGGGGGCATGCCACAGACGGAGAGCCAATACTGAGAATATCTCTGTACCGTATTTGATAATGAAATATATCATTCTGTACTCCCAAGGAATAACAGATACTGGTTTGGGGGCCATTGGGAGGGGCAGATTTTTCCTTCCTATATTCATAGAAATGTAAGACTGTCGTCACACAGCTCCAGTTGCAGGATCTGTAGTGCCGCGTCACAGTCCTGGATTTACAAGAAGTCTGGGTGGAGAGCAAAAGAAATGCCAGGTTTTTACAAGGGTGGTTTTAAACAAACAGAGGTTTGACTAAAGCAGGGATGGAGAAGCGTTGAGGAGCTCGTGTGTGTGTGTGTGTGTGCCAGACTGGCAGAGGGGGCAAAAATGGGACGGTCAATATATTGAATGAGAATAGAGTGCCTGTGTCTTGCAGCAGTTCCCAAAATAGAGTTTGGGTTACAGGAATGTGAAACCACACTGGGGGCGAGACGAGAGAGGAAGGGAAACTTTTGACCCAAGAAAGGGGAAAGAGGGGCAGCTGGAGCTGTCGAGCAACAGAGGGCTGAGGACCTGAAGAAGAGGGGTTGAGTTTATTTATCTATTGTATTTATACCACACCTTTCCCCCATAGTTCTCCTCCTTCCTTTTTTATCCCCACAACAACCCTGTGAGGTAGGTTAGGCTGAGAGCAAATGGCTGGCCCAAGGTCACACAGTAAGGTTCATGATTTGGTTAGGATCAGCCAAGTGTGTGTTTGTGTGTGTGTGTGTGCCCTATACCAGGCTGTCTGAAAGAATACAAACCTTCCCAGGGTGTGAGATCTAGGGAGGAGGCCATTCTCTTGATCCCGCCACCCCCAGAGGTGCACTTGGCAGCACCTACACTGTGGAACTCCCTGCCTATTGATATCAAGCAGGCACCTTCGCTGTACTCTTTTCGGCACCTGTTTAGAGGCAAACCTGCCCAGATGCATAGAAAGTTGGTGTGAATTTTAGTCTGTTTCAGTATTTTAACTTTCCGTTTGCTCTAAATTATTGCTGTAAAATTTTTCTTGATTTTATCCTTTTACCTTTTTCTAAATTGCTTTGAAGGTTGTTGTTGTATAAATATTATTAAATAAATCAGTTAGTTTAATTGTTTTTTAATTACCCCCCCCATGTTTTCAGCTGTTTCTATTTTAACAGTAAGCCACTCTGAGTCCCAGGCTGGGAAAAAGGCAGGATATAAATAATGATAAAGATAATACGTAATAAAAATTTGTGAGTGTGATGAGCTCTCAGTCTTTTGCACCAGCCTCCTTGTTCCCCCTTTTAAAAATATTTTTTTTAAAAAAAAATCTGCATATGGGGTAACTGGGCCACACTCCAAAAATGAGATGGCAGCGAGACCCCCCCCCCCAGGTATCCACTGCCTTACTTTTTTTAGAGGCCCTCTTGGAAGATTAAGGTTGTGGCGTGGCAAAAGTCAATTTCTGTCAATTTCACTAGCTCATCTATGCGTTTCCGCACCAGTTTTTAATTAATTTATTTTTTCCTTTAAAAAGACCTTGAGAAAATTTGCCAGTGTTGCAGTGCAAATCTCTCCTAAAATACGTACACAGTTTTGAATGCCGTTCTGTCTAACAGATGCAACTTCCCCTAGTGCAACGCACTTGTGCATGTCATTTTCACTAATAGACATGGATGTCATTTTTGCTATCAGAAGTACATTTCCGTGCACATGGGCTGCAGTAATGGGCTGCAAAGTTCAGAGATGTGTGGATTTCAAAAGATAGCTGCCTTCCGGTTTGCTGGCTAGTTTAAGAAGTGCCGATTGTTTATCAGGAAAATGCAAATAAAACTAAATTTCTCCCTCACCTCTAAATGCTGGCAAGGCCCCCAGCTCTCCAGCCGCCTTAATTTCCTTAGAGCCCCTCTGGTTAAAGCAAGATGTTGGGGTCTGTAGGGCTCGCTGAGCTTTGCAGGAAAGCTGGCTGCTATGCAGCTGGGATTTCAGGGATCATAGCCCCTGCCTCGCTCCCTGACAAGGATCTGTTCCTTCTTGGTCTTTGAAAACTCCTCTCTCCTGGAGTTCGGTTCACATCCCCTCCAAAAGCCTATTGTAGAGTTGAAAAAGGTGCAGAAAAGTGTTTGGGACGTTTCAATTTAGAGAAAACAAGAGTTAAGAGGTGAATCAAGAGGCCACATGATAGAGGTTTCATACCTTCCAACATTTCTCCAATGAAAACAGGGACATCCTATTTGATAACAATAATAATTTTATTATTATTTATACCCAGCCCATCAGACTAGGTTACCCCTGCCACTCTAGGCAGCTTCCAACATATAAAAACTTATAACGAAGCATTATACATTTAAAAACTGCCTTCAAGTGTCTTCTAATGGTTGTATAGCTGCTTATCTCCTTGACTCGGGGGTCGCATAACTCAGTACCCTCCGATGAAAATAGGGATGTCCTAAGGAAAAGCGGGACATTCCAGGATCAAATCAGAAACCGGGACAGCTTCTGTAAATCCGGGACTGTCCCTGGAAAATAGGGACACTAGGAGGATCTGAAGTTTATAAAAATTATGCATGGCATAGAGAAAGTGGATAGAGATTCCCCCCCCCCCTTGCCTTTCTCCTAGCCAAGCCAAGGATGGAAGATTCAGGACAGATAGGAAAAAGTTTTTTCCCCAATGCAGATCAGAGTTAAACAATGCAACCCTCTCTCGCAGGAAGCAGTGATGGCTGCTAACTTAGAAGGCTTTAAAAGATAATTGGAGAAGAGGGCTATCGATAGCCATTTTTTGTTTATACTGGTCAGAGGCTGTATTGCTTCTGAATGCCATTTGCTGGAAACGGAAGGGTTCTTGCGCTCTAATCCTGCTTGCTAATTTCCCACAGGCATCTGGTTGGCCACTGTGAGAACAGGATGCTGGACTAGATGGGCCTCTGGCCTAATCCAGCAGGGCTCTTCTCACGTTCTTACGGAAGGCTGAAAACGCCTCCATCCTGCCTCCAGATGCTCTGGGAGGTTGTGTAGCTTGGGTGGGTGGAGGGAAGGCCAAGCAAGGCACTTGGGCCAGCCCCACAGAGGGCTGTTGCAATGGGCTCGGGGGTAAGGTCACCACCTCTGTCCCCAGCCAGCCAGAGGCTTCCTGGGCTCCTGCCTGTCAATCAAAGGGCAGAGTGAATGAGGAACCGAGGCTGGAGAAGGAACCTGAGCCATATGTAGAAGTCCCCATGGCAGGTCCGTGGCAGACCACCCTAGGGATGGTAACCGACCGCGGGTGGAGCCCTTCTGCAGGTAGGAGACTGGGGTGGGGGGGCAGGGGGTGGGGCGCAGGGGTGGGGGGTGGGGAGCTGCCTAATCTTGCTTGCACGAAAATGGTAGAAGGGCAAGAACTCAGGCCACAGAAGTAAAGTAATACTGGATAGTGGTTCAAATCATACAAATGTTTCAAATAGCCTCTTCTGTAATCTTGCTTGCAGTCAGTCCCCTGCTCTCTGGACACCCTTCCCTCACTGAATCCCACAGGGGCTGGCAGTGGGGATCCCAGAAAGGTAGAGTTGGAAGGGACCCCCAAGGGTCATTTAGTCCAACCCCCTGCAATGCAAGAATCACAGCTCAAGAATCCCTGACCGATGGCCGTCCAGCCTCTGCTTAAAAATCTCCAGTGAAGGGAGCGTTTCACGGTTAGATAGCTCTTACTGACAGAAAGCTCTTCCTTATGTTTAGCTGGAATCTCCCGGCCACTTGAATCCAATGGTTTGGGTCCTCCTGGCAAAGGCCCGAGAGACTTTGCTGCTGGCTTAAAGGCAGGATGGGCCCTGCCCACGCCACCGTTGCCCAGCGTCTCTTGCCGCAGCCACCTGCTCCATTTTACCTAATGCTACGGTCAGCTCCAGCTCTGCTCCTTGAAAAGCATTCTCTCCTGGTTGTTGCCCAGGAGGCCGCTGTGAAAGGCTCAGGAGCTGAGGGCAGTTGGAAAACCGGCCACACTTTCCCTCCCAGCATGCTTTTGGGGGGATCAAAGCTTCGGGGCAGGGGTGTTGTCAGGTATAGTTGCCCACTTCTCTTGTCTGTGTTTCATTTCAGTTGAGTTTTGTCTGATTTGGGAGTAATTCTGACTGCTGTCAGTTTTTCTTCTGTAAAATGGGCACATGTGTGTGCTTGGTACCCACAACAGCCTCTTAGATTACCAGATATGCTCCAGGTCCAAAGGTGGTTTGGGTGTCACCGCTCCAGATGCTACTGGAGTCGAACACCCATCATCTCTAACCACTGGCCATGCTGGTCCCGTTGGGAGCTTGGGGGGGGGTGTCTCCCCACAAAATCTAGAGGGCCACAGGTGCCAACCAGAGCTGTACTAAAGGTTTGCCAAGCTCTTCTGCGTACCTGGCAGTCACCTGATCTCCACTTTATGGGTCTGGTAGAATTTCTTGGTGAATATGCTAACATCACATTTTATTCCTTATTCTTGCATGTCAGGGACATTTTAGTTTCGAGAAAAGGCATATGTTTGTTTACTGCATTTACTTACTGCATTTCTATCCCACCTTTTTCTCCAAGGAGTTCAAGGTGGTGGAGATTATTCTCAACCTCAGTTAATCCCCACAACAATCTTGTGAGGTAGGTTAGGCTGAGAACTCCCAGGTCCTAGTCCAACACTCTAACCACTGCACTACACTGTGACATGATAGAAGTTTATAAAATTATGCATGTCATGGAGATAGGAGTAAAGTTTTCCTTCCTCTCTCTCCTGGATATCCAATGAAGCTGAGCACTTCAGGAGAGACAAAAGAAAACCCTTCTTCATTCAGCGTAGAGTTAAACTATGGAACTCCCTCCCACAGGAGGCAGTGATAGCCACCAACTTGGACAGCTTTAAAAGAGGATTGGACAAATTCATGGAGGAGGAGAGGGCTATTGAAGGCTAGTATCCGTGCTGGCTATGCTCTGCCTTCATGGCCAGAAGCAGTTTTGCCTCTGAATACAAGGGTTTCCTTTTGCTCCAATCCTGCTTCCCACTGAGACATCTGGTCAGCCACTATAAGAACAGGACACTGGATAGGCCATTGGCCTGATCCAGCAGGCTCTCTCCACATTCTTAACGTAAGAATTCCAGCTAAAATCACTTTCGCCCTAGCTGGGCAAATCGGGAGGCTTTAACCTGGTGCCAAAAAGATTGCAACGTTGCCATGACACATGTGGTTTTGAGGAGGGGGCGCACTGCAGAGTTGGGGTGCTACCACAAATTGTGAGTTGCCTTGATTCTGTGCCAGTTCCCAGTTGCCTCCCTCTCGGTGTTAATATAACCTGGCGACGATTCGATTTTGCATTCCTGCTTTTTACAAATGCGAGTGGGGCAGGCCCCTTCTGTGGCTTAATCTTAACGTGTGCATCCCCCACCGCACACGTTTTATAAAGCCAAGAGGTTGCTTTATTCTCTCTTTTAACATCTTGGCTGATGCAAGAAGAGGATTCAAACTCGTGATCTGAATGGAAACTTGAGAGGCGGCTGCTTGAGCTGTAATTTGGGGCAATGGCGCAATCCAGCTTGGAAGTTGCGGTGCCATGAAATCTCTGCTCTTTCCATGATAGACAAAGTTCTCTCGTTTTGCTTATTTATATGTGGCATGGGACTAAAGATAAGGCAGAGCCTTTGCTTATTATTTAATCAATCATTAATTTCTTAGTCACCCACTATTAGAATTAGTCTTGGGTGACTTATAAGAGTATTTTAAAGTACTGCTGCATGCCACACCAATTTCTGGTGGGATGTTTTTGGTTTTTTTTTTTTTTGGCTCCAGGGTACTCCAATTTCTTTGCCACACCAATTTCTGAGTGCTGAGAGAATCCAGCTGCTTACAGGTGAAACTCGAAAAATTAGAATATCATGGGAAGGTTCATTTCTTTCAGTAATTCAACTTAAAAGGTGAAACTAATATACGAGATAGACTCATGACATGCAAAGCGAGATACGTCAAGCCTTTATTTGTTATAATTGTGATGATTATGACGTACAGCTGATGAGAACCCCAAATTAACAATTTCATCAGCTTTACGCCATAATCATCACAATTATAACAAATAAAGGCTTGACATATCTCGCTTTGCATGTCATGAGTCTATCTTATATATTAAACTCCAGTAGCTAATGAAAACAATTGCTTACATAAATGGACTTTTCAACGATATTCTAATTTTTCGAGTTTCACCTGTACATAGGCTTGGTTTCGTTGGAATGAAGGTCAGAGGAGACTGTGGTGTCTTTAGGATATACGGTTTTATTTGCACATCTGTACAACCTGAGCACAGGATAGAGGGGCTCACAGCATCAACACCCCAACAGATCTTACTTCTCCATTAGTCACAGCTTTAGATCCAGCACAGAGCAACCAGGTCTCTGTGTCTCCAGCTTCCAGCTCAGCTCACACACAACTTACTAGCTATTGCTCTCCTACCTAGCAACTAGGTGAGGGAGTGAAGGAAAGGCCCACCCATTCGCCTTCAGGGCCCCATCACTTAGTGGGAGCTCTTGCAACAGAGCTCATTTTTGGGGGATGCTGATGGGGACGCTGAAGAGGCCAGCGAAGGTCACTGTCTTACTGAGGAACCAGTTCAGCAATCTCCTCTGCTAGATTCTAACCCTCACTGGGTCCTGGACCCCAAGAATTGAGAGGGACTCAGGACATCATCCAGACTGACCCCCCAAACCCATACCAGTGCATATGACTTACATTCTGTCCCTCCCGGGGCTCATGAGCTAGAATCAATAGCAAAGTCCTCTGCAGGTTTGGCCTATATTTATTGTTTCTTTATTGCACTTCTATCCCCTCTTTTGTCCTTCCAAGGAACTGGAAGTGGCATACATAGTTTTCTTCTCCCATTTAATCCCCACAACAACCCTGTGAAGTAGGTTGGGCTGAGAGGCAGTGATTGGCCCCCAAGGTCACCCCGTGAGTTTCACTGCTGAGTGGGGATTTGACCCCTGGCCTCCCAGGTCTTATTCCAAGATTCCCAGCTGTTATTATTATTTTTTAAAGAGAATTTTTTTCCTAGTGTTTGTAGAATGTGAGAGATGAGGCAAAATGTCCATGCACGGCTCTTTCTGGAGGAGAAAGCAGCCTGCTCCCATCTTTCACTTTCCCTTTGAATCCCCACTGGTTGGGGGGGGGAGGAATCCCACAGACACCCAGGCAAAGAACCCTGCTTGAAATCTGAGAGTGCTGCTGCCAGCCAGTGCAGGAAATACAGTGGTACCTCGGGTTACATACGCTTCAGGTTACATATGCTTCAGGTTACAGACTCCGCTAACCCAGAAATAACGCTTCAGGTTAAGAACCTTGCTTCAGGATAAGAACAGAAATCATGCTCTGGCGGCACAGAGGCAGCGGGAGGCCCCATTAGCTAAAGTGGTGCTTCAGGTTAAGAACAGTTTCAGGTTAAGAACGGACCTCCGGAACGAATTAAGTACGTAACCAGAGGTACCACTGTACTGAGCTAGATGGACACCCCCCCCAACGGTCCGACTTGGGGTGGGGTGGGGATGCAGGAAGCTAAGGGACGAATGTGAGATGAAAGGCATTTTCACACCTGCTGACTTTTCTTAAGGTGGCGCGTGAGGTACATTTCCTGCTTGCGAACGTGGAACTAGGCACATTCCTTGGGATCAGAGAATTGCAGAATGCAAACCTACCTTGCAGGGCTGTTGCGCAAGGAAGCGATCGGCAGAAACGGGAGAGCGTGGCGGTTTATTTATGTGTGCTACTACAGCTCTTTGAAAAAAGGCAAATGCTGGTGTTTACATGCAAAGGGGAAGTTGCAGTGGAAAGGAAGAGAGAAGTTATATATGTGGATATTTTGGTGTAAGGGGGGGGGCGTGGAGGAGGAAGCCGCATAGGCGGTGTTGTGTTTGCATGAAGCAATGAGGGCTGTAGTAAATGTGCTGGAGGGGAGGTGTGTTTTGGGGGGGGGCATCTGTTTGATGGGGTGACAAAAAGGGGAAATGGCTTGGCCCAAGATGCCTGTGTGTGTGTGTGTGTGTGTGTGTGTGTGTGTTTCGGAGGGCATATTGTGTGTTATGGAGGGCAGTTATTTTGGGAGGGCCTGGGAGCAGGAACAGACAAATCAGTCCATTTCAGTTTCTCTCATTTTCCCAGTCTTGAGTTCACTTCACCGCATTTCCGCGGCACTTTGCATTTGCCTTTGTACCCGGGCACGAGGGGCTGACTGCGCTGCGGCTGCCCACTTAAAGGCAAATCAGCTGCCATATTCATAGAATCATAGAACTGTAGAGTTGAAAGGGACCTCAAGGCTCATCTAGTCCACCCCCCTGCAATGCAGGAAGCTTAGCAATTCCGTCCTCCGTCCCCTTTGTCTCCCTTTGGTGGGCCACCTAACATTGGCCTGCAACCTTTGCTGCAGGCCTGTGCTAGGAGGCCCAGCAGGGAACTGTGCAAAGGACTGTGTCAGTAAATCAGTTAAGTTCCTACACTTTAGAACTCCCTGCTTATTAATATCAGGCAGGCAAGTTCACAAGACTCATTCTGGTGCCTGTGGGGAAAAAAACCCCATTATTTTTCCAGACAAGCCTACGCAGATGTTTAGAAAATTGATGCAAGCCTTAGTTTTTAGTCTATTGTTATTTCAACTTTTGGAAATCTCTAAATTACCACCACCCATTTTTCTTAGGGGTAATATTATTGGGTTTTTTTCCTTTTTGTAAACCGTTTTGAGATTTAGAAATTCGCCTTTTTTCACAATCAAGCAGTGCGTAAATTGCGTGAAATACATAAATGACAAAATAAGGGGCAATTAGTTTTTACTCGTGCAGGCGCGATCAATTGTTGGCAAGTGGCTAAAAAAAAACTCCCCTAAAGGGTTTTAAATGGGTGACTTTGTGTTTAAAGGTCAGGACTTGATATGGGTCAAGGAGCCCAATCGAAGGCGGTGGAAAAAACCGCCACAGAGAGGTTGATGTGGGGTTGCGGTTTGCGAATTTTCCACTCCGGAATGAGGAAGAAAACAAGCCCGTGTTGGATGTGTGTCCCTTCGCAGGAGCCCTGAAAGTGCCGCCGCAGCAGTTTGGGGGTCGTCTGACTCTGAGGAAGCGAGAGGGTTGCGGCGCAGGGGCAGGAAGGGAGAGGGGGGGCGCGGCAGGGTCACGGGGCTTGGATTCGGGAAGGCCACGGGATGTGGTTAGCCACAGGCTGCACGCAAGGTGAGCGCAAGAGGGCAGGGATCGAGACCCAGGAGGGAGAAACCGCACCCACCCACCGAGGGGCTCGAACGTTTCCAAGCTGACTCAGGGCTCATGCACACCTATTCTTTTTTCCTTTTTTTACAAATTTGTCTTTAAAAATATTATATTTTTTATGATTTTATGTTTTTTTTAGGGGGGAAGAAGTCTCCCACATCCACTTTCTCCATGCCAGGAATAATTTTACAAACTTCCACCATGTCACCTCTCACTTGCCATTTCTCTAAATTGAAAAGTCCCGAATAGTGCAAGGGGATTGCTCCACCCGCTTGACCATGTAGTGGCCCCTTTCCTGAAGTTTTTCCAGCTCTACAATATCTTTTTTTTTTAGGGGAGGGGAGCAGAACCACCCGCAGTATTTCAAATGCAGTTTCACTATATTGGCAGTTTCAGTTATTTTCCTATTTCTCCAAGATAGGCACATTCTTGCAAACAACTTTCCCCAGTGCATTTTGCATGCATTACTTCAATGAATGTAAACACTCTTGAGCATGCTTTCCCCTAATTTACACTTTTGAAACATTTTTCCCCCAAAAAAATGTTGATTGGAGAACTGCACCGCAGGATTCAAAGGTGTTGTGCATTTCAAAAGGCAGGTGGTTCAGAAAGTACAAATCAGGTAACTTTGTGCTAGGATGTGACCTGAACTCATGGCCTCCCCATCACTAGCTGGGGATGGATATAGCTCAATTCATACCCCCGCCCCCAACGAAGCCAAGCTGCATCCCTGAATTCATGGGGAAGATTAATCACTCAGTGGCATAGAGCACCTGCTTCGCACACAGAAGAAGATCCCTGTGACCGCATCTGGAATAGTGTGTGCAGTTGTGGTTGCCTCACCTCCAAAAGCACACTGTAGAGTTGGAAAATATTGGCAAAAGGGCTTCCAGAATGATCATGAGGAAAGGTTGCAGCGTTTGGATCTTTTTAGCTTAGACAAAAGGTGAGTAAATTGTCCCAGGAAGTGTTGATCCAATTCTACAGAGGCATCATTGAAACTGTTCTCTGCAATTCTATAACAGCTTGTTATGGTACAGCCTCCAAGAGAGACAAGAAAAGGCTCCAACGAGCTGTAAGAATTGCAGAATTGGTGTTAGCTTGCCTTCAATAGAGGCAATTTATGCTACCCGAGTTAGGAAGAGAGCAGAGAGAATTGTAGCAGATCCTTTACATCCCGGTCATCATCTGCTTGATTTACTTCCATCTGGACGTTGCTACAGGACTTCATATACAAAATCGGCCAGGCACAAGAATAGTTTTTTCCCTTGTGCCATTAAATTGTTAAATTTGTAGTTGTATAGCTGAAGGGGAGGTAAATTATGGGTGGGGTTTCTTTGCTTCTTTGTATTGTGAGAGGAACAGTGTCTGTAGCCGAAACAAATTCCAAGTATGTTGGAAAATGTACTTGGCCAATAATAAATTATTCCTATTCCTAAAAGATAACACGATAGAAGTTTATAAAATTATGCACAGCAGGGAGAAAGCAAAGAGAGAAAGGTTTTTCTCTCTAGAACTTAAGGACAAGCAATGTAGGTTTTAGCAAAAGCTGAATTGTAGCGGAATGGAAATCGTGCTGGTTGGAAGATTCAGGACGGATAGAAATACTTTTCCATGCAGAGCAGAGTTAAACTGTGGAACTCCCTGCCACAGGAGGCAATGTTAGCTCCCAAGCTAGATGGCTTTGAAAGAGGGTTAGACAAATTCATGGATGTGAGGGCTATTGATGGTTACTAGCCAGGTTGGCTATGCTCTGCCTGCCCAGTTTGAGGCATCAGTGCTTTTGCTAAAACCTACATTAATTCGTTTCCCCCACCTGCAAGGATTGAAATGAGCGTGATTAATTTCTATGGAACGGCGTTTTCATAAACAATGCAGAAAACGACATTACTGATTTACTTAACATTTGTGCACTGAAAAAAAAAACCCACAACAGTAGTGAATACTGCTTGTACGACATTGCATGGTTTCTCTTCCTGACCTCAGACAAATATTCAGATTGCGGTGATTTTTGCTCCTCTCTATGTTTCCAGGAGAATTCTCTGACATTGCTAGAATAGAATTGTAGAGTTGGAAGGGGCACAAAGGGTCATCCAGTCCAACCCCCTGCAAGTGATGAGAAAGTTCTTTCTCTCCCCGACGCCCCAAAGGGATGCTGTGAGATTGGGCTAGATCAGGGATGATGAACCTGTGGCCCTCTAGAGATGCAGCTGGACTCCAACTCCCATCATCCATGAACATTGAATCTTGCTGGAGCTGACCCCTGATGCCCCAGGCTCTCGTGCGAGGCAGAGGGCGATTGCACCGCATGTTTAGGGTGGTTCGACTTGCAAATGTGGCAACGCCGTGCCCCCCACCCTGCTGCGGTCAGGGCCCCGGAAGGTGTCGGGTGCGGCTTGAGTGATCCGTGGGTGGCCCTGACACAGGCTTGCCTGCCCATGCAGCAAAAATGCTCGTGTTTCACAACTGCAGACGTTCTTGCTGCTGCTGCTGCTTGAAATGACAGCCCCTCCAAACTGGTAGTTGGCTAGATGAGAGAATGAAGGCAGCATGGGTGGCAGCAGCAGCAGGAGACTTCCCTCGCAGGACTGGCACAAGCAGAAGCACAGTTGCCCCCACCCAAAACTTTGGGATTGCTTGCTGATCAGAAGGTCGACGGTTCGAATCCCCGTGACGGGGTGAGCTCCCATTGCTCAGTCCCAGCTCCTGCCCACCTAGCAGTTCGAAAGTGCAAGTAGATAAATAGGTACCACTCCGGCGGGAAGGTAAACAGCATTTCCGTGCACTGCTCTGGTTCGCCAGAAGCGGCTTAGTCATGCTGGCCACATGACCCGGAAGCTGTACACCGGCTACCTCAGCCATTAACGCGAGATGAGCAACGCAACCCCAGAGTCAGACACGACTGGACCTAATGGTCAGGGGTCCCTTTACCTTTACCTTACCCTAAGGAGACTTCCTGATTGTCCTTAATTTACACAAAATTCACCTGTTCCTTTACATGCAGCAAGAAGACTGGCAGGTTGGAGGGGGTGTCTGTTTTTCTTTCTTTGGAAGCCCCGCCCCCCAATTCATTTAGTTAAGAGAGAGAAAATTGTTCATCTCATAAAAAAGTATCTAAAGGGAAGAGCTCAAATGACATTTTAAAAATATATGGCATGATTTTATTTCTTATATGAGTATTGAGGCACATGATTGTTCAGCACGATTTGTATATGCTCATTTAAGACTACAGTATATAAAATCTTTATTCTCAGTAACGGTGAAACTCACAGGTGGATAATCCTTTTTTTAAAAATAAATGTGTATTAATTGCAGGGGGAATCTTTGTATGAGTTAATCCTTTAGTATCCCTTTGGTGCTGCGCTGAATCCTTGTATTTCTGCCCATCCAGGCTGTGACACTTTATGGCTTAGTCTTCTGATTCTTTGCTTTCTTTCTTTCGTTATGTTTGCACTTTTTTTTTTTGCTAACAATTTTAAAAAAAGAAAAAGAAAAGAAAATTCATCATCACCGCGGCTTAAGAATAAACACCATGGCCTTCCTTGATATTTGTCCCCCTCCTGCCTGAAAGGCTTCCGGGTGAAATGGAGATGGCATAGATGCCTTTGGGAAACCCATAAGCAAGATCTGAGCACAAAAGCACTTTCCCCCTCCTACGGTTTCCAGCAACTGGTTTCAGAAGCATTTCCTGCCACCAGCCGTGGAGGCAACACGTAGACCTTGTGGCTAGTGGCCCTTGATGGCCCTCTCCTCCATGAATGTGTCTCCATGAATTGGTCCTCTCCATGCAAATACACACAAATGTCGTTTGTTGGAATTGGCACGGTTTCATCACGTTGCAAAACATGGCATGTTTGGTACAGCCATTTGCCTGGCCTGCTCTGACTTCTCTTTCTCATCCCCTGCCCAGATTTCTTTTCCAGCCCTCGGCCGCTGCCAGCTCAGACGTCCCTGAACTACCAGGACCAGCCCTGTTTTGCACCAGAGACCCTCTTCGGGACCACCGGCACCACCCTCCTCTCTAGCCCTGCAGACACCTTACTTTCCCCAGGCCCTGCCGCTTCTCCCGTCCTGCCCAGTCCTCGGCACCAGGTGCGAAAGCTCTGCTTGCCCTCAGACTTACCAGCTGATGGCTCTGCCCTATGGTCTGCCATTTTGCTCTCTTGTCCTGCAATTCCTGCCCTGGTCAGAGGCTTAGCTTGAGCAGAAGTTCCTGGGTGATGAAGCCCTCTCGCTGGTATGGGTTATCTGTGCATGTGCAGAGTGACTTCGGTAATTTGCATGGGTTGTTGTGCGTGTGGACTCCTGGGATGGACAGGTGGTCTGGCTTCCTTCAGGAGGCTGAGCTATTTCCTCTCCAGTCAGATGGTGCTGAGTCCCACCCAACCAGTTTTGGCCCTGCTGTGAACAGGCTGATGGAGTTGTCCCACCTCATGGCGAAACGGCAAGATTTGGTCTTTATTTACATGCCACCCAAATCTCTGAGCAGTGAGAGACCTCAGGGGTTCCAGGCACACGTCCAGAGTTCAGTTTCCTTTGAATGAAGGTCAGCTGAGATTGAAGTTTTATTTACACATATAGAACCTGAGCCTAGGATGGAGGGGCTCACAGCATTAACCCCACAACAGATCTTGTTTGTCCAATAATTTCCGCTTTGGATCCAGCACAGAGCAAGCTGGTCTCTGTGTCTCCGGCTTCCAGCTGGCTTCCAGCTCAGCTCAAACGGACTCCTGTTGTTCTTGCCCTCCTACCTAGCAGGTGGGGCGGGTGGGGGGGGGAGTCCCATCCATTTGATCCACATCACACATCAACATCTCTGGTTGTGCTATTCATTGTGCTTAACTAGTCAGCCACAACCACTGACTAAACAAAAATATTGGTTTGGCAAGCTTGCTCTCACACCTTGTCCCCCAGAGATACAGGACCCCAAGAATAGGAAGGAAGTCAGGGCATCATCCAGACTGACCCCCACCCTCAAACTCATAACATTAATTTCCTGCCGTTTTCAATGGTTTGAGTTTTCTCCCCGAGGCACCTTAATATACCAGCCCCCTCCCCTCAATCTGCTGTTTTTTTTCCTGTTTGCAAGCTTCTAGTCCTCAGCATTGCAAAAAGAAGCTTGACAACAGCTGCTGAATGACACTCCTGCAGTTTCTTTTGAGAGTGAGCAAATTGCACCCTCCTTCTTTTCCCTCCCTTTTCTGTCTCCCCACAGCCAGCCAGCGGTTGCCCTGCTCACCTCAGTTCACCTGGCGCCTTCCTCAACCATGACCTCCTGCCGGCTCCACCCTCCTCGACGCCCCCCAGCAGCCTCGGCCCTGACCTCAAGCAGAAGTCCGTGTTCCCATATACGTACCCTGCCAAATGGCTCAGCCTAGACCCCTATGGGTCCTACTGCCCCACCCCAATGCCCGGCGCCCCTCTGCTGAGCCAGGAGCCAGGGCGCCCTCCTGCCCCCAACCCCAAGTTCCACTACCCGCCCTCCCCGCTCTTCTCCCGACCCCCATCCCCATCGCTCTCCACTCCCTGCTTTTCCCAGAACGTCCCGGGGTACAGCATGGACCTGTCCTCAGGGTACCACTCTCCTCTCAGCACCCCACACCTACACACTGGTGTGCAAAGTCCCCCCATATTTGCTGCTGGTAGGGGGCAGCCACAGTCGGGGAGTGACCGGCCCAGGGCAAAGGGGGCCAATGCCAAGACCAAGAGGCCCTCGAGAATCCCAGCACCTCCACTTGTGGCAATGCCCAACCCGTGTCTGACACAGCTGCTGATCTCAGGTAGGAGAAAGGTGGGGTTTCTTTTCCAGGGGTCCCTTCTGCTCTTTAACATTTAACTCCTCTCCAGTGCCCCCTACCCTATAAGAAACCTTATTCAGAATAGCGGGTTGCCTGAATCACTAAGGAAGAGAGTGACACAATCAAATTCAACACAGTAATAATTAATCGCACCTCTATTCAAAATCCAGCTCAAACTGTTTAGTTTGATTAAATCCGCCCAGTGGATGTACTTGATCCAGTGATACCTGCTTTTCAAAACCTGAAAGTCATTTACTGTATACCTCCAGCCCCCGGCCACCTGCTTGCCTCTTAGTACCCACCTAGCTCTTAGCTTCCACCGCCTTAGCTCCTGCTGCTCCCCAGGAGGTAGTATCACCCACCTTGGGAACCACTAGGCTAAATTCTGATTGACCAAAAAAAGTACTGTACTCCAGTTAATCAAGGATACACCCACAGATATAATAAAAAGGTAAGTGTGTCATCATGCTGCAGTTTGCTTGGCCAAAGACAGGTGGCGCTGCAAACTACAGCACAATGAGAAACCGTGGATGGTGGTCTAGGCATGAGCTGCAGAGGGACAGCTAGAAGAGGCTGTACAAGCCCCTCCCCCTCGCAGCCCCCCCCCCCCCGGGCCCAGTCTGGCTGGTACCACTATCAACCACTTTCCTCCTCCCAGGCCAGCTTCGGGATCCACTGCTTCTGCTCTTCTTAGATTCTTAGATATGCACTAGAAAACCTGTTCTGCATACCTTAAGGCACAGGGAGGCAGAAGTCTCAGGGGGTGGAGGTTGGCGAGGACGGCCGCAGTCCCCCAACTAGTTGCCTTCAACACATTTTTCCTTCCTTCTTGCAGCTAAACCAGAGCCAATTCAAGATGCTTTTCCTGGTCCTAGCCACACCGTTGCTCCTCCGGTGCCTGAACCTCTGGTAGGAGTCAACTGTTGATAACAGGGGGCCACATTTCCTTTCTGGGTTCCAAACTGGCCTCGGGATGGGAAGGGATGGGTCTGTGACCACACTGGATCAGGCCCAAGGGTGCTTCTAATTTTGCATGCTGCCTCCAACAGTCAGGGGCTGGGAAGCTCATACGCAAAGTGGAATGGAAACAGCCATCCCGTTGACTGATCCTGGAATTTGGTATTCAGAGCTATACTCTCCCTGAACCTGAAAGCTCCATTCCTTGCTGTCAGGAGGGCTATGAACTGACAGAGCCACCCTCCACACGCTCCTGTCAATTATGCCGCTGGCCACCACAACATCCTGTGGTGGTGAGTTCCGCAGGCACCCTTGCCACCGAGCCGGTGTGCCTTCTAACTGTCTCTTTCTGTCCTCCTTTGTAGCAAAATGCCTTTGGCGAGGAGCCGGCCAACTTCCTGCCCAGAATGACCCAGCTCAGCCCTCGGCTGTCCCCCGCCTCCAGCCCCTCACATTCCGTCCCAGCTGCGCTGCCATCGGGACCCTTGCTCGTCCCCAAGACAGAACGGCTCTCCCCCACCCCTGTCTGTGGTGAGTAGTGCAGAGCTGGCAGTCCATCCCCCGCCCCCCTCACCAGCACAGCCTCCAACTCTACTGACTTCTGGTTATACGTCTGTCTCTGTGTGTAAAGGGTCTATTCTGTAGCAAGTCAGCAAAAGGGACCAATTTTGAAGTGTGTGGGGACTCCTCATGGCCCTCGCTGCGGCCCGTGGAGAGTCCCTAGCCATGCCCCCAAAGAAGGATCCCAAAATGCAGGCAGTTGTGTTGACCTGCATATACTGATACCTGCCCCCCCCCAATCTCTGAGACCCTCTAGGTCTAGGGGGTTCCTGTGTTTTCCTTGGGTTCAGTTTCCCTGGAATGAAAGTCACTGGAGACTGTGATGTCTTTAGGATATAGGTAGAAGTGGTTCCCAAACTTTCTGGGGCCACCACCCCCTTGGTTCTATTAACTCACCCCCAGAGCCCCCTACCCTATAGACAGCTTTATGCAGAATAGCAGTTTGCACAACCCCTGTGGAAGTTAGTAACACAATCACATTCAGCCAAGAATATTGCAGGAGAAATATTGCTGCGCCTTCTTACTAACAAATGCAGTGCTTTTTTCTGGGGGGGTTACGCAGGGGTACGCATACCCCTAACCATTTTGTGAATCTTTGTACTTTTTCCTTTTACTCTATTTATTTTCCCCCAATTTGAACTATAAAATGGTGATTTTCTGGAGTCAAAATGAGAGTACCCCTAAACATTTTTTAAAAGAAAAAAAGCACTGAACAAATGTGTAAGGGTGAAGGAAATTTATAGCATGAAACATTCACCTTTACCTTCTTACCAGACATGCACAAACTTTCCCCTACCACAAATGTACAGTGACTGATTTATAAGGAAATCAATAGCTATTACCAGTGCTGTTTTTCTAGAAAAAAGAGGTGCCCAAACTCACCATGAATGCCTCGTTCTCTTAGAATGGCACCTGAGAGCTGCTGGAACTGAGTTCCAGCTGAATAAAAGCCCTGCCTATTACCAATAATCTTGTGATCATACGCGCCAACTCTATGGGGCTGAGGACAGCTCAGCCCCCCTCCCCCAAGTATGCGGGGACGGGACTGAGCCCCCCTATCTTGAGGGGTTGGGTCCCACCGGACCTCCCTGAGGTAGCAGAGGGCCCTATCGGGCCTATCCATGGTGTTGGCAGACCTCCCTGGGCCTCGCGGCCTCTTCCCGGCAGGTGTGATGTCACAGGTGAGTGTCGCATGTGTTATTTCATGCGCACGTGATGAGCTCCCCCCCCCCCCCCGTGTCGTGTGGAACTTGGCTTGTGACAACTCATTAATAGAAATAAAAAGATGAATGTAAGGCTAAGTAGAGAAGAGAATTGAAGATTTGTATATAAGGGTGAAAGTATAAAAAAATGACAGATAGAAGAAAGTAACAAACTAGAATTATGAACCGTTGTAAAAGCAGTGGAAATACATCTAGAAGATCAACTGTGGATGCTTACTGTTGATTTTCTTTTGTCCTAATTCCTTTCTTTTCTTTTCTGTTTCCCTCTCTCCTTTTTTTTTCTTTTTCTTTTCCTCCCCTCTCCCTTTCCTTTTCTTTTTTGGCTTACCTTTTCTTATTAATTCCCCCCCCCCTTTTCTTTCACTTTCGATAATCATCTTACTGGAGCCCCTATTAGTAATATCAATGATGGAAAGTGATTCTTTTTATGTATTTTCTTTGTCTTTTTCTTGTGGATGCTGGTGATGTTTTAAATTGATATTTGTGTATGTATATGTATATATGAACGTATTTTAAATTAGTAATAAAGATTTGTTATAAAAAAAATAGAAACATACACGATCAAAGGAAATAGCTTTGGAAGAGCAGGAAAACATTAAATATGAAGCGAGGAAGGTGTTTCGCTCAAGGCTCTAGCCTGGTCAATTGTAAAGAAGCGGTCAATGTGCTCAGAGGGGCCCAGCTCCAGTGCCCCCCCCGGTAACCCCACTGCTCCCTTGGGGAATAACCAAGACATAGGGTTTTATTGACCACGTATATATGACCTGAGCACGGGATGGGAGGCTTGGCAGCACTAACACTCCAAAACACCTTGCTTCCTCATTCATCAGTTCCTCTGGTGCTTGGGGGACAATGCTGTCTCTCCTGCTTTCAACAAAACGAAACACAAGCCCCATATCCCGGACCTACGCTGCCTTCCTCCACTGTGCTGTGGGTCAGCGGCGAAGGGGAAGCACTCTGTGCATGCTCAGATGTGATTGAGAACAGCAGGGTCTCTTTCTCCCCCCCTCCTCAGCCAGTAACCGGAGGATGTCGGGGCAGGGATCCCCAGTGCTGCTGTTGGAGGGGATGATTTCTCCCAGCCCCTACTCGTGCAGTCGGAACAAGACGGAGCCAAGCAAGGTAAGGGGGCGAAACAGAGGGGTCTGTGCATGCATTTGATGAAGAGCGCTTGCATCCCGTTGGACAGGTACCAGTGATCGAAGCAGAAAACGTGACAAGTCATCTCCCAATGAAAAGAGCGTCATTGTGGTGCAATGTTGGACTACTAGGGTCTGGGTTCAAATCCCCACTCGGCTGTGAAATTCACTTTGGGGGCCAGCCACTGCCTCTCAGATTAACCTACCTCACAAGGTTGTTGCGGGGATTAAATGAGGAAGAGGAGAGCTTGAGCTTTTTTGGGGGGAAAGGTGGGACTTAAGTGCAAAAAATAAAATAAAATTACAATAATACAAATGTATTCTTTGATGGCAGTTTGGACTCTGTTTTGTGTTCCAAGGTTGGTCACCTGAATTAATTCCTCTCACCGGCCTCATGGGAAGTATGGGAGCTATAAGACATACTTCTTGGCCCCCTCATTCACATTCCCAATCCTCTCATTCAATGATATATATATTTTCCAGACGGGTCAATTGCCTTCGGTATATGCACTTCATCCTCTGGCCGTCCTTTGCTTGTTTCTTTTGTCTTCTTTTGTATCTGTTTCTTTTTTCATACTGCATTGCGATACTGAAAACCTTAGTGGAAGTTACTCCAAGAAGAACGGGGAGAAAGAAATGGAGTTGTTGTTATTGTTATTATTCTGCCCATTATTCTGCTTTTTATTATCTTTTAATTTTCATGCTCTGTTCTTAATGTTGTACACAGCCCTGGGATCTTGTGATCAAGTGTGGTACATAAAGGGAAATAATAATAATAATAATAATAATTATTATTATTATTATTATTAATATTAATATTTCCAGCCCTCCCTCGAGATTCCATCAGGGATTGAACCTGGGGCCTTTGCCAATGCACATTGGCAATGCAGGTGTGCCTCTGTCCAATGCTCCTCTTACGTGGCATACCAAAATCTGACCCATAGAACCATAGAGTTGGAAGGGACCCCAAGGGCCATCTAGTAGAAACTCCTGCAATGCAGGAATCGCAGCAAAAGCATCCCTGGCCGGTGGCCATCCAACCTCTGCTTAAAAACATCTGAGGAGGGGCAGTCCCCCACCTTCCAAGACCGTCCAACAGGAATGGCTTTCTGTACCCCACCCCACCCCGCCTAGCAACTGCCCTTCCCTCTACCGCAGACCGAGAGCCGCCGGATCACCCACATCTCGGCTGAGCAGAAGCGCCGTTTCAACATCAAGCTGGGCTTCGACACCCTGCACAGTTTGGTCAGCACACTGAGCTCCCAGCCTAGCCTCAAGGTGAGCAGCAGGGAGTTGGGGTGGGAACAGACAAACAGGACAGCGAGGGGCACCCTGAGGCTCGCAAGACCACAGGAAGCTGCCTTATACAGAGTCAGGCCATTGGCTCATCTGGCTCCATATTGTCGACACTGACTGGCAGCAGGGAATCTCTCCTCGAAGTGCCGGGGCATTGAACCAGAGAATTTCTGCATGCCAGTCAGATGCCCAGCATTGAAATGGAGTCATTCTCTGTATTTTACTTACTTACTTATTTCATAAGATTTCTACACCACTTGGTTGCAAGAGAAATCATCCCAAAGCAGTTTACAGTGTACAGATAATACAATGAAATTACCAAGGAAGACAACTTTCAACAGATAAAACCAACAGCAAACTCAAAACAGATTAAGCCACATTCTTGCTTAAACAAAAATGTGTTTAGCGGACACCAAAAAGAGTACAGCGATGGTGCCTGCCTGCCGTCAAGAGGCAGGGAGTTCCATAGCGCAGGTGCAGCCCCACTACAAGATCGATTTCTTAACAAATGCGGAACTGGTGTTATGTGGCACCTGTAATGGTGCAGCAGCCGTAACACTGAATGGCTAGGGCTCTTGTAGTCCTCTCTGGCCTCTTGATGAACCTGGCCTCTCTAAGCCTACCCTGCTTTCTCCCTCCTGCCTCCCCCCACCTGACGATGCTGTGCAGGTCAGCAAAGCCACCACCTTGCAGAAGACGGCTGAGTACATCAGCAAGCTGCAGCAAGAGCGAGCTGCCCTGCAGGATGAGGCACAGCACCTGCGGGATCAGATCGATGAACTGAATGCTGCCATCAAGTAGGATTCTATGTGGTTTTTTGGGGGGGGGGGAGACACACCAGGCCTTTTCTCAGGGGTGGGGATCTCAAGCTGGCCAATGGGACAGTTCCTGACCTTCCCTGTGAGCCCCGTTTTGTCCCGTTTTCTGGTTCACATCGAACCATGCAGGCAAAGCCACAGCGCGTTGTGAGCACTGGTGATTTATTAGTTTATTTATTAAATATACTTGTATACTGCTTGCCGTAAAAAACATATAACCAAGCGGTTTACAATTCAGCAATAAAGACATAAAAACCATACAAGGAAACCAATGAAAAGTTAAAAACAGACATCCGTTAACCATTGTGAAAAGATGTGTTCTTAATTGCCTGCGTAGGTCAGGCAGACTTAGAAAAGTTTACAGCAGGCATTTTAAGAGTTAGCACAGGAGGTGCCCGCTGAATCTCTAGTGGCAGAGAGTTCCACAGGACTGGGCTGACAATAAAGGCTCTGTTCCTTGTTGTCAAACGAGCCTTGCCAATTTAGGAAAGACTAGCAACGCCCCTGCAGATGATCTCAGAGATCGTTTCCCCAAAAGGAAAACTGTCTCCTTGTGGTTCCTTTTGCAGCTTGTGCCAGCAGCAGCTGCCTGCCACGGGGGTGCCCATCACCCGCCAGCGCTTCGACCAGATGCGGGACATGTTTGATGACTACGTCCGTTCTTGCACCTTGCAGAACTGGAAGTTCTGGGTTGTATCCTTTTTGGGAGGGGAGGGTATGTGTGTGTGTGTGTGTCTGTCTGTCTGTCTGTCTGTCTGTGATCACAACTGCTCTTCACAGTACTTGGTAAGGATTAATTAGAAATAGGCAGCAGTGGAGGAGCAAGGAATTTTTTTAATGCTTTATTAATTAAAAACTCTGTAACATAAATGTTCAGTGCATGTAAACAGAAAACACAAAAAGGGATAATAGGTAATCTACAATCATTTGTTCTTCAACTTTTTACCTTTTGTCTTATTTGCAATTAATTTCAGCGTGACCTCCGATCTTCCCTTTGTGTTTCCATGTTATATTTCTTAAACGCACATTGGTTTTATTTTCCATGCTATTTAGCTTACTTTAAATCTTATTGTATTCTCCGATTCTCCCGCAGAAGTTCAGTTGATACCTGCCAAAGGATTTATATTTTGGCAATGTTCTTTCACATAAGCTCTCTCTATATCCCACTCTCTATAGAATTTTTCATCTGTGGCGTCCCGTAACCTTGCCGATAGTCTCGCTATTTCAGCGTATTCTCTTAGTTTATTTTGCCAGTCTGATTGGTAGAAATGTCATGTGGCTCATAGCCCCCAAATTCAGGAACATGTCATGTGGCTCATAGCCCCCAAATTCAGGAACAGACAGCGGACAGGTCGGATTTTGAGACAGCACAAATAAGAGAAGGTAGCGATGGTGGGGCAGCTCATCACATTCCCTTCTGGTCCTTAACAGCACCTCCTCTCTCAGTTCAGCATCATCATGAGGCCACTCTTTGAGTCTTTCAATGGAATGGTCTCCACAAGCAGCATGGAGACCCTCGGCCAGACATCCTTGGCCTGGCTGGATCAGTACTGCTCTCTCCCAGCACTGCGGCCCAGTGAGTAGTTTCTGTGACCCCCACTTCCTTCCCTCCAGAAGGGTGATGGCAGTTGGGTCTTTCAACACTGTCTCCATCTTCTTCCTAGTACAGCAAGAGGGTCCTGGATAAGTAAGGAGGCTTCTTGGACACCAGCTGAGGCAAAGCACCATGTAGAAAATATACACAAAGAGAATTATTATTATTATTATTATTATTATTATTATTATTATTATTATTACACAGGAAAGAGCAGTTGAGTAAAGCTAGGAAATGGTGCGTACATTCTGAAAGCTATCTCTGTGCTGGCTCGCAAGGCCGAAAGTGTGAATAGCTTCTGTTGGGAAGCGACTCATTCTCAAGTGGAGCCAGGGATGCTCCCAAATCCCAGGAAACCGCAGGAGCAGAGAGTTCTGTTGTGCTTGTGGGTTTCCTATTGGGGCATCAGGTGGGCAGCTCTGAGAACAGGATACTGGGCTAGACCTGATCCAGTTACAGCATTCTTCATAAGTGCTCACTGATGTTTTTAAAAGAGGACGAGGCAAAGTTTTTGATGTCATTACACTTATTTATTATTATTATTATTATTATTATTATTATTATTATTATTATTATTACACTTGATTTATTAATTGCCTTCTGAAGCACTGTCTCTTCCCAGAAGAAGCATCTGGTTGGCCACTGTGGGGAATTGGGTGGGCCCCCACATGGCTTGATCCAGCTATATGACTTTGCTGATGATCTAATGCCTCCTTTTCTTCCTTTAGCCGTCCTGAGCTCCCTCCGTCAGCTGAGCGTTTCCACCTCGATCCTGACCAACCCGGCGGCCATCCCTGAGCAGGCCACCCAGGCAGTGACAAGGGCAGGAGCCAGCAATGGTTCTTCGTAGCCCCAGAGGATGATGAGACTCCAGCAGGGGCTGTTGGCTAGAGCAGCACCAGCAAGATCTCTCATCCCAGCTGAGGAACTGTTTGTCCAGAGCGGCTTGGAGGAGAGAAGCAGCCTGGAAGAAACTGCCCACACCCCAGGCTGGCCAGCCCCCATTCCTGGAAGGGAAGCCTCCTTCACCCTGGCAGGCTATTCTGTGCCCATTTCTTCCTGAATTTACTAGCGACCACAGCTCAAAAACCACCCGGCGCAAGCCACAACCGCAGCACTCTCCACATCCTGGCCTATGTAGGAAGTGGACTTGCCACCAGACCTCATGTAGGCTGTGTACTTCTTCACACAGCGCATAGTTCAACTGTGGAACTCGCTCCTGCAGGGAGCAGTGATGGCCACCAAACTAGATGGCTCTAAAGAGGATTAGACGAATGCGGGAGGGGAGGGCTATTGATGGCTACAAGCCATGATGGCTATGTTGTGCATCCACAGTTGAATACCAGTTGCTGGAAATGGCAAGAGAGGAGAGGGCTTGTGCTCCTACTTGTGGGTTTCCCAGGAGAGGCATCTGGGTGGCCACTGTGAGAACAGGATGCTGGATTAGATTGGCCCTCTTTGGCTTGATATAGGAGTCTTCTGATCTTCTGATGTCTGCTTTCTCTCTGCACACATAGTGGACACTGTTCAGCTTCTGCAGTGGCACTGTGCCACTTTCCCAGTCACTGTGGGTTCTGGAGCATGCCCTTTTCCCTCTGTCAAATCTTGCCCGTCTCCATCAGTGCCACCCAGCCCTCTGAGATGCGCCCATGTTGCAACTGGACAACCCCCTACTTGTGCCTTAGCCCGCATTTCAATCATTTTAGGGGACTTTCCCCCAAAAGGAATCCCAATGGCACCCCACTTATATTGGTAGAACACACATGGTCGCCTTTCACGAATGAAGAAAGACCTACATTTTCAGACAGGGTACGTGGTCTCGTTCTTCATTTGTGGGGAAACTTAGCCAAACCGCTGTTGTTACCCTTTTGCATGCTCTAATTTCTGAGTGAAAGAGAGTTTCAGGGCCCTCTTTTCTCAGAAGTCTCTTGGAAACCTACACACTAGGCACAAACCCTCTCTAAGTGTTTTATCTCCAGAATCTGGAACTCTAATGTAGACTGCCCCTGAACGTGGAGGTCTCTCTTAGCTGTCACATTTAATTGCCCCAGCATCAACCCACCTGCTAAACATTGCAGCAACTGCCTTCCGCTAGCCAGCAAGACTCCCCTGGTGACCTTTTATTAAGCTCATGCCTGTGTCTCTTTTCCAGCCCTTGTTTAAACTGCCAAAAATTATTCTCATCCCTTCCACCCAAGGGAAATAAATCCCAGCTGCTCCTGTCTCTTTCAAAATGAAACCATCAGAACCATCTTGTGCCAGCCTGTGCCAGATCCGAAACAAGCAGCCACAATTGTAACAAGGACATGTTTGCACCTGAGTAGTGGAAACACTGCCTCCCAGTGCAGCAATAAAACTTCTGCAAAAGCTTACGTTTATTCTGTAATGTGATCTATTTGCTTATATTTTCTGTAGTTGTGTCCCCCCCCTTTTACAATTGGGATCGAAAAGAGCTCCTTTGAGCTTCCACATTCTTTAGGCAAAGAGCCATAGCTCAGTGGTAGAGTGTCTGCCTTAGAACCAGAAGGTCCCAACTTCAATCCGCAACAGCATCTCCAGGCAGGGTTGAGAGAAACTCCTGCCTGAAACCCTGGGGAGCTGCTGCCAATCAGTGTAGGCAGTACTGAGCTTGATGGGCCTAATAGTCTGACTTGGTATATCAAGGCAGCTCCCTGACGACTCCTTCTGCAGGCTAGTGTAAGCCTAACAATCTCACAACACGTTCATTTAAGCAAACCCCCAAATTTTAGGCTTCAGGTCTAAAAGGTTTTTATTTCAGCAGGCTGCATTCCCAAACTCCTGGCTAACTTGTTCTCTCCCTGCCCTGCATCTCCTGTAGACTTATGGGGCTTGCCTCTTACCGGGATAGAAGCCTATCACTTCTGTGTGCCTGACATTGCAGGAATGTGTGTGTCTGGCAGTGGCTTACGATGGCCCTATAATACAGTCAGTGGTTTATCCCCACATTTTTCACGAGTGAGAGAGTCAGGCTATGACAACACTGTACTGTGGCCCATGGTTAGTTCTGTAGGTAAGGCTAAAGGGGGAGGGTAACCTGCAACAACCCTGCAGTTTAATCCAGTCTCTATATCAGTGGTTCCCAAACTTTTTGGGGGGGGGGTTACTGCCCCCATTGTTCCAAAAACTCATTCCCAGGGCCCCCTACCCTATAAAAAAGCATTATTCAGAACAGCAGTTTGCATGGCCTACTAAGGAAGGTAGTAACACAGTAAAATTCAAATGAGTAACAATTGCACATTTTTTTCAAAATCAAATTAAAAGTATTTAGTTTAATTAATTTCAACAAAATTGATGAAGAACTGGATCCAGGGATACCAACTTTTTTGTTCCCTGCCCCCCCCTCACCCCCAGGGCAGTACTGTCCGCTTTTGGAACCAGTGCTCTATATTATACGGATCTGGCAGGGACCCATCTACAACATCCCTGCAGTGTAGACTGCTGCTATTATTCCATTTTGTGGCAGTGCATGGTGGCCGACAACAGCCCTGCAAAGTAGGGTGCTTCCAGGTGGGACTTTACAGTGGTATTGGTTCTCCTCATGCACACAAGATTATCGGCATCAAAATGCCAGCCTGTATATATCACATGCAACCCCATTTAATCCGGATTTATCCTTTACAGGGGAAATCCAGCAAGTAAACATAGAATAGTTGTTTCCAATGACTTGTTTGCAGTGTCAAGCTGGTGTCCAGTCTATGGTTAATGGTGCAGGGTGGGAGGTGAGACTGAGTCAGAGGGAGAGTAGCTTGCGACAGCCATGCAGTATAGATGGATGTAAACATTGGGATTTGGCTTTTGCTGACCAACTCCCATGGGACTCCTATGACCCCTAAGTCCACGATTGGTCAGAGAAGAATGGGTGGAGGCAGGATCCAGTGGAAAGCAAGGCATATCTTTATTTTCTGTTGCAACAGAGTTCCCTTCCCTCCGTGTAAGGAGAGAGAGACCCAGAACAAAGTGTGCAGGAACCTTTAAAGACTTTTGACTTTGCCCAACCCCTTAGCCAAAGACCACCCTAAAAGCACCATACATACATCATAGGAGGCAGTCTACAGCAGAAATCCTGTCTGCCAGGATACCTGATGGTGGTCGCTGATTCCATTACCTGGGCAGCCTGGCCATTCTTTTGTGATGGTAATGTTACCCAAATCAGAATGGGGGGGGGGATCCACCATGGTGGGTCACCAGACTTTGACTGGTCTGCTCCCTTCATTTCCCTCACCTTATAGATAAGGGTAGACCAGCTGCCATACTCATTCATTATTCCCCATCCGCAATATGCCTAGCGAATGAAGAACTATCATTCAAATAGCTGTCAAAGCAGCAACCAATCAGAAGAGTCCGTCTTGACAGCAACTTCGATATACTTACCGGTATACAATAGCACCCCCTAACAAGGGCTCAGCTGGGGTTGCAGAGAAACCCCGCTGGTTATTAGTGTGTCTAGTTTAGCTTTTAGACTTTCTCCAAGCATGTACATTTAGAAATTCATATAAAATCAATCCTGTGGTGGATTCTCACAATTTCAACGTCTTGCTCAAAGGGGGAGGCCTACCAGAGGAGGGGCTTGATCTATGGGTAAGGTCAGCCATAAGTTTAACACTACCTAGGCGATAAACCCTGTACTTGACTCAACTGGGAGAAAACAGGAAGATGTAAATACTTTCTTTGTTGTACCTGGAAACAGGAATGTAGAGTAAGTTTGACTGACAGGGCAGGTCTGATACTCAAGTTTCAGTTCAGATGCTATGCCTGATTTATGACAACTGCATGATGTTTTTCCAAGGGTGTTGTGGGTAACTATGAGGAACTTTTAAAAGGAGAAGCACCTTTGTTTGGGGCTTCTCTCTGCTTCCTTTATGTTGTAATTTGAAGTCTTGTTGCAACAATAAAGATCAGGCTGCTATTTTGCTTCATTATCTTGACTGGAACCTTTTGTTTGATGATCCAACTCGAGCCCAGGGAACTCCCCGCTACAGTAAATACTTTTGTTCCTGAATCCAGGTCATAGGCTCACCCTATTCATACACAAGGATTAATACAGGATTTGAGCATTTGTAAGTGAAAAGACAGTGGGAAGCCTTTCCCTATTTGCCTCCCTTACCGCAGAGGAATATTTGAGGTCATTGGGAGAGTCAAAATGGCTTCAGGATTGAGGGAGACAGAAGAGGGAGAATCATAACTTTGAAAATGTTTTGTTTGAAACTTGGAGTTTGTGAGAGAATTTATCTATAACCAGATCACTTCTGACCTGAATTTACAACAGCCCTACAGAGCAGTCCAGTGCAGCTACGATATTCTAATGCTTGGAAAGAAGATGGTTTCTAATAGCCCCGCAGTGTAGTCCAATACGTTTCCCACTATGGTTTGGGCTGAGAGGACCTTACAACAGCCCTGCAGTGTAACGCAGCGCCCCCCCCCTCCGCCACAGCCGTCCAATAACACTCACTCCCCCCCCCGCACCTCTTCCCATTGGCGAATAACCGAGCCACGCATCCCTCCAATCGAGTGCCACAACGCCATCATTCTGCGCGCTCCTCCTCCATCGACCCGCTGTGTGGGCAAATGTGTCGCCTTATGACGCTATTTTCCCGCCCTCGCCCGTGATGCGTTCTTTCCCGCTATTGGCAGAGAAACGCGTCCGTCTGCATCTCGCCCAACAGCAACCAGGGCCCCACCTGTTCCCCAGCAAGGAACTATCTCCCAATTGGGTCCTGGCCCTGTGACGTCACTAGCCGGCCGGCTCCTTCCCTCGGAAGCGAGCCAAGATGGCGGAGGTCAGTCGTGGAAGGGCGGTCCGGTTGGGCCACTGAAGCTGGCGGCATCCCATGGCCTTATTAAGGGGCCTGAACAAGGGGGCGGCGACCCCACTACTGTGGGCGCCCCGGGCAGTGCTCCCCCACCCGCCCCAGACGGCGGGCCTTTCGGGGACCGAATCCGGGAGCGGCACAGGCCGGTCGGGCTCCGGTCCGCAGGGCTTGTACGAGCTGCTGGGGGTCCCCTCGGGGGCCACGCAGGCGCAGATCAAGACGGCATACTACAAGCAGTCTTTTCTGTACCACCCGGACCGCAACGCCGGCAGCGAAGAGGCGGCGCGGCGCTTCACCCTCGTAAACGAGGCCTACCTGGTGCTGGGCAGCGTCGCCCTCCGAAGGAAGTACGACCGCGGCCTGCTCAGCAAGGAGGACCTGCGCACCGCCGGCAAGCCTTCGGGCAAGACAGCAGGGTCGACCACCACCACCACCGGTACCTCTTCAGCCAGCAGGACGCAGCCCTTTGCCTCCACGTGGCCCCACAACAAGCCCATATTTGACTTTGACAAGTTCTACCAGGCCCACTATGGGGAGCAGCTGGAGCGTGAGCGCTTCCTCCGCGAGAAGCGACAGGAGATGCTGAAGCGCAAGGCTGAGATGGAAAAAATGTGGCAGCGGGAGCACCTGCAGGAGTTGCTGGTCGCCATCACTTTCTTGTCAGCTCTGATCCTCCTTGTCACCTTCAAGTGAGCAAAGAGGAGGAGAAGCTGGCATAGCCAGGTGTCTCTTTGGGCTTGCCACTCCTGGGGGACTTTCTCCTGGAGCAGGCAAAACCAGCTAGGAGAAGTGTGTCCTTCATGAAAGCTGATGCGGGCTCCCACTAGGGCCAAGCTTGGAGGGATCTCTGCTTTCCTACATGCCTCACTGTAACCACCCAGAGAACATAGCAAACAATTTCAGAAGGATTTGGAGTGTTGCCAACCAACCAACCCCCCGACACAGTGCTGGGAAGCAAAACTCCAGATGCCAGTTCCAATAATAATAAAACATTTAAAACGTGCTTTACTTTGCCTTAGAAATCACACCCCTATCATCCAATTATTGTTTGCATGGATTTGGTTGCCTCAGCTGTTTTATTTGGAACAAGGTGCAAGTGGGTTTAATTTCCCACACCTAATTGTACTGTGAGAAGTGGATGGTATTTATGAGTGTCAATGTTTTGAGCATGGTGCTTCAGTTAGCAGGTGTCATCTCTGTAGCTTGAAATTCTCCCTTCCTCTGGGTGGGGGAGGGAGGGATTTCAGGTCTACCTTTCCTTACTTTCATAGAGATTCTGCTGACTCTTTCATTGGGGTGTCCCCTGCACTTGGGCCTCAAAAAGCTGCTCCACAACTTGGGCACTTAACAAACCTCTTTGTTTTGATAAAGGATGCATCTGAAGAGAAGAAAGTTCTCATTTGGAGACATTGTGGTGGCTTCTACAGTAATAGTTTTCGGGGAAATGCATTCTCTTTTATGGGGTAAACTGCTATAGGATTCACTCTTGCAGTTTGGAATGTAATGACGTGGCTACGGTGTTTTGATGTATATATACAAAGGATTCAAACCAATCATGTGAATGATACTTATTTTAATATGCTGTATAAAGACACAAAGAAACATTTAGGAACTGTCTCCTTGTCCTTCCAAGTCTTAAAGTGAAGCACTTAGATGCTTCTGGAAACACAGCTGCCTGGTCCCTTCTTTGATTGGTGTTGAGTTGTAAAAGTAAGCAAACATTGTGTAGGGTTATATAGAAGGCCAAGAGTGGAGAGAGGAGCATGTGGTGAATGTTATTCCTGCATTGCAGGGGTTTGGGATAATGACCCTTTGGCTCCCTCCAAACTTTAACATGTTATTCTTTGAATACATATGGGTAGGTTTCACTGAAATTGCAGGTGGGTTGAAGGTTGTGGGTCAGGCAAAGATTTCTAGTAAAAGGTGAGTTTTTAGTAGGCTGTGGGAAGGCGAGAAGCCCACCCCCTTCTTCTCCCCATATTCTTTCCATTCACCATTCCTTCTTGCAATTCCCTTTGAAGCAAGTTAGGAGAGGAGGGCAACCACCCTCAGCTGTGGTTGGTCGAGCTCAGCAACTCCCCTTGTGTTGAAATTGTGTTTTTCCAAGCGCTGGGTTGCTGTTCCTGAGTGGTGCAGCAGAGGGGGTCCTTGCACCATTGTTCAGCTGACAGTGAAAGGAAACTGATTTTCATTTGGAAAGGATATCGTCATCCCACAGCTAAATAAGGAAGGAGTGGCCTGCTCAACCAGGCTTGGTGAGGGAGCTCTTCTCACTGATAGGCAGGAAAGAAGTTTTTTCTTGGGGTGGCTGATGAAGAAGCCTGAAACTAGCTGCAGAGGTAGGATAACTGGATCACAAAATCATGAAAGGTACCCAATAGAAATATAGATGATTATATTGATTTCTCCCTAAGTGAAAACCTCACCAGGCAACCAACCCATCCATTCCATTTGAGTACAGGTGAAACTCAAAAAATTAGAATATCGTGGAAAAGTCCATTTATGTAAGCAATTGTTTTCATTAGCTTCTGGAGTTTAATATATGAGATAGACTCATGACATGCAAAGCGAGATATGTCAAGCCTTTGTTTGTTATAATTGTGATGATTATGGCGTACAGCTGATGAAAACCCCAAAGTTGAAATTGTTAATTTGGGGTTCTCATCAGCTGTACACAATAATCATCACAATTATAACAAATAAAGGCTTGACATATCTCGCTTTGCATGTCATGAGTCTATCTCATATATTAGTTTCACCTTTTAAGTTGAATTACTAAAAGAAATGAACCTTTCCACGATATTCTAATTTTTCGAGTTTCACCTGTATTTGCACCTGATTCAGGGTGCTGCTGCTGTCCTCCAAGCCCAGGTATCCCTTGGCCATTCAGAATAGCCCCCCTCCATCTCCCTTTTCAGCTGTGGACTTTCAACTCCTGCTACAATGGTTGGACCACTTCCTTGGACAAAAGTCTTGCCACAGACACCTATGAGATGCTTGAGCTAGCATTAGGGAGAGCGCAGGGCGGTAGTATACAGATAATGCAATTCTGACTGGCTTGGGCAGAAAATAACTGAAGCTGTTTGCTAAATGCTGTCCCTGATTAACTTGACTGGTTAGCCACTGGGCCAGCATTCACTGCCCTCATCCTGGTCTCGCAAAGTGTAGGTCCTTGCATCTGGCCTCTAATCCCTACCTCGCCTGTGTGCCAAATCCTGCCTCCCAAGTGCAATCCCCCACTGCAAATTGAATTATCACACGCGGGTTTCTACTGAGGATTGTACTTCAATCTTCATACACTTGAGTATATCCTCATAGCTCATAGTCTAGTTCCACTGCAGGAAAAGCTGCATCTGTCAGAATTCCTTCTAACAGCATGAAGCAATAGTCAACATAACTCCAGTTCTGCTTCTGATGCTTTCTCTGCAGAGGTTGGCAAGCAAGATGATCATAATCTTGTAGAGTTGGAAAGGGTAATCTAGTCCAAACCCCTGTAATGCAGGAATAAAGGGTCTAGAAATGGAGCCTTATGAGGAACAGTTGAGGGAGTTGGGTATGTTTATCCTGAACAAGAGAATGCTTGCAGAAGATGTAGCAAGCTGCTTTCTGCTGATCCAGAGGGGACAACCCGAACCAATGGGTTCAAACAACAGGAAAGGAAATTCTGATGAAACCTTAGGAAGAACCTTCTGCTGGTAAGAGCTGTTCGACCGTGGAACAGACTCCCTTGGAAGGTGGTGGAATCTCCTTCATTGGAGGTTTTTAAACAGGTTGGATGGGCATCTTTCAGGGATTCTTTAGCTGTGTTTCCTGCATTGCAAGGGGTTGGACTATACGACCATTGGGTTCCTTTGGTTTCAGTTTGATTTTCAAGCCTGAAGTCCCGGGACTGGGTTTCCTCAGTGCTTTGGACCTCTTCTCAGCCTCTCCCGCAAGTTCACAAAAGCTATCCCACAAATTAAAGAAGAAAAATATGATTAGCCTGCCAGCTTGTTCATGACTGTTGGATACAACTCACATCAGCCCCAGGCAGCATGGGATGGTGAAGGGAGCTGGGAGTCCAAAACACCCTGAAGAATGCAGGTTGAAGGATATTGACTTAGCATGTAGGACCAGGGAGACCGGGTTTAAATCTCACCCGCCTTCAGCTATGTAGTTCACTAGGTGACCTTCAGCCAGCCAGCCAGCCTGCCTGCCTGCCTGCCTGTCTCTCCTTCTGCCTGGCCTACCTCATAGGGTTGTGCTGAAGATAAAATGCAGCATGTGTGTGGGAGCACCATGTACGTGGCTCCTTGGAATATATACAGTAAATAACCAAATAAAAGCACCTTGAAGCCCCCCAGCCATGCCACAGAGCTTGCAGAAAGGAAGGGGGTATATACTCCTTGTTGCATGTGCGCTGCTTATTTCAGCCCGGGGTGGGGGTGGGGGTCCTCTGCGACACACCCCATACGATCCTGACTGTCGGGTGAAGGCACATCGCAGTTGCTAGGGCTCTTTGGAGAGGTTTGCAGAACAGCAAGACATCCCTCTCTCACACACAGGAGGAGCTGGATGCTGCTGTTGCCAGGGCAACGGGCGGCCCATCAGCGAGCAGGAGAGCCTGGCTGGTCCTCTCCGCCAATCGCAGGGCCCGGCTGGCATCCTAGAGACAGCGACTCTGCTGCCTGTAACCAGGGGTTACCCACTGGCAAATGGGAAGCAGATCTCTCTCCCCCCCCCCACCTTCCAGTTCCCCCCCTCTCTGGGAAAGTGTTTGATTTCCTATTAACCTAAGCAGCTGGGGGGGGGGCTAAGAGGACCCCCTCCTCCCCATCAGCGGTTACTTAGCAGCTAGTTCATGAGCATAATAACCTGTCCCTGAAGGCTTGGGGGCGGGGGGGGGGGGCCGGACAGGAGCCAGCCAACTTAGTTCTCCAGCTATGATTCCAGCAAGCAATGCTCGATTTCTGATGGGGGAGCCACCAGGAACTCAAGGCAAGGCTGAAACTCCACTCTCTCCCTGGTTCCACACAGAGCTGCATTAGCCTGAATGAAGGGGAACGGAGTTTGTGCACCCAAATCAGCATTTTTTGGGGTTACTCCAAATCACAACCACAGCCTTAATGTGTGCATACAACAAATACACATAGAACTACTTTCAATAGAAACAGTATTTAATTATTTGTGATGATATTCAAGCTCCCCCCACCATTTTCTACATGGATTTTTTTTTAAGTTTGTGAAAAGGAAAGTGAGCTACCCAACAACTCTTCCTCTTTCCATCTATTTATCTATCTATCTATCTATCTATCTATCTATCTATCTATCTATCATTAGCATCCTTCTGTCTTGAGAGACAATGGAGTGTGCTTCCAGGGGTGAAGTCACTGTTGCATTAGCAGCACCAAAGTGACCTCCCTGGGGCGCAAGTCTGGGCAGTGCGTATGGAGGTCCTGGACTGCCCAGATGATGAGACTCTCCTCTCTTGGCCTCGCTGATATGGTCCAAAAGAAAGCAGAGCAAGACATTTGGCACCAGCTTGGCTGCAGGAGTTGCTGGTAGGAGGAGTGCAAGGCACCATCCAACAATCTTAGGGACTTCACTCCAGATTTGTGTAGGGGTTTACTCCTTAGCCTTTTCTCCCAGATATCCCACAAGGCAGCAGAAGTGTAGGACCAGTCTTCCTTCTCCTCCAGGTTGACAAGTCCCAAAACTGCCTTCGTGGCAGTTTGGAGCCACTATTGGTTTTGTCTGTTCAATCCACCAGAACCTGTCTTCACATGCAAAGGAAGTCCCTGACTCACTGAGGGACCTATTGACTACCCTCACCTGGTTTAGTTGGCCAATTGAAGCTGTTCCCTGGGGCATGGCCAATGTTGCATGCTGACAGCTTACGTGAGCCACAGGTGAGAGCTGAGTGCAAAGCGGGGACCAAAGGTGGAGAAACAACCCTAGAAGGAGCATGGTGTACCTTCTGCTAACACCTCATAAACACATATATGAATGGCAAGCCAATTCCCTCAACCATTCCTCATAAGGCTTGGTTTCCAGGCCCTTTATCACCCTGGTCACCCTACCCTGAAAACCTTCTAGCTTCTCAATATCCTCCTTAAACTGGGGTGCCCAGAACTGAGCAAAGGAATCTGACCAAGACAGAATATATCAGTACTGTGCATTTCCTCACTGAACTCAGTTACTCCCTCACTTGAGAGTACTGTAGACCTGAACAGGAGTCTGCAACAAAGACCCTTTTATTCTTCAGAGGCCATACCCTTGCTGAACATTTCTCTCCCTGCCCTCGTGTGATGTAAAAATATATTACTGAATGGTAGGCCGTAAATTGTGTTGAATTATTTTGCTCTTTAATTCCTTATTTGTGTTTCTTGATTGATGCCTGGTTTCTGCTCTTAATATCTGCTGGAGGTTTTGCTGTTAATTAAACACACATTTCATGGTTTTTTTGGGGGGGATCTTTTAAAACATTCTGTGTCTTTCCAAGAAGCAGCCACTGCTTGTCTGACTGGGGAGAGCCTCGCCAATATTTTGTCTGGTGCTTCCCCCGAAACAGCAAACACGGCTGTGCTGTGCCGAGGCAAACGCTCACCCTGCCAGCCGGCTGCTCTTGCTATATTTGCAGGAGCCGTTGGTGATGTGAATTTCTGTTGTGATTGAATGTTCTGTTACTGTCTACCCTGGAGAGTGCCGGGCCTCTGGCCCAAGCCATGCCAATTTGTCAAGGCCTGGGCGCAATCCGTTGGAGCTTAATAGAGCAGGGAACCAGCCCCTCTCGGTGTGTTGGCTTCCTCCCTCGCAGGGGTGTTGTTAGGGTCGTCCCAAGCACCTCCTGTCTTGGCTTTTTCACACTGGGCATCGAATATTGTATTAAGTTACAAATCCCTGGACAATTAAGTCCAAGGTACCTTGGGGATCGCTTGATCCTTTAAGATATCCCAGCTCGATCAGTAAGAACACTTGCAGGAGAGCTGTTTATCATTTTCAGAGTTGGCGAGGCTCATATGACAACAATGAGAAGCCAAGACCCAGCCAAGACCTGTGGAACTCTCTGCCACTACATACTCAGCAGGCCAACTTTTAAACGCCTGTTGTTAACTTTTTTATTCCACCAAGCCAATGCAGGCTATTAGGAATATATCTTTCCACAATGATTTACTGGTGCTTGTTTTTAGCTTTTTTGTTTTTCACTTGTTATGCTTTTCCTGTCTGCTTTTGTTTTTATTGCTGTAAAATGTTTTGCTATATTTTTTACGGTATACAAATACTTTTATAAGTAAATAAAACAAATATCCTTTTAAAAATTTGTCTGAAATGTTAAAGCTTTGCTCATAGGGAAGCTTGCTGTGTTGCAAAGCACAGGGCCTGTGAGACACATGTACCCTGCCATAGTCAATCAGCATCTTAAGTTCCAGAGGGTCCGCTCTTCCAGTTTTCCTCACAGATCTATGGGGCATCAATAGGACTTCCTGGGTCCAGTATACTGTATGCCCTTAGGGTCCCTTCCAACTCTATAATTCTACGATCAACTTGGTCACCCTCCTCTGCACCCCTTCCAGCTTGTCAATGTCCTTTTAAAACTTTGGTGTCCCAGAACTAGACACAGGACACCAAGGCAGAACAGAGTGGGGCTATCATTTCTCTTGATCTGGACTCTAGACTTCTGTTGATACAACCTAGAATTACATTAGCTTTTTTTGCTGCTGCATCACACTGTTGACTCATGTTCAGCAGACCACCTATTCGTCTCATATCCAACAAATACAGCTGGTGTTCAATGTTGTTGTTTTCCATGTGACCACCATTAAGATAGCTGAAGACGGCTTTCATATCACCTCTTGGTCTTCTCCAGATTAAACTTCCCCAACTCCCTCAATCGTTCCTCATAAGATTCTGTACCAAGTAGCCCTTAGCGCCTTTGTGACATCAGCAGCCGCTCCTCCAATCTTCAGCCTGTTCTCAGACCTATCTGCATGCTTAGCAACCAACATGTCCAGCACATTGCAATGACTGCCATTGTTAGCAGGTCTGCGGCCATCGATTTAAGAGATAGGCATGAGCTTCAATAGGCAACTATGCGTTGCCACTGTGGCTACTTTCGGAGACCACATGGGATTGTGATTTAATGGGCACACCCTCCACATTTTCACGTGCAAACTGGAAAACAAATTGCACCGCAGGGGGTTGGACTAGATGACCCTTGGGTCCCTTCCAACTTGACAGTCCTATGAAAATCTCATTGTTTCTACCATGATGCTGGTCTCCCGCCCTCGCAGTTCCACACACCTCAATGTCTCTAGAATGCAGGTGACCCCTGCAGTTGAAAACGCCGCTGGCAGAAATGTATTCCCTTGATTTATTCCAAAGAATATATTTATATTTATATACTTGTTTCCACACTTATTTTTCCAAAAACATTACATGGAAAAGAAAACGTCCACAAAGACAGCATGGGGTCTACCTTGAAGCTGCCGGAATCGGATTGAGACCGTGGGAATATTTAAAGACCCCCACCCACCCACCCACCCCCCGACACACATGGAAAGTTTTGCAGTGGATCCTGAAAGAGAGAGGTTCTGGCTTGTAATGGGGTGGGGGGTGGGGAGAGTGTCAAGAAAGTTCAGTTGGTGTTTCGGAGACAGGGAGAACCCCAGGAAACTGCCCCTTCCTCTCCCCCCCCCCACCCCCAGTTTCTCAAATCTTGCAGAAAAAAATCAAATCAGAAAAATTCTATTCCAAGAATGAGGCCCCTAGGCTTTCTCAGGAAAGTGAGGTCTTTTTTTTGGGGGGGGGGGTGTTTCTGGATATAGGTGGAAATACATTATCACCCACCTACCCCCCCCCCCCAAAACCAGGATGTGGTGCTCTTTCAAAGCTCAACCCATGTGGTTGTAGCTTTTGTTTTTTTAAACCTAGCCATCAAATAGGAAAACTGTTCTGTGTCGATGCTAGAAAACCAGCCGCATTACATTTGCATGCATTTAAATGAATTAAAATATAATTGCCCAATGCCGCCCGCCCCCCTTTCCTCCTCTCCTTCCTTGGGAGCTGAGACAAGTTAGGTTTCAGACAAATTTTGGAATGTCATATTTCCTCTGCAAATGGAGCCACCTCAACCCCCCCCCCCAATATTCTAAAGCAACACCCTCTGTTACATTTCCAGTGAAGACATGGAGTTGGGGCAAATTCATGGATGGAGAGGTATATCGTCAGCCATCCGTCACAACAGCTGGAGAGACTTTCCAGGTTCAGGAGTAATCTGCCTCTCAGTTGCAGTTGTCCCATTGGAAATGACCATTGGGGAATTCTGTTGCAGGCCTCCCAAAGGCATCTGATTGGCTGCTAGTGGAAACAGACTGCTGAACACTATGGACTTTCAGCCTGATCCAGCAGGGCTCTGGACTAGCAGGTTTCAGAGAGCCAGCCTATAAAACCAGGGTGGAGGGCGAACATCTGTGGCCTTCCTCTGGGTGCTGTTAGACTCCCACCAGGCCTAGACAGCATAGCCAGGGATGAAGGGAGATGAAGTCTAACAACATAAGGACCAAAGAAGAGGCTGCTGGATCAGGCCATTGGCCCTTCTACCCCAGCAGCCTTTTATTTTAGAGGGGCCAACTAGATGCCTATGGAAAACCTGCAAGCAGGACCTGAGAGCATCTCCCCTCCTGGGATTTTCAGTAATCGGTATTTAGAAGCATTCCTGGCCCTCTAACTGCGGAATCCCTAACTAGCCATAATTGACAGTAGTCATCATTGGTCCTCCTCCCCCTCCACCTCCTCCATGAATTTGTCTAATGCTCTTTTAAAGCCATCTAGGCTGCTGGCCATCACTGCCTCCTGCAGCAGGGAGTTCCACAGTTCAACCTTGCACTGCACAAAAAAGGACTTTCTTTTATCAGTCCTGACACTTCCAGCATTCAAGATCAGGGGCCACCATAACTACTGCAAAGCCGGGGGGCGGGCGGCGGGCGGTGGCCCTCCAGAGTGCCATGATCTAAGCCAGTCTTTGTCAACCTGGTGCCTCCTAGATGCTGGAGTCCAGCTCCCAGCAGCCAGCATGACCAGTAGTCAGGGGTGATATGATGATGGGAGCCGGTGTCTGGCTCCATCTGGAGGGCTACAGGCTCCCTATTCTGGTCCCTTCCAACTCTTCCATTCTATGATTCCACTTCATACCAATAATTCAGCCCCCACCCTTTAATTCTTGCAAACTGGCTTTCCTTCTGCCAAATTCCACCAAGCTTGACATTTTTGATTCGGACCTCATCAAACACTGTAAACCGCTTCAAGGTTTTTCTTACAATCAAGCGGAGGATAAATTTTATGAAAATTAAATCGGCATTTCATTTTAGATCCCTGGAATATGCCCTCTAGAGTGGGGAGTGGTTTCAGATGGTCCTGCATCACAACCCCTCAGTGCCAAATCCTCTACATTTTCTCCTCCAGGAACTGGATTTTGCAGCCGTTCCTTGCGGAGGGAAAATAGGTGGCTGCAATGACTCTGTGATTGGAGAACCTGGCGGCTGCAGCAGTGAGGGGGGGGGGGGGTCAGGGATCATACAGTGTAGAAGGAAGACTAGGCTGGCCAGGGGTTCATTTGGACCGGAGTGATCTAGCAAGGCGAAGCAACTGGATGTGCTTTCAGCTCTGCGACCTGTGGAATGCTGACAGTGCCTCTGAGCGTGTGCAGAGTGCATTCCCTTCATCATAGCTGCTGTGCCATGCTCCTGCCTGGGTTCAAGCAAAGAAAGAAGGTTCCTCCAGGCCTCCAGCTCAGCTGACAGCTGCTTTCTTCCTCTCAATGTTCCAGACCTCCTGGCTCCCTACATCAGGGGCTGGTTTCTAAGCGCCGGGTTGGAGGAGCTGCCCTGGTACACAATCCCTCCTGGTACACAATCACCCCAGCAACCAGCCAGAGGTGGAGGGCGCTGCCGTCCTCCTCTCCCAAAGTGGGATCAGTCACAGGGACATCATGCCCCATGGAAGAGGGGAATAGCCGTCCCCTGCCTGAGCAGGCTCCCCACAGTCATCTCCCACAGCCGTACCTTTCTCACAAGCTCACCCAGGGACACCCCAAATGCTCTTTCTACACCAGGGATGGCACAGTCAGAGGCGCGACAGCTGAACTCATCCTTACCCATCCCACTTGTCTGTCTCCAGACGACAGGGCAAGCCCCATCTGCAAGAGCTGAAATAAAAATCTCACCGCCTGTCAACAAAAAGTGGGGAACTTTTGACAGTTGAACGAAAATTTCAAGATTTGTTTTGCTCATTTTTTCGAGACACTTCGTACAAATTGCTCATGCAGAGAAGCGGCAGGCAGCCTCGTCTGCCGGCAGGTCAGAATACTGCTTTCTGGTTACCTCGGCAGTGACTGAATGACTCACTTGTACCAGCCCCTCAGGAGGCTGAACAAGAGAAGAAAACCAGGCCAGTGACTCATTCAGAGACACAGAAACCACTTCTTCCATGAGGGAGCACTTGAGACTCTCTAGATATTTTTTTTTAAAAAAAAAACACAAATAAGTTTTCCGGTTCAATCCTCCCTCTCGCTGCAGCCTCCCCCCCCCCGATCCTGACAATTCAAATTTTTGCAAGCACATTCAAGTTAAAACGGCTCAAAAATACATCCTCACCTGGCCCACCCCGCCCCAGTCTTTTGTGTGTGTGTGTGTGTGTCGCTCAGCCCTACGTCTTCCGGAAAGACAAATTCCACCCCACCCCCCGCCCCAGACCCTGGCTGAGCCCCACACCCCATACCCTGTTGAATCCGTGTGTGCTGGTTCCACAAACCCATCCTCTAGCCGTGGCCTAACTTTGGGCTTCATGTCCTACCCTGTGCTTCGCAACCTCAGCCCTTGCCCCCCAACCCCCCCAAATTAGCCCTCCCAGTTCTACCTCAGAAGCCGCCCCCCCCCTCACTCACTCCTAACATACAAATTATTGTGAGGAGGCGAGGGGGAGAAGAAGAATTCAGCTTCTGGCTCAGAAAAAACAACAACAACACACCCCGCCAACAGAATACCTGCCTGTGCCCAACTCCCTTCACCCCACCCCCATCCCAAATGTGCTCTACTCTACCCCTTTTCTTGGTCTTTCCCTCTGGCTTCCAAAATGGAGACACTTGTGCTATAGGGCAAGTTCTGTTTGTGGGCTGGGTCTGGAGGACAGGCGTTCCCACCCAGAGTCAGCCGCATCAAAGCAGGATGGGGGGGGCAGCCTGCAAGCCTCTCTCTCTCTCAGGGGTGCCAAATGGAATAAAATATTAGGGGGCTCAGGTAAACCCCGCCCCGCATAATCAATCACAAGACGCGGTACACGCACACCATTTAAATGGCAATGCCTATCAATTTTTTTGGGGGGGGGCCTGGCGCCCTCAAATATTTTATGGGGATGACAGCGAAGGGACCTCGGCCCCTGAGAGTTGGCTCCTATGCTCTTTCATGGGTGCAGAATGGTCATAGGGCCCCACCCCCCACAAGAAAGGAGAGGGATGGAGCTAAATATAGACTTTCCCTTATTTCTAAATGATGGGGGAGGGCAGCCCCCCTCCCCGGCCCTCCGGCACCTATACTTACAATAACGTTTGATAGCCCCAGCCAGCCAGGCAGCCCCAAGAGATGGGAGACAGAGACAGAGCCGAGTGTCTAAATCATATATGACACCCCCCCTGTAGCTGCCATAGTCCTGCCCCACCCCAACGCCCCAGCTCCGGGCAAGTCTGGGCGGGCAGAGTGGTCGGCAGGTCGGGGGTGGTGGTGCTGGCGGCGCCGCGCCCCGGACCCTGGCCCGTCTCGTCTCGTGACGGAGGCTCCGGTAAAAACGGTCCGTCAGCTCCAGCCGGCTACCGGTGCGGAGGCTCCTTCTTCTTCTGCTGGGGAGGCAGGTGGGCCTGTGCCAGGTGGATGTGTCCAATCAGGCTCAAGGGCGAGCTCACGAAGGGAGCAGAAGGGTGCGAGGTGGCCAGGGCCGGCAGGCAGCACTTTTGGGGGCCCGTCCCCACCGGGATGGGGAGCACGGCCTCCGAGGGGATGAGGAATGCCGGCGCCAAGCGCAGCTGGAAGACCTTGGGGGGCGGCCCGTTTGGCACCGGCGGAGGGGCTTGGGCCGAAGGCGGTGGTGGAGGCGGCGCTGGCACCGGGAGGGCAGGGGAGACGGCGGGCGGCTCCTCGCTGCCGGGGCTGGGCTTGTCCTTGGCCTTCTCCAGTTTCTCCAGTTTGAGGGCGCCCTGCAGTTTCTCCAGCTGGGTGCGGCGCAGGTGGGAGAGCATTCGGGCGTGCTGGAAAGACTCCACAAAGGTCTCCACGGGGAGGTCCCAGCAGAGAAACTGCTCCATCTGCTCCTGGAAATAAATGGGGGGGGGGGAGGAAGGAATGGGAGAATTCAAGCAAGCCTCTGGAGGGCCTTCCGCCCCTCTTGCCCTCTCCTTGAAGCGGGTTGGACTAGATGACCCAAGGATCCCCTTTATGAAATTAAAGTGAAACCTGCAGGGCCCAATTTATACAGAGAGGTTGGGGACAGGGAACCCTGTTCAGCCCAGACCCATGTTCCCTTCTTGGAAACCTTCACGTGCAAGTGGTGGACGGAGCCAGGAGCAAAAGTGGGCAAATCTTATACAGTGGTACCTCGGAAGTCGAACAGAATCCATTCTGGAAGTCCGTTCGACTTCCAAAATGTTCAGAAACCAAAGTGCGTCTCCTGCAGACAATCGGAAGCTGCAGAAGCCCCGTCGGACGTTTGGGTTCCAAAGATTGTTTGCAAACCGGAACACTCCCTTCCGGGTTTGTGGCGTTCAGGAGCCAAAACGTTCAACTCGCAAGGTGTTTGGGATCCAAGGTACGACTGTATTGTAATTTTAAGTTGCAAACCGCCCTGAGATCAACAGGTGATGGGCAATCAAATGTAATTAAAAAATAAAGGATAAACATCCTGCAGGGGAGGTTGTTTTTGCAAACCTTCACACACACACACACACATCTGTGCTGCGATCCCTGCACTGCAGGGTGTTGGGCTAGATGACCGTTGGGGTGCCCTCCAGCTCTACAGTTCTGCGATCTCAACCATCAGGGTTAAAGGGAATTACCCACCGTGGCAGAAACTCCCAAGGAGCTTCCTCCTCCTCCTCTCACAGAACTCAGCAGGGAGGATGAGGCTGAGGATAAAACTTGGCTTATTGGGCTCTTGTGCCCCCAGCTGATGGACTCCATGACAACCCTACAACACAGTTTTGTGGGGCAGGTGGCCATATGCACTTCAGTGTGGGTGTTTCCCCTCACAACTAATGCTCCCTCTTGGCAACTCACCTCCACCTTGGCCTCCACGCCGTCCAGCTCAGCTTGCAGCCTGCTCACGGCGTTCTCGGGGGTCCACTTGGCCATACATGCCCCTGCCAGGCAAAAAAGCAGTCTCAGCCGCAGACACTCCTTCCCCAGTGCCCCCACTCTTCCCTCCCATGAAGCAGGGTTTAATCCCAAGGTGCCATTGGGGCTTCACCTTCCTTCTCCATCCTGCTCTAGGAAACAGAACATTAGTCTGAGTCAGCAAAACAGCAGGTGATCTACCACCATGTTAAGTTCCTAGTCCCCATGGTTTTTAATGTTTGATGTTTTACTGTGTCGGATGTTTCAGTTTGTTGGGAGCCGCCAGAGTGGCTGGGGCAACCCAGTCAGATGGTTGGCATACAAATAATAAAAGATAATGATGAATACAAGCTGCCTTTACAGCAGGCATAGGCAACCTCGGCCCTCCAGATATTTTGGGGACTACAACTCCCATGATCCCTAGCTAACAGGACCAGTGGTCAGGGATGATGGGAATTGTAGTCCCAAAACATCTGGAGGGCCGAGGTTGCCTATGCCTCACTGGTCCATCTACCCCTGGGCTGTCTGATTTCAGAAAGGCACTTCTCCCATTCTGCTAACTGGAGACGTCAGGGATTGACCCCCTGGCAGCCTTCCTGGGGAAGAGGGATTGTAAAACCACTCTGGGGATTGTAGCTCTGGGAGGGGAATAGGGGCCTCCTAACTGTTCTCAGCACCCTAAACAAACAACACTTCCCAGAATTCTTTGGGGGAAACCAAAGTGGTATCACAGTCCAGTAAGTGTATGGGGTGAATCTGGCCGTGGTCCCAAACTTCTGGAGGGCACCAGGTTGGCAAAAGTCTGGTGTACAGAACTAGTGGGATGAGCAAGTTGCTAGTCCTGAATAAATTGCTTTGTTTCGATGTTTTCCCACCCCCCCTCCTTAAATTGCATTGTAGTTTCTGTTGTGACATGGGGGCTTGCAAATTGCTTTCGGAAGATTTCCTTCCTGACCAGGGACTGCCTGAACCCTCACATCCCAACTTGACCTCTGAGATTATCTGCAGGAATATCGCTGGCCATTCCCCGAGTTGGTGATGCTTGTTTGACAACAACGAGAAACCGAACCTTTGGTGTCCTGTGGAACTCTCTGCCGTTAAGAGATTCAGCAGGCGCCTTCTGTGCCGGCTTTTAAACACCTGCCGGAAACTATTCTATTCTGCCAACGCTTCGCAGGCAATTGTAAATACATCTTTTCTCACTGGTTGACTGCTGTCTGTTTTTAACCTTTTTCTGCTTTTATTGTTGAACGCTGCTTTGATTGTGTGTGTGTTTTATTTTAAAAAGTGATATTTAGTGGAAAAATAAATGCAGTTCCTCAAATGAACAAATAAAGGGGGAAGGTTCCTGGAGGGGTGACCTCAATGCCCCATCATTCCAGTCCAAACGTGACTCCACACAAGCAATTGGGTCTCATGCAGCTGTGCTAATGGGAATCACAGGCTCCCTAAGCATCCCTGTAGGATGTGTTGGGGGGCTCGTGGTCCACAGCCCAATCTAGACTGCCAGATGTGTGCATACATACAGGGGTGCTTAACGCCACATTTCACACTTTAAGCCAAAAGAACAGCTGTCTTGTAAAAGTATGGAGCTCTCCTGCTAAGCCACATTGCATACATCAGACTTCCCCAACCAGATATTTTGGATCCCAGGTCCCTTCTGCTCTCTGCAGCTGGCATGGCTATCAATATATATTATTACTTATTAAACTTTGAGGGTTGTTTTGTTTTTGTTTTAAAGTGACTTAAGGCAATAACCCCCCCCCCCCCACACACACACGTTAAAACCAGCCCAGGACAAAACACAGAGAAAAATCTAAAACGTGTTCATCTTTTTTAAAACGCAAGGATAAAACATCCCACCCACGGAAGGAGGCCACAGAGAATACACAGCCAAAGGTCAGGCGGAAAAGAAATGTTTTTTGTGGGGAGCCACCACCGAAAAGGTCCTTTTGACCCTTGAGGTTGATGGTTTTAGGAACCACCTTAATTTTATAGTTGAATGTTGTTTTTAGTTGTTTTCAATACTGCATTTTAATGCTCTAAGCCACCTTGGGACCTTAGGGTGATGGGTGGGCAATTAACAACAGCAGGAAGCTTCTATCCTAGGGAATCACCATGGCATGGTGGGTGGGGGAGAGGCTATGACATGCTATTCTAGGATGCCAGCGTGGCTCAAGGGTAGGGTCACCGGGTCAGGAGCATCCCAGAAGCTGAGATTTCAGGGCCCAAAGCTGAGATTTCAGGGCCCAAAGATTTCAGGGTGATATCACAGGGGGCGGCCCCTGGTGGTTCTTCCTCTGTGCTCCCTCCTACCACTGAGCCCTGGAGATGGAGGTTAATTGGGAGAGGGGAGGAGGAAGGGCAGGAGGGCAGACCCCCACCCTAGAGAATCTATGCAATAATTTGCAGCCAGCTTCCCCTGCCACCTGGGCCAGGCCAATCTGCAGACTTCATGTGAGTCCTGGAGGTCTGGCAGCCCTGCTCATGGGACACACCAGTCCAACAAAGCCCAGCCTGGAGCTCAACTCTGATTCCTACCCTTTGGAACTCCATGCCTATTGACACCAGGCAGGTGCCTTTGCTGCACTCTTTCCCCTGCTGAAGACATTTTTTTTTTGTATAAACGAGCCTGGCCAGTTGTTTACAGTGTTGGTGTGTTTTTAGTTTATTGCTGGTTTTATTTTTTATTTTAACATCTTAGCGGTTTTTATTAATAATCTTACAGTTTTACTCTTTTTGCAAGCAGCTCTGGGGTTTTCTACAAGGAAGCGGTTCAGAAGCGTTAGGAAATAAACAGCAAAAGAGTCACAAAAGCACGTGCAGAATTCCCCTTCCTCACAGAGAGCCACAGCTGGCAGGCAACTGGAAAGAGGGGTGAGGCGAGGCTCAAAGAAATATGGCTGACAGGCTGGGATATGGGGGGGGGGAGGGGGCTCACCCAGACGCTGCTGCTTGTCCCGGCATGTCTCCCGCAGTTCCCTCAGCTCCTGATACTTGATGGCCAGGGAGGCCTTGCCGTTCTCCAGCCGTGGTTGCAGTGCCAGGTTCTGCTTTGCCAAAGCGTAGTTGGAGGCCAGGCGCCTCTCCCGTTCCAGCTGCAAGTTCTGGAACTGCAACAGACAGACAGACAGACATAGTGTTAAACTGTGGAACTCCCTCCCACAGGAGGATGCAGGGCTGGCAACCAGCTTGGATGGCTTTAAAAGATAATATTTTAGGATAGGTGCGTGAGGCTGAGTTTGGTCGTTTCGGCTACTAGCCTAGTCGGTGTGCAGGATGGGGATAGCCATACAGAGGCTCTTCTCTCAGTCCTGCTAGCCTCACTGGCATGCTTGGTGGGGATGTGGGAGAGGGTCTTGTCCAAGCATCCCCAAACTTGGTCCTCCAGATGTTTTGGGACTACAATTCCCATCATCCCTGGCCACTGGTCCTGTTAGCTAGGGATGATGGGAGTTGTAGTCCCAAAACATCTGGAGGGCCAAGTTTGGGGGTGCCTGGTCTTGTCGTTGGCTGCCCCCAGACTGAGGAACTCCCTCCCTAGAGAAACCAAACTTGCTCCCTCCTTGTTGCCCTTCCGCCATCAGGTGACGACCGATTCATTCCAATAGGCTTTTTGGGAACCAGCTGTTTTTAAAGAAAAGGGCTTTTAAATAGTGCCACATCTGTATTTTAATAGATCTATTTTTATATGGTTTTATTAGAGCTTAATTACTTTTAAACTATCATCTTTTATATGATTTTAGCCTTCTCTGCTTTATCTGTCTTGTTTTAATTTGTGTAAGCTGCCTCGACTCCCTGTTTGGGAAAAAGGCAGGATATAAATATAACAAGGAACAACAAGAAGAAGGATTGGCCTCGCAATCCTCTGCAGTATGCGGCTTGACTAACTTGCTTGAGCTACCTGTTTGCTCGCCAGGCACCTTTTCGGTAGCTCAGCCACCCTCTGTTTCTTGCAAATGGTGCAACTGTTTGGTCCATGAGGCAGGGACCTCTACCCAAAGTGCCAGGCACATTGATGGTGTTGTGTTATTGATATTAAGTTGATGGACTGGTTTTTAAAACTTATTAGAAGCTTTTGTGCCATAAACAGCTCCTATCCAGAGCAGAATGCAATCTTCAACAGCAGACAAACGCAGCCTGCAGACGTCAAATAGGTTTTTGTAATATGCCGGCGACCAAAACAATTCAAAGCTGGAGGAAACAAAGGCGTCCTTTCACAGACAGGGAGAGCCAAGCTCTAGAGCAGTGGAGCCACCAGTACAAAGGCCCCGCTTCATAACAGAGAGCCCATGGGGGGTGGATGGATGGAGGAGTAAACCAATAAACTTAATTATAAAACAACAGGAAGAAGAAAAATGCAGTACAGCTAAAACTGTGAACAGAGAGGATTTATATCTAATACCCACTTGGTGGTGTCTTTGGGTAAACAATCACCACTCAGCCTCAGTTTTCCCATCTGCAATATGGGGATAAGAAGGAAGCTGTGACTTTACAAGGATAACCAGAGAGAATGTCTCTGTGCCACAAGGCAACTAAAGTTTAGATTCTAAACTGCTTACCTGCTATCGCAATTGTCACAGACAATGACAACATCTCTCCTTAGAGCAGGCTCCCAGCTCTCTCCTGTCCTTGCCCAAGCTATGAACATTTTGGGCTCCCATTTCTGAAACCTTAAGTTCTCATGGCTCAGGCAAGCGACAGTGACTGACTTTGGAGCCCCTGTGTGGAATAAACCAGCTACACCTGCTTAACAAACACAAGAAGAGGCCTGGATCAGGCCAAAGGGGGGGGGCATTTGGCTCAGCATCCTGTTCTCACAGTGACCAACCAGATGCCCCGATGGGAAGCCCACAAGCAAGACCAAAGCAAAAGAGCCCTCTCTCCTCTTGCCGTTCCCAGCAACAGAGTTTCCAACTCTGGAGGCACAGCATAGCCCCACCATGGCGAGTAGCCTTCGATAGCTTTATTATCCTCCATGAATTTGTCTAATTCTCTTTAAAAGCCATCCGAGTCGGTGGCCCCCTGTGGAAGTGAGTTCCATAGTTTAACCATGCAAAGCAGGAAGGACTTCCTTTTATCTGTCCTGAACCTCCCAACATCCGCTTTCGTCAGATGGGCCAGAGCGGGATGCTGCTCCGCTCCACCAACCCATATCCAACAGCTAGATCTGCTCAGCGCTCTTGAGTTTGCAGCAGGGCCAATGAAAAACTGCGACAGTGCCCACCTCTGCCTAACCTGCTGCCCCGACTGAGCCTCAGAGCAAGATGACATCTGGACTCTCCCCCCCCCCCACACACTCCCTGAAGACGCTTCCAATTCTTCCAAGATGACACACTGCACAGAGCGACATTCTTTAAGCAATTCTCAAATAGCGTTGCAAGTATGATGCCTGCTTCAAGGCTTTGTTTAGGTCCTAAACACACACACAACCATGGTGGGCAGACAGGGCCTTGCATCACCCGCCCCAGTTTTAATCCTGGCTAAATGTCCACACGATGTGGAATCCTTTCTACACCCGTGCCCCATTTGGGAGCATCTCAGGGGCATCGAGTGAGGCGGAGTTGTGGGACCACGCAGGCATGGTTCCGGGGGTCCTCAGAAACCCCCGTGGGGCACCCCGCAGAGAAACAGTTATTCCAGAGCAATTAACCCAGTACAAACCCAAGAAACAGGGTGTGTGTGTGTGTGGGATCTCCTGCTTCCCAGGGTCGCGAGGCGAAGGTGCCTTTCTGAGATAAACAGACCCGACGTATTCTTGGGAGAATGGACAGCAACAGCAGCCTGTGACGTGTCTGGATGGGGGTGGGGGTGGTGGACACAAAATTGAGTGGGCCTGTAAAGGTTTTGGGGAGCCTGAATTAGGAGGCAGAAGGGGGGAGATTCCTGGAACGGGGAGGAGGCTAGTTAGATTTAGTAGGGGTTGGCCAAAAGCAAAAAGAGGATGTCCTTTGTTTCCATGGCTCTCTGTCGGAAAGGCAAAAACCCTACGCCATCCGTGATCCAAATGTATGAAAGGCTCTGGCAATTATTCGGCAAGCCAATGCACACAATACAGACAGCAACACCCACCCACCCGACCCAAAATAAAATAAAAATAAATCCTCTGGCTGATTCAGGGAGCTTTGGATGGATCCCAAACTCCCTTCCTAAGGGTGCAGAAAAACAAAACAGACAGGGGTGTACGGGGGAGGGGTGCGTGGGTTTGCAATTGTGAGCATTGGGGTTGGTTTTTGGAGGGGGGCGAGGGGGCACCCCAGGATGGAGGCTCTCCCCACCCACCGAGACAAAGCATCCAGGCCCTTGCAGCCTCTCTCTCACACACACACCTCGACCCTCAACTGGTATCGCCAGTGGCATAGAGATAACAAAGAAGGAGCCTTTGCAAAAACTGCTGCAAGGGGGCGGCTATTTTTTTTTTTTTTTGGAGGGGGGTCCAAGTGACAGGTGTCTGGGGAAGCAGCAGAATATTAAAATCACTGTGCAAAAGGGCTCAGTAGCATCTATTTTGGTAGGGGGTGGGCGGGTAACTGAGGAAGTGGGGTGCCAAGGAAACAGCAGCTGTGCTCAAATTTGTTTGGGGTGTCCTGGTAGGAGCTTTGAAGGTATGTGGGGGGGCATTATGGTCCCCCCAAGACAGCAGCTTGGATTGGGGGGGGGGTGAGATGGAGAGACACATCGGCCAGGTTGGGAGGCAATCAGGGAGCGGCTGGTTTGCCCCACAGGATTGCACATTTGGGGGGCATCGGGTGTTTTTTTGGGGGGGGGCATAGCCACAAGCCTCTGTGTGTGGGCCGTCAGTGGTGGTGCTGGACACCGTCTCTGGGCACCAAGCACAGGCCTGAATGGATTGGCACTGTGGCCCCCCCATGCCATGCCCCCCTCATCAGCGGGCACCCCCGCTGCAATAGGGTTTTGTGGTGTGTGGTACGGCCCCAGAGGAGGGCAGTGGAAGGCCTGACGGGGACTTCGCTGCCCCCTTTGTGTGCTGTGGGTGTTTTAATTGGCGTGGGGGGATTAGATGGATGGCGGGGTTGGGGGGGGGTCGGTTACATGTTTGGACCGGGAGGGGGCTGGGATGTGCATCCCGATGCATGCCATCCAAGCAATGCGTGCAAAAAAAAGAGGCAGGATGCGTCCCCCCCCCGTTCCACCTCTCCCTCCCAGGGGCCCGATCCTCTTCTCCTCGGGGGTCCCGATCCTGGGCTTACCTTCCTGCTCAGCTTGACGATGCGCTCCAGCCACGTCTCGTCCCGCATGAGGGCGCGGAGCTGCGCGGTGCTGAGCGCCCCGAAGCCCAGGTCCACCGCCGAGCCCCGCGGGCCCCGATCGCGCTCCATGGTGGGGACGGCCGAGCCGACGGAGCAGCAGCAGCGGCGGCCGCACCTGGAGGCGCGCGATCCTCCACCTGCACCTGCAGCGCCGCCGCGGGCCGCCAGGGGGCGCCCTCGGCCTCGCCGACGCTCTTAAAGGGGACGCCGACGCCGACGCCGCTTTCCCGGTATGAAAAAAAGGCGGTGGGCGCGGCAGGAGGAAGAAGGGGCGGGCGGGGGAGGGAGAGCTTTAAAGCAGCCCCCTCCTCGCAAAACAGCGGGAAGGGGGGGTCGCCTAAAGGGGACGGGTCTTTTGCTGCCTCGGTATCTTAAGCAGGAGATTCTGAGCATGTTAAGAGTGCTTTCTCTCAGCCTCCCAGCGGGCGAGCAAGCAAAAGGGGGCGGGGTTTCTGCTGCTTTGGCAGCGGATATATACAGTATAACAATATATCCTCTCCGAGCATCTAATCACATCTCAACAAGGAGGAGCTTCTGACCACGGTAACGGTGCCTTTCAGTCCTCCTCCCATAGGGGGAAAGCAGGAAAAAGGGGGCGGGGCTCCTGCTGCTTTGACAAAATGAGCTTTTGAGCATGTCAAGAGTGCTTTCTCCCAACTCCCCTCCCCACCCCCCAAACACCGGGGACTGGTGGGTCACTGTGGAAATAGGATTCTGGGCTAGATCCGGCTACATGGCTCCTCTTGTGACCTCTTTGGAGAAAATAATAATCCTGCAAAAATGAAGACTAGGAACTGAGTTGTAGCTTGGTGGCCAGAAGCTCAACCCCAATCCCTCCCTGTAGCTGCAATATGCAGCAGCTTCTCAGGGTCATTGTAAGGAGGATTACAGTGCGCATTTTGGCTTGACCTAGCTGATGTTACTAGGTTCTAGGTGATGTGAGATTAGAGGTGGGAGAGCACTTGTGAGTAGGTCTTTTTAGTGGTGGCACCCTGGTGATGAAAGAGAATAACTGTATGCTTAGCGATAAAGCACTGGGCTACCCTCAGGGCCTTCAGATCAAAGCCCCATCTCTGCCACAGACTCTCTGTTCAGCCTTGGCCCAACCGGAGTTGGTTTCCTGGGGTTAGAAGAAGCCCACGCTTGTGTGTTCATACCTCAATCTCGCATCCCTCAAGAGTAATGTCTGAATGTGTGCACCTTCATCTTCTTGCTGCCCCAACCTTCTGGGGCCCACATGCCAGCAGTAGGTGTGGTTAGAAGTAGCCATGGCCACTTAATACTCATTAGGCATGCCACTGGTGCATTTACACATTCACACCACAATCACACCAGTTCCTGCATTGCAGAGGGTTGGACTGGATGACCCTTTAGGTTCTCCCCACCACTACAATTCTACACATAGGGGACACACACACTCAGTCGGGGCAGGATTTGTGAGATAGCTGGTAAGAGAAACAGGAGGAAAGCTTTTTTTTGTATTTGATCTTGATCTTTATTATTTTTTATGTTCCATTATATCCTGCCTTCTTCCCAGACTGCGGCTCAAGGCGGCTTACACAAATTTAAACAACACCGGGGGGGGGGGGGGAGATACAAAAAGCTAAAAGCATGTAGAAGGTAATTGTTTAAAAGTACCGGTAATTAAACTCTAATAGATTTAATGCAATGCAAAAAGCAAATCTATTAAAATACAGCTAATAAAAAACAGCGCAGGACTATGTAACAAAATTTATATTCTGCCTACTAGGATAAAAGGCCTCTCAACGGTTTTCAAAGCAGTCTAAAATAGTCATTTAAAATACCTTTAAAAAAAATAATTAAAAGCAAGTTACAAACAAAACCAATATTTTGTTACAGGTAGGTAAACGTGTTGGTCTGCCATAGTTAAAAAAAAATAAAAATTATTCCAGTAGCACCTTAGAGACCAACTAAGTTTGTTCTTGGTATGAGCTTTCGTGTGCATGCACACTTCTTCAGATATTTTGTTGTTGTTGTTTTGAAGAAGAAGAAAAAACACCTCATAGCAGTTAAAATTCAAATGTACACATTCCTGTGGTGATCTTGGGGCCTGAATGGGCTTGCCAACCCTGGGGTAAACAGTCTCCACTGAAAAGTCCTGGACTTGAGCTGATCTTCCCTGAAGATTCCCATCATTGCCTGATGCTCTGCTGGTGCTCAGCTCTTGCAAGGGCGCCTCCTGCTGGTTAAGAGCAATGTCAGAAGCTGTGGTGGCTGGTTGGGTGAAAGTCAGGGATCCAACCAGTGGGTGGCGCCAGATTAACATAGTAAAATGATATATAAACAAACAAACAAACAAACAAACGATAAGATCGTCTCCAGGTGTTTGCAGAAAATCTTCTTTAAACATTAATTTAGTATTAATTACTAAACATACTAAACATTATTTTAGTATTAATTTAGTATTAATTTAGTATTAATACTTAGTATTCTACTAAGTATTGAACTTTGCTGGTCTTGGCTATTAATTTGGCTGTGGACTTTAAAAAAGTGGGGTTTTAAAAATTATTATTTAAGGATGGTTTCCTACCGTGCATCTTCATTTGTTCTTGGGGGCTTTTTCTTTCTTGTGAACCTTTTTTTAAAAAAAATAAATAAATAGAAAAAGTGAAAAACTAAGAATAATAATGGGTGGTCTCCAATTAAGTTCTACTCAGAGCAGATTCACTGGAATTAACAACATGATGAACTTAGGTCTTTTAATTTGAATGGGTTTACTCTGAGTAGAACTTAGTAGGGTACAACTTCATAATAGTAATAATAATAATAATAGTAATAGTAATAATACTACTATAAAATTACTAATAATATAGTCGGTCAGTGAGCAATTAACACACAGATTCAGTTCACACATGTATAGTGGGAATAACTGCATTGCCCACTTCGCAGGGTTGTTGTGAAAAAAATAACAGATTACAAAGCCTGAGGTTTAGGAGAGTGCCTTTCCCACCTGCCAGGCCACCTAAGTGCTTCCATCGTTTTGCCATGGAAAGTGTAGGGAAATGCAATTGCAGGGCCTTTTTGGTAGTGACCCCATCTCTTTGGAACACTTTCCAGGAACCCGGCAAATAGAGACTGTGATTCCTGCACTGCAGGGCTTGGAGTAGATGACCCTATGGGGTCTCAGCTCTACAATTCAATGTTTCTAAGGTGTTCCCCTTAAATGTTACTAGTTGTTGTTGTTGTTTAGTTGTTCAGTCGTGTCCGATTCTGTGACCCCATGGACCAGAGCACGCGAGGCACTCCTATCTTCCACTGCCTCCCGCAGTTTGGTCAGACTCATGTTAGTAGCTTCGAGAACACTGTCCAACCATCTCGTCCTCTGTCGTCCCGTTCTCCTTGTGCCCTCCATCTTTCCCAACATCAGGGTCTTTTCCAGGGAGTCTTCTCTTCTCATGAGGTGGCCAAAGTATTGGAGCCTCAGCTTCAGGATCTGTCCTTCCAGTGAACACTCAGGGCTGATTTCCTTCAGAATGGATGGGTTTGATCTTCTTGCAGTCCATGGGACTCTCAAGAGTCTCCTCCAGCACCACAATTCAAAAGCATCAATTCTTCGGTGATCAGCCTTCTTTATGGTCCAGCTCTCACTTCCATACATCACTACTGAGAAAACCATAGCTTTAACTAAACAGACCTTTGTCGGCAAGGTGATGTCTCTGCTTTTTAAGAAGCTGTCTAGGTTTGTCATTGCTTTTCTCCCAAGAAGCAGGCGTCTTTTAATTTCGTGACTGCTGTCACCATCTGCAGTGATCATGGAACCCAAGAAAGTAAAATCTCTCACAGTAGTTTGGGTTGAATCTCTGTTAGCTTTTCTCTGTTCCTTTAGTATGGGGAAACATTTTTTCCCCCCAGTCCGAGGGCCACATTCCCATCTGGGCAACCTCCTGAGGGCCACATGCCAGTGGTGGGTGTTGCCAGAGGAAAACTGGGTGGAGCAGCAAAGGCAAATTTTACCTTTGTATAGTAGGATAGTGTCTACACACCCACAGACAGTCCACCATCCAGACAAAAAAGAGTAAGAACAGAATTAAAGGATGCATCTCAGCCAGGCAAAAGCAGGTCCATTGAGGGGCTTAGCTTGGGGAGCACTCTGAGGGCCAAACATAAAGGCCCGGAGGACCACATTCAGCCGTCGGGCATAAGGTTCACCACCCCTGTTCTAGTGCATTGACCAGTGTTGAAAACTGGCATCTTTTTAAACGTTGTGCTTTAGTTATTGCCTTCTTAGAATTATAGAGCCTCTACAATGCAGGGACCATACCTATAGCACCCATGACAGATGGCCATCCGGCCTCTGCTTAAAAACCTCCAAGGAAGGAGAAGTCCACCACCTTCAAAAGGAGTTTGTACAACTCTCTCAGCTTTGGAACAGTCACTGCTATTTTTCTATAAAAAGAGGGAACTCACCACGAATGCCATCCTGGCAATGGCGCCTAAAGCTGTTAAGACCCGCAGGGAAATTTCATCATTTTGGACCTGGGGGTGCAGGGCCAACACTGCAGGGTCAGAGAGATGCAGCGCTTCGATGGGCTGTGCATAGGAGAGGAGGCAATGGCCTCTGGGCAGGTCCTTAGGGTTGTGTTTGATGACATCACAGTCCAGCAGGATGACATCACGGCTTTGTGATCTTGCCAGGACCCTGCCGAGCTGAGGAAATGGAAGGGCCCATAAAGATGCTCCCAGAACAACCAGGCGCTTTATGGAGGGCCCAAGATCACCTGTGCTTAGCACTGCCGGCAGGGCTCGTGCCCCGACGGCGGAGGACCAGGGGAAGCCAGCGGCGCCATGGGCTCCAATGAGAAGGGGTCGCCCGCCAGGATGGTTCTGCCTGTTCCAGCCAACGTAGCCCACGAGCCCCGCCAGGGCTCTCCCCGGCGAAGCAGAGAGACTCGGAGGAACACGTCCCCTCGACGAGAAGGAGCCTCCGGCACCCAGTCCCATCGAGGGAGCAGCCCTCAGACAGCCAATGAGTTTCTGAGAAGCTCCTCGCCCCCCAGAGGGAGCGATGCAGGCCAGAGCTCCTCCCCTCGGCGAGGAAGTGAACTGTCCCAGAATGCACCGCCCCAGAGGGGGAGCGTCAGCGAGGCTCCCCGAAGACTGTCCGTTCCGCCGGCTACCTCTTCACGGAGGGGAAGCGAGCTCTCTCAGGGCACCCCTTCTCAGAAGGGGGCTGAGGAACCCCGAAGGTTGTCTGCTCCAAGAGGGCCAAACTACCTCCTTCCGGGCCCATCTTTGAGGAAAGGGAGTGGGGTCTCAGAGAATTCATTCTACCAACAACCGGGTGACCTTCTGCGGAACAATTCTCCCCACAGAGGAAGCGACGCTTTCTGGAACGGCACCTACTCGCCAAAAGGGGGCGAACTCCCAGCTGGGGCCTCATCCCGCCGAGGGAGTGAGCTCTCCCAGGGACCTTCCTTGAGGTCAGGGTGTCAGGAAGAAAACGAGCTCTCCTTCGGGGCTTCTCTGCAGCAAGGGAGGGTGCCAATCCGGAGCATCTCCCCTCAGGCGGTGGTGGACTACCGGTGCGGCAGGTGTTCCATCCAGCCAGGGCAGCTCACCATGACGAACAGCCAGATGCTGATGGCGATGCAACAGAGCCTCAATTCGCAACGGGAGGAAATCTACCATAGGTCCCGGGCTGCATCCAGAATAGGGAAAACCCAAGTAGACAGCAGATGCCTCCCCATCTCCCCAAATCTGAGTGACTTGCCCCAGGCGACAACCCAGAGCTATTTGAGGACTGTGGCAAGTTCCAAGGAGGATTCTGCACAAGTAAATCCCCCAAAGAGGGATTCCCTTCAGGTGCCCAAGGCGTTTCCTCAGCTGGCACTAGAATTGGGACCACAGGACACCTGCCAGCCACCTCGGAAACTCATCCGCAAACACGTCCCCAACCCCAAGGACGAGTGGACCCAGACGGAGCCGGCCTACAAAGTCTCTGTCTTCCCAAAGAGCGACTCACCTCAAGCAGAGGTGTGGTTGGCCCTTCCTCTCCCCACAGAGGCTGAAGCAAGGAGGAGCTCTCTTGAACCGAACCCTGAACCCACCCGCCGGAGGAGCTCTCCTCCCAGGGAGCCAGATGCGAGGCGGAGCACCCTTGAATCGAACCCTGAACCCACTCGCCGGAAGAGCTCTCCTCCCAGGGAGCCAGATGCGAGGCGGAGCACCCTTGAATCAAACCCTGAACCCACTCGCCGGAAGAGCTCTCCTCCCAGAGAGCCAGATGCGAGGCGGAGCACCCTTGAATCGAACCCTGAACCCACCCGTCGGAAGAGCTCTCCTCCCAGGGAGCTAGACGCGAGGCGGAGCACCCTTGAACCTCCCACAGAACCCACCCGCCGGAGGAGCTCTCCTCCCAGGGAGCTAGACGTGAGGCGGAGCACCCTTGAACCTCCCACAGAACCCACCCGCCGGAGGAGCTCTCCTCCTAGGGAGCTAGACGTGAGGCGGAGCACCCTTGAACCTCCCACAGAACCCACCCGCCGGAGGAGCTCTCCTCCCAGAGAGCCAGGCATGAGGCATTCCTCCCTCCAGGCAAGGCCTGAACCAAGCCAGGCCATCTACAGGCCTTCCCTCCACCCTGAGTATGAATCCGAGTATCGCTGCCCGATCCACCAGGAGATGGAGGATGCTCGGAAGCGGGCTCTTTCCCCGGGGCAAGAGCCACCTGGCCGGCAACTCCTTTCCACCACCGAACAGAAAAGGGGTTCCCTCCAAGCCCGGTTCGAACCGGCCTCAAGGGGATCCATCCCTCGGGAGCCTGACACAAGAAGGGTCGAAGCCAAGAGGACCCCCCTCCAAACAGTCCCCGAATCCACCGACTGTGTGCCCCCCTGGCCTGACTCTCTGCCACGAGAATTCCAGCCTGTCTACAGACCTGCTTCTCACCCAGAGAGCGAATCTGAGTACAGGTGCCCTTTGCATAAAGAAATGGAGGCAGCCCTCAGCCGCTCTGCCCCCCCAGGGACTGATATTCCACACAGGGGCTCCCTTGTCAGGGAGACCCCGCAGCACAGGAGCCTTGGACCGGATTGGCTGCCCGGGACCAGTGATTGGACCCAGTCAGAGCCTGGCCTCAATGCCCATCAGGTTCCGAGAGGTTCTCTTCAGCCCACCACCGCCACCGTAGCAAGACCCAGACCCTTGTTGGATCCAGAGGCCACCGTGGACTGGGGACTCTTGCCTCCAAGGCCCTTAAGCAAGTTTGGGCCTCAGTCAACTTGGTGGCCTTTGCTCCAGCCAGGCCCCAGCCCTCCCACCCCGGATTTGATGGACAGGCACCTCAGCCTACCAGCTCCAGACTTCAGAGATAATCGTTCCAGCTTAGCTCTGGATTTGAGGGAGAAGCCCTGCAGCCTGCCAGCTCCAGATTTGAGGGAGAAGCCTCGCTCCAGCTTAGCTCCGGACTTGAGGGAGATGTTAAGCAGCCCGCCGGCTCCAGACCCAGCAAAGGTTGCGGCGGCTTTTCCTGGGGAGTTGGAGGAACCCTTGGGTTTGCCGCAGGATGCCATTTCCACCTTGAGCAAAGATCTGCCAAGACAGACAGAGCGTTTCGAAGAGCCGTCTGCCCACATGGACCAGAGGCCGGAGTGTATGGTCCCCAGCAGTGAGGCCGATGACCTCATCAACCTGCGCCTAGGGAAGGCCCCCCTGAGGTTTAGTGCTTTCTTTGTGGGTATGTTGCAGGAGTCTGTTGGGCTGCGTCTCGTGCCACCAGGCTGGTTTCCCCCCTGAGGAGGGCAGAGGAGGCTGCGCTCATCAGAGGCAAGGTGGATTTGCAAAGATGAAATAAAAAGCCCACCCCCACCCCGTTAGTTTGCAAAAAAATAAAACAAAACATGAAGTCAGCTTTAGCTCTGATTCCTGCACTGTAAGGGGTTGGACTAGATGGCCCTTTGTGTCCCTGCCAGTTCTGCAAATCTGTGATTACCTGTTTGCATGTGGAAGGTCTTGCGTTCCATTCATGGTATCCCCAGTTAGGTAGGTTTTTTGCCTGAAACTCTGAAGAGGTGCTGCTGCTGCGAGTCAGAGTGGTGAATGCTGAGCTAGGCAGGGCTGGACATAGTAGGTCTGGTGAGGTCTGGTCCAATACATTTTGCCGCCTGAGGCAAAGGACAAGATGACACCCCCCCCCCCCAATTTGACATACAGAATCTGACTGGACTCACAAATGACTCTTATTTCGACAACATCCCCAACTGCGACTGAGGCAGGAGGGCAGCTTAGAGGGTGCAGAGTCAAGGTTAGCTTAGGGGGCACAGGAGGAAGGGCTGCAGGACTGCTGTTTGCCACTCCTATGGCACCTGCTGCCCGAGGCTACTGCCTCACTCTGAAGAAGGATCCCACTGCCTGTCCAGTTGAGTTGCATCCATGAATTTGGAGGATGGCACCACCTTCTCCCCACTCAGGTTCCTTTGGGAAGATGGCAGGATATAAAGTCAGTCAACAGAAGGCCTTCGGTCAGCCCTGTGTGAAAAAATGGCTGCCCAAGGTCACTGTCTCAACCTACCTTATGGTAGGGCTGGCTCACAGTCCAGTTCCTATTCAGCTAAGGGCAAGGCAGAAAAAATACTGACAGGCAAATATGTCCTTTTCAGTCTCTCTCACCCCACATTTTCACAGTTTGCATAAAAAAAAAATCCCCATGAAAATTCACCAGCATTTTACTGTGATTTCCTCCCAATATACACCTTTTTGCATGTAATATTGCATAATATACTCATTTTGGCAAAACAACTTCCCCATATCAAATGCATTTCTTTATGTCATTGTGCTGGACATATGCCTTTTAATGCACGCTTCTGCACATCGCTTGGCTGGAGAAATGCATTGCAAATTTCGGAGAAATGCGAATTTTGCAAGATGAACTGTGTTTTGGTTGGCATATTGATTTGGGAAGTGCGAATCAGGCGGCTCCACCTTAAAATGAGGAAAGGATGGGATTTCTCCACTTCTCCCTAGCACAGCTCCTACGTACGCCACTCACTCAGGTCAGCAGAGACAGGGTCACAGTGCAAACAAAATAAAAAATAAAAATAAAATCCTTCCAGTAGCACCTTAGAGACCAACTATATTAGTCCTTGGTATGAGCTTTTGTGTGCATGCACACTTCTTCAGATAGGGTCACAGTGCAGTGTAACATTAATTGGAGATGCCCTTAGGGATTGAACTGGGGACCTTCTGCATGCCAAACAGGTTGCTTTGCCACCAGTTGCAGCTGCTGCCCATTGGGAATGGTTGGTGTATGTACGTAAGGCACGGAGTCGAACACTAGGGGCGCCAGAGGCAATGGCAGGCAGGGCCAAATCATCCTTGTTTGGAGGGGGCCTGGAAGAGACAAGAGGGGAAGATTACTGTCGTTGTTGTCGCTGCTGCTTTTATTACTTATTTATTTTGTAAAAACAAAACAGAACCCTCAAGGCAGTTTACAAAGAGGACACAGTGGTACCTTGGTTCTGAAACTTAATCCATTCCGGAAGTCCGTTCCAAAACCAAAGCGTTCCAAAACCAAGGCGCGCTTTCCCATAGAAAGTAATGCAAAATGGATTAATCCGTTCCAGATTTTTAAAAGCATCCGCTAAAACAGCGATTTAACATGAATTTTTACTATCTAATGAGACCGTTGATCCATAAAATGAAAACAATAAACAATGTACTGCAGTCACACAATCAATCAATCAATCAATCAATCAGTAGCTGAACTGGGTTCCACACAGTCACAAAAAAGAGCCACAAAAACAAAACCGCAAAAACAAAAAATGCTGAGACAGACCTCGGCGTAACACTCAAAGCAGAAGTGTGGCACTCAAATTAGAAGCGCAACACTCAAAACGAAGCACGTTCGGCTTCCAAAAAAAGTTCGCAAACCGGAACACTTACTTCCGAGTTTGCAGTGTTTGGGTTCCAATTTGTTTGAGTACCAAGGCATTTCAGAACCAAGGTACCACTGTAAAGCAATAAAATTATCAGTGAAACCAACTCTTTAAAACATTTTAAAAGAATCAAAGCCAGCAATAAACCAAAAACAGATCAAAACATCCACTAACATTCTACCTGCCTGAGTAGGCTTGCCTAAATGATAACGCTTTTAGCAGGCACCAAAAAGAGGACAGTGCTGGCGCCCCCTGATGTCAAAAGGCAGGGAGTTCCAGAAAATAGATTCTGTCCCGCTAAACGGTCAATTTCCCTACATTCCACCAGCCCCAGGGGCCAGCATGCCCAAAGTTTGGGGATAAGTTGGAGTCTGACAATATCTTGGGGAGCCCCCACATATGTCCCTCTCCCAAACCCTCATGCAAGCCCTTGGCTCTGTTTGCTGGTAGCAGGGCTGGATCCGAGCCAAAACAAGGCCCCGATGCTCAGCTTTCGAGGGGCAGAACAGCTTGCGGGAGATGCAAGACCCCCGAGGTTGCCACTGGGAAAGGCCGTGGGGTCTGTGCCGCCTTCCCTGCCACCACTGTGGGCTCGGCTTCGCCAGAGTGCCCCCCCCCCCGTTCCCCAGGCAGGGAGGTGGTGCGGAGACCAGCCTTTGACTCCTTCTCCTCCTCCTGAGTTCAGGAGCCCGGCCAATAAAAATAATCCCGCAAGCAGGATCCCCAGGCTGGCTGGCTAGCTTCCCTCCTGCCTCTCAGATGCTGCACTGCAGCTCCTAATGCTCCTTTCCCTCTTCCTCTGTTCTAGATGTCTCGGACGAGATGCGCACGGACGTTCTCTGGTGGCTGAAAGGTGGGTAAAGTTTTTGGAGCACAACCCCAGGGGGCAAGAGGGAAGGGAAAGAAAGCAGAGTGTTCCCGTTTTGATTTGTCATTTTGTGTCTATGCTGAAATTGCTCTGTGGCCTTTCCTGAAATTGTCCCTTCCTGGGATCCTTTTCCTGCAAGCCCTGGGCGGTTGCTAAGAAGATGTAGGACCAGGGCCAAATCGGGTTGTGTGTTCGGTGTCACAGATTAACAAAAACTTGCTGCTCCTTCCATCAAGATGTTGCCCACTTTCTAGTTATTCCATTCACTGCTGATTGACCAGCAATTGGGGCGTCTTAAGTCGTGCCGTGATCCTGACTTAGGAGTAAAACCCCACTGGACACAGCAGGGCTTCTGAGTAAAATGCACATTGAGACTGCACCGTTGGCGTCACAGAGAACCAGTGCAGCATGGCGCTTAGAATTTCAGTCTAGGCTAGGGTCTGGGCGAGGCCGGGGTTCGAATCCTCACCCGTCGGTGAAACTCACTAGGTGACCTTGGGCCTATCACTGGCTCTCTGCCAAATCTACCTCACTGGGTTGTCGTGGAGATAAAATGAGAAGGGGAAGACCATGTGTACACCGCCTTGAACTCCCCAGAGAAAAAGGTGGGGGGGGGGAAACGCAATAAGAAATAAATTGCTATCAGAAAAGAAGCAGGTCCCATTACACAGCAGCTGAATCAATATTCTATAGAAGTTACCCTAAATTCTTCATTAACAGCAGAGGACTTACCAAAGAGGTGCCACACATTTTGAGGTTCTTCATTATATCTGATGCACCCCCCTTGCAGGCCTTGGCTGCAGACATTTTTTCTTTGTTTCCGTTAGCCTGTGCAAAGTCATCCTTTCTTTCCCCGTCACTTTCATTTTTAGTGGCAAATGTTCTTTGATGTTCATGCACATTTATTTATTTCCACCATTTCCTCCAAGCGCTCAAGGTGGCATGCCCGTGGGTCTCCCTCTTCTTCCATTAATCCCCACAACAATCCTGTGAGGTAGGCTAACTCGACCACAAAGCTCACTGGGTGGTGAACTTGGGGGGGGGGGAATCAGCCACTGCCTCACAGGGTTGTTGTGGGGATTAAGTGAGAGGAGGAGGGAGAACCATTCGCTCCCTGGAGAAGAAGGTTGCGTAGGGATGCAATAAATCAGGCACGTCCAACAGGTAGATCATGATCTACTGGTAGATCACTAGAAGTCTGTGGTAGATCACTGGCTCCCCCCAAAGAAGCTCAACATTATTGCCTTGCACCCCAAAAAGGGGCTTTCCTCCTCCCTAAAAAACTTTGACCTGAACCCCAAAAAGGGGGTAGATTCACTGCAAGTTTTTAACTGTGAGTAGATCGCAGTCTCTTGGGAGCTGGCCACCCCTGCTTGAATAAATAATAGCATAAATAAAGATAATGAGCAGAGAGAAACTAACATTGACAGGTTTGCCCCTCCCTAGGTTAGTTCACAAGCATGGCCCATTAAAATCCTGTCATTCCTCCACTGATTCACACCACAGGTGGGCTGGAGGACACAATAAAAGCCTGCTGGATCAGACCAATGGCCCAGCATCCTGTTCTCACAGTGGCCAAATGGGAAACCTGCAAGCAGGACCTGAGCCCTCTCCCCTCCTGTGGTTCCCAGCAAGTGGTATT